>NW_028327177.1:117596959-118874459 GCF_987537825.1 Furipterus horrens
TCTAGGAATTGGCCTCTACATACTTCACCCCTGCCTCATCTCCTGCCAGCCCTTCTCAATCCTCACTCAACTATTACCATGTATAAGATCATAGGGCATATGATCTCCAATTGAGAAGACGGGAGGGTGCTCACTAACTCTAACGTATTCAATTTTTTTTTTAATTAATTTATTTATTTTTAGAGAGAGGGGAAGGAGAAAGAGAGGGAGAGAAACATCACTGTGCGGTTGCCTCTCACTCACGCCCCCAGCTGGGGACCTGACGTGCAACCTAGTCATGTGCTCTGACTGGGAATCGAGCCAGAGACACTTGGTTCGCAGGCCAATGCTCTTATCCACTGAGCCAAACCAGCCAGGTCTCTAACGTATTCTTCAGGAGCAAGAGATGAAAAGGAGTTCTTCAGGATGAAAAAATAAGTGATAGCAGATAATACTGAAATCTACATGAAAAAAATAAACGCTGGCAAATGTAGCTACAGGTAAAGGAAAAATGACAATATAAAACACAGTACAAATATATTTTCACTTTTTTCTCCTAATTTAAAAGGTAACTGCCTAAAAACAATTATAAGGTTGTTAGGCATATAACATATAAAGATGTAATATGTTTGAAAATTAAACAAGACACTTCTAAATAGCCCATGGATCACAAGGGAACTCAGAATATATTTTGAGCCAAATGAAAACAAAAATAAAACTCACAACATACTTAAGAGAAATAGCTGTACACACCAACATCAGGAAATAAAAACCTCATATAAATAAGCTTCCATCTTAAGAAATTAGAAAAAAAGCAAACTAAACCCAAAGCAAGCAGAAGGAAAGAAACTGTAAATATTAGAGGGAAAATCAACACCACAGAAAAGATTTAAAATAAAGAAAATCAATTAAAAAGACCAACAAAATTAGCAAACCTTTAGCTAGGTTGATTAGGAATAAAAGGATTAAAACAAATTACCAAAATTAGGGATGAAAAGGGGTACATCCCCACTGGCCTTATAGAAAATAATATAATGTTAAGTGTAAACTGTAATTGGAAAAAATTTTAATTTTAAATAATTTTAAAGAATAAAAATTTAAAAGGCACAAGTTATGGAAACTAACTCAGGAGGAAATAGAAATCTGAATAAACCTATAATAAGTAAAGAAACTGAATTAGTAATTAAAGCTAACCACAAAGAAAAAGCCTGACCCACACAGCTTCACTGGTGAATTCTATACAACATTCAAAAAAGAAATAATACTAATTTTCACAAACTCTTCCAGAAATCAGAACAGTTCCCAGTTCATTCTGAGGCCAACATTACCCTCATACCAAAGCCAGACAAAGACATCACCAGAATAGAGATATAAAAATCCTCAACAAAACAGCACATTCTCTCAGCCAAGAGGGCCTAGCAGCCTGTTGGGGTCCAAGGCAGGCTGTGTGGACTCCAAGCACGAGCCTGGGCACACCACCAGTGGAAGCACAACCAGAAACAGACTAAGAGAGCTGGATGGGGACCAAGCTTGGGATAGCTTTATCATAGACTAAACCAATGGCACAGAATCTCTGGCCCTTGGCCTTTGTCCTGGGCCTGATGAAGACAGGTTTGGATTTCATTCATAGAGGGATAGAGCTGAACCCAAGACAGTCCTTTGATTTTGCTTCTACAAAGATCTTGCCACACCTTACCCTTCCATATGTGGGTCTCCTTGCGACTCACTGAAAAGGACCCCGTTTCCACTGGTAACATCACCAAGCCAAATTCAGCAACATACAGCAGGTATTACACAGTTTGGCCATTCATCAAACATTAAACATAAGCTTACCATACAACCGAGCATTTTCACTCCTATGATTCTCTCCAAAAAGAGATTAAAACACATGTCTACAGAAAGACTTATATTTAAATATTCATAGCAGGATTATTCATAATGGCCAAAAAGGAGAAACAATGAAAATTTCCATAAACTGGTGAATGGATAAACCAAATGTGGTAGAGCAATAAAGAATATATGCTATAACATGAATATCCTCAGACATGTATGCTAATATTAGTAAGATGCCAGACCAAAAAAAAAAAAAAAAAAGACTATGTATTAATGATTCCATTTATATGAAATATCCAGAAAAGGTAAATCTATAAATAAACCACTAATAAGCACTGCCCGGTGCAGAGGTAGGACCAGGAGTGAGTACAAAATAGGTATGAGGTATTGTATAATATTGTGATTTTTAATTATAAATATATATTTGGTCTTCATCCTTTTTCCTGCCACAGAATTCCTAAAACCCATGGAATTTCCTATGATGAGACCAATAAAGGTATCCTGTTATATTAATGAGGTTACTTTTGGAAAATACCTAAGGATGGAGGCTTACTGCCGGGAGAACCAACCAGGTGATTACAGTCGGACCTTTCAGTCTCACCTCACCCCTACCTCCAGGAGGGGAGAAGGACTGGAGATCAGTTCAAGTACCAAAGGCTAATGATTTAATCAATCATGCCTACATAATGAAGCCTTCACAAAGACTTACAAGGATGCGGTTCAGAGAGCTTCCAGGTTAATGAACACATGGACATTTGGGAGAGGGTTGTGCCCTGAGAGCATGGAAGCTCTGTGTCCTCTCCCACATACCCTGCCCTCTTCCACCTGGCTGTTCCTGAATGTTATCCTTTAGTAATAAACCAATAATCTAGTAAGTAAAATGTTTCTCTGAGTCCTCTAAGCCACTCTAGTCAATTAATCGGTAGCCTCTGATTTATAGCCAGTCTGTCATAAGCATAGGTGATAACCTGGACTTGTAATTGGCTTCTGAAGGGAGTGGGGCCATCTTGTAGGACTAAACTTTTAATCTGTGTGATCTATCTCAGGTAGACAGCTGGACGTCCAGTGTGGTGAGGGTTGTAGCAGTGTGAGAATAAAAAGAAACAGAACTGCAGTTTTCCAAAATAGGTATCTTTTTGGGTGATGGAAATGTTCTGAAACCAGATCGGGGTGACAGGTGCACAGCTCTTTAAATGTACTGAAATAATTGACCTGTAATCTTAAAACAGGTGAATTTTAAGATATGAAATTATACCTCAAATGAACTGTTTAAAAAAGAAAAGAAAAGAAAAAAAAAAAAAAGAGAAGAGCCACTGGTCTAACCAATCAGTTCCCTAAATCCAACTTGAAAGGTTGGTTGATCAGCTAGCTATACAAAATCTCTGTAGACAATCCCACAGAAAATGGCTGAGAGACCTAAATTGGGTAAAAAGGAAGCTTTTTTGACAGGGTGGTTAGGCACATAGGAATATAGAACCAATGAAAGCTATACAAACTCAGCACATTTTAGATTCAATGTGGTTCAGAGAGGCCACCTGCAGGATAAGTCAGATTTGTCTCCAGGATTAATAACAAAAAGATATATAGAAAAAAAATCTTCACTTTCCTTTTGAATATTACATATAGTTAGCCTTAACATACGACATTAGAAAGGAAAATGTTTTCACTATTCTAATCAGAGAAATTAAACTCAAACAATTTTGATTTAATGCTTTACACTGAAGCATATTTTAAAAGTTATATTGTAACATATGGCATACCCAAACAGAAATAAGCCTTGCTAAGGTTGTCTGTAATGGGTGTTGCTTACCTGGCTTTGCCAATCTGAGTATTAGAATCTTGATTAATAGGTAGTGTCCATCCGGAAACCAATATATAACAATGTGTGGGAATGGGAAGAGAAAAATGCAAAAAAAAAAAAAAATGAAAAGATAAAAATAACACGTCTAAATTTTAGATGAGGATATGATCTGGAGTACAGTAGAATAGTCTAAGAAAGAAAAATGCATATTTATTCCTCTGAGGCCAAATAAGAAGAGAAGCATAAAGCAAAGAATAGAAATAAATGATTTGCAATAAGAGGATCAATAAGAAAGCTTACATGGATAGGTAGCCTTTCCCTTTTTTAAGAAAATTAGGAGATACTACTACGTGTTAAAATGGAGAAAGGAAGAAATTAAAGGTCAATGGATATACAAAAGATATGATAAAGACTGTTAAATAGCTATGAGGATGTAATTGAAGTTAGACATCAGAAAACTGGAGTATATTCAGCTTGGTTTCATTACTTTCTTCATCAATTTTCAGTGGTCCCAGAGCTAAAACAGAAAATACACATGGTAGAAGTAATCCACAGGTTGACTGAGAAAGTCCAGGGTTTATAGTTTAAATTGTTTGGGTAAAATGATCATTTACTAAGCAACTACTGTATACCGGACACTTTATTATAAAGTCTCACAATCCAATGAAGACATCACTCTGTCCATTTTACAGATTAAAAATATGCAGAAAGTGGAAACAATCCAATATTCATCATGAGATGAATGGATAAACCAAATGTGGTATGTCCATACAATGGAGTATTTTCTGGCAAAATACAGTTCTGATACATGCTACAGTATGAATAAACTTCTAAAACCTTATAAGTAAAAGAAGCCAGTCATAAAAGACCACATATTACATGATTAATTTATATGAAGTGTCCAGGACAGGCAAATGCTTAGAGACAGGATATAGATTAGTAGCTAGTTGCCCAAGGCTGACCAGAAAGTTAGAGGGGGGTGGGGAGGTTAAGAGGCATGGGAGTGACTGCTAATGAGAAGGGGGTGGGGAGGCTTCTTTTCAAGGTGTTAAAAATGTTCCAAAATTAGATTGCGGTGATGGCTGTACAACCCTGATTTATTACTACTACTACTACTACTACTACTAACAATGACGCTGGAGTGTCCTCTCAAGTGAAACTGAAGCTACAGAGCCTGGGCAGGGTGATATGGAGGGTCTGCTGTTGCCCATGCAGCAGACCCCCCCTCTCTTCGCAGCTGAAGGGTCCAAGGGAAAGACAAAGTCAATACAGCTTGGCTTCAGGTGCGCCGCAGGAGTTGCCGGTGTTGACTACAATGTCAAACCGCCTTAGGGACTCCGGCTCCGGATTTTCTGTCGGGGTTTACTCCCTTAGCCTTTCCCCTGAAGAGGTATGCCGCAAGGCAGCGGAGGTTTTTTGGGGTCAGAGTTTTCCTTCTCCGATTTTAGAGATGTCCTTCCTCTTTCCTCCTTTACAGTCTTGAGGGCAGCAAGATGTCGACTCAACACGGGAGGAGACAGATACCGGTTATAAGCTCATCCGATTGGCGAAGGAAACGAGCGCCAGGGGTCTCCTCTGACGGTGGGAGAGGTCATCGCACCTCACTGGACAGCTACCGTCTCGCCATGGCTCGCCTGCACCACTGGGTGCGTGGGGATCAGAGAGGCGCCTCTCGAAAAGTGGGCCACAAAACACCCGCACCAGTTAATTCCAAGCAAACAACAAGAAAGAAGCCTCCGGCTCTTCGCCTCGCTAGCTGGAACATCAGGACCATGTGCCCCGGACTTACTGCAGACCTTCCGTGGATCAAGGGTGCCAGGAAAACCGCTGTCATCGATAGGGAACTGGCACGACTAAACATCGACATTGCGGCTCTACAGGAGACCCGGTTGGCCGACAACGGAACTATCAGAGAAACCAACTACACCTTCTACTGGCAAGGGAAGTCTCCGGACCAACCAAGACAGCACGGTGTTGGGTTCGCTGTGAAGAACACGCTTGTTAACTCCATAGAGCCACCCACAGGAGGCACAGAGAGATTACTTACCCTCCGATTGTCAACAACTTTCGGCCCAGTCAGCATTCTTAGCGCGTATGCCCCAACCCTCTGCGCCACCACCGAAGAGAAAGAACAGTTCTACCATGCACTGGACGAAGCGTTATCCAAGATTCCCAGAAGTAACGCTCTCTATCTCCTTGGAGACTTCAACGCAAGAGTAGGAGCCGACCACATGGCCTGGCCCACCTGCCTTGGAAACTTTGGGAGAGGAAAGATCAATGAGAATGGTCAGCGACTGCTTGAGCTTTTGTGTCACCACGGCCTGTGCGTGACAAACACATTCTTCAAGTGCAAAGAGATCCACCAGGTGTCATGGAGGCACCCCCGCTCCCGTCATTGGCACCAGCTTGACCTCGTCATCACCAGAAGAACGGATATTGGCAGCACCCTCCTCACCCGCAGCTACCACAGTGCAGACTGCGACACGGACCATGCCCTCGTGGTAAGCAAGGTGCGCATAATGCCGAAGAGGTTGCACCACTCCAAGATGAAGGGTCGCCCACGCATCAACACCAGTTGTGCCAGCAACCCAGTTAAGACCCAGCAATTCATCAACAAGATGGAAGATGCACTCGGCGAGGGAGTGGCGGCAGATGACATTATCGAATCCAATTGGCCACGTCTCCGCGACGCCATATACAACTCCGCCATTATTGCTTACGGGAAGAAAGAGCGGAAGAACGCTGACTGGTACGAGGCTCACTGGGAAGAAATGGAACCCGTGATCGAGGCTAAGAGGAAGGCCCTACTGGCTTACAAGGTCACGCCCACTCCCAGTACACTTCAAGCTCTACGGGTTGCCAGGAACAAAGTCCAGAAGACTGCCCGCCACTGTGCCAACACCTATTGGCTAAACCTGTGCAGAAGCATTCAGGAAGCCGCCGATATAGGCAACACACGAGGAATGTATGAGGGTATCAAGAAGGCAACAGGCCCAATCCCCTCCAAGATCGCCCCCCTTAAGTCCAAGACAGGTGAGGTCATCACTGACCAGGAACAGCAAATGCGGCGGTGGACCGAGCACTACCTCGAGCTGTATGCGGCGAGGAACACCGTAACAGACACTGCTCTTAAAGCCATCCCAGACCTACCAGTCATGGAGGAGCTAGACACCCCACCTACTGCGGCAGAGCTCGGCAAAGCCATCGACCGCCTTGCTTGCGGGAAAGCACCAGGAAGCGACGGAATCCCTCCAGAAATCCTAAAGAGCAGGAAACCAGTCCTGCTACAGCCGCTCCACCATCTACTCTGTCGCTGCTGGAAGGAGGGTTACATCCCCCAGGATATGAGAGACGCCAACATTATCACCATGTACAAGAACAAAGGAGACCGCAGCGACTGCAACAACTACCGGGGCATCTCTCTCCTCAGCGTCGTCGGCAAAGTATTCGCCCGGGTCGCTCTTGCCCGCCTGCAGACCCTTGCTTCCCGCGTCTACCCAGAGTCCCAGTGTGGCTTCAGAGTTGGCCGATCAACAGTGGACATGATCTTCTCCCTACGCCAGCTGCAGGAGAAGTGTCACGAGCAGCATAAACCACTCTACCTCGCCTTTATTGACCTCACGAAGGCGTTTGATCTGGTCAGTCGAAGCGGACTCTTCAGCTTGCTACGGAAGATTGGCTGTCCACCACATCTGCTTGCTGTGGTCATGTCCTTTCACGACAACATGCACAGCACGGTGTCCTACAACGGCGCAACCTCTGAGGCCTTCCCAGTCAGCAGCGGAGTAAAGCAGGGCTGCGTCCTCGCGCCTACGCTGTTCGGAATCTTCTTCTCCATGCTCCTCCAATACGCCTTTAAGGACTGCAGCGAGAGTGTCTTCATTCACACCAGATCCGATGGCAAGCTCTACAACCTGGCCCGTCTACGAGCCAAGACCAAAGTCAAAGAGGTGCTCATCCGTGAGATGCTCTTCGCCGACGACGCAGCTTTGACATCACACTCCGAAGAGGGACTCCAGCAGCTAGTCACTTGCCTTTCCCACGCATGCAAGGAGTTCGGACTAGCCATCAGCCTGACGAAGACGAATGTTATGGCTCAAGGCACGGGGACTCCCCCATGCATCACCATCGACAGATACACCCTGGAGGTTGTCAACGACTTCACTTACCTCGGGTCCACCATCTCGAGCTCTCTTGTCAGTCGACTTGGAGGTCAACCGGAGAATCGCCAGGGCAGCCACAGTTATGGCCAGACTGAACCGGCGAGCGTGGAACAATTCCAGCCTCACTGAGAAAACCAGACTGCGCATCTACCAAGCCTGCGTACTCAACACTCTCCTCTATGGCAGCGAGACGTGGACCACCTACGCAAGGCACGAAAGGAAACTCAACAGCTTCCACATGAGGTGCCTGCGACGCGTCCTGCATGTCGCCTGGCAGGATAAGGTCCCCAACACCGAGGTGCTGAAGCGAGCCAATATGAGCAGTTTGCATGCAGTTCTTAGCGAGAGACGCCTCAGGTGGCTCGGCCATGTCAAAAGAATGGATGCAGGCCGTATCCCCAAAGACCTCCTCTACGGCGAGCTAGCAGAAGGCAAGAGGATGACAGGGCGCCCAAAACTGCGGTTCAAAGACATCTGCAAAAAGGACATGACACAATGCTCCATCAATCTCAACACATGGGAAGTTCAAGCAGACGACCGCCTAGCCTGGAGGCTCGCGGTCAGGCAAGGTACGTCACGCGCGGAGGCTGCGCGCAACGAGGAGGCGGTCCAGAAAAGATCGAGGCGGAAGCAGCGTCAGCAGCAGCAACAACAGCCATCTGCCTTCACCTGTACCAAGTGCGGCAGGGATTGTCACTCCCGAATCGGACTGCACAGCCATTCTCGGCGGTGCAGATAGACTCTCGAGAAGCTACGCCATCGTCTCTCGAGACGGACGGCTGCCGCCGCCGCCGACGACGACGACTACTAACAATGACAACAACACTGAATCTCACATTTTAAATGAGTAGATTTTGTGTATATGTATTATATTCAATAAAAATGTTACAAAATAATAACTCAGGCTCTAACTTTAGTTTCTTGGGCCATGGTCACACAATAAGATAGTGGCAGAGCTGCCCAGCTCTCTCAACCCAAAGTCCTTTCCAATACATTAGCAGCTACCATTTATCAAGTGCCATCTATGTGTCAGAGGTTCTGCATGCCCTCATTTAAGTCAACAACTCTTGCAGACAGACACTATCACCTCCCTTTTCTAAGTGACGAAACTCAAAACCTGAGTGAAATACCTTGCCTAAGGTCACAAAGGTGATAAATTAATGAGCCAGAATTAAAAGTACATGCTCTACCATTTCAGACATTCAATTAAGACTATCACAATTGTTTACTACATCTATGTATGATATCCACTATAATTTACTCAACATTTTCTTCAGTTCATTTGCTTCTCTTGTCTGATAAAGCCACAGCTTAAAAAAATGGAGCTATAACATGAAAGGGTCGTGTTGGGGCTAAGTATATATGAAGACTAGTGGAAGTCTCATTAAATTGTAGTTGAGCGGGCCTGTAGGGGAAGCTCTAAGGCCCTATCACTCAGTCAATTACCCCAAACAGGAAGAGACATACTTTTCATCTCCAAGAGAAAGATGTTTTTCTCTTCTACTGCTCCAGCAGGAAGAAGGATCCTCTCCTTAGACACTCAGGCAACGGAAAGCCACTATACTTTGAACTCCCAGTTTCCTCCAATGTACTCTTTGTTTACCAGGGCCCCTCTAAACCCCCTTTTGCCCTATGGAAGAACTGTACCTTTCCTTTGCTCTTTGGACTTGCTTGTGGTTCACCAAGACTGCATGTCCTCAATCGCAGTTCTTTGTTGTTGCTGAATAAACCCATTTTGTTGGAGAAATATCTGGCTATTTGATGAAGGTCCACACACAGGAGTAGAAAAGGTAGAGAACAAGGATAAAAGACTGACATTACAGCACCAAAGGGAGGAACATGGCTCACTGAGAAAAGGGTACAGCCTGAGAAGGGGATGGGAATGAAAAGAACAGCAAGTCGCAGGAGGTAGAAGACTGAGATGAAACTGCAGATACTGATCGTGTTTGGAAGTTAGAATTGAAGCTTGAGCAGTTGGGCAAAAAAGACTGAAAGACTGAAAGAAAGGTTGAGAAGGAAAAGCTGGCTACTTACTGGATCTATCTAATACTACACTTACTTTTCTGAACTAGTCACTGGGTTTCAACTCCAGGTCTCATCCTTGATGCTCTAGTTTGCTTTTACATCCTTTAAAAGCCAAGTGTTGTTAACATTCAAGATCAACTAACTCCATTTTTCTCCAGGGTGTGGTTGCTGCTTGCCTAGCTGTTTCTGGTTCTCCCAGGGGCACTCTTCTCCCTCTTGGCATGACCCCGTATGACACTGTAATTACACACTGCTTAACATGTAAGCTTTCAAAAAGTGAGGGAGCCCTGGCTAGTGTGGCTCAGTGGACTGAGTGCCAGCATGCAAGCCAAAAGTCGCTGGTTCAAGTCCTGGTCAGGGCACACGCCTGGGTTGAGGGCCAAGCCCCCCAGTTGGGGGTGTGCAAGTGGCAACTGATCACATATCAATGTTTCTCTCCCTCTTTTTCTCCCTCCTTTTCCCTTTCTCTAAAAAATAAATAATATCTGTTAAAAAAAAGTGAGAAATACCTCTCACCATTCAGAGAACTATCCAATATAGGTTTCTGTTTGCCTACCTACACACACAATCTTTTAAAGTCCTGTTTGAAATATCTTATTTTATCCTAATCAATTCACACTAATAGGAATATAATATTAAAGATAGTAGTAAGGAAATCCTTTTTTACTTTCACCATTTCTAATCCAAAAGTTCCCTCAAAAGGAAAAGAAGAGAAAATGCAATCAATAAGATACTCCTTTAAAAAAGCAAAAACCTTTAGTTAATTGCAAGAAAAGTTTAATAATATAATCTACATCAAGACTAAAAATTGCAGTTTTCCTATAGTATTCATTTTCTTTTCCTTCGTGGTAGAGATTAAGAAAAAACACAGGCTTAAGCAAAATACCCTCATGCAACACAAATCTACCAAAAATGAAGTTTTTATTCCTCTAAAGCAGGGGTCCCCAACCCCAGGGCCACAGACAGGTATCAATCAGTCCATGCCTGTTAGGAACCGAGCCACACAGCAGGAGGTGAGCTTGAACGTAATGCACTTGAATAATTCCAAAACCATCCCCCCATCCAGGTCCCTGGTGCCAAAAAGTTTGGGGGTCGCTGCTCTAAAGGATTTTATACAGACTATGTATGGCTTTTGCCCACTAAGGAAAAGAGAAAACAATATTAAAGGAGGAACATAAATAAAATCCCATTAAAATAAGGGCCCCAACTCTACCATTGGGTTCAATTAGTCATTTCTCCATTGATGGTCTCAAAGCACAAATAAGATAATTACCCTTATCTAACTCCATTATCCCATACTAAAGGCAGAGACCCCTTTTTATATAAAGAGGTATCCTAGTATGAAGAACCAGCAGGCAGTAAGCACAGAGATGTGTATTGCTTAATAAGATAAACATGATGTTAATTATTACCATTTCCAGGAAAATTATTACAAAGAAAACATAGTATTTATATATAAGGTCTAGAAGTCAACAGCTGAAGACTAACCTACAAACCAAAGGCAGTGGTTCCCAAAACAGAATTTAGGGAGTTACAGTGATTAAAGAAACAGTGAATGTTATAATAGATAAATCCCAAAACAGGGGCATAACATAATAGTTTATTTTTATTTCATGCTCACATGAAGTCCAAAAATCCATGTTAATGATCATCTGGGGGCACAAGAGGCTGGCGATGACCCAAGCTGACAGAAGTTCAGCTCTTTTGGACCATCATTTCCAAAGCTGCTCTCGCAGACAATACACAATCAGCAGGTAAAGAAGACAGCATTGTTCAAAAGAAGTTTGTACAGGTCAGGGCTAAAGAAACACTCAGCACTTCTCTGCTCAATTTCCTACAGCCACATTTCAATCATATGGCCATCCCCAAATGCAAGAGGGGCTAGTAAATAAATAATGCATGAGTTTGGAATCTGAAAGAAAAGGAAACAAGCTTGGTGAAGAGTGAGGCAGTCTTTACCAGAAGTTTTAAAATATAGATTCTGGGGCGCTACCCCAAGTCATCCTCATTCAGATCTAACAAGACCCAAAAATTTGTATTTAAGCTAGCCAAGTGACTCTGATATATGCCCAAGTTAGGAATTACTGGCTTAGGAAGTAAAGAGTTTGGGGCAAACAGAAAAAATATTTCCATGGAAAAGTTTAAAACAATGTGCTAGATAAAAAGAAAAAGTGATGAAAAAACTGAACCTTTGAGCCTAAGACAACACAGATGTAACTTGGGAAATTCTTCCCTCCTTGGCCTGGATAGTCTCTCATGGCTCTCTTCCCAATTCTGGTAGCTTCTTCTCAGGCTTCCCTTCCTCCCCTCATTTCATAGTCTCCATTCTGTTTTCCTTGGCCATGAGCTGTTTTCATTCCCTGAGTTACCTCATTCCCTTCAATAACCACTAAGAACACTTCCCTTAGCCCAGCCTCACATTTAACTGCTTACTATAACATAACGACGCTTCTCCATAAATGTCCCACTAAGACCTTATTATTGGCAAAACTGAATTCATTTTACCCTCAAACCAGCTGCTCTTCTTGCATGCCCTATCACCTATACCCTCTAGTTAAAACTCTAGGAGTCACTGATAACTAAAAGCTTTTGTGCTTCAAAATATACCACCAAGTAGAAAGATAATCTACAGAATGGGAGAAAACTTTTGCATATCATATATCTGATAAGGGACTTGCACCTAAAATATATAAAGAACTCCTACAACTCAATAATAAAAAGACAAGTAGCCCAAAACACGGACAAAGAATCTGATAAAAGATATTTGACATCATTAGCCGTGAGGAAAATGTAAAGCAAAACCACAAGGAGCTATCACTTCATATACACTAGGATGACTATAATAAAATGCTTTAAAAAGACAGATAATAGTAAGTGTTATTGAGAATGTGGAGAAGTTGGAACCTCATACACTGCTGGGGAGAATGCAAAATGGTGCAGCTGCTATGGAAAACAAACTGGCAGTTCCTTAAAAGGCTAAATACAGAATTACCACATGACCCAGCTAGGTCACTTCTAAGTATATATACAATAGAAATGAGAATGTATTGCAACACAAAAACTTTGATACAAATGTTCAGAGCAGCATTATTCACACTAGTCCCAAAGTGTAAATAATCCAAATTATCTATCAACTGTTGAGTGAAAAAATAAAATGTGGAATGATACAATGGGAATAGTATATCAGCAATAAAAATACTGATACATGGTACAATATAATGAGCCTTCAAAACATGCTAAGTGAACTAGGCAAATACATAGACAGGAGGCAAATTAGCAGTTGTCCAGGGCTAGGGAGGAAGTGACAGGTTTAGGGTTAAGAGGTTTCTTTGTGGAGTTATAACATATTCCAAAATTAATTGTGGTGATACTTATACAGCCCTGTAAATATACTAAAAATCACCGAATTGTACAATTTAAGTTGGTGTGAGAATTATATCTCAATAAAGCTGTTTAAAAAAGAAAAAGCTATCAAACTGATGCAAGAAAAAAAGCTGCCTCTCCAGACTAATTTATATTTCCTATTTTAAGATAAAAAATTTGTGTGGGGGCTTAGGTACCTTAGATAACAGAAAATAAAGTCAAATGTAGTAATACTCAATGTAATAACCTCATCTAGGTTTCTGGAACAAACATTTGCTTCAGAAGTAACTGCTTCCTGATTTTTCTTTTAAAATATTTTAATTGTCCTTTGCTGCATATTATCTGTAGCCTTATATCCTTAAGAGTAGAAAAGATACACCTTTAGGTTTATAGTAAATAAATTAAAATGGCAAACTATCAATAATGAACAATTTGAACTTAAATTTACTAAGCAAAAGTGAGCTTTTCGCTAACGTTGTGGAGGCAACAATCCTATCTAGATTTTACTTTGTATGCCAATCAGTATACACACAGAGAAGGCTGGTAACTTTTTTAAAATCAGTATCCTATAAGGAGCTGGAGAGTAGGAATGAAAATTAAATCTGAAGTACTTAAGAACTTTAATAATTGTATACAATGTACTGGAACACATTAAAATATTATTGGTTTAAATAACTGGAGATTTCATTTATTTTAACTTAAATCACGAGTGTTACTGTGTGATTGGTTTGATGTGAACTGTCCATGAGATATATTATCCAAAACAAAAATATTTCATCCTAAACTATGTTTTTCTGGTATAGAACATTTTCCAGGAGTATCTCACTCCAGCCCAAGTAGAGTGCATTCACTGAATATAAAATTTTACATTAGACTAAAAAAATTAAAAGAAATAATATAAAATGCTGGGAAATCTAATGCGACCAAATCCAACTAACCTTGATTATCTGCTTTTTTTTTCCTTCATCTTACCACCATAACCACTGTCTGGCTGAATTTCATGTTTAATTTACCTTAGTGGAACTATACAACAAAGAACTGTCAACTGTCACATGAACATAAGATACTCTCAACTGTACAAACAAGTGAGTCATCAATATAAGGATCCTTTAAAGATGTACTCATTCACATTTAAACTTTTGCTTTGTACTTAATGTACTCAGTTTGTACTAAAATGTTTTACATATGTTCTCAGTTACAACGGTAGCCATCTAATTGATCTTGGGTGTACCTATTTGTCTTTTAGAGTCTACTGTTCTAAAACCTATAGTAGTTATTTAACTTTTGGGTGACATAGGCCCCTCAGAAAATCTAATAAAAGTTATAAACCCTTTTGAGAAAAGTACATATATGCACTGAAGCCTTTCAAAGACCCTAGGTTAAGAAAGCCCAGCTATGACTTCCCATCACCTACATGTCAAGGTCAAACTTCTTAGCTTTGTATTCAAAGTTCTCCATAATTTAGTCACTGTTAATTTAGCTCATCTATCTCTTGTCCCTTCCAACTACACACACTAATCAGGTCCACCTCCTCACTATCCCACCACAGATATATCACCCTCATTTTCCAGCCTGCCTTCATAATTCCCTCTTGTTGCTTTTCTGCACAGCTGTAGCTTTCAACAAATCTTTCCTGTGAACATAAAATACCTCCCTTGCCATGAAGGGTTTCCCTCTGCCTACAATCAGATCATGTGATCCTTTGTGAATTCTGAAGCATGTTATCTGTATCTCAAGGAGCTCTCCACGTTCTATACTGTATTGTACAAAGTCTCAAAAAAAAAAAAAATTCAGGAAACACAGGACACACATTTTTGAACTATGTTACATTTCCAAATAATATGCTCCAAATGTTTTTCTTCAACTTCTATAAACCTTTTCACACGAAGTATCTCAATCACCATGCATTTTTGTGTGTCTTTTCTCCTTTTCTAGCCAATAAGATTCTTAAGGGCAGACGGAGGTAGTTAACTACTGAACTCCTGTGTCCCCCACAGACTTCAACACAAAGCAAGGGGCCATTCAATATAGAATACCTGAATATCTGGGCACCAGGGTTTTTAGGCATTTCATACATTCTTTTTTCTTTTTTCCCTTTCATACATTCTGTATCCCCAGTTATTAGATTTCTTCAAGGATCCTCTATTTTTTTCCTATTAAAGTCAAATAACATTCTACCTTTAGTGAATATTTGATCAAGAACTTACTAACTATCCAAAATAGCAGTTAAGTTATTCTCATTCATCCAATATCTACTAATTGATATATGCCAATCCTGTTAAAAAATATCAAGAATCCTTACCTGAACAACACAAACAAATGAGCAAAACAGAAGCAGAGGCATGTAAACAAGGAAGAGACTGACAGTGACGAGGGGGAGAGGGGAGTAGGAAAAGGGGGAAAAGAAGAGGAAGGGTCTAGTCAAGGAACTAGTATAAATGACCCATGGTCATGGACAACCGGGTAGGGATTGACTGTGGGAAAGGAGTGGGCAGGATGGAGGGGAGCAGCAGGGGAAAATGTGGGTCAACTGTAATGGAAAAACAATTTAAAAATTAAAAAAAAAAAAAAAAGTATCCTTACCTATTGACCATTAACCCAGAAGGGAGCACAATGAAAGCTCCTACACAAAAATAATCCAAGTGTAAAAGCTATTATTCTTTAGCAGTACTGCAAAGTTTAACTCCAGTTATAAACCTCAGAAAATAAAAACAAACATCCCTGATTATATATATGCACACGATAGGCACCAGTAATACAACATAAAAAATTTTTTTAGAAACATTATATAAAAATACTTATGACCAAGTAATTCATGCTACAACATGGTTAACCTTAAAAATATTAGGCTAAGTGAAGTAAGTCTTCACCCACAGAGGGCCACATACTGTATGATTCTATTTATATGAAATATCCAGCATAGGCAAATTCATAGAGACAAAAAGTAGACTAGTAGCTTCCAGGGAACAGGGGGAAGAGAAAATAAGGAGTGACTATTAATGGCTTTTTGCAGTGATAAAAATATTCTGGAATTAGATAGTGGTGATGCTGGCACAAATTTGTGAATATACTAAAAACTTCTGAATTGTACACTTTTTAAAAGAGTGAATTTTACGCTATGTAAAATCTCTCAATTTTAAAAAGTTTATGGCCATTTGGGCTATTGTATCTCAAAGAAAAATTTTTAATAGGAATCTTACTTTGTAGGGGTTTTTTTTCTTAAGCTGATCTAAACCAGCTGTTACCAACTGGTCCTCTACTAGACCCCTTTAAAAAATCACAGCTTAAAATTTTTGTCAATGGAAACTACCAACTTCCCAACATTTATAAATAGATATTTCATACGAATCTCAAACTCTGGCTTCCTAAAAAGACAAAACTGGAGTTCTAAAAATACTGGGCCCACCTGAACAGTAACAATGGCCCAGAGCTGAGCAGCAACTAACATACCTGCTCTTATTTGCCATGATCTCCTCATTCCTTATTGTCTTCCAGAGAGCGAAGCCTCAAGTCAGTTGTCATTTCGCTTTCCAGTTGTGAGTATGTTATCCCTGCTCTAAACAAAGACCACCTACCTTTCGTATTAGGTTATACTATGAATTACTTCTGATAAAATATGATCATGAAATTGGTCAAAGGGTACAAATTTCCAGCTATAACATAAATAGGTCTGGAGATCTAACGTACAACATTGTGACTATAATTAACAATACTTAAATGTTATCACTCACACTTAAATGTTATCTCCACACACAAAAGAGTAGTGATTATGTGAGGGAACAGAGGTATTGACTAATCCTATCGTGTTAGCCATTTCACAACACATACAAGTATCAAAGGATCATGTTGTATACTGTAAACTTACATGGTACAAACTTACACGCCAATAATATCCCAATAAAACTGGAAAACATTTAAATTAAAACTTTTTCTAAATGTAATCATGTATGATTACAATTTATTCGCTGCAAATACAAAAGTATTGAAAGTGACACTTGTTGAATAAAACCCTACAAGTGTTACAAATTCATCCTACATAAACACTTTAAAGAGAAAAAAAATCAAGGGAAGAGTTTATGTTCCTACTACCAACAGAAAACAAATTATTTTCATTTTATTTACAATTTAAAAATATTTTTATTTACTAATAGAAAATAGTACAATAGTAACTGATTATCCCCATATTAGGTATTGCCATAAAACAAGGGATGTTGTCTTATTCAGATTCTTGATTGGATATGAAAACGAACTGCTTTATTTACTCACAGATTTTATGTTTCAGCCATTTAGTACACCCCACCCCCTCTGCCCTGCTCCCGCCCCCAGGCTTATGTGCACAAAGAAAAACACCTCCTACCAATTTATAGCTTCTATGTATCAAATTGTATATGCAAAGATAGAATAAAACAATACACAAAAGTGAATATGGAAATATTGTAACAGAAAAAAGATCTACTTCCTATCTCAAGTATAAATAAGGACTGAGCTAAATGCTATATCAAGTACTTTACAGCTTTATAATTCTATGTACTTATCCAGACCTCCTTTTCTCCAAATAAAATAATTCATCTAGCTGAACTCCTATTCCTATAGATAGGAAATATTAAAGTAGTATTTGCATTCCATTTTATTTTTACCATCACTTCTAACAGCTAATAAAATATCAACATATAAGATGACTTTTAAAAGCTATTCCCTTTAAACTAGGCAAAAACAAACTCGCTTCTCAAAGTCTTCCAAAAGAGAAACCAGGTGAGCCAATTACTTAGTAGAGGTAAACTTCAATGTTTGTACCCCTCTGTGCCATGCCACTTCATTAACTTGTCTAAGTATTCTCAAGCTTATAGGTGTCATTTTATACACCATCATCATCACTGAGCATTAACAGATCATAAAAGTGGAGTAGCACCACAATTGCTTCATAACTGCAATTCCTAAATACACAAATGCAACGGTGCAACTGGATTTTATGGATTTTATGTCCAACTGAAAACACAATCCTGTTTCGATTGAAACCTGATGGTGAGTAAAATGGGATGCTATTCTAAGAGTTCACCGAATTCCTAATGCAAACTTTTTCAAAGGTGTAAGACTAGAAACAAAACAAAAGTCAATCACTATTTCAACCATAACTTATGGTAGCATGAAGTACCATTAAGATGTGTAAAGATTAGTGGAGAACCTAGATCTTGAGTTTCACACCACTGAGAGTATAAAGTTGAGTTAACTCTACAGGAATTAGCAGGAATTGGTTTACACTTTAACTGTGGTTTACCTGTCATTCTTTAACAGTGCTGTCCCACATAACTTTCTAATGATACAAATCAGAAATTCTGTATCTGTGCAGTCCGATAGCCATTCGTCACATGTGGCTACTAACCACTTGAAATGCAGCTAGTAGAACCGAGGGATTCAATTTTTATTTTATTTAACTTTAACTAATTTAAGTTGCCACATGTGGCTAGTGGTTATATTGGATAATATAGTTGTATAATTTGAAATACAATGTATAAACTTGACCAAAGAGTAGAATTTTTCAAAGTATCATTTCCTGATGATGTTAATACCACCAGCAAAACCTTCCTGATACCAAATGATAGTTCAATCATCAGCCTAAAAATAAAATTCACTTATGACAGCCTAAATATAAAATAACATTCACCTGTGAAAGGAGAATTCATGATATCACTTAGGTTCAGAATTTAAAGCACAATAATCACAAAGAGACAATATTAAAAGTACATCTCAAATTTTCCCCATTGTTTTTGCAAGAGGTAAAAAGTTTCGGAATAATTCGTTCCCCAATGCATGCAAGTTACATCCCCCTCGAATCTGTTTAAAATCTTCTGTTCAGAAAAACGAATGGTATAAATAGAAATGTTCAGCACTAAGAAGTCTACTGCCACTCGTTAAATTTCACGTTAATTTCCCTCTGCATTTCCTGAAAGCCTTGTTACCCATCTTCCCATGTTTTCAGGTGTAGAAATCATTCTTACATAGTTACAATTTCGTTTTCCAGTCCATGAGACTCACTACTCTTTCCGGCACTTCATGTATACTTTGCCCAGCTCTTCCCAAGTCAAGAAAGTAACCAAGATGGTGCACAGATGTCAAAAGAAAACAAGTCTGGGAACTCGCACGTTGAATAACTAGTCCCTAGGCAAATTCAACCGCCCTCAACCCGGCGAGACTGAGCCTTGAACTATCCGACGAAACAAACAGGCGAGGAAGGTCGCGACCCTAGGTCACGGCTGTTAGCACCGCTCTCGCCCGGCAGCAGGAAGCCACCTGTTAGGCCCGAGCCTCACCTGGCAGGAGGGAGAAGGCTCAAACCCGGCAGCGCGCCGGACGCGGACGCCTAAGCGGCGAGCGAGGGACCCGCCCCTCTCGCGGAGGCTGCGGCGAGCCCCCCAGGCGCACGTGGGCTTTACCCGGCCCAGGCTTCGCTGACAGGAGGGTCGCCCGCGGTCCCCGGCCCGGCCGCTCCACGCCGTGGCCGGGACGGCACCTAGCCTCCCTCGCAGCCACTCCGCCGAGAGGGCGCCCAGGCGGCCCACACCGCTCGCCCGCCCGCCTCCCCTTCCTTCCTCCCCGGTCGGCGCGATCCCGCCCCGCCGCCTCTCACCTACCTGGTCACGGAGTTTAAGGAACGCCATGGCGGTCGCCTCCGCCGCCGCCGCCCTGGCCCACCGCTCCAGCCCCAGTGGCCTCGGCCGCTACCCGGGGCCGGCGGGTCGGCGGCCAGCTGCACTCCGGGGTTCGTGGGCAAGGGGCGGCACCACCTCCCGAGCCACCCGTCGCCGCTACCGAGAGGTGAGGAGACCGGCCAGTCCCGCCTCCTCCTTTGAGGACTCCCCGCCCTCTTCCTTCCTTTCTTTCTCTTTCCCTCGGCTGCCTGCACACGCAGCCGCCGCCTCCTCACGCCCCCTTCCCGAAATACCCTAGCAGCCCCCGCGCCGCGCCGTTCCAGCCCGCGGCAGCGGCGGCATCCAAACTCCACTCCACAATATTACCACCACCGCCCGCCGCGATTGGCGGCCGCGCGGGGGAGAGGCCAGAGTAAACCGAGCGCCCATTGGCCACGCCACCGCGCTCGCTCTGGGCCACCCCCCTGCCTCCCGGAGAAGGAGGGGGCGGGAAGGAGGAAGCCGCGAGGGGTGGGCGCGGAGCTGGGGCGCGAGCAGAGCTGCGGAGTAGGGCAGGGAGCGGAGCCGGGGGAGGGGCGGCCAGGTGCTGTGGGTGCGCGCCCTGGGCGCGGTGGGCGGAGCCCGGGGCTGAAGGTGGGGGTTACCCGGAAGGGGCCCCCGGCTTGCACGTGGAGATAGAGTGGAAACGCGCCCTAAGGCCAGGGAAGGTTGCAGGAACGGGGTGAAGGGCCGGAAGGGGTGTGAGCGATGGGCACCTGGAGGTGCAACCTTTCTGGAAGCGGCTAGGGGAGGGATGCAAACCAGGCTCGCAAGGGAGGGAGAGTGAGAATGCGCCCCTGGGTTTGGGGAGAATGAAAGAGCCAGAGGAGTGGGCTGAGAGGTGGTCACCGGGAAGCTGCTGCCCTCCTGGGGGTGGCGGGCAAAGCCAAAGGGATCCGGGGAGGGGGAAGAATGAACTAGCCGATCTTGCACGTCGAAGGAGAACGAGTGCCTTCACCGCCACACACTCCTCGAACTGGAGAATGTGCGGAAAGGTGAGAGGTGTTGCTGGCGGGGTGTTCCCTCTCGGGGACAGCAACCGTGGGGGAGGCGGCCGATGTTGGAACTCCGGCGGAAAGCGGCATCATTGCAGCCGAACAGGTTGTGGACGCCCCGAGCCTTTCTCTACCCGCTGTCCCAATCCGAAGCAAGGCTGTGGTTCTCTCCAGCGTCCCCCTGCCGGGCTTGATTTTTTCCCCCCCTTCTTTCGCACCTGAAAGGTTTTGCCTCCCACTCGAGAGAAATCAATTAAAAAAAAAAAAGATATGCTGGATTTCCATCTAAGAGCATCTTTGGATGTAGAAGAGGAGTGACTCCCTCACCCTGCTACACACACCCCCACGCCACCGCGGAGCTCTGAAACGGCTCTTCTTTCTTAGGCAGCCGCACACTGTTACCATTCCAGGCTTGTGTGGGAGAAGACTGTTGTGCGCCTGTGTCTGTCCGCCTGGGCGGCTCCAGCCTCTGGTTAATAAAAGGTACAGATGGTTAGGACAAAATGTGTGACGTCAGGCTCGGTTTTAAAAAGCACCCCCCGGCCCCCCCCCCCACGTTCCCTACATCAATTGTGTCTCTTGGGATAGACTATTCAGAGGATCGATTTGAGGCTAATGGCAGTCTTGAGAAAGGGGGACCTGTGCCAGGTCTTCAGTATATTGAATGCTGTACTTACAACAAAAAAGCTTATCTTTTAGTCCCATAAAAAATGAAAATATGAGTGCATACTGATTCTATAGAAACAATTTCTTATCTAAAAATTACATTCGTCATCATAAATTGTGTTTTCTACTTAAAATGGAGGGATTCTCATAACTGGGAGGTAACAGAAAGAAGTCAAACTGCTCTCGCTTCACGTTATTTTTGGTGCATCATTCTCTGTTATTTCATCAATTGCAGGAGATAAAATAGGGATACTATTTGTCACTCAGCCTCTGCTGATCAGTTTTGTGAGGGTAAAAGAGTTAATCTGAAAGCATTTGAGTTCTCCAAAACAAAAGTGTTACGATAATATTACTAGAGCACTGTGTGTTTGCAAGTTACCTTTGTAAAAATTTCTCATGTGCTAGAGCCAATACAGAGTTCTCTTAGTCAAGGAGTTTAAGAATTTACCTTCATTCCTACATGAGCCTGTTAAGCACTGTGGATGTCTAGGCAGAAATAATACATCCTCTCTCCCCTGCCCCACCCCCAGTAATCTCTGTTGTAGGTTAAAGTTACAGAATTTTAATGCACAACAAGAACTTGATTAGGAACATGATGAAGATTAACTTTTGGGAAAACACAAGTGCATTTGAGAGTATGAATTTAAATTGTGGAATATGCATTTTAACAGGTTTTATGGTTGAGCTAATAAAACTTTTTAGAGCTCTTCTGAAATTTTCTAATTAACAATAATCAATAAAAATGTTTTATAGTGCACCATCTCTGACAACCTTACCAATAGTAGTCTCTGAGGTCTCCTGATAGAGGATGCTTAATACCTAGCCTGGTTCTCACCTTCTGTATTCTGAACATCATTTATAAAAACTAAGCTTTACATTACCTGGATGATTCATCTCACCAAGCAAGTAAGATAATGATATGAAAGGCTGTGGGAACTGCAGGATCATTCAAATTTAATGTTATTATTACAATAGCTACATTTCCATAGCTGGAGAAAGGATAACAACCATTCCAAAATACAGGAATAAGAAATCTATATAATTACGCAATACAATGAAATAAGATTCATATTCAAATTCTGATAGTTTCAGCTCTTTATTATAAAGTATTTCTGCCTATTATAAAGTATTCAGATGTTAAAGGAATCTATAGTATTGAAAAGTCTATCATCAAAGCCAATGAGGCCAGGAACTTGAATGGTGTTAGTAATCTCTTTTCCACCCTTATTTTCCCTCCCCCTTTTCTAAATGTCGCTTTCATTCTCTCTTACTACAGCCAGCATGCTCTACCCACTTTTTCAGTACTCTGCAATCATAAAGGAAACCTCAAATTCTAAATGTCTCAAGGAATGGCTGATCAGTTGGACTAGGCTCATGTGTTCATGCCTTAGCCAGTCGCAACAACCAAGCAATTGATGATAGCTTCCATTCAGAATTAATGTCTAAAATGGTGGGAGGAAAGATTTCATATAGATGACCACCAAGGAAATTGCTGTGAACTAGGATACCACTCCAAATTTTAGTTTATGTGCTACCATGTTGTGCATTTGTCAGCACCTTACATGCTTTACCTCTAAGTTTTTCAGTAATCTCAATAAGCTCTTCGGTTTTCTTTGGGAAAACCAGGGACCAAAGAAAGCATGCTTGTAGTTACCCAACTAAACAATGGCAGAGTCTGGATGCATGAGGGCTTTGAAAGCCTGAAGAGTAGCTTCTGTGGTAAGAAATAGACAACTGTTAATGACTTTTGAGTAAGATAATCTCTATTTTAAAAATTATTTTTATGAAGAGCCTGAAATACATGGCAATGCCTTTACTAACCTGCCAAAGCAGCAAAGATAAGTTCAAAAAGCTAGAGGATAGAATTAGAGGACCTGATATACCTGTAAAAGAGTTCTAAAGGAGAGAAAATAAGGGTATGAAGCAAAGGCAATATTCATAAAGATGATGTGTGAGAATTTTTCAAGCTTGGAAAAGAACACGAGTTATCAGATCAAAGGAAGATGCTAATGCTCAAGCAGAATAAATTTTTAAAATTGAGACCTGTACATAGCAGTGACATTCAGGATACCAAACAATAAGGAAATGTTAAAAGTTACCACTGAGAAAAGTTCAATCAGCAGATATATCAGCAACAATAGGTTATAGAAAGCAATGGAAATACCTTCAAAATATTGAGTCCATAACTGAAAAACAAGAATTCTGTACCTAGCTAAACCATCTTTCCAGAGGAAGGACAAAATAAACACATTTTCAAAATTTAAAACTTATTAGAGATGCTTATTGAAAGAAATATTAAGAATATACTCTTACGAGAAAAAAAGCTGAAACCAAAAGAAATAAGTGAGATTGGAGAAGGAACGATAAATAAGCAAATACCTTGGTTAATATAAATGGGTAGTATTTTTTAAGTGCCAGTATCTGGAATTTTAATACCAAGTGAAATTAAAATATTAGCCCTTAAAAATATAGTAGATGATACAGATGGGAGTCCTGAGTTAATGACTAGACACCTTTCATTCAGACGTGAGGAATTCCTCAACTTTAGACTTTTACAAGTTATTTTATTGGTTGAGGTTTGTTGTTGCAAACAACAGAATCCAAGCAAGGATTTCTTAAATTGATATTTAACAGCCCCCAGAGTCTTTGAGAGAACTGAGAAAACAACAAGAAAGGACAGTGTAGGCTAAGCTTCTAGAAAAAGTGCTCTAAGCCATGCAGTGGAGCTAGTATGATAAACTGCTGCTGCTCCTATCAAGCACCAAACTTTTCCTCATCTGCTTCTGTTGGCAACATCAATGCCAATTCTGTCAGAAACTTGACCTTGCAACCACTGCCACCTCCACAAACTGGATGCCTTTGCCTCTACCCACACCAGGAAATTGGAAGCTGTGTGCAGAGCTTGCATCCTCACATTTCCACTGGTGCTTCTTGTTAGGAGAGCCTATGTCATAGGCCTGCATCCTAGCTGCAAGGGAGGCAGGAAACTGAGTTCTGAATTCAATTTTATATTGGAGAGGAGGGATCTATAACCAGGGAATTATCCCAAATATAGAAGGCTATTTAAAACATTATGATATAAAAAAAGATGAAATATTGCCATTTGTGACAACATGAATGGATCTTGAGAGTAATATGTTAAGTGAAATAAGTCAAACAAAAGACAAAAACCATATGGTTTCACTTGTGTGGAATATAAAACAAAAAGTAACAAATGAAGAAAACAAAAACACACTCATAGATACAGACAACAGAATGGTAGTTACCAGAGGAGAAGTAAGAGGAGGAGGTGAAGTGGGTAAAGGGAGTCAAATATATGGTAAGAGAAGGAAACTCGACTTTAGGTGTTGAGCATGAAATAGGGTACATAGATGTCACATTATAATGCTGTACACCTGAAAAACTATATAATGTTATTAACCAATGTCACCCCAATAAATTAAATAGTAAATAAAGATCTTGAATATGACAGACAATTTAAGGCATTGATAGAGATAAATAGGTGATATGTAGTAATCATAAAAAGAACTTCACCAAGAAGACATACTCATGTACTTGTGTGCATTTAACTACGTAAAGCAAAATTTGATGGAATGACATAAAGAAATTGGCAAGTGCAACATCAAAAACTGATATACAAGCAGAGAGAAGGTTAGAATACTAATAATTAATAAGCTTGATATCTGAGATTATATATATGTACACACACATTCAGACATCATCATCAGTATAAAATAATCCACATGATTCACCCAATACACTAAGTTCAGCTGTTTTACAGGTGAATTTCACCAAACATAAAAGAGAAAATGCCTCTTTTTCACAAAGTACAAAGCTAAAAACAAAGTATGAGCAATACTCCCGATGCACAAGGTGCTACTCAGACACATTGTCTTCCAAACCGACCCTCCAACATACCCAGTTTTTTGACAGGTGCATATATTTCAACAATGGCCATTCATAACCATTTCATTTAGTTAGAAGCTTTTTCAAGATGGTATCTCCTCAACAGCTTCTAGTATCTTTTTGTTGGTGATAGCTCTTGTGTAGTGGAAGTATATGAGAAATGCATATAATAAACTGTGTAAGATAAAATATATACAACAATTCTCTTGGCTGGGTAGCTTAGTTGGTGGGAGCATCAATCTGATATGCCAGGGTTGTGGGTTCAATCCCTGGTCAGTGCATATACAAGAATCAACCAATGAATGCATTAATATGTGGAACAACAGCCCTGGCTGCTGTGGCTCAGTGGACTGAGCGTTGGCCTGCGAGCCAAGTGTTGCTGGTTCGATTCCCAGTCAGGGCACAGTACTAGGTTGCACGTCAGGTCCCCAGTTGGGGGCGCAAGTGAAAGGCAACCACACAGTGATGTTTCTCTCCCTCTCCTTCTCCTTTCCTCTCTGAAAAATAAAATAAACAAACAAATAAAAATAAATTAATTAAAAAACAAAACAAAACAAAAAATATGTGGAACAACAGATTGAGGCATCTCTCTCTTACTCTCTCCCTCTCTCTAAAATCAATAAATTAAAAAAATTTTTAATACAATTGTATACATAGTATGAAATAAACTGTAAAAAAAAAGCAAGCTGACATCTGTAGAGAAAAAAAGGTTAAAGACTATAAGGAAATATACCACAATATTAAATAAAGTTATGTTTGAATGAGAGAAATATGGGTCATTTTTTCTGTTTTTTTAAAGTTTGCTTATTTTATTTACTGAGAAACTGTTAAGTAGTTTACAGATATATTTGTGTTTTATGCTTGCATTACTTCATTAGAATAAATTTGTGAGGCATACAGAAAAACATCAAAATAGCAAAAAAAAAAAAATTTCTATATCAGTAAGTATAGTAAATGTGATTAAGTAAATACCCTACTCAAAAAAGCAGATATCAAAATGAATAAAACAGCAAGACCCAGCTCTGTCACAGGAAGTGTGCTCTTCTTTGTTTTCTGAAAGAGTTTGTGAAGGATTGGTAATACTTCTTTTTTCAATATTTCTTCTTGAGTCAGTTTTGATCATTTGTTTACTTCTAGAAATTTGTCCATTTCATCTAAGTTGTTTAATTTGTTGGTATGATAATATTCCTTTATAATCCGTTTAATTTCTATAGGGTTGCTATTTTTCTTTTCTTCCTTTCCTGATTTTGATAATTAGTACCATTTTTCTTGTTTTTTGGTCAGTATAGTTAAGGGTTTGTCAATTTTGTTCTTTTCAAAGAATCAACTTAAAAAAATCTTTCTATTGTTTTTGTGCTATAGTATTTATTATTTCATTCTTTTTGCTTGCTTTCGGTTTAGCTTGCTCTTTGTTTTCTAGTTTCTTAAGGTAGATGCTTAAGTTTTATGTTTTTGTTTTTTAATGATTCTGGTTCTATTCTGCTTGTTCATTTGTTTTGTTTTTTAGATTCAGTTGTTGATAGGTATATATTTATTGTCATTTTATTGTTCATGTTTTTATCTTTTTATTATTTTTAATATGCTTTATTGATTATGCTATTACAGTTGTCACAATTTCTTTCCCCCTTGTTCCCCTCCACCCGGTGACCCCCCGCCCTCCAGTTGTCCCCACCCTTAGTCCATGCCCATTGGTTGTGCATATAGTTCTTTTCAACATCTTCCTGTCTACTCCACTCCCTCCTACTATGCTTCTTAATTTCTGTACCATCTCCCTCCCTTTCCCCCCTTCCCCCTCCCCAATGACCTCCCCCCATAATGTTCCCCATACCTATAATTCTTTTCCCACTCTTGTTGCATACTTAGTTTGCCTTTGTTTCAATTCCCTAGCTTCTGTTGTTGGTTATTGTGATACAGTTTTCATTTTAATGTTCATAGTTTTGATCCTCTTTCTCCTAAACAAATCCCTTTAACATTTCATATAACAATCGTTTGGATCTGATGAACTCCTTCAGTTTTACTTTGTCCTGGAAGCACTTTCTCTGCCTTTCTGTTCTGAATGACAGCTTCACTGGATAGAGTAATCGTGGTTGTAGGTTTTTGCTTTTCATTACTTTGTATATTTCTTGCCAGTCCCTTCTTGTCTGCAGAGTTTCTTTTGAGAAATCAGCTGAGAGTCTTATTGGGACCCCTTTGTAGTAATTCTCTTTTTCTGTCTTGCTGCTTTTAAAATCCTCTCTTTATCCTTAATTTTTGAGATTTTGATTATAATGTGTCTTGGTGTGGTTCTCCCTGGATCCAGTTTTTTTGGAACTCTCTGTGCTTCCTGGACCTGTAAGTCTATTTCCTTCCCCAAGTTAGGGAAGTTGTGCTTCATTATTTTTTCACATAATGACTCATGGACATGGACAACGGGGAGGGGGGAGCAATGGGGGAAAAATGGGACAACCGTAATTGAATAACCAAAAAATAAAATTAAAATAAATAAATAAATAAATAATTTTTTTTCAAGTTCTAGTTCTTCTCCTTCACCTTCTGGCAACCCTATTATTTGAACGTTGGCCCACTTATAGCTGTCCCATAGGTTTCTGAGCTTCTCCTCATTTTCCTCACTTTTCATTTCCTCTTTCTGCACTGGTTGACTTGTTTGTTCCTTCCCTTTGTTCTGATTTGTTGATTTGATCCCTGGTTTTCTTTCCCTCAACACTAGTTTCATATGTGTTTTCATTCATTTCAGCAGGACTAGCCTTCATTCCTTCCCCGTCTTGTTTAAGATCTGCTGTTAGGTCTGTAAGCATTCATATAACCAAAGCTCTGAACTGTGCCTCAGAAAGATTTTCTTTCTGCTGAGCCATTAGATTGTATATTTGCTGTCTGGTCAGCTGCATCACCAGGATCTCTATCATGACCTGTGCCATCCTGACAGTTAAAGAAGACCCTTTAACATTCCATATAATACTGGTTTGGTGGTAATGAACTCCTTTAGCTTTTTCTCGCTGGGAAGCTCCTGATCTGTCCTTTGGTTCTAAATGATAGCTTTGCTGGGCAGAGTAATCTTGGTTGTAGGTCCTTGCTTTTCATCACCTTGAATATTCTTGCCAATCTCTTCCAGCCTGCGAAGTTTCTTTTTGAGAAATCAGCTGACAGTCTTATGGGAGCCCCCTTGTAGGTAACTAACTGCTTTTCTCTTGCTGCTTTTAAAATTCTCTCTTTATCTCCAACCTTTGGCATTTTAATTATGATGTGTGTTGGTGTGGGCCTCTTTGGGTTCACCTTGTTTGGGACTCTGTGCTTCCTAGACTTTTACATCTATTTCCTTCACCAAGTTAGGAAAGTTTTCTGTTGCTATGTTTTCAGATAGATTTTCAATTTCTTGCTCTCTCTTCTCCTTCTGGCACCCCCATGATGTGAATGTTGGTACACTTGAAGCTGTCCCAGAGGCTCCTCATTACCCTCTTTTTTTTATTATTATTATTTTTTCTTCTTGTTCTGATTGGGTGTTTTTTTTTTTGGTTCCTTATATTCCCAACCACTAATATGATTCTTGGATTCATCCACTCTACTATTGATTCCCTGTAAATTATTCTTTATTTCAGTTAATGTATCCTTCATTTCTGACTGGATCTTTTTTTATGCTGTTGAGGTCTTCACTAAGTTTATTGAGCATCCTTATAACCAGTGTTTTGAACTCTTCATCTAGTAGATTGCTTGTCTCCATTTTATTTAGTTCTTCTTCTGGAGTTGTATCCTGTTCTTCCATTTGGGCCATGTTTCTTTCATCATCTTGACAGCCTACCTGTGTTTGTTTCTGTGTATTAGGTAGATCTGCTATTCCTCCCAGGCTTGGTAGAGTAACCTGATATAGTAGATAATCTGTAGGGTCCCATGGCCCAGCCTCCCCTATCACACAAGCTGGGTATTTCAGGTGCACCCACTGTGTGGGCTGTGTACACCATCCTGCTGTAGTTGAGCCTTGATTGCTGTTAGTACGTCTATGAGAGGGATTTACCCAGGCCAATTAGCTGCAAGGACTGGCTGTGACCCACTGACCTCTGACCACCATGGAGGATCAGCTGTGAAGGGGCCTACTCCACAAAGCAGGACCTACTTCAGCAGAGCTCTGGTGCCTGCTGAGTCTGTCCCTTGAGTGTGTTACTTGTGGAGGTGGTTGGGTGCTGCTCCAATGTGGTCTGAAGCTGTCCACTGGGTGCACTGGCGCTGGGTCCTCCCTGAGATGGAGGCCAAGGTCAGCCACTGCCTGTGTTCTGCCCAGGGCCACCCGGCATAAGCTACCTGCAAATGGCTGCTACTTGTCCTGGGCTTGGAGGTACCCAGGTGAAGCCAAGCTGTGAACCAAGGCCAGGTGCTGCTAATGCCAGGCCTAGGGCCACTTAGCAAGAGGTATGAGGTTCACTGAGGTCAGATACTGCTTGTTTGAGAGAATTTAAGAAAATCTGAAGCATTAGCCAAGACAAGCCATTTGAATAGAAAAGCCACTAGAAACAACTTGGTAGGACCCAAAAGTTGGGAGGAGTATAATCTCAGGGAATCACCAGGGTGGGGCAAACAGTGTGAGCCAGGTTGATGGAATCTCAGATACGGTGCCCACCTGTGGGCTCTGTGTCGGGGGGCGGGGAGGACACATCAAAGGATCAGTGGCCTCTGCCAGGACTTCTGTCTGGGAGGAAATCTCCCCTAAGTTCTTGCCTTGATGATGAACAATTGATCCCTGTATATCTCTGGTGTCTTTCAAGCTGATGCTCCAGTACTAGAGCTTGGAGGGAGTGAGTCTAAGTAAGTCCATACATGGGCCCTTTGAGAGGAACTGCCTGGGACTCCGGAAGTTTTCATCTTCCTCAGCCTGAATCCCCACTATTTTTTACAGCCAAAAGTTATGGGGACATCTCTCCTTCGTGTGGGACTGGGACCCTTCACTCATTAGCTGCAATATCCCTCCTGATTTTTACACACAACACATGGGTGTCACACCAGCCTGTTCTGCACCTCCACCCCTCCTACCAGTCATGATGTGGTTTCTTTTTTAATCCTATAGTTGTAGAACTTCCATTTAGCTCAGTTTCTGGTGGTTCTGAGTGATGGTTGTTCTGTAGTTTAGCTGTAATTCTGATGTGGTTTGGGAGGAGGCGAGTACTGTGTTTACCTATGCCACCATCTTGACCAGAAGCCTAGAAGCATAAGTTTTTGATTTAAGACCTTCTTTTATGATATAGGCATCTAAAGTTACACATTTATCTCTAAGCACTGTTTATATGCAACCCATTTTCCAAGGCTGTTCACTATACAAATATCTTTGATAAGATAGTCTAAAACCAAGGAAATGTGAGAAATTCAGGAGAATTGTCTCTCAACAGAGTTTAGCCTTAATTAAGGGACCCCTCATTTACTTTAAAACATGAAGTTTGGGGAGTGGGGTAGATAAAGTTTTTGGAGAAGATGCTGGTAGCTCTTTCTTCTTAATTAAAAATTTTCCCAGTGTATCAATAAGTGAGAATATCAGGTAAGAGTGAGTACTGGACATCAAGAGTGGAATTTAAAGAGATATAAAGTCTAGAAGAATGACAGGGATTGACTAAGGAAATTAAAAATTACTGGGCACTGCTAAGGGACCTCCTATAATTTATAATCATAAGCTTCAACAGTTAGCATTGTTAGTACTATTCTACCCAGATTTATTCCACTAATTGAATGTAGGGACAGGGTAGGCAGAGAGTTGGTTTTAACCAGGATTGGGGTTCTTCCAGGCAAATATGATGGAGAAAGAAGGTGGCAAGAGAGCTGTGGATGTGCGCCAACTGGGGAATCTAGGCTGGAAGAAGACAAGAGTGGGTGAGGCAGGACAGTGAAAAAACTGATGATGCCAAAATATCAGAGTTCCTGGTGGTTGAAGAATGGTTGGATTGCATTATTAGAATAAATGAACTAGAAGACAGGAAGAGGTAGTCAAATAATGGAATACTTAAAATCAAAATTTAGAGTTATGGTATTTGAGCATGGGAATGGGTAGCCAAGGTGGATGAAGAAAAAGATCACTGGAGGTGAAGAGTTTAGGGAATTGAGTGGCAAGAGTGTCAGATGAGCTTATGGAAGTCACTAAGTATAACTGGAGTCACGTGGGAAGAAAGTGCGCCAGGTACTGAAATTTTCAGCAAATGAGGGGAAGTAACTGGAAAGTTACAGGTGATTACAACGGGGGTGGGTGGGTGTTATGGGCTGATGGCAGACTATTCCTTCATTTAAGAAATATTTATTTATATATGGCCAACTAAACACCGTGGGAAAGATAAATTATTATCACTGTCCTCAAGAATTGTATGAGCTAACTCCAAGATAATATATAAACTCATGGCAAGCTGAACATCAGGGCAAACATTGCAGTATAGTGAGGCAGAGAGAACACTGGCCTAAAGGTCAGAAAATCTGAGTTCTAGTTCCAGCTCTGACAATAATTAGCTGTGAGGCTTGAGTAAATCACTTAACCTCATCAGTCCTCAGTTTCCACATTTGGATATGGGTTAGATGATTCCCGAGATATCTCAGTGCCCCATATTCCATAATTCTATGATATAAAATAATGCCTATTTCACAAGGAAGTTAGGAATAAGCATGGTCATCTAGATGTTATAGAAAGAAGAAATTTAACCATGAAGGACTACATAATTTGTCCAGCATCAAACTGTTAAGTCAGGTTCATTGTTGTTTGTGTTAGATCATATAGAGTAAAATGATGGACCCTAATCTGTGTTTGTTTTCCTCCACTTATACAAAGCTCTATTTGTCTTTCCATTATGTGATTTTGGCTAGGTTATAATTGCTTATTTCAAAGAATAAAGAAAATACCATCAGAACCTATACTGAAACACTGATGTGTAACAGCCCTGAAAGCATACATTTTTACAGAAAGCAAAGAGGTATGTTGCCCTCTAGGAAATGTGTGTCACTCTGGAGTAATTAGGCTGACATGCATTTTTTCTGGTGGCAAATGTAATGAATGGGTCCAGTAACCCTTGACATGAGCATAGTGGTGTAGGGCTAAAGGTCAAGGTTTCAAAGACTATAGTTGGGGTAAAAAAGGTATAAACAGTTTTTTCTTGCTAACGAATTTTTCCTTTATAACTGTAATATTACTCTATATTTTTAATATATGCAAGCATATTATGTCATACAGTTAAATATTCATGAGCTCTAACTGTAAGCTAAGCACCATTGTAAGCAACGCTAGGGATGCTGTGCTATCTCCTTTCTAATATGTACTGAATGGGGGAGAAGGACATGAATAAGAAAATGAATGAGTAAGGTATTTTTCAGAGTATGATCAATGCTATGAAGAATATAAAATAGGGTAACAGTACATCCCTTACCATATTCTGCATTCCCTCCGTTGAGAATATAAGTACCACAAGAGCTAGGACTTTGTTATATTCATCACTATATCCTCTGCGCCTCCATTAAATTTGTGAATTTTAATTATGGACTTATTTAAATAGGGTTGGCAGGAAAGGTACCATCTGAACTGAGACATGAAAAATGAGTTTTCACCCATGCAAAGACGGGAGGGAAAGAGCAATGTAAAGGCCCAAGGAAGCAACAAGTTGAGCATGTTTAAGAAACATAAAGAAGGCCACTGTGGCTGGACAGTTGTAAGGTGGGAAAGTGGATCGTAAGGTGAGGCTGAAGTGAGGGTCAGGGGCTAGAATAATGTAGGACTTTGTAAGCCAAGTTTTTAAGTTTGAATTTTAATTTAATTGCTGTGGTAAGCCATTGGAGGGTTTAATGAGGGGTATTATATAATCTTATTTTTATTTTTAAAAATGTACTCTGGAAGTTGTGTGGGCAATAGGCTGCAGGGAACAGGCGAGGAAGCAAGAAATCAGTTAGGAGATGAAAGATGATGGCTTTGGTGCAGGGGAAAAAGTATTAAGAAGTGGTTGAATTTGAGCTCTATTCTGAGGTTTGAACAGCAGGACAAGCTGGTTGGATATGAGGTGTTCGAAAAAGAGAGGAATCAAGAAAGACTTCAGTGTTTTGGCTTGAGTAACTTGGTGCTGGTGGTGCCACTAACTGATAGGGAAACTGGGGGAGGAGCAGCTTTACCAGGAAAAAATCAAGGATTCAGTTATGGCCATGTGAAGTTTATGGTGCCTATCTGACTTCCAAATGGATATGTAAATTAAATGATTGGTATATGAATATGACAGGGTGTCAGAACTGAAGAGATTCTTTGGTGAGTCACCGGCATTTAGGTGCTATTGTTAAGCCACAAAACTGACTGAGATCATCAAGGGAGAGCGAAGGATTAAGCTTTGAACATCTGTCACAGGACTTCAGTTTTGGCCTCTGGATAATTTGATATTTTACAGAGAAATGCATTACCTATTTTGTCTTTCTCCTTTTCTCAGCAAGTAATAGGAGGCTGTCTTGGAGGGAAACCATCTTTTCATCACATAGCTGCCCCTGGGACCTACCAACATGTCCTCAGATACATGGGGAAAGGCTCTGGTCCCCACCACGCCTCTCCCCTGTCGTTCAGTCTTTCCTGACTCCCCCAGACCACAGTGATCCCTCCTTTCTTCTCTTCTAAACTGCTGTATTCCTCATAATTGTCTATCCTTCTGTAGACATTCCCACTGGTGTAGCTATTTATGTAGAGCAGGTGCTCTAATATATGCTTGTTTACCTTCAGTTGTATAAAGTTGGGTTTGTCTTTCCATCATCTCTATTTGGTTCTAGCTAGGACTTGATTGCTTATCATCCCTACTCTCAACTACATTGTAACTTCTTCAAGGGCAGGATATTCTTGTATATAGCTTCCTGGCCCGTATGTGTACAGCAGTTCACCATTTACCATCAGAGATAGGACCTTGTCTATTATGTTCGTCACTGGACTCAACACTAAGACTGGAATAGTGCTCTTGAATAAATACAAACAGAATGAATGAATACAATAGCTGTTGATAGATTTATGTTCTAGATAGGTGATCAAGTGCCCTGTTTCAAAGCAAGACTTTTTTCTTTTTCCTTGATAGATGTTATTTCCACTTTGGGTCCCCTTGAGCTTTACCACTACACCCACTTAACAGTGAGGTTAAGAGTCTTTATAGATTCTTTACACTGTTCTGCTGGTGCTGGGATTCTGTGGCAAATTATCTGCAAAATGGCCATCAACAATTTCTTTTATCTCTGTATTGTACCTATTGCTCCTCCCAATGAGAGATGGAGTTCATTTCTCTTCTCCTTGATTATGGATGGCCTCGAGACTTGCTTTGGCCAATAGAATGTAGTAGAAGTACAGTATTCCCTCACTTATCATGGGTATTATGTTATAGACCCTCCCCCCTGCGATAGGTGAAAATCCACGAAGTAGGAACCTTACATTTATTTTAGTATATATATAAGGCTTTATAAACCCTTCCCACACACTTATAAACTGTTCCCAGTCCCTTATTAACCTTTCCCACTCCCTTATTAACCTTTTCCACACTTTTATAAACACTACTGATGTTCTTAAATGTATTCTACACTCTTAAACCTACGTAACTTTAACAACATACGTATACAGTACCGCAAAATCCTGCGATATAGCGAAAAATCTGCGATAAATAATTAAATATAGTATTTTTAAAAATCCTGCGATACAGTGAGGTAAGTGAACCGTGATAAAGAGAGGGACTACTGTAAGGCTTTTGGACCTGGACTTTAACAAGCCTTGCAGCTTTCAGTTTTACTGTCCTAGGATCTACATAACCATGTCTAAGAAGCTTGACATTCAGATGATGTGAAACCAGATAGAGAGAGAAGCCCAGCCAGAGTCCAGCCCTTCCAGCCGCTGCAGCTGAGGATGAAATATGTAAATAAAACCATCTTGGATTCCCTAGCAATGCAAATGCTCAAGCCCCACCCCAGACCTGCTGATCTGAAACTGGAGCTGGGCCAGTGACCTGTGTCTTACTTAACAACCCCTCCTGTGATGCTAATGCTCACTAAAGTATGAGAAACCCTGGTTTAGAGAAAACCAGGAAGAGCTTCATAAATGCAGTTGAAAGGAAGAGAAAGAAGCCTATTATTTTCTCCAAGATAAAAAACAAATCATGCTCATAGGAGAAATTTTAAGAGAATCCAAGGTAGGAAAGCAGTTTGGTTTGGCCGATGGCCTGACATAGTAGTGGTTTTAGAGAGACCAGTACTCTACTAAGAAAACCACAAATACCAGGCTGGACGGCTGCTGTCTGCTACCCAGGAGCAAGTGCCAATTAGAGAGAGCTAAGACTTGTGGGAACCAGGCCCCTAGATTCCTCTGAAATACTAATTCTTGGCCAGAGAAGCCTGAGGCTAATAGCTAAATATAAAGATTATCCCCTGAGAGTGAGAGTGTATAAGACAAAGTGTAATGGGTAATAAAATTGCATGATAAAATTTTGCTAAAAACCTGTGTTTTCACGTATTTCATGTGGCTACTAGAAACTTTAAAATAACCTCTGTAGCTCACATTGATGGTCTGCATTGGTTTATAAGGTGTATATAAAAGAGAGAGTTGGTAGGAGACAAAATTTGACCATTTTTTTTTCCTCCAGCTCTGAGCAGGCAAGTGGGTGTCCAGAACTGCAAATCATCATTTCATATTCATTTCTCATTTGTGTTTATATTGTGAAGATAGTTCAATGATACTAGCCATAAAAATCATGCGTCAAATATCTTTTACACCCAAAGCAGTTTTTCAATTCTGGAAAACAGACTTTTCTATCAGGAGAGCATGCTTTTATTGGTAAAAACTAGAACATATAACAATATATATACTAATTATAGCCACTCCCTCTTGCCCCCCACCTTGACTGTTCAGATAAAGTTAATTAATCAAGACATTTTTTTTCCTACTAGTCCCTGACACAGCATCAGTGTCTTTATCAACAGAGAGCTCGGGAGAAGCTATGCCACTAGTTAGAAATGCAGCCATGGTGCAGAACTAGGTCGGCCTGACTCCAAAGACAAAGCTTCTTCATTATATTGTGCAGGTTCCCATTTAATAAACAGGTGCACATTTATAGTTTTATTTCTAATTCCAGTCAATAAACTGTCCTTTTGATTTATAAATTAGTGTCTCGTTGTGAATTTGGTTGGCACAAGTCCATCCCTGAGAGATGAAATACCTTTTGATATGCTGGAAAATTTGAATATCTGACCTTACCTACTAAAAGCCAAGCTTTAGGCCAGGAATGGGCTGACCAGAGTGGATGTGCTCACTCTCTTCTCCCTTAACCATGACCCACAGTGCTAACCAATTGCAATGTTATTCTCTGCTAAGCCTAGACATAGCCTCAAAGACCTTTTCAACACAGTGCTTCAGGAAATTACTAAGGTTGCTTTGTACAGTTTCAGCTTGCATGATCATTTTCATGCTCCTGCACTACCATGCAAAGTGAGGGCTGCCTGTACATGGGTGGAACAAGAAGAAATTCAAAATGATAGACTTGTGCTAATGCTTTGGCAATGTACGTGTATTTAAAGTATAATTGGAGTTTGTCAAAATAAGTGCAATAATGTAGACATCTGCCAATGCAAATCAATAACTCACATAGCTATTTCAAAGGTGCGTGGTATATTTGAGACAGATTATCTGAGTACTCACTTGCCTGAAGGGTGGGAGAATAAAAAGGAAAGGATGGAGAATAGGTGTGAATCATTATATAATGTCTCATCCCTGAAAACATGGCAGCCAATGTCAAACTACCCTAATGTTTGCTTCTTTAAGGAATGGGTCTGCACCAACTAGAAGGCCATTGGCTACAAGTACCGCAAGCCTTCAGCATTTTTTCCTGGGCATTTCTTTTGGCTTTGCCTTCTACTTGTGTGTTGGCTCTATTTTAGGCTGGCAATAAATTGTGACAGCTCTACCAGGCATCACATCCAAATGCCACATTATCCAGAGGCAGATAGGGGCTGTCTCTTCCAGTTCCCTTCTCAGGAGTAGGAAGAAGCCCTCTAGCCTATTGGTCAGAACTGGACCACTTGTCACTGTACCAGTCAGGGTCTAGGATGGAAAACTAAGGGCACTCTATGCACTTTGGATTTGAAAGGCTGCACACAGAATTCGGGACATACACAGCTTCTGGGAGAGCTGAGGGAGTAGATTTCAGAAACTCAGCCCTTGAAGATCAGAGGAGTTGACCTTCAAAGAGTGTAGCCTGAAACACATAAGCATGTAGTCCCTCAAGTTTGTGCCAGAAAGCTGCTGGGAATCTCTCATCTGCCCACCTGTACAGCTAGAACCATCTCTAGAGGAAATAACACCACCCTCTGCACCTTCAGGACAGAGACAGTGAATCTAGGAAGCATGGTTCCCAAACTTAAAAGGAAACAGTGGCGGCACTACAGTAGCAGCAGGCCATCCTGTATACCTACTCCTTAACCAGCCCCCAAGGGGACCAGGCCGCTGGGATTGGCACAGGTCCAGGAGGGTTTCCCTTTCATCCTGGAGTGTAGGGGAAAGTCACTCAACTGTGTTACATGGAGGAGGATTGAAGTCCAGACCCCCTCCCAGCAAATCAATTTTTGACTAAATGAGAAAAAGCTGTTTGAACAACCTGTGGTGCCTGCTTCATGCTATATCGCACCATAGTCATAATTTTCTTTGCAAAAAAAACCTATTTGTTACCAAAGTAGCTAGCTATATATTTTAAAGAAATATGTTACATAACATTGACTACGCATACCTGTGATTACCCACAAGGTACAATCTCCTGCAAACAATTCAAATGCCAGGCTAAATTCTAAAATTACAGTCAGCCTATTAGTAATTTACAATGTTACAGTGTTCAGTAAAAAGTTAAAACTCATTTTAGAAAGTTCCTCCACTAGCTCTTCTCCAGGTAGCCAGCCAGACATACCTTTCTGCTGTTTCCTTATGTGCCTCACCAGCACCCTGAGCACATCCTAGATTTAATGAAGTTATGTGCAGGGCTCAAATGTACAAGATTGCCATTTCCCCTTGCTGCTGCTCATCTTCCTGATCTCCGTTTGATGGTTGTTTCACATCCCAGTTAATGCCACTGCAGTTTCCTCAGAGACTATGGGACCAGTTTGCCTCCGGGGAGAAGGGAAGCTGATGACTGGGAACCCATTTGTGGGCCAGAGGAAAGCAAGCAAGCAAGTGGCAAGGATGCTAATTTCTGATTCTGTGACTAGGGCTGTTTATAATAAATCCTTTTTATAAGAAAGCCTTGAAAGACAAGCTTTATTCCAAGGGGTGGGGGGCAGGGTACCAGCAAAGTTATGTATGTGCAGGTGCCAGGGAGTGGCTTCTGTTCTTGAAGGGCCCCGCAGCTCAGCATTTCTTCCCACATGCCTCCTTGGATATGCAAGCTGCATATGTATTTATAACTCTGCAGTTAAAAAGTGAACTTTATTAGCAGCGATAACTTTCATCATTCCAGCAACTGCACTCTGTAGAGCAACCAGAGACTATAGACACCAGGGTTGTCTATGTTCAGTCAAATCTTGTGCAATTGCACGGGGCACAAAGAAGGATGGAGAAAGGGGTAGAGTTTGATTATCCCTGTGGGGGACTCGGGGTCCAGAGAACATATTCAAATGCTTTTGCCAGGGAGGTGTCATGACCTTGAGCCTAGTGACTTCATGGTGCATTTTTGCATCCAACCATCCTAGTAGCAGCCCTCAGTAAATGTTTGTTGAGTGAATGAGTGAATGAAATGTTGATCCTGGAGTGCCCAATGGCTCCTGAATTGTTCTGTATGTGTGCACATCTTCTCCCCTTCCTATTCAAACATTTATTCTAAAGCAGCAGAGCCACAGCTGTACAATTAAAGAGTCCCACTCACAATCACTGTGAGCCAAGAGAGGCTCTGAACCCATGGTTCACAACCTTGGCTGCACAGTAGAATCACTTGGGGAATGTTTGAAAATCCCAGCACTCAGGCCTTACCTTAGACCGGTTACAGTCAGAACCTCTGGGGCTGAGGCCTAGGCAGTGAGATTCTGAGGTCAAGGACCACCGCTCTAAGCTAGCATGGAAACTGCTCTGGCTCTGGAGTCTAAAGACCGAGATGGTCTCCCTCAGCACAGAAAAGCACCAGGGCCACTTTCCCGGAGGCCCGAAGTGCAGAGAGAAAAGAAGAAATTCTGATGGGACCTAGGAATGTGTTTTTGTACTCATCTGGAATTTGAGGAAGGGAGGGTGTGTCACATGTCCAGGGAATGGGTAACACTTCAAATAACACAATGATGCCACGCTGTGAAATGAGATGGAAAGCTATTGAATATCCTGCTCAGCCCTGGTTAGTGACCCCTCTCCAGCCTTCAGCCCCGCACACGTAACCTTCAGGGCCCTATGCCTGCAGCCCAGCAGCCTCGGTTCACAGGGCCCACGTTCTCTCTAAGGACTTCATACTGTTGTTGGGAAAGGTAGGTAGGTTTCTGTTTGGGTTCGTAGGCATCTCGGGTGAGGGGTTGGGGGAGGCTCAGCTGGCGCTGGGGGCAGGGGAGCTATGACTCAGGGGAAACTCTTAAATTGTTACAAGCTTCAGCAAGCCCTTGTCAGTGGGAGGTGAGAAAGACAAACAGAGGGCCGAAAACCGTGCCAGGAGCCTGCCTAGCGGATAATCAAAACTTGACTATAAATAACAAATGGACCAGTGAACATGTTAGAGAACTTATTTTCTAAAGCAGCATATAGGCAAATGAGTGCTCTCCTGGAGTAAATCCTTAAACTGTTCCAGAAGGCCAAGTAAAAATACAAGAACACCTGTCTGCTAGTGGCGCCTTTACATAAACAATTTTTCAAGATAACTGAAAGCTACCTTCATAGATGTCCAAAAAAAAAAAAAAAACCACACACAAAAAAAACCCTAGCATTTTAATTGTGTACGGGAAATCTTTCTAAAATGGATTATATGCTTCCCAGGGGTGGGAATAGAGTACATAGCCGTTTATTGGCTTTTTTAGTGGTCCAGGAAGCAGAACTCCGATTTCCCTCTGAATCTCCCTTCTCACGCACTGTCAGTGGGGCTCCAGGCGTGGGCAGGAGACCTAGGCTGCAGGCCCTCGCAGACTTGTTTCCCCTGGCTACAGGCCATGGGCTCTGGTACATGGGCTTTATGACAACTGTTCTTGCTCTGGGGACTTTCTGGCTCCCATGCACTTAGATATGTTTTGAATAGATACAATTACTGCAAATCTGGTCACTATTATAAGTAAAGAGTACTGGAATGAATGTATTATTATTTGTTTTAGTGCTGTTAAAATTCACTTTGGTTTTTGAATATCCTCAGAAGACTCGTAAAACTTCGTATCCCATGACCTGAGAATATCCTCTGGAGAAACAGCTCAGGAAAGTAACCTACAATAATCCATACCTACTTTCAGGCTTATTTCTCAAAATATTTTGCGCACAATCCAATTCTGCCTTGGTAACCTAGACATTGCAATATTGACATGTCCACAGTGGCACAAGTAAAGTAAAATAAAATATCATACCTTGTATCTGGCAATCAGTGTTTAGGAGACTTGCATCATTATAGACTTTTAAGAAAAAAACGTATTGTGAAAAGTTTTGTATAATACCTATGTACCTGACTCAGTTGGAAAACTCTTCCAGGCCTAATGGTTTAGAATTGTGGGTGAAATTAAGCTCATCAAGTTCCTGCGCTTGGATCATTGCTGAGCTAGTGAAGGGAGGTGGGATGCTGTCAGAAGCTGCCACATCAAGATGTGACAAGGAGAGAGGAAGCAGCCAAATCACTCCCAGCTGCAGAGACGTAAGTGTGGGGAAGACAGCCCTGTAAGCCTCACTAGGCCCTGCTCTGTAGGCCTTGTTATTATAACCCAGAATGACAAATGAGGTTCACAATTACAACTTTGTGTTATTAAGAAAAATCTACAGTTATGGCCACATGGCTTTTTTTCCAAGGCAGGGAAATGTGCAATACATTTCAGAAAACTTTACATCAAAGAATGGCTAGGTATAGACATTTAAAATGGCAAATTTGAATTATCTGGGAAAATCACTTATGCAGATTCCTTAATTCCAATTAATAGGATGGAAAATTAAAAAGAGGAGACCAAGCTTTTAGTTGTGTTATTAACTAGCTATGTCTGGGAGCTCAGTTTCCATATCTTTAGACTGTGAAGGTCTAGATTTGCATTGTCCAATATGGTAGCCACTTGCTATACATAGTTATTTAAATTTAAATTAGTTAAAAATAAATAAGGTAAAAGTTCAGTTCCTCAGACACATTTCAGGTGTTCAATAGCTGACATGTGGTGAGTGGCTATTCTAATGGAGAGTACAGATTTAAAACATTTCCATTATCACCAAAAGTTCTTCATTGATCTAGATCCTAAGGAGAAAATGTTTCATCTCTTATGCCAATGCCGATTAATTGATAATAGTAATGGTAAACATCTCTGGGTTGTCTGCTCAGGCTGTGAGCCATCCCTGCACTCTCCGGGAACTGCTCTCCATTCCATAGGAGTGGGCACTAGGGAGCTCCTTAGAATGCTGTCACTTTTTTAAAAGTGTATTTTATTGATTATGCTGTTACAGTTGTCCCAATTTCAACCCACTCCACCCAGTACCCCCTTTCCCTCCAGCAATCCCCCCACTTAATTCATGTCCATGGGTCGTGCATATAAGTTCTTTGGTTTCTCCATTTCCTTTACTATTCTTAACATCCCCCTGTCTATTTTGTACCTACCAATTTTGCTTCTTAATCCCTGCACCTTTTCCCCCATTATCCCCCTTCCCCTCCCAGCTGATAACACCCCATATGATCTCCATATCTATGACTCTGTTCCTGTTCTAGTTTTTGCTTAGTTTGTTTTTATTTTTTAGATTCAGTTGTTGATAGTTGTTTGTTGTCATTTTACAGTTCATAGTTTTGATCTTCTTTTTCTTAAATAAGTCCCTTTAACATTTCATATAATAATAGCTTGGTGATAATGAACTCCTTTAGCTTTACCTTGTATGGGAAGCACTTTATCTGCCCTTCCATTCTAAGTGATAGCTTTGCTGGATAGAGTAATCTTGGTTGTAGATCCTTGCTTTTCATCACTTTGAATACTTTTTGCCAGCCACTTCTTGCCTGCAAAGTTTCTTTTGAAAAATTAGCTAATAGTCTTATGGGAACTCCTCTATAGGTAACTAACTCTTGTCTTCCTTTTAAGATTCTCTCTTTATCTTTAACTTTTTGCATTTTAATTATGATGTGTCTTGGTGTGTTCCTCTTTGGGTCCAACTTGTTTGGGACTTTGTGCTTCCTGGACTTGTATATCTCTTTCCTTCACCAAAGTAGGGAAGCTTTCTTTCATTATTTTTTCAAATAAGTTTTCAATTTCTTGTTCTTCCTTTTCTCCTTCTGGCACCCCTATGATTTGGATGTTGGCATGTTTAAAGATGTTCCAGAAGTACTTAAGCCTCTCGTCGTTTTTTTGCATTCTTGTTTCTTCTTTCTGTTCTAGTTGAAAGTTTATTTCTTCTTTTTGTTTCAAATCATTGATTTGAATCCCAGCTTTCTTCCCTTCACTGTTGGTTCACTGTGGATTTTTATTTATTTTACTTATTGTAGCCTTCATTTCTTCCCTTATGTTTTTGCCATACTCAAAGAGTTCTCTCAGCATCCTTATCACCAGTGTTTTGAACTTTGCATCTGGTAGGTTGGCTGTCTCCATTTTGTTTAGTTCTTTTCCTGAGGTTTGTTCTGTTCTTTCATTTGAGCCATATTTCTTTGTATCCTCAATTTAACAGCCCCCTTTTGTTTGTTTCTATGTATTAGGCAGAGCTGCTTTGACTCCCTGTCTTAGTCCACCTGTTACTTGTATGGACCAGAGCCTTAGGTGATCACCAAGGTGGGGCAACCCACTGAACTTCTTTGTGGCTCTGTATGTTGTGGAGGGGCCGGAGAGGGTACAATGCCACTGCCTGGCTGCTGGAGGCTTGCTCAGCACTTGCCCAGTTTCCAGTCACTTCACCCACTTTCTATATGCAATTGGCACCCCTCTAGCTGTTCCCCTGGTGGTGGTTCCCAGAGTGGATGGGTTTGCATACATCCCAGGACCCTGCTGGCCCTTTAAACGAACTCTCCCGAGAGATGGGCAATTTCTTCTCCCTCCCCAACCCACACTGATTTTTACAGCCAGAAGTTATGAGGCTTTATTTTCTCAGCACTGGAACCCTGGGCTGTGCAGTCTTGCCTGGGTCTGAGATTGGTTACTCCCAAGGTATCCCTCCCAATTTTTATCTACCATTCATAAATGTGGGACTACCTACATTCTGCCTTGCCACCACCACACTGCATCCAATCTGCCCTGGCTCCCTGGCTCTGCCCCTTCTACCTGTCTGGATGAATGTGGCCTCTTTAAATCCTTGGTTGTCAGACTCCCATACAGTTCAATTTACTAGCAATATGAGTGTATTATGCTTTGAGGTTAGTTGTGGTCCTTCTTATGGTTGTGCAAGGAGATGCAGTATGTCTACCTATGCCTCCATCTTGACCGGGAAATGCTGTCACTTTTTTTTTTATTATGACAAATTGGGCCAAGAGTGGTCACCTGATGCAAGCACAGTCACTTAGAGTCTCTCTCTTTCAGAAATTTGATGCTGAGATTTAGATACACTTTCTATAGGAGACTGTAACTGGAATCAGAAGTCATTGCAATGAGTGGGCATATGACCTCAAGCAGACCGGAGACTGAGAAAGCCCAACTGCAGAGAGAAAAAGGGAAACAAGCAGGCTGAGATAAGGAATGTCTTGATGATTTTCCAGTTCCTGGTCCTGAGGCCTAGCTACATTCTCGTGCTTGACTTTTCTTGGAACACTGTTGTATGTTTGTATGAAATTCCTTACTCGCTCAAGATGGCTCAAGTTGGTTTCCGTTACTTGTAACTGAAGAGGCCTTTCTAAAGCAGTAGTAGTTTCCTAGAGTTAAGTCTGAAGCCCTATTCAGACTTAGCAGAAGAATATAATGATTAATTGATGATGTTGGTCAAGGGCACAGGTTGGAGGAGTTGAGGCATCTGTGCTAAATATTTGCCACTCCTGATTAGTCATTTTCTGAACTGATGTTCGGTTCTCAATTTCCTACTGTTTCTCCAGGGAATTCTTTGTCTCCTCCCCCCACCCCCGATAATAGTGGACGTATATCATGTTATTGTTTCATTCCCTAATGTTTACTATTAACTGTTTCCATCGGTGAAATAAGGTATAATGACACTTCAAGACATTAGAAAGAGAGGTAATAAATTGGAGCTATTAAACATCAAAGTCTCAAAATTTTACATAAAATGTGAACTATAAATCGAATGATCTTTCAGCAAAATGCAGGTTTTAATAATGCCAGCCAAATTCCCTGAAGCATGTCCTACAGGTTTAAAAACGTATCACAATGCTAAAATTTATCAAGGCTAAGTGCAATTAATCTAAAATAGGTTTTTTTACTCTAAAGAAATTTAACCAAGATTTGCTTGTCTAAGAATTATAATGTTATGTTTGACCCATAACCATTAGCCTTTTCCCATATGACAGTTATGCTCAAATATATGAAAACTGAGGTAGAAAAGTAACTGAAACAAGGTTATCAGTGTGGGACTAGAGGCAACAGTTGTAAGAATGCAGAAGTAGGGCAAGGCTACATAACAAGCCAGGGAAAGCCCAAGCCTGAACCAATGGTCTAGAGACAAGTAAGACTGTGTTGTTAAAATGCACACAGATATGACAGGTCAGAAAGCAAGGCAATAGATAAAAATCATACAGGTTAAGTACAGAATAGACCTTGCTTGCTTGCTTTAGAGCAGGTTGGTATGAATAGAAGAATTAGGAATGAAGCAATTCCTCCTCCTGTATCTCAAGGCTTTGCATCTTTTACCATTAGGCCTGCTATTAAACATTGTCCCTCCATAGTTACTGTGATGAACAGACCCTAGTTTGGCCCCATTTTTATGCCCAGTATAATCTATTTTTGAGTGTGGGTGGATCTTGCTCCTAACAGATAGAATATGGCTATTACATAAGGGCAATGAGCTATTACTCCCATGATTATGTTATATCATACATATTATACATATATAGCTGTCCTGCTGGCATGCAAGATGTATGCAGAAGACTCTTTCCATTACTGCCTTGAAGAAATAAGTTGTCATGTCATGAGAGGGCCGATGAAGGGGTCCACATGGCAAGGAACTTCGGGCAGCCTGTATTGGCTTAGAGCAACCCCTGCTGATAGCCAGCAAGAAAATAGGCCCTCAGTCTTACAACAGCAAGGAGATGAATTCTGTGAACAACCTGAAGGAACTTAGAAGCAGATCTTACCCCAGCCAAGCTTCTGATGAGACCACAGTCTCAGCCAACACCTGGATCACAGCCTTGTGAGGCCTTGAGCAGGGGCCACAGCTAAGCCATGCCTGAACTTCTAACTTATAGAAACTGTGAGATATAATTGTGTGTTGTTTTTTATGTATAGCACAGAGAATAGTCAATTAAGTCACAATAACTTTGTATGGTAACAGATAGTTACTAGACATGTCATGGTGATCACATCATAGGGTATATAAGTGTAGAATCACTATGTTGTATGCCTGAAATTAATATAATATTGTATGTCAACTATCATTTTAAGATGTGTTGTTTTAAACTTCTAAGTTTTGGGTAATTTGTTATGCAGCAAAACGAATACACTCATTTTGACCATGGACTGTCACAGTAATTTTTAAGCCTTTCTTTTAGCCATGGAGATCTATATTTAAACAAAGCACATATGAAAGCTCAACATATAAAATAAATTAAAGTTCAGTTGCTTCTTTTGTAGCTGGCTCGAGGGCATGGAGCCCTTACTGGCTGGGTTCCCCTGAATTTATGGTGACTCAAGAAGAAACTGTATAGAGAACAGTCTGAAAACCATAAGATAAATTGAAAAGAAAACATAAGGTTGCTGATTCATATGTAGTATTCAGGCTGCAGGGTAGAGATGTACCCAGATGACCTCCCATGATAGAGAAGAATGGATGCTGTTGATGCGCTGCCCAGAATTCTCAAATTTCTCTACTATTTCTGGCCACCCCTCCCCTGGCTTCAGTGTGCTTTTGCCGTCAATAGTTTTTGCCTGTAACTCTTCTTCTGAACTATTCGTTGAGCTACAAGAGCTGCTTTACTTAGTACGGCAAGGAATAAAAGGTACCTAGAAGTCTTTACGTCCCTTGCTAAGGAGACCTTTGACCAAGGACTTATTGGTGAGGGACTAAGAAAACGAACCTTTCTCACAATGAGATGGGACAACATCTAAAATACAATTTATGCTCCGGAATTTCCCACCTGGATCAGGCTGAAGCTACCCTCTGCAGGACTGTTGAAATCACATCTTGCCCGGCTTCCTCCCTTTCCTGTTGTGCCTCCCCCACGTCCTATCAGCTTCTACTGGGAGAACTTCCTTAACATTGCTTTGCACTTTAGTCCTCATTTTGGAATCTGTTTCTGGGGAACCCCACTTGAGACATGGGGGTTTCTTGAGAGGACATATGGGCAACTGAGACATCTCAATATCTTTGGGGCCCAGTTACTGATTCTTAGTGCATATGTGATTATTGCATTTTCTTATTACATATATAATTTTTAATTTTCTAATAGTCATATTTTAAAAGGAGAAACATATTAAATTAATTTTAACATCTTATTTAACAAAATAAGCGCATTAGTGATATTTTTACATCATTTTAAATACTCTCTCTTAGCATACAGTGTGTGTTTTTTATATATATAACACATCTCAATTTGGACAGTAAATTTTCATTGGAAATTCTTGACCTATAATTTAGATTTTATAAAATTTACAATTAAAAAGATGTACATACCCAAGTTGTTCCAAACATGAATTATCAATTTTTTTAAATTAAAATTAAGTGAAATTAACTATTCAGTTTTTCAGTTGTACTAGCCAAATTTCAAGTGCTAAGCAGCCACCTGCAGCTAGTGGTTACTATTTTAGTAGTGTACCTCTAGACCCTCATCCCTCTCCCTTGAACTTGACATTTGTGCCCCTGTGGGCTGGTGGGAGTGGGACAGATACCCTAGTGTAAGCCATGTTGGGCTGGTGCTGAGATGATGTTTGGTGAGCACTCAGGATCCTGAACACAGGAACCTTGTCATGCTACTTATCCACTGAATCCCCAGAGCACTGTCTTAGTTCAGATTCCATGGAAACAGAGCCTGAGACAATGTTTCAGGTGCACACTATTTATTGAGGGACTTTCTGGAAAGGACACATTGAGCAAGTGAAGGAAGTAGGGTAAGCCAGGGAGTGAGCAGAGCAGGGATGGGGGCTCAGCTAATTCTAGCCTTGGCCTGATTCATGGGGACTTTGGACTATAAATTGCACTGTAGGGTTGTTCCACCTTGAGGCAAGGGGGCCAGGCTTTTGGGACTCTGTATCCATCAGTCATTAGCTGCTTGGGGTGAGAGGTAGAGTGACAAATCCCCAACATTTCTAGACAGCTCATCCAACAGCAACCGTCCAAAGAAGATCACAGGTGGAAGCTTTCGGCCAGAGCACTTACAACAGCTGGGAGTTAAGTGTATTGGCTAGTGAAGGAGATCTAGACAGTGACCTCAGTAGAGAAGACCAGGCCAGGACCAGAATACTTTATTATCTGCTGGCAGGTTGGCCTTATGCCTCAGTGTGGAATCAGAGAGAACAGGCTGGACTGTGCGGGCATCAGGGGCTCCTTTGCATAGAGGCCTGTGGTCTACAATCCTAACAGGTCAGGCATTTTCCTTGGCCTTCCTTCTTGGGTGACGTTAACTCTCAGCCTTCTTCATCACACTTTTGGGGTGGCAAAGAAAAATGAAAAAAAGGAAAAGCAAAGAGACCAAATCCTCAAAAGGAGGTATAAACCCTAAAACTGTGGCTCAGTATGAGGCAAATCTTTGTTCTTCATTAATTCCCCCAAGGCATATTTAGTTGAGTGCCTACGCTGGGCCAGGCACTATGCAAGGCTCTGAAAGCAAATTCCAAGAGCAGTTCCAAGGCCATTTTGAGCAATGGCAACATGACTAAAATAAGGGCTGCTGTAGGGTTTTGGGTGTCCACAGGACGGACAGGCCAAGAAAAATGAGGCTGGGGAAAAGTCTAGGTCATCGGGATGTGCTGAGAAGTATAGCAACGCACCTCAGCCAGCCTGCCAGGGACTCCAAGGAGAGAGGTTGAGGTCAGTCTGGGGCACCAGCCAAAGGGCAGAGTGTGAGTAAGCAAGTTAAGGTCAGCATTCAGAAGCCTGGGCCAGGGAGAATGGCTCAGGCAGATGGAAACTGGGCACAGAAGCATGGCAGTGCCAGGTGCCAAGTGAAGGAAGATGATAGCATATTTAGCACCTAGCATTTGCCAGGCACTTTGAATACATTTAATTCTCACAATAACCTTGCAAGATAAGTATGAGGTTCAGAAAGATTAAAACAGTGCTGTTACAGAAACAGGGGAGTCCAAAAACAAACCCCAGAGTTTGCGGCTGAGAGATAGGCAGCAGGAAGCAGCTTTCAGGATGCCCTTGCATGCCTGGAGCTAGTGGCTGGAAACTTTGTTGCAAAGATCCACTTTACTTCCAAGACTCAGGAAGATGAGAGGGATCTTGGACTGTGGGCTCTTAAGGAAGAAGCAGACAGAGCCTACGTAGGGTTCTGTGAATGGACGGGACTGTTTGTGAGAGGATGCAGTGAGGGAGAGAGAGGAGGCAGGGAGGAAGAGAAGCAGCTGCAGACATTTTGGGCTGGCTCTGGCTCTAGGAGGCTCTCTCTCTCAGGCTCTCTCTGGCCCTCACGCCCTCATTCTCTGGCTCTTGTGGGCTCCCTCCATGTGGCTTGGAGAAGGGGTCTCCAGGCTGCTTAAAGAAGAAGCTCTCGCCTGGCGGTTTTGAGAAGGAGAGGAGATCCACGCGGTTTACATGAAGAAGGCAGTTTGCAAGGAGGCTAGGAATCAAGGCGGTCCTGCATTGAGAGCTGGAGGGCACCACAGCACAGAAAGGACCTCCCCAATCAGAAGTGAGTGATTGGCAGCTACTGGTAAAGCTGAACTGTGCCTAGGAAGTAGGGAAACAGTGTTTTTGACTTTCATAAGACTGGCCAGGTCTGGGAGCGGGAGGCAGGACTATGTGTAAATAAACAATTCTTTTTCTTTTCACCAAACTCTGGTATTAAGAGTTATAATTCTGGTGGCGGTCAACTGGGCCCCTAACTAAACAGTCTGTGGGTTCTGTTTCAATGGGAGCAGCCCAGGGGTTCTGTTACAGTGCTTCTCAAACTGTAATGAGCATATGAATTACCTGGGGTCATGTTAAAATGCAGATTCTGATTCAACAGCTCTGCATTGGGCCTAAGATTGCACGTTTCTAACAAGTGCTGGGTGCTGCTGATGCTTCAGGTCCACAGACCATACTTTGAGTATCAAGAAGTTGAACCACTCACCACAAAGTCACTGCTTTTATTATTATGAAGGAAAAAGGTAGATAATGAAGGGCAGGAAAACAAAAGTATTCTAGTTTAAGTCTAGTCTTCCAAACACAGTCATGGCCATGAACCCTGAACCATGGCCGTCTGCACTCTTGGGTGTGGGCAGGTGTGGGTAGGTGTAGGCAAGGAAGTGTGCTGCCTTCAAGAGGGGAGTGGCCCACTCTGGCTGCTTCAGGGACATGTTGAGGGAGGTCTGACACTTCTCCTGGAGTGACTTACTCATTTCAATGCATCTGATCCAGTGTTTTTTAGTCATTTAGTTCACTGGCTTAGGGATCAATTAATTTGGATAGATCAGTTAATTTGGATAATGTATCCAAATTAATTTTCAGCAGCTATTTCTAAGTTGTTAGCCTCAGAGTGAAACCAAATCAACCTCTCAGAAGTTCTTTTGACCTTTATTTCTTAATGGTTTGTTATTTATCTAACACCTTCTCGTGGGCCTTATTATTAATTTCCTCCTTTATCTCATTATAGTCATTGGTGCAAAGGTTTATTGAAATACTTCTTAGGGGCCTCTGATAGTTTTTTTAATTGTGATAAAGCTGGTTCTCTGGATTTTGTCTTGCTCCAGTGTGAAGCTGAGTGTGAGTCACACCTGCCTGGCAGAAGACGAGAAGGTACAGACTGAGAGAAGCAGTGGGGACTACATGTTGCCTCGTGATGCCTGTGGCACGATGGGCCCCTGGAGAACGGCAGTCTGCGAGGTCCATACCTTGGGCATCTGAATGTCAAAGGAGGTTCTAAGTATGTGAAGTGAAGCCTTTGACATTGTAAGAACAGACTCTGGAGCCAGGTTGCTTGGATTCAAGTCTAGACACCACCTCTCATTGGCTGGGTGAGCTTGGGCAAGTTATTCCACTTCTCTGACCCTCATTTTCCTCATCTACAAAATGGGTATGATAATAGTACCTGCCTGATAGGATTGTTGTGAGGACTAATTGAATTAGTTCTCAAAGTGGATTTTAGACCCCTATATACAGTAATTACCATATAAAAACAAAATTAAACAACCCTGTAGGGCTAGTGTCCAGCCAAATGAAGAGGGTTTTTTTGTTTTGTTTTATTTTTTGTTTTTTGTTTTACCAAAAAATGGGTGAAAATGTGTAAAAGTAGAAGGAAACGTAGGCAGGTTGTAGGAACTCAAATAAATAATAGGAAATATAATAAATCAGGTTGAGGGGGAGTTTATCTACCATCTCACCATGAATCAGACTTATTTGGTGAAACTCAATATCATTAAATCAGTGACTATTTATTGACAACTTGCTCTAGCTCTCCTAGGGAGAATCTCATGATTTAATGGCCCACCCAATTACCATTTGAAGATTTTCCAAAAGAGAAATCAATTCACTTGGTGTTTGACTAAATATTTGAGATATTTTTGGAAGCCAGTTTAAGAAAATTTTCTAAAATCTTATTTTCTCCACTGGCAAAATTAGGAAATAGTATTCCTGCATGACAAGATTTTTATGAAGAATAACCACAAAGTGTCTGGCACATGGAGCTTGTTAAATATTAACTCTCATAATTGTGTTTATGATTTCACCTTTGAAAAGTTTGACAGGGTTTTACAAGAAAATCTATATTTTATTTTTTGACTTCTTTGAGGAATTAGATTCCACTTTTGGATAATTAAACCATAAGCCTGTTAATAATTATGAGACTTATTTATATAAATTAGTATTATGGATGGAATATACAGTACTACTATGAAATCATCTTATCAAAAAATTAAATTTTAATCTGATCAAGTTTCTAGATCTCATTACTAAGATACAGAAGACACCGAGGACATAAGAACATGTTAAGTGACACCATGGAGTTGCAATCAATAAACTCCAGAACATAGGTGCTATGGACTGAATTGTGTCCCCCTCCATGCTCCAGCATTTCATGTACTGAAGCCCTACCCCTCCCTGTGACTGAAGGTGGGGGAGGGATGCTCTGGAACCCTCAAAGGGCTTTCTCAGGGGAGCCATAGGAGATCGTGGTTAGCTAACTCATGTTTCCATTTTGCAGAGTGGAGTATTGCATCTGAGAATATCTGAAGAACTTGGGGCAGAAAATAGGGCTTTAGAGGCTACTTGGGAAAAACAAAAAGGAGAAGTTAGGAGACTAAGCAGAAGAGGATTCTGAAGGAGCCCAAGACCTGATCCAATGAGGAATTAGAGACGTTTTTGCTTTGTGGTGTTGAAATCAATCTCCTCTCCCTTCCCTCCAACAAAAGCTTCAGTAAACGATTTCTTCTGTTAATGCATCATGGATCTGTTTTGAGTGATCCATCAAATGCTGAGTTATGAGGATTCAGGGTGGGAACACATGTTGCTCAAGGGAGCCTGCCCATACTAGGAATACCAAAGAACAAAAGAACAACTAATCAAATGAAATGAATGAATGAATGAATGAATCCTGGAAATTCTGTGATCTTACACTAGCTAATTATAATTCCTTGCAATGCCTGGAGTTACTTCAATTAACCCTCCTGCTAAATTCTGGAACTGGCCAACTGGCCTGGTCCATTTCTTATTTCTTTCTATCCCAACTTTCCTTCTGCTTTCTTTTCTTTCACATTATGGGTTTGAAGACTGAAGTGATTTCTATAGCTTGAATGCTCTGTTCATGCCTTAATTCACTGATGAGTTTTGAATACTGTCTTAGGTACAATGCTACCTGGAATGGAGAATTCTGAGAATAAATGGAATTCATAGTCTGCAAAAGTACTAAGAATGGACTATTCTATGAAGCAGGAAGAAGCACCTGGCATCAAAGAGGCAAGAATGAAATGCTGAACTGTTCAAAAATGAGATCTCAATGGGGACAAGGTAGGGTAGAAGGTATAGAAAGGCTTCATATAAATGGTAGCATCTAAGCAAAACCTTAAATTAAGGCTGACATTTGGACATGAAGAGATAAGGATTAGGGGACAGAGATTGGGTGAGGAGGTAATTCCTGACCTCAGCCTTCCACATCAAAGTGCTCCAGATCTGTGTCCAGACCTCTGTGGATGTTCCTCATGCTTTCCCAGCTCAGAAGGGCCCTGCCTTGACCACGTTAACAAAAAGAAAATGGCCTCAGTCTTTTCCACCCACCCCTTAGGAAACCACAGCTCCTTTTCAACTCTGACCTTCTGGGAATGGCTCTCCACTCTGGTCACCAAATCAGAGAAGGAAAGAACTAGTGTTGAAAAGGATGGTACTACCAGAGGCCTGGGATGTGGGCAGGAAACTGAGGCCCAGAGAAGAGATGCTGTATTCCCTTATCAGCACTCAGAGCATAAATGAATTCATGTCTGTCTGTTTGTTACCACACTTTGACTATGAACCCTTCGAGGGCATGAGCCTTGCCTATCTTGGTGGCTCTTAGCACTGAGTCTAGCACATTGTACGTGTTCAATATATGGTTGCTATACAAGTATTTTAGGGCTTAGGGCAGTGATTCTCAAAGTATGGTCTCTGGACTTATATCATTAGCTGGGGACTTGCTGGAAATGCAAATTCCTGGGGCCTCACCCTAGACTTACTAATTCAGAAACTCTGGGGATGGAGTCCAGTAATTGTGTTTTAACAAGCCCTCCAGGAAATTCTGATGCAGGTTAAAGTTTGAGAACCATTGTTGCAGGATCTCTGAGCCTAGAAGACTTGCCCTGGCTTTCTTTGTGATCTCAAGAACTCAGCTATTTTTAAATTTGTAACATACATATTTTTATACTATTCTATCACTACCTATCCCCTTTGTAAATTAAAGAAAAGAAAAGAGAATACTTACCTGCCAGGGGAGACACCATGATCACAAAGGTGATTCTATCAGGATGAGGCTCTGCCATTGCACTTAGGTAGTGCTGTTATTAAAAAAAAGAAAAGGAAAGAAAATACCATAAAGGTATTAGCAGTGTGACCAGAAAAGAATTAGCCAGAAATGTCAAGTGGTTATCTTTCCTGAAGAAAACCAGAAGCTTTGCCTGTAAAAAATATATTCTGATGAGTTAAAAAACAGACTTCTTATAGAATAGGAAAAGAACAAAGAGAAATGCCAAAAAAAAAAAAAAATTAAAAATTGAGCTGTGGTTTTATGTGAAATTGGCACTACACCCAGACAAAACCCCCTGCTTATCCTCCTTGTCAATTTCCATTGTCGTCCTTGGTAACTCCCAGAAGTCATGATTTTTATGTTCACATTTAAAAATTTTCATCATAAGTTTTAAGTATTTGTGAGGAATGTAATTTCCTGTTTATTATAAATACTGTTATTTTAAAACAGGCCTTATATATAATTTTGAAAATGCTTTCAAGGAATCTATATCCTATAGTAATTTTAAAAAATTCTTATCTGAGGATATGTTTATTGATTTTAGAGGGAGAGGATGTGGGACAGAGAGAGAGAAAGAGAAACATCAGTGTGAGAGAGAAACATCAATTGGCTGCCTCCCATACGCACCCTGACCAGGGATCAAACCTGTGACCTAGGTATGTGCCCTGACTGACAATTGAACCCACAACCTTTTGGTGTATGGGATGACGCTCCTGCCAACTAAGCCACTGGGCCAGGGCTATAGTATAGTAATTTGACATATAATCATCTATTAAAAATATACAACAGTAAGCTTTCCTTAAAATACTAACATTTAAAACAAGACTTTTATATAATTAAAAAAAATACTTCCAATGGAATCTATATACTGAAGGGGAGCAGAATAGGTTGCCCCAAAATGTACCACTTTGGTATGTGGATTGTTTTGAGCTGAAGACCATAAAGGCCCCAAAACTCAGGAAGAGCTTTGTACCATCCCCTTTACTGTATGATAGAGTTTTTAGATAGAGGGTCTGGTTCAGAAAGAGAATTATTACCAGCGTTAACTACCAATAGCACGGGCTAGGTGTGGTAAGCTCGGGGTGGCTGGGCAGAGCCTGTTTCCTCGAATTCCTCTCTGTCCCATTGTCTCTGCATAGCATGGCAGACATTTGTTTACCAAACATCTGCTCTTTCCATCTTCCTTTGAAGTGTCTTTTTTCTCCTTGAAGCCTCAGACCCCCAACCCCTTCTTCTTAGCTCAGGATGGCATATTAACCTCAATTGCTTGGCTACTGGGGAGCTCTCATGTCTATAGGAGGCTTTGATATGTACAAAACCAGTTTATCTCCTGGAAATCTATCTTATGTCAATTTAATTATTAGCTCAGCCAGAAGGACATAGAAGGGTACAGGAACACTTTTCCTTCCCTAAAATACCATAGAGATTTAATATCATCATCCTTCTGGAAACAGTAGAACAAACTTTTCTTAAATGTTGCATTATTCTTTCCTCCTCTTTCTTTATGTTTCCATTCATTTACCTAACAGAACTTTATCCTTATGAAACATACTGCCCCATATTTTTCTATAACAAAAATGGATATAAACTTAGAGTCCGTAAGTCATTAAGTGTTAAAACATTTCTTAATACAATAATTATTGGTATACAATTGATAAGTACAACATAAATATATGTTTTGGTAATTATTATTCTTAAACAAAATTTTGTTGGAAGTTGATCCCTTTATGAAATGGATAGTTTTATTTCTTTACTTTTTGAAAACAACTGAGTAACATATTCATGTTGAGCATTACTTATTTAACAAGTAAGTAACAGTCAATAGTTTTGATACTGAATCAATAGTGTGGATACTGAATCGATAAATAAGTATTGATTCAACATCAATACTCATCATATGTTTTATTTTATTATAGATGTAAATGCTGAGAAATTTAAGCCATGCAATTGGAAGTTTTGTTACAGAAATGTTATTTAATTCTTTTTTTTTTTTTTTTAAGATTTTACCCATTCACTTTTAGAGAGAGGAAGGGAGGGAGAAAGAGAGTGAGAGAAACATCAATTGGTGGCCTCCTACACACCCCCAACGGGGGACCCAGCCTGCAACCCAGAGACTTTTCTCTCTGAAGGACTACGCCTAACCTGCTGAGCCATGCCAGTCAGGGGTCATTTAATTCTTTGAATTTTTAAATGTTTTCCTCAAAATTATTTTTAAATAACTGTCAGTGCATAATTCACATCTCCTTCAACTTTGTTGAGAGCAGTGAATCAATACCATTTGACTTGTGAAAATATTTGTACCCAGTCATTAGAGTTAGTCACTTTTTCAACAAGAACTCCAGTATTTTGAATTGTTGCTTTGCTTGGGAACCTGGCAGATCTTGCACCCTGAGGCAGGGCACCATTGTAAGTTTTGAAATAAAAAGAGGAAGACTACTCTGGCTGGTGTGGCTCAGTGGATTGAGCATGAGTCTGTGAACCAAAAGGTCACTAGTTCAATTTCCTAAAGTCAGGGCACATGCATGGGTTGTGGGCTAGGTCCCTGTTAGAGGCCGGGGAGAGGCAGCCCATCTATATTTCCCTCATACATTGATGTTCCTCTACCTCTCTCCCTTTTAGTCTCTCTAAAAATAAATAAATAAAATATTTTTTTAAAAAAGAAGAGAGCTTTTTTCAGTAAAATGTGAAGAAGTCCACTGTAAAAAGGAAACTTCCAATTTTGACTTCACTCTTTCTTAGGTAGCTTTTATAAAAGAGTAAATATGAGCTTTGAGAATCTGGATATTAATTCTCTTTTGACAACTCAAGACTACAATGGAAAGGTTTCCAGACTCTTGGCATTTGGAGTGTGGTCTGTGGACCAGCAATATTGGCATTACCTGGGAGCTTGTCAGAAAGGCAGAATCTCAGGTCCACTCCAGACCTACTGAATCTGGATATGCATTTAACAGAGTTTCAAGGTGAGTCAGAAACACATGAAAGTGTACGAGGCACTGGACTAGACCATTGCCACTCCCCTCTCCCCAAACCTTGTAGTTTGCACATTGGCTTCTCCTTCCCAGTGTAGAAGATCATGCTTTTGGCTTCAATTCTCTAGGAAGTCACCTGGTTCAGTTTCTAGCACCTTGTGAGACTGACTGAGCTTGGCTTTCTGACCCTGCAAATAATTTGAAGACTGCTTACATAAAACTAGATGGTCCTTAAGGGACTCTTGGTAAGTGGTAGCTGATAATTCTCAGTTCCTTCTCACTAATAATCAGATTTTAGTAAGAGATCATCTGTCTTCCTCTCTGAGCATCACTGCAGCCTGTGAATCACTGGATAGTAAGACTGGAAAGACTCGCCTGTGTCATGGAGAGGTTTCTTCCTATCATGCCTGTGAACATTGCAACCTTGTCATTAAGAGAGCTACAAATAGGGTAGTTTTGTTTTTTTTTTTTTTTGTCTTTTTGTTTTGTTTTGTTTTGAAAATAGAAGCCTATTCAAATAGTTTGTCAAAGTGACTGACTCTAGCAAGAAGAAAATGACCGTGATTGTATTTTTTAAATGTTTTTGCCTTTCCCTGTATTTTTGCTGTGTTGACAGTTGTGCCATCCAAGCATGGCCTAGCCCTCCACCCTCCTTCTTGGCTCTGCGTTCACTTTTCATGTGTGTGGGATTCCAGATCTATAAACAAGGGGGCCTGGCGCCAAAGCCACCCTCTTGGGTGCGAACACCCAAGTGTCAGTGGTGTTTGGAAGCAGCAGAGCAGCCCGTGGGAGGAAGCATTTCCTTGACATCATGCTGACTTTGCCCCTGCAGCAGGAAAGCCTGTGGTATGTGACAGAGCAAGGACAGCTGAGAGTTCAAACCTTACTCCATTACCCGTTAGCTGGGCAATGTGGGCGAGTTACCTAAACTCTCTGAACTTCTGTGTCTCTGTCTCTAAAATGTCCAGCAACTCAAAATGAGACAGTATTACTGCTAGGGTGTTTGCTTGTTTGTTTGTTTGTTTGAATCTGTCTGCTTGTGGGCACTGGCCCTCAAAAAGGCACAAGCGGGAGTTTGCAGTATAGAGAGAAAAACAGTTTAATATTGAATTGGCCAATCCAGAGGCAGAAAGCTAATGCTAAAATCTTGACTCTCTGATGCTGTAAATTACAGATTATGTAGGGCAAAATCATAAGACATCATGGGTTAGGGGTTTCTGAGTTGTGCTGGGAGCTGATTGGTTGGAGGTGAGGCAAGGGTAATAAAACATTTATTGGTCTTGAGGACAATTCTGAGGTCTGTTCCAGCATCCTTTTGTCTGGACTCAGGGGGTCAGTAGCTGAAACGTAATTTAGGTCAAGATGTTAATCTTTAGCCTGCCAAGGGTGCAGATCTTGTTACTATTAATCATATCGGAGCCACTGTCTTCTGCTGCCTCAAGGGTTGTTGATTATCCGGGCAAAAGGCTAGGTCTCTGAGGGGTATAGAAGGGTGAAACATGATTTCTAGAGCTAGAAAATAAAACTGAATTTAATCAAAGTCATAAGGACTCTCAGTTTCATTAGTACATCAGTGTGAAAGTGAATGCTCTGTAAAAGTGATTTTCTGCCTCCTTCCAAAACAGTGGATTGTGCTTCTTAAAATCATTGCTTCATCAAATCATGGGATCTTAGGCTGGGCCAACTTCTTAAAACTCATCTCACATGCTCTTGAGGAACATAGAGCGAAAAATAATCTACACTATATGAGCCAAGTTTGATTCACAATAGTACCTATATGCTAATGATAATTTGAGATGATGGTGACTACGAAGGGTCATATTTTCTACAGCCAGTTGGCCACAGATCAGTGCTACAGGTTAGGAGAACTAAGTCAGAATATGAATAGACTAGAAGAGAATGACACAGTGGAGCAGAAGGGGGATGGCACTGAGAGTCCTTAAATGCACTTTATTTGCTGTTTTGAGCAGCATTTTGAATAGTGAAATTTTGTACAATATTTCCTCACTTAAGGCGGGTATTACATTCTAGACCCCCCACGATAGGTGAAAATCCACGAAGTAGGAACCTTACATTTATTTTAGTATTTATATATATATTTAAGACTTTATAAACCCTTCCCACACACTTATAAACTGTTCCCAGTCCCTTTTTAAATTTTCCCACTCCCTTATTAACCTTTTCCACACTTTTATAAACACTACTTATGTTCTTAAACATATACTACTCTCTTACACCTACGTAACTTTAACAACATCCGTATACGGTACCACAAAATCCCGCGATATAGAGAAAAATCTGTGATAAATAATTAAATATAGTATTTTTAAAAATCCTGCGATACAGTGAGGCTGCGGTAAGTGAACCACAATATAGAGAGGGACTACTGTATTAATATCAAAGGTTCTCAAAGTGGGGCCCCTAATCAATAGCATCAGTATCCTCTAGGAACTTGTTAGAAATGCAGATTCTCTGTGCCCTCCCAAGCCCAGACCTCCTGAATCAGAAACCCTGGGGTGGAACCAGCAATCAGTGTTAAACAAACATTACAGTGATTCAGATGCATAGCAGAAGTAAGGAATTACCAATTAACATTATAACAGCTTATAACCATTTTTTCTAATGCAAAGCAAAATGACATCAAAAATATCTTAGCATCTTAAATTCCTCACCTCCCTGACAAACACTGTGAAAATTTCCAGAAGGTATTGTCTGCTGATTCTGGCAGAGATCTGCTTGAGCGCAGTCACCAGATACACCTTCCTCCTCAGTCTTGGGTGGAATTTGCTTACTCATGAAGCGGTAACAAGAAGAATGATTTGAAAAATTAAGCAAATGAGTATGATCTCACTTCTTTTCTCTAGAAATATCTTTCCTCTGGTGTTATGGCATATTTATAACTTTATTACAAATTATACAAATCACTAGATTTTTATTTCCATGCCATAACAATCCCCTCACTAAATGCAGTTACAATGAAGTCCTGGGTCGTCTGGAACAACAGCATCTTGATAACGTGAAGCCCCAGAGGCAGAGACCCGGGACCTCTCCAAGGGGCTGTCATCAGACAGTCCTATGTTCTGCTTATTCTGAATTTTCCCTTTCGTGGTTAGAAGTCAAGGAGAAAGCCACAAGTTAAAAGCCTGTACCACATTCTGCCTCTAATTTATCTGCTATCATTGCCTGTTTATATGTCTGTCTCAGTTCCCCAGATTGGGGCTCATTAAAAGCAAGTACGATGTGTTTAATTCCCCATCTATAAGGAAGGCATGATATAGATGTTCATGAATATGATTCAAACTGAAGCCCAGCAAGGCCGAGACTTGCTGAAGGCTGTGGAGCTCTTGAGTGTCCACAGCTGCTCTCTATTGCTCCCTTTATGACACTGTCTATTTATTGTGTGGGTGTTTATTATTTCCTTTATTTCCACGTGGTATTCTCGAGAGACTTTGTAAGTGATTGACTGTGTTCATCCCCAAAACTCTGCGGAGACCAGGTGTTGTAAAGATAGTGGAAGACAGGCGATTCACAACTAAAACTTCCTAATGAGGACAACTTGAGCATGTTATTTTCAGCATTCAACTCCGAAGTTTGAATAATTCATGGGAAAAAAATCTGTTCAACTAGACATGATGGGCTATTTTAATGAAAGTAGAGATGTGGAATATTTCAGAGCTGAAGATTACATGAGGGAACTGAAGGTAGGGAGACAAAGTGACCAGCCCAGCAAACAGTGAATTAGTGAGCTCAGGTCTCCTATGGCCAGCATCCTCGTTGTCCAGGGTCACATGGTGGCAAGTGGTTAATCCAAAATCAGAACTCAGACCTTGAGAAGAACATGCTCAGCTCTTTCCTCTGAATCACACAGCCTGCTACAAGACACCAACGGGGGGTCAGGCCCAAGGTCTTCTTTTGCATTGCTGGGCCACAGAACACACAGGAAGATCATATTTCCTTTTCCATCTTCAATCTAGCCCAGTTGGTATCAATAGGCTGCACATTAGAACCCCTTGGGGAGCTTTTTAAAAATATGGATGCCCAGAACCCACCCCCCAGACCAATTAACTTAGTCTCTGGAGGTGGAGCCCAACCCTCTGTCTTTTTAAAGCTCCCCGGATGATTCCAAACATATCCAAGTTTGAGCAACAATGAATCTAGCCTTTCTCCTTCTTGTTCTCCTATTCTCTTTAAGACCAGAATCCTTCTCTTAACTCTGGTTTTCTTTTTGCTAATGCTTAGGGATTTTTTTTTTTTTCCTTTTTAATTGACCCTAGAGAGAGAGAGAAACATCAACCTATTTTTCCGCCCTTCATTACATTCTTGCATGTGTCCCAACAGGGAATTGAACCTGCAACCTTGGCACATGGGAATGACACTGCAATCAGCTGATCTACCGGGCGCTAATGCTCAAGTTTTAACACCAGACTCACAAACCATTAAAGATATTGGCAAAAACTTAGCCTTGTAGTCTCCTCCGCATCTATTTGTCTCTCTCTCTCAGTTGTCTGGGTCTCTGTGTCCCTCCTCCTGGCCTACACAGTCACCCCCACAGGGCCTCAGTCTCCAGGAGGGGGGCCCTATTCTTGGCCCTTCCGCGCACCTTCTGTCAGAGCCTCCCTCCTCTTGGGCTCAGCCTATGAAAGCTGTGAGGCTGGACGAGAGGAACTGGGAGCCCAGGCTGGACAGGAAGCTTAGGGAGGGCTGCTGCAGGGATTATTGGTCCCAGAGGGAATAATTCTTGCAGCAGCTCTTCTTTTTCTCTTGCTGGCTAAGTGTGTGGGTGTGCAGCAGGCATTTGCTAGGGAACGTTGGCAAAAAATAAAACTTTTCAAGTTTCAATTCTGTAGACAGATTGAGAGGCCTCCCAGCAGTTCAGAATTGCTGAATCTGGTTCCATCCACCCACTTACCCCCCAGGAAGTGGTAGGTTGGGTTAGATGTCACTTGATTTGTTACCAGTGGCCTAGCGTATGGGAGTTTAAATCATAAAGGTGATACTTTAAGATAAACCAGTCAACAGATAGTTATTGAACACTCACCGCATGCAGAGCACTGTGCCAGGCGCTGATAAAACCAAGAGGGATGTCATCTCTGCTGAAGCTCTCTACTTATGGTCATTGGAAGAAAAGGAGAGGTTTGCAGGGGGCAGTAGTCAGTCTGAGGTCCAGGAAAAGCAGAGGGCAGAAATGCAGCCGCTGACCAGGCAGGGATAGAAAGAAAATAAAAAGAGCCATAAAAGAGGGAGGAGGTGGGGGTGGCAAGATGACAGCGGTGTGTTCAACTTCCTAGGATTTCACGTCCTGAAACTATTTGCCTCACCCATGCTCACCAATGATATTGCAGCCTCCATGTGGTTTCGATCTTGCCGTTTTGACCCCCGACACATTCGGACCCCTCAGAGAGCTTAGCAAACACTATCGCAAGACAGCTGCAGCTTTTTTTCTCAGTCTGTCTCTAACTGCCTCTGCCTGTGTGTCTTTTTGTCATTTTCTGACTCCCACGCTTTATCTCTTTTGCTGTCTCTTAGATACATACCATTTTTTTCAAGGATAAGTAAAGAAATGAATCCAAGCTCTCAGCATTTTTAGCAAAGTAATAATGAGTATTACTAATAGAAATAATCTACACAAAATAAGATTAATGACACCTAAAACTGCGTATAGGAGAAAAAGTTCTTGACTAAATATTGCCTGAAGAATCAAATCTTGACAAAATGTAGACGTCTAAAATCTGATTGGGAAAAATTAGATTTGGTAGAAGTAATAGCCACAAAGTGAAACTCATGAAGGCAGATGTTATAATTGGTAAAATTGACACAGGCAAAAATCTGATAATGAATCAAATTTTATTGTAAAATTTAAACAAAAATATTTGATGGCAATAGAAATAATTTCAATAAACTATAAGAAAATGGTAAAAACTGGAAACATTGTATTCTAGGGAAAATTGATCAATGAATTTCATTACTTGATGACACATTCTAAAAGTTACTTTCTTGATGGAAATCTGTCATTGTTGGCATAGTTCTGATTGAAATGCTTATGGCTAAACTTCCACTGGGTTAAAATAGTAGTTAAAAAATATAACCCCAGAGGCTGCCTGCTGAAGAGGCAGCAAGACTGAAACTAAATCACAATTCCAAGGTGGACCTGGGAATGTGTATTTCTAAAAATGCTCCATCTTTTGAACCTTAATTTAAACAAACCATTAAAAATTTTTTGGGAGCAACTAGGAAAGTTTGAACAGAACCGAATATTAGATATATTAATTAGTTATTATTTTTAGGTATAATAATGATTTGCGATCATATTTTTTTTAAAAATGTTGTTACAGACTGAATTACATTTCTCCAGAATTCATATGTTGAAGTCTTAACCCCCAGTGTGACTGTATTTGGAAATGGGGCCTTCATGGAGATAATTAAAGTTAAATGAAATCGTAAGGGTGGGGTCTTAATTGAATAGAACTAGTGTTCTCATAAGAACAGGAAGAGATACCAAGAGTGCCTGCACACAGAGAAAAGGTGGTCATCTGCAAACCAAAGAGAGGCCTCAGGAGAAACTAAACCTGCTAACACTTTGATCTTGGGCTTCTAGGCCCCCACAACTATTAGAAACTAGAGATTGTTAAAGCCATTGAATCTATGGTGTTTTGTTATGGCAACCCTAGCAAACTAAGACAAATCCTTACATACTAGATACAACTATGAATTATTTATGAGTAGAGTAAAATGATATCTAAGATTTGCTTTAAAATATTCCAGAAATAAAAATTGAGAGTACGGGATAGATGAAACACAACTGACTAAGAATTCACAATTATTGGAGCTGGGTAACAGGCACATGGAAATTAATTATACTATTTTACTGTAGAATATACTTGTAAATATTCAGATAAGTTTTCAAAGGTTAACATGAATAATTGTACAGGTGATTTTTATGCACATCCAAGTGGATAATTACTGAGAAAGTGTTTCCAATAATCTTGTGTTCTAACCTGGGCTGCTATGGCCTGGAACACATGTATACTAACATATATTTATAAATAAAAGTATATGTAATTATAATAAGGCAGTAGGGAAAGGAATCAAAATGCCAACTTCAGGCAGTGGAACTGTGAGCAAGGGACAAGCAGACAGGGTAGAAGGAATCAGCATTTGTGAGTGCTTAATACATACTAGGAGCTTTGTCAACATTATCTTTGGATGTTCACACAGGTCTATGAAGTAGACTTTAAAATTTTTAATCTTTTAATGAAGAAACTGATGCCCAGAGAGGAGGACTAAATTCCCAACATCACACAATAGAAGTGGTTGAGCTGGGATTTGAATCCCATCTTTCTGCCTCCAAAGCTTGCATTTTTCCCCCCAACCCATTACCTCCTCTCTAGATATTGCCAAATGCCAGATCATAAAGGACAGAGGAATTCTGAGAAGGATGAGGTCATGAAGACATGGGGCCAGTAAAGACTAACAAAGAACTTGGGCTTGGAGGTAGGTCCTGGAGGTGGACTAAAGGACATGAGAGTATCCCAGGTGTGGAGACGGATGGCAAGATGGAGAAATTTGGTAGCAGATAGAGACTGAGGTGAGAATGAGAGGTTGTCATGGGCTCTTGGGAAGATGTTGTGAGGGCAGATTGGGTTATTGGCAGTGAAATTGAAAGAGAAGTTGTCCCAGGACTTGGACCTAGACAAGATTGAAGATAACGGATTTCACACCTAGTGGGGAAAACCAGGAGGAAATTGTTTAAGGTAGGGAGGGAAGAAAGGGATGAATTCAGTTTGAACACCTAGAATTGGAGAAGGCAGTGGAACATCATAGTGGAGAAACCGAGGTGGCAGTTGGGTTGACAGAATTTTAGATTTGAAAAATCATCTGATCTACCCCTTTATTCAAGAACTATGAATCCAGGAAGTAACCAATGAGTGCCGTGGGAATACAAAGATTTACACTGTGGTGCAAAATGTTGTTTATTCTTTGCATGCCTTCTATTTTCCAGGCACTGTATAGGCTTTGGGGGTGCAACAGGCCTGGAAGTAGATAAATTGCCTGGATTATTACAAGTGTCTTTTAATTGGTTTTCCTGCTTCCACCCTAGCATCTCCTCCATTTCATCTCAGACAGTAGCTATTAGAGTTGCTATGTTACATGATACAGTCTATGTAAATGGACTAGATGTAAAAGGAACCCCCTAGATTGTGCTGTGGAATGTGTACCCTGTGTGGCTGTATGTGATAGCCCTGGATCACTTATCCTGGCAAAGTCAGATCACATCACTCTTCTCAGAAATCCCCAGGAACTTTTCTCTCTGTTCCCTGAACATGTGAGCCATGCTCTAGCCAAGAGCCTTTGAACTTGCTCTTTCCTCTACCTACAAAGCCCTTCAGCCAGATATCCATCCAAATTTCCCTCAAGGTTTTACTCAAAATGTCACCATGTCAATGAGGCTTTCCTTGACCATGCATTTTAAATTGCAAATATCTCTACCTTCCCCTGCTTCATTCCCTATCTCCTTTGCCCTGCTCTATGTTTTTTTTTTTTTTTTTGCTTTATTAATTTGTTTTTTTTCACACAATATTTATTTTAATTTTTTTATTTATTTTTTTTGCTTTATTTGTTTTCGTAATATGCTTTATTGATTATGCTATTACAGTTGTCACAATTTCTTTTCCCTTTGTCCCCCTCCACCTGGTGGCCCCCCCTCCCTCCAGTTGTCCCCCCCACCTTAGTCCATGCCCATTGGTTGTGCATATAGTTCTTCTCAACATCTTCCTATCTACTCCACTCCCTCCTACTGTGCTTCTTAATTCCTGTACCATCTCTCTCCCTTTCCCCTCTTCCCCCTCCCTGCTGACCTCCCCCCAAAATGTTGCCCATACCTATAATTCTTTTCCCACTCTTGTTGCCTACTTAGTTTGCCTTTGTTTCGATTCCCTAGCTTCTGTTGTTGGTTGTTGTGATACAGTTTTCATTTTAATGTTCATAGTATTGATCCTCTTTCTCCTAAACAAGTCCCTTTAACATTTCATATAACAATCGTTTGGATCTGACGAACTCCTTTAGTTTTACTTTTTCCTGGAAGCACTTTCTCTGCCCTTCTATTCTGAATGACAGCTTCGCTGGATAGAGTAATCGTGGTTGTAGGTTTTTGCTTTTCATTCCTTTGAGTATTTCTTGCCAGTCCCTTCTTGCCTGCAGAGTTTCTTTTCAGAAATCAGCTGATAGTCTTCTTGGGACCCCTTTGTACATAATTCTCTTCTCTCTTGCTGCTTTTAAGATCCTCTCTTTGTCCTTATTTTTGACATTTTGATTATAATGTGTCTTGGTGAGGTTCTCCCTGGGTCCAGTTTTTTCGGAACTCTCTGTGCTTCCTGGACCTGTAAGTCTATTTCCTTCCCCAAGTTAGGGAAGTTCTGCTTCATTATTTTTTCACATAATTTTTCAATTTCTGGTTCTTCTTCACTTTCTGGCAACCCTAGGATTTGGATGTTGGCCCGCTTATAGCTGTCCCATAGGTTTCTGAGCCTCTCCTCATTTTCCTCACTTTTCATTTCTTTTTTCTACACTGGTTGACTGTTCCTTCCCTATGTTCCAATTTGTTGATTTGATCCCTGGTTTTCTTTCCCTCACCACTAGTTTTGTATGTGTTTTTGTTCATTTCAGCAGGACTAGCCTTCATTCCTTCCCCATTTTGTTTAAGATCTGTAAGCATTCATATAACCAAAGCTCTGAACTGTGCCTCAGGAAGATTTCCTATCTGTTGTGTTGTTAGATTAGATATTTGCTGTCTGGTCAGCTGTGTCACCGGGATCTCTATAATGATCTGTGCCATCCTGACAGTTTTATGTTTACCTTTGCTTCCTAGGCAGGGCTGTCACACCTCCTATGCTATAGAGGCCAGAGCCCCGTGCACTTGTCACAACCAGATGACCCTTCTCACCACACTGTGGCGTTTTCTGTGGAGGTGGGGGTCCAAGATGGATTCCTGTCGTTCTTTTTCCGCTGAGAGACCAGGAGCCTCCTCCTCTGTCCCGACCCTCTCCGGGCCTCACAGTCCAAGACAATGGAGGTCTGCCTTCCCTGGTGTTGGAATCACAAGCTGATGGGTCTGGTCTGCAGCCGGGGGTGCTCCCCAGGTACTTCTCACCTCCCCGCTGCTGCCACTTCCGCCGGGACAGCTTGACCTCTCTGTTCCAGCTTCACCCCTCCTACCCATTCGGACGAGCACCACTTCTCTATAACTTCATATGTTGGACTTTCATTTATTTTCTGGAACTTCTGGTTATTTCTGGTTTTCTTAGTTGTGGAGGGAGATGGAGCATGTCAGCCTAGGCCTTCATCTTGGCTGGAAGTCTATTTTAATTTTTAAAATTGTCTACCTTCATTGGAATAAAATCTAGACAAGGGTAGGACTTCTTGTTCCTTTTGTTCACTGCTTTAACCCCAAGAATTAAGAACAGTGACTGGCATGTAGAAAGTGATCAATGAATGAATGAATTCATTGTTTCATGAAATAATTATAGTAAAACAGGGTAACTGATAGAATAAGGACATGGACAAAATGCAGAGGAATAAAAAAGGGGTGCCAATTCAATCCACCTGAGAGTGTCAGGGCAAGTTCCACAGAAGACATGACAATTGAGCTGGGACTTGAAAGAGAGATACATGGATCAAGGCAGATGTAGTATGCTGAATAATGGCCCCCAAAGATATCCAGATCCTGCTTTCTAGAGCTTGTGACTGTTACCTTATATGACAAAAGAGACTTACAGAAGTGCTTAAGCATCTTGAGATGGGGAGATTATCCTGTATCATTCAGGTGGACTCCAAATACAATCACAGTAGCCTTATTAGAGGAAGTTAAGGTAGATCTTAGCAGTAGCATAAGTCAAGGGGACAATGAGGCAACTTGCTTTGCTGCTGGCTTTGAAGATGGAGAAAGGAACCATAAACCAAGGAATGCAAAGAATCAAGCTTTAGAGGTTGCAAAAGACAAGGAAACTGATTCTTCCCCAAGATTTCTGAAGGAGCATAGCCCTGCTGACACCCCAATTTGACTTAGTGAAACTCATGCTGGACTCCTGACCTCCATGACTGTAAGAGAATAAATGTGTGTTATTTAAAGCTACCAAATTTGTGGTAATTTATAAGGACACCCTAGTGAAAAGGAATAGTTTGTGCAAATCAAGGAAGTGACAGCACATTCAAGAATCCCCTGAGAAGGTTAACGTAGCTGAGTGAGACAATAGGAAATGGAGAAAGATGGGGTTGGGGAGGTAGCAGGGGCCAGACTGTGAAGGACCTTGCAGGACATGCAAAGGAAGTAAGCGGTTTTCTGTTGGTGCAGTGAGTGACGTTGTGCCGCCCGGGTCCCATCTTTCAGGACTCACAAGCTTATTCTCTCGGTTTCAGAAAGTGCTGCTCGCCGATGACCCTTACTCCCAGCCCTCTTCCACTCTCTCTTCTGGAGATAGACACCTTGCCCAAGTTCATGCCAGCTTCCTGGGCAGCCTACAACCAATGACTTGTCTACACAGGAGTACAATGACTCTGTCAATCTCACTCCAATTCAGAACTCTGAAAGGCCATCTCAGCTTCAGAACTCCTCCCCCCTGATCACCTGCAGCCTTGTTGCAGTGTCTTCTCCAAGTGTCCAACCCTGCCTCCTTCCCTCTTCCACAAGGGTGAATTTCAAGAACTCTTTGTGGACTTCCGGCCAAGATGGAGGCTTAGACGGACACGCTAGGTCTCCCTCTACAACTATAGTGGAATACAACTACTTCAAAACAAAGGATAACTAGAAATTCCAGAAAATAAAGCTACACGGAAGCCCAACATATGAAGTTATAAACCAGCGGTGCCATTTGGGCAGGTAAGAGTTAAAGAAGGCAAAGCTGTTTGCGGAGCGGCGGGGCAGGGCGGCGAAAAATCCTGGAGGCAATCAAGCCCCTGGCGTGCGCGACTCCAATCAAGCCCCTGGCATGCCCGACTCCGGCGCTGGGGAGCAGCCGCAGCATCGCCTTGAACAGTGAGGCCCAGGGGGGCGGGAGGACGGATCCCGGTCTCCTAGCTGAATAACTGTGTGAATCCATCTTGGACCCCCGCCCCCACAGAAAGCACCACAGGGCTGCGAAATAGGTCGCGGACAGGCAGGCGCCAGCGGTCGCTGATTTGTGACGCGTACGCAGGCACTGCCCCCTGCCCCCGACAGCCGGCCCAGGAAAACAAAACGCATCTGTCAAAATGTGGCAGACAAATATAGAGATCCCGGTGGCACAACTCACCAGACAGCAGATAGAGAACCTGACAGATGAACAGATAAGAAACCTGTCAGAGGCTCAGTTCTGGGCCATTGTTATCAGGTGGCTTACAGAATTCACAAAAGAGCAGGAAAAAGATATGAAAGAAGCGAAAAACTTTCATAACGAAAGGAACAAAACCACATACGAGACAGATGGTGAGGAATCCAGAGTCCATTTCAACAAACTGGAATATGGAGAAGGAACAAGCAGTCAACCAATGCAGCGAGAGGAAATGGCAAGCAACAATGAGAGGATCAGAAACCTCTGGGACAGCTATAAAAGGCCCAACATAAGAATCAATGGTTTGCCAGAGAATGAGGAAGATGAACTAGAACTTGAAAAATTGAGTGAAAATATAATAAAGGAGAACTTCCCAGACTTGGGGAAGGGAATAGACTTGCAGGTCCAGGAAGCAAGGAGAGTTCCCAAGAGACTGGACCCAGGGAGAACCACTCCAAGACACATTATAATCAAAATGTCAAAAATTAAAGATAAAGAGAGAATCTTAAAAGCAGCAAGAGAGAAGAAAAGAATTATGTACAAAGGGGTCCCAATTAGACTATCAGCTGACTTCTCAAGGGAGACCCTACAAGCAAGAAGGGACTGGCAAGAAATATTCAAAGTAATGAAAATCCAAAACCTACAACCACGAATACTCTATCCAGCGAAATTGTCATTCAGAATAGAAGGACAGAGAAAGTGTTTCCAGGACAAAATAAAACTGAAAGAGTTCATTAGATCCAAACCACTGTTATATGAGATGTTAAAGGGACTGGTTTAAAAAACAGAAGCTAGGGAGATGAAACAAAGGCAAACTAAACAGGCAACGAGAGTGGAAAAGGAACTGTGGGTACGGGAAGCATATTGGGGGGAGGTCAACAGGGAGGGGGAGTGGGGAGAGGGAGGGAGATGATATAGGAATTGGGGATCATGGTAGGAGGGAATGGAATAGACGGAGAGAGGTTGGGAGGAACTGTAAGCACAACTAATGGACATAATCTAAAAGGGGGGGACAACTGGAGGGAGGGGGCCACCGGGTGGAGGGGAGCAGAGGGAAGGGAAAGTGGCACAAATGTAATATTTTAATCAATAAAACACATTAAACCAAAAAAAAAAAAAAAAAAAAAGAACTCTTTGTAATAAACATCAGACATGCTAGTCTCTGTTTCATTCTGCTTTCCCGGGAGCTCTACCTTCCAATGTGAGTTAAGAGGTCTTTAAGCAAGAAAATGAAAAGTAAGATCAGCTGGGTTGGTGGATGTGCTAACTCAGATCAGTGTGAGGCTGGTCTTGGTTTGGGAGAGACCGGAGGAGGAATCAGTTAGGAACCTGTGGCAAAATTCCAGGTGAGAGATAACGGAATCCTGAACAAGGGTAGAGGCAAAAAGAACTGTATGTGTTGTCATCAGCTCTTCCATAACAGCCTCATGGAGAGAAGGCCATTATTTTCAGAGAAGCCTAGGCTCCTGCATGGAATTAAAATCAGTCCTTCTTCATGATGGTCCATTTTTGCTCATCATTTTAATCTGGTTTTGTAGTACATGTCTGCTTTCTTATGCAAAATATATTCTCTGTTTCCCTGGTGAATAATCAGTTTTGGGAAGCAACATATTTGAGCAATCATTCTTCCCAAAAGAAGAAGCCTGTTGTATTGGGAGGTTGACACTGGGAAGTGTTTTTTCCAATTTCTCCTTGAATGCCTCCAAATTAGGGAACTCATTATCTTATTGCATGGCAATGTTTTCTCACTCTTAGTCTGAAACTGCCCATAGCTTTCACTTGGTTCTAGCTCTGAGACATGGTCATTAGCATGGAACTCCGTGTTTAGTGGCCCTGGTTTTAGAGTCAAACAGAATTGGGTTCCAATCCAGACTCTGCTTCTTATAGAGAACCCAGTATATTTATCTCAGCTAGTTTACTCAACTATAAAATGTGCATAACAATATATAATCTACCTTATGAGGTGGTTGTTAAAAAATATGTTTAAAGCATAATGCCTGGTAGATGGTAAATGCTTAATAAGTGGTAGGTAATATTATGGATTTTAGATGTCAAAAAACCTTACATTATGACATGTGCTGTCTTCAAAGGAGAGAACTAGAAAGATATACAAGACCTTTGAAGGAGGTATCTAGCCATGTAATATGAAAACTGGAGACGTTTACTAAAGAAGGTACAAGATAAGAGAAACACTGTACACAGGACAATGACTCCTCAGTCCCCTTCAAAGCAGGCACCTTGGAACCTCAGACAGTTCTCCCAGTCGCCATCAGCTGCCCCATTGTATTTTCCTGAATTTCATCAATGGTCTGAAATTTCTTCCCTTTCAAAGGTGATTTTAGTTTTGAAAATAGACAGAAGTTGCAGGGAGCCAAGTCTGGGCTGTAGGCAAGATGAGTCACCTGGATGATATGACGTGTTGCCAAAAAATTCTGCACTGCAGGAGATGTGATGCATGAGCGGGTGCATTGTCATAATGAAGTTGCCAACCACCAGTTGCCCATAGCTGTGGCCTTCTGAATCATCTGAATAGTTTCCATGGAGGAATGTTCAAGCTTAACACAAAATTTGATGCAGATTCATTCATCTACTCATTCAGTCATTTTGAATGTGACAGCCACACAGTACACATGCTCACTCAACAGCATCTACTGCCCCCATTGACCAGTACAGTGAGGTTCTCATTGTTCATGCATGTGCATTCCAGTCCACTCTCCTTGGCTGTCAGGTTACATCAATGTGACACAAATCATTCTCATTGTATTAGCAATGGCCGGAATTTTTCTGGACAGGCCATGTGTGTGTGTGTGTGTGTGTGTGTGTGTGTGTGTGTAGGGAGTGAAAAAGAGAGAGATCTCATTGAATTATAAGTGGATATGCATCTGGACTTTTTGAATTAAATGTATTTAAGCACAGATCCAGTGTGTGGACTCTCATTCAGGACATGTGGGGGTTATAATCAAGATGACTCCCAGGGCTTATTTCTGCCTACTTAGATAGAGGAATAATATTCTTTCCATTTACCAAACAGCAGTTCTGCGTAATAAGAAGGGATTGATTTTCTCAGCATTCCATTAACTCTGGGTCTTTAAAGAGAGCATAATGCTCTCCAGTGGGGAGAAAAATTGTGTCATCAGGGAGCTGGAAAGGGAGCTGGAGGGGAATCAGACTGGAGTCATAGCTTTCAAAGGGAATAATCCTACTCTTCTCTACACTTACTTTAAACTTAAAAAAAAATTCTTTAAAGCTTGGCAGTTTATACCCGCATTTTTGGTCCAGACACACATATTATAACCAGCTCTGCTGCTGATCTAGTTAAATAATAATGAGTGATTTTCATAATTCTAACTTTTTCTTTCAGACAACTCAGCAGAAGAGGCTGCAGGGTGTTTGATGGTGCAAAACAAAAGTTGTCTGCACACCATCAAACCACGGGCGGGAGGGAAAGAAAACTTCAGTTAATCCCCTGGTTGTATTGTCCCCCTGGCACCCACCTGGAATTCACACAAGTGGAAGAGAAAATGAGAGAAAAAAATGCTGCTTTTGAGAGAATTTAGTGATTTTTTTTCCCCCTTGAAGAAAGATTGCTTGCTGGACGTTTTTGTGGAAAATGTAGTATAACCTGTGGTGAGATGGTAAGTGTTTAACAACAGACTGGGGTGGGGGTGGGGTGTAGAGGACTCCTGATTTGTAGAAATGGTTCCTTTCGGTGGTGTAAATACTCTCATCATCCTCTGTTTCAAGCTACCAACATGACGTCAGTGAATGTGATATTGGGAAGGGCTGTGCCGTAAATAGCACACCATTATGTAGTGTTTCCACTGTCCAGATGTAGTAGATGCAAAGAAACTCAAGAGTATAGATAATGTAGTAAAATAATTGGGAAGCAGAGAATTTTGAGTATTATTACCTTTGTTTTAAATATATTCTTTAGATGTAAGTTTATATAACTTAATTTTTAATTATGGCTCTGTTTGACAGCCAGCTCTCAGAATTCCTGAAAATATAACAATTAGTTCATGTGAGCCAATACAAGTGGTCCCAGCTCACCCCAGACCCTTGTGACACTGGAAGACAAAAGAACACATTTTCCTCGGGTTTTGGGGACGTGAGACATTTAAACTACTCTAAGGTTCTGTCCTCATCTCATCACTAACCATTTACTCATTCATCTTTTATTTATTCAACAAACATTTATTGAGCATATGTTGGCACTGAAAATACTGACATGACCAAGAGGAGCTCCAGATGGACAAGGGAACCAATTACAGGGCAATGTAATAAGATATGTGACAGAAGTAGAAATGGGCAAGGTGACAGGGAGGAAGGAAGAGTGGCCTCTTGTAGTAGGGCCTCGGGAGGCCTACTGTCCACTCAGCCCTTTGGCCGCTTCACTACGGGTTTGACCTCTGAGGTCTTCTTGACCCAGTAGATCTTTCCCCTATATACACTCTTTTCCTCCTGCTCCCAGGACACCACCCTCTCCTGGTTTTCCTTTTACATTGTTGGTTGCTCCTTCTCAGTCTCCTTGGCTGTTTCCTCCTTCCTTCCTTGACCTTCAAAAGTTGCAGTGTCCCAGATTCCAGTCCTTGGACCTCTTCTCTTTCCTACCTCCCTCATCCAATAAGATGTATTCAGTGTCAGGTCTATAGATCTGAACTTCTAGCTCTGACCCCTCCTCCGAACTCCAGACTCATCTATCCAATTGCCCACTTGAAAACCCTACTGGATGGCTAGTTGACATCTCACATTTAGCATGCTGAACCCTTGACCGTCTGTCCTCTGAAATCTGATCTTCCTTCATCTTCCCCATCCCACTACATGACAACTTTATCCTTTTAGTTGTTCAGAAGCTCAAAATTTATAAGGCACTCTTGACGCCTCTTTTTCTAATACCCCAAATCCAATCAATTGGTAAAGTCTGTGGACTTTATCTTCAAAACATCCAAAATGCAACCACATCTTACCATCTCCTCCACCTTCACTATGGATCTGGCCATCATTGCCTCTCTCCTAGATACTGCAATAGCTTCCTAATACATCACCCTGTTTCCACTCTTGTTCACTCCCACACCTTGTCCCCACCACCTGTAGTCTGTTCTCAACATAGCAGCCAGAGCGGTCCTGTTAAAAAAACGTCATTTCTTTTACTTCAAAGAATTGTTGTGTATATTACATATAGTATCTGGTATATGGCAAACATTAAATTTTTATTAACTATCATTGTCACATTTAAATTCACCGGCTATTTATTGTATTATGTGATACCATGATTTCTAATACCGGATTTCGTTGGTCCTCAAAGACGAACAGCTTGTGCTGAGAACAGGGCATCCATGATTGTGCAGATAGCTGAACAGGTCTTAAGTTTCAGAGGGGAGGAGATGTTGACCTGCAATACAAACAATGCCTCAGAGGAGCTATTTTAATGACTGAGACTAATCTAGTTGTTTTACTTAGAGAGTGAAAACCTTCCACTGTAACAAAATGAAAAGTATCCCTGTGGGTATATATATACATATATATATATATATATTTACTTAGCAAACATTTATTAAATATCTGTGCCCATCCTTGTGTTAATCTTTTTTAAAAATTGGGGTATAATTTACTTTCAGCAGAATTCACTATTTTTACTGTACAGTTCTGAGTTTTGACAGACATATACAATCAGGGGAGCACCACCACAGCTTGACTGATAGAGTTTACATTTCTCTTGAGTAAAATAGAGATTTCTGGGTATACTTGTGTTATTGAAAAGCCTATATTTTAGAACATTAAAAAATCTTTTGTAAAATCCTCACCCAAGGATACATTTTTATTGATTTTAGAGGGAAAGGAAGGGAAAGAGAGAGAGAGAAATATCAATATAAGAGAGAAACATTGATTGGCTGTCTCCCACACACAGCCTGACAGGGATCAAACACCTTTTCATGTATGGGACAATGCTCCAATCAACTGAGCCACACGGCCAGGGCATAGAATAACACAGAACTCTTACTCTCAAACCCCTGGCAAACACTGATGTGAAAGGTATAATCACTCTATGCCTAGAATTTCTGTGTTTCAATCAATAGGAGGAGTGACTTGTAAATTAGCACAATTATCATTTGGTCAAATGGCTCTATTCAAAATAATTTTGTAAGTACTTAAAAATAATGTATTGGTTTTCTATCTTAAGAATGATAAACATTTCCCTGTTTGCATATTAATTTGCCTTACAAACACTTTTCCCATGGATATTGCAAAAGTCCAGCCTGCTGGAGCACTGTGATTATTATCCTGTGGTGCTTGAGGTCTTCCTATGCTCTGATGGTCACTGCGCCATGAGCAAATCAGGCCCAGGGTCCTTATCCAGGCCAAGGTGCTTTCTGATTATCTATCTATCTGCTTATTTATTTATAAACAAGATAGTTCATCATGGATGCAAAGAATACCCCGATTTAACAAAAACAATGAAAAAGGACACAAACACTGAGGTTCAACACCCTGCTATAAATGAAACCTGCTCCTCCTTAACGAATATGGTCTTTTACTAGCATGGTTGTTATTATTATTGTTATTATGAAGTGGTTCTCAACCTTGGCTTCAGCTAACAATTGTAGAGGAGTTTTAAAAGCAAATAAACAAAAATGAGTCCAAGGATCATCCCAAAATAATTGAATTAAAATCTCAGAGAGGGGGACCCAGGAATTAAAATGTTTAATAAAACTCCCTCAGGATATCTAATGTGCATGAAACTTCCTGCTTAGTTTTGAAGGTCTTTCCTTGGAAGGGCTGGCATAACTCAAGGCAGCCAACAACAGGGGATGATGCCAGACTTGGGGTTAGAGGACCTGTAGTAGTTCCAGCTTTGATGCCAACCAGTCAGGTAAACTTGGCCTCTTTGGCCATTTGTTGCAAAACCAGAGCAAGGGGTAGGCAAATGAGGTACCTAAGGCACAGGATTTAAGGAGACCCTGAAAGAGCTGAATATTGACTTTATCCTGAGTTCGTGCCTTCTTCAATGTTGTGCGTTTAATGTCTCATTTACTTTACTCTAGTCCTGGTTCTGCTTAGTTTCCTCATCTGTAAAATGATGATATGGGCCTGTTTACTCTCTTTTCCAAAGCTAACATTTTATTTCCCAAACTGAAAACTTAGGCCGACATAGGACCAGGCAAAGTCAGATTTGCATAATTATCCTGTTGAATTTGGCCAATAGCCAAACTGAAAAATTCAGACCAAAAGTACTCTTCTGTTATGCAACAGGAGGGTGATTTTCTTAGTTCTGTACTTCAGGAAGGTTGTATGAACAATGCTCAGTCACCTTATACCTTCATTATATCAATAGTCTTCAACCCACAGGCTCTATCTAGTATTTTACTTTGAGTTTTAGGCCAGGCTATTCACAAATTGCTATTTATTCATTTGTGCAATAGAAAAAATTCTCAAACTGTTTTTCTTAGTTGGGGACGATGGTATTAGGGTGGTTATAAGCATACAACTAGATATATTCTCTAAGGGTAATATTTATTTTATTTTAAATTTCAAATAACTTGAAAGGTGAGCTTGTGCTAGTGGCATGCAGAGTTGGCTCCTGCTGACAGGAGAAACCAATTGTTAAATTTTCAGGAATTTGGTGAACTGTTTATTAAATACAGCTATCATTAAAAATCAAGTTATATAACTTTCCAATTAAATAAATTATATTTAAAAAGAAAGGCAGTAAATACTCAAAATTACTAAGTTCCTAATTATTTTACTACTATCATGTTCTTGAGGTTATATCTATTGTAAGTGTGTGGTATAAGTAGGAAACAATGATGTGCTTCTGGACAGCTCTCCTCCTGGGCCTGAATTCAATGACATCACATGAAAACTGGCAAGCGCTATACATCAGGGCTTTTCCCTTGGAGAACCAGTGTTAAACATTTATTAGTACACCACTGGCCTGGGTTAACTAAAAAGTTAAAAAATATGTCCTTCTGCCCTGACTGAATGGCTCAGTTGGTTGGAGCACCGTCCCTATATGTTTAAGTTGTGGGTTCCATCCCCAATCAGGGCACATAAAGAAGTCAAACAACGAATGCACAAATAAGTGGAACAAGAAATTTGATCTTCTCTCTAAAATCAATAAGTAAAAAATAATAAATAAAAATAATACTAAAACTACATTTTTCTGTGGTTTATGATTTGTGGGTTAACAGAAGGGCTTTAAAAAGTGAACACCTTATATAAACACAGGGCATTGTTACAAGGGATCACGCAGTCTCAAGAGAACAGTTAACAGATATGAAGACATATTTTGCTATCTTCTTTACCTCAGTGTCTGGTTGGGTGTGAGGAGTGAGGATAGTGTTCCAATGCCCATCTGTGGAAATTCCCCCTTTTAGAGGAAACACTTGATAACACTGAAGCAGCTTGTAAGGTGGCATGTTTTGGTTATGCTGGGATACTTGAGTGGCTACATTAACTCAAGGCTAAAACTAAGCGTTATTAATAACTCAGAATTTTATGTTAAGATTATTCATTTGTAGGCAATTTTTTCCACATGGGAAATGTGTGAACAAAATGTAAAAGGATTTATTTAGCACCAAATATTGTGATTTATTTGTTGCGGCAAAGTGGTAAGGTGCCACAGTACCTCCTTCCCCAGTTTTCACACTTGACCTGCAGCTGTGAACCGAGTTTTTGGGCCAAAGAGGGGCAATGTCTAGTCCTAATATTGTCTCCTTGTGGGTGTTAGACAGTCTTGAGTGGTCTTAAGCCAGCTGTGAACTACAGACCCTTGGGGAGGAGTAAAGTTATGGTAAGGAGTCCCTGAATCCCTTTCAACTCCCAAAGCTTTGTCTGTAAAGAATGACTATTTAAATTCATCCAGGCACAGTTGTCATGAAGCAAAAACAATTTTATTTCAAAGCCTAACTGAATCCATAGTGTCTTTGGGTCATCAGGGGCTCCCTATAATTGCAACAGTTTTTTTTCTGGCCAAGGGCACCCAGCTGAGGGGCCTCATACAAGGGCTAAAAACCAGCCCCAACTTCTTTCCATGAGCCATTTTTTCTACTCTGAAGCTGAGCCAGCCCTAAGAAGAAGTGGCACCATTTTCTAATTAATCCATCTAGAAAGCCCTTTTTAGCTCAATTTTTTAAAGTCATGTAAGTACCAAAAGGGAATCTGTGGCATTATATTTGTTCTCCATCAAGTGTTTTGCCATCAGAAAAAGAGGGCTTTATGTCAAAAAGAGTTAGAAAACCCTGGGTGAGATCTTCAATCTTTCTGGACCCACATTTCCAATTTTTGCCTGAGTTATCTGTGTGCGTGTGTATGTGAATGTGTGTGGTGTGTGTGCACGATGTATGCCTGTGTATCTGTGTGTATGTGTGTGTGTATGAAGTTGCAGAGCTCACCTCCTAGCAGAGACCAGATTAACTGGATCTTACCAGTCTCCATCTCTCCTCAGACTCTGGTGAAGATTCTACTAATATCATGGTTGTCATGGATCCCTCCACACCATACTGAGTCAACTTTCGCCGCACAAGACACTCTAAAACTTATGTTAAAACAATGAACATTTATTGTATCTTATGATTGGATGGGTCAGCTGGACCAGCTCAGATAGGGCTGGATGGGCTAGAAATGGCATCATTTACATGTGTAGTGATTGACTCCATGTCAGTGGGGGGAAATGGAAAACTTGGCCATGTATCATCACTCAGCAGGCTAGCTTGCCTTATTCACTTAGTGTTGGCTGCCAGGTTCCCAAGAGCAGCAAGAGAGTAAGTCCTGATGCGTAAGCAGTTTGGCAGCCTCTGCCCGCATCATGTTTGCTAAAGTCCTGTTGGCAAAGCAAGTAGCAAGCCCAGACTAAAGGGCATGGATAGAAATTGTGGTCATGTTTACAAATGATCATGTTCACTAATTTTAAAAATATTAAAGGAATAAAATCCTTTTTCCAGTTTCCATTAGAGAAAATATTTTTTCCTACTTAGCCTAACATTATGGCTGGGTAATATAAAATTTTTTTCTAGCTACATTAAAAAAAGTTAAAAAAAATAAAAAATAAAAAAAAATATATATATAATTAATTTTCATAATGCATTTTATTTAACCCAATATAGCCAATGTTATTTCAGCATATAATCATAAAAGAGTATGAGATTTATCTTCTTTTTCCTTTTTCATACACAGCTTTTTGAACCTGGGTATGTATTTCATACCTAACAGTGCATATGACTAAGGACTAGCTACATTTCAAGTGCAATAGCCACAGATGGGTTGTGGCTACCACACTGGACAGCACAACTTTAGAATACACACTTAATTGTCTTATTTGCATGAGAAAACTGAAGTTCAGAGAGGATAAGTAGCTTTCCCAGGGTCACATGGCTGGCGAGTGGCTGAGCCAGGATTTAACACCAGGTTGGTTGGATAGCAAAGGCTTAACTTGCTCTTTCTACTACATGACATTGGCTGCATCCACAGGCATGACTTTTTGAGGGGTGGGAGGAAACTTTTGAGATGTGGACTGTTTTCCTTTTCCTTAGCTCACTAGGTCTAAGTCTGTCTTTGACTTCCAAGGCCTTCCACTATTTAGCCTTTTCTCTACTGCTTCCTTCTCACTGGTTTTCTTCCATGCCATTCCCATCCTACACACTTACCATGTTAACCTGGGAACCAGAGGACATATTTCATTCTCGTACTACCTATACTTTGGGTCTCTCAGTTCACCAACTTTTTGATATGTATGTATTTTTCTTTCCTGGTGGTGCTGTATGTCTAGGAAGGTTGTGAGGTTCTCTGGAGCTCAAGCTCTGCCAATGATTTTTCTCTTATCTTCCCACACAGCATTTCTCAGTGGTGGGAATTTAATAAAACAGTGACCCATCTGAGCTAACATCAGAGGAAGAATCAAGACTGCTCAAAAGAAGGTTATAATGTCCCTAGGGACATTGGATGATGGCCTCCCAGGCACCCTCTTCCACTGGAAGGGAAGAAAGACAGCCTGCTGACCATGTGACCATGCCACAGGCACAGGGCAGCCTGGTACATCAAAGGCCCTCAGTAGACATTTTGAGGGAAGAATGGATCATCTATACCTCACAGCTAATTTGAGCCCAAAGCAAGGAGAGATCGACAGATTGCCCACCACACCCACAAAACTGATAAACATACTATTTTGAAAGCATTAAGTAAATTGTGAGTGTAACCTTGGTGGCAGAATAAAAATGGATATTAAAGACAGACAATCAAAAACTTCTCAGTCTCTGATTGATCTTTTCCAACATTGTGTCTATTTTTCTACCTGAAGAGGGTATATTTTCCAACTCTTAAAATGTTCCTCCGGTTAAAAAAACAAAAAACAATTAATGACCATTTCCTTTCTGACTGATCCTTGCCAACATCTTACCTATTTTTCTGTTCAAAGAAAATGTATTTTTCATCTTCTTTTGTTTTGCTCTGTTGAAACAGCAGCACAGTTTTGGCTCTTTGTTTTGTTTTTCCCCCCCACATAATTAAGCTTATTAGTATCCCATATGGAGGGGAAACAATTGGTTTCACGTATGCTGATGTATAATTACCCACAGAGCTGTAATTGTTTACATGTTTCTCATTTCCTTGTGGAAATTTTTAGGCTTTATTAGATAAAGATCTGGCAGACTTGAACTCTGTGAGCATTATAGCCTTTGGTTACTAGACATGGATGTATCCTGTTCAGTGGTCTCTGGGATGACATAGGTATTCTATCATTTTGTACAGAACAAACTTTGAAGATGCCTAACTAGCCTCTATTTCCTCCTGCGCATTTATGGCCACACTCTGATTTTACTCATGGATACCTCTTCCCCCATGCAGGCATGAGGTTTAGGGAAGCTGATTCTGCCTCTAGCTGCAGTGTGGGCTTGACTGGTCTATGGGTAATCCTGCCCCCTTGCGACAGAAAGTAGTTGAGAAATCTAGACTTTACGTATCAGTGTGTGGCATTCCTCACACTGATTGGTTCCGAAGTGGGCGTGTGACCAAATTCTGGCCAATGAGATGAGACTGAAAGTTAGATAGAAACAGAGGGTTCCTGCTTTTAAGGGTAGTGTTACTGGACTAGATGGTCCCTCCTCTAGTGAGCATTGTTACGGCCAGACTCGTCGTCGTCGGCAGCCGTCCGTCTCGAGAGACGATGGTGTAGCTTCTTAAGAGTCTATCTGCATCGCCGAGAATGGCTGTGCAGTCCGACTCGGGAGTGACATGGTATCTGTCTCCTCCCGTGTTGAATCGACATCTTGCGATGACGCTGAAGCTACAGAGCCTGGGCAGGGTAATATGGAGGGTCTGCTGTTGCCCATGCAGCAGACCCCCCCTCTCTTCGCAGCTGAAAGGTCCAAGGGAAAGACGAAGTCGATACAGCTTGGGTTCAGGTGCGCCGCAGGAGTTGCCGGTGTTGACTACAATGTCAAACCGCCTTAGGGACTCCGGCTCCGGATTTTCTGTCGGGGTTTACTCCCTTAGCCTTTCCCCTGAAGAGGTATGCCTCAAGGCAGCGGAGGTTTTTTGGAGTCAGAGTTTTCCTTCTCTGATGTGCCCTGACTGGAAGATCGAACCAGCGACACTTAGCTCGCAGGCCGACGCTCAATCCACTGAGCTAAACCAGCCAGGGCTTTCAAGAGTGGACTACAAGCAGGCATTATCAGTGCTTTGTGGGCATTAGTATGTCTTGTACAGGAAATGGAGAATGCCATTTAATCTGATTGTCTTTTTAGAAAGAGGATAATTAAAAGTCTCTCTCTTTATATTTATGTTTTATTTGTGTGTGTATCTGTGGCTTACATGGTAAGCTAATAAGTGAAGGTGAGAAAGGAAAGGGTCCAGAAAGGGTCTTCTGTGACCAAGACTTTGGTAGAATCTCATCACAGAGCCTTTTCACCTGAACTTCTGTGGCATGACTGATACAGTCAATACTGAACCAGTTACAACTTCTCCTTTGGTTCCTGAATTCTCACCAGTAATTTTCTTCTGCCTTTTCTTTACCCATCCAGGAAACCCTCTTATGGTAGAAGAATGTGGGGGAAAAAAACTAAAACTCCCTAGTCTAAATGTAGTCCAACAAGCTGTAAGTCCAACGGCCAGACTATAAGACCAGGAAATACTCCAGTCACCACGCGGCAAGCCTGAGTATTTCGCCATCCCACAAAAGGAGGGCGACAAGCAAATCATAAGAGGCAGATTTGGAGACTGATGAAACTGCACCTGACAGCTACCCAGCATAGGAACTTTTTTAGTTACATAAACCAGTATATCTGATCCTTTAGAGAATGGGTCAGTTGGAATGGAATTTTCTGTTACTTACAGCCAAAAGCATTCACTATTGATATAGATAATTTTACCAACGAAATGTGAATCAAAAAGTAAGAACTTGGTCATATGAAAGATAAACATAAATGTGTATGTACATACAGAAAATAAAATACAGAGCAGGCCTAGATATAGGATAGGACTTCCTCTTTTATCTTCCAAATTCAGAGTTTTATAAAGCTTCCGAGCAGCAAAGCCAGAATTCCTGGTGGGTTTATAAACCCTAGAGAGCAACAAAAACTATATTTTGACAATTTCCTTCAAAGAAGACATATGGGCAAGTTGGTACCAGACCCACCTTCACCTAATCTTAACAGCTAAGCCCAAGGCCTCCTTCTCTTTTGCTATAATTTTTATAAAATATTTAAACATAAAATAGTTCTGTGTGTCTTCTGGTTTTCTCCTCCAGGTTCTGTCTTGATAACTTTGCCATTTTTAAAAGTGGTTTGGTGTTTCTTTATGAGGAAATGGTTAAGAAGATAAGTCTTCCTCTTACACAGACCTGAGCATGCCAGCCTGATACAAACAGTGTAGTCAAATTCTGTCTGAACCTCATTCACGATCCCCATGCAATTTGTCAAGATATTTTCCTAAACATAGAGAGTGCTCCTGCCAAGAATTCTGGTGGCAGTTGTCAGGCAATAAAATTGCAATCCCCTGGCTACAAATGAATGAATGAATGGTTTCTTTACTGATAGATGACATTGGATTATATAGATTCATTGGTACTCTTTGAAAAATCTGTTGCAGCCCTATTTGAGAGTGTATTTATCTTTATATTTTAAGAGAGCTTTGCATTTTTGAAGTTTAATAATCAGAATGAAATACCTTAAAAACTTTTATCAATGTGCAACAATAGGTATTATATCATTATTTTTCTATGCAAGGATTATTGTGGCACATTGCAAAGTGCAGGTAATATGGCCACAGTAGTTACACTGCCTAATTATTTCTCTTTAAAGAAATAATTATTTGTAGTTTCTTTTTAAAAAATTGACTCATAATTCCACCAGTATGTAAGATTTCAGAAGAGAAAACACTCATTGTAGCCTAAGATATTTAAGAAGATTTCAGCAGTTGGCCAGGTAGGATTCAGATAGGAGAGAGAAAGCAGAGAGGTATCCTCATCGGAGGGAATGGTGTGGAAAAGTGTGTGGTGATGGGACTGTATACAGTATATTATAGGGAACAATATGTTGACCATTTTGGCTGGAGCAGAGATAAATGGGGCATCCTTTTCAAAAGGTGATGTTGTAGAAAATCTTAAAACCAGTTCCAACCAAGAAGTCTGGTTTTTCCTCTTGTAGGCATATGGGAGCCTCATCCTAGACAAGGGAGAGGTGAGGGCTGCGGGCTTTCAGAGGGTGAACCTGGTTGCAGAGTGCATGACCCTGGAGTCTGGGGCACATTTCAGATGAATGAAGGGTCCATGTGCAACTGGACCAACATGACCGAAGGAGCAGCAAGAAGAGTGGAAATGATGAGCCAGTGTGGGTGACATTTGAAAGGCAAAGAACTGACGGCTCTAGGGGACCCACTGGCTAAGGAAGTCCAGACAGAGAGGCCATCAAAATGATTCTGAGATTTGCAGCCTCTATGATGGGCGAGTGAAACTACTACTGGAAAAGTCAGGAAATGCAGATAAGGGAGCCAGTATTAGGACATAAGAAAAGGAATTCGTTCCCTGACAGACTGAGTTTGAGGTGACATGACAATGAAGTAGTGCTGCCCAGCAGGCAGGTGGGAAGATATAATTGGAGGTGAGAACAGTCAGAGCTGAAAACAAGGATCTGGGAGCTGTTGCCTCCTAACTAGCTGTTCCCACCTGTGTTTGGGTTGCAGCTGCCCATATGAGGAGGATAAATCATGATAGGTCTAAGTCAAAATATGGTACTCGTTTTCTTTTGATTGGTCCATCTCCTTCCTTTCTGCTTGTGACCCTGTCAGGAGAGACTGGGAGTCTTGAGAGATGTGGCTGATGGTGACAGAGCAGAAGGATGGTCTCTGGTGCCTTGCTGAGCTGCAGAACGTCTGGAATTGTCTACCCTCAAACTTCTTGTCACACATAAGTTTATTAAATGTCTTTGCAATTTAAGTCACTATTAGTTGCTACTTTATTACTTTCACCTGAAGATATCTTAATTGCTCTAGATGTAATTATTAATGCCTATGAGAATGGATGCGACCTCAGAGGGAGAAAGTATGAAAAAGGCAAAGCCTGAAGACATACCCGTATTTAGGAGATGAAAACTTTTCACTAATTAAACTTTACAGTTTTTAATTAGAAAGCTACACAGAAAACTTGTTTTAATTGTGATCTTGTTTAAACACACACACACACACACACACACACACACCTCTACACCTCCTTCCTTGTACTACATTTTCCAGAGAGCATATGTTTCAAAGGAAAGGTCGAAAAAGAGTTCAGTTTCAGTTTGGAGCTCCAGGAGAGGGGTTATTCCTCTAATGTGATTTACTTCCTGTTGCTGAAGCAGAGTCTCTTCAAATGAGATTGTTTGCTAAGTGAGGTGGTTCCTTCCTTTTTCTCCCTTGGACGAATTAGGGAGCAAGAGGAATCATTCTGAGGCTCCTCACTGAGATGGATGAGGAGTTCTATTTATTCCCTGTGGATAGTGGCCTGCCACCAGAGAGGCCACAGGCTGGAGCAAGGAGCTGACTCACAGGGTAGGGAGAAAGTGGCCTGGATCTCTGACAGAGGTAAACAGTGTCCGATTCCGCCTGGGGGGGGGGGGGGGAGGAGAGGTCATGACAAAGAAAGCCATATCTATTCCACCGAGTGATTAATGCCATTATTTTTCTGGAAAAACCATTTTTCTTTTAAGCCATTGAGGATAAGTTAGCCCACATCTTGACAGAATGTACTAATGACTGCTAATGGATACATTTCTTTTAATAAATGAAGAGGCACAAGAAAATTGCCCGATATTAAACAGAGTCCCACATGTCTTATCTGAGTCTGTAATGGCCCTATCAAGTGACCTAAGTGAAAGAAATGTGACTCTTCAGGGGTTAAAGGAGTCTATTTTTCCTTAGTGCAATATAAATTCACTGCTGGGAAGAATAGTACTTCACTGGTCTAGCCTAGGAAATGTTTAAAGGCGGGGGGGCATCTCTCAAGTTAAATGATGCATTTTCTATTGGTAGCAAAGAAAATTGGAATAGAACCTCCATGCACTGTGGATTTATGTAAATAGCCTCCTACCTGAAAATAGAGCTTAAAGTTCTGTTGAGTCTTTGATCCTTGGAATTTTCAGCCAAGAAGTCAAAGAACCTGTGTAATTTGTTGTTAATTTTATTCATTTTTTCACTATCTTTTGTTTATCAGTTTGTTAATTTTAAATTCTATTCTTGGAAATGTTTCTCAAGATTCAAATAATTCCTAATACTTTAATCTTGGGGTCACTTCTAAAATTTATAAAAAATTCTAACAAATTAGTATGAGAAAAAAATAATCTAAAAGAAAAAGATAAAAGCTATGAACCAGAAACTCAAAGAAATTACCAATAATCACATAAAAAGATGCATGATCTATATTGCTGTCTTCCCTTCTTCAACTTGCTCTTTTTAATACTACACAATGCCTCTAAGCTTTATTCATTCATGATATTGTGTGTGGTAATGTTCATTTTCACTGCTGGAATAATATTGGATGAGTAATTTCACAATTTCATTTTCCCTACAATACATGTAGCATGCATCTATATTTATAAAGCTCAAAAACAGCTCAAAACGATAGATTTCAAGAATGATAGAACTAATTTTAAAAGCAAAGTTAATCATAAAAAATTTCAGTATCCTATTTCTTTGGGGGAGGGGGAGAATGTATCAGTTATCTATTGCTGCATAACAAACCACTCCAGTGATTGCTCATGATTCTCTAGGTCAAGACTTCAGGCAGGCGTCGGCAGGGCTGGCTTGTCTCTGGTCCTTGTAGGACCAGCTGGCTCACTCATGTGGCTGCATTCAAGCTGGGCTGAACTGGAAATTCAAGATGTCCTCATCCTCAAGGCTGGATGCCTCAGATATTTTCCACATCTTTCTCTCTCTGTGTGATATCTCATCCTTCAGGTCCTTTTTTTCCCCAAGTGGCCTTTCCCTCCAGCAGGATAGCCTAGAGTTCTTCATGAGAAAAAACTGTAATTATGTAGTTAAAACTTGATGGCAATTAAAATACACTACCTAATGAAGGAGTGCTCTGTGGTCAAATACTTTTTTTGGAAATGCATATGGTATCCCCTCTTAGGCATTCACAGTGCAAAAAATAAACTTGCTAAAGACTATGAGAGGCCCTGCAAGGAGCAAAGAAAAAAGACTTCTTTTGGTGAAAGGAGCTGGGGAGAAAACGCAGAGAAGCTCTATCTTCTCTTTCCTCAGGGATCTGTGGAGGAAGGGCTGGGTCAGAGAAAGCCAGAGGCTTGGGCTGCCTTATGAAACCTTCTCATTGTCTGAGCTCTGCCCCCACCAGTGTCACAGTGTACCTTCAGGTGGCTCCTTCTGACTGCCAAAGCCTACTGCACACACATAAAGCCTGTAAGTAGTAGCCTTGATGTCAGAGCATCAACAGTGCCTTTTCTGGTCTGGTCACCTACGTCTCTGCCCTGCCGTGACCTGGTCTTGAATTAGCTCGCCTTCCTGACTCTTGTCTTTCATTTGCTTTAACTGCTCTTACCTGGTTTGATCGTTTTTGTAACCTAATTGTACTCGAAGATCTTCAGTTTGTTGCTGATGTCTGGTGATCATAAGTGACTTGGAGTTTCTTCTCTCTCTTTTTCTTTCCTTTTATTTAATTTGAAAGTTTTAACAAACTCACATAATATCCCAAAATGAAAGCCTCTCCTTGTCTATTCCAGTTCCACAGTCCACTGTCAAGACTTTTTTCCTTCCAGATGATTTCCTATGTTTATATAAATACACACGTGTGTGTGTTTGAACAAAATGGTATGAATATAGGGTGGGGCAAAAGTAGGTTTACATTGTTCATCTGGAAAATAATTAATAAATAATATTACAAGAATTAAACTCTGTTTCACATATTCACAACTGTGTACCTAATTTTGCCCCACCCTGTATGTTGATACAGTTGTATAATCTTCCTTCCCGTTTAATAGGATATCATATACATGTTTCTAAGTTGGTACATACAGACTGATATAACTCTTTATTAACTTCAGTATTCCCAAGTATGAAATTTCTTTTATTTATTCAGCTGTTCCCCTTCTGATCAACATTAATATTGCTCCTTATTTTCTGCCATTGTAATCAATGTGGCAGTGACCCTCCCTGTACATGAATCTTTGCACATTCATCTTAATATTCTGAGGAACAAGATTCTAGAAGAGGTAGTGCTGGATCTCAGGGCATGCCTGGTCTCCCTCTGTCTCATTATCCTCTTGACCCTGATGTCCCAGAGACCTCTGATGACACCTGCCTGCGTGCTCAGACCATCTTGTGGTTCATCCTTTCCAGGGCCTGTCTGCCCTGCTCCTCTTGGGAGAGCCAGTCCCTTATCACCTGCTCTCTGAAGTTTTGCCCTGGCAGCATAAGTTGCTCACATCAGTTGACAACTATGCTTCAATAACAGTACTTGCCCCTTTGTGTTATTATTTTTCTACCTGTCTAATTTCCCCACTAGATCAGAAATTTCTGAAGGCATCCTCAGTGCCTGGCACAGGGCTTGGCACTCAGTGAATGAATTAAATGGACAAACTGAATTGAACTCACACTGTGTGCTAAACACCGGCACTGTGTATATACAACATGGGCAAAACTGAACTCCGTCCTCCTGAATGGTAGAGACACAGAATCAACAAATTATACGTAATTGGTCAAATGACAGTAAGTGCTATAAAGAAAAATATGGAAGAGTGCAGTGCTACACAAAACTAATGTTCACAGGTGGGTGACATTTCAGCAGAGACATAAAGGAGGGGAAGGACTGAGACTGCCAATGGCCCGAGGAAGAACATTTCAGGTGTGAGCGTATGAGGGACTGTGATTGTCAGAGGGACTGAATGGAAGCTAGTAGGCATCTTCCCACTCCCTGATTTGAAAGGAGGATTCTTCAAAGGCCAAAAAGGATGAAAACAAAGTTGACCTGATGACTGAGCTTAACATGAATGTCACAGCTTGCTTTCCCGGGAAGACTCCAAGATGAAGGTTAGTGTGTAGGAGGTTTATGAGGGAGAGCTTGCAGGCAGCAAGACTGAGCAGAGAAAAAGCTGAGCTGCAATGCAGTCTCAATGGGGGTGTCTGTCCATCCTCGGAGTGCTCAGAAGCTGATAACCCTTTATAGTGGTCCTGAATTGGGGTGAGGGGGCTGGACCTTTATGCCTCACCCCAGTCGGTCATTAGATATTGGCTTCCACAGGAAGGGGTACAACCTTGGGCACAATGGCTCTGCTTAGCCATTGTCACCGCCCAAGAGGGTCACAGCTGAGGGCTGTCTGCCGGCACTCCCAGCAGCCAAGGGGCTGAGTTCTTCTTTCTTGAAGGGGTTGCTGGTGGGCCATGGGAGCGCAACAGGCTGCGGGCTGCCCGCCAATGGGCCCTGGTTGTGAGCCTGTTGCTTTGGAGAGAAAATAAGAGGAAAAGTTGCTGAGATGATGTCCTGGGCCTACTGGCTTGCAGGGTCCTTTCCCTTCCCCAGCTTTGCTCAAGGGTGCTCATACTTGCAGGTTGCATTCCTCAAGCTCTCTGTCGGCTCTTTCTGACCAGGTGTGGGCAGTAGAAGCCACTGATCAACCATTATAAATCAGCAAGAGGAAAAGGAGAGGTCAGGTATTTTTCTTTGCTCTCCGCCTTGGCTGGGGTCTCTATGATCTAACTCCCCGTCCAGGCCCAGTGTGCTTCAGGCCCCCACGAGGAGGCCTATGCTCAGGTAACACCACTGTGCTCAGGTCCCCTGTAAGGAGGGACTTGCTGCCCAACGGCAGGAGGTGCAGCCAGCAGCCAGCCTCCAGCTGCAGTTCCTACAGGGTCAGCCTTGCTGGAGATCATGATCTTCCCCAGACAGCCCTGGTCCTGTGACTGAGTGCGGGCTGGGGTAGTAAGTGCCCCGCCAACTGGCTTTAATGCAGGACCCTCCTGTGGGCAATGCTGCAGACTTGGCTGAGGTGGTGTTCAGTCTGCATTACAGCGCAGCTTCTTCCTCTGCCGTCCGTCCTGCTGCTTCTTTCCCTTCCCTGGGTTGACCCTAAGAAACATCTTGCATCCAAACCACTCTTAAGTGCGTGCCTCTGGAGAACCCAACCTGTGAGACCACTTCTTTCCACTGTCCTTTCTGCCTTGAAGGCTAATGGCTTCCTGCTAATCTCTGGATGGCCTCACCGTGCTCCATGTAAGCAACTCACTGCATTACATTGCTGCCTGTTTATATGCTTAAACAGTTTCTCTTTTCCTAGTTAGACGCTGCCTGATGTACTAAGTTGTTACATCTAAACTTAAGTTTATATTCTGACCTCCCATCCTAAGCAATTGTGTTCCGGGGCTGGGGCCCAAACCTCTGAAGAGTGGCTGCTACTGGGCTGGGGCTGGTGTCTCTGAGGAGCCCCATGAAGCCGCTGTGCTGAAGAAACTGCAAACTGGATTCAGCTGCTCCCTGGAGCCCCTGCCTCCTCCAGCCTTGCAGCCGCTCTCTAACGCCTCCTGTTGGTGGAGTCTGGCAGGGCGCCTCTGACAAAGCCGCAATTTTGTTTTGGGGGCACCCCAGCTCCAGAGTCACAAAACTGGGTACAGGAGGGTAGGTTTGGAGTCAAGAGACAAGAGCTTTGGGTAACTGGCATACCTTCCCAAAGAGCACATGTTCACAGAGTCTCAGAAAGAAGCGGCCTGTGACCTGACCAACACAGCACAAATCGAAGGGAGAGAAGGAAGACAATTCTGTGGGCCCAGCGGGTGGTTGGATAATCAGTATGCAAACAGGAATCACAAGTAAGATAACAGGATTTCAAGAATGTTCAATGACGGGCAGGAGCATCGCTAGAGCTACTAAGAACTTGGAAATATTGATGCAGTAAACCACAAGTTTCCGTATCTTTCTTTCTACACAGCCTGCACCCACCCACCTACCCACCATACACATTGTAGTCTCCTCCTCTGTTGCCCTGGCTGCATTGTAGAACACAATGCTTAGACTTTCCACCCCTCTCTCAACAATATACCACAGACGTCTGGTCCTGAATAAGTGAATTTGTTATCTATCGCTGCTTAACACATTACCCCAAACTTGAGCAGCGTAAATAAACCACCATTTATTATTAGCAAGTTAATAGTAATAGTGATGTCTTATCTCAGTGTCTTTGGGTCAGTTTGCCTTGGATTCAGAGCTTTTTACATGGTTGCAATAAGGTGTCCACCAGGGCTGCCTGCATCCCAAGGCCCATCTGGGGGAGGATCCTTTCCCAAGCTCACTGGCGTGGCTGTTGGCAAGTCTCAGGGTCCCCCTGGCTGTTGGCCACAGGCCTCTCTCAGCTCCCTGCCATGTGGGCCTCCTCATAGGGTGACTCACAACAGGGCAGCTTGCTTTTCCCAGAGCAAATAGGCAAGAGAGCAAGAGCAAGAGAGGGCAAGGAGTACAGAGGTCACAGGCATTTTTAACCTAATCTTGGAAGTGACATCCCATCATGTTCATTACATTCTATTGGTTAGAATTGAGTCACGAGGTCCAGTGTACACCAGGGGGTAGGAGGTTGTAGAGAGGCAACAATACTGGGAAGTGAAGGGTCCTTGGAAGCCATTTCAGAGGGGATTCTTGCCACACTTGGGTTATAGTTGCTCTACATTTTTATGAGTAGCAGAATATATTCTGCTTAAGTAACACACTATGAAGGCTCAATTCTTGTTGAGTCTCCAGTTCTAATCAAATCGTCCTTTATGACAAAGTTAATTTAAGGCCTATATAATGATACACATAAGCATTATGGCACCATATGGTAATTAGGCGTCCGTGGTAGAAACCTCCCTGAAATGACTATAATTAGTATTTCTTCTGCACAGCCAAACCCATTTAACTTTTCTTATTTGTTTAGGTTGCCAGTATCTATTATTAGCCTCCATGTTGATAGTTTTACCCCGATACCACCTACCACTTAATTATCACCCCACGTGCAAGTGCTGACACTCAGATAAACTCAACAGCAAAGATCCCAGATATTACCATGCAGTAGTTGGGTGCTTTGTCTCTGCCTCCTTTTTTTTAAATTAAAATTTTATCTTTCAATTACAGTTTACATTTAATATTGTTTTGCATTAGTTTCAGGTGTACTGTACAGCACAGTGGTTAGACAATCAGATACTTTACAAAGTGGTCCCCCTGTTATTTCAATTACCCACCTGGCACCGTACATAGTTATTACAATATAACTGACTATATTCCCTACGCTGTACTTTACAGTCCCGTGACTATTTTGTAACTGCCAATTTGTACTTCTTAATCCCTTCACCTTTTTTTACCCAGTGCTCCAACACCCCTCCCCTCTTCTGCCTCCTTCTTCCTGGTGCTTTCTATTTCTCTCTGTTCCCCAGACAAAAACTCCTGAGCAAGTAGGCTTAGGTAGCAGCAGTGGGATCCAGAGCCTGCGAACTGAATTTCTTAAGGGAGGTGCTGATGTAGTAAATGGCCTGGTGAGAATAGCTCAAATTCTCCACTTCCCAATGGTCCACGTGGGTTATTACAGCAGGTTGCCCCTATATCTCCAACCCACCCCTCAGTTGCATATTGCTTGGGGGTACTTTTAGCGGGAAATAGTCTTCAAACTTTTGATAACCATAAAAAATTAAACATCAAAACTGAGGCAAGAGAACGTAGTGGTGTTGAATGAGCTTCAGTTATTTGGGACCTGGTGTCATATTCTTTCTTGAATTGAAGAATGAGGAAGGAAGGCCAGAGAGGAGAAAAGGGGAAAGAAAATACCTGGGACAGGGTTGAGGTGGGACAGGTGGACCCACTGAAGAGCTAGAGACCTACAAAGTAAGCCTGCTGGATAAAATAGAGGACATTCCGGTTAAATTAAAATTCCAGATAAACTATGAAAAACGTTTCTAGTGTGAGTATACCCTATGTAATACTTGGGACAGATTATACTACAAATCATTTGTTTTTACCCTAAAATTCAAATTTAACTGAGAGCCTTGTATTTTTATTTGCTAAATCTGGCAACTCTACTGTAAGATTAATTTGTCACACTTCCCTTCTGTCCCTGAAGTTGTTATCATGGTCAAGGGTGGAGATGCAGTAGGGCCAAAGGGGCTCCACGCTCTTTCTGAGGGCCTTGATTCTGGCATTAATACCTCCCTCTCCTGCTGTTCTCAGTCTTCTGCCCCCAGGGCCCCAGGGCCCAAAGCCGCTGTTCTACCAGCCTCAGGCAGCTGCAGGGAGATGCCCCATTCATCTGGGGTCTCCCTGCTCCACTCTCCTCAACGTGCTCAATTGCACTTGCCCCCCCCCCCCAGCTTTCCGCAGTGCTGTGCCTTTGAGTCTCTAAGCACCCACGATATGAGTGTGTGTAAATCCAGTGTGACAGACAGATTTTAAGACAAAAAGGGGACTTGCAGTATGGGGTTTAAATGTGGGCAAAACATTTTTTGCTGAGCAGTTCCTGTTAAAAGGGTCTTAGTATGCATGCCCCTTGGTGAGCAGCTGGGCAGGGTAACTGGAAATCTACCCCTCTAGGGCTTCTCCCAAAATTTGTTCTTTTGGGTTTTATCCTATCATGAATCTTATTTTAGTGACCACTCTTTTTTTTGGTTAACAAAGCAGGTGAAACTACAGGAATATTCACGTTTTCATATGAAAGAGGAAAACAAAATTTGAGTTTTAAGGGTTTCTTTTTTTCTTTTATTGTTTTTCAATTAACAGTTGTCCCAGTTTTCCCCCCATTGCTCTCCCCTGATCTGCCCTCTCATCCCAACTCCCATAGTCAATCCCTACTTTGCTGTCCATTTCCCTGGGTCCTTTATACTTGTTTCTTGACAAAACCTTCCCCCTTCCTTCCCCCATTACCCCCCTCTCCCCTCCCCTCGCCTCAGATTTCTAATAAACCATAAAAAAACAGGTTTTATTAAATGTTAAACCTGCTCTAATTTGCTCCCTATCCTTCTATCTGATTGCAGTATGGGTGAAACTGTTGTCTGATACTAGGAGTAAACTATTCTTCTTGTCAGTTGTCTGAACAATGGAAATTTCCTGGATTCTTTGCTGCAGTTTTTCAAATTTGATGGACATATGCTGATTTTTAAAAAGCTAGCTATTAGTAGGGGCAAAAAGAAGTACAAGAGAAAAATGCTTACCTTCTGATTCCAATGTAGGCAAAAACGTCTTCCTAAAGAAATAAACAACAATGACAAAAGTGCCCACCCTGCTCTTCATAAATCACGATGCCAGTTCTCACACAGCAGGTTGGTAGGTCCCAGGTGGGATGCTAGTACAGGAAGAAGGAACAAGAAAGCATCCAATAATCAGAACTGGGGTCCAGTGTTGTACCAAACAGGTTAGTCTGTTGCTGCCAGGATAACTCCACCCTTCGCCTCTTCTTTTCCTTCTCTGTTCCAGCAACCTGAGCTGCTCATTGTTCTCTGAACATTCAAGCTGTTTCTCCTCTCTGTGTTCACACCCTTGCCATCTATGCTGCCCAGCCATCCTTGTTTCATTTCCTTATCCATTAATATCCATTAATAATGGGAAACGCCTCCTGGAAGCCCCCAACCCTGATTGTGTTAGGTGTCCTTCTAGTGTGTGATTCATAATATATATAATTATTTTTTTGTTTGAGTCTCAATCTCCTCCTCCACGGTGTCTAAACACTCTGAGGTCAGAGACCTCAGGCATGTAGAGCTCAGTGGATGGCTAGATGGACAATGACCTTGAAATACTTCATAACAAGTGTTGCTGCAGTTTTTCAAGTCAATCATAGCCTCCTGGAGGTGGCAACAATCAATGGGGGGGGTCAGTGTCCAGTGCCCATTGGATATGATATAGCCACCCAGGTTAAGAAACACACCCATCAATTGTTCCTGGCTGGAATTGTTAACCCTCTCCAATGACCCCACTTTTTTTTTTTCATGAGTAACAGAAGATACACAAGGTCTGTCAAGAAAATTTCCAGCCATTGTTAATATAACAAGAACAGTTTGTGTGACATCAATGTAACCTGGCAGCCAAAGAGAGTCGACTGGAATGCACATGCATGAACAATGATGACTTCACTGTACTAGTCAGTGAGTGTGGTAGATGCCCTTGAGTGAGCATGTGTACTGTGTGGCCATTGCATTCAATATGACTGAGCAAGTTGAGCAATGAATCTGCATCAGATTTTGCATTGAGTTTGAACATTCCTCCACAGAAACTATTCAGATGATTCAGAAGGCAGCAGCTATGGGCAGCTAGTGATCGGCAGCTACATCATGACAATGTGCCTACTCATGCATTATGTCTCGTGCAGTTTTGGGGAGAAATGTCAAATTACCCAGGTGACTCAGCCTCCCTAAAGCCCAAATTTGGCTCCCTGCAACTTCTGCCTTTTCTCAAAACTAAAATCACCTTTGAAAGGGAAGAGATTTCAGACCACTAATGAGATTCAGGAAAATACAATGGGTCAGCTGATGGCCTTTCAGAGAACTGTGTGAGGTCTCAAGGTGTCTACTTTGAATGGGACTGAGGCATCACTGTCCTATGTACAATGTTTCTTTTAACTTGTATCTTCTTCAATAAATGTCTTTATTTTTCATATTACATGGTGGGTTACCTTCTGGACAGACCCTCAACTGGCTGTTAGTATGTACTTGTCCTATTTTTTTGAATGTGCAAATTACCAAGTGCAATTTTTTATGGAGAAGAGTAAGTAAAATCACTAGCTAAGTTGCATTTAATAAAAAATATTAAGGGTGGTGAAAAGGTGAGGTACAAACTTTATGTCATTATTCATTCAGATTTCTTAAGCACCTATTACATGCTGAACACTACTTTAGGGGCTCCAGACATAGCAGTGAACAGAATAGACAAGATCCTGCCCTCTTAGGGTTTACCTTCTATGGCAAGAAAGAGATAGCAAACAAACTAATAAATATATAAGAAAATATCTGATAGTAGTAAGTGCTACTCAAGGAGCAATATCAAAGAGATATACTAGAGCAACTGAGTGACAGGGAAGGCTTTTGCAAGGGGGTTGTTTTCAAGCTGACACTTTAATGACATAGATGTTAGAATAAAGAGGAATTTCAAGAGGGAATTATGCAAAGGGGCCCCCAAGGTAGGAACAAATGGTGTTTGTGTTGTATTTGTGTGTTTACCTGTTTATCTCCTCCACTGAATTGCAATTTCCATGACAGGAGGGACCATGTGTATTTTATTTACCAATCTATGCCCAGTGCTTAGCATAGCACCTAACTGGCACATAGTACATGCTCAATATACGTATATTATTGACAACGAGTGAACCACTGCCCATCATTCTTCTTGCCTAAGGTGAGGGCAGTTCCTGTAGGTGTGGGCCATAAGGCCCCAGTGGGGAAGAATGGGGCAAGGCAGGAAGACAGAGCTGACTTTCTTGTAGTGTCTGGCAGCAAGAAAGGGCTGAGGGACTCAGGGACTGGGTGTATGAGCATCGCATCTCAGCCACTGCTTTTAAGACTTCATGTTCAGACTACTTATTTTCTGTGCTTATGAGTATCTGAGATCAGACTTGGCTAGATTTATTCTTATCATTCAGCTGCACAATAATTTCTGGGCAAAAGGAAGCTTCTAATTAAGAGTTCAAATCCCCCAGCAGCCATATGCCAAGCCACATATGTGGAAAAATCCCCAGCTGTTGTCTTGGTATAAGGATAATAGCAGCTAACTGGCATGCTGCTCTGGGCGAGCCAGGCCTTTAACTCAAACAAAACAACAACCCCAACAGCTACAAAAATCCTGCTGCAGCTTTTGGTTCTGGGGACTGGGGTTATTCAAGAGCTCATCTCCCACCAGCTACCTTGCATCTTTTCTTTTGTTAGGACCTGGGATATTTCAGGTCTTTGAAGACTCTGGGCCAGTTTCATTCTATATCAAATATCTTAAATTCTACCCAAATCCCACATTAAATCTAACACATTTTGTTCTTGCTCTAAAACATTTGAAAGGGTTTTGTTTTAGTCTGTTAATGCTGTGTAACAAATGATCTCAAAACGTAGGGCTTAAAACAATAATGTATAATCCTTCATGGGATGTTTCTTCTGCTCCAAGTAGGGGTAGCTAGTACAGTGGGTGACTGCCATCATCTGAAATACAGTGGGTGACTGCAATCATCTGAAAGCTTGACCAGGAGTACAGCTGAGGTGGGTATGTCTGGAACACCTGGGCATCTGGAGTCAGGTGGAGCTTGACTGGAAGTTCACTTGGGGCTGTCAGCTGGGGGCCTTGGTTCTTCTTCATGTGGATCTCTACAGTGGCTACTTGCACCACCTCATAGAATGGTGGCTGAATGCCAAGAAGTACTGTTCCAAGAGTAAGCATTCCAAGAGGGAAAAAACAGAAGCTGACAGATCAATTAAAGTCTTGTCTCAGAATTAGCATAACATTGCTTTCTCTATTTTGTTTGCTGAAGCAAAGCAGTGACAGGCCTGGCCTGCAATTAATGTGGGCAGGAATTACACAAGGGCATAAATACTGGGTCATCAAAATGACAGCCTGCTACAAGTTTTAATATAATTATTATTTTGGTACCTCAATAAAATAAAATATACAAATACCATATGATCCAACAATTCTACTTCTGGGTATATAACCAGAAGAATTGAAAGCCGGGACTTGAATAGATATTTGTAAAACCACATGTATTATTTGAATGAGTATTTGTAAATCCAGCAGCATTATTCACAATAGCCAAAAGTGGAAACAACCCAGATGGGCATTGATGGATGAACAGATAGGCAAGATAGGGTATCTACATGCATACGATGGAATATTATTCAGTCTAAAGGAAAAGTGAAATTCTGATACATGCTCCAATATGAATGAATGTTTAAGACATTTTGCTAAGTGAAATAAGCCAGACTCCCAAAAGAATAAATATTGTATGATTCCACTCATATGAAGTACTTAAAGTAGTCAAATTGAAAGAGACAACAAGTAGAATAGTGCTTATTGGAGTCTGGGGAGAGGAGGTATGGGGGGTTATTGTTTAATGGGTATGAAGTATCAATTTGGGAAGATGAAAACACTCTGGAGATGGGTAGCAATAAGGGTTGCACAATAATGTAAATATACTTAGTGCCACTGAACTGTATACTTAAAAATGGTTAAAGAGGTAAATTTTATGTTATGTGTATTTTACTACAATAAAAGATTATTATTTTGAGTTTTGTTTAAATATTCATTTTATGTTTTTGGCATCTATTATATTTATCACTATGTAAGAGTTAAACTGAGCTGCAGTTAACTATTTCTTTGCTATTCAAAGTGTGATCCATGGACTAGAAGCATGGGCATCACCTGGGAGCTTGTTAAAAATGCAGAATATCAGGCCCCACTCCAGCCTACAGAATTGGAATCTGTATTCACACAAAATCCCCAGATGTCTTGTATGCTCACTGATATTTGAGAAATACTGAATTACTTGACATATGTTATATTTTGTAGACATTTAATTAAACATTTATTGATTTTGATTAGACTATAATTTTCTGGTTTGCATTTTGGAGTCATTACACATCTCTTTAAGCTCTCAAATTTTTCATAGGGTTCTGAGACACTCACAGGCCCTTGGCACCATACCTGGACTGCCCAGGGGATGAACATGGTAAATTTTGCATGTAGTCGTTTCCCTTTGCCTTCAATCCCTGACTCTCCCCCATAGTTCCAGTTCTTCAAATCATCTACCTGGTTGTTATGTGAGCTTTTCCCCAAGATGCTGCTAGAATGTCTCCCAGTCTTTCAGAACCACAGTCCATTGCCAAGGGACCCCGGTCCCCAAAGAAGCCCCAAGTGTCTAGTGTACCATGTCCCAGGCCAGGTTTGGCTGGCCAGGGAGGACAAATCAACCTTGTCTACTCCAATTACTAAGTGATAAGGTCAACCTTAAATCTTCCCACAGAAGAAGGTAACCTTAACCTAGCCCTACTTTTTCCTATTTACTGAAGTATAATATACATGCAAGGAAGTACACTTACAAGTTTACAACTCAAAACATTTTCAAACACCAGACACAGTCTGACAACTAACCCACAGATCAAGGACTAGAACATTACCAACACCCAGGAAACCCTGCTAGTCATTACAGTCCTCTTTCCCCCAAAGTTAACTACTCTTTGGATGAATACCATAGATTAGTTTTCATTCACTTTTTGTTCTTAATATAAATTGAATGATATAGTATATTCTCTTTTGTGTCTAGCTTCCTTCGTTCAGCTTTACATGTCTGAGCTTTATCCATGTTGTTGAGTGTAATGGCAGTTTGTATTCACATTGCTGTATAGCATTCCATTGCCACAATTTTAAAGTCATTGTATTTATTATTAATGGCCATTTGGGCAGCTTCCATTTTGAGGCTATTATGATAGTGTAGCTAGGCATATCTTAGTACATTTTGGGAGAAACATATACCACATTTCTGTGGGAATTACCTGGGAGTGGAATTGCTGGATCACAGGGTATGTCTACGTTAAAGCTTTAGTGATACTGCCAAGCAGTTTTCCAAACTGTTAGCCCTATTCTCAATCAAAATATAAATTTTCCTGCTCCCATACTATCCCTCAGAGTTGCGACAAATCTCAAATGTAACGTTATTTCTCAAATGCAAGATTTACATATTCCTACCAAAACATTGGTGCCAACATTTCAAAATAAATAAATGCATTCATGAAATCCTCAGCAGAGTGAAAAAGCAAAGAATCAGAATGACAGCTATAATGCCAGAGGCTCAGATGGTTTTCCTTTGTTGCTGAGAGGGTTGGGAGCCTTTTGCAAAAATTGCTGCCAATCAGGCTTGCAGATCTGTGCAGGGCTAATTAACAGCACTTGGGCAAGCAAGGGGGCGGGGTGGGGGGGAGGCCTGCACAGTGATGCCAACGGGGCCATCCCAGAGCTTAAGACAATTTGTAAACACAAAAGGCATGTAAAGGATCTGATTTAAAGTGGGAAAAATCCAAAACAAAACAAAAAACCTTTTCAGAGTTCTAATGCCAGCATGCTTGTGATTGCATGGCTTGGGGGTGGGGGCCAGCATAAATCTACCATGGACAAAATCACTCAGCGCCCTGTGGATCCCGCAACCATCCTCCTGCAGGAGTTGGGTGAGTGTGTCAATTCCATTTCCAGGGTGTCCTGGCCCTAGCATGATATTCCCTTGTTCTCACCAAGCATGGAAAAGCAGATTGGGGTAATCCAGCCAGTGCAGGAGTGGGTGGGGTGGGGTTGTAGGCACAAGCTTTCATCCCCATTAGCTACAAAACGCTAATAATCCATAAGGTATGCAAATCAGGTCCCAATTACTAGCACTTATTAACATCTCCTGGAACCGTGCAAGGAGGAGCTGCGAATTTTTTTCAGGGAGGAAAGCAACCCTTGTGCACCTGATTGCAAATGTTTGATCAGGCGAAAAACCCTGGGCTTGCTGGGAAGGAAGAATGAGTCTGAGACTGAAAGGCTGCTTTGGTGCCCTCGGGTCATCTGGAAGAGTGTCCGCCCAGCTCAGGCAGCTGAGTGATTTGCTGTGCCATGGGGGAATCAGACAGGGACACGTTTCTTGGCTTCCCCTTCCCTGGGGCACTGCCGGGTCCAGGCCCTAATGAGTTCTGAATGTACAACCACAGGTCCTACCGCCAGCCTCTGAGAAGAGACCAGAACAACTGAAGAACCCCTAGAAAACTGGCAGAAAGAGGCTAGACTGGGGACAGAGGGAAAAAGAAAAGGAAATATCATTACTTAGAAGGATTGTGGGGAGCTGTTGGCACTACTAGTTTTGCACACTCTAGAGCAGGGGTCTTCATCTCGTCTGATTTGTGTATTCTTTTGGCAATCGAGAGAAGCCTCTGGACCCCTTTGCAGAAAAAATTCTAAATGCATAAAATATAACATACAGTATCATTTTAAAGTATAATTATCAAAACATTTAAAATATAATATGTGCTTCTTGACAAATACAAGAAATATCAAGATGCAGTAGCAGATCCACTGACTGCAGTGGTTTAAAAGCAGTGATAAGCATAAGCAATATTTTAAAATAGCTACAATAACTATAATGTAATATAAAAATATCTGTGATTTTGCTTAGTAACAATTGCAGATGCTGCTAACATTCCTAGTGTGTTACCAACATCCGGAATGGAAGGGAATGTGAAATTTCAGTTACAGGTTAGTGAAAATAAAGATGGAACTTTTCCCCCTCACTTTATAAACGTCCTGAATTCTATTCTTAAACTGCTTATGTTAAGAACCCCAGTGGCATAAATTGAATTTAAAAAGATATATTCAAAGTTACTAATAAATGTTTCCCTCGCTTCAAAAGACCCAACAGCACCAATTTAAATGGATTTTTAGGAAAAAACATTATCTTTTAGACATTGACATTTAAAAGACCTCTCTTTAAATTTAAAAATTGATTTGAAATGTAAAGATTCACCCACTCATCCATTTATCTGTTAAGGCTCTAACTGAGCCCCAATGCACCATATTAGTGCTGAAAGTATCCATACTGCTTCCATTTAGCTTGCAGCAGAGAGCTAGCTGTCTACCAAAGATTTGTTCTTTTCATTCATAGAGCAGAGTTGTTGTCAGGAAGTTGCTGCCAAGCCAGGGACCTTATGATGTGTCCTTCATATCTTTTAAGGCAGAAGTGACATAGTGAATTTTCATCAGTGGAATGTGAGTTGAAATGATACGTGTCTCTTCCAGGTTAAGGCTCTTAAGAAGCAGACATGCCCTCTTCCCATTCTCTCTTTCCCTGTCTCCCAGCTGAATATTGAAGAAGTCAGCCTGGATCCCAGAATGCCTGCATAGTACAGGGAACTCCCATCCCCCTTCCACAATTACGAAGACCCATTTGGGACTTCACAGGATTAAGAGATAAACTTTTATTGAGCTAAGCTATTGAGATTTGGGGGTTTGTTATAGTACCTGGTGTATTACTTTAATACACCCCCTGGCTGGTTTGGCTCAGTGGATTGAGCGTCGGCCTGCGAGCTAAGTGTCGCTGGTTCGATCTTCCAGTCAGGGCACACCAGAGAAGGAAAACTCTGATTCCAAAAAACCTCCGCTGCCTTGCGGCATACCTCTTCAGGGGAAAGGCTAAGGGAGTAAACCCCGACAGAAAATCCGGAGCCGGAGTCCCTAAGGCGGTTTGACGTTGTAGTCAACACCAGCAACTCCTGCGGCGCACCTGAAGCCAAGCTGTATTGACTCCGTCTTTCCCTTGGACCCTTCAGCTGCGAAGAGAGGGGGGGTCTGCTGCATGGGCAACAGCAGACCCTCCATATCACCCTGCCCAGGCTCTGTAGCTTCAGCTTCACTGGAGAGGACACTCCAGCGTCATCGCAAGATGTCGATTCAACACGGGAGGAGACAGATACCGTGTCACTCCCGAGTTGGACTGCACAGCCATTCTCGGCGGTGCAGATAGACTCTTAAGAAGCTACACCATCGTCTCTCAAGACGGACGGCTGCCGACGACAACTTTAATACACCAGGCATTGCCCATTTCCCTACTTATCATGAATGGTATGGCAGGTATTGCAAATGAGCTTACTCAGCTCCATTCTAACCCCTTTGTAGTGTGCAAGCTAAATAGTAGGAAGCTAAATATATTTCCTTATTTCCCAGGCACTGATTTATAGTTTAGATTTTACAAGAGACACAAGTTTTACCAAGTGGAGGTACTTGCGTAGGACTTTGGTAGCAGAAATGAACACTGTGCTCCTATTGCTTCAACTCTTTTCTCTGGCAAGCATGGTTGTGAAGCTGCAGGTAATAGAAAACCCATCTACAGTGAGTTCAACAAACAGGGGCTCATTTTTCTCACATAACTGGAAGTTGGGATATAGGCAGTCACTGGGTTGGCTCATGAGTTCAACTATGTCATGATCAGCATCTGAGCAATCCTTATGAACTTTCTCATTGTTTCAGCTCTAGCCCTCACATCTCTGTTGAAGATAAAACAGAACAAAAGAAAACAATACAAAAGTTGAAAAGAGGAACAACAACACTATGTCTCCCTCTTTTTATGGAGGATGAAAGCATTCCCAGAAGTCCTCACAGCAGATGTAACTGTAGGTCTCACTCTCCAAAATCGGACACAGTGCCACCTGAGCAAAATTAGAGCTCTGTTGATAAAGAAAGGGTGGAGGGGATAACTATACGGTACCTCGAACCATAGAATTAGTGCTCTCTGCTCTCAAGGAGTTCATTATGGCTTTGTAGAGACAAAACATATGCAGGGATCTTTGAATAATAGCAAGGAGAGTTAAGAAAAGTTATAAGGCAATAATAAGCGACAGAGCAGACATTTTATTTTATTTTTATTTTTTATTAGCCATTATTTTACTTATTTACTTTATTTTTATTGTTTGCACTATTATAGATGTCTCCATCCCCTCCTTTGCCCACCTCCCGACTCCTCCACCCTCGCCCCCTCCCTTTTTTCTGGCCACTGTTGTCTGTGTCTATGGGTGATACATATATGTTCTTTGGCTAATCCCTTCACCTTCTTTTATCTACTCTCCCCCACTCGCTCCCCCTGACAGTTGTTGGTCTGTTCCATGTATCCATGCCTCTGTTTCTATTTTGTTTGTCAGTTTATATTGTTCATTAGATTCCACATATAAGTAAGGTCATGTTGTATTTGCCTTTCTCTGACTGGCTTATTTCGCTTAGCATAACAATCTCCAGGTCCCTCCATGCTGCCACAAGGAGACTGGGAGTTTGGAGTTTTAAGGTTGCCCCCCCTCATTTCAAAGAGTGCCAGTGTGAAGAACTTGTGTGTTTCAGCTGGACTCTTGCTGGCTGCACAGTGTCATGTTGACATTACCTGTCAGAGATGACAGGTGTTCTGAGCAAATGCCCAGATGAAGTGCCCTCAGCAGGGTTGATGAGCAGGGAGTGGTGAACGTGACTTGGCCGGGGGCAGATGAAAAGGCACTGCAAGGATTAAAGAAAAGGTCCCAAACACAAGTCCAAAAGCTGTGAGTAGAGCATGTCCTTGGATGCTGGAAACAATAAAGATGGCTACCTACCTGTAATTAGTCCCCTGAATCACTCGCACACAATACCGACCTCTAAATCTGCCTTCAGAGAGTAAGAGGCTGTCATCCTGGACTTACTGGCATTTGCTTTTTGGTACCAGATTTATTAACATTATTGATTCTAACCCCATATGGACTTCCCTGGACCATTCAGATAATGAATTTTCCTTTATGGCAGCAATGCTCCTGCTCATGAGAGATGAGTGCTTTCTAGTTTTTAATTTGGTGGCTCTTGTGATATTGGTCCCTATATCATGTGCTGTTCAAGCTCAACTTTAACTTCCTCAATGACATGGTTTGGACAAGGATAAAAACCTACAGAAGCATCTCTACCATATACTTAAGGCCTTTTTTTGTGCCTTGGGTAGAATTCCAACTGCCAGTATCTGAACTCTTTGGGCTTTCTGTGAATCTATAGGAGGACTGTGTGTCTGTCCACACTACAGGCCAGAAGTGTCAGGAGGTTAATGCCACCCTTTCTCTGGAGTGGTGCTCAGCCAGAACTGATGGGATTTGATATGCATAGATACCTTGCTCCTCTACCTTTCCATGGGATAACTCTGAGGCAGGTGTCCTTCATGTTTCCTGGATTTCTCCCTAGGATTAAGCTGCTGTTGCCCACGGTGGTTGCCTGCTTATTCATGCACCCTTGACTGGAGACTCCCCTTCTCTGTTTCACTTCCCCCTGTCCCTCTGCACTGATTTCCTCCACATAGGCTCATCCATCAAGTGAGAAAGGTCAATGTTATGTGAATAAAAGAAAAGCAGCCCCTGGAAGTCCAGAGGGAAGAGCTTTGCTGTTTCCAAGTTTCACTGATGATAGAAAGAGGGTTCCAGCCCAGGGAGCTGCACAGGGAGAGCCTGCCCGAGGGAGAAGTGTCAAAGCGCAGATGAGCAACAAGCCATAGGCAATAATATAAATTATTTACTCTCACTTACTTTGCACTTACAATCCTCATTGATTTTAATCCTCCCAAAGACTCTCTGAAGTAGCTGTTATCATTTCCATTTTCTAAATGAGGAAACCAAAATTCAGAGAGGTTTAAGTAGGTTGCCCAAGGTCACTGAGCAGGTAAGTGAGTGTCATGGTCCAAATTCAAACCAAGGCAGTTTCATTTCCAAGCCCTAACAATTCTATTGTACTTCTTCCTGGTTCATGGGTTGGATTCAACTGCTCTGTGAAGACCGTGTGGCGTGGTTCTTAGAAAATGGAAAGGCCATATCCAGAGACAGTGGTAGGACATATTAATAGGTGTCCAGTGTAGCTGGTCCTCTTTGTCATCTCTTATGCCCACTGAGAAAGAAGATCCAGCAGGCCTCCCTGAACACTCCTTCAAGGAAGTGGGAGTTGGTTATAGCTTGACCATTACTCTGCTGAGCTTGTGGACATGCCTTCCTCTGAGTTCTCTTTCTCTTCACTTGTCCCCACTCTCCAGCCTGTAAGCAAAGGAAGGCTCGCTGAGGGTTCCAGGTGAAAGGTTACATTTTACAAAGTCCTTAGGACCATCCCTTGGAATGCTGGTCCTTTGCTATCCTGAGAGCAAGCTGGTGCCTGATGGAGGTGTCCCAAAGGAGTTGTTAAGCACCAGCTCCCAGAGATGTGAGGTGTATTTTAGAAGCTGCTGTCAGGGAACATAAGAGTTTTGCCATTTCCATATTAGCAGCTTACTCTCCGTGAGTTTTGCCACATGAATTTCAGAAGGATGAAGCGTTTTCCTGATTGACACGTTAGGAGAGCTCTTTATGGCACCATCACAGATATTTCCAGATCTTGCTGGGCATCAAGATGTCTGAGCCACTGGAGGCAGTCTATCCTTGTCACTGACACAGTGTGAGAGGTCAGACAGGGGTGAGCGTCCTTGTCTGGACACAAAGCTGAAGCATTATCTGCGCTGTGGGGAGGCCCATCACACTCGGCCTGCTCAGAGGGGGACTGACACATGCGGGTCATTCCGGGAGCCTTTTCTCCTTCACAGCAGAGCAGGGCGGACTCTTCCGGAAGAAAATGGCTCTGAAAGCACTCAGACAAAGGAGGAGCCATCATTCCTGATGCTTCTGGAAAGCCCCTTCTTCACGGACTCATGCCAGTCATTCTTTTACCCACCTTAGCTAATCCATTTCTATCTTTTGTTCCTCAATGAAGGGAAGTTAGCTCTCATTTATTGGATTTCTGCTGTGTGTACTAGGACCAGTGGCATGCTGGAGATGGCTTGGACAGGTTTATGAGAGCCAATTATTTAATTTCCAGGAATTTTGTAAGGCAGTTGTTAAACATAGTTATAATTAAAAATTAAGCTACATTAACTTATACTTAAATACGTTAAAACAAAGAAAATACTCAACACTCATCACTTTCTACAGACTTTACTATGTATTTTTTACTATTTTCTGTTACTTATGCTCTTTAGGTTATTTGCATTATTGTATCAGATTGTTAGAAATACTGTATGATAGTTTGCTGCTGTGCATCTATTTGTCACATTGGTGGCTTGAAATTGGCCATGGTGGGAATATTTACACCCCAGAAATCAGCAAATGCCACAAATCAGAGCTTGATTTGTTGTTTTGTTAACTGTCTAGACTTAAGACAATGATGAAGGAATCTTAGTGACACAGATAAACTTAAAAAATTTGTCATGTCTATAGCTGTTATTCTATGAATGGCATCAAAAAGCAGTCTTCCAGTAAGTATTTGAAACTATTATCCAATTCAGCAAAGAAGTTGCTCATGTCATTGGCCAGTGAGTGAAGTTGTAACATGCATTATTATCTCACTTTTTATCTTACTCATGAGTGTAAACAAAAATATCAACCAATGTCAGCTGCAATAATAGGTTGGCTATAAATACAATAGTTCAGCAAAAATTAATGAAAACATTTTATGAGAATTAATTGTCTAAATGGAATTTATAATAAAGAGTACAGTATATTTTATTATTTATACACTGTATGCCATGAATCCTATCAGTGAAATTTATAATAGATTTTTGTATATACATATATTTATTTTGGAGAGCCAGTTGTAATTATTATCCATAACACCCACTGCTATGAATATACCTTACTTTTCATCTCATCTCCAAGACCCAGTGCAGAGGCTAATAAATCCCTTTTTGGGGGTCCTTTGTCACAGTTTGTGTTCAGCGCATTAGGGTTCTGTGCAATGTCCTCTACATTCTAGAACAAATACAATGGAAAGGCCGGGACCTGGAACTATTCAGCTCCAAACCTCTAGAGCTGAGCTTAGTGCTTGGTACATAGGAGGTACACAAAATGTGTTGGTTGAAATAAACAACAAGATTCTTAGGTGCTGAGGTGAGGAGAAAGAGGAAAGGAAACCACATATATAGAAAAGGGAAGATCGGGAATACTACAGACCATCTTTTTCTAGGGGTTCCTAAAAGTCTGTACAAGCTGCAGCAAACTTTGATTGACCAAACCTCAACTAGGAAGAACCTTCAATGAAGTAAATTTGTTTGGACGTGGTCCTGTGTTTAGAGGAATGAGATAAGTCACAAGGGAATCAGCTCACTCTAGGTAATCTTTCTAGATAGTTTTCTTTAACATTTATTTGCACACTTTTGTGAATGCAGCAGGCACTGGTCTTTCCATGAATCACATGTAAAAGGAAATCACAATAGAACATCAAAAGCCCAGCAGAACTTAACTCTCCTCCCAGCCCACCTGTCCTGCTGCCTATTTGGTTGCAAGTCCCTCTCCCCACCGTTTTGGAAGGGATCTGGGTGCCAGCACTCTTGGTTGAAAGTTATTTTCAGTCTTTAAAACCCAGCCATTATTGACTTGCTGGCTGGATTTCCTGTTCAGAGTGCACAAGCACTCACTTCCCTAAAATACACATCTAGCCAGGATCAGATTTCTCCACACCAGCCAGCCACTCCTTTAAGATGGACAGTTGCCAACAAACTTGGAAGGAAGCTGTCTTTTCCCCTCACTACCTCCATCACATTTGTCCTAACTCCCAGGGAAGGTTAGTTGGAACCTTTATGGCCTCAAGATATGGTTCAGTGCAGAGTAGGTACCTCAAAGAGAACACGAAAACTCATTTACATTCCTTCTATTCTTTCCCCCTAGTCTTGTGTGCCATTTATTCAACAGAGCTCCACAATAGGCAGATGATATAGGGCATAGATTCTCATCTCTCTCCTGGATTCTTTCTTTGCTCCCTGCAAGTCTATTGTCAATTTAGATGTCCAAAGAGAGGGGTCCTGGTAAAAGGCACATCAGAATGTGTCATTCTTCTGCCCAGAACTCCCCAGTGACTCCCACTGCAATCAGAGGTAAAGCCAAACCTTACAATGGCTACAGGTTCTACATGATCAACACCTGTCCCCACAACTCCTATGTATCTGATTTCCTACTAGTCTCCTTCCTTCACACCTCAGCAGCCACAGTAATCTTGCAGTTCCTCAAACTCACCAGGCATACTCCCACCTCGGGACCTTTGCTCTCATTGTTCCCTCTGCCTGAAACAGCCTTCCTTCAACTATCCACATGGCTCAATCCTTCTCCTCTTCCTTCAAGTCTTTGTGCAAAGGTCACCTGTTCAATGAGGTCTGCCTTAATGGGTATGGTACTATTTACCACTGCAAGGTATCCCCTTCCTCTTGTAATCCTGTTCCTTCTTACCATGTTCTGTTTTTCCAGTGGAATTTAACACCTTCTATCATACCATATACTTGACATACTTATTGTTTATTATCTGTCTCTCCAATTGAATGCAAGATCCAAGAAGACAGGGATTTGTCCATTTTGTCTACTTTGTACATCAATGTATCTCAAAGGTCTAGGACAGTAAATGTCACATAGTAGGAATCCAATAAATATTGTTGAATGAAATACTTTTCATTTTAAATATGAGAAATCTAAGGCCTACTCAAAGTCACAGATATTGAGGCAACTGGGAGTAGAAATCTGTTTCTCTTATGGTTGAACCCATATCCACAATCTAATCCTGGATTTCCTTACATCGAGCACTGGATTTAGGGGGAAAAGTTTCAGGGAATTCTCTATAGAGCTGAGTAGACAGGTGCCCTTGGTCTGTGCTGCATTTACTTGTCCATCAAGGTCAAGAAAGACATGGAAAAATTCTAAAATATGATATTTTGGCTAAATTCATTTTCTTGAAAATGTTCTTTTATTTGGATGATTTTATATACTTGCAGAATAAGCCTCAATCAAGGAGCTTTTTGATGGTGGTGGTGGTGGTGGTGTTGGAGGCAGAGAGAGAGGTGTGGCCGAGGAGGAGGAATATAGAAACATTAGCTTAATCATGTGAGTCGCTCTAATAATAAAGCCAGTGTCTCCTTCATGACAGAGAGCCCTGGGAAACCAAATAGTTCCTTTCCTTTCCTTTCAAGAGACAGATTTACTGAGTCATGGTCCCTGAATTCCCTCCACTTCTCACTCAGACTGCTGATGATTTCATTTCTAATCTCACTAAAAGGGTTTATGAATCACCACAGAGATTACACTTTCCCGAAAGTCCTCTATCACTAAACATGGGGTAATCTGTTGTAGTTACCCGTTACTGCATAATGAACCAAAATGTGGTGAAAACAGTAGCCATTTAATTTGCTGATGATTCTGTGGGTTGGGAATTCAGGCAGGGCTCAGCTGGGTGGTCTTTCTCCTCCAGGTGATGTCATGGGGGGTCATTCATTCGGCTCTGTGCTGCTCCGCGCTGGGATTCCTGCCCGTCTCCGTGGCCTTGGTGCTCTTTCAGATGATTTCCTCATAGAATGGCGATCTTAAGGTGTGGCCTTGGAAGTTGTACAGTAGTGGCATCTCAACCATGTTCTGTTGGTCAGAACAGGATGCAGAGCCTGCCTATTTTCAAGCAGCGGGGACTCTATTTCTCATTGGGAGGACTGGCAAATAATTTGTGACTGTATTTAATCTACCAGACAGCCAAATACAGGCAGTCAGTCTCCACCTTCAGCTATGCTGTATATCCTTTCTCTCCTTAATAAAAGGTCTATTCAAGGAACTTTGAGAGTATGAGAACCCCAACTGTTTATGAATCTCCATTGTTTATAAATGCTCCCACCTCAGTCAAGCACTTACTTTAGGAATTTCTTTGCCTCCAACCCTGTGCCTGAATAGGCACTACTTTTCCTTGGATCTAGTCTATCTTGCCACAGAAGTTGCTCCCAAATCCCAGATTCCCCATCATCATGAACCACCCTATACCCAGGGTCCCTGTGAGTCCTAGGCCTTACCTCAGTCATAGAAGATCTCCTGAGGTCTGTGTGTGACTTTGAAGCATTCAGCCTTTGGCCCTCTAATGTAGATCCCTAGCCCCTTGCCCTGGTGAACTCTCCTACTGGCCCTCTCAGCTGTCATCTGAGACCCCCTGGACCTTCTCTTTGTCTAGGCCAGCCTTGCCACCATTTCTACTCTACGGTAATCACACCATGTTGGCATTGAACACTTGAAGAGTTTCCTTCTTCCTAGGGCTCCAGGGAAGAAGCAGGACTTTCTTCAGATCTTCAAACCTAAGTCCCCCTTCTTCTTCCAGGGTTTCAACATTAGGAGGGACAGGGCCAGAGCCCCAACCCAGAAACACATCCCCATATCTAATTTTCTTACACTCTCTCCAGTCCTTCTCCTTCTTATCATATGCACTTCTCTCTTCAAGTATAGAAAATTGATGATATATAATTTCCGTGTCTTCTCAAGTCTAATGTTCATATTATAAATCTCTGTAGTTAACTAGTCCTCCAAAATTGGCTTTTGATATTTAAACTCTAGTTTCTGGAATTCTGAACAAACTAACTTCTCCATCCTTTCTTCTCTCCTCTTCCTGCTCTTTCTTGTCTTCCTCCTTCTCCCTCTTATAAAATCTCAACAAAGCCCAGCTCTTGCAATAAAAAAACAGTCTGCCGTGGGTAAAAAATTCCAGTTGGCAATTCAGTTGAATTACTTGAATCAGATTGTATCAAAATATATGTCATACTTTGTTCTTTGCAGAGAATTTAACCTCTGATTTAAGCTTATGGAACATTGGGTAAGAGTGGTCAGCTCTTAGGCCACAAGAAAAAGTTTTGTATACTGCAAGGAAGAAAGCATTCAAGCCACAATCTTAAACCACAATGTAGAGAAACTACACATTAATTTCCAAAACTTAAAAAACAAACACTACAGGCCAGACTGGTACATGATCTGACGCCACCAGAGGCAGATCCAGGAAGTGCAGATCATTCCAAGAAGCACCAACAAACAATAGGAGTCAAAAAAATGGGGAGACAGAGAAACAACCTCCCATCAAAAGGAAAGGTAGAATCCCCAGAAAGAGTGCTAAATGAAATAGAGGGGAGCGAACTATCAGATATGGAATTCAAAACATGGATTATGGAGAAGCTGAATGAGCTCAGCGGAAACTTCAAAGAACTCCAGAAAAACTACAAGGAACTCACAGAAAATTACGTGAGCATGAAAAAGGACATAGAAGCTATCAATAAGAGCCAGGAGGAAATGAAAAATACGATCTCTGAATTGAAGAACACAGTAGAAGGAATTAAAAGCAGGCTAGAGGAAGCAGAAGATCGGATCAGCGAGCTGGAGGACAACCTACACAAAAACTCCCAGACAATGCAACAAAATGAAAAAAGACTGAACAAGACTGAAGAGGTTCTAAGACAGCTGCAGGACAACATGAAACATAATAATATCCGTATCATAGGAATTCCAGAAGGAGAAGAAGAAGAGCAAGGGATAGAAAACCTCTTTGAAAAACTAATGACAGAAAACTTTCCTAACATGACGAGAGAAAGAGTCACGCAAGTCCAGGAAGCACAGAGGGTCCCAATGAAGATGAACCCGAACAGGCCCACCTCAAGACACATCATAATTAAAATGGCAACATTCAAAGACAAAGAGAGGATCCTAAAAGCAGCAAGAGAAAAACAACTAATAACATACAAGGGTACTCCAATAAGGCTATCATCAGATTTCTCAGCAGAAACACTACAAGCCAGAAGGGAATGGCAAAAAGTATTCCAAGCAATGAAAAACAAAGGCCTACAACCTAGAATACTATACCCAGCAAAGCTCTCATTCAAAATGGAGGGTGAAATAAGGAGCTTCCAAGACAAAAGAAGGCTAAAAGAATACATCTCCACCAAACCAGCAATGCAAGAGATGCTAAAAGGTCTGCTCTAAGAAGATAAAGAAACAGAGAGAGACAGAGAAGAACACGAGTACAAAGGGGAAAAATGACAATGAATAAGTACTTATCGGTAATAACCTTAAATGTAAATGGATTAAATGCTCCAATTAAAAGACATAGGGTAGCTGAATGGATTAGAAAGAATGACCCACATATATGCTGTCTACAAGAGACCCACCTTAGAACAAAAGATCTACACAGACTGAAAGTAAAGGGATGGAAAAATGTATTTCAAGCAAATGGACATGAAAAAAAAGCCGGGGTAGCAATACTTATATCAGACAAAACAGATTTCACAGCAAAGTCCATAAAAAGAGACAAAGAAGGGCATTTCATAATACTTAAGGGAAAAATCCATCAAGAAGATATAACCCTTATAAATATATATGCACCAAACTTAGGAGCACCCAAATATGTAAGGAAACTTTTGAAAGACTCCAAGAAAGATATAGACAACAACACACTCATCGTAGGGGACTTTAACACCCCATTGTCAACAATGGACAGATCTTCGAAGCAAAGAAACACCAAAGATATGGAGGCACTGAACAACACTCTAGATCAAATGGACTTAGTCGATATATATAGAAGTTTTCACCCCAAAGAAGCAAAATATACATACTTCTCAAGTGCACATGGAACATTTTCAAAGATAGACCACATGGTAGGACACAAAACAAGCCTTAACAAATTCAAGAAAATTGAAATTATATCAAGCATCTTCTCAGATCACAATGGCTTAAAATTGGAAATCAACCTCAAGGAAAAAACTCAAAAACATTCAAACTCATGGAGAATGAATAACATGCTATTAAATAATGAATGGGTTAACAATGACATCAAGGAAGAAATCAAAAAGTTTCTGGCAACTAATGATAATGAACACACAACAACCCAAAACCTATGGGATACAGCGAAAGCAGTCCTAAGAGGAAAGTTCATAGCAATACAGGCCTACCTAAAAAAGCTAGAGGAATATCTAATAAAAAATTTAACCCTACAGCTACAAGATCTAGAGGAAGAACAACAAGCAAAGCCCAGATCAAGTAGAAGGAAGGAAATCATCAAGATCAGAGCAGAATTAAATGACATAGAGTCTAAACTAACAATTCAAAAGATCAACAAAAGTAGGAGCTGGTTCTTTGAAAAAATAAACAAAATTGACAAGCCTTTAAGCAGGCTCATCAAGAAAAAAAGAGAGAGGACCCAAATAAATAAAATCAGAAATGAAAGAGGAGAAATCACAACTGATACCACAGAAATACAAAGGATTATAAGAAATTATTATGAACAACTGTATGGCAAGAAATTTGACAACCTAGAGGAAATGGACAGATTCCTGGAAACCTATAGTCTTCCCAAACTGAATCAAGAAGAAGCAGAAAGTCTGAATAGACCAATAACAGCTAGTGAAATTGAAGCAGTAATCAAAAAACTCCCAGCACACAAAAGCCCTGGACCGGATGGCTTCACAAGTGAATTCTACAAAACATTTAGGAAAGAACTAACTCCTATCCTCCTCAGACTATTCCAAAAGATACAAGAAGAGGGAAGACTGCCAAACTCATTCTATGAAGCCAGTATAACCCTAATTCCAAAACCAGGTCAAGACACAACAAAGAAAGAAAACTACAGGCCAATATCGCTGATGAACATAGATGCTAAAATCCTCAACAAAATATTGGCAAACCGGATCCAGCAACACATTAGAAAGATCATACACCACGATCAAGTAGGATTCATCCCAGGGATGCAAGGATGGTTTAACATTCGTAAATCAATAAACGTAATACACCACATAAACAAAATGAAAGACAAAAACCACATGATAATATCAATAGATGCAGAAAAAGCATTTGATAAAGTACAACACCCATTTATGATAAAAACTCTCAGCAAAATGGGAATAGAGGGAGCATACCTCAACATAATAAAGGCCATATATGAGAAACCTGAAGCCAACATCATACTCAATGGGCAAAAACTGAGAGCATTCCCCCTGAGATCAGGAACAAGACAAGGATGTCCGCTCTCCCCACTCCTATTCAACATAGTCTTGGAAGTTCTAGCCACCGCAATCAGACAAGAAAGAGAAATAAAAGGCATCCAAATTGGAAAAGAGGAAGTAAAACTGTCATTATTTGCAGATGACATGATAGTGTACATAGAAAACCCTATAGACTCCACAAAAAAACTACTCGACCTAATAAGTGAATTCGGCAAAATAGCAGGATACAAAGTCAATATTAAGAAATCAAAGGCATTTTTATACACCAACAATAAAAACTCAGAGATAGAAACTGAAAGAAAAATTCAATTTACCATAGCAACAAGAAAAATAAAATACCTAGGAATAAACTTAACCAAGGAGGTAAAAGACCTGTACTCAGAAAACTACATAACATTGAAGAAAGAAATTAAAGAAGATACAAATAAATGGAAGCATATACCATGCTCATGGATGGGAAGAATCAACATCATTAAAATGTCCATACTACCCAAAGCAATTTATAGATTCAATGCAATCCCTATTAAAATACCAGCAACATATTTCACAGACCTAGAACAAATACTTCAAAAATTTATATGGAACCAAAAAAGAGCCCGAATAGCCACAGCAATTTTGAGGAAGAAGAACACAGTAGGAGGAATCACAATACCTGATATCAAACTATACTACAAGGCCACGGTAATCAAAACAGTCTGGTACTGGCATAAAAACAGACATATAGATCAATGGAACAGAATAGAGAGCCCAGAAATAAACCCAGGTTCATATGGTCAACTAATATTTGACAAAGGGGGAAAGAACATCAAATGGAGTGAAAAGAGCCTCTTCAACAAATGGTGTTGGGAGAACTGGACAGGGACATGCAAAAAAATGAAACTAGACCACCAACTTACACCATACACCAGAATAAACTCAAAATGGATCAAAGACTTAAATGTAAGCCGTGATACCATAAAAGTCCTAGAGGAAAAAATAGGCAGGAAAATTTCAGACATCCCACGTAGCAACATTTTCACTGATATATCTCCTAAGGCAAGGGAAATAAAGGAAAGAATAAACAAATGGGACTACATCAAACTAAAAAGTTTCTGCTCAGCTAAAGAAAACATCAGCAAGATGAAAAGGAAACCAACCATATGGGAAAATATATTCGCCAATGACATCTCAGACAAGGGATTGATCTCCAAAATATATAAAGAACTCATACGACTCAACACCAAGAAGACAGACAACCCAATTAAAAAATGGGCAAAGGACCTGAACAAACACTTCTCCAAAGAAGACATACGGAGGGCCCATAGACATATGAAAATATGCTCAACATCACTAGCCATCAGAGAGATGCAAATAAAAACCACAATGAGATACCACCTCACACCAGTCAGAATGGCCATAATCAACAAATCAACAAACAACTTGTGCTGGAGAGGATGCGGAGAAACGGGAACCCTGGTGCATTGCTGGTGGGAATGCAGACTGGTGCAGCCACTATGGAAAACAGTTTGGAATTTCCTCAAAAAACTAAAAATGGAACTGCCTTTTGAACCAGCAATTCCATTACTGGGATTATATCCGAAAAATCCTGAAACACCAATTCAAAAGAACCTATGCACTCCAATGTTCATAGCAGCACTATTTACAATAGCCAAGTGCTGGAAACAACCTAAATGCCCATCTGTAGATGAGTGGATCAAAAAACTGTGGTACATTTACACAATGGAGTTCTATGTAGCAGAAAGAAAGAAGGAACTTCTACCATTTGCAACAACATGGATGGAACTAGAGAGAATTATGCTTAGCGAAATAAGCCAGGCAACGAAAGAAAAATACGTTATGCTGTCACCTATTACAGGAAACTAATGAACAACACAAACAAATGAGCAAAATTGAACCAGAGGGCATAAGCCTATGACCGCATTACCTGAGTGATTTTCTGTATGCATAAGCCTCACTTAATCCTCTCTGCAGCGCTGCCTCCGGAGACTCAACAGTTTGGCTGAACTAAATGGCTGAGTTGAACACAACAAGGATGCCAGCCTGCTAAACCAAGCACGCCGTTGTCCGGAGACAGCCAACTGACCTGGAGTCTGCATGATCCTTCCCCATGTGGGAAGGCCACCCTCCCCTCCACACCCCCACTCTTATTAGGGATTTCTGGACCCAAGGGTAGGTAGGACGACGACCATGTCCAGCTTGAAGCAGCTAGAGGAGCTTGAGACCTTCGCCCATTGTCCTTTACAAGATTACAAAGGGTCTTAATATCTGAGAGGGAGGGATAGTTATTTTTTACGAACCATGGGTATGGACTTGGGGGGGGGATGCTGGGGGAGGGAGATACTGGGTGGAGGGGAGTAAAGGGGAAAAAATTGGAACTACTGTAACAGCATAATCAATAAAATATATTAAAAAAAAAAAAAAAAAACTTCCAATAAAGAAAAGCCAAAATCAGATGGCTTCACTGTAAAAAAAAAAAAAAAAAAAAAAAAAAAAAAGAATAGTATAGGAAATGCAGAAGCCAAAGAACTTACATGAACATCCATGGACATAAATTTAGGGGGTTAATTGCTAGAGGGAAAGGGGGTACTAGGTGGAGGGGAACAATGGAGAAAATTGGAACAACTAATAGCATCAATAAAAAAAAAAAAAAAAAAAAACAAACACTACACTCCTACATAACTTTTAGATTAAAAAGAAATCAAAACTACAATTACAGATTATTTAGAAAACAATGATAGCAAGAATATTACATAAGTGAAAAGACCAAGTTGTGTACATAGAATGACTAAAAGCTTTAAAGGCTTTTGTAACTAAACAAGAAAAAAGTATATAAATAAACTGTTCAAATAAAGTTAAAAAGAGAGCCAAGAGAATAGGACTAAGAAAAGTAGGAAGAAGGGATTAATAAAGATTAAAACAGGAAAGTGGTTAGAAAAAATAAAATTAGTAATTTTGCTAAGAAATCAAACATGTTTTGTTAAAACACAAGAGAACCCTTTTGCAAAGCTAATCAAGAAAAAAAAAAAAAGAGGAAAACTCAAACAATATAGAATGAGGGAAGGAATACTGTATAACCATAGATAAAGAAGAGATTTACAGGTTTTATTATGCAGATTATTATGTTGAACTCCATGTTCAAAGTTGTGCAATCTGGGTAAGTGATTAAAATTTATTAAGGGTGAAGAAAACATAAATATACCCACGACCACAGAAAAAAATTTAGAACTTGTCAAAGGGCTCCCGAAATGTACTTGGATTTTACAAGCCAATTCCACTGGAACTCAAGGAGCACACAATTGTCATGTAATTAGACTATTCCAGAGGATAGAAAAAAATGGAGCGTATTTCACTTAATGTTACTAAACAGCATAATCTTGATACCAAAACCTGTAGCAGAAATCTACTACATTCTCAGATATGAATATAGTTCCAGGAATCCTAACGAAAATACTAACAAATCAAATCAGGTGTACATCAAAAGAATAATGTAACATGAGTAACTTTTTTCTAAAAATGCAGGCAGAGTTCAATAACAGAAAAATCTCAGACATTGTTGGGGGCGAGAATAAACTGATACAGCTTTTGGAAGGGTAACTTGGTAGAATCTATTAAATTTACAAAGGCATCTGTAACTTTGCAATACCCCTTACAATTTTCTGTGTCCTAATGAAATATTTTCATACAAGTACAAGATGTCTATGAGAATGTTTGCTGTCATGGGGTTTTGTTGTTAATATTAAAAAAAAAAAGAGAAACAACCTAAGTATTCATCAGTAAGAGAATGTTTATATCACAGTGTTACTTCCATGCTAAAGATTATAAGGCAGCTGTTAGAAAAGAATGTGTTACTCTGTATGTTCAGATAGACATAGAAAAATCTTTTACACATTAAGCAAACAAAACAAAACAAAACAAAACAAAACCTTGTAGGCTAAATCATATTATAAAATGATCCTATTAATATTAAAAATAAAACTATATATTCCTGTATCTACTACTATACATGCAAATTAATATATAGAAGATTTTTCTACAGAAGGTAATTCAAGAAATGAGAATGAGGTCAACAGAGATAGAAATAGGGGCCAAAGAATGGAACTATTATTATCTTTTCTGTATTGTTTAACATTTTTACATTGAAGATATGATCAAATATTACTTGAGTAATTAAAATAATAAAAACTAATATAAAATATTTTATAATAATTAATCTCATTAATAGCCAAAACAGAAACGACATTCTACTTACTCTTTTTAACAATAACTTAGTAAATGACAAAGAGAAGAAAACTTTTAAACAAATAAGATCAAGAATGTCTTAAACTGATTGTTATCATTATAGTTAGTAGTGAAAGGTTAAAGCATTACTTAGCCAAGTCAAAAATAAGACTTGGGAGGCCAATAACATAATTATTTAACATTTTCAAAATTGTAACAAATCCAATTCAATAGAAAAAAATTTGAAGGCCAGTCATTTTACTTTAAAAGAGAGAGAGAGAGAAAAGGATATCAAGGTTGTTAAGAAGGAATGTAAAAGTATTTCTATTTATAGATGTGATAATCCACATGGCAAATCCAAGAGGCTCAAGAATAAAAAATAATTTGCATACGCCAAGTGCTTCCTGCCTGCAAGGCCCTCTGCTAAATTCTTTATATACATGATTTCATTTAATTCTCATAAGAATCTTATAATGTGAGGCACATTTATTATTGTATCTGTTTTATAGATGAAGAAACAAAGTTCTAGAAAAGTCCAGTAGGTGGTAAGCAGTGAGTGGTAGAGTTAGGATTCCAATCTGATCTGATTGGGAGCCTGCTTAAGACTTTGTTCATTGACTCTGGAGCCCTGCTACACAATGTTTAAAAGTCAAAGATATTTTTTCAATAAAAGTCTGCTTATATAATAAATGCATAAAAAGCAATAGCTTTTATAGATAATATCAATGGTTTTTATATGTAATATCAATAGCCAATTTGGAAATATCAGTGGGAAAATGCATTCTATTAATATTAACCATGACAACCAGAATTATGTATCACCAAGTTGCACACTTAAAAAGGACCAGCAGGAGGAAAATATCAAAACTTTTTTAAGAGACAAAGAGAAGACTTTAATAAATAGCGTGACAAGTTTGTTTATAGAAGTCAATATTGGAAAGATGCTGATTATTCCAAACCAATCTATAAATGCAATGTAAATTCCAAACATGTTGATATTTTTGTCCAAACTTGACCAAATTATTCTTTTTAAAAAATGTTTAAGTTCAAAATCTCATGATATAAAATAAATCATAAGTGTGTTATGTAAAATGTTTCTTTCAGAAGTAAATACTATTTACAGTTTGGAATGCATTCTTATACACACACAAAACATGCACAGAACACACAGACACACACAGATAGAATGAGGTTGAAGTGGTGTGTGGAGGAGGCTTATAATGGGTTATAAGAGCATATTATTAAAATTTTCAGGAGTTTTGTGAGCTGATTGATAACAGCCACTATTAAAAATCAAATTATACAAACTTATAATTAAATGAATTATTTAAAAAACAAAAGTAATACATACTTAAATAGACTCATCACTTCCTAATTATTTTAGTGCGTTCTGCTATTCTGTATGCTCATCAGGTCATTGACGTCTCTTGTGTCGTGATGATGGATGTGTTATGTAATAGTTTGCTGCTGCGCCTCTCTTCCCAACTCGGGGACAACATGGTGGTAGTTTGAAATTGACCATGGTGAGCGTATTTAACCAGAGAAGTTGGCAAATACTACAAATCAGAGTCTTTTCTTCTTTTCAGATGGCTGAATAAATGGGGATGAGGAATACAGCTTGTTTCACAATCAATACTAGATGAGATAAAAAAGAGTTTCCTTGTGGCAAAACACTTAAAAGAGACATCCAACTTAAACATGATATGAGTTTTTCTTTTACAAATATACAATGTTCTAAATCTGACCTTTTCCATGATGAAAATGGTATTAATAAAATGTACCTAAAAATAGTTGAAAAAAATACAGTTGTCTTTTGGAGGCAAAGGTTATATTGTAACAAAGTGTGAGGAAGTAATAGCTTTTCAAAATAAACTCATGCTTTGGATAATGTGAGTTTATACTGAAAATGGGTACTGGAAATTTCTCCAGAGTTCTGTGATTTTGTGGCTCAAAATTATGTAAGTGGACCACATATAAAAACTTACATATCTGCTTACTTTAAAAACTTGGAAACAGGATATTCTAACCTTAGATACAACTCTTCTAAAATAAACTGATCTGTGCCCTGGCTGGTGTGGCTCAGTGGGTTGAACACTGGTTTGGGAACAGAAAGGTCATGCATTCCATCCCGTCAGGGCACCTGCCTTTGTTGTCGGCCAGGTCCCAGCTGGGGGCATGTGGATATTCCTCTCACATCAATGTTTCTCTCCCTCTCTTGTTCCATCCTTTCTCTTCTCTCTGAAAATAAATAAATAAAAATTTAAAATAAACTGATTGTTAACAATGTGCAAAGGTAAAACCTCCCAATTATTTTACAAGAACAACCAAATGACTTTGGGAATTTCAACAAATACTGTTGTGTACCTACTGGATGAGGCTGGAAAATGAGTATCACTACTTATTAGGCATAGTCCATGAAGCACTTCTTCTGTTTGGTATACATATATGCACATTGCTGAAGTTCCTTTTAAGTTATTTCAAGACCAAGTACTGGAATAATGTGAATTTAGAAGTAGATCTTCAAATGGCTAACCAAGATTGTCAAAAAGTCAAGCATATTTTACCTTTGTTGAAACACATTCATTTTTAGTGAGAGCACAAATATGCTGTATCTTAATAATTAAAATAAAAAACTTTAAATGAAATTTCATTTGATATTAATATTTCCTTTTTAAAAATTCCAAAGGGTGGTACTCGGACCAGCAGCATCAGTGTCACCTGGGAGCTCATTAGACATGCAGACTCCCAGGTCCTGTCCCCTTTCCCGCCTCATTGTTTTGGGTTAAATCACCTGCACCCATGAGTTTTGACATAAGTAGGAGCATGGTGGGGGGGGCGCACAACAAAGCTACTTTTGTCTTAGGTAGGGAGCTGTGTGAGGGGGTTGGGATTGGTATGGTTTCAGATTGGAGATTTTGAAGACTAGAATAATTTTTGACATTCTGAAGTAGTTTATGTTAAAATCAGGATTTCTGGAAGTAAATGGAGCCTCTACTTGGTGTAAATCCTAACTCTATTTTTTAAAATTTAATTTTATTGTTTTTCTATTACAGTTGTCCCATTTTTCCCCCATTGCTCCCCCCACCCAGCCCACCCCTTCTCCTACAGTCAATTCCCACCTCATTGTACATGTCCATGGGTTATTTATACTAGTTCCTTTACTAAACCTTTCCCCTACTTACCCTCCTTCTCTCCCTACCCCCTGATAACTGTTATTCTGTTCCTTGTTCAATTTTGTTCATTGGTTTGTGTTGTTCATTAGTCTCCTGTATCAGGTGATATCATATGGTATTTTTCTTTCGTTGCCTGGCTTATTTCGCTAAGCATAATTCTCTCTAGTTCCATCCATGTTGTCGCAAATGGCAGGAGTCCCTTCTTTTTTTCTGCTGCATAGTATTCCATTGTGTAAACGTACCACAGTTTTTGATCCACTCATCTACAGATGGGCACTTAGGCTGTTTCCAGTACTTAGCTATTGTAAATAGCACTGCTATGAACATAGGGGTGCATAGGTTCTTTTAAATTGGGGTTTCAGAATTCTTCGGGTATAATCCTAGCAATGGAATCGCTGGTTCAAAAGGTTAACTCCACTTTTATAGAAGCACCAAACTGTAAATGTATATAATAATACTAGCTAATAGAAGATGTACTACAGGAGTGGGCAAAAGTAGGTTTACAGCTATAATACAAAGAAATATAATAATTAATAAATAATAATAAAAATAAACTGTGTTTTGTGGACTCAAAACTGTAAATTACTTTATTCCACCCTGTATGTGTCAGACATTGTGCTAAATTCTCCTCTTGAATTAATTCATTGAATCCTCCCCATAACCCTACACAATTGGTCAGCTGTTATCTTCAGTTTACAGGTGAGGATGCTGAGGCACAGAGGGGTTATTTGCTCAAGGTCACATGGCTAATAAGCAAGGCTAAGACCAAGTCAGTGTGACTCCTGACCCCATTCTCTTAATCTGTACACTACACTGTATGGATGAATAAACACCCATATGTTGGGGCTGCATACTCAAATATTTGTATCTATGGCAAACACGATCTAAAAAGTTTAGAGACCACTAACCTAGGGCATGTTTGCTAAAATGCTACTATGACATTAAAAAACATTTTTCATAACCTGCCCATTGCCAGTCTCTCTGAACCACCACTTATTCTCCTCCATTGTAACCTGGGCTCAGAATCCCACCAGCTTGAACTAGATCCTGGCAGCTTCTTGAATTTCTGATGCTTCCTCCCAGCTCCTATTCCTATTTGGCCTTTGGAACTCAGCTCAGGCACTGCCTTCCCTTTCCTAACTATCTGCCCTTCCCCCCAAAAGGCCAGCTCAGGTATCTTCTGCACCTGCCCAACATATTCTGGAAACTTTTCCATGACACTATTTTGTAATCATCTACTCACTTGTTTGTCCACCACTTATGAGGGCAGTGCTCTATCTTGCTTATATCTGGATGCTCTGCTGAGCCTGCCACGTGGTAGGCATTGCCTGAATGAATGAATGATTGATGCAAGAGAAAGCAGCTACTACCCTAGGAGTTGCTCTATGACCTGTTATTTGTGTAACGGCCACCAGAGGGGGGCAGATGAACAGGGTCCAGTGAAGAGCAACCAACTGGAAGATTTTAGGCTGAGAAATTAAAGAATTTTTCCGGGGCTGGAAGGGAAGTTCAATGGTCACATAAACTATTTCTCTGTTTTGACATGAATGAACAAATCCTTCCAGGTAAGCACAGTCATAAAGTTTGTATTTCACTTTAGCTTTGGGGAACCTAAACAGTCCTTAAATTAAAAAAACCTGGATTCTGGTTCCAGCTCTAACATTTATTTAGCTTTTTTAGGTCTCATACAAGACCCTTGGATTCTGGAGCCTTAGTTTTCAAATATGACAAATGTTCTGAGATCCGCAGGTAATAATGCACATAAACACCCTAAAAATGACAAGGCAACATATGACGTGTAATTAGACTCAAGGGACTAAATAAAAAAATCTACAACCACCCTTTTTCAAAATTACTTTTTGAATTGCAGTTGAAAGGCAAGGTGTCTTTCTGGGTCAGTCAGCAGGGACTTTACTAGAGAGCGTTGATGTGTCGTGGTTTCAAGCTGTGGATTGTTTAGACCATCTCGTTCACTTGGCTCCCACTTGACCATCTGTACCTGGCATCACCTATACCTGGCTAATCACAGATTTCTCCACACATGCACATTCTTATCATTTTTTCCTGTAAATGTGCAAAGATTCTGTTGCAATAAACAAAACACAAATTCACATAAAAACTTCCTTGAGTTTCTAGTCACATTTATCATAATGTAGTTTTTAAAATCAACAAATATTTAAAAACACACTTAGGATAGAGCTGCATCATGTGCACATTGAGCCTCTCCAAATTTGATAATACGTGCTTTGCAAGCCACCACACAAACAGCAAAACAAGAATTAATCCCACAAGCATTTAATAACATTGGCAATTTGGCTGCTGTTCCTGTCAATGGGGAATGCCCATGGGTTGGTAGATGTGACTGCTTCCCTCCACTGGGTCTCCGATTTTACAAATGCCCTGCAAAATAAGTGTATCTCTGTGTCTGCAGGTAATTTAAGGGATTTTAAAAAGGAATTTAAAAACGGGTACTGGTTTTGTCTTACATTTTATTATGGAAGAAGTGGAGGTCTTTGACGTTTTTGACAGAAGAGGAGGCCTCAGTGGAAATGACTAATCTAGCTCAGAAAATTCTGAGAGCTCCCTCAACCCCCTCACTGCTTAGTGGCTCACCAGAGACTGGAGTAGAAACCAGGCTTCTCACTTTAAGACCAATGTTTTTTCTCAGCCACAACTGTGCATGTCATCATTGCTTTCATTCTTTTTTTTTTTTTTTTTTATCCATTGCTTTTAGAGAGAGAGGAAGGGAAAGAGAGAAAGAGAAAGAGAGAGAGAAACATTGATTGGTTGCCCTCTTATACATGCCCCTACTGGGGATCAAACCAGCAACTGGTTATGTGCCCTGACTGGTAACTAAACCTGCAACCTTTCGGTCTACAGGACAATGTCCCAACCAACTGAGCCATACTAGCCACGACGGAATCATTTTCATTCTGAAGGACAACCTGGATGCAAGCCTTGGGGAATCCATGAGCTCCTACAATGTGCATATATGTACAAGGACACCCCCCAAAACAGACAGGCCACCTGCACACAGCTTTTACCCACAAAACTTTATTTTTCAGGGTCCTGCCTTCTCAAGTGGATAGTAACCCATAGAGTTGGGTGGCATGGCAACACTTCCGTTTATCTTGTGTTGCCCTTATATTGGCATCAAGATACAGACTGGAAGCAATCCTCAAGACCATTTTTAGCCTGTCTGAGAGTCAGAGGCATGTGGGAGAAATCTCAGAGGCCATGCTGCCTTCAGAAGGCCACCAGGAACTGATTTCCTTTCCTACCTTCCTTCCGCTAAAATGTTAACACCAGATGTATCCTATGTCCCCAAAGTACCTCTCCCTCTGACCCAGCTTTTGAGCTTCCTTTTCCTCTTAGCTGAGGCCATGCTTCCTTGAAGGCCACTTCTGACCTCTATTCCTTGAAGGCCAAAAGACACTCTTGCTGGTGGGGGTAGGGGGGTAAGTCCTTTGATTTGGAGCAGAGGGTGCTCGGAGAGCAGTTGACAGTGCGGACAGGCAGGCCTGTGTGGGCACTGTGACAGTTGCCCACTCACCCTAAAACTAAGGTTGGTTCGCAGTGCTACTTGGAGACAGCTTTCCTTCTCTCTGGTGAATGAAGAGACCTCTTCAGTGAGGGGTAAATTCAATCAACCCTGAGCTTCTAGAGCAACAGATCTTCCAAGTCCTAAAGGAGGCTGTGGAAATTAGGATTATCAGGGCTGCAAAGGCTTACTGACCAACCTGAAGGCCTGAGGAAGCTGATATCAAAGATGGTGGACTGTTCCTGCAGCTCCTGTGGCTGCTGCCATGGCTGGGTGGCCTGGGCTTCTGCAGGCAGAATTTAATTAGATCCCAAGGAGACCTTGCCAGCACTGAGAGCTCCTAGACACCAGAACAAGCTATAAAGGAAGACGGTGGAATCTACTCCGGAGGTCTTTAAAAATAGGATGACTTTACTCTGGAATGGTCTGGAATGACAGTCTATAAAAAGAAACACTGAAAACATGACAACCGCAAAGCTCTTTATTTATGCCAACCTTTGATTTTAAGCTGTTTTAGATTTGTTACAAATCCCCACATTCTTCTATTGCCTGCATAATGTTAAACACATATTGAAAATGCTTTGCAACAAGTCCGGATAGTGGAGCTCCAATGTGAAGGAAGGAAATTAATGTTTTGCAGGGAAACCCTGACTGATACATTGTAAGGAAAATTATGTCCACCCTATAAATGAGGGTTCAAAACCCACCTCTGAGGGACTCCCCAGAAAGTAACCTCCTGCCTCCACTTATTGTATAAGGAAGTTTGTAACCTTGGCACCCTTTCCTCAATCTCCTTCCTCATTTCCTCACCTTCTTCCTAATCTACTTCTGAAGACTTCCAGAAGACTCTCTTGATGGGGCCCTAATCCCTACTGCTACTTTAACTGGGAAACCTGGAGAGTGGGATGAGAGGCAGTCTGGAGAGGCAGTCAGGGGAGCCTTGCCCCTGACTTGACCTCCTTCACTTCCCTCTCCCTTCTTCTAGTCATGTCCTAGACCCATGCTCTCTGTGCTTAGCCATGTTTTCTGAACTAAAGCAAGGACATGGGAGCCAATGAGGACAAGTGTGCTTGTGGGAAAATTGGGATGCAGTGTACCTGAGACTGGTTCTGTCCTAGGGAATTGGGGATCCTAGTCACAGATCACACAGTGAGCCCTAACTCAAAAATCAAGTACAGGTTTACTTCTCTAGACCTTGTTACGGTGACAAGGATTTCACAAACAGATGAATTGATGTGTAGATGAAGTCACATCAGTCATGGCTCAGGGACACTAAATAGTATGAGATCCATTTTAAGTACTTGGCACAGTAACTTTGATAGTATCCCCAGTACCCCAAAGGTATTAAAAAGTATATCCACCCCTTGTTCCTCTGGGAAATACATGAACGCAGTGCAATGAACAAGTAGACATCATATAACATTCGGCACGCACTTAAACATTTATTGAATCATATTTATTCTGAGAGACAATACCTTTTTTTTTTTTCAGCTCTCAGACATTTCAGAGGGCATTCAAAAAAGCTTTTGCCCTCAGATGCTCTGCCTGCAGGAGCCAGTGGCTAAAATGCCCTGCACATTGAATGTTTGCTTGGAAGACCAGGCTCAGAAAAATATGCACACAGCTTTGGCATATCATCTGCAAACCCAAATGTATTTATAAAAGTTACCTTGAAAATGTATGTTTGTAGTGGTGTGAGGGCAGGTAGGCTGTTGAGGGAAGGAAAATCCTCAAATGTTTCCAGGGAGCAGAAATTACTTGACTCACCTTGACTGCCCTTGAGTGTTAGTGGAAAGGGCCCCATATTGTTAATTAAAGGCAAGCAAAATGATCTTAGCTTTGCCTTTTTTTCGGGAATAGTTTCTGTTCTATTCTTAAGGAACATTCATAGTCATTGATGCAGATGGATTCTATGCCTTGGGCTACCTTGCCATAGACATGATAGGTCCCTTACCACAAAGTCTTCTACCATGAAAGTGTCAGGGGCCCTTGCCCTGTTGGTGTGAGGCTCTTTCAGTTTGTGAGGAATGAAGGGAAATGCTCAGTTGAACAAACAATTATTGAGCACCAACTGTGTGTCAGACTGTGTGCTAGGCTCTGGGGACTCTAGTGGTAAATAAGTAAGGTCCCTGCCTGCATGGAGCTTCCACTCAGATGAGAGTTGATAAATAATTTTAAAAATACATAAATAAACAAGATAATTTCAGATGGTGTTAGTGCCATGAAGAAAGGAATCTAGTGATATGAGGGAAAGGAATGAGGGGAAAGGGTATGAGACTATTTTAGATTGCATGGCCCAGGAAGATTTCTTTGAAGAACTAGCATTGTAACCCAACCTTCAAAGCTCCAAAGGAGCCAGCTAAGAGAAGGTCTGTGGGTAGAATCTTCTAGACATAGGGATCAGCTGGGGCACATCTCCTTAAATGAGAACTGTGACAAATTTCAGGAATTCAAAGAAAGCCAGTAGTGTTACAGAAACAGGGGTGTCCAAAAACAAACCCCAGAGTTTGCGGCTAGGGCATGGGGAAAAGAAAGCAGCTTTTAAGATGCCTTTGCATGCCTGGGGCTAGTTGCTAGGTGTCTTTGTTATGCAAAATGGCTTTGATACTTCCAAGGCCCAAGAAGATGGGAGGAGTCTTGAACTGTGGGATGGTGCGGGAGGAGCCTACAGAGCCTGCATAGGGTTCTATGAATGGTCAGAACTGGTTGCAACACCCACTGTGTCAGAAGATGCAGTCAGGGATATATAAGCAGCTGCAGACATTTTAGCTGGGACTCTCTCACTCGGACTCTCTCTCACTAGGACTCGCTCTCTCTGTCTTGGGTCTCGCGCTCTCCCTGGCTCTCTCGCTCGCTCTCTCTCTCGTACCCCCTCCATGTGGCTTGGTGAAGGGGCCTTCTCCATGCAGATTAAAGAAGCTGAGTTCTCCAGGCGGTTTTGAGAGGGCTCTACAGGTCGCTTTAAGAGGCTCTCGCCATGCGGTTTTGAGAAGGAGAGGAGATCCACGCGGTTTGCAGGAAGAAGGCAGTTTACAAGGAGGCTGAGAATCCACGCTGTTCTGCATGGAGAGCTAGAGGGCACCACGGCGCAGAAAGAACCTCCCCAATCAGATTTGAGTGATTGGCAGCTACTGGTAAAGCTGAACTATGCTTAGCAAGTAGGGAAACGGTGTTTCCAACTTTTCTAAGGCTGGCCTGGTTTGGTAGGGGGAGGCAGAACTACATGTTTGTGGGTATTTTAAAGAACATAAGACTCAACAGCAGAAATCCACAAATTATCTAAATCTATTTAACTGTTAAATAAACAGTTCTTTTCCTTTTCACTAAACTCTAGTACTGAGAGTTGTAATTCTGGCGCGGGCAATCGGGCCCCTAACTAAACGGCCTGGTTCTGGTTCAATCGGAGCAGCCCAGAGGTCCTGTTACAGTAGGGCAGGAGCACAGGGAGTAACAGTGAGTGCTAGGAGATGAGGTCAGAATCAAAGAAAAGTGTGATGTGTTCACTATTCAACCCAACAACCCAACTATTGCTCTGGAGTCCCAAACAGCTTGTTCCTCAGAACTGGGAGTGAGAGAGACTCTGGGGCCCTCGGAGTGGATGAAGAAACTACTCAGACACTCTCCATCTGAGGAAGGAAGGGAGGGGGTTTTCTCTAGTGGAAAATCGCCCTCGTTTCTTTATTAGCCAGGGTTGTTATCCACTTTCTACATGTGGAAGTACATAAGGAAAATATGCAGCTCTTCCCCAAATGGTGGGGAGTGAAAGGGAAATGCAGATCAATACAGGGTTGAAACATCCAGATATTTTACACAAGGTCAAAAACATTCCCTCTTACTTAATCGTTCTGTTCTTCACATTTTACTGACAAGGATTTGAGGCTATACAGAGAAAAACAGAGCAGGTTCCCTTTTTCTTAAAAGCCACTTTTTATTTCTATTCTATCTTTAAAATTCCCCAGAGGGTGGGATTCAGAGAAGGCCTGGAAGACAATCTGCCAGCTAAGGGCCCAGCGAGGGGTGGCTCTGCACAGCGGTCAGAGTCTTTTAAACCAATCCTGTCTGTTTCCGACATCTCCCCATGCCTGTCTGTCCCCTACATGGGAGTCCATTGCTTTCTACTCCATTGACTCCATCATTCCCATGATGCTCTTTCTTTCTGCCTCCACTTCCTTTTTTGTTTGCAGCCTTGTGCCTCTATTTCTTTTGCATTAAAATCTCCCTGGAGTGAGGATGTGAGCATGTTGGTTAATCACTACCAATAAGATGTGTTCCTACCGGACAGTTTCACATTAGACTTTCTCATTGGCTGCTGCTTTCCCTTAGGTCCAACTTCTCCAGCCTGGGTTCCTGGGTCATTCACTTGTGGTCAGGGTGTCATGACCCAGAGCTTGGCAACTTATTTTTAAGGAAACTATAGTGACTACCTTCTTCAAGATCAGGTTGAGTGCTAGGCCAGAGTTAAAGAGACTGACGGAATTTATACAGAAAGAATATTTACAACCCCTCCCAGGTAACAGGAGGGCTTGTTCTTTACAAAGGGCTTAGTGCTTAGCTATCCTTCCCCAAGGACCACTGATTCTGATCCTTTGTCATTCAGATCTAAGTGCTTCAAAGTCAGCTGTCCTCATAACTCCTTCTGATGGGCTTTCTTCTTCTTTCTGCTGAAGACAATCACAATTATATTTCCCATCCCCCATGCACTTATGCAATGTGTCCTTGTCATTTTGCCATCAAAGGTATAGTCTATTCCTCCCCTTGAATCTCAGCTAGCTGTGTGTCTGGCTTTAACCAGTAGAACACAACAGAAGTACTGTGTGTAAGAGAGCAGCAGCTTCCATCTTTACCTGTTGAACATCCTTTCTTGGAACTCAGCTGCCATACTCTGAGGAAGCCCAATTAGCCATATGAAAGGTTCAAGGGGTGGAGATGGGGGAGTACTGAGGTCTCCTGCTGGAAGCCCCAGCTGAGCTCCTAGTTGACCATCAGCACCAACTGCCAGTCATGTAAGAGAAGCTACAGAAGCCCTTTCAACCATCCCAATACCCCAGCCAACACTAGTGAAGCATACGAGCACCTGAATTTTGAGAAACAATAAGTTGTTTTGTTCTAAATCCCTAAGGTTTATGATAGTTTTGTGTGATAATAATTAACCAAAACAACTCACAAATTTTCACAACATATCCCATTGTGCTGTGCTGTATTTTAAGGCTTTATAAACCCTTCCCACACACTTATAAACCATTCCCAGTCCCTTATTAACCTTTCCCTCTCCCTTAGTAACCTTTTCCAAACTTTTATAAGTGCTACTTATGTTCTTAAACCTATTCTACTCTCTTAAACTACGTAACTTTAACAACATACGTGTACACTACCACAAAATCCCACGATATAGTGAAAAATCCACGATAAATAATTAAATATAATATTTTTAAAATCCCGTGATACAGTGAGGCCGTGAAAAGTGAACTGCAATAAAGAGAGGGACTACTGTACTTGGCCTTATAGAGATTCAGAATCAAATACAGGGAGCCAGGCCCAAGAAAATGGAGAGCAAAAAAGTTCATTTTACTTCATGTGCTTCTCTTTGTAGAATCATTGGAAGAAAACTCCTTTATATCCTACTGACAAGCAGCCCAGGACAATCTTGCTTGGGACCCAGGTGGTGGGAGTAGTGAGGGAGAGACTGCAGGGACAATCAGGAATGGAGGAAAGATAGCAAGAGAAGATTAAGTGTGACCGGGAATTCCATGTCTGACCTGTTTAATCTGAGGGTTCAGAATTTGATTCTGTTATTTTCTATATAATCAAAGGACTTCACATGGATATTATTTTGATGCTAATTCTTCAGATGATGAAATGAGAAACTTCTTGTTCTTTTCCCCTTTCTCTTCTGCTTTCTGCTTCTCTTTCTTTTTCTCATGTTATTCCTCGATTTTTTTTTTTTTTTTTTTTAATGAAAGAACAACAAAAATGTTCTAGTGTAGAGCTCCAGCCTGAAATTTGTGTCTTTACCCAAAGTCAATATTTCGGGAGAAGTTTGAACTAAGTCATTCATGCACTCTTGGGTATCAAGCATAAAAAATCCCCATAGTTTTCTTTTTAAAAAAAGTCTGAAATCTGTGTAATGAAAAGCTATCAAACATCGTAGGCTAAGCTGTAAACTTCAAACTTGGCAGGATGAAATGATCACCAAAGAAGGAAAGTTAAGTGCAAATAAAGTAGCCAAAGCTTGTAATGCGTTAAGGGCATGTGAACCAGAGCTTGTGCAAGGCATCTGAGGGTCAAACCCTGTATCACAACTGACCTGTCACTGAGCAGGGTCCTCTAGATAGGGCCACTTATCCCTTGCCTGATCATCCTGATGGTCTTCTAATGTGTGTTTGTATCTTTTTAAAATTACAATCTGATCAGGTCATTTTCCTGTTTATAAGCTTTTGGTGACTCCCCATTGCCCTCAGGATAAATCAACACTTCTCAAGATGTCTTAAGAGGTGCCAGCATGATCCAACTCTGTCTGCTTCCTTCTCTAGCTACAACTCTGGCCACACCCAAACTCACATCCTTTCCCCCCGGTCGTGCCAATCTCCATGGTGTTCCAAGAATGCTCATTGCTCTCCAGCGTGAGTCCTTGTACATACCACTCATTCTTCTGGAGCTGCACCTCACCCCCAACTCTTATTTGTCCATCAGGAGTCAGGTCAGATATCACCTGTACAAAGAAAGACTAAGGGTACCTCCTTTGGATTCCCATAGCATTTGGGAATATGTCATGTGGTGTAATAATCATTAGTTTACATATATATATCCCCCACTACACTGTAAATTCCCTAAGGTCAGTTACTATATTGTATTTGGTTTTTAATCCCTAAAACCTACATAGTATCTGACTTATAATAAATGATGGATAAGTCATTGTGAATAAAAACTACATAGATGGCCTTAGCCAGGTGGCTCAGTTGGTTGGAGCATCATCCTGTGCACCAAAATGCTGTGGGTTTGATTCCTGGTCAGGACACATACCTAGGTTGCTGGTTCAATCCCCAGTTGGGGTACGTACAAAAGGCAACCAATTCATTTCTCTCTTTCTCTCTCTCTTTCTCTGTCCCCCCTTCCTCTCTCTCTAAAATCAATAAACATGTTTCAAGTGAGGATTAAAAAGAACTAAACAGATAGCCCTCAACCCCATCTACATTTTTGTATAATGGAAAGAGCCAGAATACAGGGTAGCAGGGCTTTGGGAGTGAGGGCATATAGAGTTGAGACTCCAAGATCTGAAGAAAATTGTATGTCCACATCATTGCCGAGAACAAATCCTTCCCTATAAAATAACTCCCACATCCACAGCAACTCATCATGGCAGTGTTCTTATTTTTTAAAGTGTTACCACAACAGACTCTGTCGCAGAGGTTTGGAATTTGCTCATTTAATTAACAAAGATAGTTTGAATTCCAGTTGTGGCAGTCCTTGTACATATTTAAATATGAAGAAAATAGGACTTGTTTGCCTCAAGAAGTTTGTATTCTGGTGGGTAATTGTTAATGGGGTTTGGTTTTGATTTGATCCTATTGTTCTTAAGACTTTTGCAAATAAAAGCTTCTTCTGGGGGCAGGGCTGTCCCAGTTACAGGGAACTCAGCTGGCCAATGTTAATTCTGCTCCAAAAAATATTTTTAGTTTATTCCCAGAAGAAAAACAAATGCATAAAGCTCACCCAAGAGAGTAAATGTGATGACATTCTCCACCATAGGAACAAAACATTTAAAAAAACAAATAAGCTAGAAGGTACAAGATGCAGACACGCAGAAGCACAGATGCTTCTGACATACCTGAGTCACAAGGATGGAGCAGATTTTTCTCCTGAGAGGCACCATCTGTCCCTAAAATTCTTGAGAATTGTCATCCAAATTCTAAGTGTGGAGGATAAAATATTCTTGGGTGAAAGGTTAAGAAAGAAAATGGAAGAGATGAGAACCTAGAATGGACCTTCTGTCTCCTGGGCCAGGTTTCAAGTTCATGTTTGAGAGCTGACGCCGGGAAGGATACTAATGTGTACCTGACATCAATCAGTGGACCTATGTTTGTGGATCACAGGAATTTAGGAAGGTTTTCATGGGGCACAACTTGACCTAGAGGCATTGGGAAGAGAGCTGAGAAACACGCCTAATATTCTTCTCTGAACAGCCCAAATCTGAAATATCTGCTCATTGCATTTCTTCTGAAAGTTCAACTTCTGAGATCTAGAAATACATTTAAAGGTGAACCTAAGGATAGCTGTTCGCTTGTTAATGATTATATTGTTAAATATTATGAATTTGGGCTTCAATTCTTCCCCCTCCCTCTGTCTACACTCTCTGGCATTTGTATATGCCATGTATACTGGCACTTGCCTGACCTTGACTTGTGCCTTGGCCAATAGAATGTATGTAGAAGTAATGGTATGACAGATTTGAGCCCAGGTTTTAAGGGGCAGTACCTGATTCTGCTCATTTCCTTTTCACTTCTTTCATTACCAGGAGAAGAGCTTATTCTGGGTAGTTGCTGCTTCTTAGCAACAATGAATACACATGAAGCAGACGTGAGCCCCAAATCAATGAGGAGCCAAGCTCAGGTGGACCTTCAGTTTGAAGCAGGCTGACCTGGCTGATACCAGCCTAGATCAGCAGACACACAGTCAACCCTCAGATACATGAGCAAGAATTAATAATTGTTATTTAACCATCACTTGGGTTAATTTGTTATGTAGCAATGCCTGAGTAATAATAATAATAGCCTAACTTGCCAGTAACTTGCCCAAGGTTACTCAGCCAGTGTCCAGTGCAGATGGAATTCCTTCCAATCTGGCTCTAAATTCTGTGCTCCTCATCTTTTCCTTATAAAACCTTGAGAAATAAACCTAGTTAGTACTCTGATGAGTTCTTCCCAAACAAAGAGTTTTACCCTGGAATGAAGAGAAGATGAGAAAATATACAAGTTTCTCTTCAGGAGGTTTGCAGGGAAAAGGAGAACTACAATCACACCAGAATAATGCTTTCATGAGAATGTTCAGTTAGGGCCCCTCAAGCCTCACGGGAGAGGGACAAGTATATTACCAATAGAAAAGTAAAGAAAAACAGGATTCAAGATTAAAGAATGGCAGACCATAAAAAATAAGAATGAATGAAAGACTACCCAGCATATTGCTATTGTGGCAAGATTTGCCTGTTGCTTATTAGCACTGTGATCTTCTCCATGCCTCAGTTTCCCCATCTATGAAATAAGAATAATGAAAATAATTACTTCATAGAGTTGTGAGAGGATTAAATGAGTGAATATACTCACATACCTATGTAAAGTGCTTAGGAGAATGTCTGGCACATAGTGACTTATTAGCTTAGTGGTACCTCCATAATTCAGTACTGTACTTAATATCTGCCTGGTATTTCTGACTTGACCACTGTGATGGTTTGTATTGTGTTAACTTAGCTACCAGAACTACATTTCCAAGAATTCCTTTTCCTGTACCCTTTTGGCTAGGATTGTGATAAGAAAAATTTGCATGGGATTTGGATCATAGAAGTGAAGCAGCAGCAACCCTGCTCTAAAGGTCAGTGTAGGACACAGAGCTGGTCACTGATCTGCAGGGCCACCCTGTCGGTACAGGGCAGCAGCTGGGCCTGTGTCTCCTCCACTCCTTCTGGACCTCCACCTAAGGCTCCTCCAAGGCCTGGCCCAGTGTGCGTAGCTCCATGATGAAGGGTCCCAGTTTCCCTGTAGTAGACGTTGAGATTATGAGAGTCAGAGAGATGGGCCTCATGAATTTCAGCTTGTCCTTGTGGATTACTGTTTGTTTCCATAAGTTATAGTTATCCTTACTCTTGCCCTCCCCCACTTCATGTCTAGTTTTCCTTCCAAACTGCCAGGCCTGCTAACCTACAATGACTTCAGGATTGACCTCCATCAACAGACTTGTTCACCAGCTCCCACCATTACTCAAGGTCTAATCCCTATAACAAATCTGTGTTTTTCTATTACTCATCATTGTTCTACTTTCCTGATTGAGTCATGAGTGATATGCAATACTCTACCCTCATTAACTTATGAGTTGAGATAAGACATTCATATCTTTGAAAACTAGTGACTCTTTAAAGAAAAATTATTCATTTACTAGAACTCGGAGCATCTTGGCTCTCAACTACACTCCCCACTCACCCACCACCTCCCCATAACTTTCCTGTAAGAGGATTTTGAGCAACAGTGAACGAGTACTGCCTGCTGAAATGCTCAGAGAAAAATATTCAACTCTAGGCTTCAGAGAACTGATAGGTGAAGTTAATCGCAGATCTGTTATCAGATTTAAAAATCAAAGCAGTAGGATTTTTCTAAATATAAGAGAATAAAAAAGAATTTTATTGACCTCAATACTGCTATTTTCATCATCTCCCAGAACAAGTTGTACAGAGTAATACAAATGTTTTGAAGATAAGTCCAAGTGAAATACAGAATTCATAACAAGAGGATGTTGTTACTCAGAAAAAGACAACCCAGTATGCTTTGGGATCATATCACAGCAATGAAAACAAGCTAAATGTTCGTGTCAGATAAACAATTATAGTCATAGCCCTGAAAGTTTAGGAAGTGACTCATCTTGAGGAACGGGCTCTGAGCTCTGGCAGCCATTTGCCTCAGCCCTTCAGTGGCTGACGCAAACATTCTTTTCATCCTTGTGATTTTGGAATGGGAGGTGTTGTTGCAGTCACATGCACAGGCATCTCTGCTTTTACTGGCTATGCTATGCACCTCTTCTGCCTCCTGATGCCTTGTGTTCTCCACTTTAACCTGTCACTGTCTCTAGGAGTGGCCATTTTCTAAAACCATTGCATTTCTTGGTAGGAGGGAAATTACTTCAAGAAGTCTCTCTTTGCAAGAAGGGCCCATTGTTAAGGACATTTGGTCTGAGATGTGTTGACAGAGTCCAGGGGACAGCAAAGAATAGAGTGGGGGTCAGCCCCAAACCAGTAAAAGAAAAAAGGGACTGAAAGGGAGTTCAGGGACTCTGCCAGGGGACAGACAGAAGGCCAAAGTCAGCAGGGGAGTCCTGCAAATAGGAAGCAATGGAAGGGGTCAGGGCCACAGCAAGGCCAGGATGGAGGCATGGGGGAGAGGTCAGGCAGGGGAGGCTGAAGGGCCTCTGATTCTGAAGCTTGGGCTGCAGTTGGGCAGGTCAGAGGGTGTATCACTCACCGGTAGGACTCTGCTGATGACCTGTTGTCCTTTTTTCCTTCATATATGTGTGTTTCATGACCAGGACCAGGAATTTCTACTGCCATGGCCATAGACAGGTGACCACTCAGGAAGCAGTGTGGTTCAATGTCCACTAGAGAAACACTTGTCCTTTTGTACCAGGACACATGGACAATGTTCATGAAGGCATTATTTATAATTGCTCTCAATCTGAAACTAACCAAACTATCTCAACTACCGAATGGAGCAAGAAATGGTGGTATATTTATAAGCAAATTGTAGCTAATCTATACAGTGGAATACTGTATTAGTTTCCTGGGGCTTCCATAGCAAATTACCACAAACCAGGTGGCTTAAAAGCACTGAAATCTATTCTCACAATTCAGGAGGCCAGAATGCAAAATCAAGATGTCAGCAGGGTTGGTTCCTTCTGGAGGCTTTAAGTGAAAATTTGTTCTACGTCTCTCCCACAGCTTCTGGTGGTGGCCTGCAATCTTTGGTGTTCCTTGGCTTATAGCTGCATCACTCCAGGTTCTGCGTCTGTTTTCACATGGTGTTCTCTTTTCTGATTCTCTCTGTGTCTTCATATGACCTTCTTATAAGGACACTGGTCACTGGCTTTAGGGACTAGCCTACTCCAGTATAACCTCATCATAAATGATTACATCTGCAAAGACCCTATTTCTAAAAAAGGCTACATTCTGAGGATCTTGGAGGACATTAAGTTTTGGGTTGAATTTTGTGCTATTTAAGTTAGTAAAAAGTACTGTGCAACACTGAAAATGAGTGAACTACAGCTACATGCAACAGTATTGATGGAACTCTCAAACACAATATTTAGCGAAAGAAGCTAGACACAGAAGAGTGTGTACTGTGATATTACATTATAAAGTTCAAAGTTAGGAAAAATTAAACTCTAGTGTTTAAGCATGCATAATTAAAGCAAGTAAATGATTCCCATAAAAGTCAGGATAGTGGTTACCTTTAGGAAGGAGATAGGGAAAGGGGCATAAGAAAGGGTTTCTGACATGCTGGAATGTTCTATTTATTGACGCAGCTGGTGGTTACAAGAGTGTTCATTCTTAATATTCCATTAAGCCATTTTAACTTCTGTATGTATGCTATTTTTCACAGTCAAACAAGGGAATGTTTCCAGGTTCTGTCAGCAGTTGCTGGGTCTTAGATTAGTTGCCCCTCTGGACTTCAGTTTCCTCATGTATAAAAGGAGGAGCTTGAACATGATGATCTCCGAGGCCTCTGAGAGAGGCCTACCATCCTGGGCAAGTAACTCATTTGATTTTCACAGCATTTCTGTGAGGAAGGGAGGACACCCAACATTATGTTTACAAAGAGGAAACCATTGAGAGAGGTCCTATGGCATCACTGTCAGACTCTGAAACCCGAGGGACCTGGATTTGAGTCTCGGCTCTGTTCTTTCTCTTCAAGAGACCATGGACAGATTACTTCAGTTCTCTGGGTGCTGGTTTTCTCAGCTATAAAACGAATATAATAAAAGAATCTTCCTTAAAGGGTGACGAGAAGATAAAGAAGAATGATGTGTATGAATTACATGTCTTAGTGCCTAAAATCCGGAGAGTCATTGGTAACTAACTGGTAGCTACTAACCTGGCAAAACCCAAACAAGTCAAATCAATTCATCAAATCGTTCTTGGATACGTGTTGGCAGCTGAGAGTTCTCACGTAAGATGATGGTCTCCTTTAATCCTCACCTCAATTTGGTGATGCTGCTGTCCTTCTAAGTTTTCATAGATGATAATGTTGGCGCTAAGAGGGAGGTGGGTAAGTATAATAATATGATCAAAGCATTCCTTTAGAAAGATTCCTCTGGCAGCTCTGGAGACAGATGAGAAGAAAGAGAGAAAAGTGTAGGGGAGGAGACCTCAATCAAGGGGAACGAGAACAGGGTCAGGGCACACAGGTGTCACAAGGCAGGGTCACACTAGTCTCACTCACGACTGCAGTTAAGTCCCATTGCATGTTTGCTGAGTGAATGGGTGACTGAATGGTGTCTGAGAGAGGCCATAGGGATAGAAGGTGGGGAGGCGAAGGGCTGGGAGGAGCCAGTGGTGACTCCAGGGCTTTCACATCAGTCTGTCTCTGGCTGAGGGCAGGGTTGCGAGGAACCATTAAAGAGGCAAGGTGGCTCTGGGTGAAATAGGGTTGGAGAGGAGACATTAGTGTGAAGAGTTTGACAAGTGGAGCAAGTGCTGGGCTCGTGGCCAGGCCTGGACCAGGCATGGAGAACTTGAACTCAAGTCCTCTGCTTCATGGCCTAGGTTGGGTCCCATTTCACTCTCCCCTCACTGGAATCTTTCCTGATTGGGAGTGGGGTGACTTTGCAAGACAGAGTCAACCATTCTTTTGCCCCGATTTCTTTCTGGACCTGCACTGCTCACCAATGGGCCATGGCTGGTTCTTGGTCACCGATGCCTCTGGTTGACGACTGCTGAGGACTAACTTATGAATTGGTCACCTACATGGCAGAATGCCAAGTGCCTCAGTGCCTCCAATGCCAACACAAGTAATTCTATCCTTTAGGTCAAGCATTTCTCTTCTTTTGGCCTTTTAAAAATGTAAATGTCCCAAACCTCATAAACAGCATAACTCCAACATTCTAGTAGGACTGATATCTTAGATGTTTTCCTCCTTGACAGGAGAGTAGGATACAAGGCAACATTGGGCTTCTGGGCAGGAAAGGGTGGTAAGCAGTGAAAGGGACTTAAAAAAACATGTTCAAAAAGGACAGGTTATATGGGCAGAAAAAAATAAAATTTTTTAAATTAAAAATTTTTTCAATTACAATTGACATGAAATATTATATTAGTTTCCAGTATACAGCATAGTGGTCAGAAGTTTATGTAATTTATGTAGTGGTCTCCTGATAAGTCTAGTACCCACCTGGCACCACACAGTTATTACAATATTATTTGCTATATTCTTATGTTGTATGTTACATCCCTGTGACACCTGACTATCCTGAAATTTTCCTTCCTCCACATGCATCTTCCATCATGTCTCACATACTTACTTCACTGGAGGAAAAGGCCTGATGTGCCAAACAGAGAGGCTCCTTACCGACATTAACCATGGAGAAGGACCCATTTTACAGATGAGAAAACTGTATCTCAGAGGGGCCATTTGCTCATCCAAACAGCAGGAGGCAGCAGAGCATGGTGGTAAAGAATTCAGCTGAGGTGAGTTCAAATCCTGCTCCCTGCTGTTCAGCTGGGTGACCTTGAAGGTATTACTCAACCTCCTGCTGCTGTTTCCTCCTCATTCTCTTAGCATTGGAGTGAAGGTTAAATGGGAAGAGGCATATGAAGGGATCAGTGTAAAGGTTAGCTGTGCTCTCAAACATGTTAGGCAGCACGTAGGCCCTGTGGTTCAACAACAGGATGACTCACATGAGCTCACACTGGCATTCAAAGTCTGGCAGGTCGTGACTTCTTAGGGGTGTATCCCCTGCTCAGTATGCACAAAGGCTTTTGTTCTTTGGCTGAAGGATGAAAAGGGATGAGTTGGTTTGGAAGGCGTTGGGAGAGGGGCTTAGAGAAGGACTAGATGGAGGCTGGGGTCCTGTCTGCCTCTCCCCCCCACCCTCAGCCATGAGCAGAGCCTGGATAGGACCAGTCCCACGACTCCACGTGCCCTCCCAGGAACAAATGCACAGGGTAGTTGTGTTTCCCTCCCTCCTTGCTTCCCTCTGCTGGCCCAGCAGCCTCGAAGCAGCAGGAACAGTGTCCAGAGCCAAAATGCTCACATCCAGATGACAGATTGACCCTCCCAACCCCAAGCTCCACCCTGGTGTGAGAGGAAAAGCCAGTTGGCACAATCAGTAGCTCAGCTATGCAGCAACAAAACCATCCTATTGATCAAAGAAGCTGATTTTCTGCCAAACACTGGGACTAGTTCAAGCCACATTCTAGTCAATCCTGATGAGATTGGTTCTCCTCGCCTTGCTTATTTTGTTCTATCTGCATGGAGGAGATCCATCCCACATCTCAATGCCCATATCCAAGCAGGACATCATTCAGGGTTTGGTGAAGAAATCCATTTTACAAAGCATTCATCATGACTGGAAGAAAACTGATAAGCTCTAGAATGTAAAAACTGAGGTCTTGCCCCTGGTGGAGTCTTTGGGGGCAGAAGACAGTTCACCTGTGGCAGCCTTCATGTTTCCTAGGCATGTCATTTCTATTCAGATGTTCAGAAATTTTTTAAGTACTCTTTCAGGACTGTGTTCAAATATGGGAAGCTGCTTTTGCGTGTGCTCTTGGGTACAGCTGTGGGGGGTGCTGCCACTCCCCCTGATGAAATGGTCTCTTGTCCCTTTGCCTGGAGACAGCTCTGCTCAGCCCTGGCAAGGTGTATTTTTCCATCCTCCTCGGTGTGAAATTCTGGGGTTTGTTTTGTGTCACTTTGGATCTTGGTGAAACAACATGCAAAGGGGAGATTAATGGAAAAACTCCGCTTCCAACTGCCAGGAAAATATTTTTCTCCTTTCAGCATGAAAACAAAGAGGAGTGTCAGCTGAGTGGTCTGGAGAGAAGAAGAAGTTAATGTTTCCTGTGTTAAAGAAGGCTCTACTCTGCTCTTTTTACTGGGCTCCTCTTCTGGACAGGACTTCATTTTTTTTTTCTCTAAGGGTATCTCATTTGACAACATAAAATAGGTCAAAGCTTTCTGTAAGTAACTTCCATCCAGTACTCACTGTGTGTAGGCCCTGGGCAGGCTGCTGTCTTGCCACAGGCTCGCTTGATCTGCAGGGCAAACCCACAGTGAAGAGACAGACAAGGAAACTGAGGCTCAGGGAATAAAGTAGCTTCCTCTAGGTTATACACTAACTAACTGATGGATCTAGAATCCAAATCCAGGTCTACTTGCCATGGGTTCTCCTGGGTCATTTCTATACCGTTCAATGCATCCACGCCTGGCACACTGGAATGCTCATATGTTTGACAGAATGAAAGGAGGGAGCCAAGGTAGGAAGGCCTCCTCAGGCCCAGATGACCTTTACTTCCCATGAAGCCTTCTGCACAGAATACTTTAGTTTCCTCCCTGGCAGAACTGACATGAAAATCTTGCTCCTGCCCATGAGTTTGGTTGGTGATTTATAGCAGATGCATGAGGGAACAGGGCAGGGCTTATGAGCTGGCATGGTGAAATTACTCAGCTGTATGACCTTACACATGATACCTAAGACCTCTGAACTTAACACAAGAGGTGAGAGCAGTCTCTTTTCCTTGGCATTTTTCTAAAGATTAAATGAAGTGTAGTTTGTGAAGCCCCTGGCCCAGGGCAACGTTCATTAACTGTTCTGTTTGGTTTGTTTTAAAGATTTTAATGCAGGGAGTCTTATGCATAGGGGTGGGGGAGGGGTCCAGGGTATGGTCATTTTGCTTGGCTGGGCTTTTGTCTGGGAGTTGGTCCACAATATTCATTTAATTCTCAAAAAGGGTTCGTGACCCAAAAAATGTTTAAGAACCACTGCATTTGAATTTGATTTTTGACCCATAGTTATAAACCACTGAGCTAAGAATATATTAAGTGTTCACATATTCCTGGAAGCATGCTGGGGACTATTCAAACAGAAGGCACAGGAGGAATCTTTGCCTTTTAGAGGTTCACAATTTAAATAGGGGCAACCTTGTAAGGGGATGCACTGACAGAATTATGCCATTTGACAGGAGATGATGTAATGGCTGAGTTAGGAATAGAGAAATGATGTGGGGGGAGTGCAGAAAAAATTGTAAAATATTCAGCAGCTGCATAAAAGCAATAGATATTCACTTTCTGATTCTATTTCAACTTTTCTTCCAAGACTATATCTAAAAACCAGCTATTAGTGGGCATTTACTATGTGCCAGGTGGTGGGTTGTTTGTTTTAACTCCTTGATCCCATTTAATGGTGTAGACACAAATATTATCTCTGTTTTATATATGAGGAAACTGATTTTGAGAGGCTAGATAACCTGTCCAAGGTAGCACAGCTAGTTCATGGTAATTCTCAAAATTAAGAATTTTCCTGGGACCAGTCTTTAAAAAATGTCCTCCTCATTGCATTGGCATTTTTTTCAGCCCAGGGTAGTGAGTGCTTCAGTTAGACTGCTTTCTGGCTAAATGTCACAAAAATCCTCGCTTGAGCTATATCTTAATCAATAAGGGAACTTTATTTCATCATCCAACAAAGACACCCTGAGGTTTGGCAGGCTCCAGGCTGGCCCCCTTTCTCTGTGATTCTTTTGGTTCTGCTACCTCCTGTGCTGGCATGAACCATGGGGGTGAGCAAGATGTCTGAGAAAGTTTTGTCATTAGACACAGGTTTAGCAATGTCCAGAGGAAGAGGTGGTGGGGGGTGGTCTCTTCTTTGGTCTCTTTCTGAGTAACAAAGAGATATTTCTCAGAAGGCCCAGAAAAATTCCCCTCATGTCTCATTGGTCAGGATATGAACACATGCCCATTCCTAAACCAATGACAGCCATGGAATTGCTATGATGGGCTTACTAACCACTTGGGGGTGGAATGGATGTTGGGGAGTCAACCCTACGAAGGAGGGCCTTTGAAAGAAGAAATTTGGGGGCCAGCCTAGTTCTTTGGCCTTTTCTAAATTTTGCCTTAATTAATTTATTTTTATTTCTTTGAGAGATGTAACATTTATCTTACACCCTGTCCTAAGGATTGAATGAGATAGCATTTGTTACCTCAGAGAAACTAGGGTTTGGTAGGAGAGTTGAAAGAGATGTCTTGTCCTCCCCTTTGCTAAGGTAAGCATGTGCCCCAGAATCAGCTAGTTAGACAACCTCACCCCACCCCTTTTCTTTTTGAAATTTAAATCTTCAACAGACAGAGAAAAAAACCTTGAAAATAGCTGCAACTAAAGACCATCCCTGAGCTCCTTCTCCAGAGACCCCTCACATGGGTCCTGTCTTCTCTTAGTCCTGGGGCTTTCCCAGTGTCCTTTTGTTTTAGGCTGGAGTCCCTAGAAAAAGAATATGAAGTTGGGATTTTGGCATAGAAATTATGGATGCTCTCTGGTGAATCTATAAGGAAGAGAGGGAAGCAGACCAGGGCAGGGCAAAAAGCTCAGTTGTCATCTCAGCTAGAGTCCAGCCTCAGCCTAATGGCTGTGGGTGTGAATAGCACTCCAGAGCTAGTCCTCCCTTGAGGCATGGTGGTTGGTCTTTTATGATCCCCAAATCAATCAGTCATTGGCTGCAGGTTGCTGGAAGGTAGAGGGTCATCCCGCAGCTGAGGAGGATCCTGTTGTCACAGGGCAATTTTCTGGAGAAGGGACAGCTACACACTGCTTATAACAAACACTCACATGACTGGTGGATGAGTGTGCCAAACAAAGGTGAACGAGGATCTGAATGGAGCAAGCCCAGCTAGCTCTTTTCCCCATTTAAATTAGCCAGAGTTAGTTTCTGTTGCTTGTGACCAAAATGCCCTGACTGAGGCATTCTGTAAAGAGCTTGCCAGCTATTACTCTACTACTATTGTTATTATTGCTGTCATTAGCCACTATCTCCAAATCAACTATGGGTCTGTAGAACATAAGAATTAAGAGCCTGCTATAAATCTTAAGCAATCAATTCAGTAACAGACTCTTTTTAAAAGACAAATTTGTGAGGAAGTATGAAATTCTTGGAGTTGGCTTCTCAAAATTCCACTGATTTGTAATTGGAAAGAAAAATGTGAGAGGTTAAGGAAGCTTTGACTCTGAAAGAACCTCTTTCAAGCTCCATCCCGTGACTAATACTAGATGATAAAATCTATCCTTTGAAGTGGAGAGTTGATTTGTTTGGATTCTCAGAGTTACCCTGGACCCCACATCCAAAGAAGGACAGGAGTTGGAATATAAATATTATTTTATTTGGTGCTTTAAGTATATCATCTATTTGGGAAACATGTTATTTACAATTCCCAAAGGTTTATTAGCCAGATAGTGCCCTTGTCTCCTGTCTGCATAAGTGTGCCCCCTCTCTCATTCAAAAACACCCTACATGCCAGGCTCTCTGCCAAGCAAATTTAAAGATGCACAGTTGAATTACTGTGACTCAGCCATTGGTGAAAAACTAGAAAACAAAATGTGAACATAAATATATGTATCTCACAAGAATGCAGCACATGCATGGCCTAAGAAGGGTACTGACAAAATGCCTACAGAGGTTCAGAAGAGGCGGAGCACTTCCAGTGGGGTTGGGGATGGGGGTTTAGGGAGGGCATCAGGCAGTGGCTACATGGTGTTGTGCCTTAACAAATGGGTGGAGTTTGGACATTCACAGATAGGTCATTCATGGTTAAGAGAACAGCATGAGCAAAAAGATATTGAGGCAGGAAATTTTATGAGTGTGTTTGGGGAACGTTAAGTAGCTTGGCTCAGCAAGCAGCCCTCTGAATGCAGATGTGATGCTCTTGTGATACCTGTGAGAAGACCCTGCCCATCTACTGCTGGTCTAGCTGAGAGATACCCATGTCCCCTTGCCTACTGTCCACACTGACAGAGGACAAGAAATGCTCTGTGCAAAAGACATGTAGACAAAGACACAGGAGTGTAAGCTCTAGGGGCAGTGGGAGAGCGGAAGGATCTTCCTTGAGGAGGTGAAGAACTTGGCTTGTGATGCAAGGGTCAAGCCAGGGGTGGCTTTGAACAGGAGATAAAGCCCACTGCAAAGCTGAGAGCTGAGGAAGGAGCTTGGGTCCTCTATGGGAGAGCACACCCTCAGGCCTCGAGGTCTAGGATAAGAGTAGCTACAGGAAAGCATTTTAATCCATTAGCTAATGTGAACTCTCATATACTGAGGCCCATCAGAACAGTTCCCTCCTCAATCAACCCAGCCTGCTAGCTTGGCTTTACCTGTAAATCCAAGGGAGTATCCCACAGGCTCTTGTTTTCTGTTGCTCAAGCTGCAAACATGACTGTCTATGAGAACTTGGGCAAACTATCTGGCCTTTCTGAATCTCAGTTCTCACTTGTAACACAGGGTTAATAACAGGGTTTACTTCATAGAATTGTGAGGATGGAACGAGTTAATCCATAGAAGGTGTTCAGCACAGCACATGTGGATTTATTTACATACCAACTCCAGAATGTCAACAGCAGGCAGTCAGAGGGATGAGGCACCTGTCCTGGGAATGTGGTGTTCTACAGGCCCACTTAATCTCTGGCACTGGAGAACCGAGGTCCCTCCCTAATCAGAGGCATTTTACTCACACCGCCGACCTCACAAAGGAACGCCCATCTTGAATCCAGGATGCAGGTTAACACGCGCACAGGGAAGGGAAAGAATGTTAGTGCCTGTCACATCCAGAACACTTTTCCTCAGCAGCAGCTCTTCTTCAAGTGTATGAGGACAAGGAGTAGCTTCTCTGAAACATTTTCTTGCAGAGAAAAATATTTTATTTTATTTTAAAATTTTTTAGAGGAAAGATGATAAAATAATAGCTGTGGAAGCATCAGAAGTGGAAAGGCCTTGGATATTGAAGGATCCCGGTTTCCAGGTAATGTCCTTAGGGCTGCCGGGACGAACAGAGAGGAAGTGAATGTGCTGTCCCAGGAGGTTTGTCTGTTTGCGCAGCTACAGAGAGGAGCACGCTGACATCACTAATGGAAGGCAAGAGGAAGCGAGAAGGGGGTGCCCATCGGTGCTGTTAAGATGAGCATCTTATTGACAGGAGTGCCCGCAGCCTCGGAGTCTTGAATCAAATGAATGCACAAGCCTCACTTTCCTGGGGGCTGGACACTGACCTATTTTGTATGGTGCATTCTTCTGAGATGGTTTCCCATTCTGGGGCTGACATGTTCCTTTCTAGAACCCTCCAGGTAATGGGGCATAGGAAACAAATGCTTACAAAATAAAAGGGATCTTTGCATCTGTACATCTTCATTCTCTGGTATTGTAAGGAATCAGTATTTGAATTTTGCTTCTCTCTCCTCTGGTCCCATTCCATCTTCTGAAAAGAGGGGCATGTGACTATGGAGGCCATACCTCCAGGTATGCAAAGTTCTGCTTTGTGCCTTTTGCCCTGGCATGACAGTGTCCCCTCCCCTTTTCACTCTCACAAGTGTCCTAGTTTGGGCCATAAATGACACGGTCACTTGTCTTAGCTTGGTTTCCCTCAGAAGCACACAGGAAGACAAGAGTTCATAAGTATAAGTGGTTTATTTGGAAAGTGCAGGGAACACAGGGCTAGAGGAGTGGAGAAGTGAGTCAAAAAAAGGAACACAACTTCACTAGTGTACTGTTAAGCCAGCTACCACAGTGGGCACAGAGAGCTTAATCTAGGGGGGAAACTCTGAGAAATGATGCAAAATCCATGCTTTAGAATTGTCCCACCTGAGGGGCATGGTAAGAAAGCTGGGGAATTTATACACTAACTCTTAAGTCAAAGGGCTGCTCCTGGGGGCTGTTCATTCCCTATTACTTCTAGCTTGCCTCATGGGCAGAGTGGCCTTCTCTGGTTCTGGAGAAAAATTCCATGGGCACAGAGATGCAAATGACACATGGGAAAATCAGCAGGAGTCCACTGGAAAGTTCAAGGAATGTGAGTGGGTACCAACAGCACACCCTGTCTTACCTACAACTCCTCTCCATCATTTGGCTGGCATTCTGCTGCATCCAAGTTCATTCACCAATAACTTCCTGTTCCTCAAATTCGAATTCCGTAGACTCTCATCATCTGTCATACTGGCTTCTTTGTTCCTTTTTATTACCGCGCAAGCTCTCCCTCTTGAATCTCCGTGCCGTGCTCACTTTGTTTTTGTGGCCCTGAGTTTTTTTAAATTCCTGATGCTCTTATGGTCTTTGACTCATTATGAGCATTTATCCAAGAGCCTTTTCTCTTCTTTCCTTTGAGAATTTTCTACATCCATGACTTCAACAGTTATCTTCATGTAGATGGCTCCCAAATTAATAATACTGTCTTTAATTCATGAACTGCTTTAAGATGTCTTTCCTCATTGGAGTCTTTTAGACTCTGAGAGTAGTTTCACTATAGTTGCATCAGGCACAATTTCTCTCTGGAGACCCACTTCCACATCCTGGTTGTCTGCTCAGTGTCTCCATGGATATGTTCTGTTACAGTCTCAAATTCATTTCATGCCAGTCCTCAACTCTAGAAACACTGGTTTCTTTACTGTCCTCACAGAAGTCTGTGCCTCCTCACTTCCCATGTTGGCTCATTTAGTAGCTTCTGCCAAAGAGAGGGCAGCTTCCCCTCTCCTCTCCACCTATTCCTATGGTCAAGACTATGTTTGCAAGTGACATGAGCCCCACTTGACCATCACTGGGAAAAGGAGAAAATGATTGACACAATGTAACAATGACCTACCTGTAGGGAAGACAGGGTTCTGCCGAGCTGCAGAGACAACTGTCACCGTGTTTCCAATGTCATCAGTACTCTTTTACCCTATCTCTAATCTTAGCTGCCTTTCTCAGTCCACTCTCCTCCACAGTGCAGGATCCATGGCCACCAGCTCCTCCTCACATCTCATGCAGGCAGAACTGTTTCCTTTTCTTAGATCCAATTTAAAAAACAATTCTAATAGACTAGAATTGGGTACCATGCCCACTCCAGTGGGTTCGGGTTCAGGTTAGGGGTTAAGGTTAGGGTTAGGTTGCTATCATTGACACCTTCATCAAGAATCACTCTCAGATGATTGGATTAGGGAAAGAATCAATTCCCCAAAGAAAGAAGGGTATGTTTCCGAAGAATAAGGGAAGATGCTGAGCAGATAAGACTATTTTGATTACTTAATTTTACCCCTTCCTGAAATTCCAATTCCTTCATCCAGGCTTTGTGGTGTTCTAGCCCTGTGTACTCTCCCTCTTCCAAATGGCCACCACACTTCTTGGACATGCTGTCTTACCTTATCTCTTCTGTTATTAAGAGAAACTGCTACTTTAACTTTTACTTCTTGTTAAACTATTCACCTACTTAAGTTATTTTCTCCCTAGCTGGGCTGTTGTTGGATTGTAGGACTGTGTCTTAGTTTACCTTTTATTCTGTAAGACATCCAAGCATGAGTCCGTACCCAGGCTGGGCTCAAAAACTGTTTGATTTGGTGCCTACTGGGCTATCATCCATGCTGAACACAAATCACCCTGGGAGGTCTGGTGGAGAAAATGCCCTGTGCTGAGAGTCAGGGACCTGGCTTTTGATTCTCACACAAGCCATGAGATGTTGGCCAAATTACAACTCTCTTTATTTTATGGATTTTCCATCTGTGAAATGATGACAGTAAAATGTGCCCTAACTCTTAGAATTGTTGTGAGAGCACACTGGGAGCAATAAAAAGAAAAGTGCTATATAAATGCAAGTTATGATTGTTCACATTGATATTCAAAGAGAAAGCTCAGGTGTTACTGGTAAGGTATTCTTTTCAGGTACAGTTCTTGCTACCAAGTTTGCATTCACACAATTATTTCCTCCCCTAGGTTATTCCACCTTGTCTGCCAGAAACATAAATCAGTGATTAAACCAACCACTTAATTAACTTGTATGAGCTTTGTGGAACTTAAGAAAATCTAATTGGAAACTTTGGTTTCCAAAACTTTCCAATGGGAAAACTCCTGGTCCTTTTTGGCATAAAAATTCCAATTTGGCACATAATGACTTTACTTCTAGGTGGGTTTTTTTGTTTGTTTGTTTCTTGTTTTTTATACCTTTGACAAGTATTTAAATTACTACATTTGGTAATGAAGTATTAATTAATGTTCTTAATTTTTTTAAACGTTAACCTTTTCTTGTTTCTGTTACTAAAGAGTCCAGATGCTAATTATCTTCTCTTAATCAAGCTGTAGATAATCAATTCAAATTTACTCACTGCTTGATATGTACCACATACAGTGTAAGGCACTGTGGGTCAATAGGTCTAGTCCTTGCCCTCAAGAAGCATTAGCCAAATAGGGAAGACAGATGGTAAAATAACTCTTTATTATCATCTATAATTATGTATCTCACAATTCTCTAAGACAGTACATGAGTCAAGGTGGGCTAGCTACTGTAACAAACAGCCCCAGTTTTCAGTGTCTTAACCTAGTAAAATTTTATTACTTACTCACACAAAGTCTAATGTGCATGTTCCTAGTTGAGAAGCTCTCTTCCAAGTGGTGACATAGGGATCCAGTTTTACCCTATTCTGCGAAGTCATCATCCTCAACTTGTGGCCTCCAAGGTCTCCATGAAAGTAGATACTAGTGTGGGCAAAGCACACTGGATACTTACCCACCTCAGCCTGGTAGAGACACATATGATCTCTGCTTACATTCCATTGGTCTACCTAGTCACATGGTCCAACAGATGCTGGGCAGCTGCTTCCTAGCATAACTGCACTATGCAAGAGAAATACATATCTCTGGTAGACAACTAGGTCCCTCTGCCACAGTTAGGTACTATTTTCACAGGTAACAAAATTGAGGCATGAAGCAACCTACCCAAAGTCACACTCTCATTAAGCAGAGAAACCAGATTTGAACCCAAGTTTGTTTGATTCAAACCCATGCTCTTGCCATTATGTTACACTAACTTCTTTGTCATGGCTGTGTGACAGGCTCCAGGCCATGGTTGGGTCCTTTGTTACACAATCTGCCCATTGTCTGCCCATTGAATGCATTTTTCTTGCTTTGGGCCAATCTGAAATGCTGGTGTTTCTGTTGCCCCACTTTCTGGCCTGATTTTCCCGATGGCCTTTGGCTGTCACCGGAGGCCTTGCCAGTCTGCCAAAACTCTCATTCCCCGGATGCATTCATGGCACAGGGTAAAGTTTCCATCTTTGTGACACAGAAAATAAAAAAATAGATTTAGAGCTTTCACAACTGCTGTTTGAAGAGGATGGCAACAAATCTGCATATATAACTTCAGGCATCTTAGTTATAATATAGTTACATTGTTTTATGGTTCTATTTCCCATAAACAGTTAGTGTTAAAGAACAGACAGGGCTCTACAAGTTTAGATATAGGAGACCACTTGGGTTTGAGTAAGAGAAGCAATTCATTTTGTGAGCATGAACATGAACACCAGGCTCCAATCACAAGCAACAGGACAAATGTACATAACAGATTCACCACCTTTGGGAACCAAAGCTGAGAATTGTGCTCACATTCACTCTCCCTGATGCAGATGTGAGAACTGTCTACCACATCCACAAAACCCTGATTACACTGAGTCCCAGTTACCATGGCTATATAACAAATTATCCCCAAACTTAAAAGCTTAAATAACCATTTATTATGCTCACAGATCCATGGGCCAGGAGTTCAAACAGGGCACAGCAGGGATGACTTTTATTTGTTTCACAATTTTGGGGCCTTAGTTGGAAGACTCGGTGGCCAAGGGTTAGGATTGTCTAAAAGCTTGTTCACTCATAAGTCTGGTGGTTGATAATGACTATTGCCTGGGAGGTCTCAATTCCTTTTCATGTGGTCCTTTCCATGTAGTCTTTCCATGTGGATGAGTTTGGGCTGCCTCTCAGCACAGTGGCTGGGTTCCTAAGGGTGAGGGGTACATCTTGAGAGAGAGAGCTGAGCAGAAGCTGTGTTGTTATATTTCATATCCTTGGAAGTCATGTAGCATTTCTTCTCTATAAGATTTTATTCATTAAGGCAGTCACAAAGTCCTGCCAAGTTCAAAGTGGGGGTTGGGGGAAAGACTCTGCCTCTTGGTGGGGACTGGCAAAGTTTTGGAGAAGTGAATGGGACTGAAAATATTGCTGTGGTCATTTTTGGAAAAGCTAAGCTGCCATACCTTGCTTTTATTCTGATCTTTAAATCTGATTTATATATTAGTTATTACATATTTGATGCCCATGTGCCAAGTACCTTATATCCATTAAATCTAATTTTGAGCTCAACTCTGCAAAGTAAATCATGTTCCTTTTACTGATTAGGAAATTGAGACCTAGAGAATTTAACTAACTCAATGACACAGAGCTAGCTAATGGTACAGTTGATTTGCAGGGCCAAGCCTGGCCGACTCCAGATCCCATGCTCTTTCCCACAGTTCCTATATGATTCCCAGTGGGGATGACTCATTTCTTTAATGAAAGGAAAGTTTGGCAGGGAAGGGCCTGAGTGGTGGAGATGGGGTAAAGGGAAGTTCAGATGTTTGGATTAATGGTAATTTCCATGAAGGTGTTTGTTCTAATAATTTCCACCTTCCAGTATCCACACATCCTCAGAGCCCATCAAATCAAGCCGATGTAATTTAACCCTCCCTGGTTTCCAAACAGCTGCAACACATTTACTTTGACTCTCCAGCATGTATAAAATATTACGCAAAGACCAGAAGATGGTATAATGTTAATGGACAATGAAATCCACCCTCCTTCATGGAGGCCGAGGAGAAACCCTGGCAAAACTGTCCTGGGTTGACTGCAGAATTTATCTTCCAAAACAAGATATCTTTGAGAGTGAAGGGGGAGAGGTGTGCTAGAAATGTTCTATATCTTGATCTGGAGGATAGGTACAGGGGTGTGTGCCTATGTAAAAAGTCACCACGCTGTACTCTCAAGGTGCGTACTGAGGTAAGTTATACCTCAGCCACAATATCAATATGGTTGCAAAATTATGATAATTATGCCAGGATAAGAGGCATAAATGAGCTCTAACTGGGGCAGATTGGGACATGTGGTCATTCTAGCCATTACCAATTACCAAGACGGACTTACCAGCACTAGACAAGCTGGTGTTTATGCACAAAAGTGATTGATTTTTAAAATCAAGATCCTGTGAAGTTGCATCTTTGGATCTTCCTTCATAGTAAATGCACACTCTAATCCAACTTACGCTCACACACTCACCTTCATACACACAACCCACATTCACAGTTTACGTACACACTTGTATTCACAGACAACTTACACTCACACACACTCAGAGCTACACATCCAACTTATACTCATGCTCTCATGTTCATATTCAGACAACTTATATACATACACACTTATGCTCACACACATACAAATGTGCACTTACACACTCACATTATGTAAACCACAGTCATATACAAATACATTCACAGTTACACTCACACCATTACATTTTGGCTCACACACTCATATATTCCCATCCACACTCATACACTCACAATTACACTTTTACTTACACCCACACACATTTACAACCCCCCACACATTGAGATACTCATACACACACACGCTTTATCTCACTTCTCTGGGGAGGACTTAGCTGGAACTAGGATGGGACACATTAGAGCTTGTTTCCTTTAATTTCACTGCGTGGGCTGTTCAGAGATCTTATCATTGCTGCATTATTTCTCTTGTGCTTGTTTGTGTTTTTCTTCAAGAGATCCTTGGGGCTTTTTGTCGCAAAATAAAAATTTTGAAATTGTAGTACACATATGCATATTGCACATAAAATTTTCATGAACATAACAGAGATTCTTGCTAAGGCTGATAATATTAAAAACAAACAAAAAATGATACTCAATCCAAAACTACCATGTTTATAATTTGAAGTTGGTGGTTTTGATATCAGGGACTGTTTTATATACTAAAAACTCTTCAAGCTTTGGCCTAAAGTGCCAGATGCAGGCGGTTGGAGGCCTTAGGGACACAGGTCTACCTGGGACCTTTTTGGTCACTTTCTACTCATAGTGGCAGCTGTCCTTGTGGTGTTTCATGTTGAATTCAGGGTTCCAGTCTTAATTCTTGAGTCCCGACTGAGCTGATCAGAGTGTGGGCTGCAGAACTGCCCTAAGGAGTTTGCCCTAGTGGACATGAAATAGTTAAATAACAAAACATGAAAATAAAAACCTCAGATAGTTGTTGCTTGAGGGTGAGGAGGGGGTGGTGCTGTCAGAGCATCAACTAAACTTCCACCAGAGCTGATGATGACTCAGGAGAGGCCTTTTCAGGCTGTGTATATCTCTTGCCACTCAATAAACAGGTCAGGCTTTAAAATCTCCTTGCACTCCTGCAAGGCAGATAGAGACTACCCACCAGGAAGAGGCAGACTGCGGAGCAGCTCAGGCAGTACAAGGCCATTCTCAGTAAACCACAGAGCAGACTTTTCACAGCCCACTTGGGAAAGGAGGGCCAACTCCCTTAATGATCCAATAGCAAAGGTGGAATTAAAGCTATGAATACAATTCATAAAGCTCTGTACCTTTAGGTCAGAACCATGAGCAATTGAGGTTGGAGAGAGTGGGAACCCTGTGCAATCTCAGTGAGAAAGCCAAAATATACGGAGCACTTACATTCAAGAAAGTGAATGATATACAAAGGGGGGTCCCTGAGGATTCCAGAACCAACTGATAAAAGAAGCACAGAGGCTGGACCAGGACAAAAACATCCTTGTTCACTCTCCAATGATGAGTCCTTTGAATCCCAGTTAGTAGAGGTTGAAAATTCATACCAGAACATGGCACAGACATTGCTTCTGATTTCATTTTTCCTTCCTTGACTTTGTCTTTTTGTCTCTCTTTTTATTTCTTGAGATAGGATTAACATGTCTCCTTAGGCCCTAAAAAGAAACCTTGGACCTTGTTCATTAACTGGGGATATCAGAAAGCCAAGACTTTATGTCTAAATACCTACAAGGCTGGCCCTCACTGAGACCATTTGCCTCCTCAATTCTGTCATCCCTTCATTGCCTTTGGAGACTGACCATCTTAATAGGGTGGAGTTGGGACTGTTTATGGAGTCTATTTGCCTAATGAAGTGGTAGGCTTAAGACTGATGAACCCAGATGTCCGTTAAGAAGGAACAACCCTCTCTTTTCTCTGTCAAAAGAACTCCTTAAGCCTTAAAAAGTCTGAGCTCTCAAAGACCAGTTGTTTTTTCCCATACACATGCACTGCTCATTACCAGGGTATAAGTAGGTCCTAAGATCCACAGTCTCAAAAGGACAGAACTACCATTGCCCTTCCCCTCTTAGGGTCAAAGCCAGTCTATAGTTCTCGTTCTCTCTCTCTCTCTCTCTCTCTCTCTCTCTCTCTCTCTCTCTCTGTCTCTCGCTCTCCTGTATTTTAGGGTTTGGGGCCAATGGGCTTATGCCAAGATCTTTTTTCCAGACTTAAAGATCTGAATTTTAGGAGATGGAATACTGGCAATGATGATGGTTATGAATAGTGTAAAGGAGGTGGAGATGGTGGAGGTGGAGGTGGGGTGGTGATAATTAGAAGTGTGGTAGTTCTGATGGTGGTTGTCATGGTTGGAATAGTATATGGTATTTTGGTGGTAGTGGTGGTAGGCTATGGGATGGAAGTGGAGGTGGTGTTGGTGGTGGAGGTAGAGGTGGAGGTGGTGGTGATGGCTGGTGCTGATGGTTGGTGGTAGTGACATACAATCAGTCCCTTTCTCCCAGAAGATCCCTGAGATTCTTGTATAAATAATGCAAATCTTTCTTAGACCTTTGTGTGCCACAAGAGCAGCAATTTCCCTAGTCAAATAGAAGGTGTTTTTCGCATTGGAGGGGCATCCCTGGCTTACATCCTCATAGTAAGGAGTGGCCCTGAAGATTTACTTAACTGTGACATGACAGCTTTTTAAAGAAATTGTTGTTCTATTACAGTTGCCCCAATTTTCCCCCCATTGTTCTCCACTGCCTTGCCTCTCCACAGTTAATCCCACTCCATTGTCCATGTCCATGGGTCATTTATACTAGTTCCTTGACTAGACCCTTCCTCTTCTTTCCCTTCTTCTTTCCCTCCCCACTCCCCTCTGGTCACTGATAGTCTGTTCCTTGTTTCTATGCCTCTGGTTCTATTTTGCTCATTTGTTTGTTTTGTTCACGACAGCTTCTTTTACTGAAGAAGAGGGGACAAAAATCCCTGACAGGCTACCCACTGCCCATTTTTAGTTAGCCACAATTTTTTGTTAACTCAATTTTTAGTTGTTACAATAAATTATATATAATTTCCATTCTATCTTACGGGTTCAGATGTGTTTGTCTTAACAAAGTCCCTAGAAAGTGAACCTCTTCAGATATTAAAGATAGGAGGTCTGAACAGGATGGACCTAATGAGCAATTATGCAGTAAGGAGTCTGGCGCCCTTAGTGGCAAGCAATTCTCCACCACATCCCTCAACACCCCCAGGTTGAACCTGTATACAGACCACCTTTCCTGCATCTTTTGCTGTAACTCTCATTCGCTGATTACTTATGTGTCAGACACCATGGGAAGTCCTTCACATAAATTATCTCAATGTGATTCTTGACAGTAATGGTGTAAAGAAGGCAATAGTAGCCTCATTGTAAACACGAAGACACTGTGTCTCAGGGAGGAGCAGTAGGCTGTCTGAGATCACACAGCTAAGAATTGGGCAAGATAGTACACTTACCACTGTGCCTCACCTCATTGCTGCAGTTCACTCCGTCACAGAATGGAACAACTCAACCAGGGTGCTTGGAGCAATAAGGGATTTTTTTTTCTACCTAAAAACTCAGCATGCCAGCAGGGGTCCCTTGTAAAAGACGGAAAGACAAGGAGCACCGCTATTATTATGAGTTTTCAATGTCTAGTTAAAGCCAACACTGAATTTCTGATGAGAAAGAAAAAGATACTTTTGTGACTGGAGATCAAGTCATTTAGGAATTGCTCCCAATGAAAAGATGTTATTCCTTTTGAGCAAGAGAGACCCTTCAGAAAATAAAAAGGAAAGACTGATTTGGAAGAAATCTATGTTTTTCTATTAATTCCTATTCTAAAATAAATATTTAAAGAGGTTTCTATTTGGAACATGTTTTGTGAAAAGAACTTCCTTTCATAACAAAGCCATAGGTCTTCCTTGGGGAGCTGAGGGAAGGAGACATCTGCCAAGACTGATGGTCTACAGCCAGGTCACCTTGAAGCAAAGACTGATGGGTAGGTGGAGTGAGACAGACAATGGGACAATTTTAGAAAGCCAGGAAACACATGTCTGTTTTTCCCACTCCCATCTCAGCAGCCATTTGGGTTTGGGTCATACATTAATAGTGGGGAACAGGGGTAAAACCAAATATTAGATAGCTTGACCCCATGGGAAACCTGAAGAGAGTTGCAATGATCATAGGAAAGGAAGGAGGGAGGGAGCTTGGAAGAGAAACAGTGGTGAGGGGAATAAAAGAAAACAGTTCTTGCAGATGCAGCCAGGGATCTGATGTCAGTGCTGATACCTCCTTTTCAAGCTCCATAGTCAAGGCTGCCAGACTGAGATGGTGGTCACAGACAGAGGTCAAGGAGTTGCCTCCAAGTGCCACTTGGTTCTTGGTACTATGAACAAGTTGTAGCTCTTACTCTTCTCCTGCCAAATGTCCTGAATCTATGACAGTCCTGTGGGGCTTAACCAAAGCATGCATCGTGGCGCTTTCTGGTGGCTGTTCTTGCAAAAGGCATTGAGGAGGAGGAAAATGGAGAGGCGGGTGCCGCGAGGGGCTGGGCCTGAGAGGTAATGGCCACAAGGGACAGGAGCCTTGGAGGTTTTCTGCAGGGTCTCCTTGGGTCTCTGTTACATGTGAACATGTGCTTTCTTTCTTCCTCTCCAAAGAGAGAAAGGAGCCTGGGGGTAGTGGTACAGGGGCTGTTCAAGAAATTGATGCCCCTTTCAGTCCCAGATGCCTCGGGAGCCACAGGCTTCAGTGCAGATATGGCCAAGTTCAAGAACCACACCATGCCCAACAAGTAGCCAAAATGGCATGGAAACAGCATCAAGAAACCCCAATGGCAAAGACACGAATCTCTTAAGGAGGTGGATCCCAAGTTCTCGAGGAATGTGTGTTTTGCCAAGAAGCACAACAAGAAGGGCCTGAAGAGGATGCAGGCCAACAACACCAAGACCATGAACGCACATGCCAAGGCTATCAAGGCTCTCATCAAGTCCAAAGAGGTCAAGTCTAAGATCCCAAAGGGCGGCAGTCATAAGCCCAGTCAACTTGCCTACATCACTCACCACAAGCTTGGGAAATGTGCTCATGCTGCATTGCCAAGGGTCTCAGGCCCTGCCAGCCAAAGGCTAAGGCCAAGACTCAAACCAAGTCCCAGGATGTGACTGTGGCTCTGTCTCAGGCTCAGGTTCAGGCTCAGGTTCCCAAAGGGACTCAGAACCCTATGAAGGCTCCATAGTAGGCCTCTCTGCCTGCTGTTGTAAGGACAGAAGGACTGGTATGACCCATAGACTGCTGTCTCTGTGGAGCTGGTGTCCTCCTGTGCTATTTGTACAAATAAACCTGACGGAGAATCTGTAAAAATATTTTAAAATTTTAAAAAATAGAAAAGTGGTGTCTGCCTGGGAGGAGCCTGAAGGTCCTTAAGGGACAAAGAGGGAGTAAGGTTGTTTCTTTAGTAACCACTTTGTTGTAGCAACATACAGAACAGTCTCTAGGCCTTTCATTTTCCCTAAAGAACTTTGGTAAGCCTTTCCCACTGTGTCAGTGGAAAGCTGTACTAATGATTCTGTTTTGCCAAAGATTTCACAGCATGCCTCTCCTTGGACTGGGAAGGAAAGAGCAAGTTGTACCTGACTTGATAATAGGCACCAGGGGCACCAGAATGAAGGTACCCCCAAATATGGGAGAAGATGTGGAGTACATTTCACCAGGGAGAAGATGTGGAGTACATTTCACCAGCCACCAAAAAGGGGGAAGACTTGTATCCTTAGGTCATTTTACTCTTACCTTTTCCTATTTGACTACATTCAGAAGAGTACTCAACCCTTTTGAATCTCCATCCATACATCAGCCCTGGAATTATTCTTTCATTTATTTATCCAACAATTTTTGATGAAGTATTTCCTGTGTGCTGGGGAATTTCTAGATGCTGGGGATACTATTAATCATAAAATGTAACATTTATTGGGTGCATAATTACCTCCATTCTATAGATGGGAAAACTGAGGAACAGAGAGGTGTTACAGTAGTGAATGTGATAGATTTGTTTCCTGCTTTTATGGAGCTTATATTCTATAAGATAGATGGACATCAAACAAATAATTACGTAATTTTTAAATTATAATTGTGATGGATGTTATAGTAGACAAAGAAGTTTGTCATTGTCTGGGGAAGAGATATGAAAAGAGACCAGAGAATGTATTGGAAGTACACAAGGCCAGGACCATGTCTGGCATGAGGCAGGAGAGGCATCCAGGGCTTGACATTTAAAGGCACATTCACAGGTGCCCTCAGTGCCTCTCTTGCTCCCTAGTCTTGGCCTTGCCCAAGACAGGGTGCAGTGAGGTCAGGGAGATTCTTCTGGGAGAGATGTGGGTATAAGTGTATGGCTTTGAGGTTGTCCTTGGAGTTAGAGAAAAGGAGTAGTAAGTGCAGTGGTAACAAGTTTGAGAACGCGGCAGGGAGATGCTGGCTCTAGCTGGGAGCAGAGGTACTTCATCCCCTTTCGTGGGAGGGAAAAGCAAGAGTTGGTGCCAGATGAGGGTAAATTGGGAAATTTGGTGGTAGAAAGAAGGGAGAGTTTCTGATTGCTTCTATTTACTCAGTAAAATATCAGACAAGATACTCATTTGGGAATGAAGCAAGAAGAGGGGGTGTGGGCATTTTGAAAAGAAAGTCTGTGACTGTTGTATTCAAGAGTGGTGGATCATACGGTGGCTGTATAGTGGGCTGTCCAGGTAAGGCCCACTGAAGAATTTAGTGCGAGACCTGTTGGCATAGTTGAGCGTTTTGCACCAGCAGGAGTCTGCTACTCAGGTAGAGATATGGAGTTGGTGGATGGGTGGATTTAATCTGAGTTATGGTTTAATCAGGTGATCACATGGGAGAGGAGTGGGGTAATTCAAGGGGAGCATTGCCAGGCAGTGACCATAATGATGGATTACAGAATGTAATTGAGGAAAGAGGAAGGTAAGGACCTACGGGAGGTTAATGGATAAGAAAACAGTGGCTTCTGGACTGAAAATCTCCCTGCAGGTTTGGTGGCTTGGAATGAGATTTCTGTGAGTAAGGGAGCAGGAAGTTTCCTGAGGTGGTCCTTTTACTGGTGGTGACAAGTTCGGGAGAATGACTCTGGGAGAGAGTGGCATTGGAGGAAAAGATAAATGGAGGTGAAGAAGTCACAATGGCAATGCCAAGAGTTGGTTGGGTCATCGTATATGTGTTGAAATTGCCAGGAAGGATTACACTACTGCATTCTCTGCGTTCTCCTTCCTGGAGACACTCGAAGAGCGAGTGGTAGAAGACCACTAGAAAGTCTCCAGGATGGAAAGAAAGATAGAGAGCCAGGTGCTAGAAACATCCATGATTAAGAGGTACTCACCTAGAAATTGATAGATGGCAGACCAGAAGAGGGTTGAGGAGGTCTAGTTTGGAACTTCCAAATTGGAAGCATGAACTTCAAAGGAGCTAGGGTTTTTGCAGGTAGAAGGATGAAAAATGGCTTGGAAGTGGTAATGGGAAGCAGAGAGGATAATTGTGAGAGCATAAAACAGTCTTCACTTGGGTGGGGCTGAAGGAGAGGTGGTGCCTTTAGGGAAGACCCCGGTTCCATAGTTAGGGCTGGAGGCTCGGGGAAGATGGCAGGGCTCCAGAAGCTTTTGGTGATGGCACAATGTGAACTCTGATGGGCCCAGTGGAAGGATGGCATAGAAGATCGGGATGGGTCAGTACATGCCCAGAGAAGAATAGAGCGACTGGTCTGGGGGTGATAGTTGATCTGGGAGACTGAGATATCTGGTGGTCTATAAAATGGAGATAAATTTTGGAGGTGAGGGGGAAAGAGTGCTAATAGCTCTGCCAGTAATAATTTATGTATTTAAAAAAATATACGATTTCCATTTATAGTCCTTTGGTTGAAAATGCTGGTAGAAAACGTAAACATATCTTGAACTCACCTTTGGTTAGTTTTCCTGAAATTGCTCAACTCTGCCCCCTTTATGGATTTCATCACATAACTGGTTCCTTGGCCTCTGCACCTTGGAAGCTCACACCATCAGGAGGGGCATAAGGAATAAGCAGAGAGTGTTGAACCTCCAATTGTGTTGAGGTTGCCTCATTTAGAGCATGGCTCAGTATTCATCGAAGATATCAGCCTGGTCAGGCCACGTTGTAACCAGAAGTGTGGCTGGGGTTCCGGAGAATGGTCTGGTGAAAATAATCTGATCAGATCAGTCATAGCCAAGCCCCACTATTCCCCACTCAAGTTCATTTCCCCAAAACACTTTTCCCTAGCAGGAAGAAGAGGAAGTTATGGAGGAACTTTACAGTCAAAATCCTAAGCAAACTTTCATGATTTTATGACTCTTCCTCCTTGACTCTAGAACTGATACATTTATCTTGAGACAGGGGTCCTTTTTGTTCTGTCCCGCAGTCTGAGGATCCAGGTTGGAAGTTCCAGGGAGCATCTGGTATGCTAAGGCAGACAATTTTGTGTGGGACTATGTACCGTCACCAATAACATAAAGATCATACATGGGAAAGAAACAAGGTAAAGTCATAGAGGCCCCAAATGCGGTAAATATACAAGAATCCAAAAACTGAACCCATAACAAGCCCTCAGCCCAGCATAATACCCTCAGAGTCATCTGCAGTAGCTCATGATTGAGTATCTACAGGAAAGATTAAACAGAGATGAGTGCAGTAGGCAGGATCCTTGATTGATGTCTTGGAGGGACATTTTCTGAGTCCATCAAGTTTTAAAATGTCATTGATCAGAGTGACCAGTGAGTGATTATGCCTGGCATTCACAGTATATGTGCATGTATGTGTGCACACACACACACTGGTCAAAGCCTGCTAAATCTGTGACTCATTTAGCTTGAGCTCTTGCTCTGATCATAGCTTGGCTTGGCGCTGAAAATGTAAACAGGGAGTTACAGTAAGATGACACACTTTCAGGTCTGATAACCTGTAATATAACAGCAAACTTAGAGTTCATGTGTAGAAGGAGCAGAGAGGATATGAGTGGACAGAAACTAGTTTTGATAATCTCTTACTAGTCTTTAGCACCTTACAGTTTACCAAGGTCTTTCATCCAGATTGTCCATATGATCTTCATAGCAACCCTATGAAGTAGATAATTCCATGTCCTCTTTCTGGAAGAGGAAACTGAAGTGCCAAGAGTTTAAATCTCTGCAGATCCAGGGCAAGGTCTGAGACCTTCCTGCCTCTTTACTCTTAATAATGATAAAGCCAAGTACAATTCATTCTTTAAAGAAAGTAACCAACCCTTGAAGCTGGAAAAACTCCATAAAAGGGTGTTGGATGAATCAATGAATTTTACATAAGCTGTTTTCACAAATGCCATTACCAACTGCTAGAGATTCTTATTTATTGCTAGGAAACATGTAGACAACAGACTGTGGACCTGAGTTGAATGCTCAGTGGACCCTATAAGATATTCATTTTCTAAAACCTCCTAAGAAGGGGTTAATTGTCGATTGCTCAAAGGGACCAACTTAAACCAGCTGAAACAGCTAAGCCATAAAATCTAGTGGCTGTTTTTGCCAACTGTGCCCTCACCACCCTTCAGATGAACTTGTGTTTTTCTCCCCAGAGTAGTCAATTTGTTTAGAATTATCCATAATTCTTGGGGGTGGATGTGGCATGTCAGTGCCTTGTCACAGTGTGTCCACCACTAAGGGCACATCTCCAGATGCTCTGGCTGTCCATTTGTCCATTCGACCTCTAGCTGCACAGACCTTGCCATGGCCATCTTGAAAAGTGGCCCATCTTGAATAAAGGCATGTCTTGCTATGGGCTGGAAGTAATTTATATTAAAAGCTGCCCTATTGGGAAAACCCTATGAGTCTTCTCAGAAAAAAGGCAGCTTTTATACATTTGTGCTCTCATTCTCAGGGCACAGTCAGGGCTTTCCACTTTCCTTGCCTAATTTTGTTTCATTCCAGCCCTAGGGAGTGGCACACACTACATCTCCATTCCAGCCAGAGCGCATGGGAAGGCGAGAAGAGGAACCAGGAAGGGCAAGTCAGATGGTCCTAGACAACTGGGGTGGGGTTTGGGGGAGCTGGAACAGAGACCAAGATCTGAGGGTGAAGCCCGTCACCTTGGGGGAAGAAGCCCAGAGAGAGAAAGTGGGCTGCCTTGTTCTTAGATTCTGAGGATTCACACCAAGTCCTGGCAGCGGGCAGCAAAGCTCTGCATAATCTCACCTGGAGATACTTGGGAAGCTGTGACATCCTGGTCCTCATGGCTGGGTGACTCAACATGGGTGGGCATTAGCCCTACCCCCTGCTTCCCATGGGTGAGTGGGGCTGGGTAAAAGCAGGGGCCGAGAAATCCAGAGGGGTAAAATAACCATCTCCCTTCTCTAGGAGTGCATGACGTTGTTATTACAGCAGGCTCCTCCCAGCCTGGCTTTTCTGGAGTAGAGAGAAAGGCTGTCTTCTCGGGGTGGAGGCTGCCACAGCAGCCTGGATAAATGATGCAGGAGACAGGAGGGGAGTCAGTTCTGTGATACAGGTGGGACAGGGCATTGGGCTAGGCAATCCTCTCCAGCGATAGTCATGCCCACTGGCTGTCAGTAATTCTGGGACAGGACACATGTAACATGGAGCTGGAGAAAGGCAGAGCAGCCAGAGGGGGCAGACAGGAAGGAAGTGTCCTGGAGTACAGAGGGCTATGTGGCACCAAATTATCACGGTAACTGGTTCACTAAGGGAAGGGTCTCAGAAGACCAACATCCAGGTCTCTAGCCAGGTCAGGTCAACTAGAAGCTCCTTCTGTCAAAGTATCTTAGAGCTCAGCAGCTCATGGCTCTCTGGCCTCACCCTCCACTCTGCTCAGGCTGGTGACCATACAGCACCTCGAATCTTTTGCCTTACAGCCTGCTCCCACCTCCACCTGCTGCAGCCTTGCTCTTTCTTCCTGCATCTTCTTCTCCAATGTGATCCATTTTACAAAGCTTAGCTTAAGCCCCATGTTCTTTCATTAATCTTTCTGCCTCAGTTTCACACCTGTAATATGCGAGTCAAAATTCCTATGTACCTCATAAGGTTCTTGGGAGGGGAAAAATGAGGCAAAACTAAACACTAAAGGACTATGAAAATATGAAAAAGTTACATTATATTAGTAGTCATTATAATGACAACTATTATATTCTATATTTATATAATAAATAATCTACTTTGTATAGTATTTTATAGCAAGGTTTCACTTACATTAACCTATCTTCTCAGTCAGATCATGAACTCACTGAGGGCAAGGACTCTGTCGTTTGTCAGTAAGGATTGTTGCTTCCAGCAATATATTGCAGACTACAAAGTAAGTGCCAAAGTTGCTGGTTGACTGATTCCTTCCTTCCAAAAGAATAGCTTACTTCTCAGATAATAGAACAGGAGTTCAAGAAACTCCCAAGAATGTCAGAGGGCTGATTCCCTCTCCTAACAACGTAACATGGTTAACTGGATTAGCCTTGATCACCCTACGTAAGGATCCTAGCCTGGAATCCAGCATGGTGCCTCAGTTCCAGAGGGAATTATTCCAAGAGGACAAGGTGGAACTGACTGATCTTTTATGGTCCAGCCTTGGAAGTCACGTAGCATCTCTTCTGCCATACACTTTTGGGTCAAGATAGTCACAGAGTTCCACCCTGGTCCAAAAGACGGGACGTAGAGCCTTCCCACTTCTTGATGGCGGTAGGGTGGTGGCAAGGTTCTAGAAAAGAGTTTGGCAAACTTTTCCTTAAAGTGCCACATAGTAAATATTTTAGACTTGCATGCTATATAGTCTGTTGCAACTATTCAACTCTGCTGTACTCGCAGCCATAGACAAAACGGGCATGACTGTGTTCCCGTAAAACTTTAATTACAAAAACAGGAAGCTAGTCTGCAGGCCATAGTGTGCCAACGCCTGTTCTAGAAGAGCATGTGCAATAAAGGATGCTGCAGCTGCTTTTGCAAGAAACAATCTGCCACAGTTCACCCTCTGTTCAGAGGGGGAGATAGGTCCTTCCTATGGATGCTATAGATATTGGAAAAATCCTTTGAGTGGGTCAGAAATCAGGCTGGCTTACAGAACCTTGGGAAACTTGAGTGACTTTTTGACCTTTTACTGTGCCAAGGAGGCATGACAAGTCTAGCAGAAAGCTTCTTCAAGCCAATGAAACTCTTCTCCATTTTACTTTCCACTCTCTTCCCATCACCATGGCTGCACATATCCTAGGCCATTATCAGGTGAGACAGAAAGAGCTTATGCTACCTTTGTCCCCAATTTGGTGATCTTGATATTTGGGGGGCCCCAGGAATCTGCTCTCTTATGTGGGACTCCTGGGATCCTATGGCTTTCACTTGCCAGCCAAGAGCCCTGGATCTGGAATTTGCTCAACATCTCGCCACCAGCAGGATTGCTTGTGTCCTCCCCTGAGTGTAGACTCAGATAAAAAAGGTAAAGGTGAAACATTTTAAGGCTAGAAAACAATGCCAGGCTCCACCAGCTTATCAAGGAATGCCAGATGCTAGTCGCTGGTCCTATTGTCTAACTTAGATATGAAAAGGGACATAGAGTGACCAACCCAGGAGCCTCTGGGACTCTGTCCCTCACCTCGGGAGGGTGGCTGTGTCTTCCTGAGGAACGCCAAGTGCTCCCTCCTGGGGACTCCTTGCGCAGTTGCCTCCCAGAGCTAAAGCCGGCTCTGATCCATTGCCTTAATTAAGCCAAGAAAGAAAATTTCCTAATCTGCCCTCTCTCCATCTGTCTTAAATGCTGCTTTAATTCTATTTTCTATGTTTCCCATCCTTCCTGTCTCTTTTATCTTAGCACACATACACACACACACCCATTCACTCTTTTCACACATCTCTTACATGAAATGACTAGAATTAGAGGCCTTAAGACTGCAGCTAAACCCATATTAACAGACAGGAACTGATGATATTTTAAAAGTCTCAATGTTGAGTGTTTTACTGGGAGACACGGGCCACAGTCTGTGATGAGTAGCCAGGTTGGAGGTCTCATGTTGGCCGAGTCTTGATTCCTGAATGCTGCTGACTACTGGCTCACACTTGGGTGATGGAATGAGGGCAGGGGTCCTGGAAACGCTCCAGTCACTTTGTGTTTTGAGTTGGGCCTCAGGGGAAGGAAGGAACTTTGGAGCTGCATCTCCCTACAAACTTTCCTAGGGTTTGTCTGAGTCCTTTTCCCTCCCACAGAAGTTTCTGTGACAAACTGACTTCCTTATTTGACTAAGTACCTTTTTCTCTTACATGTGATTATACTGGAAAATATAGGCAGAGTGGAAAAGACCGGGCAGTTTCTTCCCACTAGCTTTTATAGGTACTGGGATCTGGATCTTGAACACAAATCTACAGCAAGCCAAACACCTATGGAATATGCCTTCCATAGGAACAACCACACCCCACCCTCTCTCCAGGGCCTCATGTCCCCTTCCGTAGATTCCACTCGCAGATGGCAATGACCTATTGAAACATTTTGGCTCAGGCCTGACAAGCAGGCACTGAAATTGGGCTGGCAGAAAAAGCAGCCTCATTTTGGAGCAGGACGGGCGGACTGGCACAGTGTGGGAGAAGGTCAGAATGGTGACTGCCCCACTCCACCCCCTGCCCTCCCGGATGCTGCGGTCAGGCACAGCAGGAGGCCCACATCACGGGGGAGCCAAAGTGTTTAATTACTGAGGGATCACTGGCACTAGCTAATCGCAATGACTCAGCCATATTGGCAGAGGAAGGTCCCAAAGGCTCCCTGCTGTGCCAGGCACCCACCCTTTACTTGCTGTGTTAGAGAAGCAAAACCAATAAGAATTTATCTCTCTGTCTCTCTACTTTCCATCTCCCCATTTCTCTCTCTCTATAAAACCAATAAGGTATGCCGTGTCGACAAAAATTTGACAACAGCATGAAAAGTGTCTGACATGATGCTAAATAAAAAAAAGACAGAGCCTGAAATCATAACAGCACACTGGCCTTCTTTTGGTTCCTGAACATACCAGGCTTGTCCCTGCCTTCAAGCCTTTGCACTTGCTGTTCCTTCTCCTCTGGAATACCCTCCCACAGATCTTTACCTGGATGCCCCTTCTCATTATTCAAGACTGAGCTTAAATGTGATGTTCCCCAGAGAGGTCTCCTACCACCCCACCACAGAAGCTCATTCCCACCTAGCCACTCTTTCTCTTATCGCATTGTTTCATTTTTTTGTTCATGGCTCTTAGCAATGTCTGAAATTATCTTTAAAAATTTACCTGTACATTTGCTCACTGTCTCCCTCTCTGTAGAATGTAAACTCTGTGAGTGAAGGGACTTTGTTTATCTTGTTTATGACATATTCTCAGTACCTAGGGTGGTTCATGGCAGAGACTAAGGGCTCAATAAACATTTGCTGAGTAAATGGATCAAGTTCTCACTCTGCCCTGACAGTAAGTGGACTTTCCAGAAGCACCCAGTCTCCAGGTCTTCCTCTGTCTTCTAGACAGCACAAAAAGATCTGGAGACATATATAGTCTACATAGAGGCAGAACGATGTTACTGAAGCCAAATTTTATTTCTCAGCAAACACAGTCTTCGAGTCTTAATCATTGTGGTTGGAGGCAAGTGAAGTCACCTATTCCACTCAAGAAGAAAGGTCAGAGGGAAAATAGTCATACAGCATTCACAAATAACAGATATCAAGAGTTGAGCTTCCACAGCTATGGCTTCACAATGATTATTTTACTGTATTGGGTGAGGTTGGATAAATCTGAGCCTGTCTAGAAAAGATACTACTTAAGTTGTGTGTTTGGATTAGATTTGGACAGCTGAGCCACCTGGAGTGGTTTTGGGCTTGGTGCCAAGGGGCAGCTTTCTATACGGCTGCAAGTGCCTCCTTGCTCTGTCACCTCTTCTTCATGGGCTGGATGTCTGTCCTCTTGAAGTTTTGTTGGCGATATTGGACTCTGAGTTGGTTTTTATTTTCTCACAAAACCATCTCAGGAACTGAGCTGGGGTGGGGGATAAGTCATCAAACTTCTGAAGCGCAGCTTTAACCACAGCCCACATCGTCTGGACTGACTACAAGACTTCTCAGATTATGAGCCCTGAGACTGTGTTTGCCGATGACCTGGCCCCCTAGCACCCCCCATCTCACACCCTAGGCAGTCAGAGATGATGCTTCCTCTCTGTGGACGCAGAGGATTTGGTTGGCAAATGGAGACTACAATGTTTGCAACATTAGACCCTGCCTCTGTTTGGGAGTTATTTGTTACATAAGAAAGTCACTAGTGATTCCAATTTTCGGGATATCTTCCCACAAAGAACTCAAGACTCTTAGCAGAATCGGATAAATGTGGAGGTTTGATCTTGATGGAACACTAGGGAATGGCAATTTGAAGATTACTTAACTTTCTGCAGAGAACAGATCTGCCTACTTTTGGAGATGGGCCAGAGTGGGGGAAGGGAAAGGGAGAGCTTTGGGCTCCAAAGCTCTGTCAGTGTGGAGGCTGCCTTCCAATAAAGGGAGTTTGGGAATCAGCGATTGATTCCCCAGGCTGAAGAAACCCACTCAAGATAGCTTGAGACCAAAAGAAAAAATGTAAATAAGGATAAAGTTTACCATCCTCTAAGGAAGGCTACTGACATTAGCAGACATTCATCTCTCTGTTTCTATATTTGTTTAAAACTTTTTAAATTAAAATTTTATGTGCTTAAACTTTTTATTAAAGTAAAATGTACAACAGAAGAGTGTACATATCTTAAGTGTACTGCTTGACGACTTTTTACAAAATAAATACCCCTATGTAACCAGCACGAGATCAAGAAACAGAATTATTACCAACACCTCAGATGCCCCACTCACCCACTTTTCTACTCTCTATCCCACAAGACTAACTGTTATCCTGATCTCTAATACTTAGATTAATCAAGGGCAGCCATTAAATAGATGTTGAATGTTCTAAGTCATCTCATCTTACTTTTATTTGTATTCATTGTGTTCACTATTAATTATATTTACTATTAGACTTCCATCTGATGACAAGTAATAAAACTCAACTGGTATCTCACCTACTGCTCAAGTTCTTCTGAATTAATGATTCTCTCCCTTTCTACCAGTAATAATAATAATTAAGACTTCCACAGTATTACAACATAACAAGTATTGTTCTGATTACTTACATAAACTTACTCATTTAACCTTCACAACAGTCTGATGTATTATTTTTATTATCATCCCCATTTGATAACCATGAACTTCAGTTGTGCCTTTATTGTTGCTGCCACTCACATTATATTTTCGAGTCACAACATTTCACGTCTTATTCTTTCTCCTCAAACTTCTTTATCTTAGCTGATGATTTTGTTCCCAACTTGACACAGTCAGAGAAGAGTTTCCATGAACTCCCACCACTATATTTATCTACCCACCATCTGTTTTCCTGCCCAATAATATAGATTAATTGTCTGTGCTCCTCTAGAAAGAAATAGCTCTGTTTGTGTAGAAATTCCTGATCATTTTCCTCCAGTCTAGGACTTCACCCCAACCATTGGTCTCTTCTCCTCTATATCATTAAACTTTCACTATTTTATGGTTCATTCCCACTCATACAGATATTCTCTCCTTTAAAATTTTTTCTTTTAATTATACTTCCTTTGCTTCCCCTTACAGCAAAATTTGAAAGATTTTCTAAACTCACAGTATCTAATTCCTCTTTACCCATGCTCTCTTAAACCGCTCCAACTAGGATTTTGCCTCAACCACTAAACTAAACCTGTGCTTATCAAAGACACCTCCATGTTGCTAAATTCAATTCCTGATTCTCAGTCCTCTTTCTTGACCCATCGGCAACAATGGGTGCAGTTGAAATTCCCTCCTTCTTGGTATCCGTCCTGTACTTGGATTCCAGATGATTGTACTTATCTGGTTTTCTTTCCACCTCTCTGTTTGCTCCTTTTCATGCTCCTTTACTGTTTGAAACTTCCAATTTCTTTCTAACCTTTTAACATTGGGATGCCTTAGGGATCCATCTTGATCCTTTCCTTTATCTACATTCACTCTCTTGGTGATCTCGTCCAACCTCATGCCTTTAAATACCACGTATATGCCAGTGACTCACAAATTTATATGCCCAGACAAGATCTCACTCCCAAACTCCAGAGTCATAAACGCAAATGCCTTCTCAACATCTATGCTTGGATGTCTAATAAGTGTCTTAAACTTAACATGTGTGAAACTGACCTTCTGAGGTTATGGCAGTAATATATGCTCACGGTTGTGACTACGAGGAGAGCTGGTGGGTGACAATGCTGCAAACACACTGAGAATGGCAGAGCACGAGATGAAAGACTCAGTGTTCTTGAAGACATTTTTGGACAATTCCAGTAACCGACCTGTGATTGTTCTGATTCTGGACTTCTCTTTGTATGAAATAATAAATTATTTTTTGAGTTAGGTTAATCAGTCCCCAAATTAATTACATAGCTCAAACTGGGGGAAATTTAATAGAGATCTCATTTTTCCCCTGATTGTCTTCCTTCATCTGTTCCCCATCAAGAGACTAGACATTATGCAAGAACATTAAGAGAGGAACATTTAAACAAAATATCTGTAGGAGGCAACCTGAGATTCTCTAGGGATATTTTTCCTTGTTGGAAAGAGATACCCTTTCCTTTATTTTCTTCCTTAATAAAATGTTGCCAATTAATGTGATGAGTTCATATCAAGGGTTTGGCTAGTGTATTGGATGTGTAACAAGGATGGCATATTTCTTGGGTGGGAGCTTCACGTATGAATAAGTATTCTAAACTCAATTTTCAAATACTAGTCCCTAGAGTGATTGAGCCAAGTTCTAAGGATCAAAGTTAGAGGTTAAGTTCTAAGAATGGGGAATATAGAATAGCCACTAGCTCTAGAAAAACACATTGCTAAGGGATTATAATATGAAAAGTAGTTCAAGACAGCAATGAGGGTATAGGGAACTTGAACTTAACTCCTAGTCCTTTGTCTAACTTTTCTGGAAGCATTTTGGCAATGTGTATCAAAGTCCTCAATAGTGCTTATATATTTTAACTCAGTAGTTTTACTTTATTGGAATTAAGAACAAGGAAATAATCTTACTGAAGAGAAATAACATCATACACACTCCCAATTTGGTTCCACTCCTCTGGGATGCTCAGCGAGAACTGTTCTTAGTGAATTTGGTAGCACTTGTTACAAGAGAAGCTGAAGACAAAAGGTGAGAAGGACTTAGAAATTAATAGAAAGAATATACATTTGAGTCTACATTCTGTTGTCTTGGGAAAAAAAATTATAGCTTGTGGTGAAGAGAGCTTTGCATTTGGTAAATTGGAGGAAGCTGGCTAGATATTGTATCGCTGGAATGGCCGAATTGGACTGTGAGTATTTTATTCCACAAGGTCTTGTGACCAGAACCCTCCAACTATACTTTAGAGTCTGTGACTCCTGGGCATAGCAAACCTCCATTAACATCTGGTCAAGTCTGAGGCACTGGGTTTTAGAGGACACAGGAGGAGACTGAAGGCTGTGAGGTGGAATATGGGTGGGTACAAGAGAAAGGACATCCTTGTTTTCCAAGCAGCCTCCTCAAGTCATGACATTTTATAACTCCATGGTTTTGAATTGTCCTCTGTGTATCTTTCTCACACCTTAACTGGGATATTGATGGGTCCAAATAGGTACCTACCTCACCCTCTCAGCTCTCTCTCAACTTCTGGGAACATGTGAGGTGTTCTTACCGCTTAATGTAGGCACAGAACATTAAATCTTCTCACAAGCTTTAAGAAGATTTGGATTTTTAAGATCTCTTCCTTGATGTCCCTTTTTATCTCTTGCCTGGGATACCCACTGGTAGAGTGACACAATGTTAGAGATTGGGATTGACTGAGATGAGTGTTGAAGTAAAAAGGGGCAAGTAAAAACATCTGGGAGGTTCAGAAATTTAGGCTCAGGAGGTACAAGGAATAATAAAAGGACTCACTAACTCCAGTTAAGAAAGAGGAACTCCTAAGGTATCAGGAAAGGTTTCTTTCCTATTAGTTCACAGAGGAGGTATGTGGAAGACACTAGGAATCTGTGCATTGGACAGAGTTTCCAGGCCACACCACTCACTCTTGTTGGCAGTATTCTCTAGACTCCCATGTGGTAAAAGAGTAGACATGAGAGTCACCACAAAGCTATGCTAGTCAGGACTATAACCCCTCTCTCAAAGATCTCAGGTTTCTTCTGGGAATGGGAAAATTGCTAAGTGATAGATAGGATTCTTTCTTTTTCTGCCATTGCCAATTCCCCTATCCACCACAGAATCCACAATTTGGTATATATTCCCAGGATCTTCTCCCTAGGAGTTTCTACCCTACAAATTTAACTCATTTATGTTTTCTGTAGGACTGTCAGTGAGTTCCCCAAAAATAGGGTTTGAAGAAAAGTATGTGGAGATGCAGCAAGTTGCCTCCAGAATTTGGAGACAAAGTCATGAAAAGACAAGACTCTCAGACAAAAACTAGTACAAATTAATATAAGTGAAGGAAAGTGGCTTTATTGAAAAACTTCAGAAGGATATAGGATATAGCCTCATCAATTTACAGACTTGCAGAGTCAGAAAGAACAAAGTATGTGAAAGTGCCTGAGTACTATCTGGCACATCATAAGTACTCAACAAATGCTAGCATTTTCCTTGTCTCTTCTAGTCCAAGATGAATCTGAGGTGTAAATCATTTTGGACTTCTCTGCTGGAATCTATTTATAGTGAACATAAATATATTTCTCTGTAGTTTCCTTTTATCGTATATCTATTCCTGGAGACTTTACAGAATAAATCTTATCTTCTTTTTACCATGACATACTTTAAAACATTCAAAGGCAGCCATTTTGCTTCCTAAACCATCTCTTTAATAGAAAATTTCTTGAGGTCCTCAATCATTCTGTCATGACCTACTTTTGAGACCTTCAACATTCTGTTTATTCTCTCTGAGAAAACTTATGTTTGTCTCTGTCCTTCCTGAGACGTGACCATGAATTGGACCTTATACTGCGGAGGAGTGTTGAAAAGCACAGACAAAACAGGGCAATTACGTTTTCTCATTGTTATTTATGCGACCTGCCATAAAATGTGTTTCACTTTCTAGACTGTTTTCAGAAACTACGTCACTATGATAACTTATACTATCTTGCTATTCACGAACATCGTCACAGATATTTAAACCACTTTTCCAATCTATAAGTTGGAATTGCTAATTGCTCATCAAAAACTGTTTTTCTTTTCTTCCATAGTAGTTGACTACATGGCGGGAGAGTACATTTCACAGTCTCTTTTGCAGCTAGGTGTGGTCATCTGGCTACATTCTTGACAGTTGAATGTTAAGTGGGAAAGATGCACTCAACTTCCAAGTTTTAGCCTTTGAATATTGCCTATGTGCTTATACATACATTTTTTTCTCTCCCCAAAGCTGGAACCTGAACAAGCCTGTGACCGGGTGCCAAGAATGCAGATGAGGCCCATACTCTAGGAGTTGGTGGAACCATGAAATGAAGGAGACTGATCAGTGGAACAGAGAATTGGCCAACCAGGACCTTTAACATTGAAATTTGTATTAGTCAACTACTGGCATAATAATGTCATAAAGCAAACAACCTCAAAATGTCAGAGGCTTACAATAAAAATATTTATTCTTATGACCATCGGTCTGTCAGTCAGCTGTGGTTTGGCTCATGTAGGCTAGGTGCCACTTCAGGCTCCACGCCACATGTCTTTTACCACATTGGACCAATGGCTACTGAGGGCATAGTGTCCTCTGGCATATTATTTGACTAAAGGAGGATAAGCAGAGGCACATGATATCTGTGAATGCATAGTTTATAGTATTTATTTTATTTTCTGTAGCCCTCTAGTACCTCATTACTTGCCATTGTTCCTTAAAAATTCTCAACTATGGTCTAACAGTCTCATTTCTCTCAGGAGTTTGGGACATATTTTAGAGAACATAGCTCATCTTAGAGTATGCAGGAGATCTATAATTTCTTCACTAATTTAGATCTTAGTCTTTTAGCATCTCAACTCCAAAGTCAGAGGAGAGGATATGATTGGGTCAGCCCAGTGAATGGCTTGATTTCCTCTAGGTCAGGTGTTCACTCCGGCCCAATCATCTATGGCCAAGGAGACAGGATCTCGAAATAAAAACATGACAACCTAAACTCATTTCTTTGGCAGGGTCTGAGACGAGAGTCAACTTCAAACAAAAAGACAGGGTTAGATACATCCCTAATCACACTGAATTTTGGGGACTGCTAAGTCATAGATAAGATATTGTGTCATGTATTCTTACCTAAGCACTGATAACTAGAGACGCTCAGCTTGTACTGCTTCCCTGATCTCTTGGGGTAGATTGTTACACTGGTGGCCTCCAATGAACTACACCTCCTAATGTTTACATCCTTGTGTATTCCCCTCCTACACTGACACTGGACTTGACTATGGGACTTGTTTTGTTCATTGAGACATTAGTAAAGTGATGATAAGAAGAAGCTTAATAAAGGAATTTACATTTACAAGAAATGCTTTTTCTTGTGAGCAACTGCCATGCTATAAAGAAGCTTGGACTAAACCACTGAGTGGTGAGAGGTCTTGGAGGCTGAGAAGTTATCCTGAATGTCTGACTCAGCCAAGCTCCCAGCTGAATAGGGCCCATGAATGACCTAACCTATACCATGTGGAACAGAAGAATCACTCAGTTGATACCATTCAGTCTACAGAATTATAAAAAATAATAAATTGCTGTTGTTTTAAGTGACTGTTTTGGGGTGGTTATAAGACTGCAAAAGATAACTGAAACATCCCTTCTCCAAAATTTTCTTGGCTATAAAACTAATTCGAAATTCAAACGTCTGGCCAAGGACCCTTGGAGAAAATTTTCCGGCACTGGGAAGGTAGCCAAGGGGCCATGGAAATGAAATCTGAAGGTATCTTTGACATCCCTGGCTCTCTGAAAAGTTGAGCGGTTCTTCTGTTCCACATGGTATAGCTGAAGTCAATCATGGGCTCTATTCAGCTGGGAGCTTCAATGGGTCCAACAGAACCTCTCACCTTCCAAGACCTCTTGCCATTCAGAATAGTTTACCTGCAAAAATCCTGAAAATAAAAACAAATTCTTAAGCCATGAAGACTAAGAATATTTCACTAACTCACCAGATAAGACCAGGCTTTCCCACAGTGTCTAATGTTCCTCCCCTGTGTGTCTTGTTTCCTCCTCAAACAACTTGAAAGCTGTGGATTTTTTGGGGTGGGGGGTGGGAGGATGTCCTCCTGAGACACCAAAAGAGAAAACTCTCTTCGAATGCCTTCTGTTCTATTGCCCAATCTTCTGTGACATGGCCCAATGTGTGATGTGCTGTCTGTTCTTAAAGATCAAAGGCAAAATTGTCCTGGTTAATGCCAGGGAAAGATACCCAGAAATGTAGAAATGATCATCTTCTGAGGTCATTAAAAAGAGCACTGGTTATGATATCCCAGGAGTACTTTTGCTTTGTCCCTGGCAGAAGGCATGTGACTCCCTTGCATCCCCACTTGTTCACTGATTGATTCCATGATACTAATTCAGGATACATGGTTCCAAGTGTCATCAAATGCACCAAAACATCTATATTCCAAAGCACCAAGACTAGCATTGACAATCTCTTCTCTCTGAACACATGTAACTGAAAAAGCTCTGAACTTTGTCCAGAAGGAAGTTTTCATTCATTCTATTTAAGAAATATTTTATTGTGTGGCTACCCTGTACAGATATCCAGGAAGAATCAATGAAGTGGCCTAACAGATACCTTGTTTGAGGCTAGCCAGCCAGCCTGCATTCTCCCCTTTGGAAGAGCAAAGCAAGCAACTCTTCTTCTTCTTCTTCTTCCTCTTCTCCTTCTTTTTTATTTATTTATTTTTTTTTGAGAATGGAAGATTACTTCTTTCTTTAGCCTGAAGTGGTTCTCTCCTTCCCCAAGGCAAGAGTGAGCCCATGATTCAAGCCAGGCCAATTAAATGTTCTCACTCTGGATTTTAAATCAAAATAGATTAATAAAGAGAATAAAAATAAGTTGGCATCTGGGCATCACACACCCCAACCAGGCTATTTTACTGAAACATTTCCTGCCACTTTAGTTTTCTCCTTTTTAGAGCTGCCTTGTTCCTGCTTATTTCCAAGCCCTGTTCTCTGGCCTGACTATTAACTCCAGTTGTCCTTTCCACAAAGTCCCTTTTACTTAGATTAACCAGACCAATTTCTGTTGCTTTCATTCGAAACACTGTAACTGATTTAAGAAATGAATGAGACAGACATAATCCCAGCTTTCAGAAACTATCAGTTTGGTCACTAAACACAAAAAAATATGTATTACAAATAGTAAAAAATGAGCAGGGTGCTATAACAGCGAATAATAGCATGCTCTCATTGAGATTATGGGGCCATGGAAGGCCACCACAGCTGATTAGCAGGCGTAGAGAGGCAAGGAATAAAGAGAAAGAAGCTTTCTGGCTGAGGACAGAGAACAAGGGCTCCAAGCAGGGAGATGGTTGCATTCCAGGAAGGAATGGAGGTTGGTGTCTTTGGCAGCATTAGTTTGAGCTGAGGCTGGAGAGAAGGGCGTGGGCCCAATCACTCACAGTTGGGTAGGCTATAGAGAGAACTTAAATCTGATTTCAGGACAGTTCAAAAAAACTATTGGAACATTTTAAGTCTGTGAGTAACATGACCTAATTAGATTTTAAAACAATTTCTCTGGCTGTTGAATAAAGAGCTGGCTCAGAGGACAAGATGTAGGGAATTGAGTGGCCTGGGAAGGTGCTGTTAGTCTAGATGGTAACAAAAGACATGGAGAGAAGCAAAGTCCTATTAGGATTAATAGACACTATTTATATGCAGAACTTTCTGCTCCTGAGTGTGACTGCCTGTGGGCAAGGACAGAGCCCTGCTTTTTTCTACACCCCCTGCAGTTAGTAAATCGTTTGTGCTTCTGTAAAATTCCACAACTTACAAAGTGCTTCTTGGTCTAAATCTCACTGGATCCTTGCAGGAACCCTTCCAGGTTGTTGAAAATAAAGTAACTAAGGCCTGGAGGAGAGGTTAAGTGGAAGAGGCACACAGAGACAAGAACAAAGTCAGGGCTCAGATCTTATTTCTCCTCATCATAGCTTGCTGTCCCAGCTCAGTGCTTAACCTATTACTTCTAAAATCCCCCAAAATATTTGCAGACCTGAAAATGAACTGAGACCTTCCACTACTCTTTGGTGGCCATTTTTGGTCCAATTGAACTTGGGCTCTGTGAAATGGTCTTAGAGCTTCATTTGCATCCATTACCATCACTGGCCCCATGACTTACCTAACCACTGCCAGGCTATGCCTAGCACATGCTAAGCACTCTGTGACCAAGTCATTTATTCCTATCATCTTTTATCTCTTTCTGTCTGGATCTCCTTCAACATTGTCTGAATCAATTCTGTCATCTTTCCCTGGAATGCCTACTTCCCTTTGCCTCGATTAGAGTTTGAAAAGGCAGCATCAGAATCACTTGGAAACTTGTTAGAAATGTAAATTCTAAGCCCAGACCTATTGAATGAGAAACCTTGGGGGTGGCCTAGTCATCTGTGCTTCAATAGGACTGTCAGGTGACTCTGATGCATGCCATAGTTTGAGAACCATTAGCTCAAATCTTTCTAGGAACAGCCCCTGAAGCTGCAGACAGCTGATCTAGTAAGGGATGTGTTTTCTATAAATCCAAGTCAGGGACTGAAGTCACAATGGATCTTGCCCAACTTCTGGGCCCTCATGGCTGAAAGATAGTGACAGCTCTAAGCTGAAGAAGCTAATGAAACTCTAAGGGGTCTTTGTGGGACCATTGTCTGCTGATCTTGAACCCATTGCTTCTGTGGACTTCACCAAATCTTCAAGGAGGAGGCCTGGAAGAGGGTACAGAAGGGGAGCTGTCCAGTCCTTCTTCCCTTTGCCCTTTGCATTCATAACTCCTCTATTCAACAAACATTCACTGAACACCCTCAACATGCCTGGGGCTGTGATAGGCTCAGAGAATGCTGATTAGAGTCTTCTTGGAGTTGGGGATCAATCAGATAGATAAATGATTACAGGTAACACTGTGAAGTAGCCTAGCAGAGGTGTGTATTAGACAGCTAGGGCTGCTGTAACAAAATACCACAAACTTGATGGCCTAAACAACAGAAATTTATTTTCTAACAGCTTAGAAGTCTGAGATCAAGATGTCAGCAGTATTAGTTTCTCCCGAGGCTTCTCTCTTTGGCTTGCAGATGACCACTTTCTCATTGTGTCTTCTTCACATGGCCTTTTGTCTGTACGTGTCCTTTTGTTATAAAGACACCAGTCAGGTTGGGTTAGGGCCCATTCATAAGACCTCAGTTAACCTTAATTAACTCTTAAAGGCCCCATCTCCAAATTCTGAGGTATAGGGGGTTAGGGTTTCAACATATGGATTTATATGGGGAAGAGCCCTTGACAGGTTGTGACCAGAATTCTCAGTGGAGTATGGAGCAACAGCATGGAGCATTCAGAGAGGGTTTCCCAGAAGGTGATAATTAAGCTTAGTCCTAAAATATCTTTTTAAGTGAATAGGGAGTGGGAAATAAATTCTGGGCAGATCAAAGCTACCTTAAAAAAGACAGGGAAGTGGAGACTTCCAGTCAAGATGGAGGCCTAGACAGACACGCTGCATCTCCCTCCACAACTAAGAAGGAATACAAGTACCTCAAAACTAGAGACAACCAGAAGTTCCAGAAAATCAAGCTGCATGAAAGTCTAACAAACAAAGATATAAAGAAGAAATACTCATCCAGATAGGTAGGAAGGGCAGAGCCGGGACAGAGAGGATGCGGTGTGGTGGTGGCAGTAGCGGTGGCAGCAGCAGGCCATCGGAAAGTGCAGTCACACATTTAAAAAAGTCAGGAGGGACATTTGCGGAGCACTCCCAGCACCGGACCAGACTGCACAGCTCATGGTCCCAGTGCCAGGGAAAATAAAACCTCATTGCTTCTGATTGTGCACACCAGTGGGGGTTGGGGCGGAGGAAGAAACTGCTGGTCTCTCAGCAGAGTCCGCTTGTTTAAAGGGCCCCCATGGTCCTAGAACATCTGCAGACCCACCCACTCTGGGAACAACGGCCAGGGCAACAGCTAGAGAGTTGCCAGTCCATACGGAAGTGGGAGAAGTGCCTGGAAAAGGGGCAAGTGCTGAGCAAGCAGCATTGTTCCCTCTCAGACCCCTCCCCCACATACAGTGCCACAATGTGGTGAAATGGGTCACCCTATACTGAAGAATACCTAAGGCTCTGCCCCTTACAATGTAACAGGTGTGACAGCTCTACCTAAGATATAGAGACAAACAAACACAGAAGCCTGTCAAGATGAAGAGACAGAGAAGTATGGCCCAAAAGGGGGAACGAATTAAGGTTCTAGTTGGAGAACTAAGTGATGAGGAGATAGCCAACTTAACAGATGAGGAGATAGTCAACCTAACAGATGTAGAGTTCAAAACACTGGTGATAAAGATGCTCACAGGCTCGACAAATATGCTTAAGTACAACAAATGCGTAAGAGAAGAAGTGAAGGCTATGCTAAATGAAACAAAGGAAAATCCACACAAAACCAATGGTGAAGGGAAGGAAACCAAGGTTCAAATCAATAATTTGGAACATAAGGAAGGAAAAATGTCAACCAGTACAGAATGAGGAAACAAGAATTGAAAAAAATGAGGAGAGGTTTAGGAACCTCTGGGACAACTTTAAATACGCACACATCTGAACCATAGGGGTGCCAGGAGAAGAGGAAGAGCAAGAAATTGAAAGCTTACATGAGAAAACTGCCCAAATTTGGTGAAGGAAATAGTCATACAAGTCCAGGAAACACAGAGAGTCCCAAACAAGCTAGACCCAAGGAGGACCACACCAAGACACATCATAATTAAAATGTCAAAAGTAAAAGATAAAGCGATAATCTTAAAAGCAACAGGAGAAAAGCAGAGAGTTACCTACAAAGGGGTGCCTGTAAGACTGTTAGCTGACTTCTCTAAAGAAACTATGCAGGAAAGAAGGGACTGGCAAGAAGTATTCAAGGTGATGAAAAGCAAGGAATTATGACTAAGATAATTCTATCCAGCAAAGCTATCATTTCGAATGGAAGGGCAGATAAAGTGCTTCCCAGACAAGGTAAAGCTAAAGGAGTTCATCATCACCAAGCTATTATTATATGAAATGTCAAAGGAACTTACTTATGGAAAAGATCAAAATTTTGAACATTAAAATGACAACAAACTCCCAGCTATCAACAACTGAATCTAAAGAATAAAAACAAAATCCAACTATGCAAACCAGAACAGGAACAGCATCATTGGTATGAGGATCATTTGGAGGGTTATCAGCTGGGAGGGGGGCGGGGGAGAAATGGGGAAATGGTGCAGGGATTAAGAAGCATAATTGGTTGGTACAAAATAGACAGAGGGAAGCTAAGAATAAAACAGGAAAGGGTGAAGCCCAAGAACTTATATGCATGACTCATGGGCATGAACAAAGGCGGGTGGGATTGCTGGAGGGAAGTGGGACACTGGGTGGAAAGGAGCAAAGGGAAGAAAAAAATGGGACTACTGTAACAACATAACCAATAAAATACACTTAAAAAAAAAAAAGACAGGGAAGTGGGGCAATCCTAGTGAGTTTAGAGACCAGAGTATTTTAATGTGGCTAGAGTGAGTGGTCTATGATGTTGTATCTTGCTGCCCAGATCAGGGGAGGCCAGAGGCCCAGTCTAGAGACCCCAGTAACTTTGACTAATGCATCAGTTGGGTTCTTTAGTCATGAGCTTCAGTCAAAATGGAATTTATAGGAAGACTATTGGTGAGCTCAGAGAATTTTTGGGAAGGCAGAAGAACCAAGCACCGAAATGGTGCTTCAGGGGACCATGCATCAGAAACTGCTTAACTACCTTGACAGGGCGAGCCCATAGGAATGAACAAGCTCTGACTGCTTTCCTTGCCCTTGACAAGCTCTACTCAAGATTCAAGATCCCATTAAAAAAAAAAAGATAATAGCAAGTGCTGGTGAAGAGGTGGGCAACTAGAATTAGCTTACAATGTGGATGGGGATGTGAACTGGTACCCAAATCTTGGAAAGCTGTTAGGAAGTGTCTACTAAAGATAAACATACTTATATATCCCATGACTCAGCAATTCCATACTTTCGAATATAAGAACTTTTGGTGACATTTGAAGGAATTAGATTGTGTCAAGTTATTGCACTATTTACTTGTTTTTCCTTTAGCATCATCTCTCTCATTTCTCTTTCATATTATCAGGAAGCACACCGTCAATACACAGGGTGTGTGTTGTTTGGTTTGTTTAATGGAAAGCACCTTTTCTTTCATAACCAGCTGTACCCTGAGGTACAGTATATTGCACATTCCAACTTCACAACCCAACAGTATTCACTGTAACAGTTGGTATACTCAGTGTAGAAACACAATAAGTGTAAATTTTTTACATCGCTAAAAACTTGGTAGCATCATGGGAGGGGTTTTCTGTATACCACTGTGCTCCTGGCAGGGGTTGAGGACCACAGAGCTGGTCCTTGTATCTAGCAGGGGCTCAACTCATATAATAAAATGATATTTGTTGAGTTGAATAGACTCCCTCTGATTTGTTTGAGGCAGGCTCTGCTGACTTCTGTTAACAGTCTGATTCCAGACTGCATAGCTCAACCACTGTTCCGATGACTGTTCAATTGAAAAATAATGTTCAATTGAATACTTTGCTAAATTGAAAATTAATGTTCAGCTTGCCACTTCTGACTTCTTGGCCAATTTTGTCAGCCTTTCAACTAAGATCTGGGACAGTTGCCTTGTATATGCCATCCACAGGATTTCCTTGTTAGGGTCATTTTTTGGAGTGGCTGGACAGAACATCAGGCTTACCATTGGTTAACATCACTATACAGTAAATTCTTGTTATTTGTAGTAGTTATAATCTATAAAGTTATCAGACACACTTAGTGAATACTGAAACATTGCTCCTAGAGGAAACACACACACACACACACACACACACACACACACACACATATCTCACATAGATTATAGTCCTAAATACTAAAAACAAGTTATCAAGGTAGATTCTATTTTTTTATTTTACAAAAAAAGAAAATGAGGTTTAGAAGTGTTTGGTGACTTGCCTGAAGCTTCCCCACTAAATGGGCCCCAGAATCTAAGCTTCTTACATTACACTGTGCTGCCCCCTACCAGCTCCATTGTCAGGTATGAGAGCTGAAACATGAGGGCAGAGTGCCCCCTTGGTCAAACTCAGCCAATGTGCACTTGGGCGACTCAAAGTTTTCACTCTTCTGCACATGTCAGCAAATGACTATGAAAACCCTGCAAGTATTTGATTTGGGGGTTACAAATAAGTTTTAGCAAGTCAGTGCTATTTGCAAACACAGACTCTGTGAATAAGGAGGATCAACTGTATCGTCGGCAGCCGTCCGTCTCGAGAGACGATGGTGTAGCTTCTTAAGAGTCTATCTGCACCGCCGAGAATGACTGTGCAGTCCAACTCAGGAGTGACACGGTATCTGTCTCCTCCCGTGTTGAATCGACATCTTGTGATGACGCTGGAGTGTCCTCTCCAGTGAAGCTGAAGCTACAGAGCCTGGGCAGGGTGATATGGAGGGTCCGCTGTTGCCCATGCAGCAGACCCCCCCTCTCTTCGCAGCTGAAGGGTCCAAGGGAAAGACGGAGTCAATACAGCTTGGCTTCAGGTGCGCCGCAGGAGTTGCCGGTGTTGACTACAACGTCAAACCGCCTTAGGGACTCCGGCTCCGGATTTTCTGTCAGGGTTTACTCCCTTAGCCTTTCCCCTGAAGAGGTATGCCGCAAGGCAGCGGAGGTTTTTTGGAGTCAGAGTTTTCCTTCTCTGATCAACTGCATATTGTTCATATTATTCATGAGAACTTAAATCTTCAGTCCCATCTTTCCATCCTGCCCTTTCTCCCCACTGTGTGCTATGTCTTCAAGACTGCAAACTTTTCAATTGTCATTTATTTTTATTAATGATTCCCCCAAATGTCATCACAATGTATAATACATCTATGCAAGCTGACAACTTTAAAGAGACAGATGGATTTGTGTGTGGACATATGAGGCCACATTTGACCTTAATGGGCCCAGCCAGCAGACCTTCCTGGCTTTGCAAGGCTCTCGAAGGCAAAGCTGACCATGGGAATGTCTGTGACCCGTATTATTTGCCTTTCAGAATAAAAATGGAAAAGGGGTACCAACTTGGGCAAAGGAATTAGGATGCATAGAAACATAGGCTGACAGAGTGAGCGCAAGCTCCTCCTCCCCCTTGCTGAGCTTCTGGAAGTTTGAGAAGAACAAGTGAATTGTGAATGATGCCTTAAGCCCATTGAATTTCAGTAAACAAAGAAACTCATCCTCTGCAACCTCCCCAACAAGACCCTTCAGAGGGGCAACCTGTGTTGATGGCTGACAGAAAAGGAGATCTTTCTCAAAGGGAAGATGTAAAGAAGAATGAGGTGGTAGCACCAACAATACCTTAATCTCTGTGAGCCAAGGTGGAAAACAGGAGGTATGACATTTCTTTGTATCATTGAGGATAGAATCAGCAACTTAATTTATCATCTATGATAGCAGCTATAAATAGCCAATGACTGAGCTGGGTCACAAAGGGTCCTTGGTCCCCAAGAGATTTTAGTCTAATAGGAAAAACTGTCAAAAGAGCATTTGCTGAGTGAGAGCCAAAGTAGGGCTGGTAGGGGTGGTAGCTGTGGTTAAGGGTGGTGAGGAAGAAAGTGCTGAAGCCTCAGACAATAAAGGTGGCAGAGTTCCCAAGAGGGAGACATCACTGAGGGACGGATTTATGGGCCCTTGAGGGGAGTGGCATGGAGACTGAGTCTTAGCGGCAAGTTTGGCAAGTGGGATTTAATGGCTGTTGGCGGGGGGTGGCAGGTGGAAAGGGGAAGGGAAAGACATCTGGGCCTCAGGGGCAAAGGCACAAAAGTTTCCCTTTTCAGCCCAAATGCAGTTCATAAAAATCTCTGCTGATGCCTGTGAGATATTCAGTCAATATGTTTCTTTTGCTGTGAAGGTGCAAGTACTGGGTCCAGCTGAGAGTGAAAACTGTGTGTCTCACACACCCGTCCCTTGTTTCCACGAACTCGTCTGCACACCAATCAATGACAATTATGCTTTCAGGCCACTCACATATTTTAACCATCAAACTGTAACAGCAAATACAATAAATCTCCACTGTAGCAACTAAATATTGATTTTCTTCTGCAGAAATCTTGTCCCTATGAGTCATGAAACTGCAGACGTGAAGTTTGCTGGGGCAGATCTGCTAGCACATGCCAGGAATGGGTCAGAAACTGTCCTGGAAGGAATGTGTTCTTCCGATGTTGGGGAACACTAATGGAGGCCATATTAAAACTCCAGACCTGGTGGGTAGCAAATGGAGACATGAGGGACTGCAGTGGGGGGAGGTTTGGGATGGCAGCAGGGCTCAGGCACCAAAAACTGATGCCCAGGTTTACCAGTCCCTGGTTTTCCAAAGCAAAGAGGGCACAATGCTCTGAGAACATGTGGGATTACTTTGGTATTATTCTTGCCTTGTCTTTACTGTTCCTCGTCAGGCCCAGGGGTACTGGGCCTTCTCTAAACAGTGCAAGGTCCGGAGCGAGCCACCTGTATACAGCCACATTGCACTGCAGTGCAGTGAACATTAAGGACGTGCAGTCCCACCCGCCTTTGCAAGGGGATGCTGGAGAAGGCTCACGGTACGCATGTGAATGTTTTCTGCCATCAGCCGTGTGAGAACATTCCTTTCCTTTACTTCAATGTTTTCCTGAATGAATGTGTACTCATAGTGACTGAGGCCAAGGTGCCCACCTCAATCCACTGGACATGAATCTGGTATTCAGCTGTCCCTACTGGGGAGATCTCTTTTTATGGGTTCTGGGAGCCCGTGGATGAATATTCACCATCCCCACAGCACCTCATTGGTCTGAAAGACCAGTGGTATCTTCTCCCATGCTTTTGGCTTCTGGTTGGATTTGGCCAATGAAGATCACTAGAAGGAGATAAAAGTGAGGGGGAAGAGCCAGGGTGGATTCTTCTGGCTCTCTTCTTGCAGTCTCTGTGGGCTGATTACCCCTCAACAAGTCATAGTTTCTGTCAGGAAGCCTGTATAACTCAGCCTTTTCTTCCTCTGAATCCTGATATGTCCACGGGTCCAGTTCCTTGATAAACCTTCTCTCTCCTGACACTTTCAGTTCTACATATCCAAGATGAAAATATTTCCAAGTACCTGAGATAATCAATCTCATTAGTAACAAATATTGGTCACACACCCTCCTTGGCTATCCAGTGTAATAGACCCTTGCTATATATAGTCTCAAGGCACTTCCTGCATTTTTGCCATTGCATGTTTGTTTATGTGTTTGCTTGTATAATGCCTAATTCCACAACTGGAATGAAAGCTCCAGGAGAAGAGATGCTATACCTGCTTTGTTCACCATATTGCATTTAGCACAGCACATGGTAGACTCTACAGAATACTATTGACTAAAAGAAACATCCTTGCTAAAAAAAATCATCCAGTCAACACAAGAATAGTTATAGTAACAGGAAATTCCTTCTCTCTTCTGTCTCTGGTCATAAAAATTTTCCTATGTTGATCTGACTCCTGTGTCTTTGACCCCACATAGAAAGCTAGTCTAAAAAGTAAGAAAGAAAAATATTTGTTTTGTGCATGACAACCCTTCCCATACTTTAAGATACCTGCCTTACCAGGTCTGCAACATCTTTGTTAATAAGTACATCCTGAAGTAGAGAACCAGGCGAGCTCTTGTCTATCCCCCAAACTTCCATCTCTTCTGTCATCAAGGCAGCCAAATGGGAGGGAAGCAGGGGGGTCAACTTCTTTGTGTGCAAGTTTCTTTCACTGAGACAATAATAACACTTTGCATTCTTCACCTTCATTTGGACTGGTGATGGTAGACCAGTTCTCACTTGATATTTTTTCAGAGCACTCATATTTCAACATTGTTTGCCCAACTTTCATGAACAAGTAGAAGATAAATTCACTGTTGCTCAGAAAAGTTGATATCAAGAATGAGTTTATGAAATTGTCTCTGAATAAAAAGAATTTTCCTTACTCAGTGATTTGTGTTAGCTAATATGATAATGGTGATCCCACTTCAGCAAGATATTGATTTTCTCTTCATGGGTAATGTATCAGTCAGCAACCATTATAATACGTTACATAACAAACTACTCCAAACTGGTTTTAATGCATGTGAGTTGACTAAGCTTCAAGCTGAGGATCAAGTTTACATTTGCCTTGCATGTTTCATTATGGAACTGAGATGAAGGGACAGCAGTGACCTGGGGCATTATCTCACATGGTAGAGGGCAGAATCTTCCAGAGGAGCAGGCAGAAACATGATGCCTTTTAAGACATAGGCTTGGCAGCAAGAGAAAAGAAGTTAGTTACTTACAAGGGATCTCCCATAAGACTGCCAATGATTTCTCAACAGAAACTTTGCAGGTCATAAGGGAGTGGCAAGAAATATTCAAAGTGATGAAAAGCAAGGACCTATAACCAAAAGTACTCTACCCAGCAAAGCTATCATTTATTATTATTATTTTAAATTCTATTTTATTGATTGTGCAATTGTAGTTGTCCTGATTTCACCCCCCTCCACTTAGCACCCTCCACTCCCTCAGGCAATCCCCCTACCTTTGTTCATGTCCATGGGTCATGCATATAAGTTCTTTGGCTACTCCATTTTCTGTACTGTACTTTATATCCCAATGGCTACACTATGGCTACCTATTTGTACTTCTTAATCCCCTTACCTCTTCACCCATTGCCCCACACACCCTTCCCATTTGCCAACGATCAAAACACTCTTCATATCCACGATTCTGTCTCTGTTCTTCTTGTTTGCTTGGTTTGTTTTTTAGATTCAGTTGTTGATAGATACGTATTTACTGCCATTTTCTTGTTCATAGTTTTGATCTTTTTCTTAAATAAGTCCCTTTAACATTTCATATAATAATGGTTTGGTGATGATGAACTGCTTTAGTTTTTTCTTATCTGGGAAACTCTTTAACTGCCCTTCCATTCTAAGAGATAGCTTTGTTGGGTTATCTTGGCTGTAGGTTCCTGCTTTTCATGACTTTGAATATTTCTTGCCAATCCCTCCTAGTCTGCAAAGTTCTTTTCAGAAATCAACTTACAGTCTTGCTATTTTAAGTTTCTCTTTTTATCTTTAAGCTTTGGTAATTTAATTATGATGTGTCTTGAAGTGGGCCTCTTTGCATTCATCTTTTTTGGGATTCTGTTTCCTGGACTTGCATGTCTATTTCCTGCACCAAATTATGGACATTTTCTTTTATTATTTTTTCAAATAAAATGTCAATTTCTTGCTCTTTCTCTTCTCCTTCTGGCACCCTTATGATGCGAATGTTGGACTACTTGAAGTTGTCCCAGAGGCTGCTTATACTATCCTCATTTTCTTTTTAATTTTTTCTTCTTGCTGTTCTGATTGGTTTTTTGTTTGTTTGTTTTTGATTTCTTATGTTTCAAATCATTGATTTGATTCTCAGCTTCTATTAGTGTATCCTTCATTTCTGACTGGATATTTTTATGTTGTCGAGGTCCTCATCAAGTTTCTTGAGCATCCTTATAACCAATGTTTTGAACTCTGCATCTGATAGATTGCTTATCTCCATTTTGTTTAGCTCTTTTTCTGGAGTTTTGATGTGTTCTTTCATTTGGGCCATGTTTCTTTGTCTCCTTGTTTTGGCAGACTCCCTGTGTTTGTTTCTGTGTATTAGGTAGAGCTGCTTTGACTCTATGTCTTGGTAGTGTGACCTAATGTAGTAGGTGTCCTGTAGGATCCAGTGGCACAGCCTCCCCTATCACCTAAGCTGGGTACTTCAGGTATGCTCTTTGGGTGTGCTGAGTACACCCTCACCTTGCAGTTAGTTGAGCCTTGGTTGCTGTCGGTAGGTCAATGAGGGGGATTTACCCAGGCCAGTCAGCTGCAAGGACTGGTTGTGACCACTGACCACCACCCTCTGCCCTCCAAGGAGGATCAGCAATGCAGGGGCAGGGTGGTGGTGCTCTGACATGGTCAGTAGCTGTTCACTGGGTGCACAGGCCCTGGTGTTCCCTGGGTGGCACAGGGCAAGGTCAGCCCTCGCCTGTGTTTTGTTCATGGCCACCCTCTCTGAGCTATAAAGCAATCTGAGATGGCTGCTACTTGTGCTGGGATTGGACATTCCCAGGCCAAGCCAAGCTGTGTGACTCTAGGCTGGCTGTTGCTAGTGCTGGGCCTGGAGCTCACTGAGGCCAGCTGTTGCTTTTTTTAGAGGATTTAGGAAGTTGTGAAGTGTGAGCCAAGACCAGCCATTCAAATGGAAAAGAAGCATGGATGAGCCTGTAAGTTGGGTGGAGCAGAGTCTCTGGAGATCTCCAGGGTGGAGCTGATGGGGGACTCAAATGTTGGAAATTTTTAGCTTTAGGTAATAGCTAATAGGCTATTAAGCTTAGTAACCAATGTATGTAAAATGCTATTATTTCAGAAACTGGAGGTATGAACCACCCTGACTCCAGGTAACCACAAGCAATTCCACCTCTGTGCTTCAGGAGGACTGCAAGGAGTCAAGATGGTATCTGAGCCATTATACTCCAGGGTGAGATGACACCACCCAGAACACAAAGACCACTGCCCAGGGCTCGAAGACCAGCCCAGGACACAGATGGAAGAATGCTGCAGCTTTTACGTGATAAACTTTTCCCCTGAATTACAAATCCCTTACCTATACTTTTCTTCTCCTTATAAAAAGCGTCCATTTATAATGGAATTTAAGACAGTCAACCGGTTAGGGTACAAACCCACCATCTTCTCAGATCGCCAATCATCTGAATAAGGCGCCCATAAAGATTCAATCCCTGTCTCTGCTTATGGGTCTGGTAGATGACAGGCAGCAGGAACACCAGCCTTCCCGGTTTCAGGGCAAACTGTGTTAGGTTGATAGAGTCTCAGATATTGCACTAGCTTGCCAGCTCTGTAGGGGGGAGCATTCAGAAAAGGGACAATGGCCTCTGATTGACTTGAGGACAGACACTTCAATTTCTCCCTATATGCTACTGGTGCCTTTCATACTGCTACCCCTGTGCTGGACCTCAGAGGGACTGAGTCTGAGTAGGTGAGTCCACATGTGGGTTCTTTAAAAAGATCTGCTTGGGGCTCCAGCATTTTCTTCCACTGACTCAATCCCTGCCAATTTTTGCAGCCAGATGTTTTGGTGACTTATCTTTCTGGCACTGGGACCCTGGGGTTGGGGACCTGCTGTAGGACTGGGACTCCTTGCTCCCAAGATATCCCTCCTGAATTTTTATCCACCACATGTGGATGTGGGGCCAGCCCGTTCTGCATCTGCGCCTCTCCTACCAGTATGAATGGATGTGGTTTCTTTAATTCTGTAGTCATCGGACTTCCACTGAACTTGATTTATGATGCTTCTGAGTGACTAGCTGATATTGCATATTTCAAGGCCTTCACCATAAATCACATTGTTAGCACCACTATTTGGCTTGGCCCAAGGACTCCAGGTAAACAAAGACACTCTTGTCAGTCAGGATTTTCTGAGGGCTTAGAGGTTACCTCCCAAGAAACAGGAACTAGCCTAGGTCCAAAACATGCAGAGCCTGTACCACTCAGATCTGCTAGATTAATCCTGTATTGCATGCTGTCTCTTCTGTGTCATTCTATTGGCCAAGGCAAGTCACATAGCTGAGTGCACTCAGAATGGCAGGGCACCACAGTTTCATAGCAGAGAGTGTAGATACAGGGAGATGTGAAGAGGCTGGGCCATCAGTGCAATCCACCATGAGGACCCCATGTGGGGTAAGGCCTAGGCCAACAGTAGGGGCAGCAATGGTGGCCTGTCATGGTCTCAATGCTCCTAGAATACAACATATGCTGACACTTCTGTGCTTCCTGTGTGGTGTTCTCTACTTTCCAACAACTCCTCATCTGCATAGAAAGTTGTAACTCAGGTTGTAAAATTCCCCTTCCCTAGGAGCTCTCCTTGACCACCCCCAACAAAGGCAGGAAGCTTCTCATGAACTGATGATAATCAAGCTAATGAATCATGGTTCCACCTTGCCCCACGCTCTGGGATGGGGGACAACTCCTTCACCATTTTCTTTCTAATTATTTCCCCTGTTCTCTTCTCCTGATCAACCAGAACTCAATTTCACCCAGGACAACAATTTACCCAGCCCTACATTTGCTTTGGAGTCTCCATGGTCCAACCATCTGCTATATTCCTGACAGAGCTGCTCTTTGCCAGGAGTGGAAAGTGCATATCAATTCTTCTAATGGCTGTTTCCAACCCCCAGTTGTCACATTACCCCCTTGGTTCTTCTCCTCCCACATGCTGAAGCTATTTCCACTGCAGCACTGAATTAGTTAGAATCTTTTACAATCCACGCTCCATTGCCCCAGCTTGTAAAATGCTTTATGAGCAAATATATTGCCATCTCCTTGGCGCCTGGGGTGTGGAAGTGGGGTTGCAGTAAACATGGCCTGAGTCAGAGCAACTCCTGGGCCTGTTTCAAAGGAAAACCAAGCCTCCTGATTCTTTTATCTGACCCTGAAGATGTCAATTGCTTCTTCCCAAATGTCTCCCCCTCCATGTAATCTGGTGCCATGTTTACAGAGGCCAGATAAGGCATGGGAGAAGTTCCCACGTGCTCTAGAACAGCGCTGCTCAAACTTTAATTGGTATTGAGGACTTTGTTAAAATGAAAATTCTGGTTTGGTAGGTCTGGGGTGCTGCCTGAGTTTCCATATTTCTCACAAGGTCCTGGGTGATACCGTTGCTGCCGGCTCGAGGACTACATCTAAGTAGTGAGGGACTAGATTAGCTGTAGTTTCTGATGCTGGCTGCACATTATAATCACCTGGTAGAACTTTAAAAAATGCCAATACATATTGCCAGTGGTGGGATGGGCTGCCCTCAGGTTTGGTACCTGGACTAGCAGCATCAGCATCATCTGGGAACTTGAGAGGAATACAAATGCTCAAGCCTCATCCCAGACCAAACACCCCATGGGCAGGCCCAGCAGTCTAGATTTAACAAGCCCTCCAGGTGCACACAAAAGCTTTTGAATTGCTGCAGTCTTTGCCTCCTCATGTGATACGATGGGAATTACAGAACCACTTACAAAGTCATTCGTGTGAGATTCTTGCCCCAATCTAATTTGACCTGAATCACAAGGAAACAATGATTTTCTCAGGTTTGGTAATGTCCTGTGGTTGTGAAGGAGAATGTCTGTTTTCTCAGGGAGGCATGTTAAAATACTTAGGGGTGAAATGTCAGCAGTCTAATTTTGAATGGTTTGGCTAAAGGGGAGTGTGTGTGTGTGTAAAATAAAGATGGAATGGGGAGATAGAATAGGGATGGCAAGATGTTAATAGATGGCAAATTTAGATAAGAGGTTTGAAGGAATCCCATAAACTTTTATTTCAAATTTTCTGTACTTCTGGAATTTTAAAAAATAAATGAAGAAGTATTAACCATGCTGGGCCATGGCTCTAGTGTCTTGTGATTTAATTAGTTTGGAGTAAAAAGATTAATATAATGTATTTTGGTCATTTATATGTGTAGCTAGTACTAAGAACTTCCATTTTAGGGAAGCCTTTTTAAAACTATGGTCATAAAACCACCTTCATCAGAACCCTCTGGGCTGATGGCTTAACATGCAAATCCTGAGCCTTATTTATGCACAGAAATGAGATCTCTGGGGCAGGGCCTCAAGCAAGCACCATTGAGGATTCTGATGCTAATATTTGAGAATTGTTATTTGAAACCTTCTGTCAGAGCATGAGGTTACCAATCCAAATTGCTACAGACCCAGGGGGTAAAATGCTCAAGTGAAGCAGGCTGGGGTATAAGACAATAGAGAGTGGTGGAGACTAAAGCAAATGACAGAATATAAGTCCAGTTTAAAGCTCCAGCTTCAAGATGACTGTGACAAGAATTCATTGTCCATGTTGCCTAGTGTTGCCAGATCTTTCTCTCTCTCTCGCTCTTTCATTTTGAAAAGACACCAAGAAATCTAGAATTTTTAATCTTCCAATTTTAAAATGTTGATGACTTACACAAAAACTATTCAAACACCATGTTAACAAAACAAAACATGTCTGGAGTTGTGTTCGGCCTACTGACCACTCATCCGCAAACCTCTGGGATGAATTTAGCTAACTACCAGGTCACGGTTTGAGGGTTCTATAGCTCAGCAACCAGACCCAGAGGTGCTCAAAAACATTTTCTTGTACCGCAGTGCTCCTCACTCACTGGAACTATGGCAGAACAAACACCTGGCAAGTGGCTTGCTGAGACCAGCCTGCGGTTGGGAGAACAGGAAAACTTGCGTGGACAGTGCTTTCATTCCAAAGGGGTCTCCCCTTCTTGGCACTTTCTGTGGCTCCCAATCCAACAACCATGCCAATTTCTCACAGACCCTGGGGTACGAGGCTCTGATCCCAGCAACTCCGCTACCCTGCTGTGCTAGTTTGGGCAAGTCACATTCTCATGTTTGTACCACCAGTTCCTCCCCTGTGGAAGGAGACTATTGCCACTGTTTTTTCAGCAGAACTTTTTCCCTAAAATTCGAATGATGTTTTATAGCAAAATCCAAATATAAAACAAAATCAAGACAGAGTTTAATTCTCCAGGACCGGTTGGGACATGTCATTACCCTCATGCAGCCATAAGGCTTCAGGGAACAGAGTTTAAAAACCACAGGGTTTGCTTATTTTCAAGCAATTTTTTAAATTTGGAAATGTGCTTATTTTTCCATGTGTAAAATGTTTATGAGCAATTTTCTTTAAATCTTTCGTTGGTTCATATTTTAACTATAACTATAGGGAAGACAATTTCTTCAAGACATTTATTGATGCCTCCTAGGTATACAGAACTGTGCTAGACACTCTAAAGGAAAATAGCCAGGGCTTCCAGTCCCCAGGTATTAGGATTGTAAATTCTGAGAGGTCAAAGAGGAAAGAGACCTTGGATAGGTTCTAATCCTGTATTTTATAACCTACTCTAACCCATAACCTCTTTCTGATAGAAATAATAATCTCACAATCTGAGAGTGTTTGATATCATCCCCACTCTCTACGTTGAGACATCTTTCATCAAGCTTTGCTTTCTGCAGTTTATATTATGAGAACAATAGGTATTGCTTTTGATGTTGCAAATAAAAATTATATAATAACAGTGTGTTATTGACCTGGCTTTTTCCAAAGCACACACATGCCATACCAAAGAATCTGAGATACTTCCTCCACCCTTTCCTCTTCCCCTTTTATTTAGAATGAATGACCCAGTTCATTCTTCATTCATGCTTGAGCCTTGGTTCCCTTAACTATAAAATGCAAAGACACAATGTGGAAAGTGTGCTGAGGGCGGGAAAATTGGTGGGGTTATAGATGAAACAAGATTAGCCTTGAGTTGATAATTGTTGAAACTGAGTGATTGGTATATGGAGATTCTTTAAATGTTTTCTCCACTTTGTATGTTTTTAAATTTTTCATAACAAAAGGGTTAAAATGAAGATAATATTACATACCTGTGGGTTGAAATAGAGTATTTTACCCCGTTCCAAACCTAGAAGCACTTTGAACAACTTCTTCATTTTTGCAACTATATATGACCTTGGTTCCTACACTGAGTCTCCACTCCTTGACTCTAATCATTGTGTTAAACAAAAATCTCACACTGCATCCCCCGAGGACAGATGCAGAATTGCAGCAGTCCAAACCCTAGACTGGAGGATGCCTCCCCAGACTCTGGGTACTTATTCCTTCACTCACACTCCATCCAAAGATGGAGCCTGTCCTGGTCTCTGAAAGTCCTTTCTAGCCCTGAGTACAAAGGGTTAACACTCTGTCCCTGGAATCACTGGTTTCCATTTGGTCAGTGTTGCCATTCAGGCTCATGGCTTCCTGATGATGACTCTGTAGAACAATGTGACCTAAGTTTTTGGTTCCTGAGTATATGGTAAATGATTCAGATTACCCCAAATTGAGAACTGATTGCATTTGACTTCTCCATCCAGGTTGAAATAACTAACTCATTGTCTCCTGGGTGGTGGAGAAAAGGCTTTTATGACACTGGATGCCTCAAAGGAAAGGCAGTGTAGCCTCAAAAAAGAAAAAAAAAAAGAAAAATCAGAGCTACTAACTAAAGACTCCGTGGGACTCAAACATGGGGGAAGGGTTAGGGGAGGAGGACAGGGCACCAAAAGGACTGACACATGAATAATCCATCTGTGACAAAATGGTTTCTAACTAATTAAACATTAAAAAAAACTCTTTTAGAGAAGATAATCCTATTGGATCAACTTGCAAGATTTTTCCAGCCAGCTTCTGCCTCTTGAAGCTTCAATTAAAAGCTGTTTAACAGATGGCAATTTCTGAGTCACAAAGTTAGACTCTCTGGCAACCATGTGTGCTTTTGGTATCCCAGGGGACCCTGGCCACATATGGCCCTGGAAGAGGTGTGAGAATGCTTTCTTGGAACACAGTAGAGAGCTCCTCTCTCACCTTAGCAGATGACAGGCATTTCAACATAACCAGCTAGAGTGATTAACAGGAGAGACTTTCCAGATAATTCAGGAATTCAGGGCTCTGGAAGTCATAATGCATCAGGGCTACAAGAGAGCTCAAAGGTTATCTTCTAGTACAGTTTTTTTTTTTTAAGCTTTGGGGCCCTAATTCATCGCCTAATGCTTTTTTTTATACTTGTGAGCTCTTTTTTATTTTTTTAATGTATCTTATTGATTATATTCTTACAATAGTTCCAATTTTCTCCCCTTTACTCCCCTCCACCCAGCATCTCCCTCCCCCAGCAATCCCCCCACAAGTCCATACACATGGTTTGTAAAAAATAACTATCCCTCCCTCTCAGATATTAAGACCCTTTGTAATCTTGTAAAGGACAATGGGCAAAGGTCTCAAGCTCCTCTAGCTGCTTCAAGCTGGACATGGTCGTCGTCCTACCTACCCTTGGGTCCAGAAATCCCTAATAATAGTGGGGGTGTGGAGGGGAGGGTTGCCTTCCCACATGGGGAAGGATCATGCAGACTCCAGGTCAGTTGGCTGTCTCCGGACAACGGCATGCTTGGTTTAACAGGCTGGCATCCTTGTTGTGTTCTGGGGGCAGTAGATTTGGCAAAAAGGGTTAAAAGACATCATTCAACCCATAACTACTAGATGACAAAAGGCAGGGATTAATTTTTCAATGTTCCACATTAGGAGAAAAAAAAGAAAAGAAAAAGAAAAAAAGGGCTTCTTTGGAGGAAGGTGTGCTAGGCACGTCTCACCTGTCCAAAACCTTTTTGCCCATTATACTTAGTTTGGGCTGTGGAGAATATTTTAGGTTTCCCCCTTCTCAGGCCTCTGGGCTCTTTCTGTCCAAGCCATTAGGATAGAAAAGAGAAACCAGTTTTAAAGTGAAGCTCACAGACCACCCCATTCTTCACCAACCCAGCCATTTAGTTCAGCCAAACCGTTGAGTCTCAGGAGGCAGCGCTGCAGAGAGGATTAAGTGAGGCTTATGCGTACAGACAATCACTCAGGTAATGCGATCATAGGCTTATGCCCTTTGAAAACAGAAAACACATGTTAATTTATGTAACATAACCCACAAACAAGTCTCTAAATCTGTAAGACTGTCTTATTGGGAAGACATCCAGTTGCAAGACACTTGACATTCTACTTGCCTGCACCTTGAATATCTTTGATGATATCACAGACATGGTTTAATTTTCAAGTGAAACCATATTTTAAATGAGAAGAAACTTTTAAGATGGTTAGTTGCCCTACTTTATAGTCTACTACTGATCATTGTGATTTTCCTTGAGTAATGATTTTTCTCCCTAAGATTACCCTCCTTGTCTTTAAAGGAACTACATTAAGTCCATTTTTAATTTATCCTGTTCGTTTGCATAAACATAACAAGAGCAGCAAATGATCACTTATGATCTTTCATTCTGCTTTGCTGGAACTTACCCAAGAAACATTTAGGGTGACCCTCATTCTGCTCTTCAGGGCACAGAAGCTGAGCCACATACCTGGCATTCAGCCTTGCCTGTACACACCTGTTCTTTCCAAGTCTTTCTGGTTTTTCATTGTGCCTTAAGGTCCCTTCTAGCCATCTTTCAGGAAAACAACCTTCGTTCCTTCCCTGGAAAGATTGCTGTGGACCGCACAACCAACCATGGTACCAGGCCTTTTATCTCATGAGCTTTTATTACCTTTGAAAGTCATTCCCAGTTCCTCAGGGCTTTTTGGTAACAAACTGAGCCCAAGTATGTCTCCTTTAGGCTTGACATTCCAGTCAAAGACTTGGTCAAAAAGAAGAAAAAAAAAAGGAACCTCTATTAACAACTGGTCTTATTAGTTCTATGCAAAGAAACTTACGTCATTACTTACTTGTTTAGAATGCCAAACTCTGGAGGGATCAAATAGGGAGAAAAATATACAATGTGAAGGAAAATCTTTGTCCTAATATTCACTGAACTGGCATTTCCATTCTTCATATTTTCATTTTTCCCCCACTAAAAAAATTTTTTTGTTTGCTTTTCCATTACAGTTGTCTCACTTTTTTCCCCCTCTTGCTTCCCTGCACCCTGCCCCTCCCTTCCCCCACATTCAGTCCCCACTCAGTTGCCCATGTCCGTGGATCATTTATACATGTTTTTTGACTTGACCCTTCCCCTTCTTACTCCCTTCTTTCCCTCCCCTCTCCCCCCTTGTTACTGTTAGTCTACTTCTTGTTTACATAGCTCTGGTTCAATTTTGCTCATTTGTTTGTGTTGTTCATTAGTTTCCTGTAATAGGTGACAGCATAAGTTACTTGTGAGCTCTTAAAGGATATTTTACCAATCATCTAACAAATTGGTCAGAAGAGGGGCTTGAAGAGACTTTGTCCACCTCCTGGTTCATGGCAGGACAAAACCGGGACCCTTCGAGGTGAAACTTCATTGCTCTTCTCTTCAAAGATTTCTACTACTGTCGTAGTCACAGCTTCCCTTGGGTGCTGTCAAAAAGAAACAAAGCCAGGCACTAGTTAAAGGCAGTAAGAGGGATTTTATTCAGTACTACTGCAGTAGGGGAGAGAGCTCAGCTCAAGTTCACTGAATCAAAAGGCAGGAGGCTTTTGAAAGGCTGGATATACTAAAGAAAACGTTCTGAAGGATGTTGGGTTGAGGGTGGGGGAGGGTGATTGCTGTAATTAGGCCACCTGTTTGCTTTTCTTTTTCTTTTTTGAATCAGTAGTGGAAACATATTTATTTCCGCTATTGTCAATCTAAGGGTTCATTTAAAAAAAAATTTTTTTTTTGTTTATGTTATTACAGTTATCCCACTTTTCTTCCTTCACTCCCCTCCACCCAGCCCTCTGCCCACTTTCATAATCGGTCCCCATACCATTGTCCATGTCCATGGGTCCTTCATGTAAGTTCTTTCACTAATCCCTTCATCTTCTTTCAATCAGTCCTCACCTCCCCTCTCCCCTCTTATAGTTGCCAGTCTGTTCCATGTTTCCATGCCTCTGGTTCTATTTTGCTCATTAGTTTATTTTGTTCATTAGATTCTTCTTACAAGTGAGATCATCTGGTATTTGTCCTTCACTGCCTGGCTTATTTCATTTAGCATAATAGTCTCCAGTGTGTTTGCTTTTTAAAGTTAGGCTCTTACCCTCCCACAGAGACTGGGAGACAGAACCCTCCTTTCTTGAAGATTACATTTCAAAGCGATGGCTCTCAGATCCTTGAGAAAAATATTCCTAGCTTGTACACGATATTGGGTTGGCCAAAAATTCCTTTTAGTTTTTTCCATGAAATAATAAACACATTTTTCATGTTCAACAATAACTCTATTGATTTGGATATTTTGAGTATATCGGCTATCTCCTGTGTGGAATAACATTGATTGTTCTCAATTAATGCCTTGGTTTGATTGCTATCAACTTCAACAGGTAGCTGCCCATGGAGCATCGTCCAGCAAGAAATCTCCAGCACGAAACTTCGCAAACCACTTTTGATGTGTTTGATCCATCACAGCACCTTCTCCATACACTGCACAAATCTCCTGAAATAATAAAGCACAATATGCCAAAAATATTGCTTATTTTCTTCCATCTTCAATATTAAAATGGATACACAAAAATTCAGTTTTGATAAGTGTTGGTTTTTAGTGAGCACTGATATGACAATTGTCACTTATCATTTCAAATGAAGTTAAAGGCAACTAAGCACTACTAAGCCATCTTATGGAAAAAAAAACAAATAAACTTTTTGGCCAACCCAACATATAACAAAAGGACAGAGAAAAGATTTACATTGCAAGGATTTTTCTGTTTGTTTTTCTAAGTAAATGTTTCTAAGAAAATGGAGGTCAGGGGCCTATATTGAGGTTTTGGAACAAATAGTGAATTTTTTTTGGCCGTGTTGAGCTTTGTCAGGCAGGAACTTAAGGGGACTGGGGCCATCATCCTAAGAATGTGCCCTTGAGCCATTAAAAGCTGTGCTCATGTTGTTTAAGTCTCTCCATGTGGAGGGTGGAGAAAATCATTTGTGCCAAGACTCCTAGGCCAAGGTTGAGGCCTAGTTGAGAAGAGGGCTCAGTTTGGTTAAAGACTGAGTTTTTGTTAGAGCTGATGAGACTTTCACTGCCTTGACAGTCAGAAAGTTAATTCAAATATTTCCCCATATTTCTCACAATAGTTTAAACCCATTTCTTCCTATTCTTTGCTGTGGAATGGCTCTTTATATATTTATTATCATTTTTTCCTAAACTGAATTTTTAAGCTGTTCGAAGGCAGTTCCCATGTGTTTTAAAAAAAAATCTTCCATTGTACCTTGTAAGTAACTGACCTGATAATCATTCATTGACCCAAGTTTCAGATTACATGTCATTTTCAATGGTGTTAGCCAGCATTCTAGGGCCATATCTTATTTCTGTAACCATCTCTGTGGTTTTTTTATGGACCCCCTTCCAATATGGGAGGCCAAAATAAGGCTTGTCCATTTACCCCCATACATATGACCAGCATATTCTCTTTCAAAAAGGTTCTCAACAATTTAATTCATCAAACTGTTACTGAACAGAAAGCTGTCCTGGGGGCTGGGGAGGAAGAGGAGTCTTCTGCTCTCAAGTAGTCAAGTGGGGAGACTGACAAGTCAATGATTCGGATACTTAGTGAGAAGTTCAGTGACTGAGCTGTGTGCATGAAAGAGGAACCCTAACTCAGTTTGGGTGGGAAGCGGTCAGGGAAAATCATCCAGAAGAAACAACATCTGCTTGGGTTGGGTTCCCCCAAAGCACAGTCTGAGAGGAGACATCTCAGACAAGTGATTTATTGAGAGAGATTAGAAGAAACCTGTAAAGAAATGAGAAAGCATAGAGCAGGAGGAGCAGCTAGGCAAAGATGTGGTTTCAGCCAAAGTCTGGCCTCAGTCTGATCCCAAGGGGATATCTAGGGGGAGTGTGAACTGCACCAGGTTGTCCCTCTTTGAGTCAAGGAGGCCGACTTTTGTACTTCTTATCAGCCTGTCATTGGCTACAGGCTGCTCCCCAGAGGGAGGGGGCCTAACCTCTTAACATACGTCTGGGAGAGAAGGCGCCTGTAGGCAGAGAGTGAAGTTCTGAAGAAGAATGTAGTTTAGAGCTGTTAGAAATCAGCACTCACAGCACCTGGGGATGGGTATACCTGACCAGCCAACAGGGATCTGGTTAGGGCCCCACCAGCCTGTACTACAATATGAGATATATAGGAGCGGGATTAGCAAGGCATTCCAGGGCAAAGTTGCAAAGGAAAGAGAGAACATGATGCATTTGGAAAAGGCAAGTGAATTGGTTTATATCTTAGCTCAGGTTGCTATAAAAGGATATCATAAATTAGGTGACTTATAAACAACAGAAACTTATTTCTCAGCTATGGAGGTGGTAAGTCCAAGGTCTGGGTGTTAATACGGTCAGGTTCTAGTGAGGGTCCTCTTCCGGGTTTCAGACTGTTGTATCCTCAAATGGCAGAAAGAGGACAAGAGAGATGCTAGGGCACTAATCCCATTCAGGAAGGCTTCATCGTCATGACCTAATCACCTCCCAGAAGTCTGCCTTCTAATTCTGTCACAATGGGGTGTATGATTTCAACATATGAATTTAGGGGGAATATAAACATTTAGTCCGTTGCACTATAGACGGGATAGATAGAATACAGTACTAGATTTAAAAATAAGGGTGTGTGTGCATGGCAGCAGTTAATATCTCAATCTTGGATAACTGATGTAATTAATGTCTACCCTTCTCCTACCTTGAAGAAGACTAGAGACCTACTCACTGGAGAAGCAAAACCAGAGATGAAAGTGAGCTCTGACCGGGAAACACAGAAAGATTGACCAGTTGAAGTTATGTGACATTCGAGTGGCTCCAAGTCACAAGATTGTATTAGTTTCTCCCTGAGTAGTAGGAGGTACCAAACCTTCTGAGGACAGTTCTGCGAAGAGGCATTTGATTTGTTCACCTGCAGTTGAACACCCAAGAAGCCCAACTACACTCATTACTCTGCAACCGTTTCCACAGACTGCCACTCCTGCTGGAGGCCATTAGCTGGTCCTGGCCCTGAATTCATCTTCTAGCCACATTGTTGTACAGGAGCTCAAGTTCCTCATGGCATTTACAAACAGATGAATTGGTGTTTGTTCTGCTTTTCTCCTTCCTTGAGAAGTTATTCACTTTTGAAAAGATGGACACTGTTGTAGCTTTTTTCCTCCTCTCTGGGACCTCAGTCTCACATATTCACATGTTTTCAAAAGTAAGGGTTTTTGCAATAACACTTGCCAATTCTTTGTCTTACGCTACTGGTTTGAATGTACTAATTTTCAAACAGATTTTCCTCTATGAAATTTAATTTGACACATACCTCTCTGCCTACAGGAAATAGTAGTTATTTTGGCATGAGAGATAGTTAAATTATATATAAATGCATTAATGAACCAAGAATCTACTCTGAACCTAACTCTTAAAGGTGACAAAAGATTATAAAAGGCCTTTGCTGAAATAGTGTGTGTGTTAGTGTGCACTTAGATGTGATTGGATAGTTGATGAATGCAAAATTACAAAATAGTATCCAAGCTCCACAGGTATCTTGATTAAGCACCATATATTTTTCTTCACTTTTCTAATAACCAAAATAATTTTCTGTATCCTCAGGAACTGTTCTGATTTTCATTTTCACTTTGATGACATTCCAATGTAATTTAAGGCTCTGTATTTATTCCTTCATTCTATAAATAAATTTCAGTGCATCTGTTGTATAGCAGCCACAATCAGGTGCTGGAAGTACAACAATGGACAAGGCACTCGGGGTCAGGCATCTCGTGGAGTTTACAATTTAGGAAGAGGAACAAACATTCAGCAAATTATTTTAAAATGTTTGTATAACCACAACTGGAATTGTTTTCAGAAATAAAAATACAGTGGTGTTTCTATTATCTATTGCTACATAACAAACCATCCCAAAACTTTGTCTTAAAACAATGACGATAGATGGCAAATATGGATGAGCACTCATTCCTGCTATGTTGGCAGCAGCTGGAGTGGCTCAAAAGTTGGGCACTGGGATCATCTGAAGGAAAACTCACCTGTCTTGCAGTTAATGAAGGCTGTCTGCTGGGATCTCATCTGGAGCTATCGCATGAAGCACATACACGTGGCCTCGCCATGTGGCCTGGGCTTTCCTACAGTCTGGTGGCTGGGTTCCCAGGGTGTGTGCCCTGGGAGAGAGCAGGGTAGAAGCCATATCATCCAAGCAACTGGGGAGTTCAGCATAATTTCAAAGGGAGGGAAACAGACCCCACCTCTTGATAAGGAAATGACAAGGTTTTGAAACAACATGTTGGATCAGAAATATATGGCTGTGGGGATTCTCGGAAAATGCAACCTCCCACATGTGGCTATGAGTGAGGTAAGGTCATACTAGAAGGATCCAAGAAGGGGGTTTTAAGCTGGGATCTGGAGGATGGGGAAGGAAAGATGGGTCCTGACTACAGGAGAACTGAAAGGAGGCCAGTGCAGCTGCAGCACAGTGAGCGAAGGCTTGTGACAAAAAACTCACGATGATGTAAAAGTCCCCCACAGGGATTTAACCTATAGAGTGGTACCTCGGTACTCGTTGTTAATTCATTCTGGAACTCATGACAGGTAACGAAACCAACAAATATCTAATAATGAGGCATTTTCTCTTGCGGAGCGATGTCCTGACTCATACAAGTTCTAGCAAGTGTGACAAGTCCCAAGCAAGTGCCCAATGCTGAAACACTTTTTTCTCATCAAAATGCAACAAGTATAGGTTTCGACGAGTTCTGAAGCGAATGAGTACTGAGGTATGACTGTGCTTAGCATCTGAGTTTTCTATTGCAGCATAACAAACTATCTCAAACTGACTGACATAGAAGAGCAACATCATTTATTATTTTCTCTCACGGTTCTGAGGGTTGCCTGGGCTCGGCTGGGAAGCTCCTCTTACTAGGGGTCTGTTGTGTGGCTGTAGTAAGATGACAGCTGTGACTGGAGTCATCCTGAAGCCTCCCTTCCTCATGTGTTTGGTGCCTGGAGAGAAGACTTCAAAAGTGGGGCCAGCACCCCTTCGACCGTGGGGCCAGCCCGGCTGGGGTTCCCCAGGCATCTCTTGCTCTCTTGCTCTTGCTCTCTGGTCTCTCCATGTGGTCCCTCTAGTGGAGCAGCTCTTGGGTAGCCAGCCGTCTTATAGTGTGGCATCTGGATGGCCCCCAGAGCAAGTCTCCCCAGACAAACCAGGAAAAGTTGCATTGACTTTTCTAACCTAGACTTGGAAGTCAGACAGGGTCTCTGCTGTCACACACTGTTCATTAGGCAGTCACCAAACACCACCCATTTTTTAAGAGGAAAGGATGAGGACTTCGTGATGGTACGAGTGTCAAAGAACCTGCAGACATGTTTAAAACCATCACACCTAGGGAGGCCATATAACACACTGTCCAAAGCAAGACAATTTCAAGAGTGAAAGTGCGTGCTTTTCAGGCATGACCTGGACTATCCTTAGTGAACCAAGACAGGGTTGCCACTAGTACAAGGTCCACCAAGCTCTCTGAAATTCCTTTGCCTTTCTGACATTCACTGTGTCATTTTAAAACGTATTCTTTATTCATCAAAATTTGTGTCTCAAACTTTATTTTCTATTTCTTGATAATTTCTTGCTCATAGATCATAAATATTGTCTTGAGGTCACTTTCTTTCATAATGAATCTAGAACTCGGTAGTTACAAATCTTGTAACTTGCAGACTGGGATGCCTTCTGGCATTGTAGATACAAGTGCTTAGGATGCCTTCTCTCTCAAATGAGAGAAGCCCAAGCAATGGAAGAAGTTGCTTCAAGCAATGCTTTTTTAAAAACCTCACTTTCTGGCTAAGTGGTAAAAAAACACAGCGATGACTCATCAGTTGAAATCAAATCCTTCATCCCAAAGAAGTGTTTTTATAAGAAGTGGGTGTCTTTTTTTTTTCTTTTCCCAAAGGCAGACTGCATAATATTTGCTGCCTCTCTTTTCTGAGTAATATATTCCATCTCAGTGGAAAGTGACAGTTTCAAACCCGAGCCAATAACGTGTTATTTTCAGAGCTGTGCCTGATACCCTCTTATTTGCCTTCCTAACCTAAGGGGAGTTCAGTCATGGACCACTCCACATCAGCACAGTCCCCCTTTTCTTCCTTTCCTTTCCATCAGCTATTAATCTGTTTTTCTAAAGCCCCTGGAGCAGAATGAATGCCTAGGGACAGCATTTAGAAACAGCCCCAGGTGTAAATAAGCACAACAACTTTATTGTCCTTCAAGAGTCCAACCACAGTCCATGTCTCTCTCCTAATCCCAGTTCTGCATCCAGGAGCCTTCCTTCCTTTCCCAGATCTGCACTGGAAAACATTGTCTTTCCTAAGACGCCACAACTCTGTGTCACTACTGGAAAAAAAAAAAAAAAATCTATGCAATTCATTCCTGATCCATGACAACAAACATCCCATTCCACTCCATTTGTCTTCTTGGAAGCTTCCACAAATATCTCCTTGCTGGAAAACAAAATTGCAAAACTTATATCAACTTTTGTTCCTGACTGAAATACACAGGAAATTCACATGAGTCCTGAGCCATGGTCTCAGCTTCCTAAATTAAGAGAGCATTTAAGAGGAAAGAGCAGAGCATTAAGACTCAGAGAACTAAGGGGAAGAGCTGAAAAATCCACTATGCATGGGAACAGCAGCACCCCCACAGCTGCTCAGATTACAAATGAGACTTAATTTAAAGTGATTAACAGTCCCAGTTTGCCTGGGACTGAAGGGGGTCCTTGGATGTGTCTTTCCAATCTAGAAAGTGCCAGGAATACCAGACAAGTTCATCACCCTAACTGGAGTTCTCCTCCTTAATCAGAAGCGGCCAGCACTGCTCTCCTACAGAAAGCCAGGCTCTGCTCTGGAACAGGAGGAGGCCGAGGCAAAGCTGGTCCCAGGCCAGGGCCTGGGGGGCGAATGAGCAGAGCCAGAGGGACTGCTAGTCACTCACTGATGCTTCTGAGTTGAGGGGACTATGGGATGTTTGGGATAAGGAAGCGGTGGCGGTGAAGGTGAACAGTACTGTTCATGGAGTGGAGGCTAAACTCCACTCTCTGAGGAACAGATCCCTTAATTTTGAAAAATGAACCGTTCCACCTGAGCTTTTGAGGTCCCTTCTGGGCAGCCTTCCACATGGTTAGTCCTGGAGAGCTGAGAGTTCTGCTCCCATTCCTCTCACAGGTCCTTCCTCTCCACGCATCCCGAGTGGTGGAGCGCATTAATTATCCAAGCTTTCTTTTTGGTCCTCAGTGGACCCCATGGCACTTCAGACCAAGAGGACAATCTCTCTGTGTTGCCCTGCATGTGAAATAAGTGGAGGAGGTGTTCAGTTTCACCATGGAGTTGCCTCTCTTCAAGAAAAAAATATCCCGAGTCAGAAATAAGACCAAAAAGATGCATGACCTTCATTGTCAAGCCCGCCTCTGGGTCATTCAGCTTTCTAGTAGAATATAATTTCTATTTATTCTTAATTCAGTATTTTACCACTCTCTACGATTAGCTATTAATGTGTTGAAAACCATTAAAATACAAATAGTTTTTATCCAGTAGAGAGGCTGTTAGGCAGGATAGATAGCAAACCAAGGCAGAGAAGGGGAAGCAGACATCTTTCACCATTAATTCAGCAATCCTGAGCCCAGTTAGATAAGGTATTTCAAAAATCACAAGAAAAATCATGAGAGCGCAGGAGGACGGGAGTCCTTCAAATTCTGTATGTATCATTTCCACCATCTGGGAAAGAAAGCCTTTGAAACTATATATTAATCCCAAGGTCTGGAGAGGGGAGGAGAAGGGGGAACCTAGAAGCTGCCTACCAGCATAAAACCCCTAAAATCCCAATAGGCAGGCATTCAGACTGGCTGAGTCCTGCTTGCAGCTTCGTGCTCACATGTATTTCATAAATAAACTTGCTATCTCATTTCTATTATACGTGTTGTCTCTTGTCTGAATCCACCTCTTTTGATCAAGACAAGAACTGAGGAGGGGGAGACCCTACCTGGGGTCTCCCTGGTAACAATGCAAACAATTTTTTTCCTGTAGAGATAAAAATGACTTCTGTTTGATAGAGAAGATAACACTAAGGGTTATAAATTTATTGCATTAAAAAATAAGCAATTTGGTATCTAACTTAGCAATCTTACATAACATTTTTTCTTCTACTAAACTTTTATCCACCAGTTTCTCTTATACACCTGGTTATCTCTCTCATTAATGAATTAACATAAAACTTCGGCATGTACTCATTATGGATTTATATGAGAATTGTGCTTCTTTAACATTTAAAAAAATTATACTTTGGGCAATTCTCCCTACTGTACCTCCATTTTTAATTCTCTTTGGACCCACAAAAAACGCAGATCTGCGTCACAAGTTTTCTTGGTTTTTTTATCCTTCAAGAACTGAGGATACGTCGGGACTCCCTCAGGGCTGTGGTAGGCACCACCTCTGGATAAAAATTCTTTTAAAAGAAATTATTCAATTGCAGAGTTACAGAAATAGCAAAATCTGGACACTAAGACATCCAGCAATAAAAAATAGAAAATGATGGTAATCCATATTAAATGCTATGCAGCTATTAAGTGTAATCATTGTCAAGACTATTAAAGCAACATAAAAAGATGCTCAAGTGAACATGTGAAAAGACAGTGTGTAAAGTATGAGCTGGAAAGTAAGACAAACATGAGGAGGGGTTATTAGGAAGTTTTGTTGCTTTTTTTCCCCCCAAATTTTATTTAATATAGTTTTTGTCCTCTCAATGAAAAAAAAATGTAAAAGAGAAAGTTTAAAACCTAAGTAAGCAGAACATTAACTTTATATAATATTGATATGATGTGGATAGTTACCACCAACATGGCCATAAAACTATGATTAGAAGATTTCATTGAGTGACTCTCCTGAAATCTTTCCAAACTTACCCATTCCTTCAGCCCTTCACCTCCGAATGCTTAAGGGCTCGAAGGTCACTTTCAGCTCTGTCATGACATATGATCAGGGCAAGAAAAGGCAAAACCGGAGACATTAAATGGAGCTTGGTGGAATAGGACGTGGGGAAATGAGGCTCCAGAGGTTTATGAGGACACACAAGACCTCACTTTTCAGGTTCACAGGCAGGGATATTAGCAGTTTTGCCTATAGACCCCTGACAGGCTCTCAGGTCCCCTTAGCGGGGAGGCTGTTAAGTTCCAGGCACCCATCCCTGCCCCTACGGCACCATCCCTGGGCCAAAACTCTACCTGACTCACCCACATACACCTTTGGACCAGAGCAGCCAAATATGTACCATCTAGGTCCAAAACGGGGACCTAGGACCCAGGTCCCTTTATTCATACTGTTTTCCCACCACCTGGAGCATCCACATCTGGCCACAGAGAGCCCTTTCTGACCATGGATGTGGCGCCTAACTGTCTTTCTGAGGACAGGCCTTTCCCTCCCTGCCCTCTTGGAGGAAACCACAAAAACAAAGCTAAAGGCAGCTTTGTTACAAGGGGAATGTTTTTACCGGCTTCCACTTCATGAAGCTCTTTGACCCAGAACCCAGGCAATGAAGCATTTATGACGCTTCCCAGAGGCACTCAAGCAGCAGGCCCAACTACCCGCCAATTCTGACCTCACTTTCAGTTGCTTTTGGTTCCCTGGCAGCTGATGTTTTTAAGCTGCCTCATTTTCTTCATGCATGTATTTACAAACAGACTTGACTGAATGTTCCTTAAGAAACTTACTTCTTCTGAGTCCCTGACTCAGTCCCTGTTCAGTGAGTCAGAATCATATTTTGTTTGATATGTTGGTGCATTATTAGCTATCGTTGATTGGTTTGAGAGAGAAGGGAAGAGAGAAATAGCAATTTGAAAAAGAAACATCAATTGGTTGCCTCCCGTACATGCTCGACCAGGGATTGAACCTACAACCTAGGTATGTGCCCTGATTGGAAATCAAACCCACAACCTTTTGGTGAATGGGACAATGCTCCAACCAACTGAGCCACCTGGCCAGGGACATTCTTAGCTATTTTTAAAGCACAGACCCCAAGTGTAAGCTCCTGATGGACAAGACATATTTTACGTTTCTTTATAGCCAAGCAGCCAACATAATGCACTACAAAGAATAAGTATCTCTTGACAAACCAGAAAGAACCTAAATATTCATCAATAAGAGAATGGAAAAAATTACTTTTTATTTGTATAAGAGAATACTACTCAGCAATAAAAGGAATGGACCATTGGCATGTGCAGTGGTGTGGATAACTCTCAAAAACATTACACTGAGCAAAAGGAGCTAGACACAAAAGAGTGTATACTGTATTATTCCATTTATATGACATTCTAGAACCAAGAATAGTAATCTATGTGATAGATTATGTCCCTTCAAAATTCCTATGCTGAAGCCCTAATCCCCAGTATGGCTGTATTTGGAAATGAGGCCTCTAAAAAAGTAATTAAGGTTAAATGAGGTCATAAGGAGGAGGAGCCCTGATCCTATAAGATAGTGTGTTCATAAGTAAAGACCCCAGAGGACTGGCACCCTCTCTTTCTCTTTCTCCCTCTCTCTTTCTCCCCCCCCCCCCCACCTCAGGTCATAAGAACAAAGTGAGAAAGCAAACCAGAAAGAGGGCTCTCACCAGGAACTGAATTAGCTAGAACTTTAATCTTGGACTTCTAACATCCAGAACTAGATGAAAACAAATTTCTGTTGTTTAAACTACCTTGTGCATGATATTTTATTATGGAAGCCCAAGCTAAGATAAGATCGGAACAGTGGTTACCTCTGGGAAAGTGACATTGACAGGAAAAGGACACAGGGAACTTTCTAGGGTGAAGGAAATGTTCCACACCTTGATAGGGTCATGGTCACATGGATATTTACATGTATATACAAAAAAGTATTGAGCTACATTCTTAAGATGCATTTAACCAGATGTAACTTATCAAGAAAAAGAATGAATAAATGACATAAAAGGAAAGAGCGTCTGTTGGTAAGAATGATTGTCTCTTCACTGTGGCTCATGCCCTTTAACAGATCTATTGTGGACAGATTCTTGCACTTACCACAGGTACAGCAAAAGGGGTAGCAACCCTGGTCGCTAGTTCTCATGGAGACTTTTTTTTTAGCTCCAAAAGCAATATCTGGAAGTCCTCAAGTCATAGGCACAAAGCCAACTTGTACCAAATGCTAAACAGCTCATTAAGAGGCTTTTTGACACTCAGAAAGCCACATTTCCTCCTTGATGCGTCCACTGAGGCAGCTGCTGCCTGGTCCCTTCCAGAATCAACTCCTCAGCTGTTGAAAATGTACACCATCAGGAAAAGGAAAAGGGGAAAGAGAAAGCTGGTGCAGAGAGTCTTAACGCGATATTAAACTATGCAATTCTGACCTTAAAGACTCCCTATACTCAAGCAAAAGAAGCTGAAAAACTATTGACGCCCACATTTCAGCAGCTGGCTTTTCTGTGGTGTGTGGTAATACAGTTGTTAGCGCCTTGGGACAAAATGAGAAATTCTTCCCCAGGTGGTTCCCACTCGTTTCCTTCCAGGACCTTGGCAACGCTAATGAAATGCAATTAGATGCCACCCCAGAAACATCGTAAACTGGAGCAAAATCTGTGTGTTCCCTCCCAGAGAGAAATGTGTCATTTCCTTTGGTGATACCAGGCTCTTTGCATTAAAAAAAAAAAGTTGTTTTCATAAAATCACCGACATTCTAGAAAATGTAAATATGTGGCATGTGTGTCACCTACCTTCCGTTCTGTGTCCTTGGCAGACATTGTTAATTGATCACAGCACCATTAATCATTGAGCCCAGTTTCAGAATCAGTGATGGGCTGGAGATGGCTGCTACTAACTCATGAGAGTCAACTGTGAAATTTTAGAAATCTTGCTAGCCGGTCCTGAAACGTACTCATTATTCAAACTAAATTATATAAATGTATACCTAAAGAAATTATAATAAAAGAATGTGTAATGAATACTCACTATTCATCACTTCCTAACTATGTTACTACACTTTGCTGTTATGTATGTGCCTGAGGATATTTACAAATAGGGTATCTGGAAATACTCTCTTAGGGTGTACTGCTATGCAGCTCTTCCCGACACTGTTGAGAGATACAGTACTAGTAGCTTGAAAAAGGCCACAGTGATAGGATTACCTCACAGGAACTGGCAAATACTACAAGTCAGAGTATCCTTCCCATTTGCCTGGTAAGAGCCAGTTGTTAAACATCTATCAGCCTGCCACTGTCAGATGTCAACAACAGATGATAAGAGACCCCAGAGGAGGCAGACCGTGTTGATCAAATTCCTGCTCCCTGTGATGAAAGGAGGAGTGTTAGTCACCATGCCTTTCCTTTGGCATAGAAAGATGCAACCCTGAGCACTCCAAGGAAATCACAGCAAGGAGCTAGAGAGAGCCCCTAGATCCAGCCATGCCTGAAGCCGTGCATGCTGCACTTTTTTACTCATGCGAGACTTGCTTAGGGGCATTGTATTCTCATTCTCACAAAAACACCATATGGACTAGCAGCATGGCCCTGGAGGGGGTGGGTAATTGTTTGCCTTGGAGTCTCTCACCAGGGTACTTGATGGAGTTAGCCAAGGACCATGGGTCAAGGTCAGTGAAACTCAGAAGCAAGCGTGGGGTAGAGGGTATGGGCAGAAGGTGAGCACTTGGGAGACTGTGAGACATAAGAGGGATGCAGGCAGGGGTGTGAAGCTCCAGTTTTTTCTTAGGCACCCTGGCCCAGCTGCAAGGGGGAACAGAGGCTAAAAGATGGGCAGAGAACAGGCCCGGGCTTAAAGAACTTCCTCACAGGAACTGTAATGGAGATACGTTTCTCTTAATATCAGGCAGTGAAACACATGAAAAGGAAAAGTCCCTGCAATCGGGGCTACATTGAGGAAATGTAGGCTGAGTACAGTGGCCTGAGGTTCTGCCTCCAGCAACTCCAGGCTGTTCTTACTTCTCACAGCTTCTTCCCGCACTTATTTTTTCTTTCTTTACAGTAGTCCCCCTCTATATTGCAGTTCACTTATCACGGCCTCGTTGTATCGTGGGATTTTAAAAAATATTATATTTAATTATTTATAGCGGATTTTTTGCTATAAGGTTAATAAGGGACTGGGAACAGTTTAAAAGTGTGTGGGAAGGGTTTATAAAGCCTTGAAATATATATAAATACTAAAATAAATGTAAGGTTCCTACTTCGCGGATTTTCACCTATTGTGGGGGGCGGGGTCTAGAACGTAATACCCACGATAAGTGAGGGAATACTGTATTTTGATTTAAAATCCACCTTTGCTCTAAAAACCTGGAGCCTAATCTTTGCCATTCATCAGAATAATCCGGGAACTTCTAAAATGCAGAATCAGGGGCTGCGTCTTTTGGAGATTTCATTGAGAGGTTCTGGAACTAGACCCAGGAATCAGCCAGGTTTATTGAGTCCCTAAGGTTAAATGTCCTCATTTTATTGTTGATTTTTATAATGGCACCTCTGACAAAGGCAACAGAAGCCAATTCATTGGTGTTGCCTTTGGACTAGGGTGGCAGGCGGGACTGGCTGCATAATGCGGACCACTTGTTCAGTAATGACGGAGGATTTCAAGATGGTGACAGCAAAAACATTAAACCAAGCAAGAGCCCTCTGAGCTTGGAGCGTGTGTGTGAGTGCCCCTGAAGCCAGCCCTGGTAGCCAGTCATCTGGTGCCTGTGAGGATGCTGTTATCTGAATATTCGTAACCCAGGGCCTCTCCCTGACTTGCAAGGACAAAGCTCCCAGGCAAAGGGCAGCAAGACTTGAAGGCCCACATCTTGACTTTGGAGGAGAGCCACAGTCCTAGAGCATCCCAGGGTTTGGAGAAGTTCCATTTCCTCCCAGCTAGGGGCTCTGGAACTAATAGAGAAATGTTTCAGGTAGATAGAAATGGAGGTGGTGGAAGAGGACCCACATTTGGCAGCCCAGCTAGAAAGGAGGCCACAGCTGACCAGAAAAACATCCACAAAGGCCAGAACCTGCTCTGCCTTAGAACCTGGTCTGCCTTAGAACTGATCCTGAGCATCTCAGGCCTCTTTCTTGTTGGCCAAGTGATCCATCTCCTTTCTGATCCTGTCCTGCGAAGAAGCCAAACCAAGAGCCTGACTAACACATCCCATTCTACCTAGGATTTTCCCAGTTTTAGCAATGAAAGTCCATGACCTGGTTAACTTGGGTGAACTGGTATGGCTGGTTATCCTACATAAAACAAAGTCACAATAAATGTCCCATTCTGAAAGGGTTGAAGTAATTACTTTGGGCAGGTGTCCTCCAAGGCTAATTGCTAAGTTCCAACAATCTGATGCAGCAGGTCAACTCCTTCACTTTCTCCAGGTATATATTTTTTCTCATTGTTCACCAGAATCTTCCATCACTCACAATCAGATATAGCAAAGGGCATGTTACTAACTATGGCTGTGGCCAGAGATTGGTAACAGCTGTTTTTGGCTTTTCCACAACCCCATCCCTGCCTAGGCAGTGGTCCCATCTGTGGCTACATGTTAGAATTCCCAGGTGAGGGGGCTGGACTTTAGTACTGTTCAAAGCTCCCTGGTCTTATCACACACAGCCAGGGTTAAGACCCATTGTTCTCAGGGCCTAGAACATTAGGCCTTTGGGGGCCCCTTTGTTCACAACAGGTTTTGAGGAAAACCTTCGCTCTGCTCACGGTCTCCTTCAGCCCACCTCCCTGCAGGTGAGGAATGGGCCTCCACACAAGTAGAAGTACTGGTGTAAGCATTTTTTTTTTAATGAAAAAGAATATGAGCCCTATGTTATAGTTTCTTGATTGTCAGCATTTGGCATTGCCCTTACCGATCAACGTAGGTACTTCTATCTCCAGGGTCTTGTCATTTAAAAATGAAAACCCTGAACTCTGGGTTTCATGAACAATGACTAGAAGGATCTATTGATTGTCTAGTTGGAATGTTCTTATTCTGTGCATATGGTGAGTCTAATGATTAATCATGTTCTCTTCTTTACATTGGCTGCTAGGAAGCTCAGAATGGCTCAGGTTTAGCAATTCCACTTCATGTGCTAGCTTCACTTCTGGTCTCATCTTACTCCCTAAGCTTACTTTCCCTTTGACCCAGTGTTCTTAGCTATTTATTCTGTCCTATTGGATTGAAAGGATTTATGATACAAATTGTCATAAATCCTTTGAGAAGAAAGGCTTAATATATAAAAATGGAAATGATAATTGCTAATATTAAGAAGAACAGATCACAAAAAACTATTAGACTTTACAGAGGACATCATGCTGATTCTCATGATGCAAGGCTGCGAATCTTTGATGCAAAACAACCTCTTCAGGATGCAGGCTTTTCCCTGACTCATGCAGAAAAAGTACTCATGCCCAAATACCCTCCCCAGAGACTGCCTTTCAGCCTTCTCTCTGAAACTGTCTTCTGGCCTCTCCACACAAGGAGCAGACAATTGTCCTCAGCAGCACACTTATCTTTCCAATCAGGACACAACTCTCTTGACTGGTTTACAAGTTCAACTCTGAACTCTATGAGTGATTTCACTGCTGGGCTGGAGCACTACCACACTCAGTTGTTCTAATTAATTAATTTGATTTATTCACAGAGTTCCTGAGGGTTCCTTTTGAAATCAATATGCAAATGTAATTTAAAATGTAAATCAATAGTTTGAGCGAAGATCATGGGCATTGTTAATGGGAAGGCAGGTTAGTCTTAAGCACCTGAAGTTGTTACGGTTCCTTGTGGCTGATGATTTGGTTCTCCGTGGGGTTATATTTGCAGATGCCATGAACTTGGTTATTCCAAGTTTTCTCTTGTTCAGAAGGCAGGGAAGCTGTGTAGGATGTTGAAGATTTCTTCACTTTCCTCCAGCTGCATGACTATTCTAATGTTCTATATGAATGACTAAGGCAAAAACTCTATTTTACAATGAATGTATCCAATTTTCATCATAGAATCTTAATGCTGAAAAATCTCTGGGGAACAGTTAATCTAGCCCTTTCCTTTTGTGAATAAATGGGCACTTGTCCAGAATTACACAGAGAATGAGTTGCAGAGTTTGGACTAGGTTCCAATCTCTACCACACTTATGACCCACCTAGAATCAGGTTCATAAACTTTGATTCCAGCCTCTAAGACAGCCTCTCAAAGATTTTCTCCAAACTCTACCTTCATTTTACTCAATAATTTCAAAGTGAACTCATGCCAACGTCCTTCTTCCAAGCATTACAAAATTGCTTGGGGGATCTATGCCCCATACCATCTGGATACACGGCCTTTGGACATGAGGCCTAATGAAAGGCTCCTGTAGGCCACCAGGGCTCTCTGTATGGGAACACAGCCTGCTCCCTCCCTAATGTCAGGGACGGCCTACATATCTGCCTGCCCCACTGTTACTTATTAGCAAACTGCTTTTGCCCAGTTATCTCCAGTCTGTAGTCTCTTTCAGGAATCATCTCATGTTTTCGAGAAAACACCAGGTTTTCAAAAGCCTCCTTGAGGGACAGTCCCACCCCTGCAAATTGGGACACAGTGTAAAGAACATCCAAGGAGTAAAGCTCAGCTCCCCCCACCCCCATCTTGGGGACTGTTGGCCTCATGGTCTTCCTACACTCGAAAGTTCCACAGCACCCCACCCCTCCCCTTCCAAGTGCTGCACAGCACTTAGGGAGAACTGGGTGCTGAAATGAGAGCATCTGGATTACATCAGCTCTTTAAATGTCAGGCTAAATGTATTTTCCTAGTCTTTCCCTGAGGGCTAAGATTGGACTGTTCCCTATCCACTTGGATGTTACACTGCAAACGTTCACAGATTAGCTGTTTCCAATGCCTTCCCATCTCAAATGGCAGATAGAAGTGGAAGGGCTCAGGATCAGCCAAGTTGCCAAAGAGTCATGAGCTGTCGGCATGTGACCCATTGTTTGGGTATTCAAGATTATAGTAATGCTGGCTGGAGTTTAGTTTACACACCCACCCTGCTGTCTCCAGCTCTGATCCAGCCTACAGAAGGGAGGCAGAAGCTTTTAAAAATGATAAACAATGAGGTCAGAGCCCAGAACATCTCAGCCCTCCTAGACCCAGCCAAGAAAAGATAGTCTTAGTGGCTGCAGAAGCCCTATGGGTCACTATGGGTCACTATGAGTCAAGGAATCATGGCTGGTGGGACCAATCAGGCTAGAATTCACAAATTGGGAGATCCATTTAAGAATAATGGCATAGAATTGAAGAATCCCAACAATAGTCCCAGATTGTCATCTAGCCTAGGTTCTCATCTCTAGCACTTAATATAGTGCCTGGACATAATAGATGGTCAGTAACCTCCTTTTCTATTAGGCTTTAAATTTCAGCACCTAATACAGTGCCTATCACATAGATTCCAGAACCCAGCATAGCAGCTGGCATATAGTAGGTAGTCAATAAATGTTGGTTGAATAACTGCCTTTATAAATAAATAACTGGATGAACAAATGCATGGAAGGAAGTGAAGAATGGAAGGAAGGAAGGAAAGAAAGAAGGAAGGAAAGGAAGGTGGATGGATGTTAAATCTCTGCTTAAAACTAACAAGTCAAAAACTGGATTCAATTCACAACAGGGCAATCCCTTACGTTGTAGAACTCTTACTCTAATTATAAAATCCACCCACTGATTGAGCCAAATCTGCCATGTACCTTGCCCTTGGCAGTGACAGCTTTCTCCTCTATGTCTTCAAGCATCTCCACTGAGGGTCTTGAACTGTATACCCTGTGGATAATGGGGGACTCCTGCATATATCCCCTAGTGATCCTGCTTCTCTAGTTGACCTGTGACCCCTGACTGATTTAGGTGCTATCCCCTGGGACAATAGCCATTGGCTTCTCCCTCCCTCTATATTGCAGAAAATGCCAGATGGTGGCCCATTCTCTAGGCTCCGTTTCCACACGTCCTGTCATTTGACTTGCAAGCGCCTTCTGACAATCTCTATTCTATGTGCAGGTGGAAGGTTGGGCAGGCAGACGTGTTCTTAGTTAGAGTGGGCTGACTGGCTGTGCAGACTAGCAGACGCCAGACAAACAGCCTAGTAGGTTTGACTATTTTCTCGCAATAGGAAAAGTGCCAAAACGGTGACAAGCAATCACTGGAGAACTTCACTAGCTATGATGAGTAGTGGTCTCTGGACATCAAATAAATCCCAAGGCAGGAGAGTAAAGTGCGCTTACTAGACAGACACAGAGGTGCTTCACCACATGGATGTCAGGACAGGCTGCTAGGCATCTTCTGGCTCTCCCAGAATGCCTTGGAGTACACATGAGATAAAGATAGATTTTCTCCGGGCTCATACCCAACAGGTGGGATTTTCATCATCTATCAAACAGAGGTTGCAAATTGGCAGTCCATGGGCTAAAATTGGCCTGCCAGCATGTTTTGTTTGGCTGTAACAGTGTTTTTAAAAAGTTTTTGAATTTATTGCCAACTTTCACAAACTGGGGATTTCACATTTTTAAAAAACCTGAATTTCCCACCTTTCTTGAAAAATCAGAAGATTTGGCAAGTTTAGGCATATTTTTCTTGCACGGCAAAAAATTGGCCATAACTGAGTAACAGCTGTTCTTGTTAGATGGGGAAGGAAAGTCTTTAGCTCATGAAGTCCCACCCAGCCTACTGCTCTTGCTTATGTTACCTGCCTGACTTCTGGTGGCATCTAAATTTACAAGCCCTGATTATCCCATCTGTAGAAGATGCTCATATACTTTCCTATTGTAGTGGAAACCCAGGCTGGATCTCAATTGCTAGTGTCTGTACCTCTTTGCCTGAAGACTTCCTTTGGCAGCCAGTCCTCAGTCTGCTTCTCAGCAGGCCACGAGAGCCCCTTCCCAGCAGTTCTCAACTGATGGGAATTGGTGTATAAATAGTCCAGCTGCTTTTGCCTTGGTTGGGATCACTCTGAGGCATATGCTACACCCTGGCTCTCACAGGTCCCCGAAGATATTAAGCTCTAGTTACCCACAGTCATCGTCATCATCGGCAGCCGTCCGTCTCGAGAGACAATGGCGTAGCTTCCTGATAGTCTATCTGCACCGCCGAGAATGGCTGTGCAGTCCGACTCGGGAGTGACAATCCCTGCCGCACTTGTTACAGGTGAAGGCAGATGGCTGTTGTTGCTGCTGCTGACGCTGCTTCCGCCTCGATCTTTTCTGGACCGCCTCCTCGTTGCGCGCAGCCTCCGCGCGTGACGTACCTTGCCTGACCGCGAGCCTCCAGGCTAGGCGGTCGTCTGCTTGAACTTCCCATGTGTTGAGATTGATGGAGCATTGTGCCATGTCCTTTTTGCAGATGTCTTTGAACCGCAGTTTTGGGCGCCCTGTCATCCTCTGGCCTTCTGCTAGCTCGCCGTAGAGGAGGTCTTTGGGAATACGGCCTGCATCCATTCTTTTGACATGGCCGAGCCACCTGAGGCGTCTCTCACTAAGAACTGCATGCAAACTGCTCATGTTGGCTCGCTTCAGCACCTCGGTGTTGGGAACCTTATCCTGCCAGGCGACATGCAGGACGCGTCGCAGGCACCTCATGTGGAAGCTGTTGAGTTTCCTTTCGTGCCTTGCGTAGGTGGTCCACGTCTCGCTGCCATAGAGGAGAGTGCTGAGTACGCAGGCTTGGTAGATGCGCAGTCTGGTTTTCTCAGTGAGGCTGGAATTGTTCCACACTCGCTGGTTCAGTTTGGCCATAACTGTGGCTGCCCTGGCGATTCTCCGGTTGACCTCCAAGTCAACTGACAGAGAGCTCCAGATGGTGGACCCGAGGTAAGTGAAGTCGTTGACAACCTCCAGGGTGTATCCGTCGATGGTGATGCATGGGGGAGTCCCCATGCCTTGAGCCATAACGTTCGTCTTCGTCAGGCTGATGGCTAGTCCACAGTGGTAATTGCTTTAATAACAAGCCTTTAAAGGCTGCATTACCTTCCCTATCTCTTCTGCTCTCCCCTACTAATGTCTTTTTTTCGCCACCTGAATAAACCCCTTGTACAGTTTATTGTACAATAACAAGAATTCATTCTATACAATTCGTGTGAACACTGAATTAGGGAATAATGAGCCATTGTTCCCAGGGGAAATAGACAGTTAGGTTCCTGGTTTTCTGGGCACAACATTTTCGTCAGCCAATCAATACATAACCTTGTTTTATGTGTTTATGCTCAAAGACATCTTTTTTAATATGTATTGTTGCATCATTAACATTGAACTCATAGTGAATAGCACTGTGAATCATGCCTGAATGAAATTCATCTAACTAACACATGTACCCTTGAACGACTGGGGATTAGAGGTGCCAGCAGCCTGCCCAGTGGAAAATTCTCGGCCATCTTCATACTCAGATTCCCAACTGCATATAGAAAATACAGTTGATCTTTGAACAATGTGAGTTTGAACTGTGAAGGTCCACATGGTTCAAACCTGTGCTCTTCAAGGTCAACTGTATTTTCTCCATAAGGCACATCACAACCTTCTTGCTCTTAGGAACACTAGACAGCACTTCAGCAATGTGCTTGATGGCCATTTTAAACAGTAAAATTACCAACGCAAAACACAACACTGCAAAAGATATTGTGCTAAAAGAGCACGAAAAGGACTCTTTTTTACAGCCTAAGAACAGAAACAGGAAGGCAGAGCATTAGGTACCTTGTTTGACTTCAGCTGGGAATGTGCACATCAGGTAACTCAAATTCTCTATATGTCCAAAAATGACTGTGAAAGTGACACACATGTTGACTTTGAGATTACAAATAAACTGTAGCAAGAAGACAAATTCACAAATACAGAATCCAAGGAGCTCAATGATACCCCAGAGTCTGCTTCTAGGAAACCTCAAGTGAAGACAACATCAGAGAAGTGCTTTCTTCCTCCAGTAAATCAGGAACAACTAAAAACCCAAAAAGGAATATAAAACAATGATTTTTAGGAGTTGGCCATCAGCACAGAATAGTGATTCTCAAGAGAGCAGAAATTAATGAGGTGAGTCCTCTGACTTCTCCAGTGTGTTGCCTAAAGATGTTTCCAGGTACAGTGCAGGAAGGAGAAACCTAGGAGCCCCGGGTAGCCCCAAGTTAAGGCAACAGAGCTGGGAGACTGGGCGAGTGGGGCCACGGTGGTTAGAGTTTGCAAGGCAGAGTACCTGAGAGCTGAGAGCTGTGCTCAGAGAGAGCTCCAGAGGTTTGCAAGGATCTCCACGAGTCTTCATATGAGTTCTGATCAGAACATACATGTGAGTAAACAACCCAAGGCCAGGGAAAGAACTCCTAAAGGAGCAGAGGGAAGAATCCTCAGAGCTCACATAGAGTTAGGAATAGTGTTTCATAATTCATGGGAAGTAAGGCCGAGAACTCAGAAGGGTCTTGCCTTAGTAGGAGGGAAAAATTGGCCCTCAATTAAAAACTACTCAAAAGATCAAGTTGTGTCCAAGTAAGTGAACTATCTTCTAGAAAAAAGCTAAATAATATTTATAGAAACACAAAAATATTCAATATCCAACAAGATAAAATTTACAACACCTAGCATGAAATTAAAAATTATCAGGCATGCAAAGAAGCAGCAAAATATGACACATGAAGAGGAGAAAAATTAATAGAAACAGATCAGTAAATGACACAGATGATATTATTAGCAGACAAGGGCACCGAAACCATTATTATATCTACATTCCTTATGTTTGATAAAGTAAAGACTAAGCATGTTAAGCAGAGTCATGGAAGATATAAAAATGATCCAAAAAGAACTTCCAGAGATAAAATTAGAATGTATGAGATGAAAAATAAAAAATACAATGGATGGGATGAATAGCAGAGGAAAAGATTAGTTAACTTGAAGACGCAGCAACAGAAACTGGAAATAGAAATTGAAATTCAGAGAGAAAAAGAGTAAGCTAAGTCAGAGGCTTTAGATTTGGCCCCGGGAAAGGTACATGAAGGGGAAACTGGATTGAGGGTCCAGTGGGCTAGACACACTGTCAGGAGGAATGGATAAGGCCCCTGCCACTGCTCAGGCTCAAGGTGGCTTCCAATGCTCTCTGGTTTTCTTCTTTTGGGCCTCAGAGGTTCGGCCCACCTGCCTCCACCTGCTATATTTGTAAGGGATTTTCGTCCCAGGAAATGCAAGGGAATGGCTATGGAGGTTTCTGTCTCTCCAGTTCTTTCCCCCACTTTTGCCCTCCTGCAAATACAGGCACTTTTTGTTTTATTACTTACTACTCTTCAGTGAGAAATGGACAGGTGACAGGAATAACAAAAGGAAGATAAAATAACTGTCCTAAATATCACACTAAGTTTTCATAGATTTTGTTTTTAAAAATTGTAAAATATAAAAATAAGGTGGCTTTGCCTTTCTCAACAGACGTCTCCGAGGTCCTCCTCAGATTATACTAAATGTACCCTGAATAAATATATATCTGAATAAATACATTTATATGATATATAAATATGTTTATATACTATATAATCTATACATATGTGTATTTATATATTATATAATACATAGATATATTAATTATATCTGAAAAAATGCTAAGGCCCTGCATAAATGAATATTAAAACCTCAATAAGTTACCATTAAGTTACTTTCAATTATAAAATTTCTCAAACAACCTGAGTATATAATAGACACATCTGTATTTACAGGCCAAGTTTTTTAAAAGTTGACATTTTGCCATACTGGCATCAGATCTTTTGTTTTAATTAAGATTTGAAGTTATGAATACAGCTTCCCCACTCCATTCTTTCTTTCCCTCCATTCCCAGCAGTACTCATCTCCTGAAGGGGTTGTTCTTTTAAATAATTTTTGTGCTTTACCGCATATGCTTAATATATAGTGTCGCTGTGATTACTGTAAAAATTCACATCTGTGCCAATAGCACATTATGTTAACTATCATAGCTTTATAAATCTGGACGTCAGGTGAGAAAGATTTCTCTCTGTGTTCCTCATAAATATCTTACCGACTCTTGGTTGTTTACCCTTCTGTAAGAATTGTAGGATAGCTTGTGAAGAAGCATTAAAAGTTCAGTTAGGATTTTGAAGGTAATGACAGTGAATTTATAGATGAATTTGAGAAGGATTGACATCTTTATGGCATTGAATTTTTTCACCCCAGATCATGGTATATCTCCCCAGGTTTACCACTATTCTTTCAATGTAGTTTGTAGTTCCATCCATAAATTCTGCAATATTTATTACTAAGTACCTTAGAGTTTTTGTTACTGAGATACCATTTTTCGCTTGTCTGTAGGCAAAGATAAAAAAAAGGTTTATAATGTTCTGTACTGGTAAGATTATGCAGAAGCAGACCCATATTTTATTAGTGCAAGTGTAATTAATACAACCTCTTTGGAGTACAATTTGTAATGGCTCTAAATGTTTAATGCACATTTTATTTGACTGAGAAATTCTATTTTCAGGAATTTATGAATATATGCACATATATATGAGATATGGTGTGTATATGGATACTTAAGGCAGAATGATTATAAGAGCAGAAAAATTTAACAACCTATATGTGCACTGGTAGAAGACTAGTTAAACCAACCATTAAAGTGCATCCACTTAATGAAACACTGTGTGGCCATTAAATAAAATGAAGTGGCTTTAAAAATACTTGCATGAGAAAATGTCCAAGATTATCTGTTTCAAATGTACATTAAAAATGTTTCAAATGCATATTATCAGTGCACATGTATATACATGTGTGTGCATGCACACACATACATACTATCTACACGTCTCCTAATTTGAGTATAAGGGATGGTGTATTCACCCTGATTTCTACACTAGGACAGAAGGTGGACCTATATTCTCAGAGTGAAAGAAATAATGAAGGACAGAGATGCACTGCTCTCTGAGACCGCGCAGACCTTCAAAGACACCTGGAACTCATCAGCAGGATGAGATTTCTGAGGTACTCACCGATGTGTTTTTCTCTCTATAATTCTTCTATGCCCTAGCCCTTTGCCCATCCTGACAAGTGGCATCTGTCCTCATTGCCTTAGGGAGAGAATGGCACTGCAGGAAACTGATTACAAAGGTGTCAACTGCTTGGCTTTTGAGGTTCAATAAACTAAATTGGAACATAAACAAAAGAATGTGGAAGAACACCTGAAGAATAACAACAGAGCCTCCCTGTCCTGTACAAGTCAAAGGTCCCCTGAGCAGAGTCTGTTGAGAAAGAGTTTGTGGCATCGACATTGACAGAGACTCATATCACACAGAGAGGGCTCATGTGGCTGACCTTAAGGTGGTTACAAGAATTTTGGTGCCAGTTCAGAAGGACAAGAGAGTCATTGATAGCTGACAAGATAGGAGAAACAAAGGAAGGAACTTCCTGGAGTGTCTGCAACCTGAAGCTGAAAAGCACGCTACCTGGATGTTTCTGGAGTTATTTTTCTGGTACATCTTACACTGGGAGCCGGCGGGAGCCATCTTAAGTCTTGTTTTTGGGCTCAGCAAGAGGCTGGTTTGGGTCAGGGTCATTGCTCAAGTCTAGGCCCCCCAGACAGGCAGCGGCAGGGTGCTCTTGCCTTCCCATCACCCTCTCCAGATCGATCCACACGGGACAAGGTTAGTGTCTGGGACCTCCCTCCCAGTTTGACACTCACCTGGTATTACTGAGCAGTCTACTGAACAAAAGAGGTAATTTTCTGAAAATGTTTGTTTTTAGAAGAAAAGATGTTGCTTTTTAAAATACATGTAATAGTGATTTGAAAACAAAATATCAGGATCTTTCCCCTACACTTTGTTAGAACCCCCTTTTTTTTTAATGGAGTTGGGTGATTAGAATCAATTCCAGAAGACTATTAAGGTCACTGGCATCAACTGGATTAAGACAGGTTGACTTTACAATGTCAGGCATGGCCTTTACCTTTAAACATATTATTTTAAGGATAATATAGAATATAGCAAAGAATGTTTCATTTTTGTTAGGACTTTAGATTTAAGAGACTACCAATTACATAGTTATACACTTTATTGTACCTAGCACATATCAGGAAACTTGTCATAGTTAGACTTACATAAAAAAAAAAAAAACAGACATAACCTTGTTGGATGCTACAGGAAGTTATTTCTTTCAGCAATCCTTACTCTACAACCAGAAATAAAAGAAAGAGATAAAGCATTCATGCTGTTTGGAATCTCTGTCTTAATTTGGACTCCCCTGAAAACAAACCCTGAGATAATAACTTGGATGTAGGAAGTTTATTTGGGAGGACAGGGTGGGGATAGAAAGACACAAAGAGAGAGAAAGGAAGGGTGTACTGATGAGCAGATACCACTGTGGACAAAGGGGGCCACATCCTGCCAGGAACTCTTTAAAGAATTATGTAGACCATATCTCAGAATAATCTCACCAACCCATTCAGTTTTCTCTCCTAAGGTATTTATTCACCAATTTCCTTTCCTTAATGATTGGAGTTGCTTAATGATTGCAGTTAAATCCCTAGCACTTGTGGCCTGCTCTGCACAAAAAGGGAGTGCCTTTCCCGATGCTGAAGCAGCCCTCAGGTGGGCAGAGAGATGCAGGCACTTGGGGTGGTAGTTCTCTACCTGTACGGTACATGGTAACTGTCCACCTGCAGCTGCCGGTGACCTTGGAGTTGGATGAGGGGATCTAGAGCTTCAAATCACCCATGGCTGATCAAATCTGTCTTGGAATTTAAAAAAAAAAAAGTAAATATATTTTTAAGATCCCCTAGGGTGGGAGAGGAATGGTTGAAGGGAAAGCAAAGAAAGCTTGGGTCCCAGTGGGTCCCTGAAGAGTGCCCTAAGCCCTCCTCCAAATCCAAGTCCCAGGGCAGAACATATATGTAGAGGTAAATCACAGATACCCTGGAGAGAGACCAGTGGCCCTATTTTCAGCTATAGCCCAGGGCAATGGCAAGCCCACAGTGCTTTTCAATAGCATGGTGTGGGGATGGAGAAAAGACTTACCTGGGTTGAAACTGTGGAAGTGAAACAGTCTCCCAAAATTCCCCATGTCCCTGGAAAGAGTGGCATGGGCATGTCACAGAAAGCCTGTGACCTGAGGAGGCCTTGCGTTTGGAGAGCAGGTGAATGCATCAATACCAGAACACCTGCAGGGAAGTATCTAGAGGCCAAAGGGAATAGAGCCCTTTCAGAGGACTCCAGCATCAGCTGATAATGACAATGAGGACAGGTGTGCTTGATTCCAGTGCCTAGGCCCTGTGTAGCAGCCACAGCTTAGACTCCATCCTGAAGAAAGCAAGGGGATGGAGAAATTTTGAACTTCCTGTTATTGGTTCATGTACAAGGCTGGAGGAGAGTTGTTATTTTTGCCATAAATGAACCTGTGAACACATGCTCTCCTTGATGTGATTCTCCTCAATGTGGGTTCATGAGTTCACTTGTAGCAAAAATAAAGACTCTCCTCTGGCCTTGATCATCTGTGTCTGTGGCCTGAGGCGTATACACAAAAAACTGAGTTCCCTTGTTTCTCCCTCATGCCTACACTGAATTTATCCTGGACCAGAGAGAAGCAACTTGAACTTGGATCTCTTCCTTGCCGTGTTCGGGGAGATATATTCTTCATGAAAGTTATTTGTGAATCTTAGCTGACATTGGAAGTATTTGGTGGGCTTGTTAAAACCCAGATGCCTGGGCCCACCCCATAAATTGGCTCAGTAAGTCTGAGAAGGGCCCAAGAACAGTCTATACTCTTGGTCACCTTTGCATTTGAAGATGACCATGTGATGGCTGGGTGCAGAGAGGGCACTGAGAAGCATCTTATGAGGCTGCCAGTCGTCCCCAAGGAAGCCCTGTGTGGAGGCTGTTCTCTGTCCCTACTTGCCCTTGTGACATTTAAATACATGGTCACACCCTAACCAGCGGCACTGTTCTTTCCCAGCACAATCCACACCCGGTGTGAGCACTCAGAGGGCAGAGTCGTCTGGTTTGCATCAGAGAACCAGGCATTGGGTGGGCCAGCTCACGCAGGATGCTCTCAAGCAGTCTGAATAAAGGGAGGAGTGGAGTTGGCTGCTGGTGGGGGCTTTCCTTCCACTTCCCTTCTCCCCGTTCTGAGGCCAAATGCTGATTCCACCCTAGGGTGTTACCTTATCATCAACAATTCATTTAGTGCACAGAGTATAGTGAGCATCAGCTCTCATTTCTGAGAAGTCATTTCTTTGACTTGTGTTGCTAAGTCAGTACTATGCTGGGTTTGGGAGAGACGAAGATCCTGTCAACAGGGCAGACAGCCAAATGATAGGGGACAGGCACCACAGGATTGTGTCTGGGCCCTCTTTCCCCAGTGAGCCCTGGACAGGGGCTGTGTAGCCCCCGAGACTTTGGGCAATGAGTAATAGAAGGGACATCCCTCAGAAAGCTCATTGCTGAGGCTGAGAGGAGGAAGGTGGAGAGACAAAGGATTTTGTGCTGTGCTTGGGAATCCACGGCTTGCTTGGTCTTGCTTCTGAAAAGAAGGCATTGAGGAGAAAACAGGAGTTACACAAGGACAGAAGCTAGGAGAGAGGGTCGTAGACTGAGGCTGTGTTGCTAACATCTGGGTGCTGAAGGGAGGATCAGGCTCTGAGAATATATATTAGCAGCAAAGTAACACCCCTGCAAGTGGGGCCTGGGACAGGGCACAGCAGCGTGTATGTGGGACATGGTCCCCAGGGCCTGGGGTTGGGCAAGCCTGATGCTCACTCCAGTCCCAATGACTGAAAAGCCTGGGATTTGTGGAGAAGTCTCAGTCCTACACTGCGTGGGGATGTAACATGTGTCACATTGCCCATGAGTGGGGCTCTTACCTTTCTTTAGCTGTCTAATGAATACTTGTGGGGTCCCTCAGGAGTCCATTAGAGTAAACTTCCCTAGGAGCCTGGTGGGAGTCGGAGCCAAGGGCAGTACGGCTGAGCCCCTCCGTGGCTGTCATGACAAGATGGTCTATTCTAATCCTAAACCATCCCAGCAGGTGTGGGCCAATTTGAGGAGTCTTGAGGTTGCTCTGTCCATTTGGGGACTTCCTGGGAATTTTGTTTCCTTTAGGGGAGTCTTAAAGTGTCATCCCATGACTGTGGACTGTGAGGAAGCCTTTTAGGGCTGATCCTAACTGTAGAATCTCAGAAGACATGCAGGTCTTGCTTGACTTGGATCAGAAAAGCTGTATACTCGTCTCTGTAGTCACTGGACAGTTATCTGAGTGCCGAGTGTATGCCAGGCATAGGTCCGGTCTTGGGAGAAATAGCAGTGAGCAGACAGAAGCCCTTCCCTTGTAGAGATAACCTTTTATAGGGGTGAGAAGGGGGAACATACAATAAAGAACTGAGTATCTTACTTTTCAAGTGCTGAGAAGAGCCAGAAAGATTCTCCAAGAAAGCAGAAGAGGAGGATAGAAGAAGCCACAATAGATGGAGAAGCTTTCATATAAAAAGGTGATCAGGGGAGGCTTCAAAGAATAGGTGATATTCCAGTAAACACAAAAGTGAAGAAATAAGCCATATGGCTGGGTTTCTGGGGAAAGAGTGATCAGGTAGAGGGTCAGCCACGTACAGGCCCTGAGGTGGGATGTGCTAGGTGAGCTGGAGGCCTGTGTTGCAGGATGAAGTGGGAGAGGACTCTCTGTCCCAGGGTGGAGGCTGCACATACTCAGTTCTCTGAAAGCCTCCTGGAATGGAAACTTTCTACTCCATTATCCTCATTAACCTCAAAATGTCCCAGAAATTCTGAACTACATCTCCCAGGGTTCCTGTCCCTGGAACCTGGATATCCCCCCAATATACAGTGATGTAGGACTTGGAAAATATGGTCCAATCCAGCAATTCCCAAGTGCTGTTCATCAGAGCCCTGTCTGGGATACAGAGAACAACCACATGTCACCCACCATTCCACCTCTGACTCTCTGAATGGCTTCAAGGAAAACACACATACGTGCATGTACACACACACACACACACACACACACACATTGTAAGAAGCAACTGAGTTGAAAGGAAAAACATTTTTTTATGACTTGTGTAAGCTCACATTCTAAGATCAAAATCAAAACAGAAGCAATGAGCAATTCACTTCAGGAATTCCCTGATGGCAGGTGTGCTGTCTCTTCCCCTTTCCGCACCCTTCCCCACCAGGCTTGGGCTTTGCAGCGGTCAGGAAAAAACCCGACTCACAGTGATGGTTAATTCCCCTTAACCAACCCGATCCAGTCAAAATGCAGTGGAGAGCTCTGAGCATGCTGGATTCTCTCTCCTCTTGGTATCACTTCCTCCCTGATCTGGGGGCACATGGCTTCAAAAACCTAGTAGGTGCTGTTGGTGTCTGACTCTATATCTGAATGCCAGACCTCTCCCCTGACCTCCAGCTTTCATCTATCCAGCTGCCTATCTTGCATCTGCCCTTGGCTGTCTGAAAGACACCTCCAAATTCCCATGTCCCAAACTGAGCCACTGCTCTTCACCTCCTACCGACTCCTGGCCTCCCCATCTCCATTGATGGCAAGTCTATTCTTCCAAATACTCAGACCAAAAATTTGAAATCATCCTTGACTCTTACCTTTCTCTCACACTGGCTATCAAGCCATCAGCCAAATCCTACATGTTTTTCCTTAAAATATGTCCAGCAGCTGAGCATGTCTCATGACCTGCACAGACGCCACTTTGGTCCACGTCCTCACCATTCTCACTGAGAAATGCCTTATTTTGTTCCCCTGCCTCTGCCCTTTGCTCTCTCACTGTCTAATAACACAGTAGCCAGAGCCATCCAGTTAAGACAGTGCATCTGTCCTCTACTCACAGCCCTCCCAGGGCTCCCATCTCACTCAGAGGTAAAGCCAAAATTCCTACAACGGTCCCTCCCCTTAGCTCTTACTCCTCTTACCTCTCATTCCCTTCCCATCATGCCCCACCTTGCCCACTCTGTCCCAGCCACATTGGCCCTCTGCTGTCCTTCAAACAGGCCAGGCACACTCTCAGCTCAGTACCTTCCCATTGGTTATTCTCTCTGCCCTAAATGCTCACCCCAGGTAGCTCTGTAGACCCCTCATCAATTAGTGTCAAAGTTTAACCCTTAGTCCATGATCCCTAGGCTCTTTCCCTGCAATATATATATTTTCACCATCTGTCCCACTGTAACTTTTAATGAACTTTCTGACTTTCTTTCCCACTAGAATATAATCTCCACAAGGCACCAGTTTTGGTCTGTTTTATTCATTGCTGCACTCCCAGTCCCCAGAAGAGTTTGGGTACATGGTAGGTGCTCATTAATACTTGTTGGTTGAGTGAAGTGTTACGACTGAAGGAGCATGCCACTCCTCTTCCAATAACACTTCCCCTCAATGGCCAGCACATAGTAGGCATTCAGAGGCTCTTGTGGACAGGAGAGGCTTACATGGGCCTCCCCTCCCCCCAGCTTTCCTCATTGTCAGGACAGGGATAGTAGTCTTCAGGAAGGGAGGATGAGTCTGGCCTAGCTTTACAGATCACCTGTGGGAGGCTAAGGGTGCAAATGAACAGCAAGCTCCTTGCATCTACGTCCCATGTGCAGCCTTTCTGAAAACAGGTGGGAATGCTCTTTCCCGCCCCCTTGGGTGGGGCAAGAAGTCTTCGTAGAACAAAGATTCAAATCTGAACCCCTGGCATGTTTCCGTCTGGGTTTGGTCTAGCAGCGGCGACTTTTCTTTTCCTCTGGAACTGTGTTCCATGGGGTTGTGCAAAGCCTGGGAACAGTGAGGGCATTAGGACCAGGAATGAGGCGAGCGCCTGGCTCGGATCTCTGGCAGAGGGCTCTCGGCTGAGTGCGGAGCTATGTATGAAAGGAAATCAGGCACTGCCTGCCGGCTTCTCATCTGTTGATCTGACCTGAGTTGAAACGTCCAAAGGACAACGGCTGTCAGCTCTGCTGGACTGAAGACCCACCAGCTTCCCCCAGACATCGCATAGCAACCTGACCACTCATGCAAGGGGGGAAACAAAACACATGGACTAAACACCTGAGCAGAATGGAATAATTGTTTTTTTTTCCCACGGAGAAAGAAAAAGGGTAAAAGGGGGCAATCAATTTAATTTGAAGCTCCTGTGAATGGGCTTTCAGAGGCAATTAAAGAAATCCTCTCAGAGAGGACCTGGGGTGGGACTTGGGTCCTCTGGCTTTCTGATTGTAAGTGGAGGCTGGCCTTACACACGCTGTTGGCAAATGTCTGATGGAATAAAAGGAGCAGGTTAAGTGACTGTCAAAAAACTTCCAGGTGGAACCAGTAGCCCAGGTTCTGCTGCAAGCTTGAAGGAACCTGGAGCAGGAGGAGAAAGCGAACTTGAACATGACCTGTTGCATTTGGCAACTTCCAGCAACATGCTCCTAAGGAAGCGATGCAGGCATGGACCATGCAGACTGAAATTCCTGCTGCTCTTGCTGATGCTGGGATGCGCACTGCTGATGGTGGCCATGCTGCCGCCTCCTCCGCATGCCCTGCACCAGGCTCCCACAGCCCAGGCCGCCCAGCACAGCCCTGGCGCTGGGTACCGCCTGGACTTCGGGGAATCCCAGGAATGGGTGCTGGAGTCCGAGGATGAGGACCAAGACTACAGTCCTTTGGAGGGCCTTCCTCCTTTTATCTCGCTGAGGGAGGATCAGCTCCTAGTGGCCGTGGCCTCACCCAGGGTCAGAAGGAACCAGAGCCAGGACAGGAGAGGTAGCAGCTACAGGTTCATCAAGCAGCCCAGCAGGAGGCTGGACCAGGAGGCCCCAGACAAGGACTGGGGGGCAGAGGAGGAGGATGAGGAGGTATCTGAAGAAGATGAGCCGTCTACGCTCCGCCTGGAGGAGGCGCTCAGCGCCCGCATTCCCCTGCAGAGGGCGCTGCCCGAGGTACGGCATCCGCTGTAAGTAAGTCCCCTGCTTCCCCTTCCTCGGTACTGGTACTGGGGTGCTATCAGCAACGATGGGTGCAAGCTTTCTGCACTCTGCCTCCACTGTCCCTAGGGCAGCGCTTCTCAAGGTGTAGCCGCTGGACGAGCAGCAGCATGCCTCACCTGGGAACCTGTTAAAACGCAAGAATCTCAGACCCTCCCTAGACCCATTGAGTCAGAAACCCTGGGTGGAGCCCCTTGATCTTTATCTAACCAGCCCTCCAGGCCAGAACCACTATCCTAGAAAACAAAAAGGCAGCAACTCTTAGTTGTTCCTTCTCTTCCCCACATCCTGGGTTCTAGTCCTGTCTGGATTATCGGGTCAAACAGCTTTATCTACATAACGCAGAGGGGACATGGAGCAGATGTTCTCCACCGCACTTTCCAATTCTAATACTGTGACTCCACAATATTTTGATATAATGATTGATATTATTGTTTGCTTTTATTTTGGGTCAAATAACAATTGCAGTTAACATTTATGTGGCTCTTGCCATGTGCCTGGCTTTAGTCTAAGAACTTCTCATATATTAACTTATAAGGTCCTTATAACTATTGGATGGGTGCTGATATTACCATTATGCCTATTTTATAGGTATGAAAATAAGGCACAGAAAGGCCAAGTGACTTCTCCACAGTCACGCAGCTAGCAGATGCCAAAACAGGGATTTGAATCTAGGCAGAAGCTCCAGTCTGCCTGAACTACCACTCTATGCCACCCTCCTTAGTCCACTAAAGGGACAACTCCAGTGCCCAGGAGCTGGAGTACTGCACCAATGCAGTCTGACCTGGCAGGGCAACTCCACCTCCAGGAGCACGCTGGGATGACATGCAGGCTGTGCCCAGGGAGATGGTTGGTTCACTCTGTACACACCTGTCCTCTTTCCACCCTCACACCATCTCCATGGCTGGCTGCAGAGAAGGGGGCCAGGTTAATCAGAGTGATCTAGGTCCCTTCCCTATGAGCCACATCTCTTTCCAGAGTTCAGAGAGTTTCCTGGGAAACAAGTGCACCCTCCTGCCCTCTGAGTGAGAGGATCCATGTAGAGCAGCAGTAGGAAGCAGGACCACTTACTTCTAGGATCCCCATGGGGGTCTCGCTCAGCCTGGCTACTTGGCCACTCACTCTCAGGGTTGTGCAAATGCAGGACAGCACATGGGACTGATGCCTCCTGACATTGTGTGCTTGGGTGCCTGTCACCTCCCTCTCATCCCAACCCTGCTGTTCTGATTTCAAGTCTTGGCTTTAAAAGCTCTTTTCAGGAAACTTCCAGACCCAGCCAGACCCACCGCCTTGCAGTTTTGTGCTCTCTGGAGTTTTAACTCATAATACTTATTGCAACTGAAGTTGAATGGTCATTGATGTGTTGGTTTGTTCAATGTCTGTTTCCCCTGCCATGCAGTGAACCCATGGGTTCTAGCACACAGTAAAGAAATGATTGCTGAGTGAGTGATTGCTGAGTGAGTGAATATAGTTTTCAAATTCTTTTCATACATTTTTTCACTTGCCTAGAGCAAGAATGAGTATCCTCAAACTAGAGATCTCTGGTTATCTAAGGTGTGTGTGTGTGTGTGTGTGTGTGTGTGTGTGACTACATGTGTTGCACTGTGAAAGTGTGTTGTGCACATGTATATCTGTGGGTACATTGTATATGCGTTTGTGCACGCATGTTATATGTGCATTGTGTTGTACATTTGGGATGCATATAGTACATGTGAGTAGCACATTATGAGGTGCCTGTGTATGGTGTGTCTGCGATGTGATATGCACAGGTATGAGTTGTATTTCATCATGTATGTATGTTTGTAAAGGAAGTATTAGTGTTCATCTGTGTTGCTATGCATTGCAACGTGTATGGTACACACATATTGTGTACCACATGTGGTGTGACATGCACATGCACCATGCAGGTGTGTGCATGTGTATTTTGTGATGCGATGTTTGTTTTGCATATATTTTGTGGTATGTGTGTGCATGTGCATTGTGTCATGACATGTAGCAAGTTTATGTTGTGCTCGTGTGTGTATTGTGTTCATGTGGGTATGCATCTGCTGCATGTGTGTGCTATAAATGTACATATTGTATGAGTGTTACATGTGCACATGTGCAAATGTGCTGTGTGTTATGCATGTGATGTGAAGTGCATGGATGTGTTGTGCTTATGGTACACACGTGGCCAAATTTTGTGTCATGTCTATGTGTGTAAGTGTGCTGTATGTATCATGCTGGTGGTGTGAAGTACATGGGTGTGTGTTGTGCATGTGTGTGGTATGAGCATGGGTAATTTTGTGTTGTATGTGTGCACCACTTTAGTGGTTGCCTCTTCGAGCCAGGGTAACCAGTCCATTTCAGTTTGCCTGGGACTTGCCTGATTTTAGCACTGAGAGCCCCTACAGGTCCCAAGCAAACCAGGAGAGTTGGTCTCCCCAGCTTTCTAGGGTTGTCACAGGATGGCCCCCAGCTCTGTCTGGAGGTGTGAAACGCCCTCTGCTGGCGGAAGCTGGTCCATGCGGCCTGTGCTGCCCAGGCCTTGGGCCCTAGACTCCCGTCTCCCTTCCGCACTTGACACTGGAGCCTCCCCTTCCCAGCACGCCTCTAGGATACGTAAGAGATTTTCGGTAAAGTGAGGCTGTGACACCGTCCCACCCCACACACCCTCTCTACACGGTGGCAGGATTCTCCTCCTTCAGCCACTTTAAAACCAGGCCAAAATAGAACCCATAAAAGGACAGCTGTATACAGTATTCAGCACCAGCTATCTGCAGGTCCCGCACTGCGGCTTTCCCATCAGGACCAGAGCCTTGGACACCACGCAGTTCTGCCTCCTGCTGCAGTGAGCCACACACCGCACCGTTATCCGCCCCAGAGCTCCCTCCCTGCAAGCCCATCCTTGACTCCTAATCCAAACAAGCCCTGCTGGCTCCAGTTCCCGCATCAAAACCAGCAAACCAGCCTTGGCGCTTTCTAACTACCTGTAGGGTCATTGCTGGAGGTCAGTTTGAAAAGGGAGCATGAGGAGACATACTAATAATGCAAGATCAAAGCAAAAAAAAAATTGGTGTAAAACATCAAAAGGCAGAATATGGAAAGAATGGTAAAACTATAGTAAACATTTATTAAATATGTATTATGCACTAGGGATTCGGCTAACTGGTGTTTCTTTGTTTAATCTTCATGGCAAACCTGTAAGGTAGGTCATATCATCTCTGTTTTATGGGTGAGAAATCTGAGGCACAGAAAGGTGGAGGGACTAGGGCCAGTTTAATTGACCAGGTGTGTCTGACACCGGAGGCATGCTCTTCACCTCCATACTGTATTTTCTGGGCAAGTCATATAAGCTGGAAGCATTTCCAGTTTGTCCATCTATCAAATGGGGAACACTCCCACCGATTAGTCCACAGGGAGACACGGAAGATGTTTATCACAGCCTCCATGGTGGCACTGAGGAATTGGAGCCACCTGGGTGTTTTATCCCAGGGTACAACGAAACAAGGTGGGAGGGTTGTGCTGTGGGAAGGGCTGGGTCCTGGGGTCTAGGGCAGGCAGTGAATGAATATGTGGATGAAATAAAGACAAGAACCCATGATGGAGCTGGGGCTGAGGACTAAGATGGGCTCCGCCCTTCAATGCTGCTTTCAAAAGGTGGGTTGGGTTGAAGGGCGGGAGGAACAAGCCTTGCCCATTCAGCCTCTTGGTGTTGACCACTTTCAACACCCTTCCAGGCTTAGCTCTCCTTTGACCATCCTGGCACCCAGCATAGGGCAATTGGTGTCCAGGATCAAAGAGCCTCCCAACTGAGACAGGGCTTTGTAATCTCTCCTCCAGGCAGTGGCTCTCAGACTTGAGCATCTGCAGCATTAGACCTTGAGGTTTTGTTGAAATACAGATTCCTGGCCTCTGCCCCTATAGTTTCTGACTCAGTAGGTTTAGGGAGGGGTCTAAGAATTTGATTTCTATAAATTCCTGGATGCTGCTGCTGCTGCTGCTGATCTAGGACACTCTGTGCCAAACAGGCTGGACAGAGCTGTGCTCCTCAAATTGTAATATGCATGCAACCCCCCTGGGCATCTTGTTAAAATACAGAGTCTAATTTAATAGGCCAGGGCTGTGGCCCAAGATGCTACATTTCTATCTAGCTCCCAGTTGGGACTGCACTGCTGGCCCACAGACTGTGCTTTTCAGCAGCAAGAAGCTACATCAGTGGTTCCCAAAACTATGTGTGTATTAGGTTCCCACATATTGCTTGTTTAAAATGAAGATTCTCAGACCCTGTCACTAGAGACTCTCCATAGTTTCAAGTTGGAGCCCAGTGATTGGAATTTTTAAAAGCTAATGCAGGATAGTTTTGGGAAGTCACTGGTATAGCATGTGAGTGGAGAGGTAGTAAAGCGATGGAAAGTTCGATGGAGGAAGTGGTACTGGAATTGGAAAATAGAGAAGTGAAGCATAAGGGAAGATAAGTACCCCTCATAACCAGGGGTTTTGGACTGAAACATAAATGTCAGCTCAGCTGTAGCTGGCTGTGTGGTACCTGCTTACATCAACTCATAACTCGTGGTTATGGTTGGGCCTAGGTTACCCTGGTTTATATACTGAATAAAAATCACATGGAACAGTGGATTGGAATTGAATCCTGGTGCCACCTCTTATTGTATGACCTTATATAATTACTCAGCCTCTCTGGGCCTCAGTTTCCTCAACTGTAAAAGGGAAGTAATACCCTTGCATCAGGTTATAGCTCAAACGAAACAAAATGTTGATGACATTTTTCCTGGTATTCAAGTCCAAATAGAAGTTGCCCTTATCACATTCTTGGGTTTAGGACTGTTGGGGTGAGTTTGAAAGATGGAGGAAAGTTGGAGCAGGCAGCTGTGGACATCTTTGTCCTGTCTCTGATCAAGGAGTTATTTTTCTGCTCCTGAGGGCTGCAGAATAATCGCAAACTTGGGGGCATGTTGGAATTATCTGGAAGGCCTTAGAAATTGCTCATACCCAGGTCTTATTTCCAGGGGGCTAAGCCAAGGATGTCCGGAGTTCCTTCAGAATAAGGTTGTGAGACTTCAGAGGGCCCCCGCAAAGAAGGGGACTGTGTGCCCCTTACATGACTTGTCTCCACTGTGGGGAATGACAGGCTGGCAGCATCAGCCTCAAGGGCAGGCTCCAGCCCTTTCCACCCTTCTCGCTCATCCATAAGATCCTTTCCTCTAAGGGTCATCTCCAGGCTGTGTCCCATCCCCTCTCCCCCCAGCCCTGGCTTGGAAATTGATGTTTCCAGGCTGAGCCACATCAGTTACAGACAAGATGGGCTGAACATTTTCTCAGAATGTAGGAGATGGACTGTATGGTATTATTCTCCTGTTTGCATTGACAACCAGCCTATACACTCCTTGAGAGCAAGAACAGTGTCTTCTTTCATTCACTGAACAAAGATTTATTTAGCAGTTATTAAAGGTCAGAAGGTAAGCAAGACCCAGCCCCAACCCCAAAGAGCTTGGGGGATACAGGGGAATGCAGACAAGCAGCAAGGCCATTATATAGGTGGGCTCAGAACTGAGATACAGAAGCCCCTCGAGTGAGAGCTCTACTGATTTGGTAAGAGCTAGGGGTCAGTAACCCCCAAATAACTTTAGAAAACTGGGCAGAAACCTTTTTACTCTAGCCCGGCAATGAGAAGGTGGGGGAGTGTTTGTGCCCCAGCCAGACCATCTGGTGCAAGCCTATGACTCACTCTCTTCGAATCATCATCCAAATGCGTTTTCTGAGGTCACAGGGGATCCTGGAGCTGAATGAAGAGAGGGCGTGCATCTGTGTGTAAACACAGACCCGGATTCCTGTGATCGTGGAGAGTAACGATAGAAAGCCAACACTTCCTGAGCAGCTCTCTTGGGCCAGGAGGGTCCTTTTTATTCCAGGCAGCACCGCAGGGCTGCAGAGGGACATCAGAATCCTTGTGTTGGCTAATTAGGGGGTGTAAATAGCAGAGCCAGGATGCAAAGCCAAGTTGATTTGATTCCAAAGCCCTAGATCTTTCCTCCCCTCTGCTGCCACTCAGAATATGAACAAATGAGGTCGGACTGGGCTTTTGGACACGTGGGGGTGTGTGTGTACAAACTGAGTTAGTAAAATAGGCACAAGATATCTGGTTGAAGGACAAAGAAAGTAGCTAGCCCCATCATTTAACAATAAAAACATGTGTTTCTCCCTGGGTCCTCTCCATGAGTACTTGGTCACATGGGGGCACTGCTTCACAATATAACATCTCTGGACTGTCTCAGTGATTCCCTCAGCAAAGCCGTGGCCCAAATAGAGCAGGAGGACCATGCAGCCCCACCTGGGGGAAAGAATCTGAGGGTTGGAGTGGTGGTGCCCTGCCCAAGGCCCCTTGTTTGTTCCTCTACCTACCTTAATTCCTCAGAGGATTTGAAGATACATCATAAAATACAAAATTGCTATTAATACAATGCTTAGTCAAGATAAGGGGAAATATACTTTAGAATACCTTTCACTCAGTTCCTGGTGCCTGTCAAGCCCCTTCCCACCTCCAGGCCTTAGCAGAGGCTGTGACGTCTGCCAGGAGCATGGTTCCCCACCCACATGCCTTCTCTCTGTGGTGTCCTGTCCACCCTCTGCTCTCAGCTTTCCTTTCAGGCCCCGTTCCCTGAGAGTCTGCGGAGCCCGTCTTGCAGTTGTTGAATAATCATTTGTTTACCTGTTTAAACTCCATGACAGCAGAGACTATCTTAGTTTGGCTTCCCCCAAAGCAGACCCTGAGACAAGCATTTGTTGTTCAGGTGACACCAGGGAGCACTGGGATTGGCCCAGGAACACGGAGCAGCCCAGGGAAGGTGTGTTTCCAAGCAGTTACTGTGGGCAGCTAGGGCTGTGGGGGAGTCTGACAGACAGTGTATTACTCACCTTCCCACTCCTTAAGGTCAAGGTTGCTGAATATTAATACACCAGCTCTATTTTAGGCACTGGCTGAGGGCAGCTCATGGGGTGGGTGGGAGGTCAATTCCTTCCTTCAGGTGATGGAGAGAGCAGTTGGAGGTCAGGCTGTCCAGTTGATTATAATGATGTGGCCCTAGGGGGTATGGCAGGGGCGCTGCAGATTGTGCTTCAAAGATCTTATCCACTTAATCCATCTTTCAGTCTTCACATGCAGTGGGTTGTCAGGAAAAATCTGTTAAATGACTTGATAGAAAGATGGGAGGCCAAATCAAAGAGAAAGTTAGACTAAAGATAGGCAATGCTAGACCCTTCTCAATGACTCAATATCCTATTTCCTTACTCTGAGCTTCCTGGCCACCATATTGAAAGAGGAAACAATGATTCTTATTGTTGACGGGGAGGAAGCACACCAGGTCCTCAGAGGTTGAGAAGCTTTTCCTGGCACTTGCATCTGACAAGAATTTCCCACCAAAGCTTTGTAGAAGGGGTAGTGATTAAGAAGACAGCACCCTTCACAGCTTTGCCCTGAAAAGCAAAGCAGATTTCATAAAATCAATGCTTATACTGTCTGCTGAGGAGAGCTGAGAACATGATGCTACTAAGCATGTCTAGGCATAAGCAAATTTCTAAGGCAGCCAAGGCAGTGGGATCTAAGTAAGTTGCTTTTTGAGCGTCTTAATTAATCAGTATAGACAGTCCAGAACATATGAAAGAACCAATGAATTACATGTTCTTCAAATAACCCTCCATAATTGTCACTTTGATCTGGACATGGAACCCAAGCCAAAGTCCAGAACATTCTCCCAGCACTTTAGTTCAGGATGGCACTATATGGACCGATTAAAAGCAATGGTTTGGAGTCAGACTGACCATCAGCTATTTGCTGTGTAACTTTGGGTAAATTATTTAAGTTCTTTGGGCTCTGGTTTCCTCATCTTTAAAATGGGAATGTTTATCCATTATTTAGTGCTGCATAACACACCACCTCAAAAGTTAGGGGCTTAAAAAATAGATAAATTGGACTTCATAAAAATTAAAAAATTTTGTGTCCTAAGAAAGTAAAAAGGGAATCCAGGAATGGGAGAAAAAAATTGCAAGTCATATATCTGAAGGGATTGATATCTAGAATACAGGAAGAACCCTTGCAACCTAAAAATAGAAAGACACAGAATTTATAAATCAGCAAAGTATTTAATTAGACATTTCTCAAAAATATATATAGAAATGGTCAAAAAGCACATGAAAAGATGCTCAAATCATTAGCCAGTAGGGAAATGCAAATCAAAACCACAATGAGATACCATTTTACCCCCACTATAAAGGCTAAAACAAAAAAGACAATAATAAGAGCTGACAAGGATGTGAAGAAGTTGGAACCATCATATGTGGCTGATAAGGATGTGAAATGATTCAGCTGCTTTGGAAAACAGTTTGGCAGCTTCTCAAAATGTTAACATACAGTTACCATATGACTCAACAATTCCACTCCTAGATATATACTCAAGAGAACTGAAAACACATGTCTACACAAAAGCTTATCTAAAAGTCTTTATAGCAGCAATAGGAATGATAACCGAAAATGGAAACACTCAAGTGGCCATCAGCTGATAAATGGATAAATAAAATGTGATAAACTTAAACAATAGAATATTATTTGGCATTAAAAGGGAGTGAAGTACTGACACATGATACAGCATGGTGAACCTAGAAAATATTATGCCGAGTGAAAGAAGCCAGACACAAAAGATCACATATTGTATGATTCTATTTGTATGACTAGTCCAGAGTAGGAAAATCTATGAAGACAAAAAATAGATTAGTGGTTATCAGGAGTCTAGAGTGTAACTGTTAATGCATAGTGGGTTTTTTGGGGGGTGGTGAAAATGTTCTGAAGTTAGATAGTGGCTGTGAGTACACAGCTTTGTGACTATACTAAAAACTACTGAACTGTACGTTTTTATTAGGGTGAATTTTATGGTATGTGAATTATATCTCAATAAAATTGTTATCAAATATAGTGGCTTAAAAAACAACCATTTATTTGTCCATGAATCTATAATTGGAGCTGGATTCAGCTGGGCAGTTCTGCCTCTCTCACCTGGGACCCTCCTGCTGCCATCTTGGGTTCAGTGATCAGAATGACCTCACTCATGTCTGGCAGCTGGAGCTGGTCCTCTGCTGAGCCACTTCAGCTTTCCTCCAAGTGGCCTCTTGTCCTCCTTTAAGCTAGACAGGCTTCCTTGCATGGCATCTCGTGGCAGCAAGTAGAAACTGGAAGGCGCCTTGAGGCCTAATATGAGGTGTCCCAGACTGTCACTTCCAGTACATTCTATTGGTGAAAGACAGTCACAAGACCAGCCAGGTTCAGAAGGTGGAGAAATAGATTCTACTTTTTGATGAGAAACGTGATAAAGTCCCATTGCAAAGGAACATGCATACAAAGTGGACAGAATTATTGAGACCACCTTTACGCACACGAAAATAGATATTTCAAAGGACAGTTGGAGGATTAAATGTATAGTGTATGTAAAGTATTCAGCACAGTGCCTGGTATGCAAAAACACTCATTAGATGGTGCCCAGTTTGTTATTCAGTTTGATTGTCCTATAATTTAGTTGCATTTCTGATTTAGTCCTAGGAGAAGGTGAGTTTAACTTCCACCTACTCTGCCTCATTAAATGGTGGCTAAGATGGGTATTAATAAGATGCTAACATTACACAGCCTGCCCCTTGGTGATCACAGATTCAAGGCTGGAAGGGTCTTTAGACCCTGTATAGTGATCAGCGGTGGGAACTAGAACTCAGAGAATAGAAGTGGCAGACTTACCCCAGGTCCCTTATCTCCCTTCAACCACAGGATTTCGAAGGTCTGAGCAGGATGGAGGGTCTTCTTCTAGCTCACATGGCACATCCCCTCTGACTCCCTGTCTCACACTCTTCCTTCCAGACCAGGATCCTGGCTCAGGCCATAAACATGGGGTGGGATCAACTTGCAGGAGGGGTCTTCGAGGGGAAAAGAAGAGGGGTCAAAATGCTGTCTGGGGATGAAGAGACAGGCGTCCCATGAGTTAAGTAAACTCAGTCATCACAAAACGGTGGCCCACAGGTTGTCATGTCACAGATGTGTTTCTAGGCCACATTTTTTAAACATTGAATTCATGGCCAACATTTGAAAATCAAGATATTTCATATAAACAACTCAGATTTGTGGCTTTTTCTGAAAACCAGAATGATCTGGCTACCCTAGACTGAATCTCCGCCTGGTATTATTGGCTACTTTTCCATGCACCGTGTTGTCCCTAGTTCACTGCTGCCCCTGCGGCCAGCAAATACCAGGGACAGTGACCTCTTGGCTGCCTGTCAGCCTCTGTAGACATTTGAGCTTGTGCTTCCTCCAGGCCCAACAAAAGGGTTAGAGCACTAAGGAGGAATTGGCCTAGGTTAGCTTCAAGGCCCCCTTTAAATATCCTTCTTGGCTGGACCTTAGAGGATTTGTTTTAAAGGCTTCAGAAGTTTCTCTGAATCACGGACTCAAACTCTCTTTCTAGTTCTGGGCTCCCCACCCTGCAAAGCTCTATGAGGGTGGATAAGAAGTGGGCAGGAAGAGTGAGTATATTGTGAAGCAGAAACAGATGACAGGTCCTTAGCACCGCCTCCCTCTCTTCATTCCTACTTCCTTCCTTGTGCCCTCTCCTTCCTTAGAGACCCAGTGTCCTCTTGGTGACATTAGGGTTCCCATAAACAGGTGAGCTGGGCCCCACAGTCTAGACCTTTTCTTACTGTTTTCCCAGCATCTCCCAAGTTTCACACACTCATATCAGCTAAGCAGTTAGTGGATGCTCTCCATCACAGGCATTATCCTCTTAAAGGAAATTCATTCTATATTTTAACAAGACAAATTGGGAAAGCCTCCAAAGCCTTCTGAGTGAGCAAGGAGACCTGAGGCCTTTGCTCCCCATGACCTCCTGGGACATTGTAAGCATCTTACTGCAATGTTGTAGGGAGCTGGGTCCAGCAAAGGATCTGTCTGAGCTCCAGTTACTGCCATGCCTTTCTCTGCCTGTGATCTTGTGTGATGCAACTCTTACTATGAACAAGGCACTGGGCTAAGTACTTTATATATTTTAACTCATTTGATCCTTCCAACAACCACATTTTACAGATGAGAAACCTGAGGTTAAGTAAATATACGCTAAAAAAGACTTGCTGGAATCAAGGGGATTGTGAAAAGTAAAAATTGTTTGCTATAGATGCAAGTGAGTCTGTGGATCTGGAAATTATTGAAAGGACATGTTGTTATCAGAGAGCTCATGTTGCTTGTCCAAGCCCCATAAGAACAGACAGCCTCTTCCTAAGATGCTCTAAGCTGACACAGATTTTGAGCAAGGTGGACGGAGATGCAGTCTGGCTGCTCTGGGGCTATCACTCTGCGCCACTAGCTTGGCCTGCTGGCATAGAGAGGGCTCATCCCTTTGCCCATCCTCACAAGCCTCAGTGTCCACCCATAGGCTGACAAAGCCCATCCCTGGGATGGTGACCACGGACCCCCATAAGCCCATGCAAATACTTGGTACCCCTTCTTTCTACCGGTGTCTGGGGACTACACAGCCCGCACCTTCCACAGGTCACCTCATTCAGCGGATTTTACCCACCAGAAACAATCAATCCCTGACTCCTCTGAGACATGAGGCCTTGCCAGTGTTTATAATAGTGAACCCTGCACTGCAGGGCCATACTGAGGGGACCGGGCCCTCTCACAGACTGCAGGGTTCACACAGAGCCCATGCTTAACCTCCCCTCAAACACCAGATGATTCCTACGCCTATTTCCAGCTCTCACCACCTGGCCGTTGTGCAGTTGTCTGAAGAGAAGCCCCAAAGCTGTCTATGTCCTGAAGGTTGTATGAGCTTCTCCCGTGGAGCAGGTAACAATCCCTTCTGGGCTGATGCTGGGACACGCCCTCCACTGAGCAGGGAGGGTTCTTCTTTAGCTTTGGAACAACTTTCCAAAACCCACCTGGCCTTTCCAAATCCTTAGCAACCTGTTGAGTTTATCCCAGTCACACTCCTTGCCCATGTATCTGTCAGCCCTCCTCTCTCATGGTGAAGAGAGAGCACAGTTCCTTCTATCCATAAAACCTAGAAAATTCAGGAGCAAGACAGCTGTAGAAGAAGGGATTCTCATGAAATTCTCTTTAAAAAGGCTTCTGCTCTAGTTTTCCTTCTTCCCCTCCCTGTCTTCTACCCCAAGAATCAAGGACCCAGAATTTCAAGGCAGGAAGAGCCTTAGTAATTCATCTTACAGTAACAGCACATCTTCCAAGAGCAGCAGCAAATACCTACCCAGCATGTACTCTGCCAGCCACTGTTCCAGAGGCTTCATGAAGGCCACATCATCTTCACAGCAGCCCATACGAAGTGGATGCTGTTACTACCACCCCAAGGAAACCAAGGCGCCAAGAAACTAAGTGACTTGCCCAAGTTCACTTACACAGACAGCTAGGAAGGGGTGGAGTCCCAGCATCCATGCTCTGAATCATCAGGCTAGACTGCCTCTCTGCAGACACCATCATTCCCTGAGGTCAGAGAGAGGAAGTTGGTGGCCCTGGGACCCTGGCTGTTGAGCAGAGAAGGAAGCTCTTCTGTATCCTGACTTTGAGGAATGTGCAAGGATTGTGGTCTTACAGAGCTAGCGTTTCAACAAGAAGCTCTTTCATTGATGGAGTCCCTACTATGTGCTGTGCTAAGCACTTGTTTCTTACAGAAAGCTTTGAAGTGTGTAGATGTGGAAAAGCTCACTTCCAGAAATAGTTCAGGAGACACCTCATGCTATACTGTAGAGTGGTTGCTTAAAGATAATTATATTTTACAAAGATGATACACATGCTAATCACACTGTATCTTTTTCCAAGATAGCTATAAAATAGCTACTATCTATTAAGTGGCTATAATTACTCATAGCTTCTCACAGCATGCCCCAAAAAGGAAACATTATTATCTTTATTTTTCAGATGAGGAAACTGAGGCTTATAAATATTTAGTATATCACCCATGGGAACCTAGGAAGCAGCAGAGTGAAGATTCAAATCTAAATATGTCCGATTCCAAAGTCTGAGCTCTTTTGACCACCTCACTTCAAGAACACACACACATGCATGCATGCACCACACATTTGTGTTGTTTCTGGTCCTCATATTCACAGAGAAAAGGGCTAGTCCCTTGGAAAGGCATGGCTGCATTCTGCCCTGCGGTGATGAACTTTGGTCTCTATAAATTGCGCCCACAGGAATTTCATATGCAGGCCTTTCAGTCCCCCAATTCCCTCTAGGTCTGTCTCCTGGCAATTACCCAAGGTTTTTTCATAGCCCATGAATTTACTGAGGCAAAATTTCTTTTCATAGCCCTGCAAAGCCCCAGTCCTAGGATCTCTAGATTTGTCTGTGCGCAGCCACAAAGGAAATGGAGAGGACACTAAGGAAGCTTTGAACCTGTTTGTGAGCAGGTCTGGAGCCATTCTTAGGACAGAGTGGAAATTCTCAAAGTCTGGTGGATTGGAGGAGGAAAGCTCTGCCAGAGCATGAGGAGGGAGACAGGGAACAGTAGGAGGCTGAAGGAGGTAAAAAAAAAAGACTCAGCATGTGTGTGGGGAGGTTGGGGAGGACTCAGTTATTTTCCTCAAATCTTAACAATAACCAGTTCTACTCTGGACATGTTATTTGAACAGCCCTGAGATCAGACTGTAAAAGTCCATATAAAGTTCATTATTTTATTTGTATTCAGGATGCTTCTAAGGACACCATCATCCATTTAGGGACTACTTTCCAAAGTCCATAGAAATTTCCTTTAAAAATTAGTGCTGGATGCAGTAACTGGTGAAACTGTGGAACTATGTCAAATTCGTGGTTTTAAGTGTCGTGGATGCTTAGGTGAAGCTGGGCAAACCTAACGCAGAAACTCTCTCTCTCTACTATTTTTGCAACTTCTCTCGTGTCCTAAAGTATTTCAAAATAAAAGTTATATGTTTTTAAAACATACTAGAAAGAGCATCACTTTCCCTAAAAAAAATGTGGTATGTAACTTTTCTGATGGTGACTGTTCCGTTGCAGCATAAAAGTCTCATTTTACTTTGGCTACCAGGAAGCTCAGAGTCAAATTTAAAATTCATTCTAGAAATACCAAGACACTGTGGTCTATATATTCATGTTCTTTCTCCAATTGTTGACTTCCTACACTTTTATATTTTTCTGCTCCTGACTGTTCCTCCTTATTTATATTTTAGCATTATTTTATTGTACATATGTCCTGTGAGTTACTTCCAATCATTTATGGAAAGGAATAATGCATAAATACATAAACTAACAAATAATTGGCACAGCTGGTTTATGAGAGGGTCATGTGCTTTGTAAAAAATATTATTTAGGAATTCTGTTTTACTGTTACCTTAAAGCACTTACCTGGTATCAATTTCCCCTCCCACAAGAAGATATTGCACTCAGGGTCCTACGCAGGTTTCCTGCTCATGGAGAGTTTTGGCCCTGGTTAGGGCTCTACCAAGCAGAGGGCATTGCTAATGAGCTTGTGGGCTGCCACCATTGCAATGGCATTTCCCCCAGGCAGGGCCAGTCTGGTTGTCATTCTGCCTGCAGTTCCATCATCACAGGTGCCTCTAGACGTTGGAAGTGTGTGGTTCATGAGACAACCACTATTCAAAGGCAAATACTCCTCTGAGAAGGGATGTGGTTTTAACAATTAAAACCTCGAGAGAAGCACCTTGGAAATGCATCTTAGGAAAGTGCCCTTTGTGAGCAACTGTGAGCCACACCCTGCTCCATGGAACGGGTTGTTATCATAATTAGCGAGGCTGCTGACTCAGAAATCTCAGCCTATGATGACGCAACACAAAGCAGATACAGAGCTCCCTATTCACCTACAGAGGAGGAGGGAGCCGGCCAGCCTACCGGCCAAGGTAACACCACGCCAGCCCTTCTGTCCAGTGTGAGCCAGCAAAGTGGAAAGGGCCTGAGAGCTTTGAAGGAAAATATTCAGCTCTGCCACTTATCAGTAACGTGGCCTTTAACCAATACTGCCTTCTAATGCGCCTCAGTTTTCTTGTCTGTAAAATGGGGTAAAATAGCCCAACCCACACATTTATTATAAGGTGAACATGCAATAAAGTGTATAAAGGGCCTAGCATAATGTTTGGCACATTGCTGGCATTCACAAATGTTTAATTCTTGTCCCTTCTTAAAAAAAATAATAAACATTTATCATGTGCCCAGTGCTATGCTAGGTTTCAGGAATACAAAAATAAAGAAAATACGTCCCTGCCCTCAAATGGATGACAATTACTGTTCACTTAGTATGTAGATCATCTTATTTAGGCCTCACAACCGCTCTATGCGATTGGTAATCAATCATTCACTCCCACTTTACAGTGCTGAGGATGGTCAAAACACCTCTCAACTGCTTGGAGACAGCGTAGGTTAAATATTGTGAAGAAGCAGTTGGGAGGGAGTACACAGCACTATTATGGGGGTGCAATGGGCTCCCTTTACATGGAAATTTTAAGAAAACTCAGGGAGAGCAGTTGAGCTGGGACGAGAGCCATGTTGTTGGAGCTGCCCCAGCCAGGGCCCAGGCAGTGAGTACGAGGATGTTGAACACTTCCTATGGCCTTTCTTCCCTATGATTCCCTGGTTGTCATCCCTGCAGGTGTCTGCAGCAGCAGCCTGAGGGCAGCCTGCCCACGGCTAGCATCATCATCTGTTTCCATGACGAGGCTTGGTCCACCCTCCTGCAAACCGTGCACAGCATCCTCGACACGGCGCCCAGGGCCTTCTTACAGGAGATCATCCTCGTGGACGACCTTAGCCAGCAAGGTGGCTGTGGGCTTCCTCCAGGCTCCATCAGGTGGGAGGGAATCTTGGGGGGTTTCCCATGCAAACAATGGGGTTTGGAACCTGTTTAGGAAAAGTTCCTAGAAGCAGAACTCCAGATGAGAGTTCAGGCGCAGGTAACTCATTACTGAAGAGCTTCTGGGGCAACCGGTATGGAAGTTGGGGAATAGGACAGAAAAGGGGAAGCAGAAAAGCAGGGCAAGAGTCTCAGGAGGGTCACTCCAGCCTGGTCCCTGAGATCTCTCCCTGGGGCCCCAAACTCCACATGTTCCGATAAGCTTCTGCCCAAGACACTCAAGAGTCACAAGGTGGGGGGCACTTTGTGAATTCCCTGCCTCGTAGACACTCAGCAAAGCACTTGACATGCATTAGTCATTAAAGCATCCTTGTTTATTTAACCTAATCCATTCACTTCTCAGGTGAGGAAACTAGGGCCCAGAGGAGAGAGTTAACCAGAGCTGAGCAATGCCCAGTACAGTGAAGTGCCTGACCTTCAGAGCCCAGACCTGCAGAGCCCAGACCTTGAATGTTTCCACTAACAGAAAACTCACCACTGGGGACCAGCCCATTGCATGGCCGAGTACCTAAAGGAAAATGGAGACAGAGAAGCCCCCTGCCCGACTTCTAGGTCACTGGTTCTTAAACTTGAATGTGCATCAGAACCTTTCAGTTGATTTGTTAAAACACCGATTTCTGGACCCACCCAAGAGTTTCTGGATCTGGTATTGGACTCGAGGATGTGCATTTCTAACAAACTGCCAGGTGATGATGCTGATGCTGGTGGTCCATGGGCCACACTTTGAGAACCACTGTTCTAGTCTTTGGCTGGGGCCTGGAAACTATATTTCTGGCTCAACTAAATGACCTACAGAAGCCCTTCCTGGTCTTGTGGGGAGATCAGACCGCCCCCACAGAAGCCGAGATTTGTGAGGGGAATGACAGAGGACAGAATAGAGCGGCCAGGTGCTTCTGTTAGTTCTTCCTAAGTTCCTCATGTTGGGAATTAAGCCAGCCTGGCATGGCAGTGAGTCAGTCTGGTCAGAGGCCTCAGGAGCACACGGGGTTACTGATGTGCATCTGGCTGTATATTAGGAAGGACCAATGAGCAGGTCCTGGGCTGAGCTGGGTTGGCTGGTGAAGGTACCCAGAGAGACTCTCCAAACCCTCAGCTGGGGCAGAGTACTCTCAAGAGCATGCCTGTGGTCCCTCCCCTATCAGCTGATGACCTGTGTTATTGTCAGTGTCCCTCAGGAGACTTCTCTTCTCCTTTTGTGTGTAGAGGCAAAGGAGCTGGGCCTTAGGGGCGTGAGCTGCCTCCAATGTCCTCAACTCCTTTCGCTTTCCACTTAGTCACACTGGACCTCACATCCATTTCCAGGCAGGAAAAGAGTGAAAGAGGCCAGCCAAGTTTAGAAAAATTCGGCAAAACAATAGTTTTCCCAGAATCTTCTTGTTTAGTATATTTCTATGGAATTGAATTAAAAGACTGCTACTAGCAGCAAAGGTGTAGTGGCAGGTGAGTGCTTTTAGCTGCCCTGAACAAAAGCAAGTTTCTGTTAGTCAGGTGGAAGGGGAGAATGAACGTTGGGGAGAACGATGGCAGTGCTCAATGCAGTGGAATCACCTGGGGAGAAGGTGGTGCTGGTTCTCAGATGTCCAAGTTCAGAAATTTTCACAGCTTCATTAACAAAGTTTTTTCTCTAGGCAATGGACTTGGAGCTAATAAGCTTACCAGAGAAATAATTACTAAGTAATAAATCCATACGTTTTACCACTGAGAAACACAACAGTCAAGTGGTAAAATGTCATACTGACCACAATCCTGTTGGTTCCAGGACAACTCAAGACTGCTCTCAGCGAATATGTGGCCAGGCTGGAAGGCGTGAAGCTGCTCCGGAGCAACAAGAGACTGGGCACCATCAGGGCTCGGATGTTGGGAGCCACCAGGGCCACTGGGGACGTGCTGGTCTTCATGGACTCCCACTGCCAGTGCCATCCAGGCTGGCTGGAACCCCTCCTCAGCAGAATAGCTGGTGACAGGTAACTCACCCACTGAGGGCTGGGGAGCCAGAGGTGGGAGTGCGAGAAATAGTCTACAGCCTCAACCACTCACAGAACATCTATTTGTCATTGAAGAAGACAACCACTAGAGAGAGACATATCCCTTAGGGTTTTTCATATGTTTCAGGCTTTTAAGAAGCACAGGGAAGCTGAGTTGAAAGGGAAGGTACCAGTCCATCAACTTTGTTTTATAGATACAGAAACGAAGGCTTAAAGAACAGCTTCTATTAGGGTGCAAATACCCCTGGGATGGGTCACAGCTTACCATGGTTATCACTACCTTTGACAAAAAGTCAGCAATTTTAATCAAGATTGTAACGTAACCTGGGAAAGTCTCTAAACCTTGCTAGATTACTCTCCCCTAAAAACAAGGCACTAGATGCTGTGATTGCTATAGTTCCATCAAGAACTAGCATTCTTTGGTTTTCTGGTTTATACAGAGGGGTCGTTAATTTTCTAACCGAGGCCAGCCCTTGGAATATGACATTGAAAAGGGCTGCATTACACATGCCTTGGCCTAACATTTAAATTTTTTGACCATTTCTCTGTTCTCTTTTCCCCACCTGCTGTCATTATCTCACTACTTCCTTAATCCACTTATATAGTTCCTAGACATGTTTTGTCAACCACCTCCCTCCCTCTGAATGTCCCACTCAGGAAAACCCAAACCTGGTGGTGACTAGCTCATCTTGGACCACCTCAGGCATGTCTTGGGCTCAGAGGGGCCTGTCACACAGTAGGAGCTCAATAAGTGGTTGTTTTTGATGCTGTTCAGCCAGACAGAGCTGATGCCAGAACCAAGCCCAGGACTTGTATTCCTGCATCCTTCCCATGTAAATGTTCACTGTCTCATTTCACTTGGGTTTGGCCACGCATATGAAAAAAAAAATGTCTGAGCGAGGAAGTAAAGGTGTTAGCATTTCGCCAGATGGAGATGGTTTCGAACAACATGAAGTAAATTGTTAGTAGCCCAGGTGTCCTTTTTTGTAAAGAATAATCAGAGCATGATGAAATCAACAAGGATTAATGGTGCCTAGTTCCATGACACAGATTACTTCCCACTCCTGGCTGACATCTCGCAAGAACAGGAGACGTGTATAAATTTGGCTCTAGGACTAGAACATGGCCGACATCTTGGATCCTGTTCTCAAACTCACAATGATTGTGTATCATCAGAGCAGAACCTGAAGTTGGCTTCGCCCACATCCCATCTAATTCCCGTGTTGGTATCACAGATGCATAGATCTCAGAGGGGCCTTTAAGATCATCTGGTCCTATCTCATGATTTCACTATCAAAAAAATTAAGTTCATGGAGGGCCAATGGGTCAGAGAACAGGCACTCGACAGCTCCTTTATGCATTAGGAACCCAGTAATTAATATTATTAAGCCTCATGGATGTATAACTCTAACAGATTCTTTTCATATACATTCTTCAGTGACCCCATGAGATGCCTCAGACAGATACTTTTGCTTTCACACTTTGTGGCCAAGTTAGGTATTCTGACTCTGGGTCTACTGCTCTTTTCATTGTATATGAATTTTTTTAAAGAATTGGGAGAAGCTGATCAGGGAGAAACACTTAGTCATCCCCACCCCTGGTTGTGAGACATGTGTTAAAACATTGATTAAAACCAGCCCCTCATGATGTCTGCTTCTCACGTCGGAGCCATTTTCACAGATCTGGAGATTTCTCACTCTAGGCTGAGAAGGAAGAACTTGGCAATACCTCTGTTTCCTTGGCTATAAATGAAATGGGGCTTCCTGTGCAGGCTTCCATAGTGAAGAGGTGGTGAGTCCATAAAATTATAATTTCTTGGGCTGTTCTCCTCCCCTCTTTACCAAACTGTCTCCCTGTGTGTGTTTCTCCTTCTCTCTCACTTTCATACACACACACACACACACCGACCTCTGGTCCTTGACTGATCTTGGCTTGGCTCCCTGTACATGTCCCACAGCTCATTCACAGCTTCCTGTGCCCTTGGCCCCAGGGTTCAGCTTGCAGCCCTCACAGGTGAGGATCTGAAAGAAAAGCTACCTCTCCCGGGTCTGAGTTCTCATCTTTTTTTCTACTACACACAGTGATGCTCTGTGAGCTGTGGCCTGGGAGGCTGTCCCCTTTCAAGGTCTGCTTTACTTCCCCATTTACCTTGTTCAGACATTTCCTCCCCTCCCGTAAAGCGAAAGGGTGGAAAATGCTGGAAGCCACTGGGTACATCTCCTAATAGGTGCTGCTCTTTGAGAGAACAAAGGGACCCCAGCTGCCTCAGAGGCTCATGGCAAGAGACATCTGTCACCAGGTGAGGACCCATTGCCCACAAAGCAAGGAAAGGTCTTTAAGAGCTTTCATTAAAAAGGTGGAGTGTGAACGGTGAGTAAGCAGTATTATCAGCCATAAATCAACTGTGTTAGAGTCATTGCTTTCTTCAAACCCTGGTCAGAGAATTCAGGGCCTGGTTACCAGCCCTTCTCCCCTGCCCTTGCCCACAGAGCAGGCCTGCTGATAGCAGTGTGGCAACATGGTGTGTAAAAAGGAGTCCCTTCCTCATGACCCTTTACTCTCCTTCCTCAGAAAATTTGTCAGCATATACTCATTTTGTTAGAACAAGACACTTCCATGCTACCTGCCAGAAAATTAAGAAATAAATATGTAAACAGACAGTGTCTAGGATATTGGAGACATCCTTTAGGATGGGCAGTGTGCAACCTTCAGCCCCAGGCAGCTCCTCTAGGAGCAACTGTTTTTAAGGCAGACTCAGGACGTGGTGATTGGTAGCTGGTTTCTACATAAAGTAACAAGGATGAAAATCTAGAGTAGCTGTCATTATCGCTGCCAACTGCTTTGTGCTGAGTGCCAACTCTAGTACCCCAGCCAAGGAATGGGAATCAAGGCTCAAGTAAAAGGAAGATATCCAAGGAGAAAGATGCAGTCCTGGGCGAAGTGCTGAAAGACAGTGATTCTGGCTCAAGAAGCTGTTCAAGCTGTTTCCCACTTGCAGATTGGTCTGGTCCCCTATCATAGAGACACCTACTTGTGAGGTCACCTAGTGTTCAGCCAGGACTGAGCCTACTCACTGGGGAGAAGCAAGGTGGGGCAGGGAATAGATCACCTCCCGCCTCTCTGCCCTTCTAAGAGTTAAATGATGGAAGGCAGTCTGAAAAATCCCATGTGAGGGTGTGAGTGTGAGTGTGTGTGTGAGTTCATGCATGTGTGAGTGTTGAGGAGCAACAGGGGCCCAGGATGCCTCCCAGCCTAGCGGAGGGGGCAACGTTCTGTGGGTCTGATGCCCCATCCTACTCCACACCGCTTAGCATGACAGGCCTGGCACTAGTCATGGAATCACACCTGAGCTGCAGGAGCTCTGGGAAAAGAGAATTCAGAGCCGTCCGCTTCTCAGTAGAAGAAGCTTTTTACAAACACCAAAAATTTGAGTGAACTTCCCAAATGACTTTACATATCTCAGGCCTGGAGGAACATCCAGGCCCAGGAAAAAGAAAGAGGGATGAAATAAGCCAGGGCTTATTCTTTCTGGTGGCAAAAGTGTTGGTTTCTAAGGCTGAAACTGCTGTTAGCTTTTGAATATCTGGATGGTAGTTTGTGAGTTGACCTGATATGGATTGAGTGTTGTGTACTTCCCACCATTCATGTATTGCAAACCTTACTGGAAGGCTGGGGCCCAGAGAAAACCATGGGCACAGGAAGCTGTGAATGAAGTGTGGGATGACTCAAAATTGTCAAATCACAGAAGACAGGGATATGAAGAGGAAACCAAGGCAGGATTGGTATTTCAGTTAACCAGCCTTTGTTGACAGCTCAACTGCCTCTGTTTGTCGTGTGAAATACAAACACTTGTCCTCCTGGAGCTTAGAAAGGCTTAAGAGAGGATCCACCTCTTATCTACCTGAGAGTTAAAACTAAATTCATAAGTGAGAGAATGATGGAGTAAGCAAACGCCTCTAGCTCCTTCCAAGTCAAACAGGGTAGCTTTGCTGTTTTGCTTTAAATGAATTCCAAGAACGCTGGATACATCTGTAGGTATGAAACCCAAAGCTGAATAGAAGATTGTTTGGGTTTCTTAAAATCACCATTTCTGAGTCACTGGACTGAGTTACTCCCTAATTCCGTCCTGATTAAGCAGCCTCTGTGGTCCATGGGAATAAAAACTAAAACAGAAAACTTTTCATTTCCTTCATTGACATTTTATTCTTCATCTCTATCCAAAATGTACTCAAAGAGGCTCATGATTAATCATGCATATGTCTGGTTAAAAATAGAAGGAAAAGGGGGTTTCAGAAAGGAGGAGATGGTATTGGGAATCGGGGGTAAGGCAGTTAGTAGTGGAGAGCTTTTCATATGACTGACTCCAGCTCAGAGGTCTAGGGCTGTTCAAATGCAATTTCCTTTCTTGTCTCATTATGATTACTAAGATGGCACAAATTTGGTGGGATTCTTCAAAATTCAACCACATGCCTCCCTGGCTCTTGATTCTGAAATTCCACAAGATCCTCTGCCAATAGCCAAATCCATCCCATCTGCTCAGCTCATTCCCCAGGAAGTGGAGACTTGAGAGGGGGCTGGGTGCCCTCCTTTCATCCTTGATCTTGCTTCTCAGTTTTCTTAGGTCAATACAAGTTGCCCCTAAATAGTGCAGACCAAGAGGTATTGAGTTTCCCTTACCTTCCAGAGGGAACCATGTGAAAATGGCAGGAAAACACATCAAGACTGTTGCTCTAGATATAAACCCCATGACTCCTCACTTAAGGCCACAGATTAAAGCTGATGATTGAATCCCAGGACCACCCTGGACCTTTCCGTAGGGCCTGGGCTTATGCCAGGCCAGCTGTCCCTGAGATGGAAGGAACAGAGGTGGAAATGGATAGGAGAGCAAGCACAACATGGCTGGCATCTCTCTGTCCAGGAACCTCATTTCCTTAGAGCAGTACTTGCCAGCCACTCTTGAGTTCAGGCCTCACCCATCCCACCACACACATTTTAGAAGTTGAGAGAGGCCAGGAAAAAAAATGGATTGTGATATTGGCTAGGTGGAGAGCAACTCCTGGTACATTGGAGTGACTACCTGTTTATTTAAAAGGTGAAGTTTCAGACCTGTACCAATTTTTCACATCACCCTCTCTGACATCATATCATAGGCTGTGCCAAAAAAATAAATAAATAAATAAATAAAGAAAAAAGAAAGATAAAATACAATCACGAACAACATCAGTAAATGAACTAATTAATCTAAACTCAGGACCTTGGCTTGCTGGTAGATACCGTCGTCGGCAGCCGTCCGTCTCGAGAGACGATGGTGTAGCTTCTTAAGAGTCTATCTGCACCGCCGAGAATGGCTGTGCAGTCCAACTCGGGAGTGACACGGTATCTGTCTCCTCCCGTGTTGAATCGACATCTTGCGATGACGCTGGAGTGTCCTCTCCAGTGAAGCTGAAGCTACAGAGCCTGGGCAGGGTGATATGGAGGGTCTGCTGTTGCCCATGCAGCAGACCCCCCCTCTCTTCGCAGCTGAAGGGTCCAAGGGAAAGACGGAGTCAATACAGCTTGGCTTCAGGTGCGCCGCAAGAGTTGCCGGTGTTGACTACAACGTCAAACCGCCTTAGGGACTCCGGCTCCGGATTTTCTGTCGGGGTTTACTCCCTTAGCCTTTCCCCTGAAGAGGTATGCCGCAAGGCAGCAGAGGTTTTTTGGAGTCAGAGTTTTCCTTCTCTGATGTGCCCTGACTGGAAGATCGAACCAGCGACACTTAGCTCGCAGGCCGACGCTCAATCCACTGAGCCAAACCAGCCAGGTGGTAGATACCACGTGCTCATATACCAGGGACACTTCTGGGGCTTGGCAATCCTGATCCCTCAAGTCAATCAAGTATTATGATACAAGAAGGGTCAAGAATCACACCCTGGAGCAGAGACCCCACAGACCCTCTGAATTTCTGTGCAATATTTTTTGTATGTGCTTATGATTATTTTTCTGAGGAAAGGTTCATAGTTTCCCCCTGATTCTCAAAGAGATCAAAGACCCCCAAAGAAGTCAAGAGTCATAATAGTCCTAGAGCATTATAGCTGAGGAAAACATTTGCAGGAAGTAGTTCAACCTCTCCTTTTACAAATGAGGAAACTGAGACCCAGAGAGGTTCGAAAGCTATCTTAAGGTCACACAGCTTGTTAGTGGCAGGACTAAGCCAAGAACCCCATCCTCTTAATTCTCAGCACTATCAACAGAGGTTTTTTAAAGAAAGAAAAGGGTAGGCATGCTCTTTAATGAAATGGGCCCCAATTTCTTATGGAAAAACATATTTTCTAGAATAATGATGTCCCATAGAATATAACATAAGTCACATGAAATTTAAACATTTCTGGTAAACATATTGCAAAATAACAAAATATATTAAAATTAATTTCAATATATTAAATTGAATTTTAATATATTTTGATATGAATCTAATATATCCAAAACATTATCACTTCAACATATAATCAATATGTTACTGAGATTTTAAGCTTTTTTCATTCTGTTTTCTAAGTCCAGTGTGTATTTTACACTTACACCACATCTCAATTTGAACAGACCATATTTTAGGTGCCCAGTAGCCAGCCACATGTGGCTAGTGGCTGCCATATCAGGCAGCGCATGTAGAGATTATATTTCTATCCCCCCAACAAGTGAGTGGTTTGCATTCCTTATTTGATGCTACAATTCTTTCCAGGAGCCGATTGGTGTCTCCAGTCACAGATGTGATTGACTGGAAGACTTTCCAGTATTACCCCTCCCAGGACCTGCAGCGGGGTGTGTTGGACTGGAAGCTGGATTTCCACTGGGAGGCTTTGCCGGAGAGTGAGAGGAAGGCCCTCCTGTCCCCCATCAGCCCCATCAGGTGAGGTCCCACCATGGAGCCTACTTTTCCTTTGCTTCCTTGGGATGGACTTGGCAGCTAGACAGCCTGGGAGCTGATCCTGGCTCCACTAGTTTCCTATCAAGTTACTTAATCTGTGCCTCAGTTTCCTCATTACTAAATTGGGCGTAAAAGACTGACTGAATGCATCCAGGATAAAAGCAAGGTACCCATCCTCATGTTCCCTGAGGGAACCTGCATCAGTAATCCATCAATGATGATTATGAACCTTATAGGGTTGTTGTTAGGGCTGAATGAGTTAATATATTTCTTAACCCCTCACCTTGAAAAATAAAATTTAAAAGTGCATTAAAAAAGATTAAATGATTTAATATATAAAAAGCATTTAGAGAGTGCCAGGCACTCATCTCTAAGTGTCATTATTGTCATATTATAATATTAATGGAGTCCAGTGACACTCTTCCAGATACCTTCAATAAATCCCCCAGTGTGAGGCGGTGACAGCCCCTGAGCTGGGCTGTTGACCTAGCTCTGTCTCACCAGGTAACACTGGAATTGCCCTGGCTTCAAGTCCTTTCTCCATATAAAAGAAGGATTCAGGCAGATGAATACTAAGACACCATAAATATCAAAATGGATTACTTCCCAAGTATTTGGTTTTTTGACAAATGCACTATTTATGTTGATGTTCTAGAGAGCTTCTGGTGCATAACAAACCTAACCCAAAGGTAGTGCTGTGAAATGAAACACCACCATTAAGCTCATGGAGTCTGGGGGTCATGAATTCTGAAAGGAAGCATCAGGGTTGGTTGTTTCTGCTCCATAGTGTCTGGGGCCTCAGCAGGACCACCCTTTACTAAACTACACAGGCTGGAAATGACTCAACAGCTGGGGGATGCAATCCCCTGGAGGCTGTTTACACATCTGAAGGTATATTCTGGTCACAGCTGGGACCTCCTCAGCAGGAAATTCCTCACCCCCAGAGCAAGTATCCTGAGGGAGCCTAGTGAAGCAAGCTGTATCTCCCTATCTCCTTAAAAAAAATAATTTATTGAGGTGAAATTCATATAACATAATATCAATTTTTAAAACGTGAACAATTCAGTAGTGTTTAGTGCATTTACAATATTGTGCATCCACCACCTCTCCCTGTCTCCCTAGAGTTGATTTTGAGCTCCCAGCCTCTGTGGGGTTAGTGGGGTGGGGAGGGAGTGCCCTACCTTGGGCTCAAGCTGTCCTGCATTGGTGTTCACCATGATGGTGGTCATGGCCTCTGATGGGGGGGTTGGCATGCCAGGACTTACCCCATAGCCTGCACCCTCCAGACGGTATCTCCTGAAGTGCCTCATCCTCTCCTGGCCACCGCGCCACAGCCCAGGCTGCTCGGCTGACAGTCCTGGGTCCTCCGGAGAGCTGTACCCACCACCTTCTGCTGGTGCCCCATGGTGTTGCTTGGACCCTGTCTCCTAGGGCAGGGGGTGGTGAGGGGTTCCTGGGCTCTCAGGGCAGCCACATGGGAGCCAGGCCAAGTGCCCTCCTCTCTCAGATCCCCAGCCACAAGCACTGGGTCCTCCCCCTCCAGAAATTAACCCTGATCTTATAATATTAAGTGGAAGAGTTAGAAATTGTATCAAGCAATATACAATCCTGGTTTTTAGTATTCAGGTATAACTTTGTATTTTTAATAATCTAAAGGTCAGTAGTTTTGTTAATGTAACACTGTTCTCTTGGAAATTAAAAAATATGAACTCGGACTCATTTACATCTCAAGACATACCCAGAGTTTAGCTGCATTAATATTTGTTCTAGTAAAAAAAATGTTCCTGAATGAAGGGACACACTCATTCAAAAGCTTCCTAGCTACATTTTTTCCTGTTTAAACCCATCTGATGGATATTATTGTTATCTTAATTCCCTTATTTGGGGGTTCTAGTTTCCTGTGTTTAAGCTAGCATTTAAACATTAAATACACTTAAGTGAGTCACATACATTCCCCCCAGGGTGGGCAGGACTTATCTACTACCATAGGCCCTGGTGGATTTATCTTAGAATTGGAGTGGATAGTCATGAAGCAAAAAGAATGGGTAAGGTCAGGGGTGAGGGAAGAAGAAAAGAGGAGGACAGAGCTGACCTTTGTCCAGGCTTGGTGCTACTTGCCTTGGGTATTTTATTTTAACTCTGATCTTCTTCCCAAAGGTCTCAACAGAGGGTCTCATGCCAGAGGGTAGGGGATCCTCAGGTGTGACCCTGTCACCCTCCCTGTAGGAGCAGTACCGGAGAATGGGATATAAAAGGCCTAGGCAACCATAGCTCTCTTTTTTTTCCCATAAAATACTGGGATTTCTGACATAGTTGTTTTGCTTCAGTCTTGCCATTAAAAGCACTGAGGTCTGTCTGAGCTCAGAGTCCACTCCCTCAACCACTGGAGCCCAGTAAGCCTCCCTGATGTGCTCCGGGTTCTGAACTGCAGTCTGTTCCTGTCTCCTCTCTCCAGGAGTCCTGTGGTGCCCGGAGGGGTAGTGGCCATGGATAGACATTACTTTCAAAACACCGGAGCGTATGACCCTCTCCTGTCACTGCAGGGTGGTGAAAACCTCGAACTGTCTCTCAAGGTATGTCCTGGGCCAGTGGAGGACCCAGATGGGCTCTCTGGAGCCGGGTGTGTGGTCACAGCTTGGAGGCAGCCATGAGCAATGCCACTGGTCAGGGATAAGGCTGTGGGACAATTATAATCATTAAATGTGGAATGTCGAACGTCCCATGCCTTCCCCTTCCCTGTCTCTTTCTGTCCTATCTTGATTTTGCCCCCAGCCTCCCTCATGAACTTGACTATGAAACCTGCCCACAGGAAAGGGCCTATTATCGGTCACACCTTAGTACAGACATTCCCCCACATTCTCCATGCACAGCATCCTTAGCATCTCAGCAATTATTCACAGCACCCATAGGCCAAAGCAAATCCTGAGCATTCAGTATATTGGGTTGTTTAGTCCAAACAACTGACTAAGTATCTGTTCTAACAACTCAGCGACTGCTGAGCACGGCACACTTCTCTAACCTTGAAATCAGACCACCTTTCTCATTTCCTGTTCCACCAGGCTGTTAGCACGTTATTTCCTTTTTCACCAAAGCAATCTCTGAAAACCCGAATCAGTAAAGATATACTACATCAAAAAGTTATCCAAAGTGTTGAAACCATGAATTACCTCAAGCTTGTAGTTTGCAGGACATCCAACAGATGTCACTGTTTCTCTCAAACGTTTAAACTATCCACATGGCCCTTGGAGTTTGCTGGGGCACCCTGAGGTACCCTGGCACACAGCCTTGGTGTGTTTCAGTTCACATGCTGCCTCTGCCCGGAACGTTTTCATTGTTACCTTTTTTCCCAAGTGGGCAATGAAAGGCTTCCTGTCAAATAAATTCTACGCCTTTGGGAGAGGTGGGTTAGTTGAGAGCAGAAAGACTGTTTAAGGAAAGCTTGCTTTGATCTCCACGCAAATAGTTTCTGGTGCCTTTGCAGCAGAAGACTTCACGAGCTTTTAGAAATTACTGACTACATGAGACACCCTTTCCCCTGAGGAAGCAGCCTTTGGAGAAGAGGGTGCTAACCCACATGGCCACACCTCCAGGAGCACTAAATCTGTGCCTGTGTTTCAGGGGGGAGCAGTCTGTAGCTGCATGGATGTCCCATCCCAGGACAACTGCCCCTGCTTCCTACCTTGTCACTCCCCCACCCTGAACTCCCAGATCTGGAAACTCCGTCGTATCCTGAGGACTCTACTTACCTGTGCCGCTTTGTGCTCCTGATTCCCTGTGCATTTTGCCAGCCCCTTGCAGCCCCCTATGCCCCACACGTCCTTGGAGGGGAGCGCAGAGGTGTGTATTTTGTGCTTTCATGGCAGACCTGGCTTTGCGGTGGCTCAGTTGAAATCCTTCCCTGCTCTCGAGTGGGGCACATCTATCAAAATCAGGACACTAACTCCCCACTGGACCAGGAGGCCGCCCTGCTGAACAAGGTTCGCATCGCTGAGACCTGGCTGGGCTCCTTCAAAGAAACCTTCTATAAGCACAGCCCAAAGGCCTTCTCCTTGAGCAAGGTAAGGGGAGCCCAGCAGGGGCTTCTGTGCTTATTTTAGGGCTGCGAGCCGGAGGCTGGGCCAGGGAGTGTCTCCTTCCTGTCCATAGGGAAAATAGAAGCTTCTGGTTTTTGCTTCCCTTGAGCCATCCCTCTCAAGTGGCTTTTCTGCTTGGTGGGGCTGTCCTCCAACTCTCTCAGCATCTCCATGGGGCACTTCAGATGGTCTTGGCCTGGAACCCCCCGAAATCTGTGGGTTGACGTCAATGGGATGCCAGCCATCATCAGGGCCCAGAGGAAAGACTGGGCAGGGAGGAAGGGACAGAACGGGTCTCAGACGGCCCTTTCATCCTGGGCAAAGGGTTAGGCTGTGAAATTATCTGAGACATGAAACAAATATAAGCATAAAAATAATCATGAAGGATCCAAAATAAGCCATAGAAAAATAAAAATTTTAAACATTTAATTAAAGTCCATACACACGGTATCTTCAGCTGGTCGACTGACACTTAGCTTGATTCTTATGGCGTGACACAAATATTATTTCATGTGAGACATGGGTTCACATTGATGTTTGCAGTGTTGGGGAGTGGGGACTCCAAAGCTAAGATTTCCAGGACCCACAAAGGTCCTGCAACAGCTCCTGCAAGCCCCTCATCAGCCCACGCTGCTGAGTGTGGTACATTCTCTGATGCACAAATGTTCATTTGATGACTTTCACAAGGAGAATAGCACCTCCTACTGGTAAGTGAGAAGATCTTTTTTCCTTTTGAACATTTTCATTAATTCATGTTTTAGAAATGTCCTATTGTTTACTTTGTTATAAAGATTTCAATGATATCACTGTCTCCCTGAAGGTGTTTGATAGCATGCATTTACTTCAAATCTAAATAGCTAAAACTTAATTTAGCTCTAGTGATTTCTTTCCTTCCATCACTGTTCCTGGCCGCCCCCCCAAAACCCTCACTTGAATTTTGAGATACAGAAATCCCAGACACCCAAAGACAAGGTCGGGTTTTGGTGCTGGAGGAGTTGACCTTCTCTTGTTTTCTCCTCTCTCAGACGTGATTATCCAAGGGGAAAATTCAATGTCAACATGCCCCACATTTGAGGCTGGGTAGATTTGCGAGTTTATCTCATCACCAAGAAAGGTAAAGGTGATAGGACTCTCATGAAGAAATGTTTCTGCTTTAGTAGCAAACACCATCCCTGGAGAAGATCTGGGGAGGATCATATGAACACTAAGAATGCCAAAAAACCCCATCAAATGCCCACTATAATTCCTTAGAGGAAAAGGGACAGCTCTCTTTGGTTTAATGATGGGTAAATATACTGAATAAGCAAGAAATTCCTGACTTAGAGAAGTTGTTTTCAAACTTTCTGTGGAAAATAAATGGTTAAGTGCAGATTAAATGCCTCCACCTACTGGATCATAGGCTGTAGAGCCGGGCACAGGAACCTGCATTTTAAACAAGTTCCTTAGGCATTTCTGAATGAGCTGCTCAGGGGACCACACTTTGAGAAGCATGTAGAGAGCATTTCAGTATGGCAGACTCAGGCCCTACTCTTCCCCAAAATTTTATCTGTGGAGTAAGGGAGGGAAGAAGTAAAATTGAACCAAACTCATTTCACATTACCAATTAGACCAGTGTCTAATTTCCAGACTAGAGGCCATCAAGCTGGAACTCTGACATAGATTTCCTGTTTCAGTTCCCTCTCTTTTTGACTCCCCACCACAAGAAATAATTATCTTTCTCTTTTTGTTTGTTTTTGGTCCTTTGAATCCCTCCTTAGCACCTTTCTCTTCCCTAGTAATATCCAGGATTTAGTACTAAACTTCTGGGCAGGGTTCTTTGTATCTTGTCAATACAGCCCCAAACATTAATTAATATTAAAGTCTGAAAGACTTAACCTTGATATTCATTCTAGGACAATTGTATTATAAAAGAGAATCTCAAAAAAAAAAGGGGGGGGGATAGTGTAACCCAAAGGAATGATTTGTTAATGGAGCAAATTGAGCACCTAGAGTGAAGAAAGATATATTCACCTCGCCCCCACCCTCACTCCATGATTTTCCAACTTAGTCTATCTCAGTTGCCTTGGGGTCCATTTCTGCCTCCACGAGACCCACTGTGGTGTTGTACCACACCAACCAAAGGTACAAAGCCCCATTTTCTTCCCCAGCTGCCTCCAAAAAGTCATCAGAGCATAGATATCATGGTCTTTGTAGACTGAAGATGGGAGGGCTTATGGAAAGGGAGTGACATCCCCTACTATGTGGCTGGTTCCACAGCTCTCTCTAAGGAAGACCCATCCTACTCTGTCCCATCCAAACCCTCTTCTCCTAACACAGCCCTGGGGAACCGTGGTCTTGGTCCCCTCATTCTGCCCCAATCCTTCAGCTTCAGCCACTTCTATCCCTCCTCCACCACATAAGTTTTGACCCATCTCACTGCCTGTGACTTTCTCCTCCCCAGACTGAGAAGCCAGACTTCACAGAACGCCTGCAGCTGCAGAGGAGACTGGGTTGTCGAACGTTCCACTGGTTTCTGGCCAACATCTACCCTGAGCTGTACCCAGCTGAACACAGGCCCAGGTTCTCTGGAAAGGCAAGGAGAAACCCATGGAGGATGAAGAGGAAGAGGAAGGGTGGGCAGTTTCCCAGGACAGGAACTGGATGTTCCAGTGGTCTTCCATGACCCTGGCCAACCAGTCCAAGCTCAGTGGGACCTCAGAGGCTTTCATGCCTGCCCTGAGGGAGGTCACTGGGTTGCCCCATAATCCATCCCAGAGTCCCTCACCAGGACAGGTGCTGCCTGCCTCCTTTAGGAGGCCTGTCCCTTAGGGTCAGTGGCTTCAGCTTGACCTTGCTCATTTTTGTGACCTGAAGATGGCACCTTGAGCTATACTCCAGAAAGTGAAGGAGAGGAATAGAGACTAACAAAAGGTAGCTTTACATGGAGGGTGGGATTCACTTCTGTGTGGATGTCTACTTTCAGCTCCACAACACTGGACTTGGCTTCTGTGCAGACTGCCAGGCAGAAGGGGATCTCCTGGGCTGTGCCATGATGCTGGCTCCTTGCAGTGACAGCCGGAGGCAACAGGTGGGTGGTCAGAGTTCTCAGGGTAATGCCCATCACTTCCCTTTGGGGCAACTCCTTTCAGTGGTTCCATGTCCCTTGATGGCTCACAGTCCCCCGCTGTGATCCCAGCCCTGCCTACCTTGCCCCCAGCCACGAGCACAGACATTGACTATCATCAGAGAATATGAGACTGAGCTCAAGAGCAATGGAGAAGCTGTTGAGCCAGTGCTTTTATCTGACAGATGAGGAAACTGAGGCTTAGACGGTGGCCATCCGGGGTTCAGGCAGGTAAAGGAAATGAATATCTTGAGCTGAGTGGAGGCTGTTGTGACTGAGGAGCCCATGACCCATGTGAAATGACAGCTGCACCTTCCCCAGCCTCAATAAATGGTTTTGTTTTGTGTGAAAGTGGGTCCAGAAGTATGAGATCATCCAATTTTTTTTGAAGATATTTAAAATCCAGAATTTATGGAAAAGCTCCCTATTAAAATTAAAAGCTATAATCAGAGGTCAAAGAAAAGCTATATGCAGGCAAATATCCAACACAGCACCATTTATGAACTATTAGGACCAGCCTGAGATCATTAGCCAACTAGAATCTGAGACGAGGAAGGCAGGTCACACCAGTGGGGGGCTATAAGCTCAGAAGCGCTGACAATGCCAAGGAACCCAGAGAATAGTCCCCGTTTGCAGCTGTGCCTCTAACCCATGACTCGTGACTCATAGTTTTAAGTCTCAAGTTCTCTGATACAGAGTCCTATCTATCCAGAGTAGATGTGCTCTGTCTTTCAGGTATTTCATGGGAATCTATGGGAGCTGACACTGTATCCCAGAGGGGGACCCATAGGGCACCCCAGGAGCCTGGTGTGTGTGTGAGCATATGTGTCTGTGTGAGTCTGTGAATCTGTGTGTGTGTGTGTGTGTGTGTGCGTGTGTGCGCGCACACATGTGTGTGTGTAAGGTGGGGAGGGAGTGTGGCTTTGGAGCAGACAGGCCTCATGGCCTCAGGTGACCAGTGGAGGACTTCCCACAGATGGAGTCACTGGCTCCAGCTTTCAGAGCGCTGGCCTCATTCAGAGCGCTTCCCATGCACAGAGCAGTTTGCTTTGTGAAGTTCATCCCACAGGGAGAAGGATGCAGAGGGTGCAGACGCCCCTAGGGGCGGAGGGAAGTAGCATACACCTCTCCTGGGATGCCAGGGCTGGCAGGAACCTCTCCCCAGAATCGAGGCTCTGATGACTTGTGTGGGGAGGGACCAAGAGACAGCACTGGAGACCAAGTCCGTATGTTTCCCCGAGGCCCCACTCTGCAGTGTGGCTGGCGTCCTCAGTACACTCAAGAAGGTGGGTTGTCCTGGTGACAGCAAAAGCTTATGGCCCACAGAGCAGCCAAAGAGAAATGCTGAGCATGACTGGCAGGCATGCTACTCAGAGGGTGAGGCCTGTCCTTGAGCCAGAGGTCCTGCTCATGGGTGTACAGAGCCCATCACAGGACAGGCTATTTGAGATCAACACCGAGAAATCCTGGTGGTGCCTAGTTAAAATCTAGGCCTAGGAAGGATGGGCCGGTCTCTCAACTAGTCCACTCCCTGCTTGTGGTTCTCAACCTTTGTAGATTACGTCTGTGGTTGTCTTACCGGGGCAGGATCAGCCCCTGACTCAAAGTTTGGTTCAGCTATTGAGACTGATGACTCCACACAGGCAACATGAGGGTATGAAAAGTCTCATTGTTATTCACATACTGAGACTTTCTGGGGGAGAGCAGGGCAGACTCCCAAGCAGGTCTGCAACTGGCTTGAGATAGCAGATGGGGTGCCTGCTCTGGCTCTTCTATGTTTGGGGTGTGGGCTGTGGAGGGTGCCCAGGCCCGGGCTGGAGTTTACCTGGTTTAAATGTCCTACCAACACCAAAGAAGGGAGCACCAGGCTTTCTCATGAGCTCATCCAGAAATGGAGCAAGAGGAGAAGGAGGGGGTGGGCCTTGGAAGCTCAGAGGTCAAAGAAAGACATGTTTATTACAGGTTAAATGCTTCTTTTAAGAAGTTGATGAACTCTAAGGATGCCTTCCCAAGGAAAATGCACAGAACCATATCCACACAAAATTTTAATTATTTCAAGGGTTCATGGAGTCCTTGAAGCCCCCTAGGGTCCAGGGGGCTCTGAAATTGCTAGCTGATAATTCCCAAAATCTAAATGAAAGAGTCAAGGCAGAACTGTGTCTCTTCCTGCAGCCCCTCAGCTGTTGGTAGACTATCCCAAGTGTCTGAGGAAAGAAAAAGGTAATTGAGACAGGGGAAGGATCTCAAGCAGGGTCATTCCGGCATCCATAGAGGCCCCTTGGTCATCAGGAGGGTCTGCTATAAATTAGACTATCTTCTCTTAAAAATTTCCATCATGGAATAACTGCTCTAGGTGGCAGGCAGCTTCCGTGATGCTGACTGAGGGTTGGTGGGTCCACCTCTTTTCACAGCTTGAGTGATGACCTAGAAAGTCCAGCTTGCCATCAAATCTCTCTTCTTTCAGCCTGTGACCTTTGAGTTAAAGGCTTCTATGAAAAGCAAACAACCAAGTATAAGTCCCTGGAGCTATTGATCACAGAATCAGGTAATGCACTGAGAGTCTGAGGGCAAAAGCCAGAGCTTCGCTTGGAGGGGTCTGAGTGCAGACCTTCATGCAGGAAGGACCAGCTGAGGCTGGGCTGCACAGTGTAGGTCCCAGGATACTGGGGGAAGGTGATGCTTGGGATCCATTCAGCCTCTTCAGTTTTGCCTTTTCCCAGTCGTCCCAAACACATTGATAGGCATTCATACCTGGCACATGGGAGGAGGACATGCATATAAAGTGAGGAAGTCATGTAATGTGGCAGAAACAGCTCACCAATTTCTAGCTGTGTGGTATTGGGCAGGCTTCTTAACCTCTCCAAATCTGAGTTCCTCATCTGCAGTGGGAATAATGCAGCCACCCTCATGCAAACAGAATGTTAGTTTTTTAGGTTTTTAAAATTTGGGGTGAGGTGGAGGAAAAGCAAGGACTTGTGGATCCAGCAAAACTGTGAACTAGATAAGCCAAGAGCCCTTGTCCTAAAAGTACCTAAATGTGTTACATTAAAAGATAAGAAGAAAGACCCTTTTCCATGCATAAGTAACTGAGTTTATAAGATAGAGAAATCTCCAGGGGCCAAAAATCAAGAGGCAACTGAAAATAGATCTAACGGACATAGGCCAAGCTGCCCTGCCTAGGAGGAGGGGACAGTTACTGGCAACTTCAGGAAGCCAGAGGTGTTGGTTCCATGCAGAAATAGGTGACCAGAGCCTTTCTTCAGCCCATTAGGGGTGAGAAGATGGAAATGAGACTTTCATGTCAAGCCAGTATTGACCTTCAAAGAGAAAGTAAAAACTTCGAACTGTGAAAAATTTAACCAGAAAAATCCACACACTGCCACAGGAAAATGATAAGGAATCTTGCCTGTTTCTACAGGGTCTTTGAGTAGGAGAGAATTATTCTTCCCTAAATGTTTAACCACGGATTTGCATCTAATATAGGTTTGAGGTTCATATTGATGAACAGTGTGGTCTGGGAATACATCCGCAGGACCAGCTGCCTCATTTGTGGGGTCCAATGCAAAATGAAAATGGCAGGCCTCTAATTCAGCATTTAGTAAGAATTTCAGGACAGTGACAATACAGAATTAAGCCAATTATATTACACCGAGAACATTAAGTTCTTCTAAGCATGAGTCCCCATAGGGCAGCACAGGTCACATGCCCATGCAGCTGATTCTGTCTCCAAGCCACAAAACTAACATAAAAATTAGTTCCGCCTATACGTGGCAGGAACAAACAGCAAATTGTTTTGTCAGGAGGTACCCTCCATCCCAGGCACACACACTTCCCATAGTAGAAGTCCCAAATGTATGCACAACCCAATACTCCAATGCACCAGAGGAAATAATAACCACGAGGAACCATCAGCAGATAAAACAAGCAGCAGGGAAATTAGTTGCAGGGCCAAGTCAGCTCTCTCTAGAAAGTGACCGATTTGGGCCTCAGAGGGATTTCTCACCTACCCTTCCAGCAGTACACTCACAAAGCACACGGCATTCTTTATGGCCTCACCTATGATGCAGTAAATAGAACAATGGAGGGAGACACCAGAGTATATGACTATGAATGTGAGAGCAGCTGGAATGTGGAGATGTCAGAGGCCAGGCCTAGTCGAGCTGCATGTTTGTGGACTTGACTATGAAATACAGTCTTGCTGACCACCCCGTCCCACCCCAATATCTGAAGATTCCCCTTAGACCTCAGCTCTACCCTGAACTCTGCTTCCCTCATCTCCAGCATTGGAGAAAGTCTCCTTCTGGCTGTGCTAACAACCATTCCCTCTCGCCCAGCACCTGGAGCACGCTGGCAGGAAGGGGATCCACTTTGGCAGCCCACCACACCTGTGCTTTGATGTCAGGCAAGAGCAGGTGATTCTTCAGAACTGCACCGAGGAAGGCCCCGCCATCCATCAGCAGCACTGGGATTTCCAGGAGGTAGGTAACCCATTCAGAAGAGCTTGGCAGTGCTGGTGGTTGACACTGTCTCCCAAGCTCTTCCAAGTGGTCAAGTTTTACCATTCAGATCTGTGCCTCTGTTGTTTAAATTAATGGCCTGGCACTAAGGCCTTGGGGAGGTAAAGCCAACTTCGCAGAAATGCTGGGCCATCAGAATTTTGAGCTGTATTAATTTGCCATGTTTCTGTATAGCTCTGACCTCCTTTGTGGCAGAGAATGGAGACAGTCCCTTTTTGAAGTTTTTTAGCTTGTGTCAGAAGTAGAAGCATTGTAGAAGCAGTCAACTACTTCATTGGTATGGTTTTAGGAAAGGCTCTCCCCTCTATCCCCAACATAGATGCTGATATAGGTATCACTTTCTTCCTTTGCAAATGCTGCTGTGGACATTTCATCATTTCAGTAAGACTTTGATTCCTTTCACCCCAGGGGAGAGAAGCTCTAGATCCTTTTCAGAAATTATGCACCAACAGAAAGGAAATAAGTAAAATACCAGTACTTAGGAAGAGTACATGTGTGCCTCATACAGAATTAGGATAAGAAGGTGACAGTGTCAATAGTTCCTTCTCCACCTCAAATACTTCTTGAAATAAGTTAGGGTAAAAATATACAAACAAATAAATAAATATACATACCTTTTTTGTTTCTCTCCTTTAATTTCATCTTGGGAATAAAGAGGGTAAAATAAGCAGACTGTGCATTGGCATTCTTAAAGAAGGCTATAAAAGAAGAAAATTATATCATAGAAAAGTTAGGCTGAACTAATAATAAGCATTTGAAAACAAAGCTGGTAGGGCTTTGGTGACAAGTAAACCAAGACTTGGGCCCACATACTCAAAGGAGTCTTAGAAACCAAGGCAAGATCCTTTATGAATGATTATAAAGCATCATTCTAAGCAAGTCCTGTGGAGAAGACACATTTTAGAAACAGCATTTACAAATAGAAGGTAAAAGATTAGTGGATAAAATACACCTAGCATCTTTCAGGCATTAAAGAATAAGACTTAGGAAAAGTATTATTATTCTGCCATAAAAGGAATGATGCACTGTTCATAGATGCACTATTCACAATAGTGCAACCCCAATGTCTAATGATGGATGAATAGATAAACATATACATACAATGGAATATTATTTAGAGTTACAAATGAAGGAAATTCTGTCATATGCTACAATGTGGAGGAACCTGGAAGACATCATGCTTATGGAAATAAGCCAGTCAGAAAAAGAAAAGTACTGTATGATTCCACTTATATACAATGGTTAGAGTAGTTAAATTCAGAGACAGAAAGTAGAATGGTGGTTATCAGGGGCAAGGTTGAGGGGGGTGGGGGGGAGTTGTTTAATGGGTACAGTTTTAGTTTTGAAAGATGAAAAAGTTCTGAAGATCTGTTTCACAGCAATGTGAATATACTTAACACTGCTAAACTTTACACCTATAAATGGTTAAGATGGTAAGTTTTAAGTTATGTATTTTCACCACAATAAAAAATAAAGAAAAAAAAATAGATGATGTTTTATGCTATAACATGGATGAAACTTGAAAATATTATGCAAAGTGAAGAAGCCAGTCACTAAAGGCAACATATTATATAATTGCATTTATAGGAAGTATCCAGAATAGAAAAATTCATAAACACAGAATGCATGTTAGTGATTTTTAGTGGTTGGAAGGAAGGAGGATTTGGAAGTGATTGCTAATGAACAATAGTTTTCTTTTAACAGTGATGTTCTGGAATTACATAGTGGTGATGGTTGCATATACTGTGTGAGTATACTAAAACCCACCAAGTTGTATACTTTAAAATAATTCATATTATGGTATGTGAATTATATTTCAAAAATACCTAAATAATAAGTAAATGAATAAATGGACATTGTCAGTAGTGCCATTAGGAATGTTTAACTTTTCCTAAAGATGTTGATTTTTCCTTGAAAAGTACATGGCTAGATACAATATTAAATCTGATAGATTTGGTATAGTTTTTCAAACATGGCTGACTCAGCCCTTTGGTATATCCTTAAGTCTTACTCTCTACTGTAACCTGGTAGCAGCAATACTAAATTGCAGGATTAATAGAGGTCAGATATGAAATTAAATCATTTGAAGGCAGAAATTTACAAGCCACTGATAATAATAAATGTCACCAATACAATATAAAGACCAAATACGAGTTTTACACTGGGCATTCTACTAACCAGGACTTTCTAAGATACGGTATAATTACCCAACCATGGTAAAGATAATTGAATTAATGGCCCCTAGACTCTGAATGATATCTAAAGTTCAGAGTTACTTAAATAACATTATATTTTAACCAAAATACCACAGTGCCTTACTAGTTCCAGTTCACATTTTCTCTATTATTCTCTTAATGGTTAGCACAAACCTTAGAAATTTCCTTCTTTGCAGACAGACTGAGGGGGACTGACAGGTTGTCTTTTTTCCCCTTCTCACTTGTCAGAATGGAATGATAGTCCACATTGTTTCTGGGAAATGCGTGGAAGCTGTGGTGCAGGAAAACAACAAAGATTTGTACTTACGCCAGTGTGACGGAAAAGCCAGCCAGCTGTGGCGATTTGACAATGTCTATGCTGTGGATGAACGATGAAGGCCAGTGTTGGCAGGAAGACAGAAGTCTGGCCCTTACAGTGGAACCCCAAGAGAACTAAGAAAGCAGGTATATGTCATGAGTCAGCCCCTCTGGGTTTGTACTCCTTGTGATCATAGAGAAGGAAGCTCCATGAATGAATCTAGGAAGTGTTTTCGTTCTCGCACCTGTGCCATCGACTGCTGGCTGTTTTAGAAAAAGAAAAAGAAAAAACATATATATTCATTGTCTTCATCACTGGTAGATGGCCATGACGTAGTACAGAAGAGTCTTCATTTTCTTCCATTGAGCATTGAGCATGTAATAATTGCTTTTAATCTCTGAGCAAGGAAAGATACCTGGACCTTCTCTGGTAGTACTTCCAGAATACATAAATCCAATTGATCAGCTTATTTCAGATGGCCTTACCTTGGATCATCCATGCAGCCAACTATGAAAATTAAAGTGTAAAGAGAGCATTGGGCCTGCCATACTAAAAACTTTGCATCAGGCTTATTAGAACAAATTTCATGTTCATTGATTGAGCCGTAGCTCAGAAGAAGTAAGGGATGCTACTGAGAGGAAAGTTGGGTTGGAGAGAAGATGGATGAGAGTTTTGGACCAATTCTCCAGCTCAGCCCAGTAGCTGAAAAAAGTCGGTAAACCTGGGATAAGGTGTTTTCATGTTCATGAGAATTTCCTCAGAACTTTCTACCTCCATCCACCCTGCTGTAGCCCTTCTCTAATTTGGTTAACCACAACCAAATTCTCATGCAATATAGTCAATACTTCTCTTCAGTCATTGGTCTTTGGAAGGGTCAGCTCAGACTGAAGATTTCCATTAACAAAAGTGCATAAACTAGAGAAACTCTCCTGATGCTCAGTTACAGGGTTTGTATTGACTGGACCAGACATAGAAACCTTTGCAAGAGACAAACCTTCCTTGTGGGAAATATCAGCATCTGAGCCAAAATGCATATGAGAGGAACCAGAGTTTGGTGTTAATGTTAATGAGGGCTGATGGGGCCATTTCTGAGCCTATCGGAACTGTCTGGGACCCCCAGTGTGCCCACAGGTTGAGCATTCACAACTGCGGGAAGAGCACACCTCCACTAGAGCAGAGCCAAGCTAGCAAGAGCTGACTGGCTCTCCTTGCTGTGACCTGGCCTAGTCTCACCATAAGGGTTGCTCAGTGCAATTGGCTCTGCCATTTAGAAGGCACCATTTAAGCCCATTTCTCTTCCAGGTGGAGCTCACTCTTCACATGCTCATCTTAGCAACCTCTCCTCAAAGATGCTGGTCTTCTCTGGACTCTTCCAGAATGCAGTGTATATCAAATAAGGAAAACTGGGTAGGAAGCGAAGGTTTCCCAACAATAACTATCATATTTATGTACGTATTCCTTAAGTCAATGACTCATTGCGTTTCCCCTTCCTCAGAAGACATTTTAGACCTGTGCTAGTAGCCACTAGCCACATGTGGCTATCTAAATGTAAATGCACTAAAATTGAAGACAATGTAAATTCAATTCCTCAGTTGTACTAGTCGCATTTCAAGAGCTCAATAGCTACATGTGGCTAGAGGCTGCTGTATGAGAGAGCACAGATATGGAACATTTTATCTTTGCAACCAGTTCTATTAGGTAGCACTGATCTAGAGATACATCATTCCATCAAGGGAAGAAATTTCAACCATCGTCTTCTTCCTTCAGACTTGTATATATTTAAAACAAATCCATCTAATATTCTGAGGTGGAGACAAAGCTAATAATTCTCAGATGGCAACCCCTAAAAGGGTATTAATGGTTGAAAAATAAGAAGTAAACAAGACCTCTATTTTTTTAAATGAACTTTATTATTGGCATTGTGGGTATTTGAAGTTGCTAGAATAAATTAATATAATTAAATAAAAGGCTGAATTCAATAGTTTAAGTTGTGTTTGGCAGTGATTAACAAAAAGACCCAGATGGCTTATTGCTTAATTGGTTGAGCAAAAGAAGAATATGGTGTTTCTTGCTTCCCTAACCATCCCTATGATTTATTACCTTATTATAGAAATGGCTGTCAACTTGGTCCCTGGCTGGTACTTATGGACCCGTAATTTAAACAAAACAGATGCCTCCATTTAGTTCTAAGAGAAATTTAACCTTTTCCTCATAGTATAATCAAGTGTTCCAATTCTTTTCTTTATGGGCTCAGTTCTGATTTTGTCCACAATGATCACCTTAAAAGTAGAGAAACCTGGCAGTTAGAAGATTCCCAAGTTTAATCTTCATGTGTCCACCTGAATTTGTATGGTTGAAGTTTATTGTTTGGCTTTTAAGATTGACTTCATCACCATCACCACCAAGATCTCTTGAGGGGACAGAGAGAAGTATTCAGTCAGCAGTCTAGAGTCCAATACTCTTTATGCTATTTCACAACAATCAAAGCAGATGTCATGCCTGGAGAGGCTCTGGTCTATATCCTCTTTGGTCTCAATGCCATAGAGTCCACTGGCCAACTTAGAATTCTTACTTCTAAAGAGATCAAAGTCCCCCATGTCCACGGTGATGGTGCCATTACTGCACCAGAACTGAACATTATTAGAGGTCATTTCGAGGGGATCCCATTTTCTACTGAAGGGCCATGAAAAACAGCAGTTGGACACCAAGTGATCTGTGAGAAGTCACCACATCTGGACAAAGGCAACCCACTGATTTGGGGCTGCCTTGATGGGCACAAATCTACACATCGTGTACACTATTTGTCATTGTTCTTTAAAAACACAACTTGTTTGTGACCACTTTTGACAAAACCGCAAAGCACCTACAAGTTCTGCCCTCATTATTAAAATGCCTTGATTTAGACATTTCAAATGATTCTGTTAAGCACAATGGCCAAGGAGATGACATTTTCAGGATTCTCCAATCCCCTTGCCAGTTTCAACCCCTCTTCCATGAAATGTGCTTTTTGGATTTAGAAGTGTGTCCTTAGCACTGCATTAACATTGTGGGGATCTTTGCTGGTGTGGTAGTTTTTTCCACAGGTCTGGGATGCTTATATTTTCTCATCACCAAGAGATCTATGTAATACGAATACACTATGCTATCACAACATATAAGCAGCTCTCCTAACTTTATTTGGCTTAAACGTAGTCATCATGATCACAACCCCCAGCATGGTAGTTTGCAAGCTCAGACCTAACAGATCAGACTCATGTTTGAAAATTCAAGTTTCCCAACAATTCCCAAATTATTCAGCTAACTCACAGTCACCTGGCATTCCAGATTCTCTTTCTCTTATCTCTGATTAAAGCTGCTTTTCCAGCACCATGTTCTCTGGCCTCTTTTACCTCACTCTCCCTTTTTCTCTATCTGTCCTCTGTGTCCCTCTATTAACAAGTCCAATGGATCAGTGTTGATGTAGTGAACAGCATCCGTTTCTCCAAAGGATTTTTGGAGTACTGAGAAAATCAATGAATTGCCTCAGTTTCCAGCTCTTCTCAGCCTCAGCTCCTCTCCTGGTAGAATCTATGGTATGAAGGCACAGGAAGGCCATTTAATATAGATGTGGGATGATAGGGCTACTAGAGGTGCTGCTGGTAGTGGTAGGACTATGGTCCTGGTCTTATGAAAGCAGCTGGGGCCCTGGCAGGCATGTGGCCCTATACAGAGGATCTACATGGAGGCAGCTACAGGGGACCCTCTGGAGATGGGCTGAGACCTGAAAACAGCCACATCTAAGAGCCAAACATGAGATTAAATTATGGGAAAACAATCCTGCCAAACCCCAAAATATGGTTCTATGAATCTTTAACTTAAATCCCACAGTAAAGTTAAAGGACAATTCTGAAAGAAATTCCAAATTCACCCTTCAACGCCAGAGTCTGTGACACAGTGTTCTGGCCCCACCGGCCTCCATTTGGTCTTAAAGCTTTAGTGCTTCTGAAGAACTTTCTTTCCAGCTGTCAGTATCTCTATTTCTTCACCTGAGGATTTTTTTCCAGAGCCAAAGAAAGCTGCTTTAAGATGTGGGGTCAGACTGCCTTGAAAGTCACCTGCAGGAGCAGCCTTCAATCAAAGATTGACAAGAGTTGGTGTAAAAATACCTCAGGTCTCTTACCTCTTTGGCAGGATAACTCTGAGGTGCATGTTCTACACCATTTCCCAGAGTTCACTGAGGGATTAAGTTCTAGTTCCCTTGGTGGGAGCTGGCATCTTTAATTGGATCATGCATCCTTAATTGGCTACATTCCTTTCCCCACTGCCCTACTGGTGCTTTCTAAACTCACCTTTGAGGTAAAACATGTGCACTCAAATCCTTGTCTTGGTGTTTCCTAATGTATAAACCCACCCTAAGACACATGAACTTGCCCACCAAAGCTTCCATCTACAAGAGTTATTTTGCTCATCAAATTTCACTCCTTATCAGTAGTCCCACCCCATGTCCCAGATACCCCATCTCCCCTGAGGTGAACTTATCCCACCAAACTTCAAGACCAAAGTATGGGCTTCTGCATAGCTGCGTCCCAGGACAAGGAACCTGGGGATGAGCAACATGCTCAGTCCTCATCCCAAACTTATCAATACTATTAACATCCTTTCTCCCTGAGGAAGAATGAGTGAGGGGTAGAGAGAAACCACAAATATTCTATTAATGATGTCCCTTCTTATAAAAGGCTGAAGCCTAGGGAAGCAAGGTTCTTCCTGCATTGCAAAAAAATGTCCCTTCTCATATTTTAATTATTTTTATATCACTGGTATATACCAGTGTTAGAGGATGTATATGTATACTATATAAGTTAGGAGTGGGGAGCATGATTCCTTTCCATAATAGTGAGGGGATTCAGATATGAGGTGGATGTTAAAGAAGAAATGGGCTAAACAATATGGTAAAGACCTAAAGAGCAAGATGATTTAAGAGGTGTTCCTAGTGGGAGTGGGAGGAAGTTGACAGAGGGATTTTCAGAGTTAGGTGTTTAGTCTTCAGTATAAAGTTGTTTGCTTTATTTCGATGACCCCCAACTTTTAGCCAAGACTTCCACACTGACTTGTGAACTGTGCTGGAGGTTGGGAATCAATGAGTAGGGCTGAGCTCTGGCCAGTTGACTCAGTTGGTTGGAGCATCATCCCCTACACAAAAAGTTTGCGTGTTCAATCCCTGTTCAGGGCATATAACTAGGTTGTAGGTTCAATCCCCAATCAGGCATGTATGGGAGGCAAACTTTATTTTTTCTTCTTTTTTATTTTAGTATATTTTATTGATTATGCTGTTACAGTTGTCCCAATTTCTTTTCCCTTTGTTCCCCTCCACCCAGTGACCCTCCTCCCTCAGTTGTCCCCCTCTCTTAGTCCATGCCCATTGGTTGTGCATATAGTTCTTCTCAACATCTTTCTATCTACTCCACTCCCTCCTACTATACTTCTTAATTCCTGTACCATCTCCCTCCCTTTCCCCCTTCTTGCTGACCTCCCTCCAAAATGTTCCCCATACCTATAATTCTTTTCCCACTCTTGTTGCCTACTTAGTTTGCCTTTGTTTTGGTTCCCTAGCTTCTGTTGTTGGTTGTGATACAGTTTTCATTTTAATATTCATAGTTTTGATCCTCCTTCTCCTAAACAAGTCCCTTTAACATCTCATATAACAGTGGTTTGGATCTGATGAACTCCTTCAGTTTTACTTTGTCCTGGAAGCACTTTCTCTGTCCTTCTATTCTGAATGACAGCTTTGCTGGATAGAGTAATCATGGTTTTAGGTTTTTGCTTTTTATTACTTTGAATATTTCTTGCCAGTCCCTTCTTGCCTGCAGAGTCTCTTTTGAGAAATCAGCTGAGAGTCTTATTGGGACCGCTTTGTATGTAATTCTCTTCTTTTCTCTTGCTGCTTTTAAGATTCTCTCTTTATCCTTAATTTTTGACATTTTGATTATGATGTGTCTTGGTGTGGTTCTCCTTGGGTCCAGTTTTTTGGAACTCTCTGTGCTTCCTGGACCTGTAAGTCTATTTCCTTCTCCAAGTTACAGAAGTTCTGCTTCATTATTTTTTCACATAATTTTTCAATTTCTGGTTCTTCTTCACTTTCTGGCAACCCTAGGATTTGGATGTTGGCCCGCTTATAGCTGTCCCATAGGTTTCTGAGCCTCTCCTCATTTTCCTCACTTTTCATTTCTTTTTTCTACACTGGTTGACTGTTCCTTCCCTATGTTCCAATTTGTTGATTTGATCCCTGGTTTTCTGTCCCTCACCAATGTTTTCATATGTGTTTTTGTTCATTTCAGCAGGACTAGCCTTCATTCCTTCCTTATCTTGTTTAAGATCTGCTGTTAGGTCTATAAGCATTTTTATAACCAAAGCCCAGAACTGAGCCTCAGAAAGATTTCCTACCTGCTGATTAGATATTTGTTGTCTGGTCAGCCATGTCACCAGGATCTCTATCATGATCTGTACCATCCTGACACTTTTGTGTTTATCTTTGCTTCCTGGGCGGGGCTGCCACACCTCCTATACTCTAAGGGGTGGAGCCCCATGCACTTGTCACAACCAGGCGACCCTTCTTACCACTCTGTGGCATTTTCTGTGGGGGTGCAGGTCCAAGATGGATTCCTGCCATTCACTCTCTGCTGAGAGACTGAGAGTCTCCTCCTCCATTCCTACTCCCTCCAGGCCTCACTGTCCAAGGCAATGGGGGTCTGCCTTCCCCGGTATTGGAATTGCAAGCTAATGGGTCTTGTCTGCAGCCGGGGGTGCTTCCCAGGTGCTTCTCGCCTCCCCTTAAATACAGGTGTCTGTGCTTACTACTGTCCCGCTGCTGTCACTGCTGCTGCTGCTGCCACCAGCACAACTTGACCTCTCTACCCTGGCCTTGCCCCCCTGGATGACCACCCATCTGGACGAGCACCACTTCCCTACAACTTCATACGTTGGACCTCCATTTATATTCTGGAAGTTCTGGTTATTTCTGGTCTTGTAGCAGTTGTATTCCCTCTTAGTTATGGAGGGAGATAGAACGTGTCAGTCTAGGCCTCCATCTTGGCCGGAAGGCTCCTGTGTGTATGGGAGGCAACCATTTGATGTTTCTCTCCCTCATTAACATTTCTCTTTCTCTCTCTCTCTTCTTCTTCCTTTTTCTCTAAAATCAATAAACATGTCCTCAAGTGAGGATATTTTAAAAAATAGCACTGAGCTGAGCTCCCTGTGTGGGACAGAGAGGGAAGGGCAGCCTTTGCAGTTTGGATAAATACCATTGAATCTGGGAGCTCAGTGAAAGCAGGGTCACATTGGTATAGAAAAGAATTAACACAAATTCTTACTACACACCATCACACAGTACCAATCAGGATAGAGTCACTTAGGTAAGACAATATTTTTAAATTATACTAGACTATAGACTAAAGCAGGGGTCAGCAAATGTTTTCTGTGAAGGACTAGGTAGTAAATATCTTTGGCTTTGCAGGCCCTACAGTCTTTATCACAGCTACTCAACTCTACCATTGTAGCACAAAAGCAGCCATGGACAATAATAAACAAATGAGCATGACTGTGTTGCAATAAAACTTTATTTACAAAACCAAGTGGCTGGCCAGACTTATCCGACAGCCAGAATTCGCCACCCTGTGGACTAGAATATTTGGCCCAACTGCAGAAAGAGATAAATGTTACAGACTCTTTAAAAACAAACAGAGCAGTATTACCAAAGAAAGCATAAGCTGGAAAAACAGAAAAATAAAGTATTTCCGTAGTATAAATAACAAAAAACAAAGAAAAAGAGGGAAATAATATATAGCACATGTTCTCATTGTAAGCAGACTCCAATCCTTTTACGAAAGAAATAGGAGTAAACAAAAATAAATCATTTTTAAAAATAGAAATGTAAACTCTTGACACTGTAGGCCATAGCCTTCTTTATTTTGGGGACATACGGAATCCATTGGCCTTCACTGTCAATAGAGGTTGAGCAGAACAAGTTTTCTTAATGAGACCACAGGAGGCAATAAGAACATCAACAGGGAAGCGCCCTTCCTGCTGAGTAACTCTCAGCATTTTAGCCAAGCCAATGCGATTAAATTGCACCCACAGATAAAATTTGACATTCTTGTTTTTATGTTATTGTGGTGAAGACACAAAGTGTAATGCACACATTCCCCCACCCCCCAACACACAATTCTCCTGCAATTAGGATCTGAGGACAATCAGATACAGGCTCTTGTGTGGGGCAAGGGCAACAACCCCTGTGCATTTATATAAACTCTGATCCCTGGTATTCAATGTAGCCAGATTCCAAAGCACAAAGAGTAAGAATCAAGGCAAGTAAAGAGACTTCCAACCATAGGGCTTGAGGCCAGGGCTGTACCAGGCCAGCAAGCCTCATTCCTGTGTGCCTAAGCCAACACAAGCCCATAAAACATGTTTAAAGGCCTGAGCAAGGGGTGCCTCCTGCCTGTTGCAACCTGTGATTCGGGCTGTCGTCCCATCATGCCCTTCAAGGGTTAGTGCTGGCATGCGCAAGGCTGGCTCCTGATAAAACGAACAGCCTCCTCCCCGTACTCATGGACAGTACCAGAGCTGTCCAACTCCATTTCTGCTATGCACCCTGTCGCTCTACGCTCCACACTGCTGACCCCACTTGTCATTGTTCAGTCAGCTTCCACCATGCACAAGGGACAGGCAGCTCTATAGCTCTGAGCACTCATATGAAAGCCACAATTGAGGCCTAGTGACTTTTATTTTGAGTGATCTTTTTTCCCCATGTTGGTCAGATGGTTAAAAATGAGACGCACCTGTTCTTACTATATTCATTGGGAATACTGTTTTCCTTTTCAGTTCACTCTTTGAGTCTACCCTTGACTACTTCACATGGGAGGCCCTTGCACATAGCTCTAAATGGTAGGTCGGTTTGCCTGGTAGTGGAGTTACCACTATCTCCCTGAGGGTCCAGCTCTGTGCCCCTGACAATGACATACCTTCACAGACTGGTTTGGGCAATGGCCCTTCCACTTGACCAGGTCTCCAGCATCCTCCTCCAACCCGTCTGCCCCTTCCTTGCATAGCCTCCTTATGCAGCTGGTCCTAGCCTAACAGGTGGGGTCCAGATGGAAACATGACACGTGTTGTCTTAACATGGCCCTTGTTCTACATTGCATTCAGTATGGCTTATAATGGAATTATATTTCTAACTAAGCAGTAAGCTCCTTTTTTTAAAGCAAAGATTCATAGTCCATACTTCCTTGTCTCCCCCTTAGCACTGACCACAGGGCTGGATGCTTCACTCCATGGATTCTATCATGGAGGAGAAAAAACAAACAAACCCAGGAGTTGAGATACAGATGAATGATATTTCAAGAGCTGGGTGAAAAATCAAGTTAAAAAAACTTTGGACACTAATTGGGCAATAAACAATAAGACCTGTGTGAGCAAACATATGTACTCATGGACAGATATAATAGTAATAACAAACACAAGTGTTAAGCCCTTTACTGAATATTAGTTCTTTTCTTCACAACAGGCCAATGAAGTAGGTATCATTATTATCCTCATTATAGTATTCCATTCTGTGGTTGCGGAAAGTGAGGCTTACATAGATAAAGCAATTTTCCCAAGGCCATACAATGAGAAAGTGATGTAGCTGGATCACAAACCCAGGTTCATCTGGTGCCAAGGCCTTTACTTTTGACCTCTACATTTTATTGCCTCCTCGTGTGCGTGAGTGAAAGATATAAGGTAAAACTATGACCTTCCCAATGGGAATGGGTGAAAATAAGGGCCTAGTTGTTTTAGGATCTATTCAAATTAGATGCATCAGTTCAGATGAGTTTATGTGCAAGTAATGGAATTACTGACTCCAACAAGCAGAGGAAATAACGATCGTTAGGCTGTCTCACCTGCCCACTTCACAGGTACATGGTTCCATATTTGGTGCACGGACACTGTCTATGAACTGGGGCTCTTTTTAACCTTCCAGTCACCATTCCTGGAGGCTTTGATTCAAGTATTTATCTCTTCCTGGTTACAAGATGGTCACCACAACACCAAGCATCACATCCTAGCCTCAGGATCCTAAATAGGAAGGAAGAGGGGCAGCAGAAGGAAGCACTCCTCAAACATCTTTGTCTCTATTAAGAAAGCAAGCTTCTTTCCAGAAGGCCCCCCACCCCCAACCCCTGCCCCGTGACTTCCCTTTCTGTCTCATTAGCCATAATTGTGTCACATGGTCTCCCTGGGCAGCAATGGTACCCTAGTAAATGGGGAGAGGGCTGAGCACACTGCCACCTAGAACCTCACTGGGGTCCCATGAGCCAAGAAAGTGGGAGGTTAACTGATTGATGGCCAGTGAGTGTCTATATTTGGGGTTCACTCCTCTTTTAGGCAACACTGGACCCTTTTTCTCCTTATCTTTCTCCTTCTCCCCTTTTCTCCTTCCTTCTCCCTCTTCTTCACCTTCTTCTCCTTCTTCTTCTCTGCCTCCTCCTCCTCCTTCTTTTCATCATTATGAGATAAAAATGGTAGAACCCTGAGACAGAGACCTATTAAACCATGTGCTAACACCCCCCAAATATTATCTAGTCAGCTCCTGACCTCTACTGAAAGGTAGAAATCTTCATTTTCCCAGAGCCAGCTCATTTTACTCAGTGTGGGGTACAGGGAAGGCAGAGGGGTGCCTGCCTTCTAGGTCTTACCCTCCGCCACCAGAGTTGGTCAGACTTTCGAAGGAGCAAAGGTGTTTTGATCTCCTTTATTACATACCTTTTGGAAAAATTATGGCCCCAAAGTACTATCTTGTAAAACTCTTTTCCTTTATTTCTGTCTCTGAGAGGACAATTTCTATTTGTTTTAAAACAAAACAGAAGAAAAAAACAAACAAACAAACAAGCAAACAAAAAACAAAAAAGCCAGTAAGCATGGTTTATGAAAGTGAGAGGAGGGAATTTCCCATGGGATTTATAGTGATTTTCTTCCTTTAGTCTATGTCATATAGGAGTATCTGATAGGAAGTTGCTTGGGAATTTTGCTTAAAATAACAGTTACAGCCTGTTAACCCCATCTGCTTCCCATAAGCGGGAGAAGCCATTGCATGATATTCTAAAGGCTTTCCCATAAAGTAGATGCTCCCGCCCCTTGGTTCTAATCCTCCCCCTCTTAGTCCAATCAGTAACCACAGAAGATAACAGAATCTGGCTGATACCCAGGAGAGCTGAGCTGGAAAAGTAAAAACTGTGCTCTGACAAACTGCAAATTTCAAAATGGGCTTGAGTAGGTCTGCAAAGCACAAAGCTTCCGAATGATGTTTACTATCAGCAACCCAGATTATAAGGCTCTTTCTAGAGTGAATTCTAGACTCATAGGGCCACTTTCCAAATTTTAAAAACTATAAATATTTATTGAATATCTATGATGTACCAAAGACATTTCTAGGTCCTTGTCCCAAGTGTTTTCTGAGCTCTTAGCTCGGATGACCTCAATGAGTCACTCGTGAATCAGAAAATTGCAAAATATCATCTTCACTGCATTATGTCAGCACAGACTCAGACAGAATTGGATATGTACTCCCTGGTTTCTGGGAAGGCAAAGAGATTTCAAAAACAATTCCAGGAAAGCAAACAAACATGTTTTTTGATACATTTGCCAAGTGGGACAGAAAATAGACCTAAATTTGTAAATAACAATTATTTTTTTAAAATTCCCATAGGGACATGCCCAGCATTTAGTCACCCTTAAAATACACATTTGTGAGGTAACAATCCACCTATGTTTGGATAATTTCTAGCTGTTTCTCCAGCATTGACTCCCCCCTTGAACCTCAGATTTATTCAATCAAGCACCTTCAACCTACAATCAGAGCCCAAGTGATCTGTCTAAAGTTTAACCCCTCTGGAATCTCTTCCACACTGCCCATCACCTGCAGACTGATGCCCTGGCTCTCCAGCACAGCCTGCCTCCAAGGTCCTTCCTAGCCTGACCTTCATCCTCCAGACTCACCTCCTGTCACTCTTTGCTTGTCTCTAAATACCTAGCCCCCAATACAACATTCTTTCATCATCTCTGCTTCTGCCATGCTGTTCCCTCTGCCCAAAATGCCCTTCTCTTCTTTCACCAGCTTGTTCTTATCTGTTATGCAGAACTAAGTTCACGTTCATCTCTCCAGAGAGTCTTCCCCAAACCCCCAGGCTGGGCTAACTGCCCCTCTTCTGGGGTCTGTGGATATCGGTCTGCTGTGAGCATGGATCACTCTGGATTAAAATGATCACACATGTCTCCTCCACTAAAATAAGCAAGTTTTGCCATCTTCATACCCAGAGTCCCTAGCACAGTACCTCTGACTCTTGTTAGACACATAAAACATGCTTCTTGAACTTGAACTAGAGTGATAACATTTTTATTTTGTGCCTAGAGTCAAGTAGAATGAAAACAAGAAGAGTTACATAATTTAAATTCAGACACATAACAACTCTTAACTTGATGTCAAAGTTAAGAGGACTTTGTCCTGATCACTTTTCAGTTTTTTAGAGTCTTAAGACTGGGGAACAAGAATTCTCAATATGCTAAAAAACAAAACAAAATAATTTTTTAAGAATGTACAAGTCTAGTTCATTGAAGTCAAAAGAAAACTTTTTTTTTTTTTGCAAGAGCAGAATCATATATTTTTAAAGTGATATATAGACACAAATCAGGTAAGCCAGAGTGAGCTGACTAGAAATAGACTCCATACAAGTCATTATTCTACATAAGGAGACTAAGGAGAAAACTTTCCAAGTGCCTGGCAGTGAGAGCCGTGGATGTTAAAAGTGCAGAGGGAAAGACGTAAGCCCCTGCTGCCCCTGCAGAAGGTTCTGCATTCCCCTTGGAGTCTGTGGATTTCAGAGCAAACCACGGAGGCGGGGGTGTGGTGAGGACATTGGTTAAAATCTGTGGGAGGGAACACCAGTAACTTAAACTTGGGAGGAATGGATTCAGTATGAAGTTGTGTGCTCTTTATACTGTAGCAGGAATAAATTCAGTCCCCAAATTCAAAGACATTTTCATTTTGAGCTCCATGGGGCTAGGAGGTAGATACTCAGTCCTGGTGAATGTCGAGTTCCTTCCCCTGGACTGGATCTGAGTCCTGGGGGCTTGCAGTGTCCAGGCAGCAGGCCTGCATGGGCACCCTACTCTGAGGTGCCTACAGAACATATTCCAAAACTCTTTGCCTGATGGGCAGCAGGCTGGGACATTCTCCCACCAGCTCTCCCCCTTACTGGTTGAAGGTCACCCCCGGGGCATTAGCTCTCTCTAATGCACTTCGAAGGCTGCGTTTGCAGGACTGACCTTGTCCTGTGTTGGTGTTCTGTGAAATTGTGTGTTAAGTAGGAGGACACTCAGCAGCCTAGGCATGGGTGCCAAGCCCAGAGGCTGGTGTCTTTTTTTTTCCCCCTCAGGTTTCATATGTTGCAAACTCTGTGCCCTCGTAAGAGTGACAGGTGCCCTTGTTAGCCCAGCTGCACGGAGCTCTAAGCAACAATCAACTCATGGAGTGCAAGGCGCAGAATAGGGGCGAGCAATAGGTCTCTTCTGTCTCTCGGAATGCTCTTTCTCCGTGTGTCTGGAGACATTTAAGTGGATTTTCTCTACCTCCTCAGTCACTCACTTGAAGCCATGATGCTCGCTCATGGTTGAACCTTGGAGTGATGCCAGGAGCGAGGAAACTGACAGGGCTTGACGATCCATTTCCTGTCATTTGTTTGAGGATGACAAGCCTGTTGGTGACAGCTCAGATAACCTTCCCAGCCACAAACTCCTTAAACCAAATGGAGCCTGGCTGTCAGGGAGGAGAGTGACAGGCGTTCCACATGTTGCAGACTCTGCTGCTGGCTGCAACCATCACAGGAGAACTTCTAATGGGACTTGGAGCCTGTGGGGAAGTTTTGGAAGCAGTTTGTGCACGGCCAGTTATATGACTACCAAGTTCAAGAAGGTGCTGTGGGAGATGCCTGTGACACCAGCATCAAATGCCCTTAGCCACCTCTGTTCAGCCACAGCTTCCAGAGAGTGCGGTGGGGCTCCGAGTCCCTATGCCCCTCTTCTGCATTCAGCCCCAGGGTTTTATCTGAAGGCGAAGCTACTCACAAAGGCAGGGAGCAAGCCCATATGCTTGCTAGGAGACTTAACATCCCAGGGCGACTCTCGCTCACCAAGGGGATAGGAACCAGTGGATAGGTGCCCCAGCCTCCATCTTTCAAGTGGATAATTTTAGGAGGCATTCTGGATGCTTCTCAGCAGAGCCCAGCAGAATCAAGTAGCACCTTTGAGATTGTACCCCTCATATGGGCTTTTACTTTTCCCCCATTTCACTTCTTCCTTCCCACACTTGCTTTTGGAGAAACCAAAACTAAACCACACATGAACACAGTCTTCCTTGATTACACAGACTTCCCAGGCTAACACAGCTGATACCAAGGACATTCCTTCTGCAGCTCAGGGCCACAGAATGAGAACAGGGCCCAACCATGCAGATACCGCCGGGAGCCCTGTCACAGAGCCCAATGCCCTGCTCTAGGGCCGGACCTGTATCCTAACACAGCCGAGAAGTTCTTTCCAGTTTTCTTCAATGAGTCAGCCTTTCTAGCAGGAACCTATTGATGGCAAGTGCCAGAAATGCAATTAAATGAGCTCCATCCTGTACAAGCAGAGGAGACTTGGAGGTGGCTACTGCAGCATCTCATAATTGAAGGGAAAGCTGGACAACCAAACTGTGGGAAGTGCAGGGGAGCAACTGGATGTCAGAGGACAAGCCATGCCACCGGCTTCTCCATGTGGAGAGGAAAGTGATCCCAAACAGTCTCGGAGGTCCATAGTCAAGAGAACAAATAGTGGTGATGTGAACAGGCTTCTGTAAGCTCCAGGAGGAAGAAGCTTTGTCACTGTTCTTCACTGATTAACCCAAGTGTCTATAACATGTCTGCACTACGGTATATGGTGAATAGATATTTGTTCGATGAATGAATGAATGAATGAATGAATAGAAGGAGTAGACAGAGGGAAAGAGAGGAAATGGGGTGGGGAAAAGAGTTTTGGGGTGGGATTCAGGAGGAAATTATCTATCCCCCAGCTTTGCCCTGTTGCTGCTCTTTCCTGGGGGCTTGGCTGGTGATATTGCCCCATCATTCCTCTGCTCAGAAGGCTGCTGTGGCTCCCAATTGCCTGAGACAAAAACTGACCTGTGTAGTGTTACATGCAATTCCGCCACAGCCTGGTCCTAACCACCTCTCCCTCATACACCCTCCACGCAGAGCACACTGGCCCACAAGCCTGGGGCTGTCCTGAGGGAGATGTTCTGAACCAGCGTCACGGTTCTTCCCCCAGGGGAAACATTATACATGTTTTGAAAAGGATTTTAAGTTGGTTTGATGTAGGAAACATATTATCTTGTCCATGTAATATAGCAGAACCAGGTGGGGAATATTAAATTCTGAATACAAAGTTATACTCTTCTAATTCTAGAGGGGAAAGTAGCTTATCATGTAGCTTAAAAGAAAAGTATTTGGCCCTGGCTGGTGTGGCTCAGTGAATTGAGTGCCAGCCTGTGGAGTGAAAGGTCTCCAGTTCGATTCCCTGTCAGCACACATGCCTGGGTCTGGGGCTTGTGAGAGGCAATCGATTGATGTTTCTCTCATACATCGATGTTTCTCTCTCTCTCTTTCTCCCTCCCTCCCCCTCTCTCTGAAAATAAGTTTAAAAAATATTTTTAAAATTGTAAAAAAGAAAAAAGGATTTTTATCAATGAATACTGGCAATGGTAGGATTATAGGAATACAACATTTTAAATTAAAGTTAGAGAGAATAATTAAGTAGTATCTGATGAATTGTGTGGTCGGTGGCTTATAATTTTGCCAAGAAAACTAGAGAAATGTGAAATATCTTCACAGTGTTTTGTAAGTATTGTTACTACATACCTTACCATTATTTTACATCTTCAAAATGTGACTTTTCCTATATAAAAGTATTCAAAGAGTACATTTTGAATGAATTTGGAACTGGGGGATGAAGGATATGTCTTCTACTCCAGCAACTAGAATAGTATGTGTGAGAGAGAGACACTCTTCTGTATTGTAGGGTACTTGGGGACAAAGTCTTCATGAGCCACGGCACAGAAACAGGACTGAATGAATGAACGAGAGAGGCAGGGATTATTGTGCATCGACTGCGTGTCTGACACTGCTGGGTATTTAGCCCTAGTCGTCTCCTTTAATCCTTACAACCGCCTGCGACGTGATTTACAGAAGGGGAAACTGGTTTACCCAAGGTCACAAAACTAACAAAGGATTCAAATCCAGGAATGTCGAATCTTAAGGCCCTCCTTCTGTAATTGTCTGCGCTGCCCTGAAAAGCGAACTTGCGCCATCTAGTGGCAGAACTACAGCAGGCACCAGGTCCGCGCACAACAACGTTAAAGCAGCAAACTCACAGGCAGAAAGGGTTTGTGGAAAGTGACCCAGCAAAAAGGCTTATCTGTGTCCCACCCTTTCTCGCCAGCCCAAACCCGAGAAAAGGTAGCAAAAGCTAACGGTACCATAAATGCTAAAGAAAAACAAATAGTGCCAGGAGGTTTCAGGAAAGTTAAAAACCACAGGACTGGGCTGCTGGTCCCTCCCACCCTGATGCGGTGAAGTGATTCCGAGAGAGGAAACTCCTATTTCCTTGTATGCATACTATGTATAACTAACATTATATTCCTGCACACATGAATATTCTTGTAATACTACATATTATTAACAGTACATAAGTACATACATTTAATAATCGTACATACACCATTCTATTACGTTAATCCATACCAACACGACTATCCCACAGGTAATGTTGATCTCTTTATCTACCAACCTCCGTGAAACCAGCAACCCGCCCAATACGGACTCCTCTTCTCGGATCACCAGCTTGGATAGCACAACGCACCCATTGAAAATTCCAGCTACCGTTTTAAATACCCATTATGTGAAAGATGAGGGAGCATTGGAATCACCTAGGAGTTGTGAGCATCGAATCTTTAACTCTGAAACCTCTATGGGGCTTGTCACATTTTATTGTATGTAATTGTTGATCTAAGAAACAAACAAGCTTCCTCTGGCTACAGATGGGGGTCTGCTGCCGCGCCCTGGAACTTCAGCGCCTAGTGTAGTGTAAAGGCTCTACCAGACCTCTCTCTGTCATTTACGGTGTCCTCACATTGGCCAGGACAGAAGCATTCACTTCCTCTGATTCGAGGCCGGCGTGAGAGGCCTGCAAAGGGGACAGTGACTCCACGGGCACGCGGCGATGGAGTCTCTCCAATCTTGGGACCAAGAGAAGAGGAAGGAAGGCAGGCGAGGGTGGGAGACTGGACAAGAGGCTCCAGGGAAGTGAGTGGTTGGGCTCCAGGCCATTTTATTCTATGTGTGCTGGACCTCTGGGCCGCGAGAGGGCCTCAGTCACCCAAATTTCCAATCTTTTGGAATTTTGCAAGAATTTTTGGTCTCTCTCACCTTTTTAGTCTAATTCCTTTGTCAATCATTTCTGTGTATAGTAACAAAAAATTAGAACAATCCAACTTACAATAAGAGAGTAGTTAAAGTCATCTAAGAATCGGTGGATTGTTTATATAAACTGGTAGATCACAAAAAATATATATACAAAATGATTTCATTTTTGTTGAAAAAAGTGCACATATGCCTTTTGTACATGTGTGTGTTTATTTCACGCATGCACACAGAGAGAGAAAAACAGAAGGAATTAGAAAGATATACACCGAGGTGTTACCAGGTATTGGTTGAGTTCTCAGGAGAGTTGAGATTATAGGAGCTCTCGTTCTTTGTTTTCTTCTGTATGTTTGTGTTTTGTAATTTTCTATAATTAGGATGTATTGCTTATAGAAGGAAACAAAACAATAAAATTCTATTGTTGAACATTTCATTTGTACCAGCCGAGTGCTTTTTTTTTTTTTTTTTAAACATTTATGCCCTTCCTGTATTTTGAAATTATATACAATATGGCACCAGGAATATTCACAGAAAAGGAAGGAGAAATTAAATAGATAATTGTGAAAGTTGTCCAAAAGTGTATACATACATGTGCAAAGCAGCTGTCAAATGTCCCATGATGTAATAAAATTACTAAAACTTGAGCCCTGACTGGTGTGGCTCAGTTGGCCAGGCATCATCCTGCAAAGTGAAAGGTCTCAGGTTCGATTCCTGGTCAGGGCACATGCCTGGGTTGCAGGTTCAGTCTCCGGATGGGGCACATACAAGAGACAATCCATCGATGTTCCTCTCTCACATCAATGTTCCTCTCCCTCTCTTTCTTTCTCACTTCCCCTCTCTCTAAACACAAAAAAACAAAAAAACAAATAAATAAATAAAATCTGTAAAAAATACTAAGACTTGAAAGAACATTGACAAGAATATGTTTGTATGTAAGCTACTGCTTTTTACCAAATTCTTCTGTGAGTTTGCCAGCTTGCTTTTTTGGACCCATTGTCAGTGGGAGGAGGCAATTCCCTTTCTTGTTTGTTCCTCGGCTGCCTTAGTTCTTACAGCCATTGAACACCCTGCCCCTGCCTTCTGCCCCTGTGTAGCACTATGCTTACATGTCTGTGTGACTGCCCACCATTCTTTTGCAAAAGGCACACAGGCCCCCAGAATCTGCAGCCTGCTCTCACCTGTAATTCACAGAATGACTTGGGGCTCCTTCCTAGTCTCTTCTAGAAAACTGTGAGGACTTTTGTTGTTGAAAGCTTAGTGATTTGAAATCTTGTGTTAGGCAAAGCCCTATGGCACTTGAAACAGAAACTTATTTCATGAAATTTTATAGGAGAAGTAACATTTTTAGGGTTATCTTTGCGTCTGCCACATTAGAGGTGTAAGGCCATACAACTACCGGGCAATCTTAGGACAAGCCTGGCTTATTCTCCCTTCCTGGGCTATCTTACTACTGGGCCCAGGAAAGTAGAGAAGCTGCTCTCTTCTGGCCTGGGAGTGAAAATCAACCAGAAATCCCGCCCTTCCTCCCCTATGAGCCCATCTCCTCCAGCAGGTGTATACCCTTTGGCACCTCCATTTCAAATAAAAATTTCAACTATTCTTTCGTCTCGTTGGGGAAATAAAACAATCCTGTCAACAAAAAGATCCTGGTGCTCCCAACACTCTGACTAGAGTGACTCTGGCTCCCCCTACAGGCCTAGCGCTGTCAGTGCACGTCATTCTAGAGACTGGTCCATTCTACGCCTCTTCTCAGGTCCACAGCCCAGAGCCCAGACGTCATCTCGAGATTGCCCCTTCAGGCAAGCCAGGGCAAGTTCATCCGAGAATAGAAATTGCCATTTGTCTGCTTCAAGTCGTATCAGAAAGAAGCTGAGAGAGACCTTCAAAATTATTTCTTTAAACCCCCTGTTTCATAGTTGAGAGACCAAGGCCTGGAGAGGTGACCAGTGGTCCTTGGCCTCTTTGCCCAGGGCTCTGACCTGCTGAGCCCACAGATGGCATGGGAACACTAGTGCAAGCAAGAAAAACCAGAGCCAGCTGGCCGAGGTCAGGTACTCCTTCTGCCTTGTTATGTCCACGTAGTCGTTCCTTCGAATTAATGATGAGTAAGGGGTATGTTTGGCAAAGAGAACAAAATTTCCAATCCTTTAACTGCCAATGCATCCATTTGGGGTACTTACTGATTAAAAAAAAAAATTCCATCCTGTTCTTAAAGAGTCTCTGTAATATAATTCTATATTTTTAAATCCCTCATTGCACAGAGATCAGGCCTAGCTCTCATAAACAAAATATTTTTGGAGCATATGTACTACTTATTCGTCTTTGGGGAGAGTAACTACTAATAACCTTAATAACTTTCCAAGCAGAAAGTCATCCTTCAGGTCTAGCTTTCCTGGTGCCCCCCACCCCCTCTAACACAGCATGGTGCGGAGAGTACTTAGCCAAGCCAGATGGACAAGTCAAGAGTAGGCCACATTTGGCTAGGAACATATAAGCTATATTTGGCAGACTTGTTCAAGGTCTGAAGTTCGAAGCTTCAGAGATGGCCATGCTGGAGCACATCAGACTTGAAGTGAGAGCTGCTCACCTGATTTGAAACAGTCTGGGTACAAATTTTTGGGTACCACTGAAATATGTCAGGGAATCAGCTGCAATAAAAACACTCAAAATGAAACACCTCAAAGTTCCAGCAACCTCGAAACAGACCTATCAGTACGGTGGGTAGTCAGGGTTCCTATGGGTATTACATCATGCTTTTAATGATACTGTAGGAGACTGTGGCCCCCGTTTCTCTCTGTAATTAGAGCTAATAAACATCTTCAAGCGGATATTTTGGGAGACTTTAGAAATATTAACCTATTATTACTAGAGACATGGTTCTGAATTTGAATATGAAAAACATAGCCAAAGTCTTGCTCATCGCAAAAAGCAAATGTAGCAAAAATTAATCCCATAGGATTGTTGTCTGATGTCTGGCCAGAAAGATGAGAGTGACCAACTTGTTTTAATGTTTCAACTGCACACATTTTTATCACTTGGAAAGATATTCACTTATTCAAACACTGCCACAGAAGAAAACAAAAAGGATTTGGAGACAAAAGTATTGAATTGAGATGCCAAGTGAGCCACTAATGACTGTGGTGGTTAGATCACTTTTCAGAAATATTCACTCCTTTCCTTTCCACCACTTTCATTGGAGAATTGTATTTTCCTGCCCTGTTGTTGTTGGGCTTAGCCACGTCACTTGTTCTGGCCAATGGAATTTTGGCAGATATTATGCAGCTGAAGATTTGACATGTGCATGCTCCATGGGAATTGGTTCTTGCACCTGTACTGGCTTGTCCCCTGGTCTGAGGAGGAAGGGAGACATGGGACCAGACCCAGACCCAGCCTGCAGTTTAGAGCCCACCCAGCCAAACTCAGGCAGGGTCGGCCAACCCCTGCTGACCCACAGACACTTTTTAAATGACTACTGTTTTAAGGTTCAGGGTAGTTTGTAATGCAACATTGCCTGGTTGACATATTGGCAGAGACTGGGTTTCAGTTAACATGGAGATGAGAATATCAGTATTACAGTGTCATCTGATAATGTCATGCTATTATCACTTTAGCTGCTTAAGAACAAATAGTGTCCCTCTCCTGCCTTGGGGACAATTTAGCTAAGCTCAGACTACAAAACTACATTTTCAAGAATTACTTTCCCTGTTGGTTATAGGTTAGCTTTGACCACCAGAGAAATTTTGTGCAAGATTTGGAAGACAGAAGCAAAGGAGCAGACATATTGTTTATGCAGTGAAGGTTGGAGCAGGGCACTAGGAACAGTGGGTGGGTGCTTACGCACATTTTTGCTTATCAACTAGATTGTTCAACTCCAAGGGGAAGGGCACCATCTTCCCTGGAAGTCACCCATATCATCAAGGTTGGAGGTGGTGAAAGACAGATGTAGGTTCCATTTTTATTTTCTCTTGTTCATACCAAGCTTTCTTTCCCAATTACCAGTTCAGCTGACCTGTAGCTACTTTAGGCTCCACATCACATGCAAAGATAACAGCCTTGCCTTAATGCTACCACTTGTTCCCACAACCATGTGAAGTCTAATCCTAAAAAACAAGCCCTTCATTCTCTCTCACTTCTGGTTCTTCTTCTGTGGATCAAACTTCAACACATATGGCTGAGTCCATTACTGTCTTAACTTTTAAATTCAGGCAAGTTCCCCAGACCGTAATCTTGAGGCATTTCTGATGGTGCAAGATATATGGAAGATTAAATTATTGTTCATTGAGCCCTTGCTATGTGCAAACACTCTTCTGCTCTACATGTATTTTCTCATTCAATATCATTAAATGGTCCAATTCCCCATCCAGGCTGGTTCACTCTTGTCTTCATTACCAATTGGTATTTCAGCGATATCTGCTACCTACAGTAATATTCCCAGTTCTTCCATTTGGGATTGTAGACTTGGACCCAATACCCTCTGGGGTGATTCTGGGTGGCCTGTGCTGCCCTCATATAGAGTCTGAATCACAGATGCTGTCCGTTAAGGGCTTGTTTCCCTCTCTTCCCCACCTTCAACCTTGGCATTAATTGTCCATAGTAACATCCTTTGACCCTTCCCAAGAACTCAGTTCCCCTCTAAGAAAGAGGCCTGGCCCTAAATATTTTCCTAGTGATTGGGTCCTGCTGCCACAGTCAGGTCTCAGATAGGAACTGCTTGCCCACCTCAGTCCCGAGTGTTGAGCTTCCTGGACTGAGGCAGTGTCACTTATTGGGGTGTCACAGCACTCACTAGACACTCCCTTAATTGAGAGCCGCTTCATATTGAACCTCTTGTCCCACCCAGTACCCTTCATTTACCACTTAGGACTGATGTAGCTGCCCTCTGGCTACAGCCCAATGGGCCTCTGCGCTGTGTGCTGGTAGCCAGGTTAGTTTCCCAGCATTGGTCCTTATCTCAGGAAGCAGGTGTTATAAGAAGGTTTGTCAGGTTGTACAAAGATTAAGTTTGCTGGGGCTTCTAATCAAAATCCCCAGGTGGATTTGGGTTTTTTTCAGTATCAATAACTCCGGTAGTTTTGTGCTGCATCAACTTGGCTAAGCTGGAGCGATGTTTCCCAGCATTCTCTTCCCTACATGGTTCTGGGCTACAGTTGGCTAAAAAAAAAAAAAAAAAGATTAGTGCAAAATTTGGAAGGCAGAAAGGAAGCAAGCAGCAGCTGTGACTCAGGTCACTGAGGTTACAGGTGGTGAGAGACAGATGTGGTGGTGCCGATGGTTAACTTGTCCTCTGTCTTTCCTGCTGGTGAACTTGTCCTCTATCTTTCCTGCTGGTTAACTTGTCTTCTCTCTTTCCTGCTGGCAAGTCAGCTCTTCTTCCCGTCTGCCAGTGCTACTGACCAACAGCAACCCCAGCTCATCACCAAATGCTTGGCTGTGCATTCACAGAGGTAATAGCAACATCGAAGCAATGACCGTCCCAGATTTCCCCAGCTGCTCCACGGCTTCCACTCCAGCAGCTCGATGTGCTTAACTTCCAGAGTTCCCTGCCAGCTCAAACTTGTCCACCAGCATCACAGCTTGGGGAAGACTGGTTAGTGACTTTTCTTCCCTAATTTTAGGGGTGACCCATTTTCTTTTGAAAAATACCAACATGCTTTCCTAGAAATTGACCAATATTAATTCAGAACTCTACTAGGCATTATGTTCGTTTTTGGTTTTTTTCCCCTGAGTTCTAGGGCTCTGCTTCAAGTCTATAAAGGTGGAGTTTCTGCCTCCCCCTGCCCCCCCCGCCCCAATTTTAAGCATTTCGTGAGCTGGGGGTAGTATTTTTAACTGTGATTTCTTTTTCATAGGTCCTTTGTTTTAAACCCTTAACAAGGAATAATTTGTAAAATGGTTTCCCAGTCAAATATGTAATCATGAGCAATTTGTTTTGTGGGAAGTAGGAAATGGCAGGCACCCTCAAACAGAGTTAAAGAAATCCTAATTACTTACACCTGCAGAAGCTGTCACTTTGGTAAGGTGTGTAATTAGCAGCCAGTGTGCTGGAAACGTGTGATTGCCTGTTTAAGCAGGGGCACAGCCCACAGGCTGCCCTTGTCAGGGTTTTCCCGCTGTGTTCCTTAGCCCAGCCTGGGCTCTCCAGTCACTTGGAAGGCCAACTGCAAGACTGAACAGTGTGTGGCCAGCTGAGCACACACACAGTTCCCAATGCAAAGCAGGTGTGACCACTTAAAAAAAATTGAGTCCTTTTTATTTTGTGATTATAAATTTTCCGCTCTTCTATCCCAGTGGTGCTCAGTTTTGCCTGTACATTAGAATCACCAGGGAAATTCTTTTAAAATTTGATGCCCAACCTGCACCCAGACCAATTAAATCAGACTCTCTGGGGCAGCAAGTTTTAAAGCTTCTCAGGTGATTCCAGTGTGCTGCCAAGTTTAGAAACCAGTTCTAGACCAGTGGTTCTCAAACACGCCTGTATCAGGATCATCTGGAGGGCTTGTTAAAAACCACCCCGAGATACTCAGGTGTGGAGGTGGGGAGGTGTTCAATACTTCACATCTCATGCTTAGATCCTAAGAATGCTGTCAATGCTCAAAACAATATTGAATTCCATTTGAGATTAGAACAACCTTGTTCTGCACGAGGCATTATGCTAAATTTTTTAGTAATTAACTCATTCAATCATTTTCATAAAGCTTTCATTCTCATCTTTCAAACCTTAGAAAAAATGCCAACCTGAGTCACCTGTCTACCCTTTGGCCTAAACAGTCTGTAATCTTGTTTTCTCTTCCAGTTGCACGTAAACTCCGTGATGGCAGAAACCCTGCTTGTCTTCACCTCGTACCTAGCAGATAACAGGTACTCCACAAACACTTGCTAAACTCCACAGAGCAACCCCAGGAGAGAGGTACCAATATGGCTCTGTATTTCACAGCCCAGGACATTGAAATACAAAAAAGGTTAAGTAACTTGTCCAAAATCATTGTGGAGGAACAGAGATTCAAAGTGACCAGGACTGGCCTTTCAAATCACTGCAAGAATTGATTGTCAGCCCTAAATAAAAGGTAAGTCTTCTTTCCCAGCAATAAACTGAACTACTCACCTAAGAATGTCATCATTGCCCTACTGCCACTTGATTCAAAACTATGTATTTTCTTCAAATAACAGTAAAACTCCAGAGCACAAACCCATGTGGCCAGACTGTAGAAATAGTGGCAATTTCTTTCCTATTGAAAAACTCTACTGTTCATACCAGAAACCTATTTACAAAGTCCCAAAGCAGGTTATAAATTTCCACCTCCTGTAACATTACATCAAAACCTTTTAATACAAATGTTGGTATTTAGTGGAAGAAAAACCACATGAAAACAAATGGATTTGAATTATCTGAGTTTATCAAGCATGCCAATACAATTATTCTGGTAATAAATTAATATATACAGTTATAAAAAGCTTGAGTACTTTCTAAGAAAATGCTTCTGAATGTGTCAAGGAGATGCAGAATCATTTACATAGTTGACTATAATTTTTAAACTCAGCAGTGTGGTAACATCAAGTTACTGAAGAATGGAGTCTCTTTCTCATATAATTCATGATTTAGTTTTGAGTTTATGAAGGTTTCAACGAACATATTAGCTCCTGCGAGCTACAAAGCCTGAACTGACAGTTTACAAACCACCTGATCCAGTCTCCTAAGTGTACAGATAATACAATGACCTTGCCACAGATTACAAAGCTAGTAAAAGACAGAGGTTGGATTACAAATCAGCTGAGGTGCTCCAGAAATGTCTTGAATAAGGCACATATACCACATCATATAGAACTCCAGTCATGACTGAAAGACCCTGGCTTTATTTTCTGCTTAACAGAAATTTAAATTAAATCCTCATGTGTTCTTTCGTAGTTAACAAATTTAGTGACTCGGCTGCTTTGGAAACAAAATCATTCCCATGACTGCAGCTCATCACTGATCACTGATTGCCACTTATGCTTCTGTTCTGAAATGTCTGGATGTGGGCCACTTTCCCTTCTGCTCTTCTGCGCTCACGCTTATATCCAAGGTCTCTATTCTTGTTAGAAATTCATCATTAACGGAGGGAGCTAACACCATCGATATCTACAAAGCCATCCCCTTTTGCATATGGAGCTGTTTGTTTCTCTTTGCAGTTCATTTCTAAACAGAGTCAGAGCCTGCTCCGTTCACCTGAGCCATCATGGATTCCAAAGCAAGTGTGGACTCCTTCTGGGGCGTGTGTTCCCAACGGCAATGAGGTTTCTAATCACATCAAGAATATGCCATATAATGCTTCACAGTGTACCAAGTACTTTTGGCACACGTTTTTGGTGATCTACATCTCAGCTAATGGCTGTATACAGCCATGATCGAGGCAGGCAAAAAAAAAAAAAAAAAAAAAAAAAGCCACTCACGTGTTTTAATTTAAATCCCCATGAGCGTGTGCAGCATGTTTATCAATCAGTAATAGAATGTTCACATTCTGGCAGGGATTTTTCTGTTCCTAAGAGCCATTGCCAAAACAACCTGCCAGACATCAGCATTGCTGTTTTTTTTTAAACTTTATACACACAGGAAATTTGTATACATAAAGGGAATTTTTGAATTCTCACGTAAGTGATGCTAATTTCTTGCTACTCTCAGCACTGCAACAAAGGAAAACTGATAGCCTATCTTTATAGATTTCTTTTCCTCTAGGGCAACATTCCTCTGTCAGAATGAATGTTTGGTTTGGTCTGGTTGCAACACAGAGAGGCTTATTAGACATGCTCCCAGAGGCGTATTTATTTAGAATAGGCATCTCATTTTCAAGTTCTTCCTTAGCCAAGTACAAGAGTTGTAAAAGCTTTACCTTTAGGAGGAGTGACTTCATTTTGTGGGAATGCTAAAAGCCCTGCTGCCAGCCATGAAGACTTGACATTAACCCTTATCTAGAATGAAATTCCATTAGTCATATAAAAAATTAACAAGAAGCCAGATACAGAAATATTATTTGCTCTGATCTGGCAACAACATGCAAGCATTTAATTTACTAAGCTGGCATGCTTTTCTCCTGGCATTCTGTTACCAATTTCACTTCCTTGGTCTGTTTTTCTTTTTGTCTTTTCCTGATTCTCAAGGAACATGCAGAATGCTGCTAGAGAAACGCCATATTCTTTGACCTCTTCACTTCTGACTTTTCTTTCTTTCTCACCAACTTATAGCTCTGGAGAAAACTGTGAGCTCAGTATCTTTTCTCTCTAATGCATTGACCAAACTCAAAGCATGAAGTATAACAGAAAACACATACTTCACAGAATAGGAATATTCTATTAATGGCAAGACTGAAAAGGCTGGCTTGGAATACCGTGCAGCACTGACCAGGCAACTAACTGTTTTAAGTTAACAAAATTGTTGTCAACTTCAAAAAGGGATAATTTTAATAATCTTAATAACCAATTAAAAATAAAATCCTTTTTAAGTTAAGGAATCCTAATGACTTTGAGGTAGATGATGCTGTTATCAGGTAATAATAGGTATAATAAAAATAACAAAACTGAGGGAAAAAGAGCACTGACTTGAAATTATCTTCCTTTACATTCATGTGGAAAATTAAGAATACATTTTCCAATTCAAAGTTCTAAGCATGAAATTCAGATATGTCATGTCATAGACTTGCTTCTTTAATTGGAGATGAACTCGGCAGCCAATGGAAAGAATCCAGAACAGCGAACTATAAAATGATTGTCCCCACGAGGAAGCCAGTAACTTTGCCTTGATTTTTCTGGCTTGGCTCATTCCCAAATGTTCAGGATTTGGATGCTAAAGTCCTTTTAGCATTTAACTAACTCTTTGTTGGTGGAAGGGGCTGGGACTGTTTCTCCACACATGAACTGCTCCTAAGAAAGAACAAAAATTACATTAACCACTGAGTGTGTCACAAAGGCATCAATATTAAACTACCATCTTGATACAGAATCAGTCTAGCTCTGTGAGTTCTTCCATTGCTCTATCACTTCATCCTTCTTCAGAGTCAGTGTCAGCACCAGAATTAAAAGCGTAAAACTATACGTCTAGTTTTTAGTCATGAATTCATATTTAATATAAAGCACCTTACAAACAAATCTTCATTATAGGGCATCCACCTTTCAGAAATGACATTTATAAAGACATTGCCACACCTTTTAAGTTTCTGTACTAATTACTACTTACACTAAAACTTCCCTATTTCAGTATTTGGCCATTCAAATAACTGTCCTCTTCAAAATGATTACTTCTTCCAACTAAAAGAGATAACTCTTTGTGTGTTTTCCCAGCAGAGATAATCTGTAATGTTAGCTATTCTGTAAATGGAAGTCCAATGTCTGATTATTTATCCTGGCTTATCAACCACCATGAGAAATCTCTGCCTCCTAGGTTACCCCTCATGTCCTGCAATCTGATCCCCGTGAGGATCAGCCTGTGTCCTGTGCCGGTTGCTCTCTCACTCCTGCCCAGCATCTGCTCTTTGGAATTTATGGTCTATCAGCAGCACAATGCTCCACATTCTTAGCCTCCTCTGTCCTTGTGGAAGTGCAGAGTGGTGTTGATTTTGTCTCCAGGGGACATTTAGCAATGTCTGGAGACATTCTGGGTTGACACAATTGGGGATGTGGGGTGCTAATGGGTAGAGGCACAGAACAGCCCCCTATAACAAAGAATTATTCAGCCCCAAATGTCCATAATGCTGAGGTTGAGAAGAGGCATTTATTTCCCATGTAAGCCCTGAAGGGATGACTGTGTGTTCTCGCAGAGCCCCAGTGCCACTGAGATTGGAGGCGGAGCTGGTTGCTCCTTTCTGCCACTGTTCTCCTGCCCTGTCGAAAACCCACCAACTTTGATTCTTACGCCATGAGACTGTATCATCACCACTCCTCTCTGCTGCTGCCATCTACTCCCCTTGGCTTCCTCATTCCAACCCTTCCCTTGCCTTCCTCATTCCAATCCTTCTGGAATCTCCAGTGTGTTTGTCCTTTCCCTTTTTCACTGCCCCTCACTCCCTTAATGTTTTCTTTACCTAGTTTACATCCCACAGTCAATTATATAATCACTTTCCCCTCATTCCTTCCTAGTCACTTGGCAAAAACAAAGCCCGGTTAAATCTAATTTCCTATGTCTACATTCACCCATGCAGCTGAATGTCTACCACCTAAAACCTCTTTTGATTCTCTATCACTACCAATTTCGGCCCCAGGTCTCCGATCCCTTTGCAACAAACTCCTTAAAAGAAATGTCTGCACTTGCTGCCCCCTATTCTCTCATTCTCTTCAGCAAGTCTTCCACCATCAGGCTCTGTCTCCATTTCCCCACTGAAACTGCTCTCAGCACCGTCACAAGGGGCCTCTTAGAGCCAACGGTTAATTTTCAGTTATCTATCAGTGGCATCTGACGAGGCTGATCACTTCCTCTACCTTTTCTCATCTGGCTTCCAGAACATGACACTGGTAGTTGTTTCCCTCCTTCCTCTGTGGCTGCTCCTTTCCACCCAGCTTTGCTGATTCCTTGTTTCCCTCTGTGACTGTTTAATGTCAGAGTGGCCCAAGGCTCAGTCCTTTGTTTTGTCCATCTGTACTACAGTCATAGTCCTGGTGACCTCACCCAATCTCATGGCTCTAAATGCTGGTTATATGCTGATAACTCTAAAATTTACAGAACCAAGTGACCACTCTTGGAACCCCGTACTTGTATGTATCAATTGCCTCCTTACCATGGAACCCCTCAAGCGATAACTGTTTTCTCTGAGCCCCAGTGCCTTCTCGCCAGCTCCCTTGCATGAAAAATAGACCTCTCAAAAGCAGTACATCCAACTCCCGCCCCTGTACCTGCAGTCACTTCCCCTTCAGTTGATGGTAAATCCAACCTTCCATTTATGAAGGCCATACATGTTGAAATCCCTGACCCCTCTCATATCATATACCCAATCAGTAAATCCTTATCCTTTCAAGTGTACCCAGAATCCAACCACTTCTCCCTAGTCCCACTGCTGCAGCTTGGTATAATCTACCCATCCTCCTTTAATTAGACTAATAGCCTGGTTTTCCTGCCTCTACATTTGCTCCTTCGTAGTCTACTGACACAGCAGCCAGAATCCCTCTTTCAAAACTCAAGTTGGCTCATGGCACAACTTGGTTATTGAACCCGCCATTGGCTCCCTGTATCATTCACAGGAAAAGCCAAGGTCTTTAGAGTGGCCCACAAACACCTCCGTGACCTGCCCCACTCCACTAATTCTTCTTGGACTGTTCTCACCATCATTACTCTGCTCTGGTCACACTGGCCTCCTTGCTGTTCCTCGATAAAACCAAGCAGGTTTTAGGGCCTTAGGGCCTCTTCACTGAAAGTTCCCTTTGCCAGACTGCTCTTACCCTTAATGTGTACAGGGCTCACACCCTCACCTCGTTCAATCTTTGCTCAGTAAGGCCTGCCATGAGCCCCCTAGTTAAAACAGCAACCTCTTCTCATACCAGCCCTCCTGATCTCTTACCCTGTTCTCTTTTTGTTCCAGAACACATTTTAATATAAGAATAATCACTACACTTCTAAATTATAGTCAAAATTACAGCCAGCTTCTCTCATGAAGCTAAGTGCCTTGTTCCTACCTTCCCTATAACCACGTTAAAGGTCATTCTTAAGAATATCAAGCTGCTTCATGTCAATTATATCTTTAAAAAAAAAGGTAAGCTTCTTACTTAAGACTTTATTCAAAGTACTGACCAAAAGCTGGGATGGGCAAATAATAACACATTTTATTTTCTATTTTCAATATTTTGTTTTCTATTTTCAAAATCCTTGGAGGAAAAAACAACATGAGCGACTAAAGAAATTGTAAAATTGCAACTGTGATTATATCTCAAACAACATACTACAGGGTTCTGTGTGTAAGCCAGGTAAGAAATGCTATACAATTGTTCCCTTCAGAATAAATCTAAGCAATCTGAACAATTTTAATTATTAAATAAAGGAGGAATAAAGAATGCAAACGAGATTCATAATTATTTCCTTTATTTAATAATTAGTAACTTTCACTAGATAAGAACAATTTTCTTTATTGCCCTGTCTAAAGCTAAAATCAGTTAATTTCAGCTTAAAAAATTTTAAATTTACAACACGGCTGTTTACTAATGATTTCTACAATTTGTTTTAAAAAACAAAGCATTAACCTAACACTGTTAGAAAACATTCTCCTGCACTTACATATCATAGACTGCTCTAGGATTCTGTACAACTCTCCCCCAACCTTTTAAAATCTGACCCCTTACTTTGTCATAAATCACTTTTATAATGAGAGAGCAGCTAGGACACGTTGCCACGTCTTCCCCATTCTCCAGATCTTCCTGTAACAAAAGCAAACACGGAAAGATCAGCATTGCCTTTGCTTTGTAAACTCCTCCCAAATCCTCCCACCTCAATGGGCAGCTAGCTCCACTGTGGTTTGCCTCCCTGCGGGGCACGTGAGGGCCAAAGGGGCCTTCCGAGAGAGATGCCAACCCCAATTTTCCCTGGAAGGTTGATCAAGGTTCAGTCGTCTCAAAACCTCTAGGAAGAAAAAAACGGGTCCCTGGGTCCAAAGATGTATCCCAGGAACGGGGACCCGAAGTGGGGGAGGTTGGAGAGAAGTCTGAGGCTCCCCGCCATCCACCCCCAGGCCTGGCTAAAGACCAGGACGGAATGACCACCGACAGCGGAGAATATCAACTTTCGGGGTATTCCTAAACAGGATAAAAGAGGCGTGGATAACAAGAACGGCGTGGGCTACGGAACGGCGGAAGGAACATCTTTGAGCCCCAGTGCGCCTGCTCTCACGCGCAGCCGGGCGGGACCCTGAAGTTACCTTGGTAATGGAGAAGTTATCGCCACAAGGGCAGGGGTAGAAATACGTCTCCAGGTCCTCGTCATATTGGAAGTCCTCGATTTCCACCTCGTCGTGAAACACCGCCATCCTACGGGGGCCAGATAAGGGTCTCCACCAGCTGAAACCGACCCAGGTCGGTCTAACTTCACGGATGCCTTCCCTAAGCCGGGCTTTGTCACCAAGGTCCCACGCAGGAACTACCGCTTCCGGCGCATGGACAATGACGCAATAGCGGGTTTGGAGGCCAAATGGGTGACCCGGTCGTGGTCACCATGGAGATGACTGAGCTGGGGTGTTGGAAGACAGTGGAAGAACTTGCTTGCTGCTTGGTGGTGTCGGGTACCGCTCCGCCCATTGGACGGAAGTGACCAATAGAATGTGAGGATCGCTCGAAATGCTGTACGTCACGTCTGGGGCACCGGAAGTTGTCAGGCACCGGCCGGTGAAGTTTGGTGCGGTTCAGCAGGATAGGTACTGGCACTGCTGGGAGCGCGGAGGCACCTTACTGTGGCTGTGGTTGCTTGGCCTCACGTCCGTGGACCTTCGATAGGCCTTTACCAGACCCCCGGAAGGCCGCAGGAGGTCTAGATAGCACAGTCAGGGCCCTCGGCGCCCCTGGGGGAAGGGCTGCAGCCCGGCTTGGTCTTCGGCGGCGGGAGCAGCTCAGCCTTCTCAATCTCTGTGCCTTCCCGGAGACCGACGAAAAGCTCCCTTGGAATTTCGATTCACCGGGTGACCTTGAGTTCAGGGAGACGCCTAGCTCGTAGTTCCTGGCTGCACTTGGCTGTTCAGGTATATCCCCGCCTCTTCCCCACCCCAGATTATCTTCAAATGCCCTAAAGTGTGTTGCTGAAAGGACCAAGACCTGGGAAGCAGATGGAATTCTAGTCCTGTGTTTGCTAAGCATGTGACATAATTTACTACAGTGACTTGTAATAACAGTAATAGGATCACCTTTTATTATAAAGACTTTGCTTTGTGCCTGGTTTGATATTCCATATTAGTAATCTTCAAAGTGAGATACAGAGTTGGGTACCTAGACCAAAATCATACATGTAGGAAATGAAGATGCTGTCTGTCCCCAAAGCCTGGCAACACATTACTTAACTTATGTGAACCACGGTTTCTTGTTTGTAAAAGGAATGGCATCAGAGGGCGGAGTTACTACCATGAGGCCTCTTTATACCTTGAAGCGAAGTGCAGATAAAAGGTGTTTTGCCTTGGAAGCAGAGCTAGTGCCTGTTTTGCCACAACCCGCTTTCACGGGTATAGAGTTTCATTACTAGGCATTAATTCAAATGCTGGTAGAGAAGCTGGGTCCAGAATCTGACTGTTGTAGCACTGGAAGCTGGATATTTACATTCTTTGGGCCTCATTTCTTCTGACTAAAAATGGATTGTATAAGAGATAGTTTACAAGAGCCCTTTCAGATCTAACACTCTTCTGTATGGGCATTATGAGTTTTACTTGGTTCAGCAATCATATTTACTACACCTAGCTTATATTCACTTCATGCATATACATAATACGTATCTACGCACCCCTCTGCAGACTGCTGAGATTCTCACTAGAGCCATGCTGGTTCCCTGGAGACCTAGATTTGGGGTGCTTCCTTGGCTTTACATACTATTTTCATCTGCTATCTGTTAGCCATACCCCTTGTCTGGCCAGAGTTGGTTCCCTGTATGGTTCTGCCCAGTTTTGAGTTCATACTGTGCAGAAGAAAATAAAACCATTGCCAAACATATGATGCAGTTTCTTTTTACTTCCCCCAGCATTTTAAAATAAAACACGACTATTAAACTTTATATTTATTCTTTAAAAGTAATGGAAACATTCTTGAATGAGATATTTTTGTACCCCGAAAGCATGACAAAAGCAGATTTACTAGTTGCTGTAGGTTCATTTGAGATCACAGATTTATTCAATAATAAAATGCTAACATACAGCTCTGGAAAATAACAGTGACTAAAATTCTTAACATAAGATCGAACTTAGAAATAAGTCACAATTATATAATAGAAACTGTATTTTATGAGTGCTCTTATATATCAGGCTAAGGGGAATTATTTATTAGCAATATCAAACTACATACCTCTCAAGACTGTTTGACAGGGAGCCAGGGGGTTAATGCATTTGGGTTGGTTTTTTGTAACGCTTGCCAGGTACTTCCATAGACATTTATTTCTCTCAGCAGTCCGATGAAGTGGTGTTGGCATTCCCATTTAAAAATGATAAGAGGTGACTGGCACAAGATCAAAAAGCAGGAAGGAGTCAGATCTGAGTCCAGGTCCATGGATTGCAAGTCAAGCACTCTTGAAATAACTTGCATGCCTCTAGGGTTCCCTTACCAAATGCCAAAGGCCAGGAACCCCTGTGCTTCTTCAGTGGCACCTAGGATTGTAAATCAGTGGGTGCCACGGTATTTCTGTGAATTTATTTCAGTGCATTAATGATCTTTGAGGCATTCTTGGTTTTGCTCTCATACCTCATTCAATCTATGAACAAGTCTTAGGGCTTTAATTCCAAAATATATTACATGGTCATCTACTTCTGTCATGACTGTAGCTTAAAACGATTGCAGTCTAGACTACAGCCTTCTAATTGGACTTCCTGCTTTGACTTTTGCTCCCCTTATCAGTTCTTCATATAGTGCCTCAGTGATCCTTTAACGTAAATTTGATTATGTCCCCCTCCTGGTTTAGTGAAACCATTCAGTTGCTTCCCGTTGCCCTCAGAATAAAGTCCATACCCTTACTATGGCCTGATCTGGCACGTCTACCTGCTCAGCCTCAACTCACATCACTCTCAGCTAGCTCATGGCTTTCCGGTCGCACTGGCTATGGTACCTTAACACATCAGTGTGACTGTGATTGGGCCTCTGCCCAGATGCTCTGCTCTTAACGTCTGCTTGGCTGAGTCTTCCTCATCATTCAGATTTCAGCTCATGTCTCTTGAGAGAGACATTTCCTGATATTCCCCCATCTACCCTACTCTCACCTGTCACACACACTATAATAAAAGATTCCTGGTGCCAAGGACCTTGTGTCTGGTTCTTTATTGTGTCTCCATGGCCTAAGAGAGTGCCTGGCACCCCAGTAACTGTTTAATAAATTGAGTGTACTCATTGAACAGAAACCAGTATAGGTCATTTAAATTTTAAATTTAATCTATTGCTTGAATTAAATTTTTTTTTTTACTGCTTAAATAGATATGTGTTCTATTTATAGTGTATGATAATTTTTCTCTTTCAGAAGTAGAGTTAATTTAAGTATTTTGGGGGAGGGTTAAGATAAGGTCTATGAGGATATAAACATTTATGGAATAGTCTTGTTTGTATGGTTTTAGAAATTACTTAATATATGTTAATATTATATAGTTAATTAAATACTTATATTGAGTATGTGAAACTATTTGACTTATTTCAAAAAAGAGGTAGCTTAAAAAACTTACTCCTTTGGCAGGTCCTTTGAACACAATTTGATAAAAATACCCTTTATTTACCAGTAGGTGGCACTCTTGGTCATGGTTATTACAAAACAGGATTTTAGAATTTAAAAGGGAACAGCTTTTAAAAATTAACGTTTCTTTGTTTTCTAGTTTATTTGAGCAGTAGACCAGTCAAGACAGCATAACCACTAAAAGAAGTATCTTATGTGAGGACTGTTTTAGCAATAGTTGTCTAAAACATTGAGCAGAACAATGTTTTCATATTAAACTACATATTTGTTAAATTTTATTAGGGAATTTGGCCTTAAATGACACTGATGATATTATTCCAGCCATTGTTCTGGTCTTTCATAAGGTGGAATCAGAAAAGTTTGGGGGGGGGGATCCAGAAAAAAGGAGAGTAGAAAGATGAGAGGAAGAATTGAGGAAAAGGGGGAAAATTGAGAGTTTTGCTGTGAGGTGATGCCTGCTGATTATAGTGAGCCTTTTCTTTTGCAGCTAGGAGACAGTAGTGCTTTTTAACAGTTTTCCAAAATGTTGTTCTTACATGTTGTCTCTGCCACTGCAGGAGGAACTTTGTGAGAATTTCAGTATATGGAAGCACTGTCTGAGTTCCAACGGGAGGTCTCAGTATAATCAGGACCAAAATATTGCATATCAGACAGCCAGCTAGCTGTATACTTTATTACTGCTAAAATCTCATGGACTCCTAAAGTAAGTTTCTTTCTTTCGAGGATTACGCACCGTTTTTGGTTTAGTATATTTAAATAGGAGAAGCTGTATTTAGTCTGCATGAGGTAAAGAGGCATTATACTTCCTTCATGTATTTAAGAGAAAAATAGCTAATAGCATTATTTATCTACAATGACGGCAAGAAATAGATCTTTTATGTTATTTAAAGATTAGTTATGAAGCAGTGGCTTTTTGATATGATTTGATTATAACTGAATGAATTACATATGACTTATATTACCACCTGATTTATTTATTTTCTGTCTCTTCCTTCTAAAATATAAGCTCCCCAAGGTCTGTTTTGTTAGTGTCTTATTCCCAGTGCCTGCCATATAATGAGCTCTTAATATTTGTCAAATGAAGGGCTAAATTAATGCATATGGAGTAGGAACATAACCATATCTCACTTGAATATTTTTCTAACACTAAATTTATTACAATTAATTTATATAGTGCTTTCCAAAGAGCTTAGAAAAAAAGAGTGTTCTCATACATCTTCATTTATTCTGAAGCTGACTAAGATAGGAAAGGACAGATATGGCAATGTAACATGTTCCAAGTGGCCATTTTAGGCAAAGAAATATTTAAGAATGGGAGGAGGAAAACAATGGTAGGAACCCCCTAAAAAACCATTATCTGCCTCTTAATCAGTGCTTTTCCTGATAGGCTAATAGTTTTTAGACTTTGAAATGTTAGGAACCTTTCTGGGTTTTTGTTTTTTAAACTTTTTACTCAAGTATAACTTAGAAACAGAAAACTACATAAATCCTAAGAGGACAGTTTGATTAATTTTTTTATCCACACAATTGATTTCCCATATGCCCCCTGTCCCCACACACGCATAGCCTGCCCATTATCAGCATCTTGCACTAGAGTGGTAGAGTTGTCACAGTTGATGAACCTCCACTGACACATCATTACCACCCAAAGGCCGTAGCTTATATTACAGCTCACTTTTGATGCTGTACTTTCTATGGATTTGGACAAATGTATAATGATATGTACCTGTTATTATGGTATCATACAGAGTATTTTTACTGCCCTAAAAATCCTCTGTGGTTTAATTTTTACAAAATGAGAATACCCATGCAGTCAGCATTCAGATTATGAAGTGACATTCATAGATGAATTTTGTCTGTTTCTGTGCTTTATATTACTGGATCCATAGACTCTGCTATTGAATGGCTGCTTTCATTCTTTTCATTCAGTGTGATATTTGTAATATTCATCTGTGTCACCACTTGTAGTTGCAGTTTGTTCTCATTGCTGTGAACTTTTGTTTGTCTCTTGCACTTTATCAAATATTAAAGACTTATGTGGTGCTCTTTGGTTGGAGTACAGTTATCAGGCAGTTAGAAAATCTACTCTCCTGTAATAGTGTAAGATAAGGCATGTGAACTTGGTCAGAGATTTTGGAAACTAATAGAGAACATGAATATTTGATGGCACCAATAATTACATACCTGTGTACTGTGGAGATCAGTTAAATTAACTCTAAATTTTGTCAGGGAGAATTAGGCCCTTAATTGCTTTGTCATTAGATCAGCTCATAACAGCACCAACAAAAATCTAAATCCTTTTTCATTGGCTCCTAAAATAGTCTGATATTTCGCCACTTTTTCCTAGCATATTTTAACTTTCAGTTTTATGTTTGCCTAGGAAGCACCATGGCCTGTACTGCTGTCTTGATTCCCGCGTTGTTGCGAGGCTCTGTTGGAGCCATCTGTACCCAGGCTGCTTTGTGGAGGGTGACACCCAGCGCTTTGCGCCACCTTACTCGAACCAGGTGAGTCATCACCCTTCAGTGCCGTTTGAGGTTGATTTTCAGAGACCTGACCTGCTGATGCTCCTGGGAAGCATGTCAGACTCCTGAAGGCATAACATAACATACTGCTTAAATGTTTGTAACGTCAGTAAATCGTTACACTTTAATTAGATGAGCAAATTTTCATTGACCGTTTTCTAGGATCCATAATGTTATATTGTATTTTGGATAGTCATGATATTACAGGGGAAACTAATTTAATTATTTCTTATGAGGATAATACTTAACCTAATTTTACTTTTTTTTTACAGCATAATGAAATCCAAAAGGAAAACTGATCACTTGGAGAGAACTGCAAATGTCGTTCGACGGGAGGTTCGTACGTTGGGGCTGTGGCAGGTTTTTCTAGGCTGGACAGTTTGCACAGTCATGACTGGCTATGGAGAGGGCACTCAAATAGCGCATTCCCTCGGAAGACGGCCAGGGAAAGTTTGTTATTTTTCTCTTCAGAACTTTGCTGAGCAGGACATATGATACCTGTTTGAAAAGACGACAGTGAAATACTCAAAATTTTCATTTTAGACTTGGAATGAATAGATTAATATTTTTGATGAAGGACCTATAGCAGCAATTGAGGGAACGATCCTCACAGATATGATGTGTAGGGTTATGTTTTAGGAGTAGAACTCCTTTTAGAGCCCACGTTTTACAAATAGCTTACCTTTTCTTTTTTTCTTTCCTCTTTCTTTCTTTCTTTCTTTCTTTCTTTCTTTCTTTCTTTCTTTCTTTCTTTCCTTCTTTCTCTCTTTCTCTCTTTCTTTCCCTCTTTCTTTCCTTCCTTCCTTCCTTTCCACCATGTCTCAAAGTCCTTGTTCTTATCCCTTCTATAGAACAACTTATTTAATCAGGGGAGAAAACACTAACATCTGAGAAAGGAAGGTGGACGAGCTCATTTAACCCTTCTCCTGTGCTGACTTTTCCCCACCATGTTCAAACTGTACAAAGCTAATCCACCACCTGAAGGGTGTCAGGGGCTGGGAAATAAGGATCCTCACCCTTTACCTCAGTGAGTAACCACATTTTCTTTTAAAAACATAAAGTGGTTATTTGTTTTGCTCTGTTAGTGATTCTTTACGTATTTAGATATATTTAGCTTAGTGTTGTAAGTTAAAAAATCTATTTCATATAAAGAAGGATTTATATACTTCTATAAGCATGGCCAGGAATTGTATTGTTGCAGTAATTTAATTTTTAGTAGTAAGAATAGGATACTTTTTAATGGAAAAGAATCTTGTTTAGGCCCCACTTTTCAAGCTAGTTCTATTTTCAGAACATTGCTTTGGGATCGAGGGCGGTATGCTTGTGGATTTAGCTTTAAGCCAATGTTTTTTTGAGACGTCTGTGTAAAATTAGTTCAGCATAATAGATTTATGAATGTGTGGCAAAATACACTTTTCCCACTGATAATAAATCTGAAAATACTTTTTTTCTGGTTTGTTGAGCACACAAAAATGCTGATTTTTTAAATGTGCGATTTGTTAGAATTTCTCTTTTAAAAAGCAAAACGTTGCCAGTTTTGAATTAAAAATGGTTTTAAAAGTCTTGGACTGTGTTCTTTTCTATTACGTCTTGAGGCATGTAGAACTAGAGCGGAACTTGGCAGGTTTTCTGTGAGGGCCAGCAGTCTAAGTATCTGAGGCTTCAGGGCCATGCTGTCTTCAGTCCCAGCTATAGAACTGCCCTTACAGTGTGGAAGCAGCCGTGGACAACACACAGATTGGTGTTGCTGGGTTCCAATAAAATATTCTTTATCAAAACACCTAGATATGGTCTGTGGGTTGTAGTTTGCCAGTCCCCGAAGTAGAATAGTAACTTCAGATTTTTACAGGACAACATTATTGAGACTTTTGGGACAGTTATTTTAAGCCAAGTTTAAAGAAACTACCAAGGAAGTTAATGGAAACTCTTAACTATGTGATCGAAAATTTGAGAATTTTAATGCCCAGAAGTCAGAAGATTATAGGGCTAATTTCAACAATGATATTATCTTGGTGAGTTTTCCATTTGCAACTCCTCTTCTGTTTCCAATTTTCATTCTTTCCCAAATAGAATCAGAGCTGGGGGCTGGGAGGAGCTACATAGAGCTTGATGATGTCCTGCCTCAGCAGTGTAAGGTCATCAGGGCCTCACCCCAGTCCAACCTTGGATTTGTTGAAATGAACAGTGCCTCATGTTGGGCCGTAATGGAACTAGCCCACCACATGGTCTTGTCTACCACTCTTGCCTTTAATTTGTATTGCGAGTATACTTTACAGAATCCCCGTTGCCCCTTGCTCTTCATTTCAAGTCTGTGAGGCAGCCTAGGGATAGGATGACAGAACCTGGGAGATAACTGGTGGCCTCTCCTAGGGCCAGAGGGAAGCTCCGGCCCAAGTCTGTGATTCTGAAGCCGAAGGATCCTGCTGCCCTTCCTGAGTGGGTAAAGAATGGAGCACTCACCACCCAGAAACATCCTTTCCTTATTAAGCATTGGGTTCCCTATAGAGAACTTATTGAATGAGAATATTAAGATGTTGCTGCTTCTTATTTTAGGCTATAAATGTAACCAGTCTGGAGTCATGCTGCTGCAGGAAACTGAGCTCTGAATTGAATGACATTTGACTGTTTGTGTTGAGTTCACATTCTTTTCTTAAGGAACAAAAGACTAAGCAGTCTGGGTAACCTTGGAAATGTCAAGGAGATAAGAGTAGAAATAGTGTAATGCAGTGAGCATTGTTATGTAAGGCTAAGTTTTTACTGGAGGGGCCCCTCTGTGCTTGGCTCTGTAGAGGGCGGGTCCACTGAGCAAGATATACTCTTATTCACCAGTTTTATGGGAGAGTTTGGTAATGAAAGAATTTTTTAAATTACTGGTTTTTATGCAATCATTTGGAAATATGCCAGACAGTAGGCTAGGTCCTGGGGTTGTAGCATTGAAAATGATAGATAAGGTCCCTGACCTCATTCTAGTGGGACTCTGATTAGAAGAAACTGATTTTGTGCACCTAATTGATTTTGGGAAAACCACTAATGGTTTTTTAATTGTACTAGTTTGCTTCTCTTCAAAGCTTGTGCCTTACCCTACAAATGCCTTGTGTGTATTGTTATCTTTTTTAAAATAAAGCACTCGATTATACAACAAGTTGTTACTTAATTCTCAGAGCCACCCTGGGAGGGACGTGTAGGGATCCTCATCCCCATTTCACAGGTGAAGAAATGAAGACTGAAGAGATTTAGACAGTGTGATCCTGCTTCCTTGTTTGCCAGGATAGTTGTGGCTCATGCTTCCTGTCCCCGTGGAATAGTACCCCCTTTAACTCTCACAAATGCCCTGTTTTAGATGATAAATTCCGTTGTCAGCCTAAGTTTCAAGGACTTGCTTGAACTCAGATCTTTGATGTCAAATTGGTTTTTCTTCCTACTCTAGCAAAAGAATGTGACACTTGATTTAGACCAAGTTTAATTGAGCTATACGGTAGGAGATAAATGTCACATAGCTTCCTCTCTGTTCCAAATCAAAATCTCGTTGAAGTGTTAGTGGGCATAAGAAAGGGAGCTGTTAGTAGCTGCTATAATAGCTAATCAAGTCAAATTGCTGGGCACCTGTGGCAGAGAGAGACCTTTGGGGGTTGTATGGGTCCCAGTGCTGACTATCGAGTGCTGATAATCTGCTTGACTTACAGATTTGTTGAGGCCTGGGCTTGAGTAGGCTCCGCTGCTTAGCTGAAAAGCTGGCCTGTGTCCCACGTTTAACCCTTACAATTCTCTGTCAGTCATCACCCGCACATTTTGGGAAGATTGTATGCCAGAGTGCCCTTCTCAGCTTGGTGGGAAGAGGGGCATCTCTTTAACGTGGAATGTTTCCCCGTAGGGGAACATCTAATTGGCTCTGATTATCAGAGGTGGTGGTCAGAGAGCCTTTTACAGATTATCCAGCCTGGGGCGTACAGTGCTTGGCATTCCAGCCTCATGACACTGTTGGCTCTGACAGGGCAGAGAGTGGTGGGGAGAAACCTCAGGCACCCACCACCTAGAGGTTGCTGTGGGGCTTGAAGAGGGCTTGGCCCAGTCCCTTGGAGAAACTCCGGGGCAGTGCAGTGTGATCGCCCTGGTGGTTGGTCTCCAGCTCCTTGGGGTGCACAGCTCACCCTGCTAAGCGTGGCAGCCTACAAAGAGGGAGCATCCTTGGGGGAAGGCGCTCAACTTAACGCTGTCGCTGCGGTATCTCGCACAGTGCTGACATACTGTAGGCACTCCATACATGTTTCATTGGATACAATAAACAAGTGTTAACCCCACCTCTGAGGCTGATTACCTGAACTGCCTTGGATGAGTCATTTTGTAAAGTGGCAGCGGTGACGATGAGGTGATGATGCAAGTGTACTCTTTCTATACAGATGTGAGCAGTGAAAAATGGGGACTTGCTTAGACTGCTACTTCTTTCCTATGCCCAGAACGTAACTTGTTCAGTCATTTAAGTGATCCAAGAGGCAAGGTTCCCCCCCCCCCCCCAACAGCGGATCCAGTGAAATGAAGTTATTTTAACCTCAGCAGGCATGTGTGAGAGCCTGCTGTGTGCCCAGCCCTGTATAGGAGCAGGGATATAGCAGTGCGTGAGGCAGGTAGAGCCCTGTTGTATTGTATGTGGAGCTTCATTCTGGTGCAGAAAACCAAAGAATGTCAGATTTCAAAGACACTATGAAGGAAGTACAACAGGGTGACGGCTGGCGTACAGGTGCTGTTTTAAGTGGGTGCGTAACATTTGATCTGAGACTTGAATATGGAGAAGAGCCAGACGGGTACACAGCATTCCTGGCAGAGGGACTGGCGAGAGCCATGGTCTGAGGCAGGAACGGACTTGGCGTGTTCAGAGGAAGGTGGCAGGATGGCCCAAGTTGTATAAACTCCTGTGGGCTTGGATAAGGGGTTGGGATTTTCCTCTTAAGGGTGACGGTTAGTTTTAAGCGGGGAAATGGCATGTGATTTGCATTTTAAATGGGTCATCTATTTGCTTGGTAGAGCAGGGGGTTTTTGTTGTGCTTTGACCCAGGGTTGGAGTCTGCTGACACAGTCCCAGGAGAGGTGGTGAAGGCTTAGAGCGGGATGGTAGCGATGGGGGTGGAGAGCAGCGGGTAGATCTGGGATGGAGGCAGGGCTCACGTGGTCCACAGATCAAGGTGAGAGTGCTGTTAGTGACAGGGGAGGAAACCCAGGGATTCCCAGCTTTGGGATTTGAATACTCAGGGTGGATGATGATGGTGGCATGTATTTGCTAACGTGGGGAAGACCTAGTTGAGAGGAGGGGAAATAAAGAGCTGAATTTTGGAATAATCTGAGGTGGGAGGGTGGGCAGTGGATAGAGTTACAGACGAAACAAGATTAGCTGTGAGTTTTATCAGCTCATACCAACTGTTGAATCTAGGGCATGGGTTCATGGAAGTTCATTGTACTGTTTTAACTAGTTTTGAAGATGTTTGAAATTTTCCATAATAATAAAAAGGAAGAAACTTCGGGGGATAAAAGCATTCTGTGTTGGATGTGCTGTTTGAAATGGAAATTCAAATCAGCAGTTGGATATATGAGTTTGGAGTTCATTGCTAGAAATAAAAAGTTTAAGCGGTGTAGAGAGTATGGGAAGAGGGCCCACACCTCAGCCCTGGGATGTGCCAACATTTAGAGGTCAAGCAGAAGAAGAATGGCCAGGAGAGTGGCCAGTGAGGTTAAAAGGAAGTCAGCAGGTGTTGGTAAAGCCAGGAGAAAAGTGTTTCACAGAGGGAGGGGTCCCCTCTGTTTGATTCCGCTGAGGGGTTACCATTGGATTTAGCGAAGTGGGTAGTGGGTGACCAGAATGACTGGCTTTGGTACACTGCCGAGAGTGAAAGTCTTGACCGTGTTGTGTTGGAGAGGGAATGGCAGATAAGACAGTGGAGCCATGACCATATATAACTCTTGAAAAATTCTTATGTGAATGTGAGAAGAGGAATGGGTGAAAGCTGGACTAAGGGAGAGGCTTGTTTTGCTGTATTTTGAGAAGCACCGAAGCATAGTGGTCAAGTGCCTGGATTCCAGTACGTGTATCTGCTTTGCCTCATACAAGCTGTGGGACCTCAGGTTTTCTCATATATAAAACGGGGATATACTGATACATGCCTTTTACAGTTTCTGTGAACATTGAATGAATTAATATATGTGAAGTGCCTGGCGCATGCTAAACTTTATATATAAGTGTTTGCTCCTGATGTTGTTATATGACGTGAAAGATTCGCGTTCTCGCGTGTGTTCTCATGGAGAGGGGAGCAAAGGGTGGTGGATGAGAGGGGGTACTTGCTCGAGTGAAGGCTTGAAAAGGCAGAGAGGAGATCAGCCCAAGCAGACAGGTTAGCCTTTGGTAGGAGCAAAGAGAATTCATTTGCCAGGATGTCGTGTTGACAGGGATAAAGTTGTACAGTGGACAGGATTTTGGGCGTTTCCTTTTAGCAGTTAATCACTTCAGTAAAACCAGTATCTTAATCAGGTTCCTGCTCATCAGATTGGTATTTCTGCCACAGTTGAAATAATGTCTCTGGGCCTTGGTGTCCTTATGTGTAAAATGACATACTATTTTTGATGATGACTAAATTTTTCTTCAACTCAGAAATTCTCTGTGCCCTCTTTTGTTTCAGGTCATCGTTAATCTTGGCTTTGTTTAAATTTTTAAGCCAACGAAAGAATGAATGGGAATGAACAGAGGAAGTCACTTCGGTTTCCCAAAGAAAGACCTATTTCCTGTACCGAGACTTGTAGCAGCAGTAACATCAAGATACCCTATATAAAACCAGCTCTTTAAATCAGTATGATGGAATTTCCTTTTAGATGCTGACTTTGTCAAAGCATTAAAAATGTGTGCTAGTAAAAGTTGGCAAATGTATTGTTATTTTATTGAACCAGTAGAAGAGTCTAAATGTTATTTTATGGAAAACTTCATTTCCTGCCATGTGTTTTAACTTAGGACGTGGCCAGTTGAGGTTTCAGTTGAGAAATCTTTTGATCTGTTAAGTATGAGAACAAGTACAAATGTTAAAACATAAAGTTTCTCCATGATGTTTTTACTTATTCAATCAAAGTAAAGAAAAAAAAAAAGGCATATAACAAGGGCCATGATTATCGATTTTAATTAATCATATGAAACTAGCTTCAGAATAAAATAAAGATGCAGCCTTCAAAAAGATTTTGCTAGAAATTTTTATGTAGTGTACAGTATTTGTTTTAATTAAATAAAGTGTTAAGAGAGAGCCATGTCTTTAAAAATCATGGATTGTTAAAGATACTTTGTGTGACGAGTTCTAGCTGTTTTGCCTGGATTATGAGGACTAATAGCAGCAGGTACATACTACTATGTGTATTAATGCCAATAGGCATAAAGCATCTGCTAACATTTTTTGGTCAAAGAGACTATCCAAATGAAAATGGGGCTTTTTCAATATAAACTGTAGCTTCTTTCTCTTCATGGAATTTCATATTTGGACATTGGCAAATGACGGGTGACTTCATTCCACCCAGACTAGCATTTGGTTGTGAAGAGCGCTGACATGTGTCAGTTGAAATTCTGTGTTCCTCTTCCTCCTCCTCCTCCCCGTCTCCCCCCCCTCCCCTCATTGATTACGAATGTTGGTTTTTCGGCCACCAGGTGACTCTGGGGCATGCTTAATGCTTACACATATCTAGTTTTGTTCATGACTCTGACAGATGCCAGTTAAGCTGTTACAAGTGAAATAATGTAGCTCTTGGCTGTGTTTCTACAGATTATATTATGTTGAAAGAAAATAATGAATGTTTACAAAATAAACATTTCTTTTTTGTAAACTTAATAAAAAGGAGAGCAATAACATAAGGGAGAGCCCTCAAATGATTCTTTTTACTTGTCTTTGTAATAAGGTATTTAAAATTGAGTGTGTGGCAAACAGAGAAGATTGCTCTTCTCCTGAGGAGCTCCCTGCCTTCCCTGACCTCTCCCACAGTTTTGAACGTGAATCTAGACTTTTCTGAGGTGGTTCTCACCCCAACCTTTCTTTTTAAAGAAACCAAAGGCTCTAGAACTTCTGACTTGCCAGTGGTGTCATTTATTCTGCAAAGACTTACTGAATCTTACCGTGTGTTAGGCCCTGTGCTTGATCTGGGACAGTGGTTCTCAACCTGTGGGTTGTGACCCCTCTGGGAGTCAAACGACCCTTCACAGGGGTCGCGTAAGACCATCGGAAAACACATATATAATTACATATTGTTTTTGTGATTAACCACTATGCTTTAGTTATGTTCAATTTGTAACAACGGAAATACATCCTGCATATCAGATATTTACATTACGATTCATAACAGTAGCAAAATTACAGTTATGAAGTAGCAACGAAAATGATTTTATGGTTGGGGGTCACCACAACATGAGGAACTGTATTAAAGGGTTGTGGCATTAGGAAGGTTGAGAACTACTGATCTAGAAAGTCAATATAGATATAAACCTACCTAGTACCTGATCTCAGGAGGTTTGTGGTCTGTGTGGTTGAAAAGATGTGTTCGTGTGTATTTATATTTACATTAATATGTGCTAAGTGTGGTAATAAGGCAGAAGTATTTTAGGGGTAGAGTTGAGAGGGTGGAGGGAAGAGGAGACCTCAGGCAGAAGGAAGGGACTAGTACTTGATCAGGGCCTGGGAGGCTGGGTGAGAGGTTGACAGACAGGCCTGAGAGAGGTGCTGTGTGCTGACTGACCTAGGCAGGGTTTTGGGACGTAGGCACGTGTCAGGTGCCTTTGAGGACCAGCAAGTTGTCCGATTTGGCTGGTAAACCAGTAGCTCAGGGATCCAGGAGGAGCTTAAGCTGGTATGAGTTACAAAGGCTTTTTAGCATCTTTTAATATTTGTAGTTGAGTATTAGAGAGCCCTTGAAGGCTTTTGAGCTGGAGAGGAACTCGGTGAGGCCCGAACGTTAGGCTTATTCATCTGTTGGCTTGTTTGAGTGGCACAGGGAGGAGGCTAAGAGAGCAGCAGTTTAAGTGGGTGGTGGTGGCTGCCCACGGGGAAAAAGGACATGAGCTAAATTCATGGAATTAGGCCACATCAGTGACGTAATGCCTGGGAGAGGCAACGTGCGTGCACGTGTGCGTGTGTGCACACGTATGCCAATTGAAAATGGATTTGACTTGATTGAGTCCAGGATAGGTCCAGAATTGAAATCCCGGTGATGGAAAGCAGCTGGTTTTGTGGGGCCCTCTGAGGACAGGAGAAGCCTCCATCTCTGTATCTCCAGTGCCAGGCACCGTGCTCAGGAATGTTTGCGAATGGGTATGGTGCATTTAGTGAGTTTATCAGTGGGACAGCACCTACAAGTGATCAAGGGCCAAGCAGACCTGGGTTTGAATTCCGACTCTGCCATTCCCGAGTCATCTGACACAAGTTACTGAACCTTTCAGTTTCCTCCACTGCAGAAGGGAGAATAATAACTCTCTCTTGGGATGTACCGTGATTATTCGTATTAGCTGAATGTAGTAATGCACGTAAAATATTTAACCCGGCATCTGGTATACACCTGAGATAAATGTTCCTCAGATATCGGCTGTTGTGACTCACATAGGGGACTATAATTGTGATCCTGCGATTGACAGAAAAGTAAGGATGAATTTGGGTGGGGGGTTAGTACATTTGGGAATGCTCGAGGGCCTCAGCCAAGAGGTAGGAGAGGGAGCTGGAGGAGGGCAGTTTAGAGAAAGCTCCCATTGAGGAAGTGGGAGGTAAAGGAGAAGAAGGACCAGGTAAAGGAGGGGCAGGAGGGGACCTGAAGAGTTCAGTGTCAGGTAACCCAGAAAAAGATTATGGGCCAGCAGCATTGTAAGTGCTTCACATATACGATCTCTTGCCCAGAGTCGCATAGCTGGTAAGTAAGCGGTGGAGCCAGGGTTACAAAGCAGGAAGTCTAGCTGTAGGGCCCAGGCTGTTAACAGCCACTCCGTGCTGCTTCCTTTTATTTTGTTGCTGAATTCTGTAGGATGACCAAATGGTATTAGATATCCTGTCTGTTTAAGCAGAAGGTCTAGAAAGAGAGAAAGTGAATGTGAAGAAACATGGGAGCTGATGAAGCAGTGTTTCAGAGAGGGTGGGCAGGACAAGAGCGCAAAGTGTGGGTGGAGGGTCACCCCACGTGCTCTCAGGAGGAGGAGAAAAATGGGACAGACAAAATACAGAGAGAAAGGCAAAGGATTTTACAGGAGCAAGAGGAAGGCAGAAAATTGTATTTTGAGGGGGTGAGGGAGACCACCCTCCATTTTGAGACTTTTCCAGTGGATTGTTAAGAATTGTCTCCCACTGATAGTTTGATTAGACCTAGTCCTACTGGAGAAAAGGGGCTGCGTGAGCTGGCGTTAGGGCGGGAGGTTCATTGACCTTGAGCGGATTTCTAAGGCACCTTTCTGTGGAGCCGTGAAGATAACATGATCCAAGGAGGATAACCTTATTTTGGTCACCTGCTACGATTGGATTTGCTGCACGTGGAGTTAACAGCAATAGGACGTTGAAGAAAGAGTCATGCTCTCTTTTTTCCACTGTTGTGAAGATGTCCCAGGTTTAGGGAGGAAGGGAAACCCAAAGGCAGAAGACACAGAGCATGAAGGAAGTAGAGGCAGTTTGAGGCATGCTAAGGCATGGATGGCACTTAACTGAAGAGGGCCTAACTCAGACCTCTTTAGGATTTTCTATAAACCAGATACATCATTTAGAATAGTGCTTCTCAAGCTATAAGATCCGTTGTGAAGGGGTGTTATTTTAAGGTTGTGGACCTTTTATATTTTGTAAATGCAATAAAAATTAATTAGAAAATTGAATTTTAAAAACAAAGACATAGGAGTACCAGTTCAATTTGTTTGCTATTACTAGATTCAACAGATAACATGATTTACTCTGAAATTGCTAGTAAAGTTTCTAAGTGCTTACTTTTAATTTCTGAAATTTGCTTGTCATGGACTTCTTGCAGGTTCAGAACAAACACAGGCTCATAGCTAACAGTGGGTCTCACTCTGCGTGGGTCGTACTCACGGAGAATTTAGACGCCAGGCAGGTGGTTTGTAGGGCTCCACTTCCTGAGCAATTCTCAAGAGTGCCCGGCCTGGTACGTGGCACGTGCTAGACACGCAACAAATAAACACTTGTTAAATAGTCCCTCTAAGAGGTGATTTTTGTACGCAGTAAAATTCAATCAGTATTTTAGCAAGTCTTTCAAAAATCAAGTGTTCACCTGGTGGTAGGCAGAATTTCAAAGCAAAGTATGTTTAACCTTGTTTTGCAGTCTTTAAAAACTACATCTTTGCAGATTTTCAAAAAATCCGAGTTACCAGAAAGCCCCGATTTGTTCCTCTCGTTGTGTACACGCTTAACCTCCCCACATTCACTTCTGACTCAAGGTCGTGTCTGCAGCGAAGGTGTGTGGAGCGGCCCACGAGTCGCCCTCTGTGAAGAGGCTCCGCCTGCTTGTTGCTGATGAAGACTTTGCTTTTAAAGCTGGCCAGTGGTAAGTGGCTCTTCTGTTTCCTGGGTTCTGTGTGCTCAGGAAGGTGCCATCAGATAGAAGGGCTTATTTTCTTTCTGGAAGGGACTCCTGTGGCCAGCTCTTTTCTCCGGAGGGGCAGATATTCTAGATAGTCTCCACTCAGGGCAAACCTTTCTCGACATGGAGAATCTGGTTTCTTCTCTCACCTCAGCGCTTACCTCGGTTTTGAGCCCATGACCCCCTCAGTCGTATGTGAAAATTGCTGCCTTGAGTTTTTTAGATGGAAACAAAGGAGGTCGTTCTGGTCTGTGGACCTAACAGCTGATAATTCTGTCCTGTAGGGCAGTTGCTAATAAAATGCACTGCAGTAATCTAATCTTGAGGTACGTTTTCAAAAATTAGTATTCCTTATGCCAAATGCAGTGGAAACACAGTCTGAAAAGAAGCGTAACTGGTATGTCGCAGAGCTGATCACCCTCTCGAAAGAATTCCTGCATCATTCACATCTCGTCTGGGCTGACTTTATTATCAGCGCTGAATTTATTATCAGGAGCCCCGAGTCAGGCCCAGCGCACGCCACCCTCGTGCGTCTGCCCCATTTGGCTCTGAGGACTGGGCAGCATGCTGACAGGGTGACCACTAGCCATCCTGTCCCACTGCCTGCAAATGGCCTCACAGAGCTGCCATTCAGGTTGAATTGTAAATAAACCAACTACTATTTCCTTAGGAAAGGTGTGTTTGGGTGTATGTTTCCTTAATTTAAATAAAGCATTCAACTTTAAACGAATTTCTGGCATGTCAGTCTTGGTAGTATTTCTTAGGGGTCACTGACTAATTTTGGCAGTCCATCTGGAAATGTGGCTCTGTTAGAAGGAGGATGTGTGATAATAGCAAGAGTTAGCAGTCTTGTGTTAATAGTTTGCCTTTGAATTTAGAACTAGAAAACAAGATGCTGATTGCAATAATTTGCATTTGTGGAGCAATTTGCTGCAATCTTTGCACATGTTCGGTGATACATATTAAATGCATACGGGCTGTTTTGGCGGGGGTGGGGGTGGGCAACACTTTTACCCTTCAAAAATAGTTTAGCAGTTATTACATTGCAGAGTGGAAACTTCGATGGTAATGATCTGTCTTTCCGTATTTCCCTTCTGTGGAAATGTTTGTGTCCTGCACACCATTGTCTCTGTGCCTTCAACTCTGAATTGTGCCAAGACTCTGTCCCCAGTCCCCAGTCTCCGGATTAGGAAAAGCCTGTGCCTTGGTTTATAGTGCTGCTACCACGTAGTGTCTGCAAGTGCATTAGCACCTGCAAGTTTAGTTACCTGATGAGGAAAATGTCATCATTCTCTGGTGATATTTATATACAGAAATAGGGTCCCACTGTGATCCTCAAGGTAAAATTAGTCAGGGTTGGTGTTTTATATCCCACATCAGTGAATGGATGTAGTCATGCCACTGATGTTAGGACTGGCTTTAGTATGTGCCTGACAGATTCCTGCTTCAGAGGACAGATGTGGGGGTGGTCATCTCTGGCTGTTTGGCGGTGACCCTTTCCCTGCCAGGTGTCCCTCAGCACTCATTCCTGGCACCTGGATCCTCCGCTTTTAAAAGATTGCTGCCTTAGCACTGACTTAATGTGTGGCTCTAGGGGCTTTGAGTTTCTTTGGATATTTGACTTCCTGGCGACAGAATGGCCACTTGCTTAGGTGGGTGGTGTCCACTCCTTCAGTGCTGTTGCTGGGATGGCTTGCATTCTTGGCTCTCTTAGAGCATCACTTTGGTAGTGACTTCCATGTGGTACTTTGCAGAAGGCAAGTTAGGGAGACGCAGCGTGGCTATGGCTGCCGTGCGGCGTGTCAGGGTTCAGAGTGAAGTGCTGCTTAGAGATAAAGGAGAGGACTGCTCTTGGGCTTATCTTTGGGATGGGAGGTGGGGCCATGACCTCATGTCTCTGAATTCTTGACCTCCTCTGATACCTGCCAAACTGAGGGGAAGGCTCCAGACCTGCCTCAGTGCTCTGGAGCTTTGGGCACAGATCCCAGATAGACACCTTCAGCGTAGACCAGAGATTGGCCTCCAGCACTCTTCCCGTGCTGCACTGTGTTCTTACTGGGCCCTCCAGAGGGGACTGGTTCCTGTACTAGAATCCAGTACCAAAGACTCAGTAAATCAGTCCAGAGAGAAAGGCCAAAAGAGGAAACAGCCTCAAAACCACTTAAGCTTATTATTTTTTAAAGTATATTTTATTGATTATGCTGTTACAGTTGTCCCAATTTCTCTTCCCTTTGCTCCCCTCCTCCCAGTAACCCCCTTCCCTCCAACAATCCCATCCCCCCTTAGTTCATGTCCATGAGTCGTGCATATAAGTTTTTTGGCTTCGCTCTTTCCTGTATTATTATTAACTTCCCCCTGTCCATTTTGTACCAACCAATTATGCTTCTTAATCCCTGCACCATTTCCCCATTTCTTCCCCTTCCCCCTCCCAGCTGATAATCCTCCAAATGATCTTCATACACTTATGGTTCTGTTCCTGTTCTGGTTGTTTGCTTAGTTTGTTTTTGTTTTTATTTTTTAAGGTCCTGTTGTTGATAGTTGTGAGTTGTCATTCTAATGTTAATAGTTTTGATCCTCTTTTTCTTAAATAAGTTCCTTTAACATTTTATATAATAATGGCTTGGTGATGATGAACTCCTTTAGCTTTACCTTGTCTGGGAAGCACTTTATCTGCCCTTCCATTCTAAATGATAGCTTTGCTGATAGAGTAATCTTGGTTGTAGGTCCTTGGTTTTTATCACTTTGAATACTTCTTGCCAGTCTCTTCTTGCCTGCAAAGTTCCTTTTGAGAAATCAGTGGTAGTCTTATAGGAACCTCTTTGTAGGTAACTCTGCTTTTCTCTTGCTGCTTTTAAGATTCTCTCTTTATCTTTAACTTTTGGCATTTTAATTATGATGTATCTTGGAGTGGTCCTCTTTGGGTCTACCTTGTTTGGGACTCTGTGCTTCCTGGACTTGTACATCTATTTCCTTTACCAGATTTGGGAAATTTTCCTTCATTATTTTTTTCACGTCAGTTTTCAATCCTCTGGCACCTCTGTGATTCAGATGTTGGCACGTTTAAAGTTGTCCCAGAGGTTCCTAAGTCTCTTCTTGTTTTTTTCAATTCTTGTTTCTTTATACTGTATTGGTTGACTGTTTATTTCTTCCTTATGTTCCAAATCCTTGATTTGAACCCTGGTTTCCTTCCCTTCACCATTGGTTTTGTGTGGATTTTTCTTCAGCTTAGCCTTTAATTCTTCCTGTATGCATTTGCTGTACTCATGCATATGTGTCAAGTCTGTGAGCATCTTTGTCATCAGTGTTTTGAACTCTCATCTGTTAGGTTGGCTATCTCCTCGTTGCTTAGTTCTCTGACTGGAACCTTGATCTGTTTCCTCTTTGGGGCCATACTTCTCTGTCTCCTCATCATGACAGGCTCCTGTGTTTGCCTGTGTGTCTTAGGTAGTAATGTTGCACATTTTACATTGTAAGGGGCGGAGCCTTATGTATTCGTCAGTACTGTGTGACCGGTTTCACCACATTGTGGTACTGTATGTGGGGAAGGGGTCTGAGAGGGAACAATGCTGCTTGCTCAGCACTCACCCCTTTTCCAGGCACTTCTCCTGTTTCCTGTAAGGGACTGGCACCCCTCTAGCTGTTACCCTGGTGATGGTTCCCTAAGTGGGTGGGTCTGCAGACATTCTAGGACCGTTGGGGGACCTCTAAACAAACGAACTCTTCTGAGAGACCAGCAGTTTCTTCCTCTGCCCCAACTACCACTGGTCTGCAGAGTCAGAAGCAATGAGGCTTTATTTTCCCCAGCGCTGGACCTGTGAGCTGTGCAGTCTGGTCTGGTGCTGGGAGTGCTCCCCAGGTGTTCCTCCCTACTTTTTAAAACGTGTGACTTCGCTTTCCTCTGGCCCGCCGCTGCTGCCACCACACCGCGTCCTCTCCGCCCCTCCTGCCTGTCTGGATGCGTATTTCTTCTTTATATCTTTGTTTGTTGGACTTCCATGCAGCTCAATTTTCCGGAACTTCTGGTTGTCTCTAGTTTTGAGGTAGTTGTATTCCTTCTTAGTTGTGGAGGGAGACGCAGCATGTCTGTCTAGGCCTCTATCTTGGCCAAAAGTCTCAAAACCACTTTGGGTTCTCTCACCAGTAGGTCCACGACTCAGCACCTATCTCTGTGGTGAGTCCTGCTCTTGACCTTCTCAGAAATCCTCTGTCTTGAGGGTAGTGGGATTGGGACTCCCTCTCTGGAGTTTTTGGCACCAGCAGTACCCATGCATGTGGGAGTGCCTGGCATTGCCAGCTCCAGTGTTCCTTGTGGTGCTCACTGCTGGGGTTGGGTCCCGTCCCCCAAGGGAGGCTGTATCCCAGCATCACACACCCAGAGCTCTGGAGACTGCCTGCCTTACAGGTCGCTTTTCTGCCAACTAGGTCTGTGATGTAGACAGTTTCCTTCTTTCCCTGGGCTTCAGTTTCCATGTCTTTAAAGAGCAAATAGTAATATTCTTTTGTCTTGGGACATGTCGAGCATCTAGTACAATTCCTAACGTTTAACTTTATTAGTTTATTTTTGTTTTTTGGTATAGACAAGAGTTTGTTCAGTTAGATCATTTGTGCTGATGAGGCCCAGGGGACAGCTTCCAGCTCTTAGTCCCGTGGCCAGTTCTGCAGTGGAGCTGTTGGTTGGAAGAGCAGCAGGCCAAGTAGGAGAGGGCGAGTGGGCATCCGCACTGCTGTGTTGCCCCTTGGGCGGTACCACGGCAGTCCTTGCTCCTGCGCAGGACACTCCCGAGGGGAAGCATGGAAACATGGAGAGAGAAAGGCGTATTTCTGACTTCATACAACGTAAGTTTTTATGCTTGAAAGTGACTGGGCTGTTGCAGGAGGAGGAGGACACCAAGAAGAAGCAGATTAGAAGAGCAAAATTAGAGAATTAAGATGTACCCCTCCGCTCTAGCACAGGCGCTGCGTTGTAGACAGCATGCAGCCTGCCCGGCCATGTTTGGCAGCCCTGACTCCCACTGACCATGCAGAGAAAGTGCTGCCTGCCTTGGCGTCATCGTTCAGACTGTCTTCCTCCACCGTTTGTGTGCTGAGCACTGTGTCTTTTAAGTCTTTTTGTAATTCCTCTTTCCCTGGTAGATTTGACTACTTCTTCCTTTGTTCTCCTCATTCCCCCAACCGCTCCCTACAGCCCCCAAGCAGATTTTTTTAAGTAAAAGTGTGGCTTTATCAGTATTTTCATGATAAAATCAGGATCACATATGTTGGAGCTAAGAAGAAATCTATGCTAAGTACAGGTACTTCCAGACAGATTTCACATGATGAGCATTTTCTCTTTCTCTGCAAGCAAATTTTGTCATAGCCCATTTAATTGTATTTATTTGTTAATTTCACTCATTAGGATGAGTTTATTGGGCAGGACCCAAGACATACTTGCATTTTTACTTCTGATGTGAATCACAGTGTCTGTATGTTTTAGGCAGGTGCCGTCTACAGTGTTTGCATGAGAGATGGGTGAGGGACTCTGAGGACTGTAGCTGAGGACTGAAGAGTTTGGGGGTCTCATGGTAAAGCATCGCCATTTGGCCATGGGTTTTGTGCCTGCTGTGTGCTGGGCACTGGCGCTGCATCTGTGGGCGGGACAGGGCTGCCTGGTGTGTCACAGTGGGATGTGGGTGGGTGTGGCTCACTGCAAAATCAGGCTCTTTCTCTCAGTTCTTCATATACTCACGCATCTGGAGGTGCAGTAGGTGCCTCAGCTCTCAGCTCCGAGAGCTAATTCTACAGAGGGGTGTGTGTGTGTGTAAAACAATTCTGGGACAAATGTTTTGTGAAATATGTATTGTGCCTATTTTCTTAAACCCATTCAGATGAGGTTTTTATGTCATTTGAATTCTTCTCTAACATTTACTGAAGGAGTCCTTTCTTCTGAAGTGTCTTTCCAAAGTTTCCAGAGAAGAGGGGTTTCCTTTCATGCACCTGAGAATGGTCTTTAACAACAACAAGCAGCAGAGGGTGCTATAGTTCAGGAGATGAAGCCACAAAGTAGCTCATTGATGTTCTGTTGTTTTATTAACGTGGAAGCTGTGAAGATGTTATATACCTCCTCTGTGGAAGCATATAGCAAGCATCGTTGTTAATAAATGTTAACTATGGTCTTTTAAAATTTGTATCTTCTCTGAAATGAAAGGGAAATTAAGATATTCATGGGAAACAGTCAAGTAAATATCGGCAAAAGTAGGCTAGGGACCTTTTCTGGAGTACTTCCAGTCCAGAACTGATATTTTAAGACTGTAAAAAATGACTGGGTATTTAAGGTCATAGATTAAAAGAAAACATCTTTTAAGGTCATAGATCAAATCAGTAGAGGACATCATGTGCTTTTCATGCAAGCCTGCTGGTAGGAGAACAACTAGGGGAAGATAGTACTTCTGTTCTTTGATGGCTGAAAAGTATCAAGATTGGATGTTTATGTTTCCTAGACATGAGATAAGAATTTCTTGTGATCCCATGTTAAAATAAATTTTTCTTTCCTTGGTATATGACTAGGTTCGCTGCATTTCCTAGGAGCACACCAGAAAAGGGTTTCTGTGGAATAGAATTATTGAAGGCTTGAAACTCCCAAGAGTTCTAGACGACAGGAATATGGTTATAAGAAAAGAAAGGAACGTAAGACTCGTAACTTAGAAGGCCACATCAGCTTACTCAGTTAGTTATATGCCAATGAGTTTTGTTTTTTTCACTTTTGAGACACACTTTTCATATTATAAAATTCACTCATTTAAAGTGTAAAATTCTCCCACTTTTAGATTGTTTATTGCTCTTGTATAGAAATATACTTTATCTTTATTATTGATCTTGTGTCCTGCAACCTTATTTGACCTGTTAGTTTTATTATCTTCATAGTAAATTAATTAAAATTTTCTATGTACAGCATCATGTCATCTGCAACTTCTTTCTCTTACTCTCCAATCTGGATGCTTTTTCTTCCTCCCTTCCTTCCTTTCTTCCTTCCTTCCTTCCTTCCTTCCTTTCTTCCTTCCTTCCTTTCTTCCTTCCTTCCTTCCTTTTTTCTTAATTGCCTTGATTAGAAAGAACCTCTAGTACAATGTTGAATAGATGTGGTGGGAGTGGACATCCTTGTCTTGTTTCTGCTCTTATCAGGGAACTTCCAGCTTCTCGCCATTAAATATGGCATTAGCTGTGAATAGTTTGTAGATGCCCTTTATCCGGTCAAGTAAGTTCCCATTTATTCCTAGTTTGTTGAGTATTTTTATCATGGAAAAAAAAATTTTTTTTCAAATGCCTTCTTTGCATCTGTTGAGATGATTATTGGGTTTTGTTCATTATTCTAAGTGGTGTATTTCATTGATTGCTTTTCAGATGTTAAACTAACCTTGTATTCCTGGGACTTTTGCATCTATATTCACAAGGAATGTTGATCTATGGTTTCTTTTCTTGTGATATCTTTCTCAGGTTTTGGTGTCAGGGTAATAGTAATACTGGCCTTATAGAATGAGTTAGGAAGTGTTCTTTTCTATTTTTTGGAAGTGTTTGTGGAAGATTAGTATTAATTATTCTTTAAATGTTTGGTGGAATTCACAAGTGATACCACCTGAACCTCTCCTTTTCTTTGTGGGAAGTTTTAAAATAAGTAATTTAATTCATTTGTTATGGGTCTGTTCAGATTTCCTGTTTTGTTTTGAGCCCAATGTGTTAATTTGTGTCTTTCTGGGAATATATCCATTTCATCTAAGTTATCTAATTTTTGGTCAAACAGTTGTTCATAGAATTCCTTTATAATCTTTTATTTTTGTAAGGTTGACAATGATGTCCCACTTTTCATTTATTATTTTAGTAATTTTCTCTTTATTTTTTCTAAGCTAGCGCTAAAAGTTTGTCAGTTTTGTTTACCTTGCTGCCCACTTTTAAAATTGCTTCAGCAGGAATAATTTGCTTGTCTTTCCTTTTAGGGTTGATTTCTTTATCCCAGGAGTCTCTGTGGTTGGTGGGTTCTCAATATGCTCCAGCCCCAGACTGCTAGAACAAGAGAGAATAATAGAATTGGCAGTGAAATATACAAACCACCCTCCTGCTCTCTGGATTCACGATCAGGTGAGCAAATCTCTGTTTAAATTTGCAGATTAGGGCATCTCTGCCTCCCACAAAATCTGTGTTTGGCTCACTGAATCTAAGAAACCGAGGTTTGAGTGAGAAGGGTAAATGCTCACCGATCATCCTTGCATCCAGAATTCAGACTCCAAAAAATCAAAGAAGCAGAACCTTTTTGGTGCATTAAAGGTGACGCAAAGATACTTTGGGATCTGGAAATTTCTTTTGGGTCACTAAAAAGTATTTAGTTGAGTATACTGTAGGAGTAAGACATTTTACTTTATATATAAAGTTTTGAAAATTGGCTCTTTGTATGTCTTGTAAATGGTAAGTCTACAAATCAGACTCTTTTATCGTAATCATCCTAAATAAAGGGAATTAAACGATCATTCTGTCATTATTTGGATGGAAGCCTGTCTCTGGTTAATACCGCTTGTTCCCAAAACTGAGCACCACTAACCCGGCGGTGCCGTTGCCTTTCTCCTTCAGTCTCCTGGGAGCTCCTCACACAGGATTCTGAGAGGGCATCCACCTGTGCTACTAATAACTCATGCTTCCTCACGGACCTCAAACGCAGTCCTGTGTAAGCTGCACGTTCATTCCCTCCTAGAACTCTGATAATTAAGGTTAAGCTCAGAGCAGATCAGTTATCTGTCATCTCAGTTTTTGACCCTTCTGTTTTTTTACTGCCATCCCCTTCACTTCTAGCAACAACCCATTCTATCCTACGCATTTTCTTATCTCCTTTACCAAAAAAAAATGTGTTGGTACAAATATTGTAGGTATAGATGAACTGATTTTAAAATTTATATAGAAGAGTAAAGGAACTCAAATAGCTAAAACAGTTTTGAAAAAGATGACTAAAATGGGAGGAATCATATTACTCAAATTTAAGATTAAAATAAAGCTACAGTAATCAAAACACTGTGGTATTGGTATAAGGATAGGCACACACACAGATCAATGGAACAGAATAGAGTTCAGAAATAAACTAACATACTTACTGCCATTTGATTTTTGATAAAGGTGCTAAAGAACTTCAGTGGAGAAAGGATAAGTTTTTCAACAAATAGTGTTGGAATAATTGTCTATCCATATACAAAACGAAATAAGCTCTCATACTTTATAATCAAGATTAAATCAAAATAGGTTGTGGATCTAAGTATAAAACATGAAACTATACAAGCTTTAGAAGAAAGCATAGGAAATATTCTGTACTTGAAGGTGGGCAAAGAGTTCTTAGACATGACACGCAAAGCAAGATTCACAAAAGTTTAATATATAGACTTAATCAAAATTTGAAATGTTTTTTCTGCAAAAGACCCTATTAATAATTATCAACACAAGCTTCAGACTAGGAGAAAGTATTTGCAATTTAGATATCCAGCAAAGAACTTGTATCTAGAATATATAAAGAACTCTCCAAAGTCAGTAAAAACAACGAACATAATGTACAGTGGTCAAAGCATTAAATAGGCACTTTACTAAAAAGGACATAAAGATGGCAAATAAGCAATGAAAAGATGTTTTAACATTTTAACATTAATTTTTAGGGAAATGCAGAGTAAAACCATATATAGTGCGATATTGCTACAGATCTATTAGAATGACTAAAATTAAAATTTTGATAATGCCAAGTGCTGACAAGGTTGTAGAGGGACCGTAAATCTGTTGTGTATCTAACAGGGATGCAAAATACTATAGCCATTCTGGAAAGCATTTTGGCAGTTTTATATGAAATTAAATACACACTTGCCATAGGACCCACCAATACCACTCTTCGGTATTTATACTAGGGATACGAAAGTTCTGTTCATATAAAAGCCTGCATGTATGTTTATAGCGGTTCTATCAATAATTATCAAAAACTACCCTACAATAGGTGAACAGATAAACTATGATGTTTTCATACATTGTGTTGTTATTTGACAATAAAAACAGATGAACAATTTATTGATGGCACACAACTTGGGTGACTCTCAGGCATTATGTTGAAGTGAAGGAAACTAGACTCAAAGGCTATGTAGTGTATAATCCTATTTATATCACCTTCTGGAAAACAAAAATACAGTGGCGGAAAACAGATCAGTGGTTGACTGGGGTGGGGTGGGGAAGGGTGTGAGCATAAAGGAATAGCACATGGGAGTTTTTTTGGGAGGCGGGGAGGGAACTGTTTTTTATCTTGATTCTGGTGATAGTTACACAGATCTATGTATGTGTTAAAATTCATTGAACTGTGCATCAAAAAAGTCTTACTGTAAAATAATTTTAAAAATAAAGGATTTTTAGGTCTGGGTGGAGGGGGGCATAAGATGTATGTTCTTCTTATGGTTTACATGTCAAGTTGTGTCTGTTCAGAATAACCCTTAGTTGCTTGCCTTAGCATTTCCATTGTGAATGTATCCTGCCACATTTTTATCCTCTGACCTCTGAGTCCTTCCTTCCGTGCGACCTCAGCTGCATCATTCTTTTTTAGATTCCCTATGGATTTTCACCCATTACTATCTCCAGGCTACATCCTGAGTCCCTAGAATGTGCTACAAGGGTGGAATCAGCAAGATGTTCATGTGCCCTGTGCTCGCTATTAAAATGAGCTTAGCCACCCCGGCTCCTAGTGCCACAAGCCCCTGCCAGTTGTCAGCCTTCCACGTGACCTGACCTGGTCCTGGTCCATAGCTCCCTGCTTGGTTTCATGCCTCATCGGCATTTCAATGAGGGAACTTATTCTATGAGGCTGTAGAAAATCTCCAATGGCATTGCTTGAATGCACATTCTAATTGTAGTGCTTGCTCCATTTTGCCCAGTGGGAATTGGAGACAGCCTTTATGAAGTCAGATTTTTCTTGGAACCATTCTCAGGTGGCTCTGTTCCCCCTGAGTATTTGTCTCATTAAGCTGTTAGAGTGGACAATGGAGGCACGTGAGTGTCTGGGTGGCAGCAGGCTGCTCTGTTGGGACATGGGATAAAGTGCCATAAATGTCTTCCTTTATTTTATCTGCTTTGGCTCCAACTCCTGGCAGGGTAAAGGGTTCTAGACAGCTATTGTGCCTCTGCTCCAGTTGCTGTGGAAAAGTTGTTTATTTCACAAGTAAAAAATTCATATCTAAATTAGATACATTGCTATGTAATTGAAGGTAATATCCTTTTACTCATTTCCATATTGTACTGTACAGACTGTGAGTCTTATGCTCATGTTACCCTGGCAGTTTTTATTGATCAACAGAAGACAAAGATGGCTTTTGATTCTTTCCAGATGCTAGCAAATTAGAAGATAGATCTCCTGAAGATTATTTTGTCACTAAGGAGACGACAGGCTTCTTGAGTATTATCTTTCCCTGGAGCATGTTTTCTTGCCGACTTTAGGGTTGAAAATACTGCGGTTTCTAAAAACAATAACGTAAAGGCTTTGTTTGTTGTCTTTACTAAGCATGCTGAGATGACCATTTGAGAAAATTATTTCTCTCTCATTTCATAGTCTCTTTTACTCTTAGATTCTTAGAGATAAAGAGCTCAGTGTACAGGCAAAGGAGAGGGGGAGGCAGGGTGTAGAGAGAGTAAATCTGCTCTCATTGTTAGGCAGAGACTCTTGTATCATAAATTCTGTTTTTCAGACTTGAAAGGAAGGAGTATTTCAGAGCACTTGGGTAGGCAGTCTAGGGGTTCCCCACATTTCAGTTCTTACTAACAGAATGCTCCCTTGCTGCTAATTTCTTTTGTCAAAAACGAAAACCACTTATCATCCTCATATGAAAAAATCTCCTGCATATTTAAAGTAGTTAAGTTCAGATTTATTTTTTCCCTCAGAGAAAGACTTTCCATTCATTTAACAGTTCTTTACCAATAAGGACCTGCTTTGTGAATTCAAATGTTTCATTTTTTTCTTAGATTTTCTCTGAGATGAACTCTTCTTTAAATGGCAGAGGCCCAACAACTTACAGCCTCACCTCAGAAAGTGCTTTCTGCTGCCCGCTGTGCCCAGTGCAGGTGTGAGCACCAGAGGTCTGCTCTTCAGAGGCATGTGGTACATTACTGCTTCTTAGCAGGAGCTCATTCTCTTGATTTATGTCAGGAACATGGAATGGAACAAACCTGTTCTCTTAGTGTAAATTTCTTTACTTCTAGGTTTATTTTTTTTAGTGATAGGAAAGAAGGAAGCAGGCACCCCTAACACTTTTCCTTCCAGACAGCCGCAATGAACACAATACCCTCTTATATGTAGCTTAATTCCCACAGGGAGTCATTCCCAGTCTGTGTCACGTAATGCCCACCACGGCCCTGTGGGGTGAGCAGGACAGGTGCGGGGACCTGTTATCCAAATGCGACAGCAGGGGCTCAGAGCAGTAAAAGGACTTGCTGGATTTCATAGAGCCTGTGATTAAAATTCAGTTTTCTGACTCCTAGATTACTGCATTTTTTTCCAAGACAACATGTTCTGAACCCTGTTAGATCCAATCCCCCTTTCTAGAACTATTGTGATATGAAATCCAAAGTTAATGTAATCATCACATTTAAAAACTTTTTTTTAACATAAATAATTTATTGCACAGAATTTAAGGAATTCCTAAGCATGCTTAAAATTATAAAGAATCAACATTCATTTTAAAGTTACAATTTGTTCCCTGGCTGGGTTGCTCAGTTGGTTGGAGCACCATCCCGTACATTAAAGAATCACAGGTTCGATTCCCAGTCAGGTTGCATAACTAGGTTGCAGATTCGATCCCCAGTTGGGGTGCTTATGGGAGGCAACTGATTGATGTTTCTCACATCAGTGTTTCTCTTTCTCTCTCCCTCTGCCTTCCTCTCGCTCTAAAAATCAATGGACACATCCTTGGGTAAGGATTTAAAAACAAACAAAAATAAATAGTTACAATTTGTTGTGCATGATGACACCTTTCCCCTGAACAACCTGAAGACTGCCTTTTATGAGGAACTTTTTAAATAGAAATGAATAACTTAAAACCACCAAGTTTTCTAGACCCTCTAAAACATTTTTCTGAGGACCCTATTATAACCTGAGATCCCCACACATGGGATTCACCTGGGACATGGTCACTGGATATGCGTGAATAAGGCTGAGCATCTCACATGCCACACCACTGTCCACATGGTGAGGGTCCCTAAAGAAGGGACATTTAAGAAATGCTCGTCTCTCTCACTGCCAGAAATCATCACACACCACACTTAATTTTTGTTAGGAAAGGTACTCATGAAGTAGAAATGTAGGTCACAGTGTCTTTGCAGTAACTTTAGACCAAGAAAGTTCTAAACTGCTGGGGGCTTAGAGAGACTGCAATCAAAAGGCAGGTGTGGCTGCCTGCCACAAGGAAAGCCAGACTCTTGAGACAGGTGCTGGTGCAAAAGGAAAGAAGTGTATTCAGGTGCCACAACCTGGGACAATGGCAGACTCCTGTCTCAAAGACTATCCCCCTTCCTGCTGAAGCCCCCAGTTCTTTCAGGCATAGGGTGCAGAGGGCTATTTCTCTATTCAATTATCTTGCTTGCTTTTGGTGTGCTCAGTGTAAGAATCTCCGCCTGTACCATCTTGGCCAGTGCTGGAGACTCCCTGGCGCTCCCTGACTGTCTACGTTAACAAGCCTTCCTAATGCCCTGGCAGCAGGCTGACTTCCTAGTGAAAAAAAATTTTTTTTAAATAATGTAATTCTCCAAGTGTTAACCAAAGGGGAAACAAAGGGAAGGGATTCATAAGCAAATATAATGTATTTCATCACATAAACAGTTGGGCATATCTAAACGAGAAGATGAATGAGGTAGTCCGGTGCCCGTTCCACAGTGTAGAATCACCATGAACACACTGTCTGCAAGTGCAGGTGGAACAGGCTGTTGTGTGTGGAAGGACACGCACTCATGTTACCGACTGGGACGTGGTTTTCCAGAATAGTGAACATATATAGTGAAATTCTGAGTACCACAAAGTACAATCTACATCAGCAGTCCCCAACCTTTTTGGCACCAGGGACCAGTTTCGGGGAAGACAGTTTTTCCACTGATGGGAAGTGTGGGGGCAGACAGGAAGTGGAGCTCAGGTGGTAATGCAAACAAAGCTCCACTGCTCCCCTCCTGCTGTGCGGCCCAGTTCCTACCAGGCATCGAACTGGTACTGGTACCAGTCCTCAGCCCGGGGGTTAGGGACCCTGATCTACATGGTGGCTGTATTCTAGAAAATTCAGACTATGTTAGATCTGTGCAAACCCCCCCCCCCACAAACCTTTGAGGTTTTTCTGTAAAATGAATTGGAGCCTAGTCTCAGATAATTACAAACCAGTTTTCACCTATACATGTCCTATGGGTCACTCAGAAGTCTGTGCTGGGCAGTCCTGTGTGCTGCAGATAATGGTATGCTACTAAACCGGCTCTCTGAGTGAAGAAAAAGCTCTGATTTGTACATTTGCTGATTTCTGTGTGTAAACACTCCCACAATGGCCGATGTCAAACTAGCAGTAGATGGTGGCTCACAAAATTCCTGCACATTTAACCATCAGCTTAGTAGGCACCAGCTCTGGAACACCGCTAACTGCATAGGACATTAAGCACCTCTGGCCCTGCCTTCTAAATGCCAGTTGGGTTCTCCAAATCATTGTGACAATAAAAGTGTCACTACAAGTTTTCAAAATGGCTCCCTCAGGGACAGTATTGCCCACGCGAAGAAAACAGTGTATTGAGCTCTGATTGTGTTCCTGGTGTAAGTGACTTCACAAATAGTGGGTACTTTACATGGGTGGATGTATGTAGCACTCATCTCCCTAGTGTGAAGCCTCAGGCTTCCTGTTCTCACTGCTTTGGGGAGAAGGGAACAGAACTGACTGGTGTTGCATGCTGGCTACTGGCCTCAGTCTGTGGAGAAGGTCTGGCTCTGCCCTGCTGGCGATAAGGAAGAAGCCCCCGGTACCCACACTCCTCAGCTCTGATGAACCAGGGCAGCCCTAGCTAGTGACACGTGGCCCATCCTGCCTCTCTCAGCTCCATGGCTTTGATCAGGAGTGCCACTCAGGAATGGAAACTCATCCTTCAGAGCTGTTCCCTGTGCCTCTTTTCACAACCCAGTTCCTCACCTACATAGTTAACAAATGGCCAAATTATTCAAGTGAGTCTCCTTTCTTCGATACTGGAGCAGCTGTGCAGTGTAGATCACAAGGCAGAGTAGCAAATGGCCTGTGTAATGGACAAGTGGAATCAATTCACAGGGCCCTGGGAAACTTGAGAGCAAGCCGTAAAAATAGTCCTAAATACTGATAAAAATGCTGGAAGTAGACGCAGTTTTACTAAAGAACATTGAGTTTAAGACCTGTGCTACAAGGACTTGAGGATCTTTTCTCTCCTGCCTAGTGTACACTTAACTCTGAAGTGGCCCTGAGAGTGGGCGGAGAGTTCTTCTTTGACCCTCAGCCTGGAGATGCCTCTAGGAACCTTGTGATGATTGCGGGAGGAGTCGGAATTAACCCTCTACTCTCCATCCTGCGGCACTCGGCGGATCTCCACAGAGAACGGGCAAACAAAGGAAGTGGATATGAGATAGGAACAATAAAACTATTCTACAGTGCAAAAACTACCAGCGAACTCCTGTTTCAGGTAAGGGAGAAATGTACATTTCATAGCTTGCTGTGAGCAGACATGTCCCGGTATTAGTTGTCCATGGAACTTTCTCTGTTCTGCCTTCTCTGCGATAGTCTCAATCTAGTCATGTTCAAATGAGAATTAAGCAACTCATCTTACTAGGACAATTAAAACAGCCAGCGTTGAGGAGGCCCTCAGTGACGTGACAGGAGAGGGCAGGTCTGGTGGGCTTGAATCTGGAGGTGGATGAATGGAAAAGTCGCCATGGCCCTGAGACTCTGTAAACAGAGTCAAGAGACGCACGAGTGGGCTCACCGTTACAGGAGTAGGTGAGACGTATGTGGTTGGGACCCAGCTGGGTAAGTGAACCCCATCAGTTGCATCTGTTGACCCGCAGTGCGTTTGATGGGGAAGGCTTTCACTCTGGATTGCTTTGCAGCTGCAGGGATGAACAAAAGAACAGCAACAGTTAAAAGGCACAACTGTGGTCAGTGGAACTGCCGCTTAATTGCCAAAGCCTGAGAAAAAGGAAAAAGAAAAAACTCCCGGAGAGTTAGTAATATGCTTGTTAGCATATTCAGATTTCAATTAAAGCCAAATAGCCCTCTGTGCTCCGAATGGTCTGGCCTGCGAGGCTGCAAACAATCTCCCTCTAAGTGGAGCGCGAGAGCGGCAGACGTGTGCAGAATGGGAGGCGAGGTTCGGCGTCAGTGGTTGTGCACATCTGGTCTGATTTTTTAAAATTGTAGTGTGACCAAATATGTTTGACATTCCAGAAAAATATCCTCGATTTAGTAAATGAATTTCCTGAGAAGATTGCATGCAGTTTGCATGTTACAAAGCAAACTTCACAGATCAGTGCAGAACTGAAGCCATACATCACGGGTGAGTCCCCTGAAGGTATTCTGACTATCCCCACGTAGTCATTTGGTGGACATGCCAGTTGGTTGAGTGTAGATGCTTTATTGTTTGGAGTTGCTGGCTAGGAAGGTCACTACCTGAGGAATTGGGAGGTGATTCATCATGGAAAAATAAGGAGAGATTTAGTTGTATTTACTTATTATATATAGTTTTCCTACTGCCAATATTAAAAATTTATTTCCCACATTTTTTTAGGGAGCCTTTGCATCATCACTGTAGTATGCATGCAAAGAATTTATATTCCAACCTTGACTGAATCGATGCCATTTGCCATCAATGGTAATTTAAATTACTTGTGGTTTCTCCTGCCTGGAAAGATTTTTCACAAAATAGTTTCTTTACTTTGCTGAAAGCAGTTTTGAATCTCTACCAAAGAGTAGTAAGTTCACTGCTCCTATCCGAAGAGGGCATTACGATTACCTTCCTGCTTTACTTGCCATAAGTTTCGGTACTGTGCTGGGGTCTGGCCCCAGGTGCCAACAGGGGCCATCGTGTGAATGACTTGAGATTAGACTCACTAAGCTTGAGTTACTGAAAATAAACACTGTTGCTGAATTGTGGTTAGTCCTTCTTCATTTCCATGCAAACACGTCTGGCTTAATTTGGTGTTTATTCTCTTTCTTGGTAGAAGGAAGAATCACCGAGAAGGAGATAAGAGATCATATTTCAAAAGAGACTTTGTTCTATATTTGTGGTCCGCCTCCAATGACAGACTTTTTCTCCAAGCAACTAGAAAACAGCCATGTTCCCAAAGAACACATTTGCTTTGAGAAGTGGTGGTAGGGAGTGGGCAAAGGTAGCAAAGAGATGGTTGTGAGATTTACTGAGGACAGTAAGATTTTATGTTATATGGTTGTGGCAAGATGAATTTACTTCTACTCAGTCTTTTTAAAGGCTGTGAACGAAGTGACCTGCTGGAGAATACAAGAAAAACCACCCAACAGACTGAAATGATAAACGTTTTGCAAAGACTTCATTGATTAAACTTTATTTTTTACTGTATTGACTTTCTTTTATTAATACTGTTTGATTATCTCATGATGTACCTTGAATTGGTCAATATAGATTTCTATAAGTATATAGACATATATTGAATCATATGAAAATGTGGTTTTGTGTGTGAAGTAAAGGCTGTCTTTAAATTATTTGACAGAAGCCTATATATATCTTTATCCAATAAACATAATTTAAACACATTCTTAATAATGTTACTTTGAAAATTTTTTATACTTTAAGACATGGTTGACCTTACCATGGCCTGTAGCACTGCTTCTTCAGACCATCCAAGTCAGGTTTGGAAACAGAAAATGGTTAGGAAAACTACTGCTTTAGGGAATTGAATATCCAGCATATTTGCTTCATGTTAAAGAATATCCTAAGTATGTATCCTGACTAATTGTTAGTTTCTTCTCAAATGAAATACTTTCTGTGTTCTGTGTCTTGGCTGCCTGCCTTAACACTTCGTGCGGGAGGCGGCTTCTTGTTGGGGACAAAGGCGTTGGTGACTGCTGTGTTCACGTTGACTCTGCTTTCAGTGGCTGGGCTGGCTGGCTGTAGAAATGTGCTTCGGATTGATTAAGGGTGTAGAGCCATTTCCAAATCCTGCTTCTCTGCCTTTTATTTCATTCCTTTGCCAGAGTCCTTTCTGGCAGCAGCAACTCCTTAATACATACTTGTTGAATGACTGAAAGAAAGCAGCTAACGTCTAAGCCCGGATGGGGAGGCAGCCTCAGGGCGGGGAGAGAGCGATGCAGCCTGGTCCCAAGGCTGCTCTGGGCCAAGTGCTAGAAAGCAGACTGTAGTTCTTATCCTTGTTTAGATTTTTAAAAATCCAAAAGAAATCTATGAGTCAAGGCCAGGCCATCCTTTCTTGACAAGCAGTCTTAGGCTGAAAGCTATCTGCTTGGATAACACTGAGGATACAGGGAGGCTGAAAGGAGGACAGATCAGTGCTGGAGACCGAGGAGCTCCAGTCAAGGTGATTCCATTCTTAAGCTGATGAGAGAAGACAGGTTGCCCCGGGATCTCTGGCTGCAGGCCTCACAGCAACTTGGGGGCTTAAACACATCATTGATTTATGGCTGATGGCTGCAGCATCATTCTAGCCTCTATCCTGTTTTGAATTTTGTCAAGTTTTAAGCAGAGATCATTTGTCAACTATTTTTCTTTTGTTTTTTTTTTTTTAATTACAGTTGACAATATCATTTTCTGCTTCATGTGTACAGCATAGTGGTTAGACAGTTACACAATTTACGAAGCAGTCCTCCCCCTATTCCCTACGCTGTACTTTAAATCCTGTGTCTGTTTTGTAACTGCCAGTTTTTACTTCTTAATTCCTTCACCTTTTCCCCCCAGCCCCAACCTCCCTCCCATCTGGCGACTGTCAGTTTGTTCTCTGTATTTATGGGTCTGTTTCTGTTTTGTTTGTTTATTTTGTTTTTTAGATTCCACACATAAGTGAAGTCACGTGGTATTTGTCATTCTCTGTCTGACTTATTTCACTTAACATATGCCCTCTAGGCTCGGTTCCAGATATGAGTTAAGTGGGAAGAAAGAGGGGCCCTTGGCCTGGTGGGCCTGTCAGCACCCATCAAGGCAGTGATCATTGGCGTTTCAGAGGTGAGGGGAACGTGAGAAGCTGTGGCCCCTCTTAAGGAGCCCTGACTCATTAACAACCCCAAAATGTCCAGGCCGAGGGCTGGGCTGTAGGGTTGAGTACTCGAGAGCATAGGAGCAAAGCACAGTGTGATTCAGGGATATGGGAGCAGCAAGGGGCTCTTCTGCCAACTGGGCAAAGGCAGCTGGTAGGGGAGGAGACACAAGGTAGGGAGAAGGTGGCTGCCCAGGCCTTTCTGTGTTGGGTGGAGGTGCCTCCATCCACCCAACACCATGGTCTGTGCACCTGCTGTTGTCATAGAGCAAGGGCCACTTGTCCTGGAGATCCCAGCTCTGTCGGCCACCCTGCCAGTGACTCACTGCCACCATCTGTAAACTGTGAGATGGGTCAGGTCGTGACCTTCGCCTGGACTGTAGTTCCTTCTAGCTCTGTTGTTTCTGGTGTGTGGTGCTGAACAGTATTTCTGGTCTGCTGGCCAAGAACATCCGGTTGCTCCTGCTTACCAGAACAGTCAAGATCGCTTTGGTACTTACATTGAGCTAACTCCAGCCAGGGCACCTTGGAGTTTATTGTGGTGCCTGAGAATGCAGACTGGAGAGAGCCCTCAAGCCGGACTGCCTGGGTCCAAATCTCAGGTCTGCCACTTACTAGAGAGATGATCTTTAGCAATTCTCTTAACTGCGTTCGGCATCAGTTTGTAAGTATACACACATGTGCACACACTTGCATCTGCAGATGATATTACCTATCCCATCGGCTGTTACAAGGATGAAATATGATAATATATGTAAAGTGCTTGTCAGAGCGCTGCCCAAGTGTATGATTAACATGCTATTCCTTCGCCTATTCAGAAGTTCAAGAGGTTGGATGGCTTAGGCTTAGTTCACTAACGTGTAACCTGCCTGTGGGCAGGACCCTATTTTGTTCAGCGCTGTGCCTGGCATACGTTAGGTACTTCATAAACGTTTCTTACATGGGTGAAAGGGCCTGCACAGCGCTGCTGAGCTGTGTTAAAGGAATTCTTGAGGATTCTTCTGAGTCTATGAGTGTATGAAAAGATGGTTCTTCCTGTGACAGGAGACCCTTTCACAGTCTACTCAAGAGATAGTGGGAGTCTTTTGCAAATTTAGAGAGTTAGTATGAGTACCAGTGCTTACCAAAAAATGGATCAAATACCTGGTCTTTCCCAAGCGGTCCACCATCAGAGGCACAGAGTGTCTGAAGGAGGACATCCAGCTCGAAGATAAGGATGTTCCCTGGGACCCTGGTTTTAGTCAGTAGCTCTTACTTTAAAAAAGAAATCTTAGGAAAGTTTTCAAAGATACATTAAAGTGGAGAAGACAGCAAAATAAAACCCTATGCACCCATTACCCAGCATCAGTGATGGTCAGCATTGTGGTGTTTAGTTCTGTCTCCCCTCAGCTACTTGGTGTTTGTTGTTGCCTGGTATATTTTGAAGCAAATCCTAGAAATTACATCATTTCACCCATGCTTCAGCGTGGATCTCCAACAGATGTATCATTGCAGCACGACCACAGGCCAACATCATATTCAACACAAGTAACAACGACTCCTTAATATCAGCTAAGACCTTTCCACATTGTTCTCCCTGCTGCCTCAAAGTCCACACATTGCATTGAACTGATAAGTGTTTTAACTTCCTTTTACTTGATGGCACCTTCTTTCCACTGCTCACACACACATAGACACTTTCTGCCCCGTCATATATTTGTTGAAGAAGCTGGGTCATTTGTCCTTAAAGACTTTCCCACACTTTCAACCCGGCTTACTTTATCCTCAAGGTGTCATTTAGCACCACCCCCTATCCTCAGTATCATGTCAACTGGTAATTAGAGCTAGAGCTAATTTAGATTCAGATTCAAGATTTTTTTTTTTTTGCAAGACTTCATTATAAGTAGTGTTGTATACTTCGTATTTCACACATGAGGGGGCACATAATGTCTCACTTTTAATGTTACTAAGATTGATCAATGGGTTCAGCTTTTGTCAGCCTCATCCATCCAATATAAAGTTCTCTATCAACCTTTTACCTAATTATTAGCAGCTATTGATCATTGCTTATACCTACAATTTTATTAAGGATTAATGGTCCATGTCTATCATTTTCCTGCATTTATTACCTGTGATTATTTGGTAAAGAATTTTCCCTCACTGACTTTGCCCTGAAATGAGTATGAACAGGAAGGACAGGATCAATGCTTGATTCTTGCCCTTTAAAAAAATCATTTAGCCTATTGTGAGTTGGTGCCCTAGCAACCTCCAAAGGTGAGCAGAGTTTTTAAAGTATTGTTATGAACTCTTGGCTTTTCATACATTGATTGCTTTTGTCCCTTACGGTCAATATTGTGATGTCCACCTTGTTTTAGTTTGCCCCCACGGTGTTAGTGGTCCGTACTAAGTCGTGGGGATGGGTGGGTTTGGGGCTCCTAGGGTTGTAAAAAGTGCTCTAATAAACAGGAAAGAGGGAAAGACGTTGAGTGTGGTGTCAGGAAGCCACATGAAGAAAGTGTCTCAAGGAAGAAGGATGTGTCACGCTGCTAACATGACAGGAGACATGAGTTCTGCTATTTAGCAACTGGAAGGTCATTGGTGATTTTGAAAAGATGGATGTTGAGGGTGATAATATTGGAGTGGGTTTAAGAACAACTGGTAGGAAATAAATTGTAATGAGTGTATAGGTAAGGACTCTAAATTTTACTGTTGTGTAAAGGGAATAAAAAAATGGGATAGTAGCTGGAAAGAAGTGGTGGGAAGAGAACTCCATATTTTTACTCATTTTTAAAAATTTGCTTTTTACACTTTTTATTTTGGAATAATTCAGATTTATGGAAGACTTGCAAAGTGAGGGCAGGGTTCCCATATACCCTTTACCCAGCTTCCTTAAATGCCAACATCTTACATAACCATGTAAGATGGTATGTGTATGAAAACTAAGAAATTAACAACGTCGTTAAATTGATACAAGACTATTAACTAAAGCACAGTTGGTGTTTTTAAGATGGGAGAGATAATAGACTGATGGTATGACAGACTCTCCAGAGGCATTCAGTGGGACTCCAGCTGGGGAGGAGAGGACCTTTTCTAGGGGATGACAAACTTGTTAACGGTCACTTAGTGAGCACCTGCGGTGTACAGTCACTGCTAGACGCTGGAGGTAGGAAAGTATAAGACTGAGGTCATCTTGAGGAGCAAGTTAAATGCTTGGAGGAACTATTTTTTATGAGGCTAAAAAGTGATAAAAGCCATCTTCTGCAAAGAAGTATATTGAATACTGAGACTGTTTCAACAAGATTGAACGTAAATGTGCTCTGGGGGAAATATATCTTTTTGCAGCTATGGCTGGTGGGAAAGGAAGCTGTGGAAGATGGATATCTGGGCGAGACATTGGCTTGCTGGTGTCCTGTGGGCAGCAGGTGGGAGGGGCAGTGGCAAGGGGTGTCCCCATGCTCTGGAGACAGGGCTGGGGGGCATTGTTGTTATGGGATGCATAGCTGCAAGCATGTATACATGCACGTGTGTAAGTACAAATACGTGTGTGCATGCAGTGATTGTCGAATAGTACCCAATGCCTGAGGTTTGGTTTTTTTTCTTTTTGAATGGAAAACAGCAATTTCCTTTACTCCTGGTTATTGCAGATAGTCACATGCTGATAATTTAACCTGAGAGCTGTTATTTCATTTTGTTTTAAATGAAACTCAAAGCAATATACTGTTTTGATCTTAGAGAAATAGTGAAATGTCTTCAATATCACTCTTTCCTAACATGCGCATACACAGCCAGCGTGGTAATGACCTATAAAGATACCTCCTGACCCACCATCAGAGCGATGCGTGCATTTTAAAAAGGTTTGTGCTCAGGAACCCAGACTTCCCTGGTTGTTGAGCGACATCTTGGTCAGTCTGTTCTGAGTTATTAGAAAACTCTGCCGGTGCCCATTAGCCTCTTCCCTCTCACCCTGAGTCCCATTTTGCTGTACTTCAGCCTCCTAAAATTTTGTCTGTTGCTCTGTTCTTTTTTAATTACTTGATAAATATGATTGTAAAATATCCAACAATATAAATATAAAAGTATGTACACTAGATGCTGAAGTCCTCTGTTCTCCCACCCCACCCCCTCACCTAGGATGAACTTCTGTATAAAGAGTTTGCTAGGGATGCTGTTAGACATTTTACAGTGTATTAATCTTATATACATGCACAGGTATATGTGCTTGTTGGTTTTATTCTTTTAACACTCCAAACCTCTGTGATGAACATTTATAATACATTGTTCCAAGTCTGGAGTTATTACGAACAATATTGCAGCAAACACACTTGTTCATATAATTTCTGTGTTGTATTCCTATTGAGTTTCTAGAAGTGTCATTTCTGTATCAAAAATCAATTAGTATTGCCCTGGCCAGGTAGCTCAGTTGGTTAGAGCATCATCCCAATACACCAAGGTTGTGGGTTCAATCCCGGGTCAGGGCACATGCAAGAATCAATAAATGAATGCAGAAATAAGTGGAATAACAAATCAATCTCTCCCCCCCCCCTTCCTCCACCTCTCTTTCTAAATTCAATGAATAAAAAAATTGGCTAGTACTGCCAAATTACCCTTTAAAAAAGCCGATTTGTATTCTAATAGAATATGAAAATACTAATTTCCCTACCTTTTGGCAAAACTAGAGATTCTAAGTCCCTTAAACTGATTTTCCTAGTCTGTTGGGTAAAAATATGATTTAAAAAAAAAATTAATGTAATGATTTCTCCCTAGCATATATATTTTTTAACCTAAAGTGTTTTAGCCATTTCTCTTCTTTTGAGAATGATATGGTTGGACTTTATATCCACATTGATGTCTGACTGATTTGTAAGTCTTTATAAAACAGAATGAATGCTAATCCTTTACTATACATATTGCAAATATTTCCCCCTCCGTTACTTATCACTGAATTCTGTTTGTTCTAACTTATACCAGAGTTTAAGTTTACATATAATCAAGCATGTCAGTCTTTTCCCTTGGCTTTTACCAACATATTTTCTTTTGATATTTTCATAGGTCTTTTATCCACTGAGGATTTATTTTTGTGCTTGGTGGGGAATAGGGATCTGGCTTTTTCCACATGACTCTCCAGTTGCCCAACACCATTTATCAAATATTCTGCACTTTCCCCATTGATTTGAAATGCCTCCTTTATCACATACTAAATTCCCATGTATAAGTGGAATTTTTTCCCCAGACTCGACTATTCCATAAGTCTTATTTATTGTGGTTCTGATGTCACATTGTTTTACTTACTTTAGTTTTTTAGTATATTCTATATCCCCTCCACAAACACTTTTTTTTTTCATCTCCAGATTATTTAAAGATGAACAAATGTTATGCATAGTGATATAACTTTTATTTCCACAGGGAAAGGTAGAAAGGAAGATTGATAGGAAATAGTTCCTCTGGGGTTACCTGAATTCATTGGTGGTCTAGAGTTTGGCTGGAATACTATTAGCAATTGAACATTATTACAGCATTACTTGGCATTTGACAAGTACTTCGTTTTATCTCACTAAATCATTCCCCAACAATTAGGGGGAGCAGGCATGGTGAGTGATGCTGTCCCACTGTACCCATATGGGAGATGAGATGGAGGGTTAGATGGCCTGCCCAAGCTCACGTGGCTGGGGACCGACAAAGCCAGACCTCCCAGACTGGTCTCCTTCCTGTCCTTGTGGAGGACTTTCCACAGACTCAGCCTTGGGCTTGTTCCCAAACCCTCCCCCCCATTGAAGAGGTAGTTGCCAGCATCACCATTAAAAAATGTTTTGGGGGCAGAATTCTGGTTCTGTCCCTCAGACCCAAGAGAGACAGTTTCCTTTGCACAATGATATGCCTGACCCATGGCATTGCCCCAGCAGCTGCTTCTGCCCAACAACTCCCTCCAGATATGAAAGGCATAGTTCTTTGAGTCTTACGTTCTACTGGTTTTGTAAAATAATGTTGAATTATTATTCAAGTCCTGAAAAATAATCCATGAGACTGGTTTTAGGAAAGTTCCAAACAACAGCAGAATCACGGGAGTATTTATTACTCTGAGGAAATGCCTTTGATAAGGACAGTACTCACCTGTTTCTGGTATGGCTGGTAGATTCCGTATCTCCCTTACTCTCCAATCAATTGCGAAATTCAGTCAGTTTTTGCTCCTAAATTATCATCAAATCTGTCCTCTTCTCTCCCTTTCCACTGAGGTTCACTCTCACCTGGACTAAAGCACTGGCCTGCTACCTCACACCTCTGCACTCCCTGCACACCAGCTTGCTCATTCAGCAACGGAGATCTTTTACAAAAACACGAATCTTATGTCATTTTCCCTTTGAAACTAATCAGTGGCCTCCCATTATTTCTACTGTGAGGACTGGAACCCTTCCCATGGTTCACAGGCCCTGCTCCATCTGGCCTCCGGCTCACCTCTGAGTCTTCCCTGCTCCTTTGCCCCTTCTCCGCCACAAACACTGCAAAGCTGCCTTCATGGGTTTCTTCCAGTGACTTGAACAAGATAGGCTTCTTCAGATCCTTCCCTTTTCAAGTCTTGTCCCTCCTAATTGCCAACACTTACATATAGCTCTTCCTGTATGCTATCCATCCTTTAAGCATCTTGCATGTACTAACTCATTTAATCCTCACAACCATTTATCCCCATTTTACAGGTGAGGTAAATGAGGCACAGGGGATAAATAACTTGCCCAGAGCCACACACCTGGTAAGTGGTAGAGTCTGGATTCTCGCTGGGGAGACTGCCTCCCTGTGGACTGCTTACCTGGTGCTCCTCTCTCAGGGCTCAGCCTCACTCTGATGTCCTCCACAAAGCCTTCCATAAGCAGGTCACACCCCCGTTCTGCCTTCACGGCATCCTGTACTTCCCCACAGCTCTGACCGCAGTGTTGTAACTATAGGGACAACTCCTCAGTGTCCCTTGTAAGCTCCAAGGGAGCTGGGATTGCATCTGTCTCGTTCATTGCTGCCTTCCCAGCACCTAGCACAGTGGTGGGAGCATTAAAAACTATATATATGTGTAGCCAATAATCCAATCCCTTTTGCCCACATAAATGCACAGGTCTCCCACGTGGCCTGGCTGCCTCTGCTGGAGGGAAATGCCACCCCACACTGTGTTGCAAATACCTGCCAGGTTCCGAGAACCAGCTGTCTGTCACCAGTTAAGTTTTTTTAATCTGGCCACAGAGATGATCATTATCAACAGGAACCTGTGGTGAACATCGTTTTACTTCCTTCTCTGGCGACAGCCACCTCAGAAATCCCAGCCAAAGGCTTGTTGGGTCTTGTGCTTAGAGCTAAAGTTCACATGCTTCCCTGTTCTAAACTCTGGGAGCCAGGTACAGGAAACCCAGACTCTCCTGGGAAGCTGCATTGGTCGTTTGGCAGGTCACCGAGCGGGCAGAGTGCTAATGAGCAGAGGCACACCCTGCTCTGCTCACGCAGTCGGCTCCCAGCCTGTGTAGGGGGGCTGCTGGAAACGGGGCCCGCTGAGACACGTGGGGAGTCAGCTGAGCTGCCTCCGGCTGCCTGTCTGCACCCCAGCCCCCTCCTTTCTGCATCCCCCCCACCCCCACCCTTTCAGGACTTCATCTTTAGTTCCAGCTGACGGTGTTGGCCCGCACAGGGCCGTGAGCTCCAGCAGGACAGCCAGGCTGTGCTGTTCTCCGCAGTCCCCCAGGGCCAGCACGCCCTGCACGGGGTATGGGCCCAACCAAAATGCGTTCCCTGACGGATTTCAGGTCAACCTATTCCTGCTAATAAGCATTGCTACATCTGAAAGCTATTCTTGAGAGATGTTTTGTGGTTTAGAAAGGCCATAATTAATATGTTTAGAGTTCTGATAAAATGTGCTTCATAAGAAATAAATTAGAACGTCTCTTAATGTTTATTTTCTTGAAGTTGGTCCCATCAGGCATAATTCCAGTGAAATATGATCAATTTGGAGATTGAAAACAGTTCAGGCAAGGATTGTTACTTATAAACCACTCAAAGATTTTATAAACATTACAGTATGTCTGTTAGTCAGCATGGGATATTCTATGCTTCAGTAACAGATAAACCTCAAAATCCCAGTGGCTTAGCCCAGTGAAGGTTTACTTATCTCTCATGCTGGGGTCCATCCTGAACTATGCCAAGGGCATTGGAGATTAAGAGAGGGTTGGGGTTGCATGGGGTACTTTAAAAGGTCAGGCTCAGAACTGGCTTACATCACATCTTGCTCAAGTGCCATGGGCCAGAACCCAGTCACATGGCCCCAACTGCAAGAGCAGCTGGGCAGTACAGGAGCCCATGCGTACTGGGTGAGCAGCGATGGTCTCTGCCACATTTATTACCTATTGGCATTATGATTTCCTGCTACCCGGAAGGCACTTTCCGTGAACCAAGCACTTGACCACACCTTATTAATCTCACAAAAATCTGGCGAGGTGGGGATCATTAGCCTCATTTCACACATAGGAGATTGATGCTTGGAGGTGTGAAGAAATTAAGTGACATTACCTTGTACAAGGTAAGCATTCTAACACGCTCTATCTGATCCCAGAGTCTGGCTGGGCTTTTCCACTCAATGAGCCCGCTATAGAACAGCCTTCCACTTCACTAACAAAGGTGTCTCCATACCTCACCACTTGGACCTTGTGGCCGTGTGCACTGCACAGCAATACAACTGTATTTCTCTAAGCAGATTTGATGAGAATTCCACCCCCTGCCCTGACTGCCCTGGGAGTGATGCCTACCTCTGCCCACTATCCACTCCGGAAGCTCTGACGGTGAAGAGCAGGTTTTGAAAACATTTCCTGGTGAAAGGCTCCAAATTCAGCCATGGTTCCACAGGAATGTCTCTTTTCCTAGATTTCTTTCCCTCTCTAGCAACCTCCTTCCACAAATGACTGGGCCTAAGAACTACCAAAACCCTCCATGGCAGTCTCTCTGTTCCCTCCATGAACCGGCTTTGGCCTCCCCGAACCTCAGTGCCTTGGAATCCCTGGAATGCCCCGTTGGGCTGCCCAGTGGTGGCAGCAAAACCTATCACAGTCACTCAGGTCCCTACTTCAGTCACCTGATCACCCCTCCAGAACTCCCTGTTCTTCAAGACCCTCTGTGATGCCTGCAGCCTCAAAGACTAACAACCGTGTGCATAAGCCTCCTGTTGCCAAACACTACAAGTCTTTGCAACTTTTACTGGTCACTGGGGCCTTGTCACTGCCAACGATGACCCACACAACTGACACCAATCACAGGAAATTAAAATTTCCTTCAGGAATTTGCAGTGCACATGCAGTGCATATCCAGGGTGTTGGGACTGGATGTCAGGGGCTTGGTTGTTTACCTTTTATTAAAGCATTGCACTTCACAAGGGGCAGGCTGTGATTTGATTCATAGCAGCCCTGTGGCCAGTGGGTCTCACCTTTGGCTGCACCTTAGAATCGCTGTGTCGGGGAGGGGTTACGAGTCCCGATGCCCAGCCCAGAGCAGCTACTCCCAATCTCTGGGCTGGGACCCAGGTATTGGGTTTTAAATCTCCAGTGACCCTAAGGTGCAGCCAATTTGAGAACTTCCTGCAGAAGATTTACATTTTGCCAGATACCAGCAGGGGGTGTGGAGAAGTGAGGGGAGAAAACAAGACCTTCAGGAATTATTTGTTAGTCTGGCTCTAGGGCCCAACTTCCTAAGAAATTCAAATGAGCTGAAGTCACCTTTAATTTTTTTTCCCCATGACACATTCAGCCAGCATAAATGTCATTTAATTATTGAAAAATGTACCCAATGCTGAGTGCCGTAAGGCCGGCTGCCTAGAGGATGCAACCTGGGATAGGCTTTTCAAAGTTGTGAAAGATGAGTGTCATTTCTTCCCAGCCTGCTGCTAATGAGCATATATTTTTTTAAAAGCTGTGATCCTCTGAGATACAGGCTAAGAGATAACATTTTTACTAAATCAAGATACCGTATAGATATTCCTGAGTATAATTATGAAAAAATGTCATTTTAAAATAGTTCTCTTTGAACAGAGCTGTCAACCTTTCTAGGTAAGCCGTGGGGGTTGGGGGTGGGGGACTTCTGCTCCAACATCTAGAGGAAAATGAGTCTACAGTGTTGCTGTACAAGGGTCTTCAATTCTGCTCTATATAAATGTATTACAAATGTGTTCTATTTTAGCAAACTTGTAAACAGGGAAAAGACTCATTAAATAACTTACTTAAAAGCTTGGTGCAGTGGCCAAGATGGAGGCGTAGGTAGACATGTTTCATCTCCTTGCACAGCCATAAGGATTACATCTACCTCAAAACAAAAAACAACCATAACTATCAGAAAATTGAACTGCATGGATTCCAACAAAGATATAAAGAAGTAATACTCCTCCAGATAGGTAGGAAGAGTAGAGATGGGAAGCCAGGGCAGAGAGGATGTGGTGTAGCAGTGCAAGGCAGTGGCTGTGACCAGCTGGTGGAACAAGCAGTCACACATCATTAAAGCCAGGAGGGACATCTGGGGAGGAAGCGACAAGGCAGTGGCTGTTGCTGGCCAGCAGAAACAGCAGTCACACATTATAAAAGTCAGGAGGGACACCTGGGGAGCGTTCCCAGTCCCAGGTTCCAGTGCTTGGAAAATAAAGCCCCATTGTTTCTGGTTGTGCAAACCAGTGGGTGTTGGAGCACAGGAAAAAACTGCCAACCTCTCCATTTAGAGCCCCCCCGGACCTAGAACCTACTCAAACCCACCCACTCTGGGAAGCACAACTAGGGCAGCAGCTAGAGGAGCACCAGTCACATACGGGAAGCAGGTGAAGTGACTGGAAAAGGGGCAAGCACTGAGCAAGCAGCATTGTTCCCTCTCAGACCCCTCCCCCCACATACAGTGCCTCAAGGTGGTAAAAGCAGTCGCCTAGTACTGACAAATACCTAAGGCTCTGCCCCTTACAATGTAACAGGTGTGACAGCTCTACCTAAGACACAGAGGCAAACACAGGAGCCTGTCAAGTTGAGGAGACAGAGAAGTATGACCCAAAAGAGTGAGCAGATCAAGGCTCGAGAGAGAGAACTAAGCAACAAGGAGACAGCCAACCTAATAGATGCAGAGTTCAAATCACTGGTGATGACAATGTTCAGATAAATGGTTGAGTATGGCAAACGCATAAGGGAAGAAGTGAAGGCTATACTAAGTGAAACGAAGAAAAATCCACACAAAACCAATGGTACAGGGAAGGAAGCTTGGGTTCAAATCAACGATTTGGAACATAAGGAAGAAATAAACAGTCAACCAGTACAGAATGAAGAAGCAAAAATTAAAAAAACAAGGAGAGACTTTGGAACCTCTGGGACAATTTTAAGCATACCAACATCTGAATCATAGGGGTGCCAGAAGAAGAGAAAGAGCAAGAAATTGAAAACTTATGTGAAAAAATAGTAAAGGAAGACTTCCTCATTTGGCAAAGGAAATAGACATACAAGTCCAGGAAGCACAGAGGGACCCAAACAAGCTAGACCTAAAGAGGACCACACCCAGACACATCATAATTAAAATGCTAAAAGTTAAAGAGAGAATCTTAAAAGCAGCAAGAGAAAACAGAGTTACCTGCAAAGGAGTTCCCATAAGACTGTCAGCTGATTTCTCAAAAGAAACTTTGCAGGCAAGAAGGGACTGGCAAGAAGTATTCAAAGTGTTACAGAAACAGGGGAGCCCAAAAATCCCCGGAGTTTGCGGCTGGGGGATGGGGAGAAGGAAGCAGCTTTCAGAATGCCTCTACACGCCTGAGGCTGGTGTCTGGTGTCTTTCATTATGCAAAATTGCTTGGATGCTTCCAAGGCCTCAGGTGGATGGGAGGAGTCTTGAACCAGGTGATGGTACGGAAAGCACACAGAGCCTACGTGGGGTTCTGTGAATGGTCAGAACTGTTGGAAACACCCACTGCGTCAGAGGATGCAGTCAGGGATATATAGGCCGCCGCAAACACTTTGGGGGACAGCGCGCTCTGGGGCTGTCTCCCTCGCTGGCGGGTGTTTGCAGAGGTGCTCTGGAGAAGGAGGGGAGATCCACGCGGTTTACAGAAAGAAGACAGTTTACAAGGAGGCTGAGAATCCCGGCGGTTTTCTATTGAGAGCTGAAGGGCACCGCAGCACAGAAAGGACCTCCCCAATCAGATTGAATGATTGGCAGCCGCTGGTAAAGCTGAACTGTGTTTGGGAAGTAGGGAGACGGTGTTTCTGACCTTCCTAAAACTGGCTAGGTTTGGTAGGGGGGAGGCAAGGATATGTGTAACTGTTAAATAAACAATTTTCTTTTCACTCAACTAAAGTATTAAGAGTTGTAATTCTGGCGGCGGGCAATCAGACCCCTAACTAAAGAGCCCGTGGGTTTGTTTTCAATTAGGAGCAGCCCAGGGGTTCTGTAACAAAAGCAAGGAAAAGCAAGGACCTACAACCAAGATTACTCTACCCAGCAAAGCTATCATTTAGAATGGAAGGGCAGAGGAAGTGCTTCCCAGACAAGGTAAAGTTAAAGGAATTCATCATCATCAAGTCCTTACTATATGAAATGTTAAATGGACACATTGAAGAAAAGGATAAAAACTAAGAACAGTAAAATGACAACAAACTCAGAACTGTCAACAAATGAATCTAAAATTAAAATACAAACTAAGCAAACAACTAGAACAGGAACAGGACTATAGATATGGAGATAATATGGAGAGTTATCAGTGGGGAGGGGAAGGGAAAGAATGGGGAGAAAGGTGCAGAGATCAAGCAGCATAACTGGTAGGTACAAAATAGGCAGGGGGGCGGCGTTAAGAATAGTAAAGTAAATGGAGAAGCTAAAGAACTTATATGCACGACCCATGGACATGAACTAAGGGAGGCGGGGAGATTGCTGGAGGGAAGAGGAGTAACTGGTGGAGGGGGGCAAAGGGGAAAAGATTAGGACAACTATAATAGTACAATCAATAAAATATACTTAAAAAAAAAAAAAAGCTTGGTACAGGGCTATTATTTGTTTTCAAAAGGTACTTGTTGCCATCAGCCCAGGCAGTGGGAGGCAGCTGTGCCCTGGCGTACTTTGTGGCACCTGAATCCCATTCTGCCTTCTTTCTACAAAAGACAAGTAATCACAATGTGTTCAGCTGGCTTTTGTTTCACACAGGAGCTTCATGTCCTCTAGGATCATCATGTGCCAGGAGTTAGTAACTTAGGAAAAGTAAATGAGGGATGTGGGATTGAGTCCTTTGGACATCAGGTCCGGACTTTTTCATTGTGACACAACAAATACTCAATACTCACAGAGCTTTAACTCAGATGATTTATTGCTTTAAGTAACTAAACAAAAAAGGCTGTGGTTTTTGGTCAAGACACCAGTTGTATCTACTTAAAGCCTTAACGATATTTTCAGGACAATATAAACACGTGATAGCATACATGGGAAACTTGGCCAATAATACACTGATTAAAATAGCACATGACAAGGGCACCCAACCAGTCACGTTGCCCTGAAATGACAGAAAGAACGTGAGTTCACATGATGTGCTGAATACAAAACCTTTTATAAAATTTTTGGCATTAATATTAACAATACTTTCTTGGACATTCTGCAAGAGCAGGTGCACAAATAGAATTACCTTTCATTTCCAGATTACCAGTATCTATGGGAATACTTTGAGAAAAGCCAGGAGATGGGGCACCTCCCCTCCTCTAAAGTCATTTTCTTTGCCAAAGCAGCAGGGTCCCAGGCTTTAGGTGAAGAGCAGCTGACAGGGCTGCAGAGAACAGCAGAGGATGGAACTGCCCCGGCAGAGTGTGGGAATGAAGACACACAGCCTTGGTTTGTAGCCAGGGAGGACCATGGACTATGACCGGGATGCTCCCTGGAGGCCCTAGGGGGCGGACACAGGCACTGAATGGTCCAGACCCTCCCACTGAGGAGTGGTGGGGCCAGGGCTGGGCCTTCAGCCCTGAGGTTTAGAAGAAATAACCTGACCTCTTGCATTCTAACACTGGGGCATTACAACACATTTCAAATGGATGTGCGGAAATCAACACTGTCAGGGAGCAGGCACTTGGAGGGCCTGCGCGAGCTCACAAGGAGAGATCAAGCCAAGCCAAAGGGTAACACAGGACACCAGGGCAAATCAGCCCCGGCCTGGCTGCTGGCACAGTGCTTCGGGTTGGCCAACTCATCTGGCTTCAGCGCCAGCTGCTGGGACTCAGTTGGCTTCTGCTGTCTCTGCAGCTACTTTCTCCACACCTCCCTCCCTGGCATCCTCAGCAGGATCTGAGTGCCCCTCGCCGCCCCCGGCCAGAACCCCACAGTGGCCGGCAGGACCATTCTGCAAGGCCCCACCCTCCACAGAGAGCCAGCCATCAGGGCACAGCTGTTCTCCCATGACCTCTTGGATGGGGATCTTCATGTCCTCAGAGGCTTCATCGTCCTGCTGCCGACTCAGCACACAGTTGCCCGTGTCTCCGGCCTTGGAAAACTGGTCTTCTAAATTCTTGTCATTGTCTTCTGCTTGTTGCTTGTCTCTGGCACTGAGTTTACCTTTGGATTTCCTCATCTGCCTGCTGTGCATGTCTTCTCGGGAGAATCGCCACTGAAACTAAACATCATAGAGGATGGGTATAAATAAATGCAGTCTCTGTGAACCCAGAGCTTCACCTGAATGTCTGTTTGCATTCACACGCACATCACTTCTCTGGAGCAGACACAATTTCCAGCACCCCTGGGGCGGAGCAAACTTCAATGCAGCCCAAACACATCACACCCACCACGAGAGCCTGCTCGATGCCATCCATGGTGTGGTTCATGGTGCATGTGCATTTTAGAGGTGGATTTCAGGCTGTTGTGGGGGCTGAGAGTTAGTTCTTTCAATTGCCCCCAAAGTGAAGGCCTGGAAAAGGAGGTCCTGAAAGCCTATTTGAACAACCAGCATGGGGAGGGGACCTGGGGCCTGTCTGTCCTAAGTGCCAGGGATCCAAGCAGGCTGTGGATTACCAAGCACTGGGCTGGCATTCTCTCACCTGAGTTAGAAGGGCACAGCGTGTAGGGTGCCCAGGTCCCCTGTACGGCTGGCAGGCTTTCTGTCTAAGCTGTTAGGACTGCTGTCTTCTGACAGCCCCCACCACCTCCTGGGGCCACCTACAACCAAGGACTGGTCCAGGCGGGGCACAATGGCCCATCCCTTTTTGTCTCAATTAGGGACAACTCAGAAAGGCCATCCCAACTCCAGAGCTACTGGAGGACTGGCTGAGGCCACTACTGAGACAGCATTGGAGCTCAACTCCTTGGCCTGCTCCTGTGCCCTGCTTTTCCCACAGCCATTGTTCCTAAGGACACCTTCCCCTGAAAACTTCCACCATCCAAATCTATCTCAGACCCTGCTTCCCAGGGAGCCCAACCTGCAAACCAAGCATTCCCCCATGCGACAGGGATGTCAACAGAGGCTCAGAGAAGACCCAGATCATGCAGTCAGCGATTGAGCTGCGCAGGAATGGATGTTTCGAAGCTGCAGGGTGAGACCGCATGCGTGAAGCATCCCAACTCCACCACTCACTGGCTTAATTTCTCAACCTCAGTGTCCTCATCTGTACAATGGGGCCAGTAACTAACTAGAACCAAGGTTGGAGACTTGATTTTCTGTGAAAGCAAAGTCAGTTAAGTTTTTCTATAAAAGATAGTATTTGGCTTTGCAGGCCTCATGGTCTCTGCTGCAACCATTGAACTCCACCATTGTTGCAGGAAAGCAGTCATAGATAATATGTCAACAAATGAGCGTGACTGTGTTCCAATAACACTTCATCTACAGAAACAGGTGGTGGGCTGGATTTGGCCCACGGGCTGCGGTTTGTCAAGCCCTGCCTCAGAGGGTATTTATGTGGTTTCAATGATGTGATAATCTGTGTCATGGGTTTAGCACTGTGCTTGGCACATAATATACCAGATATGTTGCCATCACCATTATTGACATCAGATGTTAGGTTCCATTACTTCGGGGAAGCCATCTGGCCTATTTCCTCCCCTATCCATAGGACACAGCACAGAGTGGGCACTCAGAACCTATCTGTGGGCTAAATGAATGGGAGGATGACAGAGCCCAGCCATGCTGGCTACACTGTGTTTCAGGGTGAACCAGTCCTATTTTTGAGTCAAAGCATAGCTTAGGGTTTAATGAGGAGGGACTAGGGCATCTGTATGTTATTTCTGGTTGATCTCCAAGAAGATAAATTAAAGAAGAAGAAGAGTGGAAAACAGTCAAAGTCTGGCTGAGTCTGTTGACTACATGAACCGTCCCAGAGGAAGACAGTTTAGCAGCCTGTGCACTTGGAATAAATCTGAGCAAATGAGCTTGAGAAGAATTGGAAACATTGAAGGGTGTTAAAAAATACACCTTGGAAGATTCGGAGAAATGGGTCCTTGTGTTTATAAATGAGGACTGTGTCCTGTGGGCTAACGACTTAGCAAGAACTGCAGCCTCTTCCTTCCACTCCCTAAACATCAGGCGCCCCCCCGCCCCAGTCTTCCTGAGCAAAAACCCTTCTGACTTCTGTCATCCTGGGGGCATCAGTATCCCCAAGATGGCCTCCATCTCAGGGCACAGGGGCGGGGGGCAGTCCACTCTGGGTGGGAACCCAGGGAGTCAGATGCCAGACAGCTGTGTGGTGTGCACTCGGGAAGATGTCAGCCATGGGATCCTTAGGACATGCCGGGCCCAGTTGTGAAGGCACAAAAAACACGAAAGAAACCCCAGAGGAGAGAGAGCTGGGTAGATGGCGCCACATCAGGAACACCCACTGCCTGGAAGAAGAGAATCATGGGACTAGATTCTGAGCATGGGACTTGGTGCCCCTGCAGGTGCAGCTCAGTGTCTCATGGTACACACAGGGTGTGTTGGGTGGGTTTTGCCCAGACACTCCTTTTTTGGGATTCTCTCTCTCATACTATAGCTGACAGACTTCCCTTTGGGGATGGTTTCAGCTTGTTCCACCCAAGCCATAGGTTCCAACAATGGAAACTCTACAGGCAAAGTGGTGCCTCAGACCCCCACCCCACTGGCACCCATTTCAGCTGAGACTGAAGCAGGCACCTCGGCTCTGTAGCCACGAGTGCCGGATGATGACTTGGGACTTCAGAGCCCCTGCCTGCTGCCTCCGATGCCAGCCCTGTGAGGCTCTTGTGCACAGTCATGGTTCATAACTGCTGCCTTGTCATGTGCACCAACTGCCACTGCATTATAATCCCAGCCCAAATGGAAGAGCCTTAAAGAAAAATCCATGTCCCCAAACAGAGCTTCTGCATTCTTACATGTTTTTAGAAAAACACCAGCTTGCTTATATACAATTCTCTGAGAGGCAGTCAGCTATCAGGGGAGTTGGAGGAAGTTTTACTTTCGCTAAAAAAGTGCTGGGATTGCTTTGGCTGAAAGGCCCTAAATAGCGCTAAAACACGAAAGCATTTTAGTACAGCAGCTGAGACCCTGGTTCAAATCCCGGTTCTGATACTTGTTAGCTTTCTGTCCTTGGGCAAGTTATTAACCCAAGTCTCGAGTTCCTCTTCTCTAAAGTAGTTGCCTCTGCCGTGCACACCTCAGGGGCCCATCCGCATGCGTGGATGAGAACAGAGCTCCCTGCAGTCGGGAGCAGCTTCCACCCGTGCCAGATTCCGTCCTTGACACTGGACGTTTACTAATGCAAACTCAGACGTTGTCTCAGGGCTGCTCTCGCTAAATGGACAAGAGAAGCTCTGGGGGTCCTGTGGATGCCTGGCCATATCCAGTTTCCAGAAGAAGACCACATTTTGTTGATCTCTTGACATAAGACAACAGAAGGACTGACTGTGGAAAGGGCTACTTTCTCTGGGAACCTGCACAGCCTGCTGGGCAGAGGAGGATTCAGGAATGCAGTGCTGAGCTGGATGGGAACTACTGCAGCCAGTGTCTTCTGTCCTTCAGAGTAATCACAGGAACATCTGTCAGGCCAAATGCCTTCTAGGATCGCCTTGTTTTCTGTGTCCTCAGATGGGTCTGTGGCGCCATCACTGATCCCCTGTGCTGGCTGGGCCCCCCACCCCACCAAGGCTGTCCCTGGCCTGCGGCCAGGCACCCAGGAGGCCCTGACCTGAGTCTTCCCCCTTCCTCCTTCTGTCCTTCATGGGGATATTCTCATGAAGCAGGGAAGTAACAGTGGCCAAAACTCAGGGTCTATATAATTGTAAAGCTAAGGGTTCCAAGTTACAAAGGTTAACTAACTGCCTATAGAATACCTCCTAGGAAAGAACAAAGAAGTGCCTACTATGTGTCTCACACAGTGACAAGGTTTCCCATTTCCCTGAATCCCCAAAGTAATACTCTGAATAGGCACCATTAGAGCCCTTTTATAGAGGAGGATGTAGGGGTTCAGAGAGTAATTTGCCTAAAGGCACACAGCTAAAAAACAGCAGAGCTGGAATTCAAGTGCAGCTGTCTCTGGCTCCACACCACCCTTCCAGCCTCTCGTTCTTGGTGGGTGAAAGGCTACAGGCTCTTGCCCTAGAGAGAAAGGAGAGGAAGCAAAGGGAGAGGCAACACACCTCCAGATGGCTGGGCCCCACACATAAGTGCCTCAGCTTCCAGACTCGACCACGTTCAAGTGCATCCGCTAGGTCAGGTACCTGATTCATTAGACCCAGTGGTCAGCTAATGGAAGTCCAGATTTCACTGCCACTAAAGATTCTTTGGCTTGGTTTATTAAAAACAAGTATGTACACCAAAGGCTCCATGACAGGCCCATTAAAAATAAAATCAATAATGATAAAATTTAGATGGAGGTCCAGGGGTGAGCCTAGAAAGCACCCTAAACTACTCAATTAAGACACTGGCTCTCAGACTGGAGCCGACATCAGAACCACCTGGAGGGGTCCTTCAACCAAATCACTCAGCCCATTAGACGCTGTGGGCCTTGGGAAGAGGGAGACTGCATTCCTAACAATCTCCCAAGCCCAAGCTGACGCTGCGGGTCCAAGGACCACAATCTAAGGACCACCAAGCTAAGAAAAGCACTGGGGCAGTTCAGCTGTGTGAGCAACAGCCGCTGGGAAACAAGCACACAGCCCCAGTCCCCAGCCCCCAGCCCTGGCTTTGTCCATGGAAGAGCTTCCTCTGGCTCCTGCCTGTCCATCTTCACACCTCCTCCCTTCACCATCCAGGCTTCTCTTTCTCCTTTAAACTGGGGACAGTCACAGCCTCTAACAAAAAACAAAAACTGCTCCAGATCCCAAAGCTCAAAAAGACAACATCTCAGAAAGCAAGAGCAGGAGAGGCAGGGATGTGGCAGCCCCTGGGACAGTGACAGGCTCCAAGAGCAGGTCAGGAACATCCACACTTGAAGGCAGGAGGTCCAGCCTGGAGGACATGACCCACATCTTGCGCAGTACCAGAGAAAGCAGTCTCTGAACGCAGCAAGCAGGCTGCCGGGTAGCCCAGCGGCACGATGGCGATGCCGGCCTTCCCGAGCAGGGTGTCTGTGGCACTTGGGGGTGCTGCCGGTGCCTAAACCAAGAAAGATTCCAAATAGCTGTCCATGTCAGAAGTAACTGCGGGAAAGGAAAAAAATCACTTTACAGCAGTGTGAGTCCAGAGTTCCGTGTCAGCAGGGGCTAATGGATTTAATTCACACATTTTAAAACCTGTCCGTTATCTGGCTCCACTTCAACCAGGTTCGCCAGAAGGAAGACTTCTCCGGTGGCGTAGAAACCACACATCACCTTCGAAGGAATTTCACATTTGCCTTGAAAGCCACACTCACACACAAAGTGGTTGCTTTCAAATACTGACAAGTCTTGATTAGAGAATTTTGTCCACATTGCTGATTAAAAGAAGACTCAATATGCTTGTTCTTGCGGTGTCCTGCTTGGGATTTCTTTTCTTAAATTTTAATGGTAGGCATAATAGGTATGACCCAGGCTCAGAATTTTGATTACGCATTTACTAACTCAATAAATATTTGTTGAGTACCAGTAAAAGCTGGGTACTGGGCACACAACAGTCAGAAAAAAGGTCTGTGCTCTCATGGACTGAATTTACCAGGACAGGATAAACTAAGGAGCACACATAACTAGAGGAAAGCTCTGAAAGAGAGGAACATGGCTCTTCTCAGGGTATCACACGATCCTGAGAAAATAAGAAGAGAGTGTTCTAGGCAGAGGGAACAGCCAAAGCAAAGGCCCTGAGGCAGGAGAGGCACAAAGAGAAGGCCAACAGAGCTGGAAAGCAAGAACGTGAACGTGGGGGCTGATCACACAGGGCCTTGGGGACCACATTACAGATTTTATCTTCTTTTTTAAAAAATTGATTTGAGAGAGAAAGAAACATCGACTTGTTGTTCCATTCACTATGCATTCATTGGTTGATTCCTGTATGTGTCCTGACTGGGGATCTGACCTGCAACCCTGGCATATTAGGATGATGCTCCAACCAATTGAACCACCCGGCCAGGGCTCCATCTTTATCTTAATACAAAGTTTTAGAACTGTCCTAAGCAGTGGGTGACATGATTCAATTAGCTATTTCAAAAGATCACTTTGGCTCTGAGCAGAGAACATGTTTGAAGGGAGACCTGTTATCAGGAGACAGAAGTAGTTGAGGCAAGTGAGGGTGATGAGAAGTGGAGGCCTCCAGAGATTCTAGGACCTAAAACAGACAAGTCTTAAGGATTGACTGAACAGGGGGGAGGAGAGTCAAGGATGACCCCTAGGTGGGCAGGCACCTTTGGGTCGGTGGCGGTCTATTTCTCTAGGTAAGGGGAGGTGGGCCAGGTGTGCAGGAGGGGCAAAGTCACAAGTTGCCCTGAGATTGTTGAGCAGTGACGGGGCAGGTACACTGGGCCTTGGGAGAAACAAGAGCTGAAAATGCAGATATAAGAGTCATGACCCAGAGGCGGTGAGTGAGACTTTGTCACTCTGGGGATGAAAGGGACTTTCTAAGGAAGTGGTAAGAGAGTCAGAGGAGAAACAGGCTGGGTCTGAACCCTGAGGAACCTGGTGGAAAACCAGGAGAGTATGGTGGGATGGAGCCAAGAAGGTGCTTCGAGGGGAAGAGGCAGCCAACAGAGTCAGTGCTGCGGGGAGCTCAGGCACCATCAGGACTAGATGGGGTCACTGCCACAGTCACGGGGGTATGCAGACCTTGTCGGAGCAGAACGCACCCCTGAATCAGCTGAGGAGCAAATGACAGGGACGAGGAGGCAAGAAGTCAGCTGTAAAGCCCCCTCTCTGGGACTCCACCAGTGGGGTGATCTCTGTAGATCACACCAAGAACAGAACCCAGCACCAGCCCATCCTTGGAATGCATAAGGGATAAATAAGCACTTGTAGTTGATTAGGGCTGGAAGTTTCCACTGACCAGAAAATAAATGACTCCCATGTTCTTTGGATTTTCCCTGAGGAAAGTCATTCCACCTTCTTACCCCAGCTTTAAAACTACGTCAAAACCCTCCCTGCCCACTTGTTTCCACTGGCCATCCTGTTGGGAGACGCAGGGCCTACAACAACATCGAGCCAAGTGTCTTTGCTTTGGAATCCATCAGCACTAAAACCTGGAGAGCAGCCCAAAAAAAGGCAGGTCACCTCCCCAAGCCCCTAAAGGCAGAAGAGGGCTTACTTTGGTATCTGATGGAGACCTTGCCTGCATTGTTGTTGAATGCCACTGTGGATGTGCACAGTCCCCCAGCGCCTACAGCTAAGTCGCAATTGACAGCATCCTGGCTGATCCATCTTCCAGCCAGCAGCTGACTGCTCCTGGTGGTTAATGGTGGATCGAGCGGTTGCCTTCTGGTTCTCAGCTGCTGTCACCTGTCACATTAGTGCATCAGAGCTTGGAGAGAGACTGTCCTCTGCACTCCACCCCCCATCTGGCTTTAAGGCGCCATTTCCTTGGCGTTCACCCCACACACAGGTTCCCCCTGGATTTGTTGGCGGGTGAGGGGCTGCTCCAATCTGTTCACTTGCTTGGTGCTGCTGTCTGGGCTCTGTGTCCAAAGAACACAAGGAACCAGGACTGGGGAGCACAGGGGTGGTGCCAAGTGAAAGGAGAGAGCAGGCCCAGCAGGCTCTGTGGGAGAGCACGGTCTTGGCCACCAAAGTCAGAGCGAGCTGGCTCCAGGTGACACCCTGGACTTGCCCACCTCTTCCTGAGCTACTGGTGAACACCCATGGGAAAAGCACCCACCAGCAACAAAGCATGAGGTGTGAAACATCAGAATCATCTGACACAAGGGCCGGACCCGGGCTCGATGTCATCAAACATGGGAAATATTTGAGAATGGCCACCACCACTCAGTGCAACTGAGTTTCCCAGGTGGTTCCTGTAATGACCAGTGAGGGGAAAAGGACCCCAGTGACCCACAGGGCAGTCTGACCTGAGGACTCACTGGCACAGGCTAAGGCTGACCTTCATCTAGACCAGCCTCTGTCAGTCACTCAGAGGCTTTCGGGATGAGGCCTGTCAAAAAGGGGCTCTAGCAGGGTCTGTGTGCCAAGATCACCAGACTTCTGATGTCCTGAGGGGTGCGGCAGGCAGGCCAGAGCTCCAGCCAGCTGGTAATGAGATGAAGATACAGACACTGGGCCTTTGCTCCCGCCCTCCCCCTCCCTGCATCCGTCAGACTGCAGCTGACTCCATGCCCCTATTTCTAGCCCAGTGGGAATATCTGGCAGGCTTGCATGTCCAGAAGACTCTCTCTCCTCGCTCTTCCGAACTAGTCAGCAGCAGGACGCGGGCAGACAAGGCCCTCCAGTGCCCTCATCTGTCCCATTCTGGCAGCTTCAGGCCTGATGCAGTTTGCCAAGGGGCTCAGGTGTCTTTGGGCTCAAAGCTGCTGGAAGTTGGAGCAGGCTGCCCACCCAACTGCTGTGGACAAATCCACTTGAAGGTGAATCTCTGCTAAAGAAAACCGAGGAAGGCAATCAAGGTCACTTACTTTTGATTCCTTCTTCTTGATTTTCTGAGGTAGACACGGTCTCTGAAGAAAGACGATCTGCTTGGTGGATATGTTTCCCTCCCTGTAAGACACACAGAGCTGAGAATGAGTTAGGTTAGACCTGGGGGAACCCCAAACCTTACAGATGCTGCAGGCCCTAACTTCACCAAGGTTGACCATGCACAGAAAGGAGAGCTGCCACCTAACAGTGAGAGGTCAGAATCAAGAAGCCCAGACCCCCTGCCACTCTCCCACCCCAGGCCATCTGCCCTTGCTTCTGGGGGGCTATCTCAGGGGTCCAACAAAAGCTTGTGTGGGTGTCCCTGCAAAGTCAGCTTCACAACTAGAAACTCTCTCCCCTTGATGTGAAATAACAGCTAGCATCTTGGCCAAATGATGACATACTGGCTTCTTTAGTGAATCTCAAAGGGGTGGCAGGCCTCTTCCCAGTCTGTCTTTGGCCACATTGCTCCTGCAGGCACACAGGTGAGGTGGCCAGCGAGGCAGGGAGTGGCATTAACAAAGCCGGCGAAGGGATGGCCAGCAGTGCCGCTCATTTTTATGTCCCAGTGTGCACTTTTCTTCCAAGAACGCAGGACCCTTTAAAGGTGATAGAATATTGTAAAGGGGGTTGGTGTTTTCTCCACATCTCTACCCTCTGACCGCATTCTTAAATCTCTGCTCTGTCCAAGTCTCTCCTGAGGTGTCTCTACATGGCACATCAGAGAGTAAGGACTGAGAGGACTAATATTTCCTATTTTACTCCAGGGCAGGGCTGGGTGATTCCACTCATAATGTCTCATTTGGGCCTCCCCACATCTGTATAATGGGGATCCAAGGACTGGAACAAACACCTTTATAGAGAGGAAATGGAAGCTTGTTTAAAGAGCAGGCTCAAAAGCACCCAGCCAAGATTCAAGCTCAGATCTGCCTGGTTCACTGTGCTTTCCCATGCCACCAAAGGGGTCATTTAAGGCACAGGGAACGTGGAGGATTAGGGAGCGTTATTCAGCAGGTGTTACTATCTGAGACAGAGACCTGTCTGCACCCTCTGGGCTTCACTCAGAACCAGCTGGAGCTTCATATTCAAAGACATTCTCATCGTGATTCTTATTCTCTGGGTTCAGGATCAGATGGTGGGGCAGGCGTTCTTCTACCTTACAGGCTGGGTAACAGGCTCAAAGAAGCTACATGACTTGACCAAGGTGGCAGACTCGGGGCTTGTGTTCAAGTCTGCAGGCCTCAAACCCAGGGTGCCTTCCACTCCGCTGCATCACCCTGTGCCCGTAGAAGTCTTGGCTGAGCAACAGTATGGCAGCTCCCAGTGGCCAAGGGGCCCAAAGCTGGCTGCAGACTGGCTCCCAATAGTGCGCAGGCCCACCATATCCCAGTGTCAGGAGGGAGACATGTTGACAGCCCAGATGGGCTTGCAGAGGGACCCAGGAAAGGCCCTGAGCATCGCCACCCTTCTCCACCCTCAGTCTGAGGTCTGGGCCGCAGTGCCCTGCCATCTCCCCAGCCTGCCCCAGGCTGTTCGTCATCCTGCAGTGATGAGTATGCAGAGGGACTGGGGGCCGGCAGAGCCCTGGGGACCATGGAAGGGGGCCTACCCATGGATGGACAAAGAGGTGGCCTGGCATAGGAGAAGGAGCCCTTGATTCTGACTGAGGTTCTAGTCCCAGGTTCTGCCACTTAGTGGCTGTGTGGCCTCAGGTATGTGATTGAGCCTCTCTGAGCCTCAGTTTCCTCATCTGCAAAATGAGAATCATAGCTATGCTTACAGGATAGTTAGGAGGACTAGTTTAGATAGCAAATCCAGAGGGAGGGCCTTTTAGCATTGGGCTGACTGGGAAAAGCCCATGGGCTCAAGGGATGGTGGGCAGAGCTGAGGGTGGACAAACCCCCATGAACGTGAAATTGTATTGCGTGTCATCAGCCAGCGCCATGATGCCAGGTCTTCACATCTTCTTTGTGGAGTTGCTGACTTGCCATAATCTTGGGCAAGTCCTTCCCCTTCCCTGGCCACACTTTCCTCTGCTATAAAATGAGTTTAATTTTTAAATACCCATCTCATAGGATTTTTGAGAACTAAATGAGATTTTATATATACAAAGTGCCTACTTAGCCTGGCACAGGGCTGAATTTATTTTGCATCTGAGAGCCCTGGGCCTTCTCAGTCCAGGTGGTTCATCTTCGACATGCTGGGCTGTAATGAATTCACTGGCCACGGTGCCCCATGTGGGAAGAGGGGTGCAGGAGAGAGCTCCAGGGGAGGGAGTTAGGAGCCTAAACCCTAGCTTTGCCACTTCCCAGCTGGAGAGGTCATGGAACCACATCAGCTTCACAGGCTTGTCCCAGGATTAAACAAGCTATGTACATGAAGTGCTTACCGGGGACAGCGCCTAGCACAGAGTAAGTCTGCAATAATCGTAACAACTGTTACTGTTACCTGTTAGTCTTGACGACAGGAGTTGGGAGCACACAGGTGAGCTGCCAGCCATAGGCTGCTAGCGAGTTCAGCAGGGGCACGTAGTCCGTCTGCACCTCGACACCCTAAGGGAGAAAGGCCACTGTGAGGGATGCTGCTGCCTCAGGCCAACACCCAAATGACTGAGAGGGAACCATGCAACCCACCAACTCAACAAAGCAAAAAGAGACGGGGAGGCCCTCAGCTTGGAGGCCCTGGCTCTGATGTGCTTAAAGAGTTCAGAGCCACACTGCCAACCTGGGACTTCTCCTGGCCCCATCTCTGTCTGCATAGCTGGCAGGGAATTAGAGCCAGAGGAATAATCCATTAATTTTGTTTATTCTTGTTTCATGGAAGAAGCACAGCCACCTTGCCTCAAAGACAATTCAGAGCATATGATAACACACTGCTCTGGATGATTTGGGAGCGTGTCATGGGGAGTGAAGTAACAGTTGACAAATGATCAAGTCATTTGCATCCAGTCACAGTAGACACACACACACACACACACACACACACAGCCTCACCCATGTCATGCAGCCTGCCATAAAAGGGCAAATGAATGTTTGTGTTTTATTTCAAACCAGCATAGGAGGCAGGAGACTTGCCCAATGCTTGCCTTTGAATTTAAAGACCCCAGTGTGAGGCGACTGCACGGGTCCCACGTCACACCTGCTCCCTGCATCAGGCCTGATTTCTTAGTCTGGGCTCCTCGCTAGCACTGAAAGTGCAGTCCCCAACCCCACCCTGTGTCTACACTGGCCTCCCCATCTCTGCCAGGCTGGCTTCCGTACATCTCAGACACGTGTCCAGATTCCTTCCAACCAAGGCAGCCATGTGTATTCATTCAGCTAGTTGTTTTGAAGCCACGGTGGGTGCAAAGTGAATGGAGGCACTGTCCTGGTGCTGGAGTTCACAGAGGCAACGGCACAGGCACTCAAGTAACCAAAATGCAAAATGGCCCGTTGGCAGGGCCACAAGGCTTCAAAGGTCAGCAGGAGAGGAAGGACACAGACCACGTTCAAGGCAGGCTTCCTGGGCTCAGAGCTGGGCCTGGGCGTCACACGGGGGGACTCCAGTCTGTACAAATTAAAGGCCAGCTGGGCTTAGATCACCATGAAGGGTAGGCTTAACTGGGGAGTGGCACCTTGCAGAGGGGCCATCCGTGTTGAGTGGCTGTCCTGCTGGGGACTTTTGGGAATAGAACCAGTTCATTTGGCTGCCCTGGGCTAGAGGAGTGGAAGGGAGATGAGGGACAACCAGCCCTGCCTCTTCAAATGGGTTTTTAAGTTATTTATTTATTTATTTATTTATTTATTTATTTATTTATTTACAGAGAGAGGGGAATAGAGGGAGAAAGAGAGGGAGAGGGACATGGATGTGAGAGAGAAACATTGATTGGTTGCCTCTTGTACATGCCCTAACGGGGGGCGACCCTGCAAGCCAGGCATGTGCCCTGACTAGGAATCGAACCAGTGACCTTTCACTTTGTGGGACGATGCTCCACCACACTAGTCAGGGCTCAAAGGGGTTTTAAAGCTCCTCTCACTGAGCACCCACCCCAGCGTGGCTACCACGTCACCTGGAAAACTGGCAATAAATTTATCCTTCAGGAGCCTCAGTTACTTCAACTGCATTCTCAGAGTGTGCTCCCTGAGTCAGCAGCATCAGCAACAGCTAGGAGCTTGTCAGCAATACAGTCTTGGGACCCCACCCAGACCAACCAGATCAGCGCTCTGCGGGTGGGACCTGGGAATCTGTTTTAAAGAGTCCTCCCAGGACTTCGGATGCAGCTAAGTCTGAGAAGCTCTGCCTAGATAATCAATCAGGTCTCTGCTGATTGGACAGAGTCTGTGGTGCTGTGGCCAGCATCCATCAGCTGTCACTCAAATCTTACCTGTCCATCATTCTCCATGTGAGGAGGAAGAGAAGAGGGACTTCTAAAGGATCAGCTCTGTGAAAAGGAAATGAAGGGGAGGAAGGGGAGAACAGTGGGGAGAAAGGGAGGAGAGGGGAAGGATGAAGAGAAGAGGAAGGGAAGTTAAAGGAGCAGGGAGCAGAAAGGGAAGGAAAGAGGGAGGAAAGAAGGCAAGAGTGGCACAGGTGTAACCAATTTACTTAAGTGAGAGGGATAGGAGGGACCCTATTTAGCCCTGTACCCTTGAAGCGGCACTCAGGCCACACATGGCAGCAAACGACACAGCAGTCCTCTCCTTCTGCCTGGCTCCCTGGACACATGAGGACCTCCCTTCCAGACCTGCACAGGCCAATATGCCTCATGCTGGGCACCTACTGTGGCTGCTTTGTCCTGAGGACCCCTGCCCCCACCCTGGCATTTCTGACTTAGAGAGAGAGAGAGGAGAGGGAAAAATGTTAAATCCACACTCTCAAGCTTTGCGAGGTTATGATTACTTGGGCCTATCAAGAATAACCTTCCCACTTTATCAAGCACTGTGACAAACCCGCCACAATCAGAGACAGTAGCTATGGCAACCAGGACAAGCTTTGGCGCCTCACATAGCCCTGAGTGGCAGAATATAGCCCCAGCTGGGTTTTCTTCATGGGCATCCAGAGCAACAAGACAGTGGCCACCCTCTACTGCCGCCTGACCTGTGTGCTCAGACAGGCCTCGTAAGGGGCTGCTTCTATTTTGCTATGTTTTATTGCATTTTGTAACTTTACAAAGAAAGACAGCAGGATTTCTCCCAAACAGTTTTTCCCCTCTGGGTAGCGGATACCAGCCAGAGGGTACAGAATTATAAAGGCTGAAAGGAAAAGGGAAAACATAACAAAACATGTTGCTTGTAAGAGCTGAGCTTTCAGTCCCAAGTGTTAATATCTGGCTGTCACATGGTGGGTTGCAAAGTAAAATAGAAATGGCAGGGGGTGAGGTGTTCCACTCTGACAGACTCTCCCACTCCTCCCACTATCCCGGCTGGTCTTGATGTAATTAACGTTCCGTGTGGTTTTCCATAGCATCTATCAAAGCAGGCTTGCATATTATCAACACAGTAAGATGGCATTTCTAAAATAGGACATGAGCCCCGTGCAGTCAGCGGAAGATGCTTTCAAGTCCATTAGCTGAGAAAGATGATAGGAAGCCTATATGGAGGGATGGTTCTCTTTGATCTGCTTTTCTGTGAGACCCCAATGAGGACAGAAGAACACAGACAGCACTCCAAAGCCAGCCTGCTTATTGAATGAAAAGACATTGCTTTCCGGGAGTGGGAGCAAATTTTAATTAACTTTCCACTCTCCTGTGTGGATACGTAATCTCCCGTCACACCTGGAGCGTTAAAGAAGAAGGAGAGTGTCCTGCAGTTCTTCACCTGGCATAAAAGGAATTCATTTGTGTTTATGGTTCTTTTTTCCTTTGTTCCCTGTAATTTCTCTGGTGTCTGCAAATCAATGAAAAAAACAGGCATCCAACACAACCTTCCCTTACCATCCAAAAATGATGAGAACGGAGTGTCGTTTATGAAGAAATACATTTGTCTTTTGATTGCTTTTTTAAAGATGCTCCATACAGGGAAATAATGAGGAGTTAACCCATTGGTCCAGTGAGAAAGTTTGCATCCTGAATGTTGGTGTGCTCTTCCCTTTTCTCCTATTTCAACTTGTGGGAGCAATCTGGGAGAGAAGCAGCTTAAAGGAGAAGACTTTGCTCCTTATATGTGACTGTCAGTGATGCGAAGAATTCAATTTCCTATATCTGAAGTGTGTGACACCAGCTCCGGGATGGTCTCTGTACCTTAAAACAGTGACTGGGGACTGTTTGCCTCTGTTCCTCACAGCCACAAGGATGCACCCTGGCCTTTCACCAAGAGGGCACCTGCAGGAAGAGCGCTGCAAAAAAACACTTGTGCATCTTTTGTAAATTGCTACCAAAACACTATTGCCCAATACTACTGGCAGGGTACATTTATGCGACTGTATCTTTACTTATCAATTTTAGATATCTTTTGATTTCCTACCATGGGAAATAAAGGCTTATCGCTTCCATACACATTTCTCACTTCCTCTTTCTTAGTGCCCCAAATGGTTATAAGGTACTTTTAAGTAAATCAGAAGTAGGTTTTTATGTTATTATGACTTTGCAAATATTGCTCAGCTTGAGCTGGTTAAGTGATGCACTGTGACCACTTCCTTTTTATATAACCTTTTCTTTTTCTTGGAGTTGTGATCTCAGTTTTTTTCCCATCTGCCTCGTTGTACAAGAATCTATCATTAATTTATTCCACATGCTACAACACCTCTACTGTGTGACCATCAATAACTCTCACATGCTTAAATATACTAGTTCTATTTTTTTCACACTGGAGATGAGATATCATTTCTGGAGCTTTCTGGAGCCTTGCTCTGAGGTGGTCTGGATGCTCTTTGTGCCTGGGTTCTCCCTCCACTGCTATCTATGGCTGGTGTTTTTTTCTTCATTTCCTCCTCTTTTTGCTGGCGCACATCCTCTAGAGCAGCAGTTCTCAACCTGTGGGTCGTGACCCCTTTGGGGGTCAAACGACCCTTTCACAGGGGTCGCCTAAGACCATCGGAAAACACATATATAATTACATATTGTTTTTGTGATTAACCACTATGCTTTAATTATGTTCAATTTGTAACAATGAAAATACATCCTGCATATCAGATATTTACATTATGATTCATAACAGTAGCAAAATTACAGTTATGAAGTAGCAACAAAAATAATTTTATGGTTGGGGGTCACCACAACATGACGAACTGTATTAAAGGGTCATGGCATTAGGAAGGTTGAGAACCACTGCTCTAGAGGCTCCTTAGGAATGATGTCCCAGAAGTCATTTGAAGTCCTAGATTCCTAAAATGGTCTTTGTCTTCACCCCTAACTAACAGTTTAGGTACAGAAGTTTGGGCAGAAATCTGTTTTTCCATTAAAATTTTGGAAGTACTTTTCCACTAGCTTCTAGATTGGCAGAATTGCTCTTGTAATCTGATTATTAATACTTTGAATGTAATCTGTTATGTTGCTTTCAGGATATTTTCCCCCATGAAGTTCCAGAATTTCACAATGTGCCCTGGTGTGGGTCTTGTTTACTCAAAGGGCCATACACTTTGATGGTTTTTCAAAGTGAGAAATCTTGTCCTTCAGTTCTGAAAAGTGTTTTGTTTTGTTTTTTCATTGATAACGTATATCTCTTTCATTTTCTGTTTTCTTTCTTTCAAGGCCTCCTATTAGTCAAAATATAGAATTGGTATTTTAATTTTATTACTTTCCCCCATATTTTCTTATTCTGTCTTTTTATTTTATTTTCTGGAAGATATACTTTATTTTACAGCCTTTTAAATTAAGTTTTTTAATCCCCTGCTGCCCAAAAAGACCCAAAAGCTCTTTCTTGGCTTTTGACTGTTTTTGTGTGTTTTTAATTGCACCTTGTTTTTGTTTCATGGCTACATATATTTTATCCCTTTACTTTAAGCGGTTTCTTCTGATCCCTGTCTTATCTTTATCGTTACCAGGTTGCACGAGGCAGAGACGGGGGTGAGGACCTCACCACACACTATGTAAGGACTTTACACCAACACCTTGTCTTCAGCTCAGCCACTCCCTGCCCACCATCCTGCGGCGACTTACGCTTGGAAGACCAGAGCTTTTTCTCAGGTGCCACAAGAGAGACTGGCTCCCTTCTACATCCAGGTTACAGCTTCCTTCACTTTGCTACATTAATCAGCATCCTCCATGCACTTTCCATCTTCTAAAAATCTTAAAATTTCTCATCTTCTACTTTTACTCCTTTTGATCTTTTCATTCTTCTGGGTATCTAATCTCTGCCATCTACCGAACTATAGTCCATTTTCATATATTCTGGAATGTTGCCACAAACACTGAATTATCCAATCCTGAACCACAGCTTCCAGGGGAAATACCGGGTGAGGTTCCTGCGAGCCTCTGATCAAAGCATCTTCATCACCCAATTGACACAGAAGCTTGTTTTGTGTGTGTTTCTGTTTAAGGGTACCTTGCTTAGTATACATTGTTCATTTATTAACTTTGAACTCATGGCCCACAGTGCTGTTAACTCATGGCTGAACAAGGCTTATCTAACACAAATATTTGCCCTGTCAGGCACATACCTGGGAACACTAGACGGCACTTCAGCCCTGTGCTTGGGGACATTTTAAGCAGCGAAATCACCAAAGCAAAAAGCACAAAAATGTGAAAGGCACGGCACGAGGTAGACCACAGAACGGGCACTTGTTTATAGTATGAACTGAGACAAGAAGGCAGACTGACGCCTTAGCTGGGAACGCACACTGGCGACTCCAGGGCTTTGCCCCTCTGCACATACCCACTGGTGTCTGTGAAAGCACCAAGGTATTGCTCTGGGGATTAGAAATAAACTGTAGAAAGTAGGATTTGCAAATATGGAATCTGTGAATAATGAAAATGGACTCTATCATCCATCTACTTATCTATCATCCCTTTTGTTAGTATCATTTCACTGGGATTTTTCAGAAGAGAGGAGAAATATATGCCTGTGGCCCATCACTCACATTTAACACAACCTTATTATTTTAATTTTTAAAGGGCCTACCAGAAGCACTTTTGAACTAACTTAGAATCCAGAAGCCATAAAATAAAAATAATAAATTTGGTGATATTAAAAACCCTTCTGCGTGACAAGTGACAAGCTATGTAAAGTCAAAAGACAAATGACAAAACAAAAAAAATATTTGTAGCTCATATTACAAACAGAAAAGTGCTCTTAAAATTAATCAGGAAAAATATCCAGTAATCCACATTTTACAATAGACAAGGGCAGGAAGAGAGTCACAGAAAAGGAAATTCAAATGGCCATTAAGCAAGTGAAAAAATGCCAAATCTCACAACAAGAGAAATGCAAATTTGAACCTATCATACTGGTAAAAACTGCAAGGTTTGACAAGCACTCTGTTGACAGGCTGCGAGGAAGCAGGCATCTTCCTACCTGGCTGGCAGGACGGCAAACCGACTCAGTCACATGGAGCACAATTTGACAGTATCTCAAATGTACACATAGTAAAGTCCCCTCCCTACCTGTGGTTTTGCTTCCTGCAGTTTCAGTTACCAACAGTTAACCTAGGTCAGGAAATATTAAATAGATAATTCCAGAAATAATTAATAAGCTTTACATTGTGCTCTGCATTGAGTAGTGTGATGAAATCTTGTGCTGTCCTGCTCTGTCCCTCCCAGGACCTTAGTCATCCCTTTTGCCCACCATATCCACGCCATGTACACTATGTGCCCCTTAGTCACTTAGCAGCCGCTGAGTCATCACTCACATAACTTTTATTATAATATAGTTATAATTGTCCTATTATCATTATTATTGTTGTCAATCTTTTATGGTACCTGATTTATAAGTTATATTTTATCATAAGTATGTATGTATGGGAAAAATATTAGTGTATATAGGGTTTGGTACTATTGCAGTTTCAGGATCTGCTTGGGGTTTTGGAATGTATCCCCCACAGATAAGGGGGTACTACTATACATTTACCCTCTGACCAAACAATCTCACTTCTGGGACTTGATCCTATGTATTAAATAAAAAAAAAAAAAAGGCAATTGCACAAAGTTAGTGACTGGAAAACTGTTGAAATAGCAAACCAATGAAGACCACCCAAGTGTCCATCAATGTGGAGCTTGTGAAATAAATTATGTTTGACCTATACAATGGCCTGGGGGCCTGGACACTGGCTGCTCAGGTGCTGCACAAAGGTACGCAGGACAGGAGGACGACGGGAGGGAATGAGTCCTGTTTTAGCCGTGCTGACTTTGAGGGGCTCTGGGAAGGTTCAGGAGCTCAGCTGGGTGGTAGAATTGAATAATGCCCCTCATTCCCCAAAAGATGTCTATGTCCTAATCCCTGGAGCTTGGGAATGTCACCTTCCACTGTAAAAGGGATTTGGCAGCTGTGATTAAGTCACCTTCCACTGTAAAAGGGATTTGGCAGATGTGATTAAGTTAGGGATCTTGAGATAGGAGGTTATCCAGGTGGATGCAATGTAATAAAAAGAAGAGAGCGGTAGGAAGAGGGTCAGAGTCAGAGAGGCAGGTGTGAGGATGGAAGCGGAGGTCAGAGGGACTGGCTTTGAGCAGGACGGCCTCTATAAATTGAAAAGTCAAGGACAGATTCTGCCCTAAAGTCTCCAGACAGAACGCAGCTCTGCTAACACTTTGATTTTAATCTCTTAAATCCCATTTTGGACTTCTGGCCTCCAGAACTATAAGAGAGTAAATCTGTGTCGTTTTAAGCCACTGAGTCTGTAGTGATTTGTTTCAGCAGCAATAGAAGACTAATGCACAGTCTAAAGCCAGGAGCAGGTTAGGAAGAAGATAGACTTGGAGGCTGAGGTGGAGGAGGACTGGATCCCCTAGTGGGAGGAGTGAGCTGAAACTGAATAAACACACCAGCTGAACGTGGGGGAAATCAGCCCTTGAGCAGCCCTGAGTGAGAAACAGGTTTAAGAAGATCCACGCCATCCTATGTCCCCAGAGGGCAAGCCACAGGATGCCTGAAAAGTCATCTCTGGAGGGGATCGTGAGGTCTTGGGAAACCACAATCAGGACATTCCCGGAGCAAAGTGGCAGGCAGCAAGAGGCTGAGCAGTGGCTGGCAGTGAGGATCAGACAGGGTGTGTACACACGGTCTCAGGAAGCCTGGGGTTTGTCTTGACTGTGCCCAGGTTCAGCAGACACCCTAACCACGGTGGCACATGGGGAAGATAACAGTCATGCCCTCAGCTGTTGGAAATAAGAGATCCAAAGGTGGGGTGGGAGGTGAATGCCAAGCTGGAAAGAAGGAACATTTCACATCTATTTATCAAATGCAAAGTGGATGGCTGTAACACTGGGACAGGCGTGCAGAAAACTCAGCAAGTGCTTCAGGATCCTATAAGGCAACCCCATACTCGGGGCCACTATTTGTTTAGGAATCTCCACAATTCCTCAGCCTAGCTCTGTGCTGGGCAGGTGGGAGGCAAAGATGAGTGGGCCTCTTCTTCAGCCACAGGCGGTATGGGTCCAGGGGTCAGGGAGAGAGTAAGCATATAGTTCCCCCACCAGATGGGAGGCACCATGAGGTGGTGGAGGGAAGGAGAGAGGAAGGGATGACTTGCTTCTCCCTTCTCTCTGGGGATAGGGCAAATCCCTTAGAGGCCATGGGGACAGCCCTGCACCTGGGCCTCCCCCTCCCGCAGGCCTCCCTCCCACAGGACCGCTGCCCCTGCCAGCCTGAGGGAGGGGCAAGGACACTGGGCTGGCTGGAGATGTTTTCCTCTTTGTTTTACACACAATGCCCCAGAAAAACATTTTGCTGATATGTAATTAGGCCAACATAATAGAGTCTAAGAAAGCAGTCGGTCTCATTTTAGACAACTTTGGCTTTCACAATGTTCAAAGAGAATACGTTAAAAAAGAAATAAAAGCTTAGTTCTCAGATGTGGAAAAGGGGCCAGAGGAAAATAATGCAGCGCAGAGAAGACTTCTGTTCCAAGACTCTTTACCCACTCCCGCAGTTAATTCACATTATTGCCTGATTTTCTCTACTGCACAAGAAAGGCAACAAACTCTGCCCCCCTTTGAGAGCCCAACTAAATAATAATAGTGTTATTATTTGAGATACACTATCTGCAAAAATGGCCTCGGTGATTACCTCCCTGCATCTGGGTCTCTTCACAGCATGATGTTGCAGCTGCACCTGAAGAGGTAGAGTTCAGGCTGGCCCTGTGATTTGCTCTGACCAGCAGAATATAACAGACATAACATTATGGGAGTTGAGTTCTAAACCCAGGTCTCCAGGGACATTGCTGCTTCTACCTGCCTACGGTATGACAGGACAATCCCAGGCTAGCCTGTTGGATGATAAGAGACAAATGGCCCCAACGAGCAGACATGAGAGGTGTCACCTTGGACCAGGTAGTCACCAGTCAACCCATCAGTGACTGCAGAAGCCTGAGGGAGCCCAGCTGAGATCAGTCAAGCCCAGGCCAGATCAGCAGAATCACCCAGCTGACCCGTCACTAGCAACAATAAAGGTGGTTATTTTAATTCACTAAGCTTTGGGGGTGCTTTAGTCCACAGAAGAAGCCAACGGATATATTATTATTCTAGGAAGAGCCGAATGCCTAGGCAAATCCCTAGGAGGAAAATCATAGTGAAAGTCACCTTTGTCTGATTTGAGTGGAATAAAATGTAACAGCTACCGCTGAATGGAATTCAGTGCTGCTAATTCTTCTCCACACGCCAAGCTGGTACAGCAGGCCCTCATTTCCTCCATGCCAGGCACGATGTGACCCTAAAGTCTAATTTATGATAACCCACAGTGAGGCCCAGCACTACCACCAGAATGCCCTGGGAGGGACAGATAAAACCCTACACTGGGGAAGAACATCCTAGCTCGAGATGTTGCCCTGGGTGCTACCAAAGTACCATGTACACCAAGCTGGCAGGAAAACCAAATCTGCACAGGGAAGATAACACTCTCCTGGATTCTAAAAAAACTGTGTGTGTGTGTGTGGGGGGGCACATGTGATTTGGTCCTGGTACATGAGGTGTCTCTGAAATCACTCACTGAAAAGGCAAAAAGGGGTAAGGGGTTGGTGAGGCTGAGGGACCGACAGGAGACAGTATGCCAAACATACGATCAGACCTGTCTGCGGACATGCTCCTGCCTGGGCAGAGTGAGGACCCCCAGAGAGGTGTGTTACCATGCAGGACTCAGATTCTGCTGGAGGTAATGAGGCAGTGCGTTCAGGGGTTCAGTGAGTGACGGCTGGACTGGATGCTTCTGCAGTTCTGAGTGCAAACAGTTAAGCAACTCAAAGCTGCTGCATCCTGTCGGCTGCTCAGCAGGGACCTCACAGAGAGACAGCGCGAGGCAGGGGCACAAGGCTTACATCCTCCAGAAGATGACATTTCACCCACATACGGAATGCATCAGGGGCAGACTTGGAAACAGCTTTGTTTGATAACAATTAAACACGAAACATTTTCTCCATCCAGGGACTTGCCAAGTCCCTCCCACCTGCTTTGCTGAGTGAGGAAATCAGGCTTTCTGGGAGTCAATGGGATTTGCCACTATATTACTTTATCCTTAGGTAATTGGAGGTGGATGAAGGATTCTATTTTTAACTTTTCTTCCTGTTTTCTTTTCCTTTGTTTTTGTTTTTTTTTTTTACCTTATCTACTACCTAGAAATGAGAGGATTTAAAAGGAGCTTTCCCACAGTACATAATTAAAAGGTATTCCCTTTGGACAGAGAAGGAAAACTCTGACTCCAAAAAACCTCCGCTGCCTTGCGGCATACCTCTTCAGGGGAAAGGCTAAGGGAGTAAACCCCGACAGAAAATCCGGAGCCGGAGTCCCTAAGGCGGTTTGACGTTGTAGTCAACACCGGCAACTCCTGCGGCGCACCTGAAGCCAAGCTGTATTGACTCCGTCTTTCCCTTGGATCCTTCAGCTGCGAAGAGAGGGGGGGTCTGCTGCATGGGCAACAGCAGATCCTCCATATCACCCTGCCCAGGCTCTGTAGCTTCAGCTTCACTGGAGAGGACACTCCAGCGTCATCGCAAGATGTCGATTCAACACGGGAGGAGACATATACTGTGTCACTCCCGAGTTGGACTGCACAGCCATTCTCGGCGGTGCAGATAGACTCTTAAGAAGCTACACCATCGTCTCTCGAGACGGACGGCTGCCGACGACGACGACGACGATTCCCTTTGGAATAGAGGACTGGAAGTTTGTCAGCAAAAATTCTAGAAGTTAAAACGACATCAAAGTTATCACCTTCATCTACAGTAGATTCCTGACACCTTACCAATAATCATGAAAATGCTAACCCAGAAGATGTCTCTGAATATCTGAATAAAGGCTGGTTCAAAATCTTAACAGAGGAATAAATGGAAGTTAAAGGGTTATTCTGCTGTTGCCATGCAAACTAGCAACGGACAGAGCCACCCAGAGCACCGTGTGCTGGGCGGTATCAGCCTTGGGTTCATTGGGAAAAGAAAGTGGGTAAGAACTGTGACTGTGTGAGATCCTCACCACAACAGATTTTCTCTCCCTGAGTTTCTCCACCTGGTTAATTCAAGGTGCCACAGTCCCACATTGGCATTTGGTCACTATTGCCTTCAGTCGATATTCTTCTCATTGTGACCCAACTGTCAGCATCTTGTTGCTATGGTTACGATTCTAACTCCACCCTCCTTCCGCTGCCCTCTCCCTGAAGCCAAATTATGTTGCACTAATCCCATAGCACGTCCTCTGAGGACCCTGCTCCTGGTCAGTGTACTTCTAATAGGGCTTCTGAGATGCCCTGAGAGGAATATATAACCTTCAGGACATGTCAAACCCCTGTGTTCAGTGCCCCCCATCACCATGAGTCCTTCCATTCTCTCTGGCTCCCTAATCCACACCAGTTTAGAGATAAATCCACCAGAGTCTGTAACAGATGCATTCCAGGGTTTCCATCAGCATCTGAACTGTGACCCACCAAAGGACAAGCTGATGAAGAGAAAACCAGAGTCAAGGAAATTAAAATGGTCTCAGAGAGACCGGCCAACTCTATTTGGGGTCCTCTAGAAAGTTCCCCTCTGCTCCTACCCTATTGCTTCATCATATCAATCCTTATTTGGGACTGATTTGTTTATCTATTTATTGCTGTCTCTCCCTCACTGGAATGCAATCTCTACAAAGGCAAGGAGTTAATCTTGTCAATGAATCCCCATTTTCTAGAGAAGTGTCTGGCACAAAATGAGTGCTCAATAAATAATTATTGAGTGAATAAGTGAATGCACCTGATCGTTCATTTTGGGGGTAGGGTCTGACACCACTGTCTTATAGCCTCAGACTTATCAAAATTTCTCCAAATCATATCCAACATTGATGAGACAGAAGTTTACCATTAAAAACATGAGTTAATCTGACAGGATAATGTGATACCATTTTTGGGGACATTCTGTATGTGGAAGTTGAAAATATATTCGTGTATGAAAATTAAACCCACAGAGACATACGCTGGTCATCAACTACTAAGGCTGTTTTAAGTTTTAGCAAAGATTATCTGGTAAATCTTTAAACTGCCCATACCCAAATCCGCCCACTCTCTGCATCTGTGCCTTTGCAGTGCATTACAGATTGTCCTCTCAAGAGGTAGTGTCTATTTCTCCCCCTCCTGAATCTGAGCTTGGTTTTGTGACTTTCTTTGGTCAATGGGATATTAACAACTGTGATGCAAATTGAGGCATGAAATAAGCTAGCACATTGGGGCTCATGGAAACCCTGTGACTGCCGTCCCGTGAAGAAGACCAGGCTAGCTCACTGGATGTTAAGATATGTAAGACCCTGTTGTTCCAGCCTACAGATAGCCATGTAAGGAAGTCACCCTGGATCATCCAGCCATCTGCTAATGTATGAGAGCCCAGGAGAGATTAGCTAAGCCTCTTTAGTGTAGAACAACTACTCAGTTAACCCAAAGAATCATGAGCTAAATAGATAGTTATTTAAGGCTATAAAGATTGGGATCGTTTGTTACATGGTCAAAACTAACTGATACAGAATGGAAGTCAAAACATCCACTTACCACTTAATAGGGACAAATCTACCTGCTTCTTTCAAAGTGACTTTGTCTTCATCTGTGAAGGTGACTCTGCAGAACCTTGTGGTCCAAGTAAGTTTTAAATAGGGTAATGTCAACCTGATGATCCCTGCTCTTCACCTTCCTGCCCAATGTTCCCTTCTGAACATCAAGAATTGTCAAGGTGATATCCAAAGTAAAATTTGTTTTGATGGAATAAAAATTAGCTAGCTTGAAAATGTATGAACCTTTAAATCAAAAAGTGATATGAAGTACATCGACCGAGCTAAAGAATATTTATGGTTTACAAGAGCAAGAAACTGGAAATCATCTAAAATTCGTCAATAGAAAAAAATAATAAAATTCATCAATAGAAAACTAATGAAATAAATTGCTAATATACGGAAATACTCCACAGCCATTTAAAGGGAAAACACAGAAACAGTATGAATAAGTATGATCCCATTTTGCAAAAAAAAATTTGCAAATGTAGACAGGATATATACTAGAAGAAACATACATGAAGATGTTATGTTCTTATGTGGCTATTTTCTCAGTGCTGAGAGTGGGATGATTTTTGTTTTCTTTTTCTTATTTGTGTTTTCTAAACTATCTTTAATTACATGTGTCACTGTTTACAAACATCTCTATTGAGATATAATTGAAGATCTAAAATTTCACCCATTTAAAATATACAACTTAATGGTTTTTAATACATTCGCAAAGCTGTGTAACCATCACCATAATCTAAATTTAGGACCTTTTCATCAACACCCAAAATCTTATATCCATTAACAGTCATTCTCCTTCCTGCCCCCCCACCAATCTACTTTCTATTTCTATAATTTGCCTAATCTAGACATTTCATATAAATGGAATCATAATATGTAGTCTTTTGGACTGGCTACTTTCACTTTAGCATGTTTTCAAGGTTAATCTATGCTGTAGCATGTGTCAGTACTTTGTTCCTTTTTGTTGCCAAATAATATCCCATTGTATAGATATACCACTTTTGTTTATTTATTGACCACTTGGTGGACATCTAGATTGTCTCTACTTTTCGGATATTATGAATAATGCTGCTATGAAGATTCATGTATAGGTTTCTATGTAGATAAATGTTTACACTTGTCTTGAATATACAGTTAACCTTCGAATAGCACTGGGGGTTAGGGGTGCTGAGCCTTTATACAGTTGAACTCCAGGTATAACTTTTGACTCCCCCAAAAGTTAACATTTATAAACTATTGTTGACTGGAAGCTTTACCAATAATATAAACAGACAATTAAAATATATTTTGTATGTTAGATGTATTACATACCCTAATCTTAAAATAAGCTAAAGAAAATGTTATTTAAAAATCATAACAAGAAGAAAATACATTTACAGTATTTATAGAAAAAAAATGTGTGTATAAACAGACCTGTGTAGTTAAAACCCATGTTGCATGCCTAGGAACGGAATTGCTGAGTCATACAGTAACTATGTCTAATATTTTGAGGAACTGTCCACGCATCACTTTTATAAAAAGAACAGACTTCTTGGCCTTATTAGACTAGCTCTTAAGCAGTCTTAAGTCTAATTTGCCAGCAGACAAAAGAAAGAGACACCCCCTTCCATCTTAGCTAAACAGGATGTTTAAGAATTCTGCCTCCAAGAGGCCCTTGACTTAAAAGCAATGGGTCAACCATGCATCCCAGATTATTGAAGCTGGAAGGGATCCTGGCGGCCTTCCAGGGCAGTGGTTCTTAGGCTGGCTGAAACTTTTACATACAGATCCCTAATTTCCACTCCCAGACTTAAGGGTCAGCACTGAGCTGGAGCTCACTATGTCTAGCAGGCCTTGGTCAGCCTCCATTTTTCCCCCAGGGCACTTCCAGTAGGCAGGCACCACACAGCACTGAATACCTTGCTACTCATTCTGCAGGAAGTCTTCTTCCCACCTGGATGCTCCTTGAGGGTAAGGGCCCCAGCAAACACCCCTTTGCATTCTTGTCTCAGGACAGCAAAGAGCAGGTAACTTTCTCTGACTCTCTGGGGTTTCCCAGTTCTCTGAGAGTTCTCTGTTTTGTGCCCACTAATCCTCTTCGCCTTAATTTATTTTTACTCCTACATTATCTTCCACAGAGTGCCAGCCACCCTCCATGGGGAAGCCGGAGGGCTGGTTCTGGCCCATCATCTCTGCCTTGCCATCACTACAATTCACGCCACATTTCAGGACCTGCAAGCCTAGTGGCTTCTGCCAACAAAAAAGCAGAGGGAAAAATTCTGTCTGAAAAAGATGAAAGAGGGACAGACAGCCCTCCAGGGTTCCACTGCCCCAGCACAGGGTTAAAGATTCAGACCAGAAATCAGGACCCAATGACCTGAGAGTGAATTTTGAGGTCACTGTTTTTAAATATGAACTCCATCATTTTGGTAAAGAGGAGTGACTATATGAGGAACACAAAACTTTACAAACTTTGAAATTGTTTTGTGAAGTCCTCCACAAAGTTCTTAACAGCCAAAGAGCACTAGAGATATTTTCCAGGACAAGAAAAAAAAAAAAAAATGATCTCAAACAAACAAACAAACAAACAAACAAAAAAAAGCAAATTCCATCCGAAGAGAAAATGTGTATTAATTTTTTGATTAAACTTGTTAAATAAAAGAAAAACAGGGTAACAGTTTAAAAAAAATAGTTCAGGGGAAAGTTCAATATGGGATCATGGGAAGAAATGCTCGCAGGGAAGCTGGCTCCTATAGAAGTGTTACTCTAGACAGAAGTAGGAGAACACTAAGGAAATCAGTGAGTCTGTACGGGACTGATGAGTGTGGATTTACTAAGACAGAAGAGTGTAGGTACCTGACCCTCCAGAGATGGTGGCACAGGTGAGGCAATCCCCAAAAAGGAGGAAGAAGGTCAAGCCTAGAATGAGTTTCAGTGTACATACACCCCCCACCCTTTTAAAATTATGTTCAAAGCAGGAAATTGTACAAAAAATACACTGAAGGCAACAGAAAGTGGAATTACTCAGTTCCTATTTTACTTTCTTTTCTACAGGAGAAAATGAGTGTATAAATGGACCTATGCAGTTCCAACCCATTGTTGTTCAAGGGTCAACTGTGTTTTTGATCCGTGGTCAGGAATCTGCATACAAAGAGGGCCGACTTAAGCTACACTCAGATTTTCAACTGTGTGGATGGTGGGTGCCCCTAACCTTTGCATTGTTCAAGGGTCACTGTATATCTAAAGCCCAAGAGAAGAAAATATATGGTGAGACATGACTAGTTATCTTTTAAAAAGTAATTGTTAATTACCTAAGTAAAATGACTATTTCTCTATATAAAAATAAAAATAATTCAGATAAAGCTACCTCCCACCCTTCCATTCCAAGTCACATGCAATCACCGTTATCAGGTTGACAGGTCCCCTTCCAGGCTTTTTTCCTACATTTACATATATCCACAGAAAATACATCACAGTGTTTTGTGAAGTTTTCCCCCACCCCCATTAATGGCATCATACTGTTTATATTTGTATCAGTCAGGGTTCTCCCAAACAACAGAACCAATAAAATGGATAAAAAATAGAAACAGAAATACAGATACAGATATACCCATACCTGTATGCCTATATATATATGGTGTTTGACTAAACAACTGGGTATCATAGCCCAGCCAGACTGACACAGAAAATTAACCATCACAATTTCATTATACAACTTCTTTTTTCTCACTGAACAATTCCTAGAGATCCTTCATCAGAATATATAGAATGGCTGCATCCCTAATAAGAATGTACTATTCTTTATGTAATCATTCCCCTACTGACGGACATATACATTGTTTTCTTTCTTTCTGTTACTAATAACACTGAAATGCTGTCCTTGTACATGTCTTCCTATGAACAAAGAGTTTTCTCTACAAGAGACAGACATGAGATGTACACTTGCTGAGTCATGGGTAGGATGAGCATTTATAAATTTTAATAGAGGTTGGCCACCTGCTCTCCAAAGCAAACCTCCAATTTTAAATCCATCAAGCCTAAATGAATTACATTTAGAGGAAAAGGTGCTCAGCCAAATCATTCAGCACACTGGTGGGTCGCTATCAAAGCTGAGGTGGGACACAAGGAATCTGATTCAAGTAGAAGCCCAGAGAGAGCTACTAGAAGGACTGACGGACAGCCCAACTAGCTCGCAGACCTACTCTGTGCTGTGACTTTCTCTGGGCTGGTAAAGGAGTGGAGTTACATCCAGGGAGCGGCTGGGTCTTCAGTCCTGGACCTTTCACAGCAATGATCATTCACAGGCAAATCTGCATCGCAGGAAGAAGGCAGAGAACTGCTGTCTTTGGCACTAAAGGCTATGATCTCAGAACCAAATATCTTGGAAAAACTATGGCAATGAAAAAAAAAAAAAAGCCAGATGGTTTCAAAAGAACAAATATTGGCTCCCTTGTCAGAACAGGTGGTGGTGAATTCTAGATACCATAGAAGTTGATCCAAGTGTCGATTATTAAAGAGATGGTTTGAAACCCTTGGCAATAAGAGATTGCTCCCCATCCGCCTGCAGAAGTTCATGAAGAACAAGTAAGACCTAATGTGTTGTTGGGCAAGGTTATGGGACGGGGGGTGGGGGTGGGGGTGGAGGTATGCCCCAGAGTGAGTTTCAACTAAAGAAATTATCTTACCAAGCCTCCCATGAGTCCTTTAGAAGTAAGAGGGCAACATGTTTGATGAAACAGTAGGGCCATCTGTAATCTCTGCAGAGAGATTTGGGCAGCATTAGTGGCTGCAGGAGAGATTACCACAGCATGCCAAAGGACGGTGTCCTCCATCCAGTCTGTTTGATGTAGGACAGGACAGGTAGCACCGTATACATTAAACCTTCAGGGAAGCTAAAGCTGGGATGATCCCTCCAAATATGGGATGATATAATCATAATAAAAAAATGTCTGAACAGACTATAAAAATAGGCAGAAACTAGTAGGATGAGATGAACAGGGAGTCAATTCAACAAAAGAAGGAAAACACAGGTAGAGGATGGAGAGAGCTGCCTACATGGCGCCTCACATAACAAAGTCACATAACACATGCCCTGAAGCCAATTCAGTCTCCAGGTGCACCAGCCGGAGCCCCAGTCCAGTTTAGGGAGACCAAGTCCTCACAGGCAGCAGGCTGCTCTCCAGGATGCTCATGCTCTTCTGATGTCGGCAACTGAGCATGTCACAGTGAGTCTTACATGCTCCCAGACCCATTTAGGCCAGTTAGATCCATTATGATAGTTATATGTCTTAACTTAAATTTGTTAGACTGAGAGTATGTACAAAAGAAGTTGATTCTAGTACGGTGCTTTGAAGAGACTTGACAAAGGACACTTGCTGAAAAATAAAAACTAGGGCTGAATTAGATATGAGGTGAGGGGGGAACTGGAAAAGACTAGGAAAAATAATCATGAAAACTGAAGTTTTGCAATGCCCTCTCCTGACATTGGATGTTGGTGCCAGTGCACTTTGGGTGTGGTTTACACAAGAAGGATGAAGTGGAATTCCAATCAGCAGACCTCAGACTCAAAAATATAGGAAACTGGATGTGTATTTCCATATTTTACATTAAGATAAATGTATAAGAAATGAATATGATTTTCTTTGGCTCTTTTTAATTGACTTTTTCAATTAACCCACCAGTCACCACACACCAATCACATCAGCTAAAAGCTAGAAGTGCTTTTGCTGTGTGGTCTGCTTAGGCTCAGTTCTGGAAGTACATTTTATAAGAAGCACTGGTGAACTTGAAGGCGTTCCAGGGAATGGAGATGGAGAAGGCTCTGTGGTTCAAGGGGCCCCAATGGTATCCATAAACTTTGCTGGGTCCCTGCCCTGTCTCTCAAACTTTCACCCTTTATTCATCCAGGTACTGTTTTCCTTTCCCTTCAAGGAATTACCCTTTTTCCTCACACCCTAGATTATAAACTCAAAGAGCGTAAACAAAACACCCATTATAAATGCTCTATGGATGGACTTTTATCCTACTCACAGCTGCCTTTAATTTTAGGCTGTAGGTTTCCCACCAAAAAAAATGCAATTATTTGCATTGGACTCCACACTTTCCCTAGCCCAACCTTTTCTGTGCTTTTAGAACAAGATCACCCAATAGGGAGAAGATCCTTCTAATTGATGATACCAGGTGACCAATAAAAGGAAATGGTACTTACTATATGCCAAGTACTGTGTTCACCACTTTTTAATGTATTATCTCTTCTAATTCTCATAAGCTTTGAGAGGTTGTTACCAGTGTCCCCAAGTACACACAGTTGAAAAATGGGATAACAATGAGGGGGTGGTTTACTTTTCATACATTTAGTCACTCAGCTGGGATTAAGAGACCAGGATGCACACCCAGGCCAGACTCTAGAATCTACATTCTCTTTCCAACATATATCACTGTTTGCAGAGCTGTGAAGAGTGAGGTATGTTTTCTTGTGAAAGAGTGAGTGTGTGCATTTGTGTGCATGTGTGCATGTATATGTACAGAGAGGGAAGCCAGGAAGATGTGGCTGAAGTGGAATGGCACCTCTGCACACAGAGCTGAGAATAGTAATACTCCCAGGAGTAAAGAGGCAGGAAAGGGAAGAGTCAGTGCCAACTGTGAGAAAAGAGACAGCTGGTCAGAGATATTTTTTGATCATGGCTGAAGAGTTCATGGGGTCAGAAAAGGACAGAAAAGCAGGGTGAACCACAAGCTATGAGGAAACTTGCCCAGGGCTTGGACAGGAAAGACCTTTCCCACAGGCCAAAGGGCTGAGGAAGAGAGTAAGTAGCTGGGTGTTACGGGCAGCAGGTGAGGGAACTGGACCAATACCCCCACCCCTGGCGGAGCACGCAGAAGAGGGGCTGCGTGTGGGTCAGAGGAGGGAGGTCTGACAGAGCCTCTTCAAAGAGCTAAGCTGTGGGCAAACTTGCCCTAGACTAGATGCTTCCAGGCCGTGCCACTAACCCAGCTGTATACATGTGGTTCCTTTAAGGTTGGATTCTCAAAGTGGGCAGAACAGGAAACTCTGGGGTAGAGCCTGGGTGCCTACCTGCAGTTTAAAAAGCTCTCCAGGTGATTCTGGTACACACTCAATTTTGAGAATGTTCATCTACCCTTGCACTGAACCAATTCAGGAAGTTATCACTGGCTGCCTTGAAGAAAAAAAGAGGAACATCCCCAGGCCAAGAAACTCAAGAGTGAAGGGAGAAAAGTGGATACATAAAAAAAGACTTAACAGGAGTCCAACAGGCTTATGTGCCGAGCATTATGGAAACACAGAGGGAGGGTCTTTAACCCTGAAGGGGTCTGAAAGGCTTCCTGGAGGAGATGACCTCTGAGCTGACTCCTGAAGGCTGCCTACACCAGCTGCAAAGAGGAAGAGAACCCATAGGGGTATAGTCTACCCCAAAGAGATCTCTCCCTTTTCCCTTGAGAGGCTGATGCTGCTAAAAGGGACAGCTATCTCCTTCCACTGAAGACGTGAGCAGGAAAAACTGGTGAACAACATCAAAACCATTTAACCCACTTGTCATCACTATCAGGAGAAATAAGAAACTCCTTTTCTGCCGAACTGGATGCCAGTCACACCTGTACATTATAATTTGAAATGTGATGAAATAAAGGCCCATCCAGCGGTGTACTGGTACAGCTGGCTTTTCAAGGGGGGGAAAACACCTAATTTCTAGTGTTTGCCAATTTCCACGGTGGAATAGTTCCACCATGGCTGATTTCAAGCTACCAATCTGAGTGAATTTGGAATTTGTCACTGAATATGGAGTTGGAAAGGAACACACAGAATTGGTTTTGTAAGCCCATGCACACTCCTTACAGGTCTTTAACATCCCATTGCATCTCCAAAGATTCCTGGGGAAAAGCCAAAGTGCTCCTGGAGGGGGGAGCGGAGTTTGTGGGCAGGGGTGGGGACAGGGGACAATAGATGACAAGACCCAAAACTAATATCACCAACTAGATTAACACAAAAACATACAAGAGGCAAGAGGGAAAAGTTCAAACATCTGAGGAAGAAATAAAATGGACAAACCCAATGCAAACCAAGAAACCCAATGCAAATCCAAGAAAACTTTCTGAATAAATGTTTACCTTTTCTGATCTAATTTCTTAAGCCATAAGATTGATGTCTTCAAATTAAAAAGGCAAATGTCCTTATTTATATCTCCTTCCCACAAACATTTTTATACAGCATTCATTCATTCCCGTTCCTCACCAAGGTCACAGCTGGTTTCAAAGGCTGAAGAATTCAAATCACGGAGGAGTTCTTTCCATCGCTCCTTTCACCACAAACACCTGGTGAGAGCGGCACCTGTACTATTCTTTTACACATTCGTTCTTAAAATTGTGCGTCAGAATCCCCTGGAGTGCTTAGGAAAACACTGCCCCCTGGGCCCCCACCCCAGAGTGTCTGACTCAGGAGATCCAGAGTATGCCCAAGAATGGGCCTTCGGAACAACTTCCCAGGTGGGGCCAATGCTGCTGGGCCTGGAGCCACCCTCTGAGAACTACTTTCTGAGACAATTTTGGATCACAGCTGTCGTCATCTTGAGGAAACCACAATGCCTTCTCTTAACAGCCATTTTAATGTGCAGACAAGAGATTTTACACACATCCTTGCGGCCTGCCAATCGCTTCCACACATGCATCTGTTTTCGTGCAGGTGTGCATGGCTTGCAGTTACAACCAAGCATGAAGAGCAGAGTGCTGAAGCTATTTAATGGGGCCCTCAAGAACCTCAACAGCTACCCCCGTTATTTCATATTTCCCTACCACCTGGAGGCTTCACTCTACTCTATGCGATGGGCTGGATGAGCAGCACTGTCCCATCCTATAGTGGAGAAAGTTTAGGGTCCTGAGAGGGGACATGACCTGCCCTCACTGGACTGTGCATTTTGGACTGATTTTCACTTCCGTTGCACCCCATTTCCAGTGAGAGGCCCACTGGGACCAAGGTCAGGTGGGAGGAAGAGGTGGAGCCTGATCACAAACCAGGTCATTGCCTGATTCCTTCCTTTCCTCGCAGCCTACAAGTGTGCTCTTAGGCCTCCTCGCCCGACCCTCACGGGCCCTGGATGCTGTGTTTTTGGAATTCCTGTTTCTGATTGGTACAGTTTTTCTCTGTACTTGGTTGCTGTCACACTTGCAAGCAGTGATTCCCCATCACTGCTCAGACTTGGGCACGCCCCCAGCAGCGCTGCTCCCCACGTCACTGTTGCGGGCTTAAAGGCTGAGTAACCATGCCCTTGGGGCATCCCATGCCAGCAACCAGGTGAGAGACTCACCTCCAGGCTCTACTTCCCAAGGGCACAAGAGCAAGGTGAGCATGTGCTAGCCGCTCTCCAATCCGGTGGGTCCCGTGGCCCCACACCCCTCCCAAAGAACTGCACCCACCTCTATCTTACTTCAGACACAGAGAGCGGGGTTTGGCAGGGGGCCCTCAGGGCAACACCACCCCTGTGTTCTCCCAGGGCCTGAGGGGGGGGGGCATTCAGGAATCAGTGCTCTAGGTTCAACAACTTCTCCATTTACATCCTATTTGTTGGGTAGACAAGCGGAGAGCCTAATAAAAAGTCCACGCTTCCATAGTTGGAGAAATGCCTTTAAAGTATACACCGGAGAGTCTCAGAAATAAGTCAGCTGTTCCAATGTCCCCAGAAAACATGGCTTGAGGAATTCTTCTGCCCACTGCAAAATGGTGGCCTATTGGGTCAACATTTCTCAGAGACACCCTTCAGCGTTGAATAAGTAACCTAGGGACAGGGACCTAACCTCTCTGTGCCTCAGTTCCTCACCTGCAAAACAGGAGCAATTATGGTACCTACCTCATACGCTTAATGTGGAGATTAAGTGAGCACACGTGCAAAAATTCCTTCTGAGGACACCTGGCAGAGGGAGCCATAGGGTCTAGCTCCAATAACAATGCTGCTCTCATTATTACAGAGGCCACAAACTGTGGGTTTGCCTCATTTATGTCACTTAAGAGTTTTTAGTGATTTGCAAATAAATGAAAGAAGAATCTTTGTCCATCGGAGGGTCCAACACACACCATGTTTTTTTCCCTACAGAAAGGGAATCGTGGGGCCCATCCCCCAATGTGGTAAAGGAGGAGCATGAAAGGAGTAAAGGGGTCCTTGCAGGGTCTGCCCAGGTCAAACTGCCTTTCAGAGAGAAGCCACAGCTGAGCAGCAACCACAGACAGATCCAGCAAGTGAATAAAAGAATCACTGTCCGAACAAAAGAAGCACCCCTGCCAATCCCACACTTACTTCCAGGACCGTCCATTGTTCGACAACAATAGCATCGTAGCCCTGCATGGTTTTGCTATCTTCTGTGGAAACAGCTTCAAAGATGAATACTCCATCTGTCAAGCTGTGTAAGGAATCTGTGGAAAAAAAAAGGAAAAGTGGGGGAGGGATGTTCTGTAAACCGTCTGTGGCAGAAGCCTTACAAGCAGCAAAAATTTTCACTGCATTCATTAATAATCCCAATCAGAACATCTTTTCAGCATGTTAATTAAAGAAGGCACACACAGCTATAGAGTCTAGCCCCATCAGAATGAATGAGACTAATTTACCTCTCAGTTCTGAATAATATCCTTGATTTTATGAGCCCAGATTTCATTGTTAGCAATCACCATTTGATTTCACGCGTTTACCTTCTTTTCCGTGCTCGGTCAGGATGCACTGGGGAGAACTTATTCAGGGAAAAACACAGTCATTTAGAGACAGTTTTTAGAAGAAAACTATATTTAGGTGGGAGGTATTTTTCAAAAGAGGAGATAGATATAACACACCAGATCCGTGCTTGTCAGACGCATTCTGGATGCGTTGATTCCTGGAAGTTCACAGGATGTAGGCTGCTGTACAGATAACATGTCAGGCAGCTCTTGTCAAGAGGTGGAATTGGGGGGAAGGGAGAGTTTTCCCAAATGATCTATCACTGAAAATGTTTCCTGGGGCATTGCTTTAGTCAATGTACCAAGTTCTGAGTTCTGTACAATTCAACAAATGCATATTGCCCATATAGTATGATTCAAGACTGCCTTGGGCAATAAGAGTATAAAGAAAATACAGGGTCCCCACCCATGAAGAAATTAAGGCGGGAGTTTTCTGCCTCTTTTTTTGTTGTTAATGGCTCCTAATGCCCTATAGTCATTTAGATTAGAGATTGTGGAAAAGAGAACTGGACTTAGAAGTAGGTGGTTTGGGTTCATGCTTTATCAAGAGAAATGATGTGACCCCTTTCATAGAGACTAGGTCTCTCCTCTGTGAAATGTGGTGGTGGAGAGGGAATCCCTGCTGGTCTCTAGATTCTATTCTACAAATCACTGCTCAATCAGACTGTTATGGACTGAATTGTGCCCCACTCCCCAAATCCAAATCATATTTTGAAGCTCCAACTTCCAAAGTGACTGTATTTGGAGCTTGAGCCTTTAGGAAAATAATTAAGGCCATAAGGGTTGGCCCCAATCTCTTAGCCTGATATCCTTATAAGAAGTAGAACAGACACCATACCCCTTCCCCTCTTCTGGCACAAAGGAAAGGCCCTATGAGGACCCAGAGAGAAGGCAGCTAGCTGTCTGAAGGTCAGAAAGAGAGGTCTCATCAGAAAACAAATTTGCTAGCATCTTGATCGTGGACTTCTAGCCTCATGAACTATGAGAAAATACATGTCTATTGTTTAAACCACCCCACGGGTGGTATCTTGTTATGGCAATACACAAAAAATATGTTTAACGATATACTATTTTCATTTAAAAGGACAATTCACATAATAATGTGACCTTTTTTTTTTTTTCAGGGAGGCAAGGAAGGCTAATTCAGAAAGTCCTCTAAATCATACTGGAGCTCAGGAACTGCCAGCATTTTCCAGATGTCACAATGAAAAAGACTGACAGATGGAAATATATAAAAGTCTTTAGCTTCTGCCTTCCAACAGACCTCATAAACAAAATCAAAAGGCTACCAAAATGAAAAAATTAGTCGCAACAAGAAAAATAACTAAATGGCTAAGTTTAATTCTTTATATTTTAAAAGCTTCTACAAATTGAATTGAAAACACTAAAACACCATTAGAAATGGGCAAAGGACATGAACAAGCAACTATTATAATTAATTAAATCAATTAATCTCCTCCCCTTGCCCGCCTTTCTGTCTCTCTCAACAGTAGCAGAATCATGAGAATGAATAAAGTCAAGACTAAGCTGACTGCTGGGGAGACCAGCCAACTAGGGGCTTATCCATGTGGCTTGCTTGGTTAAGGGGATACTAACAGGTGTGATGCAAGCAGGAGCTTGGAAAGCACTTGTGTGTGTGGTTGAGCCTGATCTCTTACGTGTCTGCTGCCACTCTGAGAGTGGTTGGTTGCAGGAAGGTGAAAGACAGGTGGAGCAGAGCTGCCCCAATGAAGCTTAGCTTAGGCCAGCTTCCGTCAGCGTAGGTCAGACCTGTGAGTAAGCCCCACTGACTCGCTGCCTCAGTGGAGGTGCTCCAGCCAACCTGCAAATATGTGAGAATAAATTATTACTGTTTTAAGCCAATAAGCTCCGGAGTGGCTTGTTACATGGCATTATTGTAGCAACAGCTAACTGATACAATGCCCAACCTAAACCTAAGAAACATGAGACCAGTGTACTTTGCTTAGCTTGGGGATATTCCTGACTATTGCAGAATGATAGAGAGACCTGACCAGCTCAACAAACCAAGGCTGTGAAGGTGATTCCTGGATCACAGTAGTCTTATCCTGGTATTATTCCTGACAAGATAATACTATGTTGCAAGTAAGATCTCTGTGGGTTAATCAATACCATGTTCCAATTTTTTGTTTCCTATCCTGAGAGTCTGTTCTCAAACAGCCATAGCAAAAGTTCTAAGCTTGCCTCTCTCACATGCTCTGCTACAAAGTGTTTCCCAAGTGTTTGTTCAATGTCCTCCTCAGAGACACTTTACAAAGATGACCAGGGAAGAAGTATCTTGGCATCCAGGTCAAGCATGGACCATAGTCCAGTTCACTCTGAAAGGTCTGGCCCCGCTGGAGCTGCTGCTGCGACAGGCATGGCCTGTGGAACTAACCCCCTTTCAATAAAGCTTTCCCAAGTCCTGACCTGGGGATGGTCGGGACCAGAAGATACCCAATGATTCCTTTGGGATTATATCAACACAGCACAAATTCCCTCGAGGCTTCTACACAAATGTGTTATATCCAATTTCAAAAGTCTATCTATAGGTCTCCTCAAAAGAAAACCTCCCAGCCTTTAAATGTGCCTACCACGTGCTTTAAGTATTCAAGTGCCCAACTGGACACAAATAATATGATGGCATTTAGCCTGCCAACGGCAGTGTACTGCAGAGTTGAGTTCCAGAAGGCAGAAGACGACAGTGCAGCCCATCCAGACTTTCCTTCCCATCCTTGCCTGGCTGCCACTCCTTTCTCCCGAGTCATAGGCCTGGGAGGAGGGCTGTGCGGTCAGTGGGGAGAGGTATGGCCGCACTTGGGGACATGAAGTAGGAACAAACCAAGTTCTTATTTCCCAGCCTCCTCATTCAATGTCTGCCTTCCAGCCTCTCAGTCCGCTGCTCCACTATATTAAGTCCAGAGTGCTGATTCACCTACTTAACCCCGAAGCCAGTTCAGAATGGCTGTCAAAATTTGGTCATCTGTAACAGCAAAAAAGTCAATGAACCACAGAGAGCAGACAGCTGGGCTTTTAAACTGCCCCCTGTTTTGATGGCCTTGTCCACTGCCGTCTCCTCATTGCCCTCTGGCTCAGCCTCACTGTAATGTGCACCGAGCTGGGTATAAATAGATCTCACAGTGAAGGCTCCCGATGTAAAAGGTTAAATCGCCCTCCATCTATAGAAAACACTCCATTATCACTGCATTTTTTATAAAAGTAAAGCAGCTTCCCTACTGTGCACAGAAAGCTATTTGCTCTGGTATTGTATAAATATTTGATGACGGTCTTTTGGCTAAAGGCCACCTTAACACTCCAAGCTTGTGATTTACAAGAAGGATGTGGGAAAAAGAGATTTGCCCTCTTATCCCAAGAGGTAAATGCTATGAGGGAACAGCTCTTCCTCTGTAGCCTCTGAGACGTTAACACTCCGTCCTGCAAGCTACCCTTCAGGCTCACCCTAGGTGCTACTCTTCCCCAAAGCAGAAACGTGCACACCATGACAAGTGGTCAATATATGTGGTCTAGAGAAAAATGTTACTGTGCTCGTTTTAACCAGCTAGACTGGACTCAATTGTCCACACTGGGGTAGCTGGCATGACAGATTTCCTTGGCTCTCTGAAAGCCCCTTCTCCCCACCAGAACACCTTGGTTCCAGGACTGGCACACTCCAGCTGCATGACTGTAATTGCAAGCGTTGTCATACCAACCTTGAACCCCACTGCAAATGTAAAAACCAATCAACCAATCCTGGGTCCTGGCGGCCACAGTTGCTTCCCAATCACACCGCAGCTATCGGCTGACATTATCAAAAAAGCAAGCAGGCTTGCTGCCTTCCTCTATTTCTACAGCCTTCGCTTCTGCTCTTGGCCTTCCTTCCTTCCTGCATTCACAGAGTGAATCAGTGAATCATTTAAGGGAGCTATTCCTCCTCGTCAGTTACAGTGAGGGTTAGCCTGCAAGTTCAGTACCATTGAAGTGACTAGATGGGGAAGAAATGCTCTGATCCACTGCCTTTGTATGTGAGGCACTTGATCAGGCATAGTTCATGGTTTCTCACTGAGTCCTCTTCAAAGTTTGGTATTCCCTCTTAGTGGCTGAGGAAATGGAGGCTACAGAAGTTAAATTATTATCCAGACTAAAATGGAGTATAAGGGCCAATTCAGATCTCAAATGTGGGTCGATTCTAAAGTCTATACTCTTTCAACAACTCACAGGTGTTTACTGAGCTACCATTATGATGCGCCAGGGGCTGCCACCTGAGTGGGGGTGGGCGAGGAATAGCCTAGGTCCTCAGCTTTGGGAGCAGGTGCTGTCTAACTGGGATGTGGCACTCTCTGCCTGGGTGGCATCTCAGTGGGGTCACAATGAGATGGCCTTAGGGCTTCTGTTTGGGGCCAAATCTGTGCGGATGCCATGCCTTCCTCCATGGAGTAAAAAACAAATAAAAAATACTTGTAAATAAATTAAGTTATGTATGACCAGACAAGGGATTGTATATGGCAATGAGAAAAATAATCTGCAGTTACATGTGAATGTGGATGAATCTTACAAACACAATGAGTGAAAGAAGTCATATAACAAGGACATACACAATTCATATCAAGTTCAAATGTACAAGTCAAAACCACAATGAGATATCACCTTACACCTGTTAGAATGGCATCATAAAAAAGACAAGAGATAACAAGTGTTGGCAGGTTGTAAAGAAAACAGAATCCTTGTGTACTGTTGGTGGGATGTAAATTGATGCATTCATTATGGAAAACAGTATAGAGATTACTCAAAAAATTTTAAAAAAGGAACTACCAGTAATTCCATTTCTGGATATACATCTAAAGGAAATGAAGTCATTATCCCAAAGAGATTTCTGTACCCACATGTTCACTGAAGCATTTTTCACAAGAGTCGAGACATGGAAACAACTTAAGTGTTTGCTGATGGATTATTGGATAAAGAAAATGTGATATATACAATGGAATATTATTCAGCCATGAAAACGAAAGAAATCCAGCCATTTAAGACCACATGGATAGACCTTGAGGTCATTATGCTAAGTAAAATAAGTCAAAGAAAAACAAATAACTGTGTGATATCACTGACGTGTGGAACCTAGAAAACCAAACACCTAGAAACAGGGATGAAATTGATGGTTCCCTAAAGTGGAGGGTGGGGGAAAATTAGTGAAGGAGTCAAAGCTACTAACTTCCAGTTACAAGATGAATAAGTCCTGGGGCTGTAATGTATAGCATGGTGACTAGAGTTGACAATATTGTATTGTGTAATTGAATGTTGCTAAGACAGAAGATTTTAAAAGCTGTCATGACAAGAAAAAAAACTGTAGCCATATCTGGTGATAGATGTTAACTGAGCTTATTGTGGTAATCATTTCACACTACACATATATCAAATCATTATGTTGTATAACTTTAATACAACATTATATGTCAACTATATCCTAATGAAACTGGGAAAAAAGTTCAAAACTAATTTATGGCATTTCCTGTCAGGACTGTGGTCACCCCAGGACTCAGGGACTGGGAGGGGCATGAGGAGGGTTTTCAAGGGCTTATGTATTATATTTCATAATCTGGGTGCCAGGTACGTGGGTTGCACACCTTGTGAAAATCTGCTGAGCTATATATCCTTTCTGTACCCATGTCCTATACTGCAATAAAAAGTTTACTTATAGATGTGCTATGAATACAAGAGAAAATGCATTTAATGGTATAAGTGAAACCTACCCTCTACATTGTTTAACTGGCTTCTCAGAGAGAGAAGCCGTGGCTGTGACCACCAGGCCAAACATTCTTGGAGATGGCAGGGTTCAAGGGAGCGGCTACTAGAAGCACCTGGAACTAGGCCACTCTTCCTCCCTTTCCATTAGCTTCACCCCTAGCTCCTTGATCCCCCAAATCTGCAGGGTCCTGGTGATGCACACCAGGACACACCAGGATGCACAACAGCAGCTTCTCCCCTCATCACCATTGGCATGGCTGAGCATCATCCCCCAGGAACCTTTATTGATCACCTTCTGTATACAGGGCCCAGTGTACCGGCACTGGGACACTAAGATGAACAGGACACAGGACCTGTCCGAGGGTGTGAGAGTATGTCTATATGTAATGTATGTCTCTACATGTGTTTCATTTGAAATATGTACATGTTTTTGACATGTATACTTTGCAAATATAAAGCCATGTAGGTTATGCTAGGTGTCCTTTTAGGTGATATAAATACCAGAGGACACTTGGATTTAGATGCGGCTGGGGCATCAGGGAGAGTTGCCAGGAAGACAATCTGTTAGAAGGGTAGGAATGGAGACATCTAGGTATAGGATGTCTCCCGATGAGACACATGCAGAACATAACACCGTCTGGAATGTGTTCCAGTCATAAGTGCTTAATTTATCAAGGCCTTAGAACTAAATTCTACTTTATAGGAAATGGAGGCTAGAGAACATAAGAAGAGAAGAAGGATAGGTAGGGTTAATGTCACCGTGAGGCACTGACCAGACAAATCCAGAAAGCAGGACCTTCCACAGGAGAAGAGGCCAGCCTTATTTCAAACAGACAGGGTCATAAAAAATGACTCTTCTAAGTAAAGGACAAGTGAGGACATGGTCACCATCTACACTACATGCCACGGGAGGGGATTCTGGTTTTGACAACTGGCTGCAAAGGGCATTTTTGAAACAACTGAGGACATCTGGATAAAGATGATACTGCCATTGCGGGAAGGACTTCAGGGCTGGGAGAGAGTGAGGGCAGGTTCAGGGTCACGGTCAGGGAAGACAGAGGCCAGGACAGGGCAAGGAGAGTACAGTGAGGGCAGAATGAGGTGGGGACAAGCAGAGAGCAAGAAGGGGACAAGGACAGGGTGAGGGTAGGATAAAAGAAATGCAGAGTGAGGACAAGGGCCAAGGCAGGGCAAGGAGAGGATGTAGTGGCAGCGGCAGCCTTGGGGGTCGGTGATGGCAGTAGGGCTTCTGCTGGGCTGGAAGCACTTGGTGAGAAATCAGGTTCCTGGACAGATCTTCAGATGGTGGGCAGCCAGCTCCCTCTAGTCCTGATCCCTGCCTCCTGGTACCTGCCAACTCCTCAGCAGCAGCCAGCTCAGCAGAGGGTCTCCTTCCCAGCCTCTTCCACCCCCTAGAAGCATAGATTCTGGCCTTTGTCTCACTGGCTGGAGTGGTTCTGTGTGGCCATCTGCTCTGCTGTCTGACCAGCCCCAGGACTCATCCACACTGCTATCCAGCCACCCATGTCCTGCTACTTCCCTGAGGGTGGCCCTGGAGCTACCCTCCCTCTTCGAGGGCCACCCAAGGCCATCTTGGGGGGGCCTCAACGTCTCACCTACATGGCCACTTCTTTTCTCTCCTCCTCATGCCCCTTTGCTCTGCCCACACCCTCCTTTCTCCCTGCCACTTTCTTGCCTTGGCAATGATGGGATCACTCTGTGCCTCAGTGTCCACAGCTTTAACACAGGGACAACGACAGTGCCCCCTTCACTGCATTGTGGGGATTAACTGAGTTGCTGTGTTTGAACTGCTTAGAGTAGCAACAGCACAGTCACTGCTAGGTGGCTGTGATCTTCCTCACACTTCGCTTTCCCCTGGGCCTTGGCTTGCAAGGGCATAGCCTCCTCAGCCAAGGCACCTGGTCATTCTAAGGAGAGGAGCCCTGGACACTATGAACAGAAGCCCGAACTTGAGGATCACGTTAGTCTTCCCAGGTCCTGGGATTAAAGCCTTGAAGACAGAAGCTGGAGTCTTAATTAAATAATTCAGGCTCTAACACTGCCTTGTTTAGGGGCCAAAGTTCTCAGGAGTTTCACGACTCTATGGAAAATATCCTGGGGTACGAAGATCCATGTTAAGCGTCAATACGGGTGTTTTTCCAGATGGTAAACAGCTTAAAGACGTGCTTCCAGCTCTGTCAGGTGTATTTGTAAGGATGCTAGTTCTCTTCTCAGAAATAGGTTCCTCTTCTAATTATGATTAGCTTGCCATTTTTTTTTAACATTCTGGGAAAAGAACATATGCATATTTCATCCCTGGCCAACGGAAACCTTGGGCTTTTCCAGAGCAGAAATGCCCTAACCCACTAAGCATCATTCCCACATCACACTCTCCCATCAGAAACACACAGGGTGAAATTGTGTTTGAATGTTGAGTGAGTTTAAGCTAATTTTGTGCTGAGAATTTTGCAGGCACCCCCGAGATAGGTGTGCAGCTCCTGTGGAGCCCTGGACGTGGACAGCCCTGCCGCGCAGAGGTCACAGGCTCCGCGCAGGATTTCACAACTGCACTTGCCAGGGGAAATTCCATGTTCTGTCTGTCTTCAAGGCAGGGAGGCTCAATTTAATGCCACTAAAGCCAAGGGACGATGTAACAGCATTTCAACCCCCCAAATCAAATCTGAACACAAAAACTGTATAAATTATCTGTGCTGTTGGATTCAAGGTTGGAGAATAGGGTAAGGCGCAGTAGAGGAGATTCAGCCTCAATTGCCACAGCCACAACAGCTAGAGACAATAAATGCCGTTGCTAACTTTCAAGGTGACCTTAATTGGGCTTCAGCCTGCTCATAATTCGGGTTCAGCCTGCTCCTGACATGCTCAGGCAGTAAGGCCAAAGAGAACACTCCCCTTTTGACTCCCCAATGCTCCTAAGAGGGGAAACATTACCAGCGGCTGTTTGTGTAGCTGCTCCCTTAAGTGACTCCTTGCACATCCTTAAGATGTTAGCACAACAGACCTTCAGCTTCCCAAGGAGAAACTGAAAACTACGAATGGCCACAGAGAGCCTCTGTGGGCACCAAGAGGAGATGAAAGGAGCTGATGTTACCACAAGCCAAGCTGGGAGATAGAGAGTCCGTGCAGGAAGCAGGAAGTGGAGAGCTCTTCCCTGGCTTCCCCAAATGCTGATGCATCAAGGCCGTGAACACTATCCCCAGGCCAATGCCACTGACGTCTTATGGTGTATCTCAAAACAGACGGTGACATTCTCTAGCTTCAGGGAACTTTGCAAGCACCCATGGAAGGCCTCCTTATGTACAGGGAGATCACCAACCTTGCTGACAGAGAACCAAATTGACTCCATTAGTTCTATTAATGAAATGGATACACTACAACTGTACTGTCCAATACACTATCCACTAGCCACATACAGTCCCTGAAATTTAAACTAATGAAAATTAAGTTGCTCCTCCACCCTCCTAGCCACATTTCAACTGGTCATGCATCATGTGTGGCTACCATATTGGACAGCGCTGCTCAGGGCATATTCTTAATGTCATGTGCCCATTCCACAAGTGATGGTGGCCCACTGTACCATACAGTGCCTGCTGCTACTATACTCTCACATTAACATTAGATACCAATATCTAGTTAGTATAATAATAAGGGATGGTGTCCATAGTTTAGACCTGTCTGTGCTATGCAGTGTTCTAAGGCTTTGGGTGATTAACAGAAGGTACCTTCAGAATTAAGACTGATGTCTCTTCTAAACATGTTTGCTGGCATTTCAAGGATTGAAAATAATGGAGAGTCCAAACTCCATTCCTGACTTGGCTAATTCTTAGACAACTACACAACAACAGACTGTGCTGTCAATGCCTCCTGCCCTGCTTCGCTGGGATTAACAAGTTTGGTGTAACAATTCACTTCCATAGGAATCCTGCTGACTGGCAGCCCTCAGGATCCATGCATGAAGCTTGTTGGTCCCGCTCCCCAAACTGCCTGCCAGCTTGGATGCACCCTAGTCACTCAACCTGCCTTCGTGTCAACCTGAAAACCCTTCTTTGCTTGACACATTTCCCCACTTTGGGCAGAGTTTCTCTCTGCCTTTGAAAAGCTGACAACAATGTTGCTACCCCATGCCACAGCCCCCAGAGATAACCCATTATTGGGGCGGGAGTACTGAGTGCCATGAGAACTAGGAACGATGTGTGTCCTCACGCAGTTTACAAGAACCAGGCAGTTCAGTTCATGTCTCTGCTGTTAATCCAAGGTGCTGCTACTGCTACTTCAAACTGTCACAGCATCTACAAACAATTTGCACTTCCAGAGAGGCATGATCCCAGGGGGTAATTAACAAAACTGGGGAATAATCTTCTTCAAAGCCTCAGAAAGCAACATAGATCAAGACCACCACCATTGAAACAGAATCACTCCGCTTTCTCTGTCATTTTAGAAGCAACCTGGCTGACCCCCAGGGAGGTTTAGAGACCATAGGTGGTGGGCTTTATGGAAAACTCCTCAAGATGTGTTAGTTAGAAATTAAATGCAGCATGTTCATTAGCTACACAGCTTTCTGAATGGTGCAGGCTCGAAAGATGGGCTAAGATGACAAGAACTGGAAGCAGAATTTCTAAGGGCCACCCAGGGGCTGTGAATGCCATACCGTTGACCATGGCGAGGTGGAAGACGGCATTCACCAGCATGCCTCCTTTCCGGAAGTGATCGCTCATGTGCTCCAGCCAGTTGGCATCCAACCCGCTCACCGTCTGGCCATTTGTGGAGACCCGCAGGGGAATGGTGACGGGATAGTATTGCCGGCACTCCTGATGGCTCTTCGGTTTGTTGAAAAGGGCGAAGATCTCCATTTCTGTTGGGATTTGTAAAGGGGGTGGGGGGACAAGAGTTTTAGCAGTGATAAAAAGTTGCCTCATTGGGTCTAGTGGAATCTCTTAGGAGCTTGAAGAAATGGTCATCAAAGGTAAAATCTCTGTGAGGGGGCACTGTTGACAAATAATAAAACCTAATTCTGAGTAGAAAGTTAGAGCGCCTTAAAAGTGCCACGGACCACAAAGGTTGAACTCCAAATGGGGGACTTACATTTTGAATCTGGCATATAATGCATTGCTGTTATCTGGGATTAATTTGTACAGTCAGGTTTTGAGAGCAGGACAGGGTAGACAGTCCTAGAAATTCAGACAAAGGTGTTTTGAAAGAAAAAGCAAACATGGGTGAGAGCTAGTCTTAAAAAAAAAAAAAGTAAATGTGCACAGGCACATGAAAGCAAAAATACTGCTCTCATTCCAGGAACCTTGTACACCCTGAACTCACTATTTATAAACTGCAGTGATGTTTCCTGGGGCTGAACCCATAATGCTTAATCAAGTGCATCAAAAATACATCATTGATATGTAAAAATAAATATGTTCCCGTAAATGAGGGTTCCTGCATGGAGTGGTTGGTCTGCTCAGCCAGGCAGGCAGACACTGGCAGGGTGGCGCTGAACTTTCTGTTCCTTCATTTATAGCTCGGTTCTTCAAAAATCAATACTCACTACCACCCAGCAGCTGGCCCGTGCCTGCCGTATGTGCTGCTGGCCACGAGTGAGCAGTATGGGCCTCCAGGAGCAAATACATGGAATTTCATTCTAAGTCTGAAGGTCTATTTTTGTGTTACTGGTTTAGTCAAACAATCAGAGTTCACCCAGCTTAAAAACCTCTGCTTACACAGGCTAGTCAGGAATATGCTTTAGTTTCCAAAAGTATCTGTTTCAATAAGAAAATCCCCACCGTTCTTTCAAAGAAATATTGTAAAGGTCATAAACAATGGTTGACATTAGCAAAAAAGACAAAGCATACTCAAGCTCCCTGCAGGAGACACCTGGCCTACACCCACGTTCTGGGATGCTGTATCTGATATTTCATATTTCATAATTTTTTCACTATCCAAATAAACGGACTCACTTTCCTTTATTTAAATAAATGCATTCTAAAAGGAAACTCTGCTTCCAGATCATAAGAGAAACAACTACCATTTGGTTTAAACAGGAGGTAATGATGAGGCACATTAACACCAAAACACCAAATATGTCCATCCATGTAACATCTAAAATTATCTCACGTAGGAATTATAATATATTCTGGACAAAGGAAGTCTTTTCCCAGCCCCATCTGCGCAAGCATCAGCAGGAATCTCCAGGGAGCAATGCTGGGCCATGAACCTTTGTCATCAGCAAGAGCTCAGCTACAGGGAAGGAGGGGGCATTTCTAGCTACCCATTGGCTGGAACTAATTAGAAGAGGAAGGAGCCCATCTTCACAAGTGATCAACTGGATTTTAAACAACCAGCTCTGGTCTATTCATTATCCCCACCTCAAATTACCTTTCTCGGTCCACTTGCCTGACTTAGGAAGCCATCTCCAGCCAGGAAATGGTTTCACACAAGCAATTAGGTCTTGGTGTACAGAGCTGGCCATCACTAGACTATTTCCTGACTTTGACACACACACTTGAGGGATGGAGTCATGCAAAGCAAGGTTTGTAATGGAGGGATGGAGGGGAATGAAGCAATGGATTGGAGCTGGGGATGGAGACAGGATGTGAACTAGATAATGAGGTATTTTGCAGCTCAAGGTGCCAGGAGTTCACATAATAGCCATAGCTGCAGAGGCAAGAGGATAAGCAATATTTAATGATTCCTTGGTTTCATTTGGATTTCTTCAAAAGCAAACTCTGTTAAGTAGTTTATTTGGGAAGTGATCCCAGGAAACAGAGTGAGAGGGGAGAGGTGGGAAATAGGGAAGAGATGCGTGCCAATGAAGGGTGGCATTAAAGAGAGGGTTACCTCTCTGGCCACTGGGGCTCAGTCTCCTGAGATACTGTAGAGAACACATACCTCCAGTTGCCTTACCAAAGGGCAAGGAAGCCAGGGCGCTTATCCTCAGGGATGGAAGACTGACCTTGACGCATTAATTCTGAGCCTGATGGGTGTATTCCCGTTCCAGGGAACACCTGTAGGCAGAGGCTGAGACAGCTGGTCTCAGGTGACTCTAAGGTGGGCCACAGCACCCATCACCTGAGTCTGCTATCGTCCAGCACAAATGCATACAAATTAAAAAGAAAATCAATCATAGCCTTTCCATGGAAGAAGTAAGTGGGGAATATGGAAGTGGCTAAAGCCGAAAAATACATGACAACACTTGATCACACAGGATCCCCCCCCCCCACATGACAAGACAAGAACACAACTTGGCCAAATGTGTAACAGAACAGAAAAAGGGGAAGGCCAGAGCGAGAAGTGAGAGTGTGGGCAGCGTGAAGGGAAGGTAGGGACTATCAGGCAAGGTAAGTGTGCAGTGCCAACACCACCACCCCCTTCCTGCCCGGACCCTCACTCCCCAGGGTGCAGGACCGAAGCCAGAGACACACAGACATTTTTCAGGAAGGAAAGGAAATGCTGTTAGAGTCAAGAGCCTCCAAAGCATTAGCAGTAATGAAATATTGGGAGAAACCTGATTTAAAATGCGTAACCCCTTAGTAAACTCCTCCACCCCACCGTCTCCTTGGCCTGGATCCTCTCTCTACTCACGCGGAAACCAGCCAAGAGAAACCATTCCTGAATGATGTCCTTTGATGTTTTAATATTCGGATTCTCCAACACACATGAGCAGGCACCAGGGATTCCAGAAAGAAGCCCCAAGTTTGTTTACATTTTCTCAGCTGCTCTGTGACTCCATCATGACCCCAGCTGGAAGATTTTTCCAGACATGGGACAGAAAGTCCCAAAGGGGGGGCGGGGAGAGGCATTGTTTCTGAGAAAGTTCTGAGAATGGCTGAAGACCTGCACTGATAGAGCACCGAAGAAGCATCAAAACTGTCTTATATCTCTGCCCTGGCCGGGTGGCTCAGTTGGTTGGAGCGTTATCCCTGTACACCGAAAGGTGGCAGTTTCAATCCCCACTTGGGGTACGAATGGGAGCCAACTGATGTCTCTCTTTCACATCGGTGTTTCTCACTCTCTCTCTCTCTCTCTGTCCCTTCCTCTCTTTCCAATATTAATAAAAACATGTTCTCAGGTGAGGATTAAAAAACAAAACAGCTGTCTTCTGTTTCTATTTTTGTCTTGTTCTCTTGCTGTCTCTCCCGGACATAGAGGGCCTTGCCTTATGCCATTCAGATCCTCTGTGTCCAGACAAGTCCCTGTTACATGATAGGTAATGTGCGTATGTGTGCTGGATGGACCTAAGGCAGACAAGTGCAGGAAGCGAGGGGAGGAAGAGGGAGCGTGGGGCCCACTGGGAACAGTCTTATAGCCAGGTCCACTCTGGCCTTGCTGAGGTCCTGGGGAGCAGGGAGGAAGGAGGCAGGTGGCCAGTTCTGAGGCCTGCACCAGGCAGTAGGACCTTAGGTACGAGGTGCAAGTCTGCAGTCTGTCTGCAGGTAAGGCCCCAGTGAGTCTGTGACTTGCAGGTAGCTTCTGAGTCCTGCTGTTCCAGGAGACCTCCGGGCTGGAGGGAAGAAGGGGTTCAGAGTCTGGATTAAGGCATGGGGCTCCAAGAGCTAGACTGGGAGAAGGAGGAGGCTGGTGAGTTAGCTGGATAGAAAGAAACAAGTGGGAGTCAGACTTGGCCTGGTAGCTGGACTGAGTTGGGGCTAAGGACTGCTGAGGTCATGCGCGGGGGTAGCCAAGGCAAAAGGTCTGCATTGGGAAGGCAGGACTGTGGGCACCACGGTGGGAAGAGAGGACAGAGGACCTTGGGCTCGTCCAGATTCCTGGAACTGGGAGAAGGCTGCTTCAGGCTTTGATCAGGCTTGGGGACTAATGGCAAGCACCCCTGGACCTGGCTGAGGTCTGTTTCCAGGGCAAAGTGTGGGAACCACCGCATGCACAACACGCCACGGGAATCCGCTCATATGGGTAACAGCAGCCACGGGCACGTGTGCTGTATTGACAAGAGCCTTTCACCTTCACCATCTCACATGACTCTCCCAGTCTCCATCAGTTCTATGCCCAGAAGCCTTAAGTGGATCCCCCAGAAATCATAAGCTGGTAAGTGGCAAAGCCAAGAGTCTTTCAAACCCTGAAGCTTTGGCTGTTTCCCAAATCTAACAAGAGGCTAATTTCATCAGCACACAGAAAGCAGGAGCTGATGACCATGGGTGGGAGTTCAATAGCTGTTTGCTAATGGACTGAGTGGAAGGCCAGAAAGATGGTGGCAGGTGGCAGATTTGGGAGGGAGCAGACCCATGGGGTAGAACTAGCCTGGGGGCATGGGGAGGGAAGGGGGCCATGCATCAGAAAAGCCAGACTCAGGAGGGTACCTCCACCCACGTTGAGCTCCCCACCAGGGAGGCCTACTCACTAAAATCCCCTCAGCCCACAAGTACCACTGAGATCACTGGCTTGGTTTCTGGCTGGCATTTGAAGTGCATGGGTACAGGGTGGGAAGGGCAGTGCTTTGAAGACATTATTATTTTGGTGACAGTGAGAATACTTTCAATTTGTATGAACCTGTCTGGACTCCTTGTTTCTGTGACCAAAGCTGCAGCCACAGAGACGCCGAAGGAAGGACAAGGTGGGAACATTGGAGGCCAGGCGAGAAGTGACAGATGGACATCTGGCGGACTCCTTCCTAACCTTTCCTTGCACTGGCCTTCCCTGCCCAGCCTGTTCATTACAAATGAGGATAACACGCTCCCCATGGACACAAATGCCTCACCAGGGGCCAGTCATGCTCTTCTGAATGGAGCTGCACGGGGGACGGGGGTGGAGGAATTGGGAAGAGTGTGAGAAGGGAAAAGGGAAGCGTCCTAGAGCACGGAGGCATAGGGCTGTCCCTGCGCCAGCTCAGGTGATCTCAGCACGGCGAGGCCATCAAACCAACAGGAAATTCCCCTGGACCAGGAAATAAAAGTCAATGTGCAGGAAGAAAACCACATGATGGGCCTCCCAGGGACCCGCGTGGGCGAGGGGAGCATAACCTCTGGACCAGAGCCGCTGTTCCCCAGAGCCTGCGGGAATGGGGAGGGGGCAACCTGCCCTGTTCCCGGATGGAGAATCCGCTGGCAAGCCCTACCTGAGCAGTTGCAGCCTAGACTGGCTCCCTTAGGCATCCTATAAAGGAAACAAATTAAATGAGGAGAAAGTGGGGGAAGGAGGGAGGCTCCCTCTGGACATTTTAAAATTGTCTTGCTGTGATTGCCTATTTAAGCCCACCTGGCAGAAGGAGGCGTGAAAACACTTCACCCTCCTTAGGGGCCCTAAGAGAAAGGCAAACAGAAAGCTGAGCAAGCAGCAGAGAGGGGAACTTGTAGGGGGGTGCTTGTGAGGGGTGGTGCTGGTTGGGGGTACAGGGCAGTGCTTTGCAGGGGCTGGAATGATGCAAGGAAATGATAAGACCTCCCAGGAAAAAGATTAAGAGAGAGGCTGTGGTCAGGTGAGGGCCATGACCAGAGCGAACAGGGTCCCTGGACATCCGGCCTCCAAGGGGGCTGAAGGCCCAGCTATGAGATAAACTTGAACTACATGAGGGCATGGAAGGCAACTTTCCTTCTCTGTGAAATGGGCATAATAACAGCATCTTCTGTCACCGAGCTGCTGTGAGATGCAATCAGGATGACACAGAGAAAGAAGTTGGATCACTTAGAGGGTGACCACCATCATGGCTATTGTCTGCCCATCCACCTCAGGGCCATGCATGGGCACTAGTATCCCCTGTGTGTTCCCTCACTGATGAAAAAACTCCAAAGGGGCTCATTTCATCTACAAAAAGAGAAAAAACGATAACAGTGAGATGCCTATATTTCAGAGAGCCTGTGGCCTCCTGAGCAGAAAGATAAGGGCCAGCCTCATGTGTAAACAACAGACAGCTGCCCACCTGTGAGATTGGGGGAGGAGGGCCTCGGGGAGGTGCTATAATACCCTCCATAACTAAAATTCCCACCCACTGTTGGGGTGACCACCTCCGGACTCATTAGGAACCTGTCTTCCCCAGCAGGAACTACTGGTAGTTTTCTACTAGAGAATGGGGACTTGAGGAAATGAGACACAGGCCAAGCCACACTGGTGTCCAGGGGTCCCTGTGTGTTCAGTGAGTGATGAAGGGAGGTGAGCAGTCACAGGGCAGCATAAGGCATCTGGGGAAAGGGTGAGTCCTTGGATTAATCTCCCCAATTCACTGTCCCTGGGGTTGACCACAGAAAGCAGGAAGTCTGGAAAAAGTCTTGGAGAAAAGTAGATTCTGACACAGGCAATATCTGAACATTCCTGAGGGGAAGGAACCTCAGTATTAACTGCCTCCTTTCTCAAAGCCAGGGTTCCATGCAGAGGGAAATGCCAATGGTCAGGACTACTGAACCTGCACCCCAATAATAAGACTCACATTTATGAGTCAAGCGGTACTAAGTGCTTTAAAGGTACATCTTGTTTAACCTCTCAGCAAGGAACTATTGTTCTACCCCTATTTTACAGGGTAAGACACTGATGCACAGAAGGGTGTCTTGGCCAGACTGCCTAGCAAGAAGATAGCAGGCTGGTATGTAAACAGAGTCTGGGTTCCTGACCACTGTGCACTTGCCTCGCAATGGCTTCTGCCCCTTGCTCCCGGGGGAGTCTATGCATGCCCTGGACCTTCACCCCCTCATGCTCCTGGATCATAAAGAAGGGCTCCAAGGAGGCCCATCTTCCTTCTCAGGATCAAGCACACACAGCCAGCCCAATAGGAATGAGCAGAGGAAAGCTTCTGGAATAAGACTTGGACATTGGAATAGGAAGCACATGCAGGGTCTAAACGTGCTCTCAGCTACTTGGGAGGGAGCAGAATTCTTCCTTGAACAGGGAAACTCCCCCACACCCCAACACAAATGAAGAGCTCTACTTCAGTGCATATTTAAGAGGAATCCAGGTCACAATGAATTGAATCAGTAATCATAATATATCCAAGAACCGAGGCAGCACCAATCTGTCCCTCTAAATCACAAATATGTCCCCTGACTGGCCCATCCTACAATTTTCTTCAGTAAGTACAGACAAGCCCTGGCCTGCTATCTCAGTTCATTAGGGCATCATCCCAAAATGTCAAGATTGTAGGTTCGGTCCCCAGTTGGGGCACATACAAGAATCAGCCCATGAATGCATAAATAAGTGGAACAACAAAAATGGATGTTTCTCTCTGTCTCTCAAACCAATTAAAAAAACAAACTACTGTCATAACCAACCGCCCCCCCCCCGCAAAAAACCCAGAAAATGATTTTATCTTCTTTTCTATTCTCAAAGTATGAACTGTTCTTCATCATTTATTTAAGGCTAATTTCAAGAATTAGTAAATAAATAATAACATTAACCAGGGAGATGATCCAGCAAGGTGAAAGAGAAAGGCCACCTGAGGGCTAGAGGGTCTCCTTCTGGCAGTCTTATTATTAATTCACCTTCCAAAGACTAGAAGAGGCTGATATAAATATGTGGCTCTCAGGAAATGGCTGGATGCTAGATTTCCTGGAGAAAGAAGAGGACAGGGAATTGTGGGGGAATGAAGAGAAATGTCACTTTCTATAAACTGAGAATCTCAGTAAATCTTGTTAGCCTAATAGACTATAAACAGGAAAGCCCAAGCAGAGAGGTGAATTGAGATGGTGGCCAAGCCTGCCTGGGGTCATGTGCCAGATCTGCCAATTTTCAGCCTGGACAAAGATTTACTCTCTAAACCTCAGTTTACCCAGCTGTGAAATGGGCAATGATACAAGAGTTCACCAAAATCCCAGGGCTATAGGGAGAATTAAGAGATCAGTGATATAAAATGTTTATTGGCACAGGGCCTGGTACCCAGGAAGTAATAATAAGTGTCAGCTACTGTCATCATTGTTGTGATGATATTTGAAATCCCCAGCCTAAAGCTCTTACTCAACTGGCCGCTATAGTGTGATTAAGAGGATTCACGTATCTGTGGCCTCTCCTTCGCTGAGTGTTCTTGCCATGGGGTCAATCAAGCCAGCTCTATAAAACTCCCCGAAATCTGGTTGTCTACAGCCTAGAGAGTTGAATCACAGTTTCCCACACAACTTGTCCTCTCTGGCTTTCTTGATTTCTTTCTTCAGGGAGATATTCAAATTCAGTGAACCAAAAACAGAGTGTCTGTTCTGCACTGAAGCCGGCACGTTAACACTTCCTGTGTTAGAGCGGGGTAATTCAAGGGCAAGTGTGAGAGCTCAGGGGATAAAATAACTCGCATTCTAGAATGCACTTCAAACGTGACATTTGGGAGCCACTGCAAGTCAAGTTCCTGTGGTTCTGCTCTCCCCGGAAGTGACAACTTCAGTAAGTAAATCATCAGGGGGCCCAGAACAGTGCTTGATAAACTTTCTCCTGTTTGACAGATGGCTGTCTCTACACTCTAATTTCATTTCTTTTTCCTAAAACGCCACAGGGGTTACTGAAAAGATGTAAGCCTCTCTTCCTGTGGGTCAAAAGCACCTGTGCTGACATACTTACTTCCCGAGAGTGTTTCCTCATGTACTTCCGACAGGTCATCATCCGGTCCATCCAAAGTCTTGGAAGATTCTACACCGCCCCCCTCTTCCAAAGGCAAGCTGGGTTGCTCGGCGATGGGTGTCTCCCCTCTTGGGGTCTGGTTTGGCTCTGGGCTTCCATCCACCCCTGCTGGAGCCCCTGGGCTCTTCTTATCCCCACCCCCGCCTGGCTCTGTTCTTGCATCTCTGGCCTCCACCTGGGGACTGCTGCCGGCCACGTTCACGGGGCGCTGGTACTGAGGTATGACACCGATGAATTTCAGGCCCTGACTTGCAGCCTCCTGGATCTGCGAGGCAAACAAAATGAAGGGAACCAAGTGAATTGAATGCTCACCAAGCAGGGTACACATGTAACATCCAAAATGCCCTGCTCCAGGCCTAGAAGATATTTCAGTTTGAACATGAAATCTATCCAGCCGGCAGAGGCTCCGTGTGCTCCAGGCAGTACCCACACCCACCCCGCCCTGACTGGGGACAGAGTGCACAGGACTTATTCTAACAACAGCAAAAACAATGCCTTTAGCTATGGAGGGCGAGGATTACTTCTCTTTGAAACACTGCATTAGTCCTTACTAGTTTTTTTTTTTTTTCCTAGGAGGCTAGAAAAAGGTTCTAAAAAGATGAGCTAGAACAAAGAGTTTGAAAGAGGAAGTTCATTTGGCAAGAGTTTATTTTTTCATTATTATTTTTTTTTCTGATGAATCACCTACTTCCTGCTAATCAAGCTACTGTATCACCCTGTATTCTACATAACCATAGACTAACTACCAGATGACATTTTATAACCCAAAGAGCTTCCTCTTTTAAACAATTCTTTTGGCAGCGAAGGACAGAGGTGGGGAAAATCGGCACGGTGCAAAAGCGGATGCGCACGTTCCTCCAAGAGGGGACATGTGATGGACACTTGCTCAGTGGCACTTGCAGTCCCAAGGGAAGCAGGAGGAGCCCCAAGGCCATGCCTGGCCCGCAGGCGTTGCTCAGCAGACTCGTGATCCTGCAGGTCACGGCTCCCACCCACCAGTCTAGGTAATAGGTAATTTCCATCTCATTTCCTGAGCCCGCAACATGGAGGGGTAATAGCCACACAGCCACTGTGGCATTTTAACTCTCCTCTCCCTAAAAAATTCCCCCAGGCAACTGAATTAGCAGTCATACGTGAGGGAAAAAAAAAAAAAAAAGACAGCAATAGCCTAATAAAATCAATCAAAAGCGAGGCAAAACTAGAAGATGAACTTTAAGGGATTTTCTGTGCAAGGACGCTCAACTAAATCAGGAGGTAGAGACCTCAGAGCTGTGTTAAGTCTTAGTCACCAATCCCTAAGTGGATGGCCTCAGAAAATCTTGAGCCTCTGCAGTGACCCTCTCCCATCATTTGAGAATTACTAAGAAGCACCAGCATGGAGCTACTCTCTCTAAGGGGGAAGTAAGCCTTGGCAGCCCTCCTTGGGGGAACTACCCTAACTTTCAGCAGAAGGTCATTTTAGCTCAATACCATATATTCTAGAAAACAATCTGGGGCAGTTGCAAACATGCAGTCCCGTCTTTCGATGAGGTCTACTCTGTGCTGAACACAACAACAGCAATAGTAGTAATTACCACTGAATGCAGTGCCAGGCACTGCCTTAGGCACTTTACCGAAATTGTTCTAATTCTTCAACGACTACGTATGGTTTCATTATATCTCCATTTCAGATGAGGACACTGAGGCCCAAAGACATGAAATCATGAAGCAAGCAGTGAGTAGCAAGTCAGTGTTCAAAGCCAGGTCTGGCTCAGACCCAAGTTCATTCTCTTAACCACAAGACTAAGTAATACATCTCAAGACATTAAGTACATACATGTTTTTGGTCTTGTATGTGTTCGCATATGTGCTCATGGTTAGCTCAATCCACTCTTCAAAAGTTAAAAAAAAAGCTTAAAGTCATCCTTCCATTCTGAAAATTTATTTTTCTCTCATTAATCTGTGATATCAACCCACTTTTATAAATTATTTTGGAAAGCTTATAAAACTTGTGTTTCACAGGTAACAAAACTTTTGTTACAGAGTTTACAAACAAGTGGGGAGATAATTATACCAAAGACCCTTATGTTAAAGGAAGCTACTGCATGCAAATAATAGCTCTGAGCTTCCTAGTAACATAGGCAAAAAGAGAAAGGCAATGGATTTTTCAGTCCTCAAATGAAAATGAGGGACCACACCCAGTTAATAAAAAAGAAGCATATTTTGCTAGTAAGGAACAGAGAAATTTATTGTATGGCTCTTGTAGAGTCATATGGCGCAAATGTGTCTTCTTTAGTTTCATAGAAAATGAAGAGACATTTTTTTTCTAACACCATTTATATATTCTTAATTCTTGATAGCATTATGCTAAAGCACAAATCTTTGAAAGTCCTTCTACATGAAGCTAAAGTAAAATAATCCAGGTAGTTGAAAGATTTTAAATTTATTGGTCTGTGAGTGTGTGCGCGTGTGTGAGTGAGAGAAAGAGAGAGAGACTTCTTTGTTTCACTTATTTATGTATTCATTGGTTGCTTCCTGTATGTGACCTGACTGAGGATCAAACCTGTAACCTTGGCGTATCGGGACGATGCTCCAACCAACTGAGCTACCTGCCCAGGGCCAAGGTAGCATTCTTAAATGTGTCAGAGCCTGGGAACTGGGCCACTTCAGCACTAACTTCCCAAGTTTCCTCTGCAGTAGAATGAGCTGCCTTTTCTCTAGTCTTAACTGTTTGTGAAATCATTCTGCCAGCCAGCCTACTCTTCTTCAGAAGGGTTTGAGAAGACTGGCTTTTCATTTACTTTTAAACACATTATGCCAAATTCTCAATGCATTAAACCTAGAGCAAAAGTAAACTTTTCTCATTCCACACATTTCTAAATTTGAAAAAAATAATATTAACAATTTCCAGACACAGCTCCTACAGGAAGGACCATTAGGAAGGACCACCCTAACTGCAGACCTGTGTCTCAGGACTTGAGCCCCACTAGACTCCAATTTGGCTTCCCTCCTAATAAACTGCAAGTCTGAGCCTCTTCATTTCTGCTGTGCTTGAGAAACAGGTGCATAGCCCCTGATACCAGTGGCTCACCACAGAGAAAATAGAGATGACTGGTGAAACATTTAAGAAACTGGTTCCACTGAGGGCTCAATGAGAGACCAGTCTCAACTTTAGTCATGGGGTTTGAAGGCAGAAAGGCTTAGAACCCCAGATATGTGACTCATGGGCTTGGGGGAACCAGAGTATGTTATGTAAGCTCTCTGGGCCTCAGTTTTCTCATCTCTAAAATGGGGGCAATCATACTTTTCTGTAGTTGCTCTGGAGATTAGACATTATGGATGGCAAGTGTGCTGGAGGATGGGGCACAGAGATGGTACTCATGGCCAGCATTATTGCTTTACTGTCTCTCCTGATCAGTCCCGGGCTTCTGTGGCCCTGCAGAGACAGCCAGAAGTCATCCAGAGTGAGGAGGACACTCTGGACGCAGGGCATTTCCCCAGCCATCTCTTTCCTCACTGGGACTTGAAGAATCAAGAGAGGCTTTGACATAAGTCAAACATGTGCCCTTCTTCCACAACAAACTGGACAACCATACCCCTTTGCCCTACTGCAAACTCGTCCTCTGTGCCAGGAGTGGTCACAGTGTGGTCACATAGCAGCAGCAGCAGCAGCAGCATCTCCTTGGAACTTGTTAGAAATGCAAATTCTCAGGTCCCACTGAATCAGAAAGTCTGGGGGGGGGGGCCCAGAGATTCATGACTTAGCAAGCCCTCCAAGTGATTCCAGCACACTCTGAAGTTTGAGAATCAATGCTCTAGAACAGCGATTTTTCAACCAGTGTGCCACAAGAATTTTTAAAACATGCAATGCCTGACTATTTCGTCAGGGGCACTGACCTCTTTTCCCTTAGACTGTCACATACAAAAATGACAACAGCCAGCACAACAACAGCCGTCCAGTGTGAATGCCCTGCCTTGAACAAAAAGCATATAGGTAGGGTAATAGAGTTGTATCTCACTGGTCATATTACATAATAAGTTTGTGTCTGGTTAATTCTTGGTACCAAGTATCTTTATATACAAGTATAGGAACCTGATTTTTTTAAAAAGTCACTTTGGAGCAAAAAAGGGTTGGTAACTATTATTATTATTATTATTTTGTAAATCAATCAAAATTATACCTATTTTTGTCAGATCAGCAAAAAATAGATTTTTTTTTGTGTGAATGCCACAGAATTTTACTTTCTATGTGCCAAGAGATGAAAAAGGTTGAAAATCACTGCTCTAGAACATGCATTTCACAAGGGCAGGGTTTTGGGGCACTGCTGTGTCCCCAGTGCTAGAATGATGTCTGGCATATATAGTAGGTGCTCAATATGTATTTGTTGAATAAACAAATGAATACATTAAATAATGAGTGAATATGTACATCTGAGGAGAATGAGCTCCTTGAAGGTAGAATTGGAGGCTGATTAATTTTTCAGCTCCAGAATTCAACAAACATTTATTAAGTCCCTACACTGGCCCAGATCAACACTGTACTTAGGTGCTGGTTATACAAAATAGGTGACTGATTCTCAAGAAGATACAGCCAAGTATTGTAAACAGACTTTAAAAATAATTACACTAGCATGGCTAAATAATACTTGTGTTATAATGTCATCTAAAAAGAAATGAAGATCCTGAACTTTATAGACACAGAATTATGACGGCTATATAACCTTTTTATTTGTGTCTAATTTTTCAAAATTTATCTAATCAGCATGCACATTACTTTTAAAATTAAAAAAGTAAATATTCCAAAAATTTCTCACTAGCAGGTGACAGATTTCTCATACCAAGTGATAAGACAAATGCAGTAATGAATATAAAAGCGCAGAAATGGCAGGGACAGAAGTGATTATGTCTGACTGAAGGGGAGACTGAGAAAAGTTTCTCACAAGAGGTCGGGCTGTAACACATGAAATGGTATAATTCAATGGGGAGCGATGGGGAGTGTGGTAGCACTGGAGTGTTTATGCCTCACCTTAACCATTAAACTTCAATTTCCTCCCAAATATTGTGCTAGGCAAAATCTATCTGGGGACCAAATCCACAGGAGACTTTGAATGATGGATAGGAGCTCACCAGAGAGGTGGAAAGAAAGGAAGATGGGAATGTAGATAGAAGGAAGGATTGCAATGGGCAAAGGCTTGATTGTGGACAACATCCTGATGTATTCAAGAAACTTCTCGAAATATTTCTGGAACATGACATGAGAAGCCAGCAATGCCCCACATGAAGTTGAATGGAAACCACAAGGGCTATACGAATGCCAACAAAGGCTCTCATTCACCCTGCAGGCCAGCATGTCCCCAACTTTCCCACTAAGGTAACTCCAAGAGCAGAGGGAAATGGGGGTATGAGGGCAAATTACAAGATTTCTTTGCTAATCATGTTTTATCTTAAATGTTAATGAAAATTTTGCATCCTACACTATAGCACTGAACAGTATCAAAACTTAAAAATATGCCAAAGTGAAAAAATATATACCAAAGTTAAATGCGGCCCCCCTCCAGGGAAGTTCATGTCTTGGGAATATGAAACATCTTTCTGTATAAATCTTTGTCTGCAGCTCTGCTTACTTTCTTTGCGTGGATTCCTGGAAGTGGAATTAATGGGTCAAGGGATGTTAACTTTATAAAGGCTTGATACAGGCTGCCAAATTGTTTACCAGAAAGGGTGAGTAGTCATTTTTAACCAGAAAAACTGCATTTAGATGTTATAAATATCAAAATTGGGCTAAACTTTGGGGGCCTTGACACTACTGGTTTTCTAGCTTACTCTAGTATAGGCACTTTCTTTTCTCTTTTTCATAGTCATTTGACTGGGTTTGTCAGACTGAGCCCGGTTTGTGTCCCATTCACTCATTTGGGCATTTGTTCATTTATAACTTTCACTGAGCGAGTTTCAAGTGCATGATAATGGTGGGGATCAGGTGGTGTTAATTAGGGTTCATCCTCAGCCACCAGCTCCCATCGCTCTACACTGCCCATGGTGACCTCCTGTATTCACCTGCGTTTAGCCACTAGGTATATGTTGATTATTCTCAAATTTGAACTCCATGGCTCAGATTTTTCTCTGGGGCTCACACACACAGCTAGCGGTTACAGCTGATGAGGTCCACCACTGACCTCATCTCTCAAACGGACACCTTCCTTAGCTCTTCCTTTTCTCTAAACCCATGTACTCACCACACCCTGCCAGATTTATCCGCCCCATATTTCTGGGATCCCTGCCCCATTCTCCACACATCTAAGATCACTTTACTTTAGGTGCTCAACATCTGTTGTTGGACACCACCATTACTTCAAGTTTCACCAGGTCTTCATGAGCATCGAGTCAAATCAATATGGAAGATCAAATCATGAACACCCAGGTCACCTTGGTTACAAAATTCCCCACAAAATTTTTCTAACCACTGTGATTAGTTAAAATAGCAACTGTTAATGCTGCACAACTCTTCTCCTGAGACCTTTAACACGCAGAATCTTAGGCCTCAAAGGAATACCTTACACAAGAGGAAACTGGTCAAATGTCACAGGGAGAATCACCAGAAAGCCTGAAATGACTGAGTATCCTAAATCCAGCCTGAAGCTCCTTCAATAATACCATTCTTTCCACTTTCTGTAATCCAACATGTGCCCAGAGGCCCAGCTGGATACCAGTTTAAACTAAAATACACCCTCACCCACCTTCTTCTCGTTTCTGCTGCATTTAGTAACCACCCCACCCACAAAACTTAAGGAAGTAACAATTGCTTTATTAGGCACCAAATATTAAATAAGGCCATTTCTGATGGACCCAAGACTTTATTCAATTGCTCTATAATGAGTAAGAACAAATTCAATGGTAACTATATTTTCCCAACCTAAAATCAGGAATCTCATAATGTGAAAAAATATTTTTCTTTTTTTAAAAAATTTATTTCTATAAAAAGTCTTATGCATTGTTAAAAATATCATCTTTAGATTATATTTAAAGAATCCATTTTTATTCAAAATAACAACAGGATATTGTGATAGTCCCAGAAAATCTAGAACATATTGTCTGTTACTCTACTTTCAAAGTGAATACCATACTGCTAATGATAAGTGCAGATATATACTAGGCTAGTACATGTATTTGTGTTTTAGAGTACATGTATCAGTCATGGTAAACCAGTTAGGGAGAAATGGGTCATGGGTTGGGATTAGTAAAAATGAAAGTTATATGTAACAAAGGGAAAAGGAGGAGAAAAGGCTCCTGCTGATGGGTCAATGGGAATTGGAATGCCCACCGGTCATATTAGATGGTGTAGGTGAAAGGGCACAGACATTGTAACACCATTATCTAAGGAAGACAGTGTTGTAGTTAATTTTATGTGTCAACTCAGCTAAATTATGGTGGCTAGTTGTTTGGTCAACTGTAGACTAGATGTTGCTGGGAAGATATTCTTTAGCTGTGATTAACATCTACTCTATGTTGACTTTAAGTAAAGCAGATTACCCTCCGTAATGTGGGTGACATCACCCAATCAACTGAAGGACTTAAGAGCAAAGACGGAGATTTCCCAAAAAAGAGGGAATTCTGCCTCCAGACAACAGCAAAGAAAAGCTGCCTGAGTTTCAACCTTTAGACTCAAGACTGCAACATCATTTTTATCTGAACCTCTAGCCTGCAAGATGGCTGTACAGATTTTGGACTTGCCAACTGCATGAGCCAATTTCTTAAAAATATAAATTTCAATCTCTCTCTCTCTCTCTCTCTCTCTCTCTCTCCCTATCTATACAACATATACATAGACAGAGAGACAGATGCAGTCATCATCATCCCTCGGCATCTGTGGGGAACAGATTTCAGGACCCTTGCGGATAACAAAATTCATAAATAACAAAATCCGCGGATGCTCAAGTCCCTTATCTAAAGTGATAAAACATTTCCATATAACCTATGCACAACCTCCTGTATACTTTAAATTATCTCTAGTTTACTTATAATACCTAATACAATGTAAATGCTATGTAAGTAGTTGTTACACTATTTTGTTTAGGGAATAATGACCCAAAAAGTCTGCACAGGGTCAGCATAGATGCGACCATCATAGGACTAAGTACATAGTACACATCAGCAACAACATAACATTTTTTTCCCGAATATCTTCAATCTGTGGTTGGTTGAATCTGCAGATGCGGAACTGTAGATATGGAAGGCTGACTGTAATCCTATTAGTTCTGTTCGTCTGGCGAACTCTGTACAGGAGGAAAGCATGTACGGGGAACGAGAGGAATAAGATAGCACAGGGCAGTCAGATGGAGGCCTCTAACTATAAACCTGACTTGGTGTGAAATGAAGAGAAGGCTAAGAGCTCTCCTAAGGCAGTGAGAGAGCATGTGGCCCAAACAGAAACAGAACCAGTAGGATTTAATCTGGTATTGATTCAAGGTGTGAGAGGGGAGGCGGAAGTGCAGCAAGAAGACTGACAATCATCACTGTTGCCCAGGTAAAGAAAATTTCCCCAGCACATTTTTGAGGTGAAGGAAGTTAAATCTTTAATTGGTAGACTTCATATCTATAAGGTATAGGCCGTTTCTAACTTTATGATAGACTTACTGGATTTCCTATCACTAATGAGCTAATTAATGCTAGGACTCAGGAACTTACTTTCTAAAGCTACAGAACTGTGCTGTCCCTTATGGTAGTCATTAGCCAAGTGTGGCTGTGTAAATTCAAATAAAATTTAAAAATGAATTTCTCAGTCACACAAGCTACATTTCAGGTGTTCAGCTTATGGCAGGTGGCTACAGTACTGGACAGTACAGATATAGAATATTTCATTCATTATAAAAAGTTATGTTGGAGAGCATAGCTATAAAGCATAATAAAAGATAAAATATTGAGTAATAGAGTTTTTAACAATGATTTCAGAGGCATATAATATAGGGTAAAGGCCAAACCTCACATACAAACACATCCCAAATACAGCCTAGACTAGACCACTGACCACTATGACCTTCCCTCATAACTCTTAGGCCACTGTTCTGTGACTGCTGACATTTTAAAGTGTTTGGGGATCCATGACATATATACAGAGAACATACAAATAGAGGTATGTCCTGTATGTCAAGAACAGGCACAAAAATGCTGCTCTCAGTTGCACGGTTACATGTGAGTCTTTACAGTGAATATTTTATCATACACACACAACCCTTCCCATCTTTTGTCACCTAAACTTTTGTACAGCTTTCTGAAAAAAGGAAGGTTCAAAAATAACATGGGTTTTAGCTCAATTCTGAAGCTGCCTTTAGTTCTGATGTGTTAACACTTAGCTTCAGGAACTGAAAGCTTTACCAAGCACTGCTGGGTGTTTAACTCCATTATGGGGCCACAAGAAAGAGCATGTAGACCATCTGGTGTTGTGGTTTTCTCTTTTAATGACTGAGAGGTCTTAAAATGATTCCTGGACAAGGAGTCTGAGACCTACAGCTTTGGATTCAGCTCTGTCACTCACTAGCTATGTTACTAGTCAATAATTGTCTTACCTGAGCCTCAGTTCCCTCATCTACAAAATGGGGATAATATCCATTAATTCATCCCACAACTACCCACTCAATACCTACTAGGGGAAATCAAGAGTGAGCTAAACAGGCACTATCTCTGACCTCTTGGATTTAATATGCATCAGTCTAACGTAAGGGGTAATTGAGAAACTCAGAAGAGTTAATGTGGTCCATCCTTCCCAAACTGTCTATGCTCAGTTTGAGGAACCACTGTTTGGCAGGGCTGGGGTTTTGGGAAGAGGTATTTATTTAATCTTCTCTTATTAAGGGTGATCTGGAGTTCAGGAAATGCTGAAAGAACTGAGAAAACTGTATACTTCCTTAAAACAAACAAAAAAGGAGGGGCCCATTTTTCTGGTGGGAGTACAGAATGAATCCATCCTTTGGTAGCTCTGTTCAGAGCAGGCATTTCTAACAAAAGAAGTCTTATTTGCCCTCATAATCTGCATTAATTGACTCAGTTCTTTCACTTAGATTATGTCTAGAATTTCACAATTTAGTTAAAATGTAGTGCATAGGAGTTAGAGATAACCAGGACTGAGAGGAGATGCTGTTAAACTCCCACTGCCCAAAGATCTTCAACTAGCCCTTAGTGCCCCGTGAAAACCAACCCACCAGAATACTCCAACCTGTATCAAAAGTCTAAATAAAAAATGCAAACGAGGTGAACAAGGAAGGAAGGGCATCTCATCTGTGAGGAACAACCCAACGGTACCCGAGAGCAATAAGTGGCCAGCAGGGTAGGGCCATCGCTGGACCTTAGGAACACCTGGAACCAGCATCTCCAGGACTGTCAGAAAATTTATTCCAAGTTTTGTTTCTACTTTTTTTTATTTGTTAGCATCATTCTTCTCATCTAGAAACAATTTTCTCCATGTGGCAGAAAATATGGCCATTGTAAACTTCTGAGTATTTTTTTCTTACAGTTTAGCTACTGAAGATAGAAGGCCTAAACCTCCTGGTTACCCACAGCAAAAGATCCCAGAAAAGGCCTCTGATGGGCACAACTTAGGTCAGGTGTCCTCTTCTGGGCCAATCAGCTCTGTCCAAGGGCAGGGTGGCCCCCATGAAAATTATACAGCTGCATTGTGGGAACAAAGCAGCCTTCCAAAGAAGAAGAACTTGAGAACCAAACAAATATTTAAATATCATGTAGACACATTGTCATGTGAAATAAAATCCGAAACTTTTTCAGAACCCACATGTACGAAAATGAAGAAGAGAACATAAGCCAAGTTATATAAGGCAACTGATATCTAAGCCAAATAAAACTAAGTAATTAAATCTATATCACAACCATATTGATATACAGGGGTGGAAAAAAGTAGGTTTACAGATATGAGTATGTGAAACACAGAACTTATTCTTGTATTATTATTAATTAACCATTGCATTATTTTCCATATAAACCGCTGTAAACCAACTCCCCAACCCCCCTTATATTTTGGTCCAAGTGGTCCCTTCCTCAGTGCTCTAGGTAATTTTGTCTGCAGAGACACAGTAGTCTACTAACTACTTCACACAGGGTGGCTTTGCCTATGTCCATCAGATCTGCTCAAAAAATTTCCCCCCAACTTTATTGAAATATAACTGAAGACAGTTTTTAAAGACTATTATAACTGGAGGCCCTGGCTATGTTGCTCAGTGGGTTGGAGTGTCACCCCAATACACCAAAGTTGCTGGTTTGATCCCAGGTCAGGGCACATACAAGAATCAATCAATGAATACAACAGATCAATGTCTCTCTCTCTCTCTCTCTTTTCTCCCTCAAATAAATAAATTTAAAAAGACTATTTCCGGAATCAATGTCCAACTCCCAATCATTCCACTCCTCAGAGTGCTTTGACATAACAGATAAATATATCCCAGATCAGAGAGGCACAATGGAAAGAGTCAACATGCTGGAGCAGATGAGTATCACCTCTCGCAGATTTTCACTGACTGTTCAAGCCCCTAAACTCTCTCAATAGAAGCCCATCAGGAGCATTTAGCATATATGTGGTTGCCTGTGCTCCAATCACTATCCTTGGAGCAAAAGCAAAGACCTCAGCCTAAAAAAGCTGCCATCACCCAGGTAGGAGCACTGAGGGGAAAACCTTATAGGAGAATCTGCCATGGCCCACAAATCTGCCAGAACCCCAGGCTTCTGCTAATGCCAGTGCACACCCACAAAGGAAATGGATAAATTAAATCTCAAAACATTATGTCAGCAAAGCATTTAAAGAGAATTTCGTCATAGTCTCGTGGGAAAGTCACAGAATGTGTGCAGGACCTCCTAGTTTGTTGTTTTGTGGCTGCCTAGATCCATGGTGGGTAAGATAACCTTACCCACAGTTGAAACCTGTGTATACAGAAGTGATGTGAAGGAAGGATTCCCATAAGGCTGGCAAAGGTGAAGAGGTAAGAAAGTGTCATAATTAAGCAGAGAAGAGCAAATTTCATTGTGCCTGCAATAAAAATCCACAATCACAATAGTTTAAATGTATTGAGAGGTTACCATATGCCAAACACTGTGTTAAGTGCTTTACATGGATTAACTCATTTAATTCTTATAATAGCAACATATACAAGTAGGTATTCTTTTTTATCCCTATGTTACAAATTAGAAATCAGAGGCATAGAAAGGTTGCAAACCTTGCCCAAGTTCACACAGCTAGCAGTAAATGGTAGGCAGGAGTCAAACCCAGCAGTCTGGTTCTAGAGTCCGTACTCCTAGCTATTACACTTGAAATACCAGGGCTAGATCTTGAAGAATGTTGAATCTTTAGAGTCTGGACATTTTATTCTGTAGGCAATGAGATATCATCATGGTTTCTGAGCAGCAGTGACATAATTAGGCTTATCCCGAGGGAAATTAATCTGTCCACAGGATGTGGTATGAATCAAGGTGAGAGGTGGTGGTGGTGATAGAAGTGAGCAGACCGGAGGGAAAGAGAGTGGTTAGAGGCCTGGGAATCACCGCAGAGCTCATGGGAGAGGTCATAAAGGGCCTCCCTTGCCATGGGAAAGGATGTGAGAGGTAGTTGGGAGACCAAAAGTAGAGACAGCAAGCAATCTGCTGACTAAAAGGTGACACGCCACACTACTCTGATGTGTTCAACTACTGGTGACCAATTGTCCAAACAAGGACACTTCTGAAAGCAAAAGGTGAAACTGTTAATAATTATGCTGTGAGGACAGGCCTGAGCTAGAACTGTCTAAGCGAATGGAGACATAGGATCCCCAACTTAAACATGACCTGCAGTGAAATCTGCTTTAAAAAATAGAAGAGTATTATGATAAGTGAAATAAGCCAGGTGGTGAAAGACAAATACCACATGATCTCATCTATAAGTAGGACCTAATGAACAAGACAAACAAACGAGCAAAATAGAACCGGTGACATGGATATAAGGGACAAACTGACAAGGACCAGAGGGGACGGGGGATAACAAGAGAAAGAAGGGGAAGGATCTAATCAAGGAACAAGTATAAAGGACCCATGGACATGAACAACAGGCTGGGGATTGACTGTGGGAGGGAGGTGGTGGGCAGGGAAGGGGAGAGCAATGAGGGAAAAACTGGAACAACTATTACTGAACAACAATAAAATTTTTAAAATGAGGAAAAAAAGGAGATGACTGTTCTTTCTCATCCTTCTCTGTCCAGTATGTGATCCACTTCTTCCATCATTCTCTCTGACCAGCCCTCCCACAAATGTCAAATTCATCCCATCCACTCAGGGTCACTGGGAAGGTTCAAGGTCTTCCCTCAGTGGACACCCTACTGACTTGCAATCCTTCCATCCACCCCGAGGCAGCTACCTTGTCCTACCCCTTGAGGGGGTCCTCCTCCACACCTTGCTCATTCCCTCCACTTTCATAGCCTTTGTTTTCTTTACTATTCAGTTTTGTTCCTCTCTGGGGGCCTTAGCACTTGCAGTGACCTGTTTGGGATGCTGTGCCACTAATTGTCCCCATGGCTGTTTTCTCCTTCTTACCAGGACCCCATTTATGGCCTTCTCTGAAATTTCTAGTCTAAAAATGGCCACCGGGTCATGCTTCAGCATCTCTTTAATTTTCATTGTATCACTTATTTCCACATTTTTTTTAACTCACTTATTATTTATCTTTCCCAGTTTAATCAGATCCCTGTGAGGTTAGGAACAATTTCTACTTTCTTCCTTGCTACGCCCCCAGCATCTGAAACAGTTCCTCATACCTAGTAAGTACTCAATAAATGTTTAATAAAGGAATGAATAGACAGGAGATTAAATTTGCAGAATCTGAAGTTACTTCGAAGTGGAAACTTCTACAAGTCTATAATTTCAGGAAATAATCCATCTGGGGCCAGTAATGTTTTGCAAATACACTCATTTGAGATTTTGAAAACCTGCACATCGTTTGCTACTTGCATCCTTTTAACAGAGAAGAAAACTGAGGCCCAGGGGCGTTAAGGGGAACAGATCCAGGCGTACATCTCAAGAAAGCAACACTGTTAAAATACAGCTATTTGCAGCCTCTGGGTTTTCAGTCAGTCTCTTAACAAACCAGGTCAATCTTCCCCTCCGGACAAAGGAAATATGCAGCAACTATTTGTTAATATCAGTGTTTCTTACCAAGGTTAAAAAAAAAAAAAAAAAAAAAAAACACCCTCCTAACTGAGCATTGCACTGGGTCTTCTTTCATAAAGGTACTACTTAAGATAAGACATATTTCCTAAAAAAAAAAAAAAAAAGAAGAGAAGAAAGAAAGAAAAAGAAAAGAAAATAAAAAGACCCAGCTAGAATCTAGAATCCTGGAACTGCTGAGGTTGACAACCCCAATTTTATACTTTGCTAATTCCAGTGACCCTGGAATTACAAGCTGGGAGCAAAGGACCCCAAGGGTTTATTAAGGCTCCTGTGAATGTTCTGGAAAACCAGTTTTAGAGTCTTCATGGAACTCAAATCTCAGCACCACACTTTAAATGACTGAGGCAAAAGAACATAAGTTTGAAGAACTTTAACCACGAGCAGATGGCTCCCTTCACACCACACTGCTTTAACATCCAGTATTCGTGACTTTTTTCCTCCCCCACCACCCCCTGATTTACACAGGCTTCCAAAACAATAATGAAAGGCACTTTAACAAAATGTTGAGATGGTGCAGTTGGACCAATGCTATTCTGGTTTTAACCCTTGGTAAAAAATAAATAAATAAATAAATTCTTTTCTATTCCCATGACTCCAGACCAACCAAAATATAACTCAGTCCTAATGGCATTTGAAACCCCTGTGGTAAACAGAGCAGTTCAACTAAGTACTTGGGGATGGTTTTCATTACAATGTGCAAAGAAATGAATGTTTGATTGTTCTTTTGTAAATACCCTGGAGAACCCTGGGATGGTGTTTCTGGAAGATGAAAATGATTTGAGAGAGTTTCAGGTCTCATGAAGATATGTGATCTCTCTGAGTAATAGAGGGTGTGTTTTTTTGTTGGTGATGGTGGTGGTGGGGTCTTTGCATTTACAACTGTTGAGAATAACATTCCTTTCAATGCCCAATGCCCAATAACCCTTATATTCAATACTCAACTTATATTTTCCACTTCTTGCCTTTGTTTTATCTTTTATGTATTCCATGTTAGACCTGCATGTTTCAAAGTCCTCTCCTAGCAGAAGGAACTGTGAATGAACATAGCATGTTCTAAATTCATGTATGAGGCATATTGTATATTCCAAAGACGGTCTTAACAATATTTTTCATCCAACATGGTCTGCTAGAACCTTGCCACTACATCACCAAGAGTGGAGTCTCTGCCTCTCTATTTGAACCAGTATGGGCCTCCACCAATGAGTCAAATAAGAAGGATGCTATGTGATTTTTGAGGCCTGGTTGTAAAAATTCCATGAACTTCCACCTTGTTCTCTTGAGATGTTTGCTCTTAGAACCCAGCCATCACGTTAGGAGGAAGCCCAAGTAGTCCATGGAGAGGCCACATGAGTGCAGCATCTTGAAAGTGGATCCCCCTGCCATGGACAAGGCACCTCAGCTGATATACCATGTGGAGAAGAGGTCAGCTGTCTCTGCCACATCCAGCTCAAGTTACAAATCTATAACAGAATAAATGACTGTTGTTGTAAACCACTATGTTTTGGCGTGGTTTGTTACAGAGCAATACTGATCCTCTTAAAATACAGTAATTCTCACTAATTCATACCTATGGGAGGATATCAGACAGCAGTCATTTCTTAAAGTAAAATCCACAACCTTTATAAAGGATGCAGTTAGCAGCACTCTCAAATATGCAGAAATGTATACAAGGATAACGCAAGTACTTTCAAGGAGTGAGCCTTTAGGGACATACTTTAATAAAGAGGTAAGAGCAAGTTGTAATTAGCCTCTGGTTTGTGACGATGCATCCAAAACTGCTGGAAGAAGCAGGTACCTGGAGATAAGGCCTGCCCCCACAGGGTGCCCTACATTATTAATCGGCCGAGCAAACCTGTAGGCAAACAAACGTAGGCTCAGCTCTTGTTTGTGACAAGTTACAAATGTGCAGCATGTGAATTAATGATGATGTTTTACTATTCAAGAGCGACACAGATTGATGCCCACATTCCCTGGCACCATCAGAGTTAGAAAGAGTCACAGGACCCCTGTGCTTGAGGCTTAGGAAAAAAAGCCACCTGTGTTATTCTTAAGGTGCCACAAAGAGAATCTTCCATTGCCCTCTGGGGTGTGTCTCAGAAGTCAGAGTAGCACCTGCATCTCTCATTCCAAATGGGAAGCCATTGAAATAAAGTTTCTACACCAACTGAATAGTGAAGAATTCCATGAAAAATTAACTTTATTTCTACCAGCAATAGATTTATGCATGTTCTTTAAAAGTTCTTCCATCTTTTCAGGTATTTTCCTTCTGACTTCTACTCCCTGTACCCTCCATATTCCAAGCTTTTTCTCTCTGAAGAGCTTTCTTTATAAAAGCTTCTTGGACTGCCTTCTGCTCAATAATACCTTATCACCCCACTAAGGACATCCCTATCATTGCCACTGGTACCATCCCTACTTAAAGAAAATATGGTATAGGTATACAATGGAATATTATTCAACCATTAAAAAGAAGGAAATCCTGCCATTTGCAACAACATGGATGGACCTGAAGGGCATTATGCTGAAGGGAAAAAGTCGGACAGAGAACGACAAGTACTGTATGATATAACTTATATGTGGAATCGAAAAAAGTCAAACTCACAGAAAAAGAGAATAAGATGGTGGTTACCAGGGATTAGGAATTAAGAGGAAATGGGGAGATGTTGGTCAAAGGGTACAAACTTCCAGTTATAAAATGAATATATTCTGGGGATGTAATGTACACCATGGTGACTATAGTTAACAATATTGTATTATGTATTATATAACTGAAATTTGCTAAGAGAGTAATGTTAATATTCTCACCACAAAAAAAGGTAACTGTGATATGTTAACTAACCTTAATGATCAGTTCACAACGTATCAGTTTATCAAATTCTCATGTTGTACACCTTAAATTTACACAATATAACATCCCTACCGCTCCCACCAATAATATTCCTACCACCACAAACAATAACATCCTACTTCCCATCCTCCACAGATATCTTTCAATACCTAAGCATGCTACTACTATAGGGCTAACAGAATGAAGATATAGATTGGGAACTAATTAGTTATGGGAGAAAATTTGGTTTAATCTATTTTCTCTTATTGCTTAGGCTAGTAGATTTCAGTACCACTTACATAATGGTAATCTATCTTATTTTTCAGTCTTTTAAACACTTAAGAGGCCACAAGTGATCCAACAAATAAATCATTGTAAGTGTGGATTTTCCTCACCACAGATTTTTTCCATTGGAGTATCACAAGGCAGCGTTTACTTTTAACCTTTAAAAATGCTTGTAAAAATAATAGCCCTTATCTTGAACCTCAGTTACAATTATTACTTAAAGGGAAAGACAAAAATAGTTATCAATCAACATTGATTTACCAAATAAAGAGCACAGGGAATGCTAAGATGTGCCCAGAAAAATTCATAAAATGAAGGCATATGGCAGTAAAATTCAGCATGTCACAATCATAAAATAAATTAATAAAATAAGCCTCTGGATAATGAAGGAGAAATAATTGAAAATCCAGGGTCGACCACAGAAGCACAGACTAGCAGAGATGATCAATGTGCAAAAGGGAAGGAAATCAACAAGTCCAGAAGGGTTTTGCGCCCTGCCTAAATGACTACCCAAGTCTAAATGACTACCCAAGTCCCAAGTTATTAATTAAGTAGGAGGTTTCTTTTACTGGAATCAGGAGAAAATTCTGGAATTGGGCTTTTAAAGTTCCAGATTCCTACTTGAGGAGGCAAGTCAGTTTCAGTAATTCAGTACTTTGTGTCCAAGAGCTTCCCCTCCTCCCCTTCCCCCAAACCAGCTTTAATGCTGCTGACCGATTTGATCCAGCTCTGTGAGTAGGAATTCCCCCCAAGGCTCTCCATAGCCTCAGAAAAGACTGCAGATAATTTCCAGCAGTCAAAGTGAACCCCTCCACTTTCGGGGAAAGATAGAGCTGGCAGTCAAACTGCCTGCCAGGATAAACTCCATTTCTCTGATGAGACACCCTACCCTCTACATGCCGCCAGGTTAATCCAAATTCCCACACTCATTATCTGTGGTGGATGCCAGACAAATGCTGCAGACAGGAAGGAGGTCTCACTGAGCGGGGCTGTTCAGCACCTCTGAACAACACAGATGCGCAAGTTCAATCTGGGCTGTAAACCGGCAACCTGTCAGCTGCCACATGTGTTCACTGACAGTGCTTAATCAGCACTCATTCCATCTCCGAAAGGAAACACATATATACACATATGTACATATATGTACGCATGCATGCCACTTGAGAAATTTTCCTGGTGATAACAGCAAATTCCATATTTGCAAACACGTCTGCTGGGTAGCATGAAGTAGAAAGGGGTGCATATAACCCTCACTAGCCACTTCCAGGGACGGTTTACTCAATAAGGTTCCAGCACCCCCCAAACCCTGAAAAGGGCTTCTGTGAGTTAAAGAAGAAAGAAGAGGTCTGAGTATCCATCTACCGTCATTGCTTCGCCTCTGAAGCATCTGTTCCCATACAACTGTGATCCCTTTCGAGCCCCAGAACCCCACGAGCTGCCAACTCTTCATTCCATAAATACTCACTGAGCATCTCCTGTATGATCTACACTCTTCTCAGAATGGAAAAAAAAAAAAAAAAAAAAAAAGACAGGAAATAATAAACATAAGAATTAAGTAAAAATAGTAAAGTTTCTTAGGAGGTGAAAAAAGCTACAGATAATAGAGAAATAGAGAAGAGTAAAGGGAATTACCAGGGTGGGGAGTGACAGGGGATAAGTTGTTTTTTAAAAACTGGGTGGGCACGGTGGGTGGGTATGCTGAAAAGATGATCGTGAACAAAGATTTGAAGGATGTGAAGGAGTTAGCCAAGAGGATGTCTGGGGGAAGAAGATCCATCAAAATTATCTCCCCTGCCGAGAGACCACATTCAAGAACCACAACATGCTGAGGTGATTCAGAGTAAGCTGGGTGGGGAAATGCACAGTCCATAATAATTACACATTACATCTCCTGGGGTTTTACCACCCAAGTGTTGTTGCTCAGAAAAGAGGGAATCACTTTACCCATTTACAGACTTTTACAAAGTCTCTCACAATACAAGGACTTTGTCACTTTATATTAAACAGCAAAATGTTTCCTGGGGAAAACACGTTACTCAAAGGTGGTCTGAGATGTTTACTGAAGTCATCTGATGAGCTTGATTTTTAAAACGGAGGAAAATACATTTAACAAAAATTTTAAATAATCCCTGTAGCATAAAACAAAATTGTGGGTGCTTCAGTAAGCAGTCTTTTTTAAAATTTTTTAATTTTTCTACTACAGTTGACATTTAATATTAGCTTGTATTAGTTTCAGGTGTACAGCATGGTTGTTAAACAATCATATTAACAGCCTCAGTTCCCACGCTGTCCCCCTCCCCCCATCCGCCTGCAGCTGTCTGGGAGTTTCCCGTGATAGTGGGGTGCATCAACCCGAGCTCTATTTGGCCTTGATCAGCCCTAGACTCAAAGCTGCGAGATAACGACTGAATTCAATAGTGCCCTTTTTTCTTCCTCCTATAAAATAATCCCCTCCTTTCCTAGGAGCCGGGCCATTGGAGGCACGGCTTCCTCCCCGCTTGCTAATCCCCTCAGTAAACTTTGTCTGCTCGCTGCCTCCTCATGGTTCTCTCAGCGACACCATTCTTACACATATACTTTACAGAGTTTCTCCCTGATAGTTCTAGTACTTCTTAAATTAAGATTACTTTTAAAAAGTAATGCGGGAATTCTATAGACAAATGAAAATAAACAAGCTACTGGGATACCAATGAATCACAGGGAGTGTTGAACAAAAGATGCCACTTATTAAAAACTCCACTTATATAAAGTTCAAAACCAGGTGAAGCTAACCTTTGATGTTAGAAAGGAGATAGAGGCTGCCTTTGGGGTGGAGGGTGAAAGTGATGGAAGAGGCCAAGGGAAGGCTTTGAGCCCTTCTATTTCTTGCCTTGGTTGCTGGTTACTCAGGTGCGTTCATTTTGTGCTAACTCACTGGGCGGTACACTTAGGATTCATGGACTCCTCTTATTTATTTTATCTTCAGTAACATGAGATTTTTCTTTTTCTAAAGAGCAATGCAGTGCAGGTGGTTGCATTAGGGAGATAACACCGGTCCTAAATGAATAAGCACTTATGACTTAGGATAGAGTTTTTAGCGATAGCATCATTCATTAATTTTAAAAGCACCGAATTCCAAGCAATTTAGAGGAAAGTAAATATGATGAATTTGAAACCCCTGTTACATGCCCCCAAAAGTCCCTCTGGTGATGATAAAGACAGTGAAGGTGAAGATGCATGAAGAGTGTAGGAATAAAATGGTTTCCTGGAATGTAAACATGGGGAACAAAAGCATTATTTCCAAATGTATATGTATTTTAGGTAATGTAAAATATGCATGTATTACTAAATTAATAATTCAAATTTTAAACAGAAATTTAGTTATTTCAAATACATTTCTAAAAAGTTATATGGTAAATTTCTGGCCCCAAACTGTTGGCTGTATCTTTTTTTACGGAAAATTTGCTTTGGTTGTCTAATATAAGCTATATACGGCTCCTTGTTTCTTGTGGCTGACCAGACTCATAATCACAAATACGCACACACACACACACATAAAAAAACCCTCACCCAAGGATATATTTATTGATTTGAGAGAGAGAGGAAGGGAGAGAGAGAGAGAGAGAGAGAGAGAGAGAGAGAGAGAGAGAGAGAGAGAGAGAGAGAGAAACATAGCTGTGAGAAACACTGATTGGTTGCCTCCAGCACACGACGCCCCAACTGGGGATTAAACTTGCAACCTTTGGTGTTCGGAACAATGCTGCAACTGAGCTATCCAGCCAGGACCACTCACAAATATTTTGTATCAGCTTAGGAAACATGAAAAACTGATAACTGTTTAAATAAATGAATCCCACAGACCATGCTGCCCAAGATGGTAGCCACTATCCACATGTGGCTATCGAGCACATAATGTGGCTAGTGTGACTAAGGAGCTGAATTTTTAAATTTTATTAAATTTTAATTAATGTAAAATCAAATCTAAATTAAAAAATTGAAGAAGTATAAAATACTTTTGTTAAATACAACGTTATTTTATAGTATATGTCACTTTATCGAAACTTTAGCATTTCAATTAAAATGTGATACAAGTGTAAATTATATACCAGATTTCAAAGATCTAGTTTATAAAAAAATGTACGATATTTCATTATATGTTGAAAAAGTATTTTAGATATATTGGGTTAATTTAAATGCATTATTAAAATTAATTTTACCTGTTTTTACTTTTTTAACATGGCTGCTAAAAATTTAAAATTACATAGGTAGCTAAAATTATATTTCTATTAGACAGTGCTGTTAAGAAATAAAATGTCACTTTTGATCAGAGACTATAGAGGAGAGATAAAAGAATGAAAAAATCAAAGCTGGAAAAACCAATATATTTGAAGATCTGATTAATAACTATGGCAGAAGAAGTTGGGGGAGGGATAGCCCAAGAAGCCCGTCCTTCTTTTAAGAGACCATGGTCAGCTAAACTGAGACTGACCCAGGCAGCAGAGCAAACGCTATCTGCGATTCCGCAGCCAGCAAGAAATCCAATGACCTCGTTTTTGCTAACTCTTAGAGGATTGCTATATCTGTTATTAAAGAAGCAAGAAGAATGACAGACACCAAACACATGTCTTTCTGGGGTGACAAAAGAGAGGAGGGAGTTTTAAATTGCCCTGCTCCAAATCTCCCCTCCATTAGAGCTTTGGAGGAGGATTAGAAAACACAGTTACAGCAAATATCTAGGTGGAAAGATTTGTTTTAACAGAATCTAGAAAGTACTATACAGTACTTGATTCATGGGAGCCTATGGCAACTCTGTATAGCTGGAGACAGCCAGTATCAGGAACTCACTGTAAAAAGAGAGGAGACTGACCCTTGACTACATACCCATGGCCTGTGATTCTTCATGGTTGGTATTTGGTCAATGGGTTTCTCATTGACTTGGTACACTTTCCAAAGTATGCTTCATGATACAACTAGGTATTCGGGGAGGAGGAGAAGCAAGGGTAAAGTTCTTAAATCATATTTGAGAAATGCTGAGTTAAACTCAGTAAGCAAGTTTCTTACTGCAGACCTTTTTAAAACCTTGACTCTTCTAAGAAGCATCATGACCCCCTAAAAGGCTTACAATGCACATGCTTCCTAAATACACTGGACTACAGAAGCTCTTTTTCCCAGGAGCATTGCAGGGAAGACACACATCGAGAGGCACTGGCCTAGGACTTCCGGGTAAGATGGAGGTGTAGGTAGAGAGGCTTCACCTCCTCACATAACCATAGAAAGAATTATAACCAGATCTGAAAACAAATAACACCTACAATCATCAGAAAATTTAGCTGTATAGAAACCCAACAATCAAGGATTTAAAGAAGCCACATTCATTCAGATGGATAAGAGGGGTGGAGTTGTGGAGATGGGTGGAGAGGTGGTGGTGGTGAAACAGATGGTCCCACATTCAATGTGGTGGGTAAAAATTGGGAGGAATACCTTGGGAGTGAGTATTTCCAGCCCTAAGCCAGACTGTATAGCCCAGGGTTCCAGCACTGAGAAGATAAATCGCCATTATTTCTGGCTGTAAAAACCAGTGGGAGTTGGGGCAGCAGAAAAAACTGCTGGATTTTCACTGCTTAAAGGGCCCACATGGACTTAGAATATAAACAAACTCGCCCCCTCTGGGTTTCACCACCAGGGCAGCACCTGGAAGGATGCCAGTTACACATGAAAAGTGGGTGAAGTGACTGGAAATGGGGCGAGTGCCAGGCAAACCTCCAGAAGCCAGGCAGCAGCATTGTCCCCTCTCTGAACCCTCCGCTCAAACAGAGCCACAAAGCAGTTAAGTGGGATTCCCCTCCCAGGCAATTTCCTAAGGCTCCACTCCACACGATTTACAGGTGCCTTTTTTCCTAAGACAGGGAGTAAAAGCAGCTCTACTTAATACACAGAAACACACAGGGAGGCTTCTAAATTGAGGAGATAAAGAAATAGGGCCCAAATGAAAGAACAGAACAAAACCCCAGAAAAAGAACTAAATGAAATGGAGATAGCCAACCTATCAGATGAAGAGTTCAAAACACTGGTGATCAGGTGCTCAGAGAACTCATTCAGTATGGCAACAACATAAAGGAAGAAATGAAGGTTACACTAAGTGAGACAAAGAAAAATCCATAGGGAACCAACAGTGATGACAAGGAAGCCAGGATTCAAATCAACAATTTAGAGCATAAGGAAGAAATAAACATTCAACCAGAACAGAAATAAGAAAAAAGAGTTAAAAAAAAAAAATGAGAATAGACTTAGGAACCTCTGGGACAACTTTACACATACCAACATCTGAATCATACGGGTTCAAGAAGGAGAAGAGGAAGAGCAAGAAATTGAAAACTTATTTGAAAAAATAATGAAAGAAAACTTCCCTAATTTGGCAAAGGAAATAGATATCCAAGTCCAGGAAGCACTGAGTCCCAAACAAGTTGGACCCAAAGATGAACACACACAAGGCACATCATATTTAAAATGTCAAAGGTTAAAGATAAAGAGAGAATCTTAAAAGCAGCAAGAGAAAAGCAGAGTTACCTACAAAGGAGTTCCCATAAGACTATCAATTGATTTCTCAAAAGAAACTTTGCAGGCAAGAAGGGACTGGCAAGAAGTATTCAAAGTGATGAAAAGCAAGGACCTACAACCTAGATTACTCTATCCAGCAAAGCTATCATTTAGAACAGAAGGGCAGATAAAGTGCTTCTCAGACAAGGTAAAGCTAAAGGAGTTCATCCTCACCAAGCCCTTACTCTATGAGATGTTAAAGGGATTTATTTAAGAAAAAGATCAAAACCATGACCATTAAATATTCAACACCATCAACAACTGAATTAAAAAAAAAACTCTAAGCAAACAACCAGAAGAGGAACAGAATCATAGATGTATGGAGATCATTTGGAGGGTTATCATCTGGGAGGAGGAAGGGGGAGAATGGGGGAAAGGTTCAGGGATTAAGAGGCACAATTGGTAGGAACAAAATAGGGAGATGTCAAGAAATAGAGAAGCCAAAGAACTTAACATGCACAACCCATGGACATGAACTAAGGGGAGGATTGCTGGAGGGAAGGGGGGTACTGGGTGGAGGGGGGCAAAAGGGGAAAAATTGGGACAACTGCAATAGCATAATCAATAAAATATACTAAAAAATAAAGAGGCACTGGCCTAGAAGGAAGAAACTCTTGCTCTTCATCCCTTTTGGTTTCACACTCAGCCTAAAAGGCACATTACTGCCTGCTCTCAGCATGGCTCAGAGGCAACAGGAGCCAGCACCTGGTTGTTATCCCACCTTGTCCATTGCCAGATTCCTTCGGGGGCCTCTTTTAATAATTGTGGGAGCAATACATCTAAGGCGCCCAAGTCCACAACTATGTACTGGAGAAGGAGACATCTGTCCCATGCCTGCAGGAATGCCCAGGCTGGCCTACAGCCACCCCCAACACCTGGCCTCAGGCACAGTTACCAAACCTGGGCACCACCAATCTCCTCCCAACAAGGCGGGGAAGGAGGAGATATTAGCTTTCCCAAGGTGCCAAATGCTAACCACAAGGGTGGAAAGGTCTCCTGAGAAGAGAGAGCTATGCCCAGGTCTCATTCCTCCCTAGAACAAAGCGTTCATGGGCACAGGTCTGCTACCCCCGCACGTTTACTTTCTCTTTCTCTTCTGGTCTTTTGCCTGTTCTACCAGCCTCTAGAATAGTTTCTGGTTCCTTGGATTTGGGGCAATTTCTCTGCAGAGACCACAAAGGAATGCAGGCCTGCCAGCCACAGGCTGCCTGCGGAACCAACAACAGGCCACTCTCTTCTGTGCATATCTCAATGCCATTTTTAGGACTCCCAAGTTCGTTTTTTATCTGATTTAACTACAAGTTCTTCTAGTATTATTACTTCATGTGATATGTGCTCTGAATGCTAAAAATTACATGAAATTCCAATGCTTTTCACGGGCAAGTTCTTATCCCCTAGTCAGGTATTAAAATTTAGTCACTTAATACAAAATTACACTGAAGAGGACAATGAAGATAGTTCAGCGAACCCATGGAAAAAAAGAACATCTCAAATTGGAAGTGAAAACATAAAATGAACAACTCAGAACCATCCTACAAACAACACAAACACATGAGTTCTATGGGACAAAGGGCAGTACTTTGTCATAACCCAAAGACATTCTGGATCAGGTCTTGCAAAACTATGTTCTTAGGAGGGGAGAGGCCCCTCAAATTCCTTTCACAGAGGTCGTCAATCACCTCACCCTCACCGCCACACCACCAATGGCGACTGCTGACTTTTAGCCACCGACAGGGTTGACAGCCCCTCCCCTGCTGAAACCCTTCCCTCAGCCTCCATCACCAGTATCCTCGGAGTTTCCCTTGGGCCTCTCTAGACTGTTCCTTTCTGCCTCTTTTCTCTGCACAACAGTAAATGCTAGAATTTCCCAGAGCTCAGTTCGAGGTCCTCTTCTTCTCACCCTCCCTTCCTTCCTCAACAATTTCATCCATGACCACAGTTTCTCTGACCATTTGCCAGCTGGGTCTCTGCCCCGAGCGCCTGGGCCATAGAAACAATGGCATGTTCCTCAGGCTTCCTCATCTCAGCAGAAGCCCCCATTCATCCAGGTGCACAAGCCAAACCAGCCTGGTGCCCCCCGTGCCCACATGCCATCATCCAATCTGTCAACAGCCCTGGTGATCCGCCTGGCTCCAGTTTGTAAACCTATCCACCTCCCACATCTCCACCAGGCTGCCACCACCTAAACTTAACTGTCTACAAAGGGCTTCTGGGTCCCGGGTTGATGCAGGGGGAGAAAGGAATGCATAAGAATTTGTCTCACTTTGGGGGAGTAATCAAGACAAGCATATGACCGCCTCCCTCTCTGCAGGCTCCAATTCACTTTAACTAACCTCCCTGGACAGAACAGGAAGATCGCAGGCCAATGAAAATAGTAGGAGGACAGAGGATCAAGAGAGGCTGGGATGGAAGAGAAACTTTGTAAGAAAACAGAGACCTCTAGACAGCAGCTCCTACAGTTTCTCCTCCCACTGTGAACTCAAAGCCTGTAAGCATCCTCCTACCTCCTTCCCCAGCCTCAAGGGAAAGGGTGACCGGTTCCATATGCACAGCTCAGTCCAGTTGTGTGGGCTCCCCCTTTTATCATCTCTACCTTCTATTAACACTCCCCTCTCTACTGGTACATTTCAGCTTTTAAAGATGCTCAGATCTCCTATTTACAACAAAACTTCCTTTTACCTATACTCTTGTCTTAGCCACCACACCCTCTCTCTCCTTCTCAACTTCTTTACTCTTAAATCCATGCCAGGGAGGCCTCTGCCTGTTCCGCCCCATGAAAATTGCTCTTGCAAGATTTATCAGTGGTCCAACCAGTGGGCCACTGCCCAATGGGTTCCAACTTGACCTCTTTCCTGCTTTGACACTGTTTTCTAATCTCTTCCCTCAGACTTTGTAACATTCACGCTCTCTCCTTTCTCCCCCTGCTTTGTGAAAGTTCTTCCTTGTTCTCCTTCTCTGGATGCTCTCCAGAGCTCCAGCCAGGGTGCTGTCCTCTCCTTTGCAAGCGTGAGTGAGTTCCCATCACAAGTCATCCTGTCCCATGGCTTTGCCAGCTTACCAGTGACTCCTTGAAGTGCAGTCCTTGGCCCATTGCTGGTCCGCAAATGTTTTGTCACCAGCCCGGAACAAGACAGGTACAACAAGTTCAAGTAAGCATTTAGGCACTTTCCCAGCTACTCAACATTGCTGCCATATTTTTGTTGTATTTTACAAAAGTATCACTTCTTAATGGATTGAAAAGCAAAACAAACAAAACCTGGTCCTTCACCACATATAATTTGAGATCTTGCAGTTTTTAAAACATGATTTGTTTACACTGAAAAACCAAGAGACTTCACAATAGGAAAATAAAAACATTATCAACATCTCTAAAACAAAGGAAGCCAACTCATCAGCCAAACAACAAAGAAGTTCTGATGATATGGGGTTCATGTTCCAACCAGATAACGAGGAGCTGATGGTAGGTCGTGGCTGCCCCCTGGAGAAGGGCGTGTGCCACCAGGTGACCACCTGAACCATGTCCTCACCGCCATTACCTGCCTGCCCCTGTGGGCCTCTGAGTCTGCACCTCAGACAACCACACCCCCATTCTTAGCCACCTCCTGAGCTTCAGCCCAACAACCACAACTGCCTTCTGGAATGTTCCTCTGAGTGTCCCACTGTTCTCTGAGTCTCAACAAGTCCCTTACCAATCTCTTCATTGCTCTGCTCCAAATGGTTCCTCACCGTGCTCCCCATCCTCACAAAGGACTTCACACATTGGCCACCTGTGTGGCATCTTAGACTTCTCTCGCCCTTGTTCGACACCAAGTCTTAATGGTTCTCCCTCTGCACTTCTTTTTTAATTTGTTCACTCACAAATGTTTATTAGGTTCTGGAGACACAACAATGAACGGGATGCCCCATCCCCCAACAATGCCTCACTTCTCACCCTCAGCCTCTGCCCTGCCCAGCCCCCAGCTCATGTTCTTGCACACCTAGGGTACTCTCATTGCTGGAGTTACACACCATTTAGCCTTCTCCCAAACCCCCGCCAGATCTGCCTTTTAAAAATGTCATGATTCTCTTGGTTTGGGAGGAGATGGGGTGCAGCAAGGAAAGGGAAACCTTTCAAACCTAATTTCCCTTTCACTCTGAATTTGCACTAATTAAATTAGATTCTCTGCACTGCACTTATGGAAACGAGGCTCTGAATACTCAACAATCAGTCAAATAACTGATAAGTCATTTATATACCACAGGCAAAGTTTCATAATCCTGGGGGTTGGGGACTTTTTGTTTCATTAAAAGGAGCCAATGAATTTTATTTTTAAGTCCTCACTTGAGAATATGGTTTTTATTGATTTGAGTGAGAGAGAGAGAGAGAGAGAGCAAGAAAGAGAAACAATAATGTGAGAGAGAAACACAGATCAGTTGCTTCCTGTATGTGAACTGACCGGGAACTGAACCCGCAACCTTCTGGTGTATGGGACAACACTCCAGTCACCTAAGTCACCGGGCCAGGGCAAGCCAATGAAATTTTTTAAATTTGTCAGGTTCCTTTCTTTAGAGATCAAGGTATAAGCAAAATCATTTGGTTCTCTGAAGGGCAATGCATCTAGTTTAAGTGAGGTCACTGAATTTCTGACCATACACTGGGACCCCCAGAGGCCAAGCTAGGGGTCCCCTTAATTGTCCTCACTTTAAAGGCACCGTGGTCCAGCGTGAGATCAAATAAACGTAGTTCTCAGTAGATCATGCAGGTCAGTGCAACACCTCCATCATAAAAGAGAATAAATCTAAAGGACCGAGCTCAGAGCTGAGGACAAAGCTCCCCACCTTACCTGGACAAGGTGTGACCTTCTCCCATAAGAAATGAGGCCTAGAGCCCCAGCCTCCATTGAGGGGAGGTGCTCCAAAATTGTCCCCACATACCAGACACAGTTGCCCAACCCTGTCTTCTGGCTGGGCCACCCCACTCTCAGTCTGTGAGAACTATGTGGAAGAGACCGCCTGGCCCGATGGTCACAAATGTGGCCTCTGGGTCAGGCAGGCTGGGTTCAACTCCCAGGTGCGACTTTCCCAGGTGTAGCTCTGGGCAAACTTCATAGCTTCCCTGTGCCTCAGTTTGTTCACCTGTAAAATGGAAATAAGTCTTCAGAGGCATGAGATGAGGGTGAAGAGTATAATACACGTAAAGCCCTCTAGCACAGGTGTGCTTGGCACATAGCGGGAGTAAAATCCCATCTAACGTTCAAATAAACCTATAGATACATACATATGAGTTAGCAGTATATAATGTAGCCAGAGAGATCAATCTTCATTGATTCATTTTTTAATCTTTTGGCTTGTCTGTACTGCTACCTCAGGGAAATTCCTGCCCCTGGCGTCTAGGGCTCCAAGCCATTTCCTGCCTGCTTCACCTAAGCCGGCTTGAGTGAGTGCTCTTGTTTCATGGATTCTACAGAACCCTGCCCAGAACAGTCCTCCTCCTCCTTTTGTCCATCTTACACTCCAATCAAGCAGGACTTGACTCTTTCTTGGCCTTGAACCTTTATCTCACGCTCCTCTCCACGCCAGGCACAGCGTCATCCACCTCGCCCCTCCATCTCCAGAAGTCTATTCCTCACTTTTCCAGAACCTCATTCTGTACCACATCTCTCCAAAATCCTCCCCCAGCTACCCAGCCATGGAACCTTCCTGTTCCGCCCAAGTCCACAGGCGCCTCCACTAGGAAGGAACCAGCCCAGGCTCCATCATGTAGCTGCCCCAGTTCCTGGGCAAAGCCCTCCTCTCCTCTGGGCTGTTTCCACCTGTCTAGAAGGGAGATATCACTGCCAGGACAGCCTTTTGAATGGAATTATTGTGAAGCACAAACCAGAAAATGTGTGCAATGACTGAAAACTTTAAAGTGCTTTCCAAACACAGAAGCACTTTTCCAAGATGCTCCAAAGTTAGGGCAAAGTAATTTGAAGATGAACCTGTAGGCTCTTTATTCCATATCACTGTCTCCTTTACAATCCTCAGGGAGCTCTGAAGAACAGGAAATTCCAGGGGGCCCCACAAACCCACCAGCTGTGCAAGCCAGGCTCCGGAAGTACCTGGCGGCTATCTATACCTCTGTCTCAAGGGAACAGAAAACAAGCATCGCTGCGCTCCCACAGCCTCGCTGCTCTTCGTCCCTAGAGCGTTCTGTTCTAGGACTCGGAAAACACAGTCTCTCCAAATCTGCCCATAAATATGAATTTCAAATGTTCTGTGGTCCATAATAAATAATTTACATAAAGGGTTGGTTGGAAGGAGCACAGCAGGATACAAGGAGAAAACAGAATGCAGTCGCCCAGATTTAATTTGAGCAGCCAAAGTGCACAGAGAAATCCTTAGACCGCAGTGAAAGGAAATAGAGCATCTCTTTACATCTCCCTTCGCCTTCTGTGAAAACTCGTGGCGGAGAGGGGCTGTAAATTATGGCATCTTCAGCTAATTTTACAGGACACAGATACAAACGACTTTATTTTTCTTAATTGTGGAAAATAATGAAATTGCCTTACCCTCTTCCTATCCACGTTCTCTTTCCAAAGGTTCTAATTTAAAACATTTGGCGGAAAAATAATACTGGGGCATTGTTCTTAAGGAAAAAAAATTATAATCACTTTGAGTTTAATTCTAATATGCAGAGAAGAACATAAGCTTGTCCTGCATGATGGTACAATGACAAAATGAGTTAATTACCAACTCATCGTAAGACAGATGTACTTGTCATAGAAACACAGGCCATTATTTCACACAAAATAATGACCCAGATAAAAAGTAATGACTGCAAGCTGTAGCCGCCAGTGACACAGCTTCATCTTGGCCTAAGTGAATGGCAATTAACAAGTGCCACCACTATATATATATACACGGGGACCAAGCTATTCATCAAGTATTCACTGAAAAAAACACAAATGGTTTTAAGTATATTTCTTCCCAGGAAGCTCCTGTGGTCTTCTGCCTGTGTGATGACAGAAAAATTTACAATGTGTAAAATTCTGCCATCAGCTAGAACAGCTGTTGACCCTGCAGAGGGGCTTTCGGCTCTCCTCTGCTCTTTGCACACTGAGGTGGTGTTTTCTCCAGAAATCCTGTCCAACAACAGAAAAGAGGAGCAGAGGAAAGGGGGCCCAGTTCCATCAATCTGTCTCTCTTCTTCTGGTTGTCATGGCCACTGGCCTAGAAACTAAAGCCACAGCCAGCACAGATAGCCCAGAAATGCTGGAGGCTTCCAGGTCCAGCTCTCAGCCATGAGAACGCAGGAGTGAAGGGTGGGGCAACTTCAGCATACCTGGGTTGTCCAAGGTGGGAAACTGTACTTCCTCCCTGCTGAGCATGACCATGAACTACCTCTCTGTGGAGAGGAACAGAGGCGAGAGACCCCAGCATACACATCTGAAGAAAAACTCTGGGTCAGAAATCTCAGGGCTGCCCTAGTGGGTAAGTTGTCTAGTCTGTCTGGCCCCAATAGTTCTTACTGGAAAACCAGGTATACAGCAGGTGCAGGATGACAGAGTGGGCTTTAAAGTGTATAATTTTTGGCCCTGGCCAGGCAACTCAGTTGGTTAGAGCATCATCCCAATACGTCAAGGTTGCAGGTTCAATCCCCAGTCAGGGCACATACAAGAATCAATCAATGAATGCATAAATAAGTGGAAAAGCAGATTGATGTCTCTCTCTCTCTCTCTTTCTCTCTTTCTCCTTCCTCTTTCTCTCTCAAATCAATTTTTAAAAATTCAAAGTGTGTAATTTTTAAAACATTAAAAACAGACTGAGCAGATGTCAATGACTAATTTAACTAACTATAAAACGAACCATCAGATACTGATGTACACACACACACATAACACAATTAGTGTGGGAAAAAAATAATGGTGGGATAAGAATAAAAGTTTTAAATAGAAACTGGTTTATCCTTCAGGCATATAAACCATAACTGATGTTCTCTCCTCTGTTAGACGGATGTCCATCTACACTTCAGACACTATAGATACACAGCATCCAAGTGCCTGCTAATCAAGACACTGTCTCCTTAAGACCTGATATGGGCAACATGCAATGGGTCAGCCACCCAATGATCAGGTTTGGTTAAGACCAAAGCTCTAAGTCACAGGTTTTTAAAAGAGCATATCTGATAGTACAGCCAGTGCCTCATGCCCTCCTCTTACCCACTTACCCTCAAATATTCCAAGCACCTGAGTCTGAATTACAAAACGATTTCTAAAACTATTTTTTTCCACAGTATTCAGATCATGGTGTAAATTCCACCTCCCAAATGCCCCTACCCGAGTTTATTAGAACACGTTATTTGCAGCAATCAAGAGAAGATGGGCCTATTTAAACAGACATCTACATGAGTTACACAAACACTCATGTTCTCAGGCTTATGCACGTGTGAAAAAGCAACGCTTTCCCCCCCATTTCGTAAGTAATAATATGAATTCTACCAGAATAGAAAGAGTCTCCACCATCCTAGTAAAATTACCATAAATTTTGACCTAAGAGATCATTTGATTCCTAGTTTACAGCCTTGGCCCTGCTCATACGGGAGTAGTTATTCTCAGGACCTTATAAAGCCTAAACGCTCAATAAATGTGAAGGGAAGGAGGCAGGAAGGGAACAACAACAACAAAAAATCATTGAGTGTTTAAAAGGACAATTTAATTATTTCACTGTGCTGCAAAATTCCTCTCAACAGCCTCCCACTGCTTTTACAGCCCAGTCCTGGCCCCTTCTCCTACCCCTCACACACATTCCCTTTCTCCCCAAAGGCCCACTGATCTGTTGACTCCCCTGGCTCCCTCCAGCCTCAGGGCCTCACACATGCTGCTGCCTCTGTCTGGAGGGCTACCCCTTCTGCCCAGCCCAGGCAACCACTAGGTAACCTCTCTTCACCCCTTTGACTCAGACCATACCCGGTACCCAGACCACACCATGTCTCTGGTTGCTCAGCCCCCTGCTCCCCTCCTGGTGAAAGCTCATCATACCCCTTCAGGGTTTACCTGCCTGTTGGGGGGACCACAGGGCAGGGACCACGCCTACTTTGTCTTCTGTATCCAAGCACCTAGGACTATTTCTGACCCAAAGTTAGAAGAAGCCACTGCTCCCCTCCTGGTGAAAGCTCATCATACCCCTTCAGGGTTTACCTGCCTGTTGGGGGGACCACAGGGCAGGGACCACGCCTACTTTGTCTTCTGTATCCAAGCACCTAGGACTATTTCTGACCCAAAGTTAGAAGAAGCCAACACAGTTATTAATGAATTCACTAGTTGATTGACTGGATCTGAAACAAATCATAATCACCTCTGCAGGGCAGGCAACTGTCAATTCTTGTGGAAGACTGGGTGAGGGAGCACAAGATAAGCATTAAGCAATGAACTGAGCCCCATCTGGGCAAGGGCCTTCCTTCCACAGTAAAGGTAATCATATTGAAACTTAGGTGCACCCTGCCATGAGGCAGTAAACCTCACATGGTAGGAAGAGGAGCTCAAAACCATACACGTTTCTGGGCAGAGAGGGGAACACCTTGCAACTGGACAACTTTCCCTGAGTCTACTGCATGCAAGTGACCACAGGACCCTAGTGTGCTCCCATCCCACGAAAGGAAGGGGACTGGTGGCAATGGAGACCCTCAGGACAAGTGGAAGGTGGGATCTGTGGATTTCACACCACCTTGAGAATTTGAGGGGTGTCATGGCGGTGAGGCTGCAGGCCTGTCAGCTGTTAACGTCACTCCAGCCTTAAAAGGCAGGGCCCAGGGTTTGGCCAGCCTGGAAGGAAGGGGAAGCCACACCGTCCCAGAGTCAGCTTCAGCCTGAGCAATGTGTGCGAGGGGGCTGCATCCCTGTGGGGTCTGCCCAGGCCGGAGGAGACGCTGGCTCCAGCCCAGCTCGCAGAGGACCGCTGATCTGCCCTAAGTCAGCCCCTTGCCTGTTCTTCAGGGGAGAGCCCCGTTTCAACTGTATCCTGACTGCAGGGCTCACCTTGTTAATGAACTCGGGGATGATTTTTTGGTCTGCCAGGTGAAGTAAGGAGGAACAGCAATCTAATTCCAAGATGTAGCCTTCATTGTGATGATCAGTTTTCTGAGACCTGAAGAGAGAGGAAAAAGCACATATGCGAAGATTACAACTTTGCACAATATAAAAAAAAAGTGTAGGTGTTTACGAAAGCTCTAAATTATTTCCTGAAAGTAAATGCCAAAAACTCACTGCTGAAAAACAATTTATGGTAAACAACTCAAATAATATGGAGAGGTCTATATCATAGAAAGACCTCACAGACAAGTCATCAAGTAAAAGACATCATTCTAGAATGAGGGGGTTAGCACAGCATGGCTTATACATTCAACAACAACAACAACAACACACACACACACACACATGCACACGCACATGCACACACACACACGCACACACACACACTCCAGTAATGTATCTTTAATATACTAGCTCTATCTCTTTGGCTATATCTCTTAATTTTTTTCCACCTTTTCTGAAAAGAATATATTCATATATTTACCACTTAGAAAATTTAAAAACATTTAAGACTTTCAAAGCATTCAATCCCTGTAGAGGGCAATCTGGCAAAATCTATCAAAATTAAAGATGCGTTGAGAAAAAACTATAAGGCAACTAAAGTGGAAATTCTGGGAAAAGAGTAGATAGCTGAGGTCCTGGCTGGTGTGCCTCAGTTGGCTGGAGCCATTGTTCCATAGACTGAAAGGTTGTGGGTTTGATCCCCGGTAAGGGCATATACCCAGGTTGAGGGTTCGATCCCTGGTCAGGGTGCATACGAGAGGGCAACCAGTCAATGTTTCTCTCTCTCTCTCTCTCTGCCCCTCTCTCCTTTCCACTCTCTCTAAAAGCAATGAAAAAAAAAAAATGTGTACTCGGGTGAGGATTTAAAAAAAAAAAATGAACTGCTGAAGTAAACACCTGCAGCCTTCCTGCCATCACCCCACGCAGGTGGTGGGGCTGCTCCCTGCCTTCCCCATCGTACGGACATGCACGTGATATGTTATGCACATTCAGGAGAACCAGAGGCAAGTGGTCACCAGAAGGACATTCCACTGCTTCAGCCCTTCCTTTCAGGAGCGACTGTATGACACGAACTTGGGTCTATGACCTCCTCAAGCCACATGGCTGCCAGAAATGGAAGGTGACTCCTTGGCCCAGCCAGGTGTCAGGCAACAGGAAGTGGGGCTGTAGTTAAGGGTCAACAGAACATGCTCTCTCTCCCTGGGGAGTGGGACTTAGAGACCCAGTCCCTGGGCTCTGTCTAGGACTCACCCCACACGCACAGCCACTCCCCCCAGCTGAGGCTGACAAGCCTACTTACCAGGAACTCCACCAAGCCAGCCCCTGTGAGACCAGTTGTGACCAGAAAATTCTTAAGAAATGGGCACTTGCACACTGAACTCCTGAAATACATATACCCCACAGAAAAGTTTCTGCACGCCTACTTGCTATAACATTTTTAAATGAATTTCTAAGATTCTTATATATCATTCAAGGCAATTCATGTTACTACTAACCATCTGGGTATGATTTACAAAAAATTCAAAAGTGAAAATACTAAAGATGATTTGGTTCTCCCCAGGTACGCAACTGTAATTGGGTAAGCAAACATCAATAGCATATTTTGATTTTATTTTTCCTTTTAATAGTCCTTTCAGGAGTAGAGACTGAGGCACATACTTTTGAAATATAAAAGAATAAACTGATTCCAAGCTTCTCAAACTGGGATAAACTAATTCCAAAAGAATAAGCCAATTCTGCAACCCGCTCTTCTTGCCTTAAAAACTGCATCAGAGGCTAGGTTCGTATTCTCATTTTTCCCCTACGTTTTTATCCTCACCTCTAAACAAAAGACATACTAAGAGGAACTAAGGCAGAAGATTCGAGGCTTCTGAAAGAGAAGTTTGGTCATGACATACCATCGTATGTTCTGTGTGGGGTGTCAAACAACAAAGACAGGCATGGGAGGAGGAGAGTTCTAAGATGTGAGAGTCTCTGCTGCTCTGTTCCATGCAGACTAATGTCACATTGCATGAGGTTATTTATTAATACCCATGGATACCCAGTGAGGTTTTAGATAATCGGGTTGAAAAATAGTAATCATTTTAAATAAGTCAAAACGGTATTTACTTGGTTAAACACCCATACAGTGAATGGAGGAAAAAAAGAGTCTGTCTTAATTCATAAGAGATCATCTTTAGCACAGGATCTAATAACTACCTTCTTCGCTTTTGGAACAAGAAGTTCTGTACGAAGAAAGATAGCTCTGATTCATTCCGCAGCTAATTATCTCAGTTACAACTGAACTGAAAGAAGTACAAAAGATCAACAAAAATCAGCATTATTATAAGATTTTTAGATGTAACATGGAAAATCATATCTCGGTCTCTGGTCTCTTGGAAAAGCAAATCCAATGCATATTGGAGGACTAGATGAGCAACTAAGAAGTCTCCTGTTGCCTTTAGGAATTACCTCCACAATTTGAAATGAAAACATAGTAACCCTGAAGAGTGTATGAGGGCAGAGAGGGTGGCAGAGACCCCTACACCCTCTGAGAACAGGTGCTGGCTGCCCACACCTTTAAAGTCAGCGCTCTGTGAGGGTACTGGGCCGGAGCTGGGGGGAGGGCACGGTCACACAGAAACCCTCCCCCTGCCACAAACCCTATGAAAAACAGCATCAAATACAAGCTAAGGACTGCCTGTAGGGCTGCCAGGAGGAGTCTCTGGGCTCCTCAGCATTGCCAGGTAACCCCCAGTGATCTCCATCTCCTGGAGTTCAAGCCTTTGTCCAATTCTTCCCATTGAATGAGGGCAGGACCTGCGACTTGCTTCCAATCAACAGACCATAGCAAAGGGGATAGGATGTCACTCCCATGGTTACATTACATTGGAAGACTGGAGCTAGAGGCTCCCCTTGCCTGCCTTGAAGAAGTTGCCATGTTGTGAGGGGCACACGGCAAGGAATAGTGGGCAGCCTCGGAACAACACTAAGCAAGAAACAGATGTCTCAGTCCTACCACTGCAAGGAGGTGAATTCTGCCAACAACCCGAGGAAGCACAGAAACAGATCTTTCCCCAGTTGAGCTTCTGATGAGACCGCAGGCCCAACCAACACCTATAATGTAACCCAGGAGACCCGAAGCAGAGAACCCAGATATGTGACAGAAATTGTGAAATAATAAATGCATGTCGTTTTGAGCCAATGAGTTTGTGGAATTTGTTACAGAGCCCCAAAACTAATAACAGTTGTTGGGGAGGAAAACGTGGCAGCTTCATGCTCAACACAGGCCTCCCACTGGCGGCCAGGTGTAGGCAGGACCACAAGATCAGTCAAGACAGCTGAGAGCAACCCTGAGGGCAAGGAGCACCCTGGCACTGAGAAGCAGACATCCCCCAGGAAGTGGCTCCGGGGCCATGACCAGGCCCTCTGTGGCATCACAATAGGAGAGAGTAGATATTCTGCAGTCAATCAAGTTCCACGAGCCAACCTCCTTTGTTTGCTCAAAGGCCACGTCCTTGTATCATCCTGGAAAAGCACATGGGAAACCACCAAACTTCCCCTGCACTTAAGCCCAAATGGCTTCCACTTCTGAAAAGGCCAGAGAGATCTGGGTTTATACCAGAAGGATAAAGAGGGACAGGAATGCATTTCTGGAGATGCAGGATTAACTACCAGCCAAAGCCTCCCTTACCTGGAAATTAACACCAAACACTCCGAGATTAAATGTAGATACTCTTAAGAAAGGCATTGCAAACAATGAAATAATTTCCCATCTCCCTCCATCCCCTACTTCATAATTTTCTCTAATTAGTTAGAGGCTACAAGTTCTAAAATTAACTAAGTGGGTCATTTACCAGCTGTGTGCCTTTGGATAATTTATTTAAACGTTCTGTGCCTCGGGTTTTTTCACTTTTAAAAGGGGATATTATGAATAGCTATCTCTTAGCTTCATTGTAAAGATAAGTAAGACAAAAGCATGTAAAGTCTTTCCTTGGCATAAGGCATGGCATGAGGCTCAGGCTCAACAAATATTAGCTGCTGATGATCTATTACTATTACCTGTAATTGCATTCTTAATTATACCTTCCTAGCACTCTTCACAGTTCATAATTATTCACTCAATAAATATTGACCACATTGTTACTATGAGCCCGACACTCTACGCTGGTCTCCATCAACAGACAGAAGAGACAAAATCTCTGCCCTTATGGAACTTACAATCTAGTGGAGGCAAATACATGAGCACATAGCAGAGTATTTGCAATGGCAGTTTAAGTGTAAAAGGAAAAGAAACACAGCAAGGTAAGGAGAATGAGGAGGGACAGGGGGAGCTACAGTTTAAGAAGAATGGTCAGGGCAGCCTCATTGAGAAGGTGACATTTGGAATAAAGATCTATAGGAGGTGAGGGAGTTGACCATGCTGATATCCAGGAAAGAGCTTCCAGGTAGAGAGAAGAGTTCATGCAAAGGCCCTAGGCTGAGATCATGCAAAGAGTTCATGCAAAGGCCTTAGGCTGAGATCACTTTGGAGCTCAGTGACAAAGGACAGAGAAAGAAGAGGAGACACGTCAAAGAGCCACTGGGAGGCTGGATACTGCAGAACCTGGAGGCCATGGTAAAGACAGTGGCTTTCACTGAGAATGACAGGGGAAGTTTTTGGAGGGTGTTGAACAGAGAAGTGGCACAACCTGTTTTATTTTAAAAGGATCCCTCTGGCTCTGGGTATGTGTGTGTGGTGGGGGGGTATGGGGGTGCAGCTAAGAGATTAACTCAGTGGTCCAGGCGGGAGATGACGGCAACTCAAATTGACTTGGTGGTAGAGTAGCAGCAGTGAGAAGTGCTGGATTGTGGGTCTATTTTTAATGTAGAACCTTTAAGACTTCATTGTGGCTTGTGAAGGAAGAAAGCAGATGAGACGCTAAGGGTTTCTTCCCTGGCAATTGGAAGAATGGATGAAGTTGCCACAGGAAAGCTGTGAGTGGCACAGGCTTGGGGGGGAAGATCAATGATTCAGTTTCACATGTGCTGAATTTGACATCAAGCAGACATCCAAGTAGATATGTCGATAGACAGTTTAATACATATTTGAATCTGTACTTCAGGAGATGAGGCTGGTGATGTATAAATCTGGGAGACATCAGCTTACAGGTGATATTTAAAGTGTGAGACTAGATGAGATCTCAGTTAATGTAAGGAGAGACTACTCAAGGTCTGAGCTTTGGGACCATGACTACAGGTTGGGAACAAAAGAAGAGAAAGCCACAAAGGGGACAAAGGAGTAACCAGGGAGGAAGGAAGAAAACCTGGAAGTCAAACCAAGGGAGTATGTCAATGAGGAGGGTAGGAGCCACCCTGTCAATTGCTTCAGTTAACAAATTTACAATCTTCTTTTCAAGTTACTTATCTTTTAGAAATCCCAAGAAGGATATTATATTTGATTCACCCTATGAAAACATGCTATAAAGAAATCTGTTTACATTTAATATATGATTATCCTGTTAAATGGGCCCATTATCAAATTAATCTGTGCATCTGGTTCAGAATAGTCTAGCTCCTTGAAAAATAAAATCGCCTTTATGCTGCTAGGTAATTTCTCAGAAACAGTCTGGGGAAAAATTAACTAACAAGAGTTCTGGCTCCTCTCACATCTTGCGGCCCTCCCTCACTGGACACAGCTTTGGAGAGTTGAGAAGGGTTTACTTCCAGCCATTCCAAAGGGATTTTTCTGAAAGGAAGAGGGAATAAAAGGATATTACTGAGCAGAGGCACAATGTTCTGAAAGCCAGGAATGAGGAAGACAAAATGAATTCAAATGCTTCGAGCAGCGACTTTCATCTGATGTGCCAGGGTACACTGGTGTGCTGCGATAATTTTTAAAACATGCCGTACCTAACTATTTAGTCAGGGAACTGACCTCTTTTCCCTTAGATTGTCAAGTAAAAAAAATGACAACAGTCAACACAACAATAGCAGGTCAGTGTGAATGAATCAAAATTATACCTATTTTTTTGTCAGATCAGAAAAAATATATTTTTTGATGTACTGCAGGATTTTATTTTTATTCTTTATTGTATTTTTTCCATTACTATTTATCCACCTTATAACTCCTCTCCCCCAAAGTTTAGTAACTAGTTTATATGTGCCATGAGACGAAAAAGGTTGAAAATTGCTGGCCTAGAGAATAGCAACATAGTGTTAACGAGGCACTAAAACATAGTAGTCCTGACTGCTTAAGACAATGAAGGAGCAGCTAAGACATCAGAGCCCATCAAATTTTAAAAAGCCATCATAACATGACAATTAATGCAATGTGGTGCCTTCTTTTGCATTCAGGAACTGAAAGAGAAGATTAATAGAAAAACTGATGAAATGCAAATAAAACCCACTATTTAGTTAATAGTAATGAACCAATGTCAATTTCTTAGTTTTGACAAATGTACCATGGCAAGGTAAAATATTAATGACGGGGAAACTCAGTGAAGGGTATACGGAAGTTCTCTATAATTTCTTTGTAACTTTTCTGTTAAATCTAAAATTATCCCCAAATAGAACTTATTTTTAAAAATGAAAGAAGAAAAGCTATAATATACTGGGGGGAGCTGTGTACATTTTTTTTGTGTTTTGGTTTTTTTTTTAGAGAAAGAGAAAAGGAGAGAGAGAGAAAAAAACATCAATTTGCTGTTCCACCCATCCGTGTGTTCACTGCCTGGCTCCTGCATGTGCCCCGACCAGGGTTCGAACCTGCAACCCTGCCGCATTGGGACCATGCCCCACCAATGAGCTACCTGGCCGGGGCTGAGTCTTTGTTTTGATGCTATAGTATTTCTTCTCCAAGTCAGTGTTTCTAGTTTTAAACTAACCTACACCCCTGCCTGACTATAATTCTCATATTCGACCCCTGAAATCACATGAGGTCAGTGACTGAAATAACTGGGTCTGTGGGAGAAAAGAATAATTTCCTTTGATGTGCCCCAACATTAGGCACTGGAACAATCCAACAAGCAAACCTTGTGTTCTATGAATCAGACAGGGTTTCCCACAGAGCAGGCATTCTCAGCTCTGGCTGCACCAACCTTGGGATCACTTGGGAGTTCTCACAAATTCTGCTTTAATTGGTGTAAGGTATGGCCAGGGCAAAGGGTCTTTGGAAACTCCCCTGTGATTCTAATGTGCCATCGGAGTGAAGAGCCACTGCCTGGGCAGGGTGTGTTATAACTGCCACTCTGATTTTCCTTGGGAGATAACTGAACAAGCCATGAAAAAGAGAAAACAGAAAGAATGACTTGTGGAGACCAGTCTGCAGACTCCTATTTCCTCAGAAGAAGACAAACCTCCAAGAAAAGAAGCAGAGGTAAAGGAAATATAGACACTTCTCTCTATCTATGCTACTTTTGGTCAGAAAAACTAAAAAACATTTCCAACTTATTTTCACTTTGCTTATTGTGGTGAAATACACAAAACATGTACTATTTTAACCATTTCTAAATGTACAATTCAGTGTCATTAAGTAAATTCATAATGTGGCGCAACCGTCACCATTATCCATTTCCAGAATTTTTTCATTCTCCCAAACAGTCCTTGTTTGTTTGACACCTTATAGAACAGGACTTGGGCCACAATGTGAACAAGTAGAAAATTTAAATAAATGCTTGTCAAACAAACACATAAAAGTGGATTTAGACACTGAACGTTTGTGTACGCACCTTTCCTAGGTGTAGGGTAGGAGAGCAAAGAGCCCATGTGCTAAAGTACCTCAGATGGCAACGCACCTGGCCACAGATGCCAGAGTTAAGACCATAATAAAGACCACCTGCTTGGTGCCACACTGACCTGATTGTTCACACACAAACATCAACGGTAATAACAACTGTGCACAAACCCAGAGCTCTGCCCAGAGATCCTCGCTCATTACAACTCTCCCGTCTGCCAAGAGTTGTGTGGTCACTCCCCAGACAGCTCGTCAAAAGGTCAGCTGAGAGAGCCAAACCTGAAGGCCCACAAACAATGAGCGAAAGAAGACATTTTTGACTAGAACACATAATCTAAACACTCTGTTCTCAATAAAAGATATAGGACTGACTGGTCTTCATGTGCACCAAGGAATACGCTCTCTCCTGTTTGTCTTCAAACACGGTCATGTCAGGCGCCCTCTCACTCTCCCGCTTCTGAGGGCAATGTGGCTGCAGACAAACCTGCCTCCACCACGAGGAAAGTCACAGTGCAAAAGTGACGTTAAATGTCAAGTGCCATGTCACTACAATATTGGGGTGACAAGGAGAACAGTGTAAACCATGGCAAACTGGGCAGTTTGTATCTCAGCCAGTACTAGGAATTTTGGGCCACGGTGGCCAAATCTTCTTCTTCATCTTTTTTTAAAGAAGTCATTAAACTGTGTTTTAATGTCAGCCATAACTGTCATATTTTGGCTCCAAACAATGTTATGTAGGCCAACATGTTTGAGATTGAATTTGACCTCTGAGCCATCCGTCTCTGGCCTCTGCATTACATACCCAAAGCTACAACAGGAGTCACAGAAGGCTGAATGTCAGGGAAGGGATGAGAGTGAACAGATTATCTAATTGTATCATAATCAGAATAACTAACCTTTAAACTCAACCCAGATATTTCATTCTCTGCAATGACTCAGCAGATTATGCTCTCCCACGATCCAAGCAGAGCATGGCCAGTACATTCACAGCCCCTGTCTAGAGTCACAGCGGCTGGATCATAACCATTTATTAAGCCAAGAACATGTCTGCAGGCAAAGATTGTAACACATATGAGTGCTAGAATATTTAAAATTATCACAGGCAAAAGTTAAATTCAAATTATTCTAATGAAAAGGCAAGCTGTAAGTTGAACAACTATTTTAGTCTCACGACAGATCTGAAATCATGCCACTAAAAAGCAAATGCCTGTTGAAAAATTATTATAAACTATACTTTTAAATAATAAACATGTGAATAGAAACATCATAACACTACTTTTAAATAATAAACATGTAATAGATATCACTTCAACTCATAAAGCCCTTAGATAGCTTCAAAGACTATGAGTTTAAACATATTCTTTTTCCCAGGACACTAAACATAGTTTGAACTTGAGTTATGAAAAGAAGAGAGAACATGCAGTTCATCAATAAGACTATTTTTGTTTCATTTAGGGATAATCAGAAAGAAAATGGAAACAAACACAAATGTAGATAACTAGGCACTTCTCCAACTTAAAAAAAAATGTATTACTAAATTACAGAAACAAATTCTCTATCTCTGGGAAACAGGAAGAAATTTTAAGATATTCCCCCAAGGCAACACCAGGCTCAAGTAGAATGATCAGAATGGCTTTCTTTTTCTCTTAAAGCATAGTTGGGGCAGTGGGGTGGGGGTAGGGGGACTAGCTACAGATCTGAAAAAGATTTGTCACTAAAAGAAAAAGAAATCTTTTTCTGTTGATAAGAGTTTCATTAGCATATATAAAACCAATAACAACAAATATGTATTTATTCATCTATTCATCATCTTCTTGATCACTGACCACATATAAGGCATTGAGTTAGATTCTGCTCTTAAGAAATTGTAGTCTAAGGAAAGATAAATGCTATATAAACAAAAGTGCTATGAGAGTTCAGTTATTTCCATTGTCAGGGATCAGGGAAATTTTTTATAAACATGGAGCCTATATGCTGAGTCTTAGAAGCTGTGTAGAAATTAGTGACGGGACGATGGGTAAAAGGACATTGCAGGCATCGAGAACAGAGATTAGTAAGGATCTGGACATAGCATGAGTTATACGATGGAAATAATAAGCAGGTCAGTTTGGTAGAAGACATATGAAGGTGTGGATTGCTTATTGTACAGTTCAGCTGCATCAGTAAACAAGAGCCTTAGTGACGTGTATGGATGAATGAGCTGTTAGGATGAATCTGAGATTGAGGCTGTGCAGGAGCTAAAGCAGAAAATTAAGAAATAAGGTTGGAAAGAAAGGATGGGCAGGTATTGCTATCGAATGGGACTGGACTTCATTTTGAGGTGAAGGAGAGTCATGGATGGTCTGAGATAAAAGCACATACTAAGATACAGATTTTAGTAAGATTAAAGTGGCATTGTACATTATGTAGAAAGATGGGAAGAACAAGAGCGGAGTTAAGATTTTTGCAAAGGGAGAGGATGAAGGAGGGAGAGATTTTAGGTATTTCTTGTCTCTGCAATTGGCAGTGGTTGGGATGTGGAGGGCGGGGAGGAAGGAGAATAAACAGTTGCTTCCCAAAGATGCTCTCAGAACAATGGGGAAATATCAGGGAATTTTTATGATTTTCTCTTTGCAAAATGAACCAAATCTACAAAAAAAAAAAAAAAAACAAACAAAAAAAACAAAACAAAACAAAACAAAAAAACAGGTTGCTGGAGTCAAAAGTTACTTCTAATAGTGAAGCTTAGGAAATGCTTGAAGAAAATACATCCAAGAAAACAAATCCTAGTAAATCTTTAAATAAAGTCCCTAACTATAGAGTCCATCAAGATTGGAAGTAGGAAGTAGGAAGGAGGAGAAGAATGAAGCCCCTAATGGGTCGCTGCCCTTTCTTCTGATCTTCCCTTCCTCATTCACCAACAGACATTTGTTACATCTGTTGATAAGAGTATGGTATCACTAGGAACATTCTGGAAATTATGGGGGAAGATGTGCAAATGATACCCTAACCACACACTCACTTAGGGAGCTGAGCACTGCTAAATGGGTGCCAGGCACCGTGGGCACCTAACTATACAGTACCTACTGCTATTTATTCTTGCCACATCCTGTCTCACTGTTTATAGTTAGGACCAGCTCCCTGGTAGATAAAACATCAGTAACTGCAGAGCACAATGAGTTCACCATCAACCTTAAAAGGCAAGAGGAAAACAAACCAGCCTTACCACTGTGCTCCCTGTATAATGTACCTGTGAAGAACTTCAAGCCCGACCACCATGAACTGCAGAAAAAAGAACTACAAGGAATGAAATTTGGGGCAAGATCGCTGGAATCCTGAAAGGCTCCTCATTTCCTTTGAAAGATATGGAAAGAACTAATATTAGTATTTGTGCATAAATAATATTTTGTCACAAACATAACATTGAATAAAAGCAGGTCTGCCTGATGTTTTTTTGATTCAGGAAAGTCATATAAATCTGCAAACAAAAGTAACAGTAAAAGCTCCACACATGACCTCTCTTGATAAGACTTTCTCATGGGTCACATCCAGTTCAGTGACAGGAAATCTCTTCTCTATCTACTTTAATGCACATGTTCTAATTCAAGTTTGCTAATCCTTCATTTTCTAGAATCCTCCTACCTCCATGCTCTAATTGAGTCAGATGATGGAAATGTTCTATATCTGCACTGCCCAGTACAGTAGACACCACCCATGCGTTGCTACTGACATCTAAAACATGGATGGCTAGTGCAGCTCAGGAAATGAATTTTTTATTTTGTTTAATTTTAATTAATTTAAATTTAAATAGCTACATGTGGCTAGTAGCTGCATAACAGAAAAGTACAGCTTAACTCTGTTTTAAACTTCAATGTACACATAGTCATGACCTGTGATCTTGTTAAAATGAAGATTCTGATTTAGCAGGACTGGGTGGGCCTGGTAATCTGCATTTATAAGGAGCTCCCTGATGATGCCTGCTGGTGCATGAAGTGTACTCTGAATAGCAAGACTCTGCCTGCTTCAGGAATCATCAATGTGACCAAGAAGCTTCATGGATCAATGGTCTCCAAATTTTTTGATCACACACCTCAGTAAAAACCAAGTACCAGCATTTTCTGTATATTATAAAACAATACATATAAAACAGAAGTTTTAAAAGATCATAAACAGATAAAATAAGCACTATTCAAAAATTATAATCACAATAAGTTCATATTATTAATAACTATTATTTCAAGGCATAATATACACTTGAAGTGAGATCCACTGTTAACAGGAGTGGAAATAGATCCACATTTCAAAATGTTTTCTTGGTGAGTCCAAATTTCTTCTGTCTGATTTTAATAGGTAGGTGTTGACTTTTTAAAAAATCTCACTAATAAAGTTCTTATGAACATCTAGAGATGGGTCAGTGTGGCTGTTTTGAGGAAAGAGAGAAAGGTTTTTACACTTACATTACTAGTATTCTCCTCAATCTGCAATCACTTTACAGAAAAATTTTAAGCCATTTGTGCATTTCATGCGGGTTAATTTAGTCAGAACTACCAAAAATAATTTGCAACTCCATTTCACCAAGTTCTGGATTAGAAGTGTTCTTCTGAACCCAGCCTCCCCCAAGACCCCTCCTGCTCTGTGTAGACAGGTGACCTGGGACATCTGCAGCCGGCCACCCACCACCTTCAACCTGAATGTTGTATATTAGTAATACAATTTCTCTCCTAATTTTCAATATACATAGAAACCTCATTTCTCCTTCAGCAAGGGTATGTCCACCCCAATTTGATAACAACTGGTATAGATAGTATATAGAATTTTCAGTATGATCACAAAGCTCAAAAATTAAAACTGAACTTCCAACAATAATATTGAATTCTATATTCTTGAAAATACATGGTAGAAATTAAATTAGCATGTAGATATAATCATAATTTTAATAGAGTTTACTGGGAACTAAAGAAAATCACTTCAGACTTTATATGGAAAACTCAATGTGCCAAAGTAGCTCAGATCCTGAAAAAAGACTAGAGCCTTACTCCATAATAAACACTACAGATTTATTGTAATCCAAATAGCATGGTATTAGCACGAAAATCATTTAAAAAAATAATGGAATAATAAAGAGTCAGGAATAGATTAGGGGCAGGGGTCCCCAACCTCCAGGCCATGGACCAGTACCCAGTACTGAATTGGGCCTGTTAGGAACTAGACCGTACAGCAGTAGGTGAGCTTGAATGTAATGCACTTGAATCATCCTGAAACCATCCCCCCCAACTCTGGTCCATGGAAAAACCGTCTTCCACGACACCAGTCCCAGGTGCCATAAGTTGGGAACCTCTGGCAGGGTATATATATATAGAAATCCAACTTATAATAAAGGTGGTATTTCATCCAGGGGCAGTTAGATTAATGTAATAAATGGAAGAAAATAAAGTTAGAATCCCCCCACCCCCACCTCACATCCAAACCCTATCTCTGTGGTTTTCAAGTGAGGGCAGTTTTGCCTGTCAGGGGACATTTGGTAATGTCTGGAGAAGACTGTCACACATGCAGAGATAGGGATGGGGGTATTTGCTTGGTATCTAATGGGTAAAAGCCAGGGATGCTGCTAAATATCCTACAATGCACAGACAATGCCCCACACAAAGACTTATCCAGTCCACAATGTCAACAGTTGAAAACTATGTGAGCTGAGAAATTCTACCCTAACTCTCAACCTAATGGTTAAAAAATTAAAGAGGAACAGTACTAGTAGACAGATCCTGTTGTGAATCCTGGCTCCGGCACTCACCAAAAGTTTAACTCTTAACAAGTCATTTCTCTGAGGCTCGTTTTCTCCATCACAGCTTTCAGGGGTAAAGACAATGTATATTATGAAGCAATGAGCAAGAACTCTCATTAGCCATAGCAATAAATAAATGGTAGCCATTCTGACTATTATCTTAACTGATAAATCATATTAGAAAGTGCCTGCCAACATATAAATGTTCTTTACAAGAAAAGTAGGCTTTTTGTTCCTAGTAAGATCCAGGTTGCTACACAGAGTTTGGGGGACTTAACCTATAGAAGTCTGAAAATGAAAATTTCAGTAAGTTTGAGAATAAAAATTTCAACAAGTCAGGTATGTTATAAATCTCCCTAGAGCAGGGATTGAGCTCATCTCATTACCTGTAACAAAGGCTACAACCTTAGAACACACAAAACAGACATTTAATAAACACATTTTTATTTTGTCTTTAGGGAACAGAGGGAAAATGATGCACTAATGGCCTTAGAACCATCGTTTGCACAGAACTGACAAGACCCAGCTAACCTATTGAATGGAGCCATCTGGGAAGCTCCAAATAATTTTCAGTGGCAGCCCTATGTTCTGAAACCAGTTTGGGAATAACCAGGCCTGTGGTCCCACAGGCTACCATGGGGAGTGGGGATGCTGCAAAGCCCAGAGGATTCTGGGACTTCTCTGAGGACCCTTTAGTAATTTCCTGGGACCCTGAGTTGAAAGATGGTATATTTCTGAGCCATGAGCCTCAGGATGGAACTTAAGTCACATACCCACCATACATTCCCACTCCCCACCCCCACACCTCACTACTGAAAAGGCATTAATAACTTCTTCAGCCTCATTGTCCCAGGATATAAAATGGGATGTGGGGATAAGGGAAGGTAACAGTACTTCCCAGTTACAAAACAGAGTAAGTCTGAACCTCTGCTGAACATATAATAACATTTTCGACAAGTGTTAACAACAAAAACAACCATTATCAGGACACAGAATAAGGTGTAATACTTAATACATAAGGAATGAAGCAGAAGTACTTTCAGACACTCAGAAAACAAGTGTATGAATAAAAGTTACTAATTTGGTTTCTAAAGTCTTTATAGCCATTTTAAGTTCCAACCTAGTGGTTAATAAATAGGAAATAAATGAAATTACGTACTCCGCTAAGTCATATTTATAGCATTTATCTCTTTATAAAATGGTTCTCTCTTTCAACCATTTAAAATTACAGAAAATAGCTAGATTATAGTGATAATAATTATATCAAAATCTCAAGACACTGAAGTCACTAATAATGTACTTATATGGATTCAAAAGTCATTTCTCACCTGTTGCTGCATTCATAGCTAAAAATGTAAAATTCAATTAGTACTAGTCTTTTCTAGGACCCATCACTTGGAAATACCCATTATATCTTTCCCAGCTTGAAAAACACACACAATCTAAGTTGTCTCTGATTGACAAAGACAAAAAGGACTTTGCCAGGAATATTTAAAGTAAGACAATCTCAGTTCTTAAATTTAATATGGGAGAGCCATGTAAATACAAAAATCCAACACTTTAGTACAATTATTTACAATTAAATTACCTACGTTGCATGCATAGAGAGCTCAAAATAGTAAGTGTCCCTATAGTCCACCTGCAATGCCACAGAAATAAATCTTCCTAGAGAGCCCATTTTTATTTAAAGATAGTATGCATGTATGAAAGAGGGAGCTTTTATTTATCTTACAATAAAACAAATACAGGCATTTCATGGTACTTTAGCACTTGCATAAATTTTAAGATCAATAGGAAATTTCAAAGAAACTTTGGCCTTGTGCTTCTGTGTTTGGGGCCCTGCTCACTGTTCTCTGCCATTCCAAGCTACTTCTGGGGAATGACTGGAATCACGAGCTTGCTAATCCTCTTTCTGAGGGAACAAAATAAATAAGTAAACCAAATGTGGGTAAAGACACAGGCAATCAAGGACAGGTTGGGGTTGGGGAGGAATAAGCTTTCAGGCAAACAGTACATGTCTCTCGTTCTCTTCACTGGGGTAAAGAGAATAAGAATAACTAGGCAAGCAATTTAGGGGTGTGGATTGGAAAAACAAAAAACAAAACCCTTTCTTTCCCCAAGAGAATGTGGCTTTACGCTGGCATATTACATTGGAAAGTGCAAACACAATAATTAACAGTGAATCCTGAAGCTTCAACACACTAGAAGAGTGTCACTCCATGTGAGATGGGAAAATAGGAGGAATACATTAAGGTAGTCTTCAGTGATGCTGGACAGCTCTGTGTATATGTGTTTGGGGGGGGGGGGCGTGGGGGCAACAGCCCAGAGAGCTAATCAAGTTCTCCAAACACCTCGGGAACCTTGAGAAAACTGATGAAGGATCACACCACGCCATCAAGGAGAGGCAGTTGTGGGCTCCGTCCTATATATAAACCCAAAATAACGACCTCCATGCTAAAAACAACACCTTCGCATTCCGGGCTCTGATTTAAGAAAAGAACTCTGAATCCACCTTCCTCGATTTCTGCTCCCCGGGAATTAACCAGCTGCTGCGGTTTCTCCACCACAGTAACACATGTCAATCACTGCTAAGCCCAGCATTCCTTTTCTTCCCCATGTGTGATTCCAACAATCAGCACGCTCCAGGGCTGAACCCCAGCCTCGCGTATGAGCATTTTCTAGGGCACACCCCAGTAGGCGCTACCACCCCCTGTGTATTTTGTTTAATTATGAAACTTCTTTCTAGAAGCCCCTATAGCTCTCCCAAGAGTCGAGGTAACTGGTAGAAATTAGACGTGAAAAGACACAAGGCCACTTAAAGAAGACACTTTCAACTATAAGTTTTAAATGAATTTTCATTTTAGTTCCAATATAATTTCGTACTTTCCCAGCTTTGTCCTTTTCAAATGCTAAAGAAAATGTTCATGTTATCTTGTGGGCCATCATATAGGCAATGTAATGCATTTGTACTCTACTTAAGATCATGAAGATTTGCTTTCCTTTAAAGGCCATCCTTTGGATGGTTTTTAAAAAGAAAAGAACAGTGAAAAATAACATACCTTGAGGCAAATCACTGTTATTTGGACAATGAAAGGAACATATGTGAGTGCATGTGTGAGTGCGTGTGTGTTCCATTACTTGGGTCCACGCTGTGTAGCTGCATTACCAAGATGCACTTCAGGCCCTGGTTGGGTAGTTCAGTTGGTTGAAGCGTTGTCTGTACACAAAAAGGTGGCAGGTTCAACCCCTGCTCAGGGTACATACCTGGGATGTGGGTTCGATCCCCAGTCAGGGCTCATGCAGGAGGCAACCAATCTGTTTCTCTTTCACATGGGTGTTCTCTCTCTCTCTCTCTCTCTCTCTCTCTCTCTCTCTCTCTCTCTCTCTCTCCCTCCCTCCCCTACCACCTGCCACCCTCTCTAAAATCAATAAACATATCTATCCTTGGGTGAGGATTAAAAACAAGATGCACTTCAGGGTCTGGTAACTATATAAACCCAAAACAGATCCATCTTGCCATAATGTATGGTCTTTTAATGAATGATGGTAGCAAAGTTCCGGGGCATGGTTTTATTCCACTCAAGACAGTAAAATTATATTGAGCAACACCTGCTTAGCACCTGGCACTCTGAGTAAGCAATGGGAATCCAAAGAGGAAAGATTTAGCAAGGGGCAGGGGAGGTGAACAGACACATAAAGAAACAACAAGAGCATTTGAGAAGTCTGATGAGTGAGTGCCTTGTGTGAAAGGGAGAAGAGGCAGCTCAAAGGGCAGGTGACCAACTCTACTGAAGCAAGCACCAGAAACTCTCAAGGTTGCAAGATGGCAGCCAGAAGGGCAGACTGGAGATATGCTATGTTATATTGAAAGAGTGAGGCAATGATTTTAAAAGGCCAGTTTTCACATAAAATCCAGATTTCTGGCTTTTCTTGACATAAGTACAAGATCTGGCAACACTTGGCAACAATGAGACGGAGGGAGGCTTTGGCTCTCCAATACCCAAGAGTCCCCACTCAAGAAGCCTGCCCCTCTCGGCACCTGAGTCTGCAATTCCTGCCTTAGAATAAGGGTAGAGTCTTCAGGATTTCAGATTCCTGCCCCCCAAGAAGGGAAACAAGCAGTGAAGCTGAGCACTCTCTGAGATTTGCTTTCCTGGAAATAAAACAGCAAAAAGCCAGAAGAAATGTCTCTCTCTGTATCAGCTGACACGGATGCCCAGAGCTGACTCACTCAGCAATCTGTGCTTCTCATAGTACTCCGGAGCACAGCTTCCTGACACAGTCTGAGAGGAAAAACTTCTCAGACTCCCAGCATAGGTCAATCTGGAACAGAGCAACTTAGCACAGCTCTCAGCAAGGCACTGCATCTCTAAGAATCACCAGAGGTATCTGGGATAGAACATGAGCACCACAGCAGCTTGGGCTACATCAGCAACACCAAAGTGGGCCAGTCCTCATGGGCTCGCCAGGGCCTCACACAGCTCAAACTTCTCTCCTGGCTCCCGATGGCCCTGGGGACACCTCCCAGTGGACATCCTGCAGCCAGCAACTGCCACAAACATGATACAACCAAGTAATGCTGTTCACACTTCTCTTGCGGTAGATGCTGTTCATGTTCCACCCAGATCCCCTGCGAGCTCCGCTCCAGGTTCTGTGCGTCCCCTCAGCCTTTGCATGACTCGAGGTCTTCTTTGGCTGTTGGCACTGCTCCACCTGGATGTTCCGCAGACCTGTAAGTGTCTGAAGCAGCTCAAGGCAAATGGCTCTCAGGTACAGGAGCATGAAAGCCAGTTGCCTAGCCACAAGGTGGACTCACCACTTTCCCCAGGTAGAGGCTGAGGCTGAGGCTGAGGCTGACACCGCACCCTGATACCTTCTTTCCCTTCCCTATCCCATGTCCTCACTCCTAGCTGATTCCTCCCGGGAGCATTTCCTTAAGGATCCTATCAGGGTCTGCTTCTAGGAAAACCCCATTAGACAGGTAGATCCCCTTTCCTCACCCTCCACTCTCCCTCCCGGTTAATCCTCCCAGCCGTTCAGAGTCAGAAGGTCACTCATATTTTCATTCGTCTTCTTCCTCCATGCTGTCCTTCCCCAGCTCAATGTTAAATCCAGTATTTCCTCCTACGGGACAGGTCTCACATCCATCTTCCTTAGCTTCTTCCTACAACCTACTCTCATTCCTGATCATCTCCCACTACAACTACTACCATGTTTTCTCAACTTCCATTTTCTTCCCCTCTTAAGTTTTTGAAAACTCAGCTCCTCTAATGGTTGTTCCTCTACAACAAAAATACTGCATTGGTTCCCCACTGCCTTCAGGGGTAAAGTTCAGTCTCCTTAGCTCAGCCGTCAGAGGCCTCCTGATCCAGGCTCCGTGCTTCTCCCCGGTTCCCTCTGGACCTCATGCTCCAGTTGCCCCACATCATCCGTGGTCTGCTCTTCCAGGCCCCAGCTCCCCTAGGCCCATCTCCCTGCCTGGGAGACCCTCCTCACCACTTGTGCGTCCGTTCGAAATCTACCCATCATTCCAGACCCAGAGCAAATAAGACTGCAGAGCCTCCTCTTCTAGGGAACCCCCATTAACAAATTCCAGGTGAGAGGTGAAAACTGAGACCCACAGATCTGGCTGGGAATTCACATAATTTGTATATATACTTTACCTCCCCCTAGCAGATAAGTTTCTTGAGAGCTGGTTGCTCTTCAGAATCATCTTTGCATAGCGAAGCTATATCACATGTTTATCTTAGAAAAGTCTAACTGAAAGAGAGGAACGTTTACCACTTAAAACAGTGCCAGTTATTCTACTCAGCAGGCAGATGTGCCCCAGAATGGATGTGAGAGAGGAGGCGTGGAGATCCTGTTTTCTCAATCTCAGTTCCCACATACACCTCTCTAGGTGCTAGCATCTCAGCACCCTAGGTGTGATTCTAATGAACACTCACTATAAACCCGAACCAACTTCCTTCCCCATGGGGGCTCCTTGTTGGAAACAACAGTTTGATCTAGTTGGGAAGGAAAACATGCTTCAGTCAGGTAGAGATGAGATAGTATTACATTTCATGGGCAATTAAAGAGATTTTCAAGGGCAGTTTTGATTACATGCATTTTTCCAGCTCCCAGCAGGGCTTCAGAATCTCACCCCCTCCATTAGCAGCAGTTCCTTTGTGTGCCCCACACCCTGACCCTAGGACAAAATGTCAACAGAGTTCACAAATATCCTGGTATTCTGTACTATAGAAGGCATTATTCCAGGGGACCTGGACTCAAATAACTTCAATCCATTAGCGATGAAAAGTACATCACTGGCACCTTGAACCACCTCTGTGTGTGAACAATGACAATTCAACAGCTGAAAAACTAATAGGCACAAAGCATTTTTGTACTTATGTCTACAACCATAGAATGACCTAAAATGAAACCCACACTCATGAAACATCAGAGGTGACATTTTAATAACCGATTTCTCTTAGCCATCACATTTTGAGATCTTGGACAACCCGTTCTTAAGGAAAACTGCCCGAAGAAAAATGAAGGACAACTTAACTGTATTTAGGATTCAGAGTGAATGCAACAATATTGTTGGTGAAAAATCACTAACTGTTCCAAAGAAAGAGTAGAGAGAAGGAAGTACAGACTCTCTACTTATTCATTAAGAATCTCATTCAGCTAGTCTATTCATTCTTGAGTGAGTTTTCAAAGTAACTGACTTGAAATTCAACACATTTAGGATTACGAACAATTTATAGCTAGATGTGTGATTTGGCCTGCCATCCATCCTGTAATGAAACTTCAAAAGAATTTTCAAAAGAAAAGATCAGGCAATTTTTCATGAATTTAAGTGAAATTTGTCAAAATGATAGAGGGCTCAGAGGATGTTACCGCACTGAGCTTCGGGAATGACTCATTAATAATCCAGTTAGACTGTCAATGATGTTCTCAAATTATCCAAATTCCACTAGAAAACATTTCATTATAAAACAAATAAAATCCTCCCACCTCATGTGCATTATTCCTATGTTTGCCCCCCAAACCAGGTCCAAATGGAAAGCTACTTCCTCCAGAAACATTTCCTTAGTTTCCTTTCCAGCAGGAGGTGACTTCTCCTTTTAACACACTCCCATGCATGAAGTGCGTGTCTTATTTTCTCATTTAAACTGTAGGTACCTGGAAGGCAGGCTCCAGGCCCAGGTGAACCTTGCACCTGCATCCTCTACCTTCCCATGAAGAAGAGCTCCTAGCATGTCCCTTACAAAGAATACAAGCTCATTAAGTGTGAATGAATGAATGAATCAATGAGTGAATGAATATAAGCTTGTATGGTTCTGTCCTTTTTCCTGGTCCTGTTGTAGACCGTAAAGCCTAGTTAATGGCTAAAAACTTTACATTCACTTTTCAAACACATTAAAGTTAATATCCCAGTTTCAGGTCCTCATCCCATGCTGATCCTTGATAATGAGCTTGATCTAGACTGACAGTAATATAGAAAGTTCATCTGCACCTCTTTCAAGGTGGTCTACGTACAAAATATTAACCAGGCATTTATTTCCTCTTGGAGAGTGAAATCATTTCATGTAACAGCATCTACAGTTGTCAGAACATTGACAGACTTTGTGAAAAATATCATCCTAAATGTCTGTATTAAAAATGAATCACATAAGATTTGTTTTGTTTCTACTACTTAAACTCTCTACAGGAAAGGTGGTATTGTGGGGTTTTTGATGGTTTAATTTTAATAGTGTGGAGTATTTTCCCCACGATGCAAAAACAGGATTATTGCATTTCCTAGGAGACCCACTGTCTGTAGAATAAAATCACAGTGTATAATGATGGCTGGTTTCCCACTACCAGCACTCCTCCCACACAATACTAATGGGAAATGAAGGGGGTGTAAATTCTCTTGGTCATTTTTGCCATAAGAATGACATATTGCCATTCTCATTACCATACTTAGTAAATTACCAAGCTTTTTCAACTTCTTAAAAAACAAACAAACAAACAAAGGTGAGGGGTAGTTTCAAAGAAGACCCAGCACAAAGTTATCCAAGGAATTTCTTTATTCTGTTCGTTCAAGTCATCCAGGCAGGTAGCCTAGGCACTCCAGACTTGAGTGAATTTAAAACCCACGGAGAAGGCCACCTTCTCTTTCTAGAAAACCCTTCTGCACACCTGTGTCTCATTCTTCTTAATTGTTTGACCCACCTTCCTCTTCTAGAAAGTAAGCTAGTAGTGACCTTGACAAATACCTCAATGTCTGGATCTTAGCTTCCTCACCCTTAAAAGGGAAATGAAAATCATATCTATTTCATGGGCTGCTTATGAGGATGAGTGACACTCATAAAGCCTGGCCCACAGTGAGCGCTCTAGTCCTCCTGCGTGTCTCATGTGTCAGTGGAACCTGAAACCACTCCCAGAAATTTCCTCTTGGGATTGACCCAGATATTGATCCACAGCCGATCAAGATAAAGAAATGAATATGCCAAAGGCAAATATTTAAAAAAGTTTCACTATGCAAATACAATGGTAAATATGGATATCAGCAAAGGCTCATGCCATCTTTCCCTTCAGATTCTAATGCATGTTGACTTGGACTAAAAGCCCCAGAGCTTGATCAGCCATGAAGAAGTGAAGAACTCTGCTTGTCAGGAAAGAGGAGCCCATTTTAGTCACACAGCCTCTTGCCTTCAGCTGTCCCTCCTGGGCTCAAAAGCCCAATGTCTGTTTTCTACCTGGCAAAGCAACTTGTAAGAAAAGAGAAAAACAAATAGTTATTATGCACTCTCTCTGTTTTTCCTCCCATGATAGGTAGTCAACAGACAGATCCATTTTCCTCTGCCAGGTTTTATTTCAAGTTTTATTTTTACAAAAGCAGCAAAAACATACTGTTTTCTAGCTTCACTTCATTGTTTAAAAAATTATTTAGAATTAATGTTTATTGCTCCTTTTGAGAAACCAACCTCCATCTTTCTTTTCCTAATTACACCCAATAAAAAATATGATAAGAGTAAGCATTCAATTGAGCAAGCCATCCTGAAATTCACCTTCAAGGCCTGGAAAATCAAAATCAAGACCAAATCAATTATGGCACTAGATTCAGGTGGATTTGGGTTTTCTGCCCATATGACTGCCAGAACTTATCGTGAGCTCAAAATGGTCAAGTATTTCTAGAGTTTGGGGAAAGACATTAAGTTTATATGTAGCTTTTTAAAAAAATGAGTGAGTTTTCTAGACATGCATTTCAGATTATAGTATCATACTTTAACTAGCTCATCATTATGGAGTACACCTCTTCAGAGGAGACCACCTTTTAGCTGAGTTGAATCCATTAAATTAAAGGAGGGGAAGGGTGTAAAATGGAACTCCCTACTTACGCAGCCAGGCATGGACACGAGGAAACTTGTCTCTGGTTGTCCAACGTACTGCCTTACCTGTCAGAGGGCAGAGGCCCTGCCAACACAATTGGCCACCTCAGGATGCCAACCTCAGAGGCCTTACCTGTCAGTTTTCTTGATCAGGATGGCCCTGAAGATGTGCTCAAGGGGTGTCTTCTCCTGCTTGTAGGTTGGTTGCACGAAAGGGTGCAGGGCCACCAGCAAGAAGCCCTGCTGGTACAGCTCCAGGAGCTGGGTGGGCAGGTCCCGAAGGGAGGCCAATCTCACTGCTGATGACCGCGGGAGCTCGGCTGGGAGTGGAGAGAGGAGAGGCTCATCAGACACCCAGCAAAACTGCCTGCCCTTCTCCATCCAAGTCCCTCTGCCCTGGCCCTTCCAGAGGACTTCCACCCCTTGGTAAAAATGAGTTTGTTCCTCTTTTAACCACTGTTTTCAGAGAGAACTTATAAGCAGCCAGCTATTTTCCAACTCATCCAGAGTCATCAATAATTGGATGTTTTAAATCTAGAGTCAATTTTCTCAGAGATTACATTAAAAAAACTAATTTCCACCCCTTCAAAAAAAAATAACAAAGAAAGACAAAGATGGGCAAGGAGGAGGAGACAAGAACTGCATGCAAATATAAAATTCCCAGGTGGCAAAAAGCAGCATAAACAAACTCAAAAGATAAACTGAAAGATAATTTCCATATATACAATAAAGAGGTGATTTTCTTGATTTGCAAAGAAATTGCTCCCCCTCAAAAAAAGAAGAAAAATGGGCAAAGTATATGAACAGGCAATTGCCTAAAAAAAGAAACAAACATAAAAACCCAACCACTATTTGAAAAGACACCAAAATTAACTGAACATTAGAACCATGCATGTCAAAACAAGTAAATATTTTTCACTTATTGAACTATTTTAAAATTTGGATTAAAAATTTTAAGAAGACAACCAAGATTCAAAATTCAAAAGGTACAAGCACATATACAGTGAAAACTACATCACAGCTCTATCCGCTGCCTCTCAGGCTGTTTCCCTACAGGCAATAAATCTTGTCCAGTTTTTTATATACATGTTAACAGCTGCCAAATTCATACACAAAGAAATAAGTCTATAATCTCTCCTCCTTCACTTTTCACACAAGTACCAGCAAAACATTAATGCACTTGGCTTTTAATCATTTCTGTCAATTATCAGTACACTTAGAGTCCATTCAATAGTAAAGAAAACTCTCCCTTATTCTTTTTACTGCTGCATGGTGTATCACAGCACCAGAGATTATTCACACTTTTGCTTTTGTAAGTAATGCCACAATGAAAAATATCACTCGTATAATAATACATCTAAAAAATATTCTTAAGTGTAGAATTGCTGGGCTAAAGATAAATGCATTTCATTATTTTCAGATAGTGCCAGAGTTCCACCAAAGAGTAGTACAGATTTACCTCCCTTCAGTGATATATAATCACTGGCTAATCTCATAGTGAGGTGTTAATTTATATTTCTCTTATTATGTAATTTGTATTTTTTAAATTGAACATTTCATCTTTAAATGATATCTGTGTTGTCTTTTCTGTTAACTGTTCATAATCTTTGCTACATTCTATTGGGTATAGCCCCTTTCTATTGGTTTGTAAAAACTCTTTATATATTAGGAAATATTGTTCTTATTTATGATACCAATTGCAAATATCTTTCTTCAATTTGTTGTCATTTAACTTTGCATAAGGTGGGGTTTTGCCATGAAGAATTTTCTTTTATTGAAGTTGAAATTATCATTCTTGTCTTCAATGGTTTCTGAGTTCTATGTCGTAGTAGAAAGATCTGGAATTATAAAATAATTCTCCTGCGATACCTTCTAGTAAATATTTCATTTTTTTGCATGTAAATTTTTGATCCATTTGGAATGTATGTAATATGAGTTTAAAATTTCCCCCTAAAGTTTACACACTTTTTCTCATTGATTTGAGATGCCACCTTTATCACATAGTGCATTTCTGAATATATTTAAGTTGTAACTGTGATCTACTAAGCCATTTTAACAATTTTAGTTTCATGTAATGCTTAGTATCTGCTTAGGCTATTTTCCTGACACTTCTTATCTTGTTGCTTATTTGCTGAATATTTCTGTCTATTCTTATTTGTTTTTACAAATGGTCTTTAAAATCAGCTCATCAAATCCCCCCTCCAATAAAGATGTTGTTGATATTTTTATTGGATCATGTTCAAACTATAGCTTAAATAAGAAGAATAAATATTTTCATCAGGCTTTGAGGACCCATCCAAGAACATGGCACAATTTTTATTTATTCCAGACTTCTTTGTGGTCCCTCCGGTGCATGTTAAAGTTTTCTTCACATAGATATTGATCAATTATTCCTAGTTGTTTTATATTTCATTGCTATTGGAATAACAGGCTTTTTTCTTTTTACTTGTATACCATCCATCGTGGGCAAGAATATTAAGGAAACAGGTATGCTCATCATTGTTGATAGGGGTGAATCTTTCTGCATGGCAATGCCTTCAGACCTAAAAGTGCACATACCCTTTGTCCAACAACCCCATTACTAGGTATTACACCTATGGCTGGACTCCTAAAATGTTTTGAAAATATTATCAACAAAGATATTCACCGCAGGGTTGTTCATGCAGCAAAAGCCTGAAACCAGAGAGCACTCTACTGGAGGGCTAGGTAAACTCTGGGACGGCCCAAAGACAAATCAATCATATGACCCACTAAGAAGATTAAGGTAAGTCTGTTACTTGCTGATGGTAACATGCCCAAGATAAACTACTAACGTAGGAGGCAAGGCACCTAACAGTATTATCATATGATACTCCGGTATAAAAATACTATAAGGAAAGACATAAATGTAGTTTTTTTCTGGAAAAAAACTCATTAAAAGATTGGAGAGAGGGATTGGAGTAGAGAAGGGAGGATGGAAAGGTGGGGTTTTTTGCTTTATTTTGTACTTTCAATACTATTATCATCAACAGGGATTATTTGGGTGAAGATTTATGAGACATTTAAATTTTCTCCTTTATTGGTAAAAACAGTATTATTTAAAAGTTTTAATGTACTTTAAAAATGTTATTTTAAAACACAAATTTAAAAACAAAATCGAAAGGTACTTAAGAATACTACTTAACATCAGATACTGTAGCTCTCATTCCCATACATCATGCAAGAAATTTACAGGAAAACAAAATCTATAGCAATGATTCACTCTAACTCAAGTGTCCTGCATCCTGGAGAGACCTCCATCAATAACAGTGACAAAGACTGGCCAAGAAAGCAGAAAAGTCTGCACTCTTTCCCTTGAAGGACACATCCTGGATAGAAACCTAAAAGTAAGTATGGTAAAGAATGCCCAGCCGCTTCACGATTTCCACGCACAGAAGCCCATCGGGTAAAAGGGGTTCCTAACCTGAACCCCATGCTTTAGAGCAGGTGTCTTCCAAGTGTGCTCCTCGGGCCACAGCACTGGGGAACACATTAGAAATGGAGACTCCTGGGCCCCACCCAGACATTCTGCATCAGAATCTGAGCCATCTACATCTTCACAAGCCCTCCAAGAGGGTGAGGCTGAGAACTACTCACCATAGGGTTCTGCTCTGGCCCTCCTCCAACCACTCTCCTCTCCATGAGCAAGGAACCTGGGGACCTAAGAGCATGTGTCCACCTGTGACCCGCGCCCCCACTTCACACAGCCACAACCTTGGAATTCCTTGCCCTGACAGCCCCGGGCCCAATTTGGGAGCCCGTGCAGACTTCTTCCCTGGTGTGTGGCGAGGGTGGACGTTGTCCCCTACGTGAGCATCCCAAGGCCCCACGTGGGACAGAGACTAGGATGAGGTAAGTGAGGAGACACTTGCTATAGCTGCAAAATTTAGGGCCACCAAAAACTCAAGTAACCATGATAAGTAAATATTTAATGCAATATGATAAAAAGTGAAAATGAATGCAAAAGTCCATAATGAACAGCGTGTCAAAAGTTGTAATTAAGATAGGATCAGTATCGGTTTTTGCTTTTCTCTCATGTTCCACTATGGCTCGGAATGGCACTGTTACTGATCTCGTCTATTAAAAAACAATATTACTCCAGTGGCCTCACCCTAGAGCTGGCCCAGGCCCAACACCTCCTCTCGAGGCCTTGTCTCAGACTCTGCAAATGACAAGAGCTGGTCTGTATGCAGGTTGTGCAGAGGAAACCAGGGCCAGGTTTCCTCTGCTGTCAAGAGACTACAAAGCAACTAAACTGAAAAGGCATAATTGCGTGTGGCATAGATGTTGGTTGTTTTATTTGATAAACCTAATGAACATTTGGTAGGGGTGTAAACCTTTCTGGTGGGGTAATTTCATGATAGCAACCAAACCTAAAAATACTATGCAACCCTAAGATCCCTCTTCTGTGATAAAACTATACAGAAGGAGCCTCGGTGAGTCATTAAATATGAGACCTCAAACTCAGCCAGTCTCTTACGGTTCAATATTTTGCAAATGTTCTGCATATTTTAAATTCTTACTGCTATAATAAAATTAAGCTTTACTAAGATTTTGATAGTTTATATATTTGTTTCCTCTTATTCATCATACTGTAATAAAAATAAATAAAAGTAGTCGATGTGTTGAGAAAACTTGGGATTTTAGTATCAGCTACATTCCTCACTGGCATTAATCTTGGGCATGCGAACACTCAGTTTGCTCGTGTGAAATGGAGATAATAACATCAGCCTGTCTTCCCTCACAGAGTGGTTGTGAGAATCACATGGGATGATGGGTGTGTAAGCAATAAAAGTCAAAACTACCCCACGCAGTGGTGCTGGCAGTGGCGGAAGAGGGGCTGGCTGGGAGGACTGGTCAGCTATGGATGGAGATGACAGTGTAATGCTGAGGCCATTAAATGCTTCCCACTCGCATCCGCACCCCTTACCTTCCACACTCCAAATCAGGGCACTGAAAATACTAGTCAATCAACTATTTTATAGTTAAATGCTTCCTAAATAGAACAATACCTTTAAATTTTTAATATTAAAATCTAATGATCCATCTGCTGTCAAAACTGAGCAATTTTATGGCTTTAATTTTTGATACACATATTATCAAAGTAAGTTTAGCCTCATGGTTAAAAAAATTGAATCTCAACAATCTTATTGCAATGAAAAAACAGGCAAAAATATGATTAAAGGCTTTAATTTCATGATTCTATTTAAATCTTAACCTAAACAAAATAACACCCTAGTTCTTAAGTGACTAATCCTCCAAGATTATTACTAAAAATAATATTGAAGGAATGACTTATTTGCTTGGATGGACATACCAATTATAACCTCTTGGTCTGTTTCTCATTCCACCCATCAGTTACCTCTCCACTGTTTTTGCTTGGTAATATTTGCCTGATTTCCTTTAGAAATTATGCAACCTTGGGCAAGTCATATAATTCCTACCTAAAAGGAGCTTCCATCTTCAAAATGCAATGATTTTATTATTTTAATTTGGACACTAAGATACCAACTTCTAAGTAAAAAGTGACACTAGATAATACAATAAATATTTTCAATGTGACCTTGAAAGAGTTGCCCCAAACCAAAGCCAAAATGGGAATAAGGAACAGCCACATGTGCGAACGGGTGCAGAAAGGGCAAGTGAAACAGGAAAATGATTTGTTGCCAGTATGGCAATACAACAATCATCGCTGTCCCAGCTTTCTGCTTGGCCTGGGCACAAGAAGGGACTCTGCCTGCTCTGACTGTCCCCAGAAGTGCAGGGAGCTGTCCAGGGGAGTTCTAGGACAGCTCCTGGAGCTGTCCGGGTCGGGTGGGGAGAGAGAAATGCGTCTGAGTTCCCATTTTCCTAACATAGAGCTGCTGCAAGGAAAATGCTGTGAGTTATTTGAAGTTATTTGGGCTTCCTGGGCTTTTACTAGCACCCCACTCCAGAACTGAACCACATCGTAAGTTAAAATTTCTAATTATAATTCTTCACATTCTGAAGATATGGGACACTGATGAGGTCATCTTGGCCAACGTTATCCCCTAGTCTGAGGAACACCACTGTGAGGGCCCACTGTCTACTTCAAGATTATCCTCTTCTCTCCACTTCGCAAACCACCATGTTCCACAGTCTGCATCCACAGTGATCAGTCTGCAAGCCCAGGGTCCAGGCTGGACACCCCTGCGCTCCCACTCAGGGAGCCCTATCTTCATCCTATACAGGGACTTTGTCCTATTACTGTGCAAAGCCCAGCTCTCCAACTGGCTTCTCCCACCAGCCTCATCTCATGACCTCGGAGAGAGTCTGGTGCAGATCTCAAAGCCAGGAAGTAGGGTTCCCAGGGACCAGATGGATAAAGAACAATAAACACCAAAGTCCCACCTCACTAAGGGGGCGGCATTTTGTCCTTCCAGCCTGGTTATTGCTAATGGGCACATGGGCTCGATGGTGCCAGAACTTCTAATTCTCTCCTTTAGGCTGTCAGAAATCTTGATCCTCATAGAAACTCTCCTAATCTTTAAATGTGGCAGGTAATTTCCATTTTGTTTTCAACCCCATGTGGCCCAAAGCCACGGCCTGGTAGGATGCAGAGTCTGGATGGGGTATTTGATAAATGTGGAGGGATGGATGGTCCCACACCCTTCCTATCCCTGATCTTAGCAGAGCCAAGACAGTGTGAGCATCAGTCATGCATTGAAGAGCTTGCAATCCATCCATTCCTACATCATAACTGACATCAAAGTCTTCAAGAACACATCTATAGGGGTTTGACACAAGCCTCTATATCCTAATTCCTCCCTTTTCTACACTGAGATGAACAAAGAATTTGGAACCACACAATAACACTTTGAATCCCTTGGAAATCTTTTATTTTCTGTCACTCAGAATATTGAGGTCTGCTCAAAAGGTGTTTTGGGTGGCATGAGAGTCCAAAGATTTTTCTAAAATAAATGTTTTGTTTTTCTTCCAGAAAATAACTTCATATAAATAAACCATATTCCAGAAGAAAAAAGAAAAAGAAAGGGATGAAAAAAAAAGAAAAAAGAAAAACACACACATTTCTTAACACTCCTGGGATAAAGCAGATTTTGCTTTTGCTATGACAATGTTTTGTTTAGCAAAAACATTCCACAGCCCCATTTATTCCCTAGAAACAAAGCCCTTCAGACATCTGCAGAAGAGCCAAAGAGATGTCTCTGCTACTTCAAACTTTATTAGTGGGAAAGTACCAGCCTCCAACACAAGAAAGAAAACACCACAACACAAGAAAGAAAACACTGCGTACAGCAGCAGCACATGCACCCAGCTCGCTACAGCAGGCTACAGCATGCTGAACCGCGGCAGCTTCTATCACTGAGCCCAGCAATCACTTGTGACTTCAGCCTAGTTATTCAAAGTCTGACTTTGCTTTTCTAATTACAACCACTAATGGATCTGTCAATACCAAGGAGCTATAAAGAGAAGGACAGCATCTCCTGCAGGTAGTTTCCCTAACAGGTGAAGCTGATAATGACATTGTTCAGCCAAAATAAATTTTTTTTTTTAAGTTTCTTGAAAACCACTATTTTATAACACCAATCTGCCTGGGTTTTGCAGTAGATCCAATTTAGCAAAAACACTAAAATCAATCATTTTTCAACGTGGGGTTTTTCATTGTAGCAGTAAAGAATAGGAATTCAATTTTTAAAAGGATGCTCACAGCCCTTGTCTTCTGTGTCATTTCTTAATCTATGGAATCGAACTTTCATTTCAGGGTTTTTCAAATTCAGATTTATGTCATCTTTTTATTACATAAATCCATGTTTCTGAAACTTAAAAAGGATACACATAACCAGGCTCAGGAGACCACTCCATTTAAATACTTTTCTATTTTTACCATTGAAGTGAAATTCACATAACATAAAATTAATAATTTTAAATTGAATGATTCAGTGGCATTTAGTACATTCATAGTGTTGTGCAATCATCACCTCAACTGGTTCTAAAACATTTTCATCCCCCCAAAGGAAACCCAGTAAGCAGTTATTCCCCATTCTCTCTCCTCCCAGCCCCTGACAACCACCAATCTGCTTTCATAAAACACAATTCTTAACACTTCTCAACAATTCTAAATCATGGATAAACTCAAAGGGGAAATCTCAGTAAGGCTAAAAGCACTTTAGGCTTATATAAAAAATTGACAATACAATAGATGCTTCATCAAATGAGTTCTTAAGAAGCAGGCCACCAGGCCACCAATGACTGCCATGAAAACGTGTGTGGGGTGTGTGTGTATGTATGCATGTGAAGAGGAGTGGGGAGGAGTAGTCAAGTTGTTATTGATTTGCTTATCATTTCAAAGGGTCACTCATTAGTCACTGAATGACACACATACAATGTTGTAATGTCAAAAATTCACTGTCTAGGTGTTTTTAAGGAGAGTGCCTGAATAATTCCTATTGACTACACCCATTGATCAAACCCAAACGATGACATTATTGCTCATCTCACCAGTCTGTTTTATCAGAGAAGACACAGGCTACGATTCATCAAGAAAACTTTTCAAGAAACACCAGGCACTGGGTGGCTTAGATTTCACAGTGGGGGTACTCAAATATTAAAAGCAACCAGCTTCAAACTGGACCCAGAGTATCAATAAAATATTTCACACACTAAAAAGTACTTTTTATAGGGAAAACACAAAAAATCACCAAGTATTCAGAATTTCTAACCAAACTCATCCACACCAAATCCAAGAAGAGCTTAGCGTGAGTCAGAAGGGAAGCTAGTTATCCATATTTTCCTAATTGAGCATGATAGCATGATAGCTAACACTCCCGGTTGTTTTCTTTTGATCTTGAGAGTAGTACAAATAAGCTGATTGCATCAAAGACCAGCCACTAATGAGTATGTACAAACAATATGGAAATGAAACTATTTAGAATGTAAATGGGACCCTATATAGATTTCTATGATAAAATCTCAAGACTCCGCATAAAAGAAATCAGGACTAAAAATATTCAGCACTTGAAATGTGGCTAGTACGAACTGAATGTGCCATGAGTGTAAAATATACACCAGATTTCAATGACTTAGCATGAAAAAAATAGATGTAAAATATCTAAATAAGAAGTTTATTTTATATTGATAACACACTCAAATGATAATATTTTGGATATATTAGGATTAAATAAAATATATTACTAAAATTAATTTCACCTTTTAAAATTTTAATCCTCATTCAAGGATATATTCACTGACTTTTAGAGAGAGAGGAAGGGAGAGAGAGAGAAAGAGAGAGAAACATCTATGTGAGAGAGAAACATCGGTCGACTGCCTCCCATATGCACCCCAACCTGGGACCAAACCTGCAACATAGGTATGTGCCCTGACACGGGATTGAACCCTCTACCTCCTGGTATACGGGACAATACTTCAACCAACTGAACCAGCCGACCAGGGCTTATTTCACTTGTTTTAAATGTGGCTACTAGAAAATTAGAAATTATCTGTGTGACTGGTGGAAGATTTCTACTGGACAGCACTACTCTATGCCATTACTTACCATTCATCTGTTTCATAGCATCTATCACAATTTTTAACTACACAAATTATTGATTTCCTTTTCCTTTTTCTTCTTCTCCCCATAAATAAGTTCCACCAGGCCAGAGCCCATGCCTGGTTTATTCACCAACAAGCTGGCTGTCCCAGAGTGCCTGGAGAAGGCTCATGATAACCATGGTTAAAGAAGGAGTTCTCCACTGATATCGCCATGGCCCAGATCATCCCATCAAAGAAAACCCAATGCAAACTGCCACCCATGCTACTCTGGGGGATATTTAACTTCAAGGCCCCCACACACTTTGGTCCCCAAAGTAGATTAGCCAGGAGAGTAAGAGGAAAGAACCATAACTGGTTCTAGAAAACCATGAGACAGAGGGAACTTGGAAACCTTTTTTTTTTATGGTATCAAAATATACATAACATAAAATGGACCATATTAACCAATTTAATATACAATTCAATGGCATTAAGTACATTTCACTACTGTGCAACCACCACTACCATCTACCTCCAGGAGAACTTTTAACCAACAGTGTCAGCTGTACCTCTCACTCAACCTGTCACCTCCACCACCCGAGAGGAAAGGGCACCTCACCTCTATTTCACCATCTTTCCTTTCTCTGGTGTGAGCAAGAGATAAAGAGCAGCAAGAAGATAAAAGAAGCTGCTAAGAGTCATCATAATTCATAAATGTGAAAATCTGACACTGGAAAAAAATCAAAGGTTGATAAGACAGTAAAAGTAAAGGAAGATGTAAAATTTTCACTTTTTCAGAGATGGCCAAATAACAGAACAAAGACATTGGTGGTATGCAAGAAGTGACTGAGAATCTTGATCTCAGACAGCATAAAATGGAAAATATAAAAGCCATTTCCCCAAAAGTATGGTGCCCCAAGGGCATGAGCACACTTCAGTTGGGCATTTACACAGAACACAAGAAAATATTACTATTTCTTTCTGTCCTGAGTTATTATCATCAGGGATTCAACTCTCTAACAGAGTTTCACACTGGTATATCAGCAAAGTGTTTACTTAAGAGAATGTTTTACATTTTAGAATATAATATAAAATAATGGACTACGGAGATCGTCATGAAATTCATCATGTGCAAGACTAGTTTCAAGAGCGTATGACAGAATAAATTGCACTCTCTCAGGGCTTACAACAACTTCCACCTGCAAAGGAAGCCCATTCGTTGCTTCAAAGGCACTATCCCAGACACACCAGGCAACTTCACATCAGTGGCTTCTCCTGGTCCTTGGTATAGCAGAGACACACCATGTATTCAGTGGCACAGTCACATAAACCATTAATAAGGCTTACAAAAGTTCCCATATGTGAACATGTTCTAATAAACAATATTCTTTTGTGTAGGACATCACAAAAGATTCAACAGAACTCAAAAGGAGAACAGGGCCAGACAGTTCTCGTGCTCTAAAAAAAGGCTTCCACACCTGCGTTTCCAGCTTTGCATGAACAATTACTGTGTTCATGTGCAAACTCCCAAATTGGTGCACAGAAACAGAAAATCATACATACAAGTTGAAAATCTCTGAGCTCCGCTAACCAATTTGCATGCAAGATTGTCATCAGTACTTTCCGGTTTATTCTTTGCCTGTTTAAGAGATTGGGGTGGTGGGGGATGGTCTGGGATGCTTTGGTAGGCCGACTTTAAGAGGCATTTTGGTTCCTACTATAAAAAAAGGCATTCCTAATGGTTTTTGGGGTCTATGCATACATGTACAAGGTCTGTCAAGAAAAAGTCCAGCCATTGTTAATATAACGAGAACAGTTTGCATGCCATAGATGTATCCTGGCAGTCAAGGAGAGTGGACTGCAATGCCCATGCGTGAAAAACGACAACTTCACTGTACTAGTCAGTGTGGGTGGTAGATGCTGTTGAGTGAGTCAATGTGTGTTGTGTAACTGTCACCTTCAAAATGACTGAGCAAGCAGAGCAACAAATATGCATCAAATTTTATGTGAAGCTTAAACTATATGCATGATTCAGAAGGCCGCAGCTATGGGCAACTGGTGATTAGCACCTTCATCACTACAATGCGCCCACTCATGCATCACTTCTCATGTGCTTTTTGGCGAAATATCAAATCACCCAGGTGACAGCCCAGCTTTGGCTCCCTGCGACTTCTGGCTTTTCCAAAACTAAAATCACCTTTGAAAGGGAAGAGATTTCAGACCATCAGTGAGATTCAGGAAAATATGACAGGGCAGCTGACGATGACTGGGAGAACTGTGTGAGGTCCCAAGGTGCCTACTTTGAAGGGGACTGAGGTGTCATTGTCCTATGTACAGTGTTTCTTGTATCTTATATCCTCTTCAATAAGCATTTCTATTTTTCATATTACATGACTGGATACTGCTTGCACAGACCTCATATGTCCCTCCAGCTGCCTTCTCAGGTATTTTAGTGCAAGTGGAGAAAAACCTGAAAACAAGTCAAGTAGGAAAACTGAGAGCCAACGGCCAAGGGATATTCCTCAGAATAATGCAACAGTGATGAAATGTGGTGGAAAAATAATTTGTATTTACACTCAGAAAAATGTCATCTATCAATGACAGCTGGCATAAGAAAGGAAAGATGAATTTTAACCAGGCAGAAAAGAAGACTTTCTGGACTTGGCCAGTGAGAATTTATTGAAATGAGTCACCAGGAAATTTGACCTTTGAGATTGCCCGTGAGGATCTGATAGGCATCTAGGTGCTTATAAGGAATCTTTACGTTTTCTCTAACATCTCCTTCTTCCTTCCGTCCATCCCTGCTTCTTTCCTCGTTTTCACTTGAAATGTGGCTAGTGTGAATTGAGATATGCTGAAAGTGTGAAATACAAGATTTCAAAGACTTTGTATGGGAAAAAAGAATGTAAAATATCTCAATAACAATTTTTATTGATTATATGTTGAACAATATTTTGAATATACTGGGTTAAATTAATAAATAATAAACATTAATTTATCTATTTAAAAATTTTAATGTGGCTAATTAGAAATTTTTAAATTATATCTATGGCTCACATTACATTTCTATTGGATCTATTGGACAGTCCTGTTCTAGAACCTTTTGTTTTAAATTTATTTATTTATTTAAACTTCTTTATTTTTAATTTATTTCAGTCCAAACGAACATGATCCCTTCTCTACGTTTTCGAAGGTGCCAATTTAATTCCTTATAAAGCATCCTTTAGTTCAGAGGTATGAATAAGGTCACTTCTTTTCCCAAAATAAACCTGTAATGCCGAGGGCTGGGGAAAAGCTGCCAAAATATTTACAGCGAGGGATCAAATGAGTAACTTTCCTTCAAGCATATTAAATCTTTTCTTTTTACTTGTCACCATGCCAAGTTGGAGGGGAAAAGTGAAACTTCTTACTACCTTCTTGTTTGCTGCTTGGGTCCCTGTGACCCTGAAAAGCCTGATCTTGGAGAATTTCTAGTAACACCATCACACCAGCCTCTAAAGTGTTCACCTCTCTGGAGAAAGTAAGTTCACAACCTTTTTCTGTCCCTACTCTGCTGACAGGCCCAAACACCATCCTGCATCACACCTCCCAAGCCACGCAGGGAATCTCAAGCTGGGAATCTCAGCTGCAACTCACTGCTCTTGGGAAAACTGGAAAGAGCTGCCAGAGGCAGCAAGCTAGCCAGCATCCCAGCTGAGATTATTCAGATCAGAAATATCAACAGACAGTGGACCGGCCCTTCAATCTGTTTTGCTGAGTTCCTGCAAGTGCTTTGTACTGATTTTCTGGGTGATTTATGCTACATTCCAGAAATGCAAATTCTCCCTCATGCACTTAATAAATGCAACTGTGCGGTCTTAATGTTTCGACTTAACAAAGCTGTCTCCCTTTCTGTGCTTCCTCGCCTGGTTCCTTTGGGGGTGGGATGCGGACTTTGTGATTTTCCAAATTCCCGCATATCAGTAAGAAGTAAGTATCATTATTGCTTTGTTATAATTGCAGCATAATTTGCCTGAATTTAAATGATGCAGATCCTACTAGGCAAATATTAGAAAACAAAATCTGTAATTGAATTATAAGGTCGAAAGCTGGTGGTGTACTCAGTCTGGCTCAGGCAACAGATGAGGGTGTAATGGCCAAGGTTCTTGGCTCTGAAGCAAGATTACCTGGGTTCAAATCTCAGTGCCACCTCTTACTAACTGTACAACTTCGGGTGAGTTATGAGCCCTTACATAAGGGCCTCAATTTTGTCTATGTTGAAGAAAAGTCATGTCTATCTCACCGGGCTGTCATGAAGATTAAGTGAGATGATGCACATAAAGCACTAGAATTGGGCTTAGAATCCATACTGTTCCATATATGGGAGCTGCTAAAATCATTATTGTCAATGTTATTATTATTAATAACCCTAATCACCTCCTAACTTGTTACCAAGCATGACAGATCTTCATGTTGTAAGTTGATCCTTATGTCTGAATCCACTCCAGCTCAACATCAATATTTAGTTTTCACATATGACTTTAATTTCTCAGTGTAAGCCACAGGCCAGCATTTTTCTTCCTATGACCTTCTTTTATTTATTTTATTTTCTAAACCCTCACCCAAGGTTATGTGTTTATTGATTTTAGGAAGAGGAAGGGGGAGGGGAGGAAGAGAAAGAGAGAGACGTCAATTGGTTGCCTCATGTACATGTCCCAAACAGAGATCGAATCTGCAACCTAGGTATGAGCCCTGATCTGGAATCAAATGCACAACCTTTTGGTGGATGGGATGGGACATTGCTCCAACCAACTGAGTCACCCGGCCAGGATGCTGTGACCCCCCCCGCCCCCACCCTTTTAAATGCTGGTGTAACCTCTATTCATTTCTGAATGTGAGCCAAAAATGTGTCTAAAACATCAAGACTCAGAAAAATAAATGCAGCAAAAGCATGTTGAGGGGTTACTATCTCCATGATTTGCACCAGACTCTACTACAGACGTATGTAATGCTTAGAGAAGGTGTTACAGAGCAGGATCCCCCAAAATTCTCCACAGCCCATTGTTTGGGGAGGGAGGATGGGACTCAGTGGAACACAGCCATTTTCCTGAAAGATACCTAGTTTCTTAATATTTAAATAGCTATGGCATTCCATGTGCCAAGGAGATGGGAGGGCTTTGACTGTATAATGGTGACAAAAAGCTTACGAGGCCCATGCAAAATTCAACAAGTGGCTGCGACTGGTCATCCTACCCACTATGACAACAGGCTACGGTCACGCATTTAAAAATAAGGTGGCAGCCATTAAGTAGGAGAGAGCCACGCAGGTTGAAAGAGAACAGAAGCACTTCACCGGCCGGCCTTAACGTTGGGTGGGTAAGAAGGTGCCACGTGGTTCTAGATTTAGAGCTGGAGAACACTGTGACACAGGCAAAACCTCCCAAATCAGGCACGGAGGATGGGAGCTGCCAGTAGAGCTGAACTGTGTTTGGGAGCTACAAAGCGACAGACTTCTATTTTCCTAGAGCGAAACGGTACCTCTGACTTTTCTGTTCTGAAACTAGCCTGGTTTGGCAGGGGGAGGCAGAACTATGTGTTTGTGGATGTTTTAAAGAAAGTAAGACTTAATGGCAGAAATCCTCCATTAATCTAAATCTGTATAACCTTTAAATAAACAAATCCTTTCCTTTTCACCCAACTCTGGTATTGGGAGTTACGCTTTTTGGCAGCAGACAATTGAGCCCCTCATAACTGAATAGCCCATGGGTTCTGTTTCAAAGGTAGTGTGAGGAAGAAGGGGGTGAGGGTCTACAATGAGCCTGGAGAAGCCTACAGAGCCAGTTCTAGGAAATAGTACCTTGGGGAGAAGGAGAGCTGAAGGCCCCAGTGAGGTACATCTTGCTCCAAAGGGAGCAAGAGCATGAAGGAAATGATTGAGAAAAGAGGTGGAACCATGTGAGAATACATTTAGAGCCCTTAGCACACAGCACACAGGAAAAAGCAGATGATGAGGGCATGGTAATGAGGAAGATACCAAGGAGGAGATGGGACAGGAATAGGTCACTTCCACCCTGACCACGCTCTATGCCTATCTTAAAATCCATCCCAAATTTATAAAGTAAAATATGCAAAGAGAAAATATTTCTATAAAAGAGGCATAAACCCAGGGGTTTCGGCCTCTTCACTTTCCATCCTCACTCACACTCCCAAATTTCTCTACTAACTGTAATCAACAGGAACTCATATCCTAAATTCTCCTCCCACCTCAGGCCTGCCCTGTCTGCAACTCTACCAGGGAGCATTTCAGGTCTGACATTTAAAATGAAAACAAACAAACAAACAAACAAAACATTAAAAACCCCTAAAGGTTTGTCCTCAGCTATAGCAAAGAAAGGGCAGTTGAAGAGATAGTGTCTGGCCACACCCAGGTACACAGTAGGGCGGCCTCAGAGAGGGAAGACAGGCAGGTTGGGGACCGGAGGCCTCTACTCCCCCAGGGTTCAGGACACCCCTCCCAGAGCTCTCCCACTGCATCATGATGCTACAGGACCTGAAGTCCACTAGCAGCCTGTTCAGGTTCTGGTCTCCCGTATCTGTGCTGCCTTTGGTGACTTACACAGGCAATTAGTTTCATCAAACACCATGAGGTAGGCATCCCAACCTGTCTCTAACTGCTCCTGAGACAGGACAGGTCCTCTTAACACAGAATTAGAACAAAAAATTTAACAAATGCTAAAGAAACCAATCTAGTGTCTTTCTACATCAATCAGAGAAGGTGTTATTTGGCCTTCTATTACCTTCCAGGAGACTTTGTATTAAAAGTCTCTTTCTTTTTTTCCCCATAAGAAAAACAAAAACAAAAAACAAAGAAATGGCTGGGAGATGGGGGAGAGCTGCAAAGAAAAAGAGCTCTTAGGTGTCAAGTTTGCAGGGACTTCAATGGATGGGGGTGATATTTACTGCTTGGTTTGATCATGGTGATCACAAGTGGATTCTGGGACATCTGAGAGGAAAAGGTAGGTGTTTGGATATAAGGTCTGCAGGTCAGAAGAACTCTGGGCTGGAGATACGAATCTGAGAATCATCCACCTGATGATGTTTTGTTTAGGTTCCACCAATAGTCAACTGCTTGGATCAGTGTTTTTCTTGGAAGGCGGGTCACAACAAACCCTTTTCTGAAAAAGCAGAGTTTATTTTTTCAACGAATTTTTAAAAAACGGAATGTCTATTTTTTTCAATAAATTTGGTAGTGTAATCACGACTGGAAAAAGATACAGCTTGAATGCGCACAACATGTTTACTGAAGTCTGTAATGGGAGAACCACAAAAATAAGAATAGCTACATAGTGATTATAAATAATCATCACTAACCAGACTTGCTTAATTTCAGGATATGACATGTGAAAATAAAAAAACTGTTTAAAAGTAAATGCAATTTTAAAATTAAAATCTTAATGGTGATATTCAAAAACATTTATAATATGGGGCTGATGTAACTCAGGTGAGCAAATGCAAATAACATGTCACTGATTTCCTCCATGTCCCTGGACTTCGGGGTCACAGTGTAGAGGGAGGAGGCAGAGGGCAAAGGTCAAAAACAAGTTAACAGGGTGTCATGGCAGACCTCTACAAAGACTATGATCGACACCCAGTGTGAGTGTACCCTTATATGAAAAAAGGATGCCCCTGTAATATAGTTTCCTCATTCACCGCTGCTCCCCTAATGATAATCATTTTTTCCCAATCCTCACCCGAGGGCATTTTTTCATTGCTTTTAGAGAGAGAGGAAGGGAGAGAAAGAAACATGGACCTGTTGCCCAGAGATTGTATATCCTGGATTGGAAATCGAACCTACAACCTTTTGGTTAACAGATGATGCTCCAACCAATTGAGCCACACTGGCCAGAGAATAATAATCATTTTTAATGCTTTTCTAAAACTCATGTTCATATATCTTTACAGGCTCAAGATCTGACAGGAATTGCCAAATTGCCCTACATATTGATCTTACCAATTTCTGTAATCAGCAATGAGGTGAGAATCATTGTATATGAAATATATAAACATATAATTGTATATTTCTTACTCTCCAGCTAAGATTCCTGCTACCCATATTTCCATAACCCAGCTTATATTTTTCTTACTGATTTGCAGTAAGATTTTCTATAAGATGGATATTAGTTCTCGATCTGTTGCACATACTGAAATTTGTCTTTTCATTACCTAAAAGTTTTTAAATTGCCTCAGATCAAAACTTCAAGGCTTCTGGGTTACATGGCATATTTCAAAAGAATTAGTCTAATATCTTGACATATTAAACTTCCTCTATCATTAAAGATGATGCCACTTACACCTAAAATAAATAAATGCTGTGGAATGGGTTTTCACCTGTAGCTATAGGTGTATTCTGGCCTCCAGAATAGTCCCTCTAAAGCTACTGCGATATCTTATCTTTCCTCCCATTCTCTTCATATTTAGATCATAGATTCCTTATGTTTGTGCCTGGTATTATATTTTTCTTGGCAATTCAAAAACTTTTTTGGAACTTTAAAGTTGGAAGGGACACTCATTTTACAAAAAGAGGAAACCAAGGCTTCTCCCCTCCTGGATTTGGGCACCACTGGAGAGAATCAAGACAGAGTTATGGTCTCCAAAGTCAGCAGGGCTGTGGCCGCCCATGTTCCATGACTCCCTCTCCTAACTGGTCTAGGAGGAGTTACAGATCTGAACCACATTTCATCCACTCCAAGGCTCCAGCACCATTTCCTTCCCGTCAACTCCATGTGTCCCAACTCCTAAGTCTCCATCCTCAGCTCCAGATCCACACCAACAGTTGGTTCAGAAAAGTCTCCATATGCAAATCCCACAGGCAATTGAAACTCAAGATGTTCAGAACAAAACACTGCCATCGTTACAACACTTGCTCTGCCTTCTGCATTTCCTCATAGTTCACAGAAGCATCACAAGTGAGAGCAGACAGGCCTGAATCCTGGAAAACAACAGACACCTCCCTCTCCCTCTCACCCTTCTCTCCAGCCAATTGGCCGCTATATCCTGCCAAGTCTCTCTCTTGAACTCTCCTTTTTAAGTCTCCTTCTTCTCCCTGGCCATCCTCTCAGCCTAAGGCAGCCTCCTATAGCTTCCTAGTGACCATGCCTATGTCCAAGCTGCCCTCTACACAGTGCCTAAAACACAAGGCTGGCCCACCTTCCCTCTGCCAAAAAACCCAAGGTTCCATCATCTAGCCCAGTGGTTCTCACAGGGAATGGTAGTGCTTCCTAGAGTACATTTTGGAAATTTGGCGGTGGCACTATTAATTACCACAGTGATTGGAAGGTCACTACCATGGGTGAAGGCCAGGCAAACTTCACACTTAAAATTCCTGAGGCAGCCCCAAAAGAAACGTCTTGAGTGCTATGCAATTCTTGAAAATCCCACTGGATGTTGTTGCCTGAAGATGAAGTCTGTCCGTAATTATTTGAGACTAGACTTTTTCTTTGCTTTACATTTAAACAAAAATAATTTTGTACAGTTTAATATACACTGAATTTTCCAGGAATGGACTCCTGTGTAAATCATAGGAGATCAACTGCAAGAAACTACTCAGCACAGTTGCTGAGTGCACCTGCATTGGGATCACCTGGGGGCTTAGAGGAGTGTGTTTTTGTTTGGAATGCAGACTCTTGGGGGCATGAGAGAAGGTGGGCTGGTGTGAGGGTGGGTTGTGGTCTGGTGGAGCTGAGACCAACTCAAGTAGTTTGGGGAGAGCAGCAATCTTGGTGCAAGGGGATCCACGGACAAGGGCCTACTTTAGTTCCTGGACATAATTGGGAACAAATTACAGACAGAAGTTTTTTGTTACCCATAAGAAGTTGTAGGCTATGGACTTCCAGTCAAGATGGAGGCATAAGTAAACATGGCTCAACTCCTTGCACAACCACATTAAAATTACAACTAAAATATAGAGCAACCATCATTCAGAACTGTCAGAAATCAAGTTGAATTGAAGTCTAACAACTACGGAATTAAAGAAACTACAACAATCCAGACTGGAAGGAACGGGCTGGTCCCATATCCATATGTGATGGATAAAAATTCAGGAGGGATATTTCAGAAGAGGAGTCCCAGTCCCATACCAGGCCCCCCAGCCCAGGGTTCCAGTGCCAGGAAGATAAGTACCATCACTTCTGGCTGCAAAAACCAGCAGGGAAGAAACTGCTGGAGTTCCAAGCAGTTCCTCTTAAAGAACCCACACATGGATGTACTCAAGATTCACTCCCTCTGAGCCCCAGCACCAGGGTAGCAGCTTGAAAGGCACCAGTGGCATACAGGGAGTAACTGAAGTGTCTGGCATCAAGGAAAGAGCTGGGGGACAGCTTTCTCCGAGACAGAAAGGTGGGCAGAGGTCATTGTCCCTTTTCTGAACCCTCCCCTCACAGAGCCACAGAGCTGGCAGGCGGGTGCCATATCTGAGACTCCATCAACCTGGCTAATACTGTTTGCCCCAACCAGGAGATCCCCTGAGACTCCGTCCCTCTCAAACTTATGGGCCCACCCAAGCTGTTAAGAGACTTTTCTATGTGAATGGCTGGTCTTGGCTCATGTTTCACAACTTCCTAAATACTCTTAAATAAGCAACAGGTGGCCTCAGTGAGCCCCCAGCCCCTGTACCACTAGCTAAGTGGCCCCAGGCTGAGCACTAGCAGCAGCCAGCCTAGATTCACAGCTTGGCTTCACCTGGGAATCTCCAAGCTTAGTACAAGTAGCAGCCATCGCAGATTGCTTTGTAGCCCAGGCAGGGTGGCCCCAGCAAAGCACAGGTGGGGGCTGACCTTGCTCTGCTCCACCAAGGAAACCCCAGAGCCAGCACACCCAGTGGGCAGCTACAGACTATGTCAGAGTATCTCGATCCTACCCCTGCACAGCTGATACTCCATGGAGGGTGAAGGTTGGAGGTCAGTGAAGGTTGGACGTCAGTGATCACAGCCTGTCCTCACAGCTGACTGGCCTGGGTAAATCCCTCCCATTAACCAGCCAACAGCAATCAAGGCTCAACAACAAGAGGAGGGTGTGCTCAGCCCACACAAAGGGTGCACCTCAAATACTCAGCTTGGGTGACAGGGGAGACTATGTCACTGGACCCTACAGGACACCTACTACATTAGGCCATGCTACCAAGACAGGTATCATAGCAGCCCTACCTAATACATAGAAATAAACACAAGGAGGCTGCCAAAATGAGGAGTCAAAGAAACATGGCCCAAATAAAAGAACAGGTCAAAACTCCAAAAAAGGAACTAAACAAAAGGGAGATAAGCAATTTATCAGATGCAGAATTCAAAATACTGGTTATAAGGATGCTCAAGGAACTTAGTGAACTTCAACCATTCCAACATTTGCCTCATAGGGGTTCCAGAAAGAGATGAGAAAGAGCAAGAAATTGGAAATCTATTTGAAAAAATAATGAAAAAAAACTTCCCTAATTTGGTGAAGGAAATAGACACGCAAGCCCAGGAAGCACAGAGAGTCCCAAACAAGATTAATACAAAGAGGCCCACTCCAGGACACACCATAATTAAAATGCCAAAGGTTAAAAATACAGAGAATCTTAGAAGTAGCAAGATAAAAGAAGTTAGTTACCTACAGGGGAATTCCCATAAGACTGTCAGCTGATTTTTCGAAAGAAACTTTGCAGGCTAGAAGAGATTGGCAAGAAATATTCAAAGTCCTGAAAAGCAAGGACTTACAGTCTAGATTGCTCTACCCAGCAAATATATCATTTAGAATCAAAGAGCAGATAAACAGCTCCCCAGACAAGAAAAAACGAAAGGAGTTCATTATCACCAAACCATTATTATATGAAATCTTAAAGGGACTTATTTAAGAAAAAGAAGATCAAAACTATGAACAAGAAAATGGCAATACATACATATCTATCAACAACTGAAACTAAAAAACAAACAAAGCAAAGAAGAACAAAGACAGAATTGTGGATATGGAGAGTGGTTTGATGGCTGCCAGATGGGGGGGAGGTGTGGGGGAATGGGTGAAGAGGTGAAGGGATTAAAAAATACAAATAGGTAGTTACAGAATAGTCATGTGGATGTAAAGTCGTCGGCAGCCGTCCGTCTCGAGAGACGATGGTGTAGCTTCTTAAGAGTCTATCTGCACCGCCGAGAATGGCTGTGCAGTCCGACTCGGGAGTGACACGGTATCTGTCTCCTCCCGTGTTGAATCGACATCTTGCGATGACGCTGGAGTGTCCTCTCCAGTGAAGCTGAAGCTACAGAGCCTGGGCAGGGTGATATGGAGGGTCTGCTGTTGCCCATGCAGCAGACCCCCCCTCTCTTCGCAGCTGAAGGGTCCAAGGGAAAGATGGAGTCAATGCAGCTTGGTTTCAGGTGCGCCGCAGGAGTTGCCGGTGTTGACTACAACGTCAAACCGCCTTAGGGATTCCGGCTCCGGATTTTCTGTCGGGGTTTACTCCCTTAGCCTTTCCCCTGAAGAGGTATGCCGCAAGGCAGCGGAGGTTTTTTGGAGTCAGAGTTTTCCTTCTCTGATGTACCCTGACTGGAAGATCGAACCAGCGACACTTAGCTCGCAGGCCGACGCTCAATCCACTGAGCCAAACCAGCCAGGGGGTGGATGTAAAGTACAGTGTAGGAAATAGAGTAGCCAAAGAACTTATACACATGACCCATGGACATGAACAATGGTATGGGAATTGCCTGAGGAAGAGGTGGGCACTGGTGGAGGGGACAAAGGGGAAAAACTGGAACAACTGTAATAGCATAATAAGTGAAATATAATTAAAAAAAAAAAAAAAAAAAGAAGTGCGGGCTCCCAGCCTATATCCCAGATCTACATTCATCTGCATTTAACAACCAGGACCATTCACTTCTTTTGCTCACTCAAATGTGAGAATGATTGTGTGAGAGACTGGGAGAGCCATGTCCTGAAAAAGATGGTTAGACCAAGGGGGAACTCCCCAGGAAATCATTCCCAATTGATTAGTAATGCCTGCCTGGTAGCAGAAATGGGGCAATAGATGCAAATACACCAACACAAGATTCCAACCTCTCCCTTCTCCTCTCTCCCTCATTCCCTGTCTGCTTAGAGAATTCCTACTCATCCTTTGCTACTTTCTAAAAGAGACTTCTTTAATCTCCCTTCTTCCCTCCTTCCCTATTCGAGGCACCATGTAGCACTCTCATGTTAACAAGACAGTTTTCTAGTGTATCTCTACTGGGGAGGTGGTGGCTTCATCTTGATCATTCAGTTCTGCTCATAACTAGCTGCCTCTTTGCCTAGCTAATAACTAGAATTCAATAAATACTTAACAAATAAATAAATGATTTAAAAAAGGATAAAGCAATTACAGAGTCAATTACTGGGAAGGATAAGATGACAAAATCGTCTCTTCCCCTATACCATGTTGCCTCTCATTAAAATTCCTGGGTCTGTTGTGGCCAAGTGGGCCACATACCTAGGTTGTGGGTTTGACCCCAATTGATGTTCTCTGTCATATCAATCTCTCTCTCTTTCTCTCTCTCTCTCTGTGTGTGTGTCTTTCTCCCTTTCTCTCTAACATCAACAAACATATACTTAGGTGAGGGTTAAAAAAAAAAAAAAAGATCCCTGGGACTTCCAAAGGGAAGGGAAGGGAAGGCGGGCTAACAAATGAAGACTGCCAGCCAGCAAAGCCTCCCACTCCAGCACCAGGCTTTGTCTGGGAGTCTGTGACCGGGACCTGCAAGCCATCAAGGCCTCCTCGCTCACGGGAGCTGGACACTGCTGGGATTAGCCACCAGCTGCAGAAACAGCCACACTGAACCAGCCCCATTTGTTAGGTGGTGCACATTTGTGAGAAAAGCTTGCTCTGTGCTGATTTTCTTTATCACTTGGAAGAATGATGTTCCTTTTATAGGGGGTGGGGGACACCAGAGACTTATTCCGGAAATGAACACAATTTGTTAGCCTGAGTTTTGCATGTGTATGTGAAAACCCTCACACTCAGCAGGGGAAAGAGACTCCATAAAGAGAGAAAGGAAGGAAGGAAGGAAAAAGAAAGGAAGGAAGGGAGGAAGGAAGGGAAAAAGGAAAGAAGGAAGGAACGAAGGAAGGAAGGAAGGAAGGAAAGAAGGAAGGAAAAGAAAAAACCAGGATGGCGAGCATGGAAATTAACCCTGGAGTCAGGTGAAGAACCCATGCTGACTGCCAGAAAACAATAAAGCTGGCCATATGTAAGGATTAGGAAAATTCTGAATACAGACATATTCTGTCCAAGAGTTTTATTAGGAGAGAACATTAACACGAGTCATTTATAGATCCCCAAAGCCCAATATATTAGCACTGGAGGAGTAAGTAAGTCTCCACAGTATACAAAGGACCAGTGGACCTGAAAATATAGGACCCAGAGAGATACACTCTCCTCAGAGCTCACTCCTCCAACTCTCAGATGATCAACTAATAGAGTCAATATAATCTAATCATGAAGTAATACATGCACATGGCAGAAACACAATGGAGATCCCATTTGAGAGAATTCTACATCAGCTGCTCTGTCAAGATGATAATGAAACATCAGACAATCTGTGAGAATACCACACCAAAAAGGAGAAATACAAATTGGGCTCCTTCATGCCTCATGGAAATTAGAAGATTCTAAACTAATCAATTAGCTCAGCATCCCCCACCACCTCCACCTCCCCCCACCACCCGCATTATCATTCCTCTTCTTGAAATGTCCTGGGACTCCACTTACTGCTCTGTGATCACAGATAGCAAATGAAAATCAAGCTTCTGCCGAACACGAGAGAAACTTTACATTGTAATGTAAGATGAACTGATTAAGGGCACTTCATCAATGAACAGCTAATTCTTCAAACCTCGAAGCAGAGCCGGATAAAATGTCAGGAAGAAAGAATGCAGCTTAGTTTTGATCACAAGGAAAAAGTGGTCCTGGCACCCAGCAGGTTGCCTCATTAACAATTACAGCAACTAGGGCTGTTCTTTCCAAAATAATGCTTTGCAAGTTAGAATGAAGACCCAGTCTTTGGGGACCCATGGTAAGAAGAAGACCCTTCCTTTTAGGAAACAAGCTGCTCAGGGCTTTGAGAGTACCCTAAAAAAATGCCAGGGAGTGCAGAGAGGAAAACGGTTTACCTTTCTAAGGCAAAGTTCATCTTACCGAAATTCTCACACCTTGGAAAGGGATTGTAAACTCAGATATATTTGGAATGACTATATTATTTTAAAAATAGTAAACACTCTCCAGTGACCAAACAGAAAAATGCCTCAGAACTGCCTTTCCCTCTTAAAAATTCTTGTGGACAACCTAAGAGCTGTGCATGTAGGTTGTCTCTATCGATTATTTCTTATATTAGAACATTTTAAACTAAGAGATTTTTAAAACAAGAATATCCAAGCACACATTAATTGGCCATGATGCCATTGGACACCATTTAGCCTCTGAAAAACTCCACTGTGTGCCTGTGGGAGAATAAGAGTGAAAAAGGCCAATAAAGATCTTAGTATTATTTTGAAAATAGTTTTCCTTTAGAAACTCCCCGGGGCCCCGGACTGCACTCAGAACTGCTGGCCTAGCGTCCTGTGTGGCTGACACAGAGATGTCAACTGTTTCAAGAACTACCTCTGTCACAAAAATGACACACTCTCTGTATTATGCGTTGATAAGAACTTGACAGAATAACAGATGCCAGTTTTATAACAATTTCAGCAAGTGTATGTGAAACTTTCTGGTAGCGGACGGACATGGAAACTGGCTCTTTAATCTTTTATAATTCTCCACATTTGTTTTATGGCCTCCACTAGTCCAGAGGACTTGCAGCTCCCACACAGGATTGGGCAATGTCTCCTCCCCCAAGGAACCGGCCTGTCTGGGTAAACTCATTCCCTTCAACAAACACTATATGCAGGAATGTCGATCCCAAGGGGCAGTTTACTTAGTGGTTAGGAGGGCAGACTCTGGAATGGGACATTCTGGGTTCAAATCCTGGCTTGGCCACTTGCCAGGCGATGTTGGGTGAGTTACTTAATCTCTCAGTGCCTTTGTTTTCCCAGGTTTAAAAAGGGACAATAACAGTATTTGCCTGATAAGATCTTTGTAGAAACCAAAACGGTTCAGTGCCTGTGATAGTAAGCGCTCAACAAGTGTCAGTTATCATTATTCCTTCTTTTATGATATAAAAGGTATTCCAAAACTCTCAGAGCAGTTTTATGCTCAAACTTCAGGAGTACAAGAACTACAAACTTACCAAAAAGATTTTTATTTAGTTCTGTGAATTTTAAATAATAAAATTTTAATATTTTGTTTTAATCCCTCTGACTGAAAATGGTAAATATGGCCTGAAACAAAAGTTAAACTCATGTACTGATCTCATAGTGGGGTGGGGAATAAGATGAATATACAAATAATTTGTACAAAAAGAATAATTTTTACCATTAAAGTTTAATATAGTAAACATTTATTAAGCACCTACCATGTACCTGGCTTATACTAGGTGCCAGGGAAATAAAAGAAACCGAAGTGTCCAGCCAATAAGGGCTTACACAGTCTCATGGGGGCAGGCATGGGATTAAATCAATCTAGCATGTGTCCTGTCGTATTGTTAAAGCTCGGGTATGCTCAGGGTGCTTCTCAGGTAGTACAGTCCTTAGCCCAAGCTAGGGAAGGAAAGTATTGCATTTGCTGCCATTTGGAAAACATTCTACCAGTGAAGTGAACTTTTCCTTTCGTTTGTCATTAATTCTGTTCATCTGCAAAAAGCCCAGCTACCTACAGCTTTCCTCTTTCACCAGCCTTTCAATATGGATCTTTATTGAGCTTCTCCATCTTTATGAATCATAAATTGTCCTTTCAACATCCCTAATGACAAGCATTTCGACCCAAACATTCTACTTACATATCATAGTAATAGCCTCTTATTTCAATGTCAAATTCCAGTAAATAAAATGCAGACATGTACAAACCAAACAAAAAGCACAAAGAAGCCAGAATAATTCTTAAAGCATGGCTGCTTTCCATAAACTTCAGTGCCCTTTGGAGAGTTTCTCGGGTCATAGTTACTCATATTTTATACACATATATAGTGAATTTGTTAATCTTTTTTTCCCTACCAGATAAGAAGTACAAAAACCTGAAAAATAAGTTAAAAATATGATGCTCAGGTTCATGAATTCTCTCAAGTTTCATACCAGTACTACTGGGTTTCTACTGAATGAAATTAATATTAACAGATGAGAAAGGCCTAAGCAATGTCCACAGAGTATTTCAGACAGCTGTAGTCTTTCATGAAGACTCCTTTGCTCTAATGAAAGACTATTTTTCATTTTCCTATATGTCAAAAGACTGAAAATTAAAAACTGAACTCAAGTGTACATCCAAAATTTTCTTTAAATTTTTCTTAAAAATTCTAGTCCATGCTCAGAATTCATGTGTCTGAACAGTTAGTTATCACATATAGCTTTAATGACCTATTCAATGTCATTATGATATAAAAAAAGGTTACAAAATGAGTACATAATTATAGAAAAGACAGCTGTCATTACTTTTTTAAATGCCAGGAAAAAAGTAAACTCTAAGATATATATATACAATAGGTTTTAAAAGAGTTTTACTAATTTTTGGTTTCTATAACTTCCAACTACTTAATATTTGCATACTAAAATGAAAAACTAAGAAGAAAATTAAATGTTATTTTTATTTCTTTTCAGATAACTAAAGCCATGATGTTTTTGAGAGCATGAATTTTCCAAATGGTTGGCTCATTTCAACACTGTGGACACAGCCTTGGTCTGAATTTTTTTTTTTTTTGTGATTGCCTCTCACTCGTGCCCCCAACTGGGGACCTGACATGCAACCTAGTAACGTGCCCTGACTGGGAATCGAACCAGCGACACTTGGCTCGCAGGCCGATGCTCAATCCACTGAGCCACGGCAGCCAGGGCATTGGTCTGAATTTTTATGAGTTTTAGAGGTGATCCAGACATCAGACATGAATACTATATAAAATCAGATAATATAGTATATAAAATATACATTGCAGGAGTCATAAACTATATGGATTATTCTGGCCCTGACAAACAGCATAATTATCTCAATTTCTCTTTTTGGAATGTGATTTTTATCTACCATGTTTTATTTTGATATTTGTATATTTATTGGAGGCTTAGCAGGATGAGTTGTACATGGGGAACTTTTATATTAACCATATTTGGTTTTCATTTTAGAAACAAATTCTTCCTCTCTTCTTTTTTTTCTTCTTCCAGGCCAATTAGGCTTATAAATAAACATATAGCCCAAAGGGAGGACTCAAGTAGACATTTCATTTGAATTTGCTGAGCCTGGTTTTGCCTGAATAGCCTTCATACCCTTCGAACCACATCTGGGCAAGCAAAGGAAAGCAGGGAATAGAATAATTGGATCACTGATGTCAACAACCAACACCACTGGCCAAGGCCAAAATCCCACATCTCAATCACAGATTGGGTGGAGAGTATATTTTTTTAACCTAAATTTTCTCTCCCTTTAGCCAGGGTAGAAATATCATATCAGGGGCCTGTTACACAAATAACTAACGTGAGAGACACGTGAGCAGACATCACTCGAGCCTCATTTTCTGAGGCAAAGTTCAGGATGTAAGGTCTAAAACCAGAAAATATATTTTAGAATCGTATGGTTTCAGAACATGTGAGACATGAGGCACCACAGCTGTGACGTGGTCCACTCCCTCCCACCCACTTGCCCCAGAATTTCTTAGCCTTCATAAGGCAGCCCCCACTCTAGAATGAACAGACTTCTTAAACAAAATGATAAATAAAGCAGGCTTGGCCCCATTGTGAAATGGAGAGGTCTCAGTTTCCAAAATTCAGTCACTTTGGAAAGTGAGATAGGACGAAAGGTCCTGGGGGCTCAGGGGCAGTGACAGCTCAGGCCAGCGCTAGGAATAGGGAAAATGAAGTAAAAGGTATGTGATCCCACAGCAAAACCACAGCGTGGACTCCATCAGGCGAGGTTTAGGGAGAACCTAAAGAACTGAGCCTAACTGTCCATCTTTGATGAGGAATAAGCTCTGCTATAAGAAGTTTCCTGGGCAATTCAAATATAGACATCAGGGTACAGCTCAAGAAAAAAAAAAAAAAAAATCACCTCTTATAAAGGACAGCCAATCTCCTCAAATAGACTGTGAGGTGATTTATCTTGGAGGTACACATTTCTTTAAAAACTCTTACATGGATTATGCAATAATTAAACATCAAAATACTCTATATATTCCAATTTTTAATTTAAAAATACATACACATATATGTATGTATTTTCCACTGGAAAACCTAAGCTTAGTACCCAGGGTTTGTCTGTAATAATCTAACATACAATAACCCAATGGCCAGGGCACAGACAATAGCAGATGCTTAGAGAGAAAGAATAGATCCCTTTCAGCCAATTATACAATTACACAATATAGCCATGTTTACATTATCAAAGGGAGGCAGACCCAATTACCTAGCTACTCCAAATTAATAACCCCATTTACCTCAATTATCTGGCAGGCAGGGTCTAAATAATCTGAGTAATTACCTCAACTCACTCAGAGGGTACAGATCTGGCCTGTGAGTCCAGAAGTAATTTTTCCTTCCAGAAAACCTCCACCATCAGCAAATATCAAAATGCACAACAGTAAACTCACATCTGCTTCATCTATAAGCAGTATAAGCAAATTCTCTCTATTATCCGTCAGATTGAAATTTGTTTTACTTTTAGCAATCCAGATTTGAAGGTTTTTCCTAATAAAAATTCATAGGACCATAGAGTTTTAGAGCTAGAAAGGACTCTCCATGGCTCAAGGTCTAAAAGCCAGCTGCTGGCAGCAGTCCAACCAGAAGTCCAACAGAAGGAGCTCCAAAGCCCCAGTGCTTGGGTTCAAATACTGCCCCTACCACTTTGTAGCTTCAAGGTGACCTTGGCAAGTACTTAGCTTTCTGAGGCTGAGAGTTTTCACATGTGCAATGGTGGTAATGATAACACCTCTCTATAAAGTTGGTAGGAGGACTAAATGAGATAATGCAGTTGATGCACTTAGCACAGTTCTTGGCACGTACTACCATTTTAAAGCACTTACTATTGTTATAACATCACCACTACCTTTAATGAGCTCACTGGTGGGCCCGCCAAAAGATATATCCACATCTTCATTCCCAAAACCTCTGAATAATACCTTGTAAGGCAACAAATGTGATTAAATTAAGGATCCTGAGAGAAGGAATTTTCCTGGATGGTCCAGGTGGGCCCTAAATGCAATCATGTATATCCTTAGAAGAGACAGGTAGATGGAGTTTTGAGACAGACACATAGAAGACAATGCAGACACACAAAGCATAAGGCCACGTGAAGACAGAGCACAGAGAGATGCAGCTATAAGCCAAGGAATGCTAGCAGCGGCCAGAAGCTGAAAGAAGTAAGGTATAAATTCTCTTCATAGAGACTAGAAGGAGCGTGGCCTTGCTGACACCTTTATTTCAGACATCTGGCCTCTGAAACTATGAGAGAAGACACTTCTGTTGCTCTAAGCTACCATGCTTAGTGTAGTTTGTTATACCAGCCCTAGAAAACTAATACACCACCTTAGTGGCTACAGCCCTTGTTTGACCTTTCAACTGTGTCTGATGTTAACAATGACAATACTAAGGCCAAAGGTATGGGTGCCTGGAAGTGGGAAATGCCAAGGGCTGGTGTTATGTGCTGAGCTTGACAAAAGTAGAGAAGCAGTAAAATGCAAGAGACAATGAGTAAATGAAGTTTCATTGGAGAAACTGGCTCAGAAAAGTAAATACATGAAGTCTGAGGCTGGAGGCTCACCTTGTAATACATTTCATTCACCAGTAATAGTAATCCAAAATGCCAGTATACTGTTTGTTTCTAAAGAACATCTTTATCCACTCAGCACCCTATGTTTTTTCTTTGTATTATATTTATTATGCTTGGGGTTTGTACAACTTCTTGAATCTGTGAGTTGGTATCTCTCATAAGTTTGGGGAAATTCTTAGCCATTATCTCTTCAAATACTGCTGTGTTCCATTCTGTCCCTCTCTTCCCGGTCCCATAATCCAATTACACATATCTTAGATTTTTTTCATGGTGTCCCACTTGTCCCTACGTTCTTTTCTGCATGCTCCATATTTAACTCTCTGCAATGCTTTTTGAATAATTTCCATTAAACTTTCCCCAATTCACTATTCTTTGTCTTCCACTATATATGACTTCTGCTAAACACCATCCTACTGAGTTTTTAATTTCTGATTTTCTTTCCATTAATAGAAAGCCCATTCTGTTTTTCTTTATAGATTCCAATTCTCTATTGAAAATTTCCATCCCTTCACCTATTTCCTCCATTTAAAAATTTTTTCCTGGCTATATTAATTATAGTTATTTTAAAATATTTTTGCTGAATCTAATTCTGCTAATTCTGGATCACCTATGAGTCTAGTTCTACAGTCAGTTTTTCTCCTTTTTTTTTGTCATATTGGCATGCCTAATAATTTTTTTATTAATACCATATATCACATGTAAAAAAAAATTAAGAGAAATTTCTGGTCAAGTTATCTTCCTTAAAAAATGACTCTCTGTTTCTTCTGCTAGGCAGATGGAGTTGGGGTGGAGTTGGGGCTGATCACCCAAAGCAATGAGGCAGTGGTACAAGACTCAAATTACTCCTGGTTTACCCCTGTTCTTAGGACTTAGTCCACCAAGGCTTTCAACTGAGAGTTTGGGTGTGTTCACTATGCCCCCACCCCTCGGAACTCCTCAAAGTAGGTCCTGCACTTTAATCTTGATCTCCATAGCACCAAAACTGCTGAACATTCCTTCTACTTTTTCAGAAGCTTTCTGGTTAGCCTTGGAACCTCCTAGTCCATGCAGCTTCAGAATTTAGCAACTGTCTTGGGGTTCGGGGGTGGGGACTGCCTATGTATTTAGGCTCCTTGAGTCTCCAATTTTGTCTTTCCAGTCCAGTCTCATGAGACTACCAAAAGCTCTGCTGGTTTCTCTTTCCCAGAGCCTGTGTTTCCTGGCCCTCACCAGCACTCAGAACCAGGAATACCCCCAAGGATAAAGTAGCTACAGATCATCAGCTTACCTCCTCATTCTCCCCTCCCTGATATCTCAGCACCACCCCCTAAGTCCTCATTGTTTCAACACCTCTCAGAATGATTCTTGTGTGTATTTTATATGGTTTTTCTTATTATTCTTGAAGTCATTAGTTTACCTCAAGCTAATCATTCTTATCCAGAAGCAGAACTCCCTTCCTTATAATTTTCAAAGTGCTTTCATTACAATATTTAATTTTTCCCTTATAAACCTATGGGGGAAAATAGGGCAGTATTTATTACTCTGATCTTTTTGACTCCAGGTGGGCAAACTATGACCTGTAGGCCAAGCCCTGGAACACAGCCACACCCATTCATTTACATATTGCCTATAGATGCTGTTTTTGTACCACAAGGGCAGAATTGAGTAGTTATGAGAGTGACTATATTATTGGCGAAGCCCCAAGTATTAATATCTACTCTCTTTCCGTTTAGCAAATAAGTTTGCCAGACCCTATTTACATGGAGGAAACTAAGGTTCAGGCACATTCAGTGACCTGCAAGTTAACTTCAGAGAGACGATTGTATCTAAGGTCCCCTGATTCGTATTCTACCCACCTCTCTATTCTTCTACATTGCTTCACATCACAATGACTTATTATAATCATTTTTTAAAGATTAACACAAGGAGAGAGGGATATTTTGAGCCAAAGAGTCCCAGTATGGAAAAAGGAAAAGAAGCCCCAGCAAACGCAATCAGTATTTTTGGAATATTCCGGGAATCTCAGCAGTTATCTTGCAAATAATAGAAGGCAAATATTCAAGGACATCACTTTGAGGTATGAAAGTCTTCCTGTTCCATATGGCTTTTGTTGGTGGTGGTGTCGAGAAAGTGAACATGTAAGGCAGAACAATGAAAGGAATCCTGAAGAATGTATTTAATTTTTATCTATTTGACTGCTGGAAGCTTTCATCAAGGCAGTTCCCTGAGCTGTGGGAAAAAAATGTCCACAACAGAGGATGGCAGTTCAGAGGGACACACACACACACACACACACACACACACACACGTGTGTGTGCTATCCATGATTGAACAAAACAAAACAAAAAAAATCTGATACAGTTCCAAACCTAACAAAGACTTAAAAGAAAGGCTGTCTTCCTTTTCCCCCTCCTCTGCTTAATACAAATACAGGGTAATTTGCTTCTTTTTAATATAACTGTACAATCTGATGAGTGGTGCAATTTAGCACCCCGTGTCAGTTATGGATGCTAACACTTTCAGAATCATGAGATCGCCAAAATTAAATCACACATGCACATACACACACAGCATATGTGTGTGGGGAGAGAGAGAGAGTGGTGGGGGGCAGACGTGTTAGGGGCAGCTAGTCTTTTTGTTTCACTCAATTGTACGCAGGAGGCTGAGTGCGCATGTCTCCATTTTGCAACTCTGGAGTCCTATTTTCCTAGGAAAAAATGATTTTTTGGCTGGAGAGGGCAAAGCAAGATGTAAGAGGGGAGAAAAAGACTGATTTATAAAAGTAAGATAATCATGTCCTTCAGAAAGAAACACGAACTTTCTAAGAGGTGAGAAAAGCAAAGAAGGGAGGAAGGAAAGGCTCTCAAGGCCCCCATGACAGCATTCCAAAGTGGGTTCTCCCAGTGCTTGATTTTTTTCTCAGAGACAGAAAGGCAAGAGCAGAACTTAGCTCACATTCCCATTAATGAGCCATTTAAATGCTCATCATTCCATGTCATTCATGCTCTGAATTCTTTGATGGCTCCCCAAGGTCCAGTTTTGGACCCCAAGCCCCGGAACATAGCACACACAGTGCTCTGTAATCCTGTGTCTGCCCTCAAACTCATTTTAAGCTACTCTTTACTTTGTCTGTTCTGCTCTTGCAATGGCCTTTAAGCCGAGTTCCCAGCTGATGCAGCCACATACGTGATGTCAGTTGGCACCACATGAAGCAGAAGAACTTTCCTGCTGAGCCCAGCCAACCCACAGACTCATGAGAAATAAGACATTGTTTGTAGTGTGTGACATAACAAAAGAAAAGTGAAACAATATGTATCTCTAGCTCTTTCTAGACAGTGAGTATCTACCATTGGGCAAGATGCAGTAATCAGGCTACAGAGAAAGGGAAGAAGGATAAAAGGGAGACCACTGGGATCAAAGGAAGGACGGCCAATGAGGGCGGGAAACAAAATGATCAAACCTCAGGCCAATTCTTACTTTGTTGGTGTGGAGAAAAATGTGTTAAGAGCAGATGCAAAAATGTGTGAGATGAGATGCACAAAACAAGGAGGAGGAGCAGGAGTTTCAGGTAGAAGTCTCTACAGTAGTTCACTTCTGAGCTAACGGTCTAGGCAAGGGAGCCATGGGAGAAACATGACCGAGGGATGAACAGAACGATGCTGGAAAGAAGAATCTAGTGGAAATGGTGGCACTGGCAATGGCAGGAAGGGGGACAACAAGAAATGACACAGCTTGATCTTTGAATTTGTGCAGATAAAGAACAAAAGGTCAATAACACCTCACTTAATGCAGAGGCCACATGGCTTGCAAACTGAACCATCCAGCACACAGTCACAGCCCTGCTCGGATGGCTGTAGTGCATGACATGTCACTCAGAGAAAAAACCACACTCCTCACAGGTAGGACTGGCCCCAGCTAACTCTGACCTCACTGCCCATCTTTCCTTCTCTACTTAGACCTAGACACACTGACTGCATCCCATTCTTTAACACGCCAGGCACATGTCCGACCCAGGTTGAACTTCTGTAAGAGAAAGAGGCAATGCCTGAGCTAAGAGCGAGGCAGAGAAAAGCACAGAGATGAGTCACCAAAAGAGATGAATAGCATGGTGTCACAGAAGGGAAGCCAGAGATTCCAAAAGCTAACAGTGGTTCATGAACATGAAAGCTTCCAGAGGTAAAAGTGAATAGAAAGAAAGTTCAGTTGAAGGAAAGAAGGAAGGACGAAAGGATGAAATGAATGAGAGGTGTTCACAGCAAGCAGCCTTGGCAGCCAGAGCAGGGAGTGCACCCACAGCCAAAGGCCTCTCATTCCCCACCAAGCCCATAGCTCAGCAACACCCCAGAGGCCGGGAGAGGCACGCTCACTCTTACTAACCCCAAATTAATTCCTCAGCAAACCTTTCCCATTCATTATGGTCATCTTTTCTTCATAAATCAAGCCCGCCAGACTCAAAGACTGGAGCATTCAGGAAGTGCTTACTCAAAGCACAGAAACATCAATAAGGAGACTTCAGACCCCAGAATGATGACAGGGTGAGATATATTTATATTCTACGGTTGGCAATGCCTCAGCACACTTTTTGCTTTCTAGAAATCCTGTTGGCTTAATTTATGTGGTTCATACCTTATTCCCTTTCAGGAGACAAGCTTTTTATCTTTTTCATTTGGAAACTTATCTTCAGAATTTTCAAAATCCTTACTGTCATTAATGTCTGATGTACTGTGTTCTGTCTAGAGTTTCTGGTAGATAAGCAGGGGTCCTTTAGATGTTGTCTGTCTACATCCCATACCGCTGAATACACCCCCACCCTGTGATCCAGCCTCAGATCCTAAAAGCACCGATAGAATGAGAAGGGTGCATCTCTCCCCCTTACTGGAAGTTTCACTTCCAAGCCACTAAAATGCTCTCAGATATTTTTTCATATCTTTACTATCATTAGATTAGATGCTTAATGCGTAAGTCAGCCCAAAAGTGTTATGGGTAGAAGAAAAAGGCTGAAGGATTGCCTCACATGGAACTCAGCATCTGGAGTTAAACTACTCAGAAAAAAGATAAGGCTAAAATCAGATCTCAGATTAAAAATGATAAAGAAACTGTGACTAGCTGAAGCCAGTTCAAGCTGAGCCAATTATCACCAATCGTAAAAGATGACCTATAAGAGGCCCTGATACCCTAGTACAATAGAGCAATTACATCTTTATAATGGAGACAGAAAATGCCACATAATTAGACACAGCCAGAAAACGGTAAGAATGCTTCTCCTTCCTGTGGCTGACCCACGAAGGCAGGCGGGCAGCCATCTCCACACTGGCAAAAGGCCAGTCTGTTCTCCCATCACTCAGCCCGCCTGAACCACATCCGACAGCAGTCCAGGAAAGTGGAGTTTCCTTTGGCAATAGGCCACTAACAATCCTTGAGTTCCTTGCCTACTCCAGGTCTAAATAAGTACAAGAATAACAGCATCGCTACCCCCACAGGTACCTGCGGGGGGAAAAAACAAACCTTTGCTGTTTAGCAAAGTGATCAAGGACACAGCTTCTACAGCTAGGCACCTAACAGTTTTCCCATCTGTAAAATGGGTATAATCAAACTACAAAGCTCACTGAATATTAGAGGATTAAATGAATTGATATATGTCAAGGATTTTGAACAATTCCTGGCATACAGTAAATGCTAGATGAGTTGGCTCTCATCATTCTGCTATTGTCATTGTTATTATTAAATACTCCAAAATAGTATCACTATTATTATTATTATTTCACAAAAGCAAGAGTTGCCATCAGCAACCAGTTGCAAGGTTGTTACACTTACCCAGGCAGGACAAACCTGGGGCACTGGTCATAGGAATGGAGAAAACAAGCCAGTGCTAAGAAGCACTGCAAAGGCAGATCCTTCAACAAAAGCATGGTGCAGGAGGCAAGGGAGCTAGAGATGTGAAGTGTGACTCCCAAGATATCGTTCCAGGGAGTGTGGAGGAACAAGGTCCATGAAGAGAAAGGAGGAAAGGCCAGAGCTCAGGGCAGAAAGCTGAGTGAGGCCTCAGCTTCCCTCAGAAAGCCTTCCAGGGAGAATGGCCTTGGGACTTTGTAGATGCTTTCCCACCTTGAACATGAAGCTTTTTCTTTTTTCCTCCTTCCACATCAATACCGACTGGACACAGAGCAAAGGCTGATCCCATGGGAAGATGGGCCAATGAATCACAGAAAATAACCCCCAAGGACTCCTTCTGTTGATGCAGAGACACTTCCTGAAGGTTTACTCTGTACCAGGAACTCCCATACACTATCTCATCTCACCCTGACAATGACCCCAAGTTGCTATGGGCTCAGAACGGTTACATAGCTTGCTCAAGATCAGCGGGTTAGCAAGAAGCAGAGTGAAATCTGAACCTGGATCTATCAGAGACCAAAGATGCCCTCTCTCCACTGCACACCACAGTGCCTGTCCTCCAGTAATGATCAGTTTATCAGAATCAGCAGGATGGCCTCAGGTATGTTTTCTGTGGCATTTAAGAGAAAAAGAAATTTCCCTGAGCCAACTGCTAAGCCAATCCGCATAAGTATACGGGAAGTATAGAAAAGAAGAAAGAGGACCAGGCTACAGACCAGAAACTTGAATTCAGTCATTATAAACAAGCTCAGGGATATGTCCCCTCAGTGCCTTCATTTGTTATTTATGGCTTTTAGCCCAAGGTCAAGTCCTAGTATGTCTGTAAAATAAGGACAGCTAAAACTCAGAAACCCACAGTCCTACTGGCTTGGCGAAACAGAGGAAAGAATCCAGGGTTATGTCAGCTGCTGGTATATAAAGGGCGGGAATCCAGAAAGGAGAGGCCAGAGAAGGAAAGCCTCAGATTTTGTGTATACACTCTGTCTGAGCCCCTGGTTGACCACTGACCCATGCATGCATGAGATACTCTCCAATCAGCCCAACCCAGGCTAAAAGGACAAAGTGAGATCGGAGTCACCACCCGAGGGACCAAGTTTGCAGCTGAAGTCCAATCAAGCAAATTGCCTGCTAAAACGAATTTTAAAAAACCAACACTCATCAGAAGAATATAATAGAATCCAGCCTCCACAATGTGACATCACAATATCCAGGATATAATCTAAAATTATTCCAAACTGTGGTTGAAAATGTGACTCATTCTTAAGAAAAGACAATCACTAATTACTGATCCCAAGTGACTTAGAAGTTTAGAATAAACAGATAAGGATTTTAAAGTAACTATAACTACTCAGTATCTGTCCAGCCTATCTCACAGACTTGTTCAAAGCTAAAGTAGGTCAAGCAAGCAAAAAGTGTTTTGATCAGTTTCATATATGCTACACCTACAACATAAAAATGCAAATGATCCCTAATTTTCATGTCTGTCCCTAGAAACCATGCAATAAAGCAAACCATTTTACTATGCCTGATTTTTCTTCTAGGAACAAGTTATATTCAAGGACTAAATTTCTGATCAAAACTCTGTTTTTAAATAAACCACAAAGACAAGTAATGTGTAATTATAAATTGAGGCCTATAATGCCTATGTACCACCATAAGTTATGTGTAAAAGCAAAACTGGGTCACATGTCATAGCCCATTTTATGCAGAGGGAGAGGACCTATGCACAGAGATTGCACTGTGGGTTTAGAAGTCAGACTGCCTGGGCTCAAATCCTGGCCTCATGACATAAAAGCTGTATCTCCCTTCATGAGTTTCATAGCCTCTTAGCAACTCAGCTTCCTACTGGAAAATGTTGATAATAATTGTACTTGCCATGCAGGATTGGTGTAATAATTCACGTTCAGAGCCTATGTAGTGACTTGGTACAGATTCAAGTGCCAGATAAACAAACAGGAGATGAGAGAGGGGAGGTGACTTGGTCAACTCTTCCCAGCGAGCCAATACTGGGAGTAGAATCGATGTCCATTCTTCCATTTTAAATCACTCCATGAAAGTCCCATAAACAGGCACAAATGCACTGTAAATTGGTCATTCCAAGTGCCTTAAGAACTATAAAATGTGCAAAGCATATAAAAAGTAGAACTCTGCCATGTCACAAATTTGATTAAAAATATGAATAAAAATTAGAATTTTTCTTTTTTAATATTTTTTATATCTTTCAATTTTGAAAGGTCTTAACATGTGGCTTAGGAAAAAGCCATCCTTTAAAAAAGGCAATCTTAGGGAATTTACATAGAGGGTTATAACTGTTTATAAAATTTGTGATTTCACCTTAAAAAATAAAATAAAACAGGTGTTGCAACAAAGAGGCACTGAGCAAGGCAACTGTCCTTCTGCACACATCCCTCCTTCCTGTGACAGAGTCTGGGGCTTGAGAATGAAATCCAGGAATTCATTAAATACAGAATATATGGAAGCCTCAGAGGTCATCTACCCTGGTAGATACGGAGCCAGGAGACTCTGTCCCAGTCTTCATTTTGTCAGAAGAAATTAGAACCTTCAAAAGTTCTTAGAACAAGACTTGAATCTAACAACTAAGTCCAGAAAGAGGAGGGAGAATTTGGAAAAGCCCAAAGGCTTACAGGAACTTCTGATGAGTGTAAGGCAGGAGGACCAGCCTGGTAGGCATTGACAAGAACTCAGCTAGTGTTCTGGAATTACAGGGAACACCTGCCTAGCTACGGAGGTGTGGAACCTCACAAGGCAGAGACACTTCTGTTGTTTCCAACTCCAGGTGAACGTGACTTCCTGTTTGAAAGAGACAGGCTTTGTCCCAACATATGAGGACCTTCACAGACCCACAGACTGGACTCCTAATTACACAGGATGGGATATCTGAAGCTGAAATTATTAACACAGTGGTAAATGATCAAAAGCTGAGAAATGTGGCCAACACAGGGCCATGGTGAGACCAGGAGTCGCCAAGAAATCTGAGTTTTTTCAGAGGTGATGCCACCAACTTGACTGGCCCTGAAAGGGTTCTTTCTCCAACAATGGCCTCAGTTTCCTCATCTGCACAGGGTCACACTAGGGTGGGGCAACCTCAGAGGCTCCTCTCCCTTCTAAACCTTTCTGTGAAATCACTGTTAGCCATAACTGTCCCCCTTGATAACACCCACTTCCCAATGTGTGCCTGTTTGCACGCTCACACACACACCAATAACTTGAGACACAATCACTCTATCCTTCAGCACAGTGAGTTCAGCACTGTTGGCCAGACTAAACCACCTCAGTGAACCAAACTCGGTGAGATGACCCCAGGTCACTGGGGGTGCTGGGAGACATCAGATTTCCACAACTGATCATCCTTAGCACAGCTATTGATAAACCCAGAGTTCTCTGAGTAAGACTCAGCGTTCCAATTTATCAAATGATTACATAAGATAAGGCCCACAAAAGCACCCTACATTCTTGTAAGTACTCTAATTAATATAAAGCATCCCGATTTTCCCTAACCCAGGGAGCTTCTCCTCAAAGTCTCCTCAATTTTCTTAATCCTGACCTATCCTCGAGGGGGGTCAAGCCCTACACACCTACCTCTGGGCCGACCTCACCCCCAACACTGACCTCTCCTTGGCCACAAGGGGCCATGGTCCTCGTGGCCTGGGTTGTGCCACGTTTCACACTGTTCTGTCTCACACTTTCCCACCCAACATGGTGAACCACTGTCTGCCAGGTGGATGGGGCCTTGGACAGGGATTAGGACAAACAACCTCATTTTGCACATTAGGGAATGATCGTTTCAATCATTACTGTCTTATGCAGTAAATCTTCTCAGGCCCTGGTGTTCACAATTCTTATTTGACTCTTCTTTGCATTTGGTAAAATAAAAATAGCTTCCATTTACTGAGCTTTCTCTATGAGTCTACCCAATGTTTTATCAGATTACCTCATTCAGTTCAACCACCCCGGTGGATATATAGACATTTTACAGACAAGAATCTGGGACTCAGAGGGGCTAAGTAACTCCCTTGAGGTCACAGAGCGAATGAGAGAGACAAGTCTCCCACCAGGTCTGCAGGCCTCAGACCCAGACCTGTGACCCACCAAAGCCCATGCTTTTAATCACTCCACCAGCGCTATTCCCTGCCATGCAGGGTGAAGGGCTGATAAATAGCCACTGATGAATTACTAGTGCATGCTGCTATTGACCCTCCTCCCTGCAGGACAAACACAGGCTGATCCTGGGCCATGAGAAAGATGCCAGCACACCCCCAGGAAGCTGGCCAGCCCTGTGGTGATGAGTGATGCTGGGAACAACGCATGGGACAGCTATGGGGTGTCTGATGGCCATTTTAAAGCACTCAAGGAGAGGTGGAGACAAAAAATAGGCTTTCATCCAATGCAATTTTTAAACCACTTATTCAACATGCAATGCAATGTTAAAGTCAAAAGAGCCTTAGCCACCATTGTGCTTGCAACATTCTGCCCTTGTTGCGGGGCGGGGGTGGGGGGGTGGGGGCAGTGGGGGAGCTCCATTTGTTGGTTCAACCTTCTCCATGGAGCAAGTCGGGAGACAATATCCTGATAAGTTGGAGTTCACTCTTTCAAGACAAGGAATATAAACTAAATCAGCTCTATCCCTTCTGCAGCTAGCATATACAGTTCCAGCAATCAAGGATGGAAGCAGAAATGGCTCCTGTTCTCTTAAAACTAGTTTCCTGGCCCCCCAACTTTTCACCTGCTGGTTTCACTGAACTGGAAGCTGAGATTGTTCCTTTGGCCATTTTGGATTATGAATGTCACAAAAGCAAAAGCAAAAGGCAAAGAAGGTTACTGTACTGGCTGGGGTGAGCAATCCCAGTTCCTAAGGAGAAATTAGATGCTGCCATAAAAATGGAAACCAGGGAAGTCTCTGGAGTGCCTCTTGGTACTTCCATATCCAAGAGTAAATATTAATGAATAATGAGAGAGAGAGAAAGAGAGAGAAACTAAGGATTTAATCTGAGCAATGCTGATTCCTCTTCTTGTTCCACCAGCCCCATCTGAATATTCCATATCCACAGACTGACCTAGAAATATAATTCGTGTCACCCACAGAAGGAGACCATGTCAGAAGGACACCATGACTTCATGCCTCGTCTTTCTGATGAAGGAGCAAGAGCACTGTATGAAGAACAGTTGCATCCTGTTAAGCAGAAACAACACTGTTCTGTGTGGATGCTGAGAATGTGAAGGTGTGGACTGTGCTGGTCACTCAGTTGCTGTTGTGAGCTAGGACTCTGCGTTCCTCCTGGGCTAGCTGACTTCCTATTAGGTCCTGCCACTGACAGCTCTAGGTGGAGATCAGATGGCAGGGGAGGGGGAACGTCCGGACCTCCTCCTCCTGCTTGCAGCACTTCATCCTGGTGGCAGTAGCTGGTTCCAACCTCCAGCATCCTTCCATACTCCCAGAGGTAGCCTCATGCAGCTCAGTGGTACATGCATGCAGAGGACAGAGCAGTTAATGACATAGAAAAGGTCTCTGTCTTCACGGTGCTTAAAATCCAGCAGGGGAGAAGACACTGAATAAGTAAGGAACTGATCACTACTGTAAAGATGTACAGATTCCTCAGAGAGCGTATTGCAGAAGGTCTGGGAATGATGTCAATGGAATGGTTACGCACTAGGGCTTCTGGCTATTGGTACTGATATACATAAAGATAATGGCACCAAACCACATTCGGAGGGTCAACTGAGACTGTGTAATCTGCCTGAAGTCGATACACCTCTAAAGAAGGCTGGTGTGAACATGCAAGGATTTTTAAATTATCCTGCACGATGGAGTTTTTACATTGATCACTCCGTCATTCAACAAGCACCCTTGGCCCTAAGGCGCCGAGGGCTTAGCAGTGAACAAGACAAAGTGGAGCTCACCTTACAGTTGGGGGGACACCATAAATAACAACAACAAAAATGGTGTCAGATAGATGACAAGGTCCATGAAGAAAGGAAAGCAGGAAGTGGAGGCTGAAAGTGGATGGGCCAAGCGGAGGGGCTGTTTTGGGCAGGAGGGTAAGAGAAGGTCTCTCCGAGAAGGTGGCACTGAAGCAGCGACTCGGATGATGGGGAAGGAATGAGCCGTGAGAAGATCTGGGAGCAGAGAGAGAAACACGCTGCTCATGTGATATCAGAGAAACCTGGAACAATGCCAAGGTGCAAGGAGACTCCGTGTTGGGGGAAAGCCATCCCCTCGTTTCCAGCAAATCCTACAACTCAGGCAGAGCTCGGTGGTTGAGGTCTGGCATGGGGTTATTTTTCTTTACTTTCAATTTACATTGCAAGCTGGAGAGAAATGAATTACATCCCCCTGGGTTTCTCTGTTCCGTACAATTAAGAAAAGCTATTCCTTAGCCACAAGGCGGATGACGACACCAAGATTTCCTATTTTCTCTCTGCAGGAAGGCTGTCATCACTCAATATTAATTGATCCTACTTTTCATCCACAAAGCAGGGGTTGAAACAAATTTTTGGTCACAAAAGTGGCAACTATTACACTATTAAGGTAAATTATTAATGGCGTCTCCATTAAAGCACACTCGTGTTCACAGGGCATCAGCTGCCTCAACTCTTACGGTGTTTCTTTAATGGGGAAAAGTGAGTAAATTATTATATTCCTTCCTGATCGGGATAAATTGCCAGCCCCTATCTCATTTAAGGTTGCCAGAGATTTCCCACCATTTCATCAAAACTAGGAACACAGTGAAAGGGTGTAATACATCTCGAGTTCCCAGCAGGAGAGCAAGTCAATCGAATGCAATTTCATTTTCCTGCTAGAGAGCAGATGACGTGAAAACAGCGAGGAGACAAGAAACTCAAAAACTGAGAAGAGCTAATATTTATATATATTTTTCATTTTCTTTCCCTAGACAAAAACTTGATGCTTATTTTTAAAGTAGGGGACTGAATCAGAGGAACCTAGTTTAAGGAAGAAAGGAAAGGAGGGAGGAAAAGCAAAAGAAAGAAAAACAGTTGTATCTTCAAGTAAACAGCCCACAGTGAACTGGGGACATGTGAGAAGAGCCGAACCCCTTCCTATTGGTGGGGTGACCAGATGCTGGTGTCCAGGGAAGAACAACTGCCAAGATTAAGAGAGAGCTCTGGATGCCTGTATCCTCCAAAATCTCTTCAGTCATTTATTTTGCCAGGGCATTTGCTAGGGTAACCCCAGGGCATTTGCATTCCATCAATATGTTTAAATGTCACAGATCTTTTTCCCAGTTAGAAGCCAGGATTAGCAATTTACATCCAGGGTGATGAATAACTGTGGTCGAAGCAGAAGGCTTTTTCTTAAACATATAATTTAGTCTGGAGAACAGAGGCACTCTGCTCAACAAGGCCTATGGCCTGAAATTAGAAATTCTATAGATGTGGCTCATGCCATCGAAGAAAGGACAAGAATGCTGTAAAATTGAAGTGATCATTTGCTTCCATACTAGCAGGTCACACCAGGAATCACTCTTGTCAATGGCCTTCAAGGGACCCACACCCTGTCCCCCAGGTGCTGTGTGTTCGCTGCCCCTTCCTCTGGAAAATTGCCCTTGGCCAAACGGGAGCCACATGGCCTGGGAATTTAAGAGCTTTGAGTCACAAAAGCTACTCATAACAGCCACTTCTTTATATTCACTGTGGTAGAAACTGAACTGCATCTGTCTGTTCAAACACATTTCCACCTCCTTCAAGCTAGTCTTCCTGAAAGATAGAGGCTGGAAGCCATAAGCTACATTTCCCATTTACAGATGAGGAAACTGAGGCAAGGAGAGGTTAAGTGACTTTCCTAAAGTCACACAGCTAATAAGGGGAAGGGCCAGCATTCAAAGTCTGGCTCAAGAGCCTGTGTTCTCAACCATTCCACTCTACAACGCTGCCTCCCACGGAGAAGCAAGACTTGTAACATAAACCACCTTTATTAGTTATCTAATGATGTTTAACAAATTACCCCCAAACTCAGCAGCTTCAAACAACAAACATTCAATACTTCACAGTTTCTGTGAGTCTGGAATCCAGGTGTGACTTCGCTGGGAGGCTCTGGCTCAAGGCCCCTCCTGAGGTGGCATCAGGGCCACAAGGATCTCAAGGCTTTGCTGGGTGAGGACCTCCTTCCATACGTGTGCACATGGGTGCTGGTAGAACTCGGGTCCCCAAGGGCTGCTGGGAAGGGACCTAGTTCCTCACTGGCTATTAGCAAAAGACCTCCCCAAGTTCTTTGCTACACAGGTCTCTCCACTGGGCAGTTCACAGCATGGCAGCTGGCTTTCCTCAGAGAGAGTGAGCAACACAGACTCCAAGATGAAAGCCCCCATCTTTGGTAAGCTAGCCTTGCAGGTGGCATCCCATCACTTGCGCTGTGCCCTATCCACTAGAAGCAAGTCAATAGGTCCTCCCACACAGAAGGGTGTGAACACCAGGAGACAGGGATCATTGGGGGCCACCTTGGAAGGGTGCCACTGTGCCACTCAATAACACTCGACTAAGCAGCAGAAGTTGGCTTTCAAGTAGTTTTGCCTCCATTAACTTGGCTCCCAAACCCAAGCTCGGTCTGGAATGCCAACATTCCTCTCAGCTTGGAAAACAAAACCTTGGTTGGCTCACCTCTCTGGGGCACTGGAGGCTGCCTGAAGCCATCTCTGACATCTCACTTTACAGCAAAGAAAGGAAAGGGTATTGGGAGGAAAGGTAAGTTTTCTTAAATTTTAGCTATTTTGGTCGAATCTGCTTGTATGACGTCCAGAATAAGAATCCACTGAGTAAAGATAAGAAAAGGTTTTTGTTTTCATTTCGTTTCCAGGTTGGCAGGAAGCAGTGGTGAGAAAAGAAGCAGTCAGGCCACTTGTTTAAGGGATAAAGCAAGGAAATCCAGAAAACACTAGAGACCCTTCTCCCTGTCCCTAGCCATGTTTCTGGTATCTTCTCAGCCCAGGCTGTTAGAAGGAGCAGCTACAGTGACTCCTTTCCCAAGCTTCACCTCAAGCTAGCCAAAGAGACCATTTCTCACCAAGAATGCCATAAGGGACCGAAAGCCCGGGAGCACATGCCTAGGGCATCCTGGATGCATCCATGAAGTCCCCAAAAGCTCAGCCTGTCCCTCACCCTCAAGAAGCTGTTGTGATAGAGGCACTAACCCAGGGGATTTCCCAAGCTGCAGTTTGGTGGACCCAGGGGTCAGGTTTGGTCTAGGATTTTCAGAGCTTTCCTCTGCCCACCAAACAGTATACAAATCTCCAGCCATGCAGGGCCTGCTAGGTCAAAGATAAATCATGGTAAGTCAAGGCAGATGCTTTTCCAAGATAAAACACAGACTCTATTAAGGCTCTGCCCACACCGGACTGGTTTCCAAATACATGAAAAGAGACACAGGGTTAGGACATTAATAACATAGAATTGAATGGGATGTTTTAGCCACTGGTTCCTACATTGAGAGACCTCGCCTTGTTCACCTTTGCATGCCCAGCTGGAGCTGGAAAGGGAACAGTATTCAATAAATATCCAATGAATTAATTTTGCTGTATATCCTGTCAGACAAGAACTTCTTTCTCCGTTAAGGAAATCCACAGCATCAAGTACACCAGTTCCCTTAGGGATATATTACCAACCTTGCATCGAAAGCAACATTCATTCCATACGGTGCTAACCAAGCACCTCTGAATTTACACCTGGGATGCCCAACTGAAATAACCCCTTCCTCTTTTACAAGGGCCCTAGAAAGCTGTCAGACTAATGTATCCTCCTCCTATGAAGTCATACGTATGCACCCGAAAAGCATGTCTATGCAAAAGAATGGGGGGTGGGGGGGCGGAAACCCAGCTGCTGATAAGTGTAACAAGTACTCATGACTTAAGTAATTTTTATTTATCAGGAGATCTGAAACACAAAACTGAGGAAGTGACTTTCTAGACTAATGACAGTGACATGCAACTTGAAGCCAGAATCATCTACCTTTCCACACCAGAACTGCTTCGGAAAATATTTCATAGGTAAAATTCAACAGGCCTCCTTTCTTCTGAAGCATTGGTGAAATCTGGCCAAAATATTGGATAAAGCCTCTTCACAAAAATTCTTTGAAGCGGTATCACTAATAACAATAATTAGTAGGGTGCATAGAACATTAGCTTGTTTTCTGTTCCATTTTAACCAGATTAGATAAAAATTAATACCACTACCACAGTGCTGCTTTTATGAATCCCTGCAGAAAAATATAACTTGGTTTTGCTTTGACAGATAACAGTCATCATCAAGGAATGTTGTTTTACTGAAGGCAGACTTAAGTCTCTGAAATTTACTCCTTAAACACACACACACACACACACACACACACACACACACACACACACACGCCCCTGAGCCCACTGCCATACAAGACTGAGTGTTGTTTCTTAGACTGGATTTGTAGTAGCTGGAGAAAAGGCAAGATGACTTTTTATATTAAGAAAGAAATGCAAAGAATGCTTCCCTTCCTCTTAAATCTAATCTTGTTATCTCCATTAGTGAATATTTAACAATAACATTAACACTAATAGCAGACTAGGTTGCATTATCAAAGGCAATAACAATACAGGAGATGTATATATCAGTTTTGCTCAGAAAAGCTTAAAGCCATTTCACACATATTATCTCATTTATCTTTAAAAATCCCCGCCAACTCTGTAAAAGGGCATTTATCTGCAGTAAGATATGTCTTATGGGAACCAATTTCCTTACCACTCTGCATCTTCTGTTTAAAAACAGGATCTGTTTTTAGCGCATGTCCAAACCAGAACCTCAACTTAAAACTTATGCCACTGACTTCCTTCATGAATCTTTAAAAAATGCTACCAACTCTTAGCAGTTAAAGAAACTAAAAACAAAAGTGAAACGTGGGTAGGAAATTAAATAAACTCACAGTGCCCAAAAATCGCCATTGCCCAAACTGAAATTAAATAAATACAGACATACACACACACACTCTCCATGAAAACCCTGCAATACAATTTATTAATGAATAGTGAAAGGAAACAGAAGCTGAAAGTGGGTCAGGAGAAACTATTTAATCTAATAGTCTGGAAATTATATTGGAAGAACAGATGGTTCACAGAAGTCGATGCTACCTAGAGGAGCAAGGAGTGATTTTCGAGGAAAGAAAAATGTTTTCATACCCTACAGCACACACTATTTCCAGCAAAGGAGGTGTCTATATTGAGCACAGAATAAACTCTGAGCTTGGCGCATTGCCAAAACTGGGAGTAAGTGGCAGCCATCCACACGTACCAAAGTTCAGCCTGGGTCTTCCAAATCTGAGCCAGAGGTCAAACAGCCCTATTTTAAAACCAGCAACAAATGGAAGCCAACACTATACTCTACTGGGTCATTAGCCAACATTCATGACCTTGGCAAATAAGGAAAGTGGTTCCCAACAGGTGATAGACAGCGTGATCTTAATGTAGCTTCCAACGCCCAGACCCCAAGGGGCCTGGGCAGCAGCGAGATGCGTGGGCCACATGGAGACAGGAGACTCAAGTTCAAGCTGTGGCCCTGCAAGGTAGGCCTTCCCTGTGACCGAGCGTCCCCATCTACACCACAAACTGAAAAGCCACCTCTGGAGTTGTGAGGATCACTTGAGCTAAAGGAAACGAAGCTTCATGGTAACCCATACAGTGTAAGGCACAGTTGCTATTTTCATGCCCACTACCTATAATTCATCAAACAAAGGGCTAAGTTCTCCCTAAAGCAGGCCTTTATCGAAGGGAAGGCCATCGCAGTTGGGGCCTTCAAATGACAGCTCAGAGCCCATCAAACCTCAAAGCTGTACCTGAAAGACCTGTGGTACAGCCAACATTGCCTAAAAGCAAAGGATTTGGAGAAGGCAAGTCTCGGTTCTGATTCTAGCCCCATTACATACTTGCTGTGTAACAGTAGGCATTTCAGATAACCTCTCTGAGCCTCATTTCCTCATCTGTAAAATCAGGATCCTGTGAGGATTAATTTACATTAATCATGATGTGCGGCTCATAAGCTGTTATTACTGTTGTTACTGTTACAATGTTAAGATTATCATCATCATCCAAGTCCGTTGTTCATCAACCCTTGTTACCTGCAGGGATTCTCAGCAAGCCAAGAAGGGGCAGGGGAACAGAACAGCCTTTCTGTTGTTGAGATTAAGGGCAATGGCTGGAGGATCCTCCCTCAGGGATGAGCTTACAGTCATCTCTCTAACTCAGACCTGGGGGGACCCTCTGCCTTATGCTATAACCTCACAGGCTACTTTGGGTCTTCCTTTTATCCACCCACCTCCCCTCTTTCATGGTCCCTGACATTGTGCTTTAAGATTGGTTTGTTTGTTTTACCTGAAAAAAAGCACCATCAACCTCAGTGACTTTATGTTCAATTCTGCTGAAGAGCTGCAAATATTATTGATGAATTTGTTATGTTCTAAAGCTGCAGGTATTGTATTTAGAGAGAGGTGATAAATACCTCACTGAGGACGGCAAAATAAACACTTCAGGGCACTCGAGGCTCCATCTAAAGGAACGCCATGGTCAAAACACTTTAAACCAACAGCCTTTCTCTAATTCAAATAACCTCCCCAAGCCCCTGGTTCTTTTCCATAGCTTCTTACTATGACGGACTTTCCTGCAAAGGGAAACCCATATCTGAAGGCACCGGCAGCCAGGTGTTACTCCCAGCCATCTCCCTGATACAGCACCAACTCAAGATCAGTCCTCAATGCTTGTTCTAGGTTGCCAACTCTATGTCATTTCTATGGGTCTGGTCAGAGTGGTCCCTGGCTGGTTTGGCTCAGTGGATTGAGCGTCGGCCTGCGAGCTAAGTGTCGCTGGTTCGATCTTCCAGTCAGGACACGTCAGAGAAGGAAAACTCTGACTCCAAAAAACCTCCGCTGCCTTGCGGCATACCTCTTCAGGGGAAAGGCTAAGGGAGTAAACCCCGACAGAAAATCCGGAGCCGGAGTCCCTAAGGCGGTTTGACGTTGTAGTCAACACCGGCAACTCCTGCGGCGCACCTGAAGCCAAGCTGTATTGACTCCGTCTTTCCCTTGGACCCTTCAGCTGCGAAGAGAGGGGGGGTCTGCTGCATGGGCAACAGCAGACCCTCCATATCACCCTTCCCAGGCTCTGTAGCTTCAGCTTCACTGGAGAGGACACTCCAGCGTCATCACAAGATGTTGATTCAACACGGGAGGAGACAGATACCGTGTCACTCCCGAGTTGGACTGCACAGCCATTCTCGGCGGTGCAGATAGACTCTTAAGAAGCTACACCATCGTCTCTCGAGACGGACGGCTGCCGGTCAGACTGGCAGGGGCCACACAAATTAACAGAAAGAAAAGGGGTGCCAGGAACAGAGGTGGCAGAGACCTAATTAAGACAAAATCTTCCAAGAAGGAGCCAAGGAGGAGGCCGGACCACATGACTGTCAGGGCCAACCACAGGCAGCAGACCTGCCTCTTAGGTGGAGTGGTTGGAGATGGTGTGATGAGAGATACAACTAAAAATGAGGTCCATCTAGATGTTGGGGATGTATGCCCGTGTGTGCCGGCCAAAGCCACAGTTCTGAATGCCCCTGAGCTGAGCTACGCCCTCCTGTCCTGGCCAAGTGGGAAGGGCACAGATATTCAATAACCAAGGCCCCTAGCCAAGAAGGGGCTGTCTGCAGACCCCAAATGACCGGCCACCAACTTCTCGGCCAGCAAGAAACTATCCCATGAACCCACATCTCATCCTTCTTCCTTCAACGGAGTCCAGTAACCTCCTTGTCGACACTCATTTCATGCACACAGGCTCTCATCCCTAAATCCAGCCTTCCCTCCTGTGTCCTCCTCTGTCCCCCTCCACAGTGGCTGATCATCCCCAAAGGGTTGGGCTCTCAGAGAAGAGAGCCTGGAGGAAGAGAAGCTTTTCCTGGACCATGAAGGAGAGACAGGGCCCAGATACATCTTGGGGGTGGGGAGGAAGGGCAGCACTCCACATAGGGAACAGTTCATGCAGAGGCGGAAGGGAGGGAATGCATGGTTCCATTTCAGGAACAGCAAGTAGGTTCCTGGGGTCCCTGTTGGAAGAGTAGGGTAAGAATAGATAGGAGGGAGCCAGCTTGAGAAGTGCTGGCTTTCCTCCTGGACAGGCACGTAACATTTTAGGGTGCCCTGGGAGATGGAGTGTCCACTAGGAAAGCTGGGTTTCAGGTACAACGGAGATATGGAGGACTCAGCTAAGGAGGATGTTTTTGGTTGCCAGGAGTAAATTTACTGCCCTGGGTCTAACCCAGTGGTTTTTAACGTGCTCCTCCTGACAGCAACAGCAAGCGGCAACATCACCTGGGAACTTGGTAGAAATGCAAATCCCTGGCCCCAGTCCAGACCTACAGAATCACAAGTTCTAAGGGCAGGGGCTCAGCAATCTGTGTCCTAACAAGCCCACCAAGTGATTCAGATGTTGCTAAAGTTTGAGAACAACTGATCGTACCAGGGCATCTGCACTGACACTTTGTCACACGTACTCTCAGCATGCTGGGGACAGAAACCAGCCTTCGGGATCAGGGGACCACCTGCAGGAGATTCACACAACTCCCGGAGCTGATGTGAAACAGACTCTCAGCACGTGACCCCCTGAGGGTAACCAGTTGGGGTACCACGCTTAGACCAACCACCTGGCCCTTCACAGATGCATGTTCACTTGTTCTCAGCCACGCCGGACACTGGCATCACTTGTAGTTTCAAAAATACTGATTTCTGGGCCCCTCCCAAAGACTGAGTTAATTGGTCTGGGGTGCAGCCTAGGCATGGAAATCATTAAAGCAAAGTTTGAGAATCACTGTGTCAATCGGTATATTTTTTTAAGGAATATGGCCTGCCCTTCCAAATACATTACAAGCTACTTCAAGGCAATACATTAGGAGTTGGTCATAATATACAATTAGGTGTGAAAGTATTTACTGAGTTTATTTTATACTTTAAAAAACCACACCAGCCCCAGCCCATGTGGTACAGTTGGTGGGGCATCCTCCCACAAACTGTAGACTCGCTGGTTTGATTCCCGGTCAGGGCACGTGTCTGGGTTACAGATTTGGTCCCCTGGAGGTGCGTGTGGAAGGCAACTGATCAAGGTTTCTCTCTCACATCACTGTTTTTTGCCCACTCTTTCTCCCTCCCTTCCTTCTCTCTAAAAGAGCCAACCAAACAAACAAAAAACAAAAAAACTTTCTAATTGCATGAGTATCATTTTTTTCCCTTCTATCTCCACTCAGACAAAAGAAATTTGAACTCCACCTGGTCTTTAAAGGTTCTCAAAGTGTGATCCCCAGAACAGCCGTATTAGTATCACCTGGGAACTTGTTACAAATGCAGAGTCCAAGGTCCAAGGCCTTGCCCCAGACCTAATGAATTGGAAACTCTGGGGCTGGAGCCTGGGATTCTGGGTTTGAAAGAGCCCTCCAGGTGATTCTGAATCACCTTCGAGTTGGAGAACCACTCCTTTAAGGAAATGATTAGTCCTAAAGGCTTGTGGTCTTTCTCTGGAGATTAACATTATTTTGGATGCTATTTTTAAACTTGCTTATCCTCCCTCTCCCCAACCCATGAAATCTACAGTGCCAGGATTTATAACTGGCTATTAGGCACCCACACTCTTAGCCCCAAAACACTTCAGTCTGTTAATTTTTAGACCTTAATGTAAGTTGTGATCCTTCTTCTTACATTAGTCTTTTCCGTGGTTAGGAAGAGAGATTAAGAGGGCAACGTACATAGACAATGATTATCAACTGCTTCTGCAGCTGTGTTTAGGGCTACAGTTACCCAGACTGAATGTTCAATAAAAACTGGACCCTTAAATGATTCGTTGCACAATGTGCATGTTTCGAATAATGAATGTTATCCTGTTATTATCATGACCACCCAAAATTGATATACAGAGCTTGAGACTAAAATGCTTGCAGCCAAAATCTAAGTATGAGCCTGGTCAGCACAATGCCGAAGAAAAAATCCCAAAGGTCAGCTCTTAAAGACTTCCTAGACAGGAAAACCACAAAGATGAGAATTTTAAAAATGTGGCAATGAGAACCAATCCTAGAACTTGTAATGTGTGTCATGGGAGTGCTTTACAAGCAAGAATTTGAGAGGAACCAGCTTGGAGAAAACGCGCAATAAACCATGAGTTACTTTTCCACATTTTCATGGCGAAGCCCCTCTGTTTAGTTTAAACTCACCACAGTGTGCAGGAGATTCAGGGACTAAGAGAGCCCCAAGTGAAGGCTCCACAGTAAAATGACAACATGTGTGCCACAAATGTCCAAGCACTTGGAAGCCCAGGACAAATTACGTTTAAATCTTCCCCAAACTCAACGTCTCAGTTTATATATGCCATGGAGATGATTCCACCCACCTCATCTGATTGTTGTGAGCTGGTTTAAAATTAATTAATACAACACTAGGTACTGAATGAAGAGTAACTTTAATTATTACCTGTAAAAACATGAAGCTACTACCTCTTATACATTTTTGGAAAATCAGAATGGTACAACTACTTTGGAAAACAGGTGGGCAGTTTCTTACAAAGGTAAACATACATTTACCAAACAACTCTGCGATTCCGCTCCTGCATATTTACCCAACAGAAATGAAAACATACGTCCTCAAGGCTTGTTCACAAATGTTCATAGCAGTTTGTTTGATAATAGCCCCAAACTGGAAACAGCCCAAAGGCTCAACAGAAAATGATTAAAGTGTGGCATACCCAGATAATAGAATATTCCTCAGAAACAAAAAGGAATGGGCTCTTGATATGTGCAACAGCATGGGTGAATTGCAAACGCACTATGCTGAGCTAAAGCAGTGTGACACAAAAGAATCTATACTGGGTGCTCCATTCCTACGTTATTCTACAAGAAGCAAAACGAATCTACAGTAACAGGAAGCTGATCAGCGGTTGTCCGGGGCAAGGGCTGGGGGAGACAGAAGGGAATACTTGGGGGTGATGGAAACATTCTGTATCTCCAGTGTGACGGTAGTTACATGGGTGTTTACATTTATGAAAACTCATGAAACCATACACTTAATATGAGTATATTTTATTGTATATAAGTTATACCTCAATAAAGTTACTTAAATACTCTCAGAACCAGTTAATAGGCCTGACTGGTTGGCACTGAGCTCTCTTTAGTGCTCAGTACAAAAATCCTGGGTGAAGAGAGTTCAGATACGCATGCCACCTATTACTTACTACCTGTGACATGCATTTTTTTCATTCAAAGAAAAATATAATACTTTCTCTATCATTCTCAAGGCGACTTGGATGATTGAGTGACCATGTTATTTGAAAATGCTTTAAAGCAGAATCAGAGTATCCAGCTGTGTGGCCCTCATGCCAGCCAACCAGGTGCCCAGCAAAACCACATCCCTCTCTAGTAGCCACTCTCACTCACCTGCTAATCAGACCCTGGGACCGCCTCCTAATCAGTCTTGACCCCACCCACTTCTCTGGTCCCAACAGCAACTGCCTCAGCTGAGACTACCTTCACCTCTTGCCTGATCATTGCAATAGCTTCCAAATGGTTTCCTTCCCAACAGTTACGCCTTCCATCCTTCTTCATTCTAAACCCAGAGCAGGCTTTCCAGAATATGAATTTGATCAAGTCACCTCTCCCCACTTAAGAAACCTCAGTGCTCTTAAGAGAACCTAGACTCCTCAATTCAAGACCTAAGACCTTTAGTCATCTGGCCCCCAGTTACTTCTCCCAAAGGCCACACTCCAACCAAACTGAACTGCTGCCAGCTTCCCATATTTACAATTTTGTCTCTGGGTTTTGGCGCCTCTCATAGGTTTTCCCTTTTACCTGAAAACATCATCTCTTTCCACCCTCATTCTTCTGCCTGGCTAACTCCAAATCCCCCTGCAGATATCAAGCCTTCCTTGACACCACATCCTTTCAAAAAGACTGGGGACTTTCACGTCCCCTCTATCACCATCACTTTAGCATTGAGTAACTACAATCACCTGGTTCTTCATTTTTAAGAGATTTTGAACCAATCTAAACGAGTGGACTAGACCACTGAATTGTGCCTCTTCGAAATTCAAATGTAAAAGCCCTAACCCTCAATGTGACTGTATTTGGAAAAAGGAAATAATTTAAGGTAAAAGAGGTCATAAGGGGGAGGGACTCTTATCCAATAGGATTCCTGCCCTCATAAGAAGAGACATTAGAGAGCTTGTTCTATGTCCGTCTCAGCCACGCAAAGACGCAGCAAGAAGGAGGCCTTCTGCAAGCCAGGAAGGGAGCCCTCACCAGAAACCAACCACGCTGGCCCTGATCTTGGACTTTCTGCCTCCAGAACTGTGAGAAAATAAATGTCTGTGGTTTAAGCCACCCACTCTGTAACACTTTGTTATGGCAGCCGAGCTAAGACAACCAGCATGAACCTCCTGTCTGGTTCACCCATATGCCCTTAGAACACAACATCCTGGCCCCAGATCAACCTCCAATAAATATTTGTAGGGTCAATGAACTGATTTCTATGGTCCCTAGAGAACCCAAGGGTAAACTTTCATAATAATAATTTTTTTTTAAGTATATTAATCTGAATTAGAGATATGGATTCAGACCTGCAACGGAGTTATTCTCCCTTGGAAACAGACTAGAACAGCCCAACAGAACTTCCCATGGTGATGGAAGTGTTCTCTATCTGCACTATCCAACATGACAGTCACCGGTCACACATGGCTGCTGGGCACCTCAAGTGAGGCTAGTGTGACCAAGGAACTGAATTTTAATTTTATTTAATTTTAATTAATTATGACATGTAAATAGCCTAATGGCTGGTGGGCCCTACACTGGATAGTGCAGGACTGGAACGTTCAAGCAAAGATCAAGCTCTGGGCACTGGCCTCATTATATAGGTCACTCACTGTGCCCACTGTCCCCAGCACCAGGCACATGTAAAGCACAGTCGGTTCTCATGGAGCTGATACAGGTAGCTTTCAAGTGGTGTTCAAGTGGCCTAGCACAGAGAAACTGGCAAAACGCACACATAAAATGGGATAAACGAGGCACCGTTTTGCAGAAATTGCAATGCTTTGCGGGCCTCCATCTGCGATGAAACCCATCCAAGGGCAGGTTCATCCCTTGGTGACCAGAGTTAATTGAAAATATAAGACCCAATCAAATCACCCAGAACTGAGATTTTTGGCAGCTCATGTGTGTGTCACTGTGAGATTCCTGCTGCTTTTTGCTTCTGCCAGCCCTACAAGAGAGGTTGCAGGTTCCAATATCATCTACAACAGCACTGTGCTCCAAGCAGGGCACAAACAAAACAGTGCTAACTCTGATCTTGATGTTTGAAAAAGTGCACACGATCCCCTTTCTGTCTAAGCCACCAGGTGGAATTGGGCCAACACCCTTACCCAAACTTATAATTTGTTAAAAGTCAGATGAGCATCTTCTCTATAAAAAATCAGCATATCAAGTGCTACTTAAAAATCTCCAGTGGGCAACACTATATATGGAAGAGAAATATTCTAAAGTCCCTCTCCATGATAACATAAGTCTCCTAACAAGAATGTTCTAACTGGTGTTAATGCCTGTTTGTCTAGCACCTAGCAGTTTATAAGGTCCAAGAGCTTTGATGCCCAAGAGATTTGGGTTCAAATTCTGCTCTAGTTACTTCCTAGCACTGCTTCTTTAGAAAAGTTACTTAATCTCTCTGTCTGTTTCCTCATCAGCAAAGAAGGCATGAGTGTACCCATACACTTCCCTGTGAGGACAAAATGACATGAGTAGCCACACAAAGAACAATGTTCACAGCAATTTAACTTACGAACACCAAAAACTGAAGAAGACCCAAAGGTCCATCAACAGGTAAATAGGAAAACAAACTGTCGTACATCCAGATGAGAGAACACTGCTCAGTGATAAAACAGGAATGACCTACTGACACACCAAACAACATGAACGAAGGTCAAAATAACTAAGCTGAATGAAAAAGGCCAGACTAGACTATTTGTAGAAAGTTCTATAAAATAAAATCAGTGACAGAAGGAGTGACAAGAGGCCCAATGATTGGTTGTCTGGAAACAAAAAGGCTGGGAAAAAGGAAGGATTACAAAGGAGCACAAGGAAAGCTCTAGGGTGATGGAAAGGTTCTGCAACTTGATGAGGTGGTGGTTTCATACGCTCAACACCTCTAAATACCTGCAGTGCCATGGGCTTCAATTATACTTCAACGAAGTTCAAAAGTTAGGGGAAAAATCAGATCAGGAATATAATGCCCCATCGTAGGACTCAGCGCACAGTAGGCTCTCAACAAACGCTGGCTCCATTCTGGAGCAATAACGAACATCCTGTTAGAACTTCTGGAAAAGAACTTGAGAGGCTGCCAGGGAAAAGTCAGTGTACATATGCAGCATTTACTCGGAAAGTTTACTAGAACCCAATTGGTCAGGACACACTATGCTCAGCTAGAAAGCGTGAATGAGAAAGAAGACTAGAAAGGTGAGCAAGCCTTGGTCTCTGCCCTCAAGAAAACACAAATAAGTGTAATAGATGATGTAATGAAGTGTCATGGGATAACACTGACAAACTATTGGCATACAGAAAAACATAATTCTGACAGGAACAAGAGTCTGGTAAGCAGTGAGGGGTGGAGCAGGCCATGGGCTAATTGGGAAGCTAAGAAGTGAGGGTCCTGGGCAAGGGGAGGGGGGAGCAGGGCCTGAGCGTCAGCAGGAGCCTCCACTTCATTCATCCAGGGGAACGGGGCACAGGGTTCAGCATAATCAGATTTGCGCTTTACACAAACAGGTCCTATCTAGAAGGCAATTTAGCAATTTGTCAAGAGTTCTGACATTCGTATCTTTCAACTCAATAATTCAGAAGGAAATAATCAGAAATGTGCACAAATATTTATGTCCAGCATGGCTTATCACAACATTATTTATAACAGCCCAAAGCCCAAAATAACTCTGATATCCAATAAAAGGGGACTGCTAAATAAATTATGGTATGCTGAGTGATTAAATCATGTGTAGCCATTAAGTCATATTTTTGGAACATTATGGCACAACAGGAGGGATGCCTCACTATGAATGTTAAGTTGCAAAAAAGCAGGATACAAAAATATATATTGAGTATTCATTCAACAAATATTTATTATCTACTACATGCCAGCATTGTTTTAAGTACTAAGATACAACAGAGATAAAACAGACACAATCCCTGCACTGCAGGGATTAGCAGGGCTTCTACCTCTTAATGAAGGAAAGCAGACAACAAATCAGGAAACAAATAACGATAAGCAGAAGACACAGCAAATGAGACGGTAAGAAGTGCTATGGAGAAAATCAAGAGGGGAAAGGGATGGTGGGTTGGAGGATAGACAGAAATTTTATTTTACTTTTCATTGCTTTTTAGACAGAGAGAGAGAGAGAGAGAAGCATCGATGAGAGAGAGAAACATAGATTAGCTGCTTTCTCCTATGTGCCCTGATGGGGGATTGAACCTGCAACCTTTCACTCTGCAGGCCAATGCTCCAACCAGTTGAACCACACTGGCCAGGGATAAGCAGAAATTTTAAATAGGTGGTCATGGAAAGTTCCACAGAGAAGAGGGACAAGTGTTTGAGTGAAGGGGATATCTGGGAGGACTTCCAGGTAGAGGAAACAGGCAGTGCAAAAGCCCTGAGGAGGCCTAAAGGCTTCTAGAAACATTAAGGCACAGTGGCAGAACATGCAGGACAAATGGTAGGAGAACAAGGAAAGAGGGAATCCGGGGTCACTCGGGGTGACTGGACTGTGAGCAGAAGGGTGATGTGAATGGTAGGAGGACAAGGACAGATGCAGGAGGACCAGCTGGGGTTTTAAAAAATGTTTTCCTAACATTTTATAATGGGTATAAGCTCATTTTATAATCAGAAAGACAGGTAACTCAACCAAAGAAAGCACAGCACAGAAAACAGTGTGGGTGCTGTGAGTGGAGCCCAAAGAAGCAGAGAGGAGATACAGAGGTTAGGGAAGTAATTCCAATGATGAGTGATGACGCAGTGAGAAGAGAGGTCAAAAACAATTAGTCCTCTTAATAACAGGAGAAACACACCACGATGCAGAAAAATACATATATATATAATATATCTAAAGAATTGCTCCCTAATCTCAGCTGATGTGGCTCAGTGGATTGAATGTCAGCCTGCAAACCGAAAGGTCACTTGTTCGATTCTCAGTCAGGGCACAAGTCTTGGTTGCCGGCCAGGTCCCCAGTTGGAGGCATGCGAGAGGGAACTGATTGATGTCTCTCTCACATTGATGTTTCTCTCCCTCTTTTTCTCCCTCCCCTCCTCTCTCTCTAAAAGTAAAAATAAATGAAAGCATTTAAAAAAAATGACAATTTTTAACATCTTCATATATTTCCTTCTAATCTTTCTTCCTATACATGCTTTTTTCCCCCTTAATCATTCTAAATGCAAGGTCTAGAATGTTGTGAGCACTCACATAGTCACTGAACAAATAATGGATAACCAGATGCTCCAAATAATGTTGTGTTTGGATTTGTTCATGCTATATTAGCTCTACTGTAAGCATTTTCAGAAGTAGTTTTAATAAGCTTGGGTGACGAATGGAAATTGTGGGTGAGAAGGCCTGGTTCACAGGGGACTAAGGTGTCAAGTTTGGCTGTTAAAGAGGGTGGTGGTGACATTACTACAAGGGTACCCATAGAAAGCAATCAGAGGAGCAGTGGCAAGGTCCGGTTTAGGGGACTTGGAGGGGTACATAGAAGGTCCCCATGGAGCTGTCCATCTCCTTCAGGGCCTGGGAAGCAGGTGCAATCTCACTCAGCATGGAGGTGGCCCCCGCAGGGATGACCAAGGAGGAGGGAGAGGAGGGGTAGTAATACTGGTGACCCTACCATGTGCCACACGTTGTGCTAAGAGCTTCGCGCAGCTTCCCTCTGCTAATGGTCACAGCTGCCCTATGAGGTGGATATTCATATGCTCATGTGGTCACTGAAGATGCCGCAGGCCTAGCCATGTGTCCAGCCGCTGCGCAGCAGAGCTAGGACTCACACCCACGAGCATGAGGGCTTGTCCCACTAACTCTCTTCTCTGTTACTAGAAGCTTAAAACACACTCAAAAGCCCAGGGAGGAAGTGTCGTAACACATTGCGTACGGGTGGCGAGAATTCTCGACATTTCTAAGAGGCATTTAAATACCCCGGTAGGCAACGTGTTAAGATGCTTTAGTTTTGTAGCACCTGGTTTTTGCTCACAACTTCCAGGAGCCACCCCACCCCAAAAGGAAGAATTCTCCCTTCTTCTTCTGAAAACATACTTAACATGTCTTCCAGCTTACAATGACAGCGTGTTGAGTTTTGTTGTTGTTGTTGTTTTCATGTGTATGAGTCTTCTGCCACCAGGTAAACAGCTCCAGGAAACCTTTTCCGAGAGCACCAGCCCGATGCTCTGCACAGCAGGTGCTCAGCAAAGGCTCTGGGATGACACCATTGACCACTGCTTGCCAGCCACCCCAGTGCCAGAGGGATGCTGGTGGTGCTAGGTGACCCAGAACCCCTCTGGCTTGGGTGAGGCCAAGCCCAGAGTGACCAGAACTGGAAGGCAGTGGAACAGCGGGCAGGTGAATTTGGTCGGATGGGCAGATTCATATGAGGATGTAAGGCAGGTTTCCTTCTTCCACCTGGCCTGGCATAAAACATGGTCTGCAAATGGGCTGGCCCACGGGCCAAATTCAGCCCACTCGTGCGTACTAGTTGGCTCACATACAGTTTTAATTTGTCATCATTTTCATTAGTTACTATCTTTTAAAATGTGAAAGGGTTTCCCATAAAAATCTGCATTTCTGTAAGCAGTCCCCTCTGGCCAGGCCCACCCCTTTCAGTTTCCCACAGCCCTCCCCACCCCACCCACCTCCCCAGAAGGTCCTCGTCAGGCCCCCAACCCCGCATTAATGGGGCAGCCTCAGCTGGAGACCCTGCAGTGTGAGGCTGGGGCCCAGCTCACTGGTCACCGGGAACACCGGGGTGGCCTGTACTCACCGGCGCTCAGGGTAGTGAACTCCAGAAAGCGGTATTCATAGGACACGTCTATCTTGGTTTCCACCTGAGGCCTCTTCAAAGTTGAATAGATATTTCCAGGCCGTTTGTCATCGCGTTTCTCTAACTTGTTCAATCCACAACCCATCTCAGCAGCTGCCAGCAAAAGGGAAAAAAAAAAAAAGGAATTGGGGGTGATTTTTGTGAGATTTTATTGTTAAACACCATAGTATAAAAGACCCCATAATCTCCCTGAAGAATACATAAAGGACCTCAGCCTTTATGCAATCTAGAGTATAATTTAATATATGACCTGAATACCAGACGACCTGTGCTCAGTACCCAGGCTGGCTCCTCTTCTGTTACGAAATCATTACCAGCTATCCTGCGATTTTTTTTTTTTTCAATGACACCAAAAGCATATCTGCTCTGTAGCTTTTTTCCCTGAGGACAATAATACCTCTGAGTGCCTCAGTTCCACTGTGATCCGTATATGTGATTTAAAACGGGATCTGAAAAGCCATACGGTGCATTATGGTGTCAGCCCATCTTAAAAGAGGGAGAGACAGAGAGAGACAGAGAGAGAAAGAGAGAGACGAGTGGGGGGAGAGAGAATGTGTCACCTTCCCTATGGTTGCTAAGAGAAAATAATACGTTGTTGTTTCAATTTCCAAAGTCCTTTCTACCCTCAGGAGTAATTACTTAGATAGGAATTCATATTCATGAAACATCTCTAAAAGGAGATGGTAGTATTTTTCTGGGCCTTGTCTACAGATCCCTTTTTTCTTTTTTAGACGAAACCACAGGAATAATACCATGTTTCCATGCTCTTTGAGAGTCATTTTAGACCAAAATAAAAACTGACTGAGCACTAATAGTAGGGCTAGAGAAATTGGAAGCAGAAATCCATGTGTATTAGAGTGAAGATGTGTAGCCACAGTTTGAAAAGAAAATTGGGGAATGTTAAAATAATGTGCATATTAGGGTGGCTGAGCTTTCAGTCTTCCAGGGGGTGAGAAACAATGAAGGGTCTTTGTTTATTTAGGCAGAATGACATTCGTGAAATGACTTTTTCTCCCCTCCCCCGCCCCCAGACTTCAGTGGAAGATCTTTTCCTTTTGTGCACTGAGCATGGCCAGTACTTCCCCTCCCTGGGGTGCTGGTGCTGCCATCAGAAAATATTTCACAAAAATTTTAACTGGCCAAGAATATCACAAACAGAAACGTGGTAACTGCTTCCTTTTGGAGATATGAATTTCCTTTTGCTCCATCCATTCACAAAGTACCCAGCTTCCTAAGGCAATTTGGCAAGCTCCAGAAAAACAAAATGAACCTCAAAAAAGGTGGTGGGGGGAAGAGGGTGGTGTAGCGACAACCAGGCTATACTTTTCAGTAAGGGAAAAAAGTGTGGAAGGATGGATGAGAACAGGAAGGCTTACTTATGCCTTAATAAGGGAACATTAGCGTCCAAAGGGCCAGAGCAGACATGATTTATGTGCAATCTGCATGAACTGATTACTTATAAAATACTCTACTTCTGCAGATTTAATAGCTGATTTGTACAGAGGCTGCATATTTAACTGCTAAAAAGCAAGCCGGCTGGCATCTGCTTGGACAAGGCAGAACTAAAGTGGATAGGAGAGGTTCCTAAGTACTGGGGACCAGGTAATCCCAGGGATATGAGTACTGTTCCCACTAGAATAGAGCTGGAAATAGCCCTGAGGCTCACCAAATCACTCTCTTCCTGAGAAGGACTGAGCGTTTGAGGATCTCCAAGAAGAAACCTCTTGCTCAAAAATCCTCCCGTTCTTGCTATCTATCCTGTTAGGTAAGTCCTAGCATTAGACATTCATTCCTGTGGAGTCAGAATCGCTCTACCTCAGCGTCTCCTTGGAAACCATAAATACGTCCATGGGAAGGCCAACAACTAAGCTTCAGGTAGCCACTAACACTTTAGTATGATTTAATTTCTTCTATATAGGATCGGTTCCCTGACAGCAGAAAAAAAGGAGAGGGTTATCAAGATGAGTAAGAAAGACTCAGACAAGGTTGAGGCAGGTGGTGGTGGAGGGGTGCCAAGGGACACCAGAAAGACTCTCCCAATTTGTTTCTATCAGGCTATCCCAAACTTGAGTTCTCTGCTCAAGTTCCCTGCAAAGGGCAGTGTGTTTATTTCACAGAATATGATGCGGCTCTAGGCAAATCATCTATGCGATTGGACAGAGTTAAGATGAACAGGATGAAACAGTAGCAAAACTGTAATATCAGTGAATCTGTGAGGTCTCAAACTTTAGAGATTCATTTCTTTGGAGTGTGTGCAACCCTGGTGAAGCAACTGCTCTTACAGTACAACTCTCTCTGGAAAGGGAGACATGCGGAGAAGTGGCCGGCCACCAAAATCTCAGTGTGAATTTGTACCTCTCACTCTTTTGCGTCCAGGACCCTCCCTGCACACCTGCGTTCCTTTCTGTTCCTTCCTTCCTTCTTCCACCAACCCCCGTCAAAATAGAAAAGACTTTTATATCATTCCAAAAATATCTATATTCAGTCACTATTATGCTGAAATGAGTCCCAGAAACGTAGCTTACAAAAGGAGGAAAAATAAGGCACTGTATAATAGTGCCTTATATGATTGTAGTTTTGTAAACTTTACTGTTCACTACGGGAGGGCCCCAAATCATGCTCACATTAGAATCTCATCAGATGCTTGGGGGAAAAGTTGGGTATGGGCCTTTGAGAGGCAAGAGAGTGAGGAGAACAAGTTTGCCCGAGGCAGGCAAGATGATTTCTGGTGCGGCTGTACATTCTCTCACGTACATGACATTCAAGCACATCTTCCTCAGGGGTCAAAGTTTCTAGCTAGTAAGGCAGAAGGTAAATGATAAACATGACGGTTTTTAAATGCGGTCCCCAAATTCTCTGACACCGCTGTTAGTCAGGTGGGGTCTGTATCACTCCCTCTGAGTCTGGGCTCCATGGCTGCTTGCCAACAGAACATGGCACAATGACACAGAGCTGGTTTCTAGATCCAGGACTTAAGGAACTGGGAGTATCCACTGGCTGAGTCTTGGGATGTCTACACTTGGAACCCAGCCACCAGGCCATGAGGAAGCCCAAGCACCCCCTAAGAGAGGCCATGTGGAGAGGACCTGAGAGCTAACACCATCCTGTCAGCCCCCTTGCCAGTGAGCCACCTTGGAAGTCGAGCTGCCTCAGTTAAGCCATTGACACCACACGGAGCAGAGACAAGCTACTTCCATCAAGACCTGCCAAACCTGAAGATACCTGAGCAAAATACACCAGTATCACTGTTTGAAGCCTCTAGGTTTTATAATGAGTCATCATGCAATCTGTAACTTATACCCCAATTTGCTCAAAATGACCACGGCCTGCTGCCTCTTTGGTCAAGCACCAATTGAGGCTGGTCTGCATTTAAGAGGCTTGTTTTAGCCATTCACCCTTGGGACCACTCTCGAGGCTGTTTCTAGTTTTGGTTGACGAATAGAGTGGCTATAAACATTCATGGAGAGGTCTTTATGAGGCGTAAGTTTTCTTTTCTCTAGGGTAACACCTAGGAGTGGGATTGCTGGGTTGTAGGGTGAGTGCAGGGTCCTGTTAATGAAGAACAATCCCCTTCACACACTCAGGGTGGCCAGATGCTGGCTCCCCGGGAGGCGTGGTGGAAGACGAGACCCTCTTAGAGACCAATAGATGGGCCCCGCCCCCTCCTGTTCACTCTGCACATCAGCTCACTGAGTGAAATCATGAGCAGAAGTGCTACTCACAGTTACTTCTCCTTTCGTTGTCATTGTCTGTTTTTGTAAAGGACACATGCTAAAAATCACCTGTGTGTGACAAAATTTCCCCAGTGCTTTTCTATGGCCCATCTGACCCCTACTGCTCTGCCTCTCCAAATTCCTACAGTCACTTCACACTGACACTTACTGTGAATCAGGTTATATATTTTATGTGTGAGTTGACTGTTGGATCAGCTTTGATTATTTGACAATCACTCAAGAGGCTTTTTTTCCCCTTCTTTTTCTTGGTCTTCCCAGAAGACATCCCTGGAGCCATGGGTATGGGTCTCTCTAGCATCAAGGTACCACAAAAAACCATCTAAGAGGTCTTGAAAGGAAGAGGAAACAGAGGAGGTCTTTTTCCATTCCTATGGTGAGAGAGCAGGAAAAGCGCCAAAGAGTTCTCTGGCAAAAATTGGCTAAAAGTAATTAGGAATTGAATGCTGACTAGGGAGGAACATAAAGTCATCACTGGGAGGTTCTAAGACCCAACTGCAAGGAGAGGACAGACAATGGACATTGCAAATGACCAGGAAGCAAAGACTCCTCACATGGTGACATTCTGGAAAATAAATTCTTTCTGAATTAAACCTAGAATGGGGTATGTCTTTGGTACAGGGTGGACCAGCTTCATGCAGAAATTGTCAGCTCCATGAGGGAGGGAATGTATGTTCCAAATTCATTCATTCATTCATTCAACATGCATTTGTTAAGGTCTGCTTTGAGTCAGGTGCTCGGTTAGGAAATATAAAAATGGGAAGACCAGGCCCTGCCCTGCAAGAGATGGCAGGTGAAAGGAGGAGGAAGACAATGATCAGAAAGACACACATGGGGCAGTGAGGCTGGCCGTTTGGGAAATCCAGGCACAGTGCAGGCATTCAGAGAGAATTGCTGTGATAGAAACAGAGAGCACATCACTGCACACTTGGTTCAGAGAAAGCTGATCAGCAATGGGGCAAGTTGTCCGGTGTCATTTTAATTGTCGAAACTAACATATTTTTTATTTTAAAAGAATTTCTAATTTGTTGCTGAAATGCTTCCCAAGATGCCCATAAAACACTGGAAAAACCACTTCAGAAAGGATCACCTCCTTACAAGAAGCTTTTTCAGTGAGGGTTTATAAAAACCTGAGTTTAAAGGTTCATTTTTTTTCTATCAACTAGCATGCGCACATTTAAATAATGGGGGCAATAAATGTAGTTATATTTTCAAATACAAATTAGTTTCATTAAGAGTGAGCCCTCATTTAGCACGCTTGCCGCTAATCTGAGGCAAACTGTAAAACTAATTTTAACAATTGCCAACAGCTCATGACAAGCAAGCAGAGACAGGGTAATTATGTGCAATGACACTGGATGAGTTCGCAAACTCTTTTTTATTTCTACATGCAAATCCCGTACTTGAAGACTGGAGGATGTTTAGTACGTCATCTAGTCGCCCAAAGTGAGAACTGACGATTCGTATTAATAATATTTTACATAATAGGGATGTGTCTCTAAAACCAGAAATGTAAATGAAAACTTCAAAATTCAGTCAACTAATCAGATGGTGTCAAATCTTGATATACTACAGACAGAATCTAAGACAGAAACCCAAGGATAACTAAAATTTACCTACTGAAAATACCTCAGATTTGATGTCAAATTACAGAACTATCTATATGAAACAGTATTGTGGTACGGTGCCATTTTTAAATATCTAGGTGTCTAACTGTCTATAAAAACCCACATTCTTTTATTAACTGGCAGGATACAGGTCACGATGGACACAGAACTTTCCTTTGGCTTATGCGAGTGTGGATGGAGGTCTTTTCATGGTTTCCCCTATTTTACAAGTTTTCTGTTGTGCATGCATTATTTTCCTAGTTGAAAACGGGAAGAGGGTATCATAGCTTGATCCTCAATAATCCTCCTGGCATTGATGAGAGATTCCCCCAACACTGAATAGGGCTTACGTTTGTATAAGCAGAAGGATACTGCAGAAATAAGAAGTGTGGCTGTCAAGGCTACTCTATAGGAGGCATGTGGGTGCTACTTGGCTTTTTCTCAGATCACTCTCCCTAGAGAGAGCAGCCAGTTCTATAAACACCGATGGAGATGTCCTCAGGGCAGGGAACTGAGGCCTCCACCCAACAGCTGGTACTAACTCAGCACTCACCTGGAAGCAGATCCTTCAGTTCCAGAATGCCCTTCAGCCCAGACGACATCTTTTTTTTTTTTACTTTTTTTTTACTTTGGAGAGAGAAACATTAATTTGTTGTTCCACTTATTTATGTCAAATCTTGTTATACTACAAAGAATCATTGGTTGATTCTTGTATGTGCCCTGTCCAGGAATCAAACCCAAAACCTTGGCATATGAGGATGGCGCTGTAACCAACTGAGTTACCTGGTCAGGGCCCAGCCAACATCTTAACCACAATCTCATGAGTGACCCTGACTCAGAACCACCCAGCTAGGCTGCTTCTGGATTTCTAACTGACAGAAACCCTCTGAGATGATAAATGTTTATTATTGTTTTTGGCTGCCAAGTTTGGGAGTAATTTGTTACACAGCAAAAGATAAAGAATACAAAGGGTATTTACACTATCAAAAGAAAATACTTGCTTACCACCTCACCCCTACCCCCACACCCGCATCCCAGTGGATTTCTTCTGCAGACAACCCTTCTGCTCTCTTCCTAGTCTGCATCACAACCACCCTCAACTAAAAACCGACCCCTCTTGGAAGAACCTGCCCCTCCAAGTGGGGTCCTCAGATCAGCCACACTGGCATCCCTGGGAGCCTGCAAGAAATGCAGAACTCAAGCCCCACCCAGCCCTGTGAATCCGAATCTACTTTTTAAGAAGTGATTCATTCAAGTCTGAATCACAGTCTAGTTTGAGAAATCCTGAGCTATGATAATAGTTTTCCGTCTTGGTTGCACTATGGAATCATCTGGAGAGCTGTTTTAAAGTCCCGATGCCCAGGTATTTGGGGGTGGGGCCCAAGCATCAGTGTTTTTTAAAGCCCCCTAAGTGATTCTAACTGTCAGCCAGGGTGGAGAATCAACTCTCAAGGAGCAAACCCAGTCTTTCCCCGACTCCTAACCTTCTCCAATGTCCTACCACCCAGGGCTCAGCGAGGCCAGGGATCTTTTGTAAGCCTCTTAACTGGGGCTGAGGACCACAGTCTAGAAGAACACAGCCCTGCTGATCCCCTTGGTTTCCCAACCTCCCAACTCCTGAGTCTCTCTGTACCTCGGACGCTCCCTTCCCAGACTCTCTGCTGCCTCCCAAACACGGGTGTGCTCCTAAATTTCTATCCCTAGGCCTCTTTTTGTCGCTCTTTTAAAATTATTTTCATTATAAACCACTGACAACATATGGCTAAAGATAAAAATGAGTCATCTATACATACATCCACTACCTGGATTTAACAAATGCTTACGTTTTCCATTGTTTGCTTTACAACGTGATTTCTGAAGAAGTACGACTTTTGGAGCAGCCTTTATGATAGGGGAGCCTCCTCCCTTGCTTCTGTCCCCTCTTACTCTTTTTTTCAGTCTACATATAATACCCAGAACAAGATAAAGCAAAGGTTCCAAGACTCTCCAGTGGTACCTGACGTGTAAAAGGCACCCTTAGGTCTCAGCACATTTTTCACACCACTCCCTAAAAAAAAAAATAATGCCTAGTTCTATTTATTACGTAGCCATATCCAAACAATTTAATAATTATGTCCAAACAGTTAACTCAGTAGCCTTTTGAAAAAATACAACCCATAAATTGAAAGAAAGAAAAAATACTTTTTTCGTCATTCTTAAATTACCATGATGCATCTGTTGGGCACCAAACAGCTTCTTAAACCTTGGAATCCCCATTTCCTGATCCACCATGAATATCTTGGCAACCCCCCAAGATCCAGCTTCACAAAGACATGACGTCATCAAAAGGAGCGTGGTGCTAATTTTGGTATCAAGCTACTATTGAGTGTGGTGTCTAACAGGTCAAAATATCCCCTGCCCCTCCCCCACTGTGAGTTCCCTGTAATGCCTTGGGGTGCCTTAGTACAGAGCTCGGGAACCCCCAATACATGGTATCGTTGCATATGCTCAACAAAGTTACATGAGTGTATTGTCTCCCCCGTGGTTATCATAACCTTTCTCACTGGCCTCACTTTCCCTGCTGTAGGTGAAAACCCTGCAGTCTCTCTCCCAGCCTGTCTGCTCCGCAACTCTAGGTGTGCACACACAAGGACCTGTCTCAACATATTCACCTGGCACTTCCAGATGAACATGCCTGACCCAAAGAGAAGGCAACATTTTGCCCAGCAGGCCTGTTCCACCTCAAGTGTTTCTTATTTCTGTGGGTTGTACCACTGCCCTCATAACATCCAGGCTCAAAATGCCAGGAGTCAGCCTGCTCCTGCCATCATCCTGTCCCTATACCCACCTGGCCAGGTGCTAAGGGCTGGTGGACGTTTTCAATTCCACCACTTCATTCTCCGGGCCGACCCGCCATTTCAGGACTGTCAAAAGCCTTCCTCGCATCCAGCTCTCCCTGGGCTCTCATCCATCTGATTCCTATTACTAGCCTTTGCCAGATTAACCATTCGGCATCACGCATAAGTCACGTCTGCCGCCGCCGCCTTCCTTCCCAGTCCCATCTTCCATTGTTCCCCTCCTGCTTGGTGGAGTGAAGCTGGACAAAGCCAGTGCTATCCTTTCACACCATTCCCTTACCTCCACTGGACCCACCACCTGGCACTCTTTCCCTGTCCATCTTGGCCTTCTGTATTAGGGTTTTCCCGTGAAACAAAACCTATAGGATAGGGGCGTGCATGTACATGCGTGTGTGTATGTGTGTGTATAGATATCTGTATAGAGAGAAGGTGGGGCAGAACTGTTTCAAGGAATTGGCTCATGTGACTATGCGGGCTGTCAAGCTGGAAATCTGTAGGGCAGGCCAGACATAGGGAAGAGTTGAAGGTGCAGAATTGAGTCCCAAGGCAGTTAAGTTTGGTGACAAAATTTCTTCATCTTCATGGGACCTCAGTCTTCTCTCTTCTATTATAAATGATAATTTACTTTACTCAAAGTCCACTGATTGAAATGTTAACCACACCTAAAAAAAATACCCCACAGCAACACCTACAAGGGTATTTGACCAAAAGGTAGGTACCAGAGTCAGCCAGGTTGGCACATAAAAACTATCACACCTTCCTTTATTGAGAACTTAGTACATGCGAGGCACTGTTTTAAATGTTGGGGATACCAAGGGAAACAAGAGACAAAAAATAATAATAACAACCCAGCCCTCATGGACCTTACCTCCAGGAGCAGAGAAACAGGCAATAAATAAAACTAATAAATGAAGATCGGCTTTAAAAGTATGCCAAATAAAGAAAAATAAGGCAGGGAGGAGGGATAGGAAGTATAAAGGAAGGTGAAGCATTTTTTTTAAAGGGTATTCAGGGAAGGTTTCACCCAGAAGGTGACATTAAGCAAAACCTAAAGAAGGTGACCAAGGGAGCCATGGAAGAAGGGGAATGCTGTAGCAGGCAAGATGGCGGCAAGTGCAAACAGACTGGGACATTCCAGGACCTGCCCCGCAAAGTGGGCAGCCATAGGTAGCACATGAAGTGAGAGGCGTGGGAGAGAGATTGTGTCGCCCTGGCTGTGCCTGGTAAAAATTTTGGAGAGGGGCAAAGGGGGAAAAGTTGAGACAACTGTAATAGCATAATCAATAAAAACATATTTTTAAAAATTTGACTTTGCCCTGAGATGGCAGCCCCTGGAAGTTTTCAGCAGAGAAAAGACTTAATCACTCTGGCCATGGGAGAGGAGAGGCCAGGTGATGATGGGGTGTGAGCAGCAAATTCTGGCTATGTTTTGAAGGTTAAAAAAATGGGATTTTTTGGTGGACTGGAAATAGGCATTAAAAAAAAAAATAAAAGAAGAGGGCATCCCAGAGACCTCTAGGGTTTGTGACCCGAGCAACTAGAAGGCTGGAGTGGCCACCCTCTGAGATGGGCACGGCTATGGGAGAAACAGACAGAAGTTTGTTTCAGATGTGTTAACCCCGTCCAAGTGGAGGTGTGGGGCGGGCAGCTGCAGGCCCCAGGCCAGGGTTCCAGGGAGAGCAAACCTCAAAGGCAGCGACGGCATCTTCTGCACCCCTGCCAGCAGCTACACCCAATGTCCTGACCCGACAGACACACGAGTAGGAAAGACACTATCTGGTAAACTATGGAAAAGGGCCTTTGGAATATTTGTCTGTCACTCTCAAGTTCACTTTCTTAACAGTAGAGCAAAGGGCATGTGTGCAAAGTCTCTGGAGCCACATCGCCTGGGTTCAAATCGCGGTGTCTGCCTCTACCTTGAGGAAACAACCTCAGTTTTCTCAACCACAAAACGGGCATAACTGCAGAACCTACTTGTATGGTAAGGATTAAATAATATTTAACAGGGCTTAGAAGAGTTCAGGCACATAGAAAAAGCAATATAAATGTTAACGATTACAAGTACTATTACCAGCATGACTTGTTATCCACTATAAAGACTCCTTTTAACCTGTCTATACCCACAATTACACCACACTGAAAAGGGTGCTCAGAAGGTGTCCCAAAACACCAGAAAAATCCCAAAAGACTTCTCTAAGTTAATGAAGTGTTTAAATGAACAGTCTGATTCCTGGTACTTGATATTTCCGAAATTTGGTGATCCACAATATAGTGAAATTCCATTAACCAGAGTCTGTAATTAGCCTAATCTCTTCCCATCCAATTTTATGGATAATGTTTAGTACAACAATTTCTCCAAATCTGAAGAATTTGGGAGCTACTCCATAAAACCTGAATGGTTCCTCAAAAAGTATTTCCTCTAAGAGAAATACAAAGTAGGGAGTTTCGAAACACACACACAACGGAGCGCTGCAAAGAATACATGCTGACCATCAAGGAGGCTGCCAATGGAACAACAAAATGAGACAGTTTAGTTGTAAAAGCCAAAGAAAGCTGTCAGTGAGGTGCAGCTGGCTTTCTGGTTGAAAAAGTGTGGAAACATCTAATATCATTTTACAAAGTAGCTGAAAAGTTGGTCAGTAGCAAACAAGCTGAGCAAAATATAGCTGATGTTGATTTTTCCATTTCTGGCTGGTCCCCCCACTTGTGGGCTGATGTCCCGTTTCCTTGGAACTTGATTCTGGAATAGCGTACAGCGCAGAAGAGGAGAAAGCCATCCCCCCACTGTCCTGTAGAACTGGACACAGAAGCTGCCAGCCCTGTCTAGTACTCCCTACACCACAGGGACAGGCAAGACTAGTGATACCCCAAAATGGAGTCGTTAAGTGCCCCAAATGGGGTCTCCTCCATCTCAGTCTTGGCAGGTAGCCATCACGCATAGAAGGCGACCTGATTTTCTAGCTCTTTGGTCCTGGCCCCGCTGAGAGCGATTTTTCTTTCTGAATTCAGCCCAGGTAGGGAGTAAACCACACAAATGCATATTTCAAAGCTGAACCGAATTCTTATTTGGAGAGCCAGGAATTAACAGGGCTCAAGCAGTGGCCATGGCCTGCCTGCTGTACCGATCTTTTAAGAGGAAGCATCCTGGTAAAATATGCAATGATAATAACAAAAGCCCCTTCTGGGGGACCAGGAGGGAAAAAGAACTCAAAGTTATGTCAAAAACTGAATGTGAATGAGAGGAAAGATCACACACACACACAACTTGTAAAAGGTAAAGATAAAAGAAAAATCTGGCTAAATTTATGTCTTTGTCAGGAAAGAATAGCCTAAGCCTTAGCCAAGAGTGCTGCCAATTCTTAAACTGAAAGAAAAAAATAGAAAGGCTTACTGTAGAGAAGCGCTGCAAACGAACTTCCCACGAGGATGGAAATAGTCTGTGTCTGTGCCCTTCAACTCAGCAGCCAGTAACCATGTGTTGAGCACTTGGGAGGTGGCTAGTGAGACGGCAGAAATAAATTTTTAATTTTATTTCCTTTAAATTCATTTACATTTAAATGTAACTAGCTACAGGTAGCTAGTGGCTACTGTACTGGACAGCTCAGTGACAGACACTCAGACAGAACAGCTGGCAATGTCTTTCATTTCCTACAATAAAATTACAATCGTAATCAACCAATAATATCTTAAATCGTCACCAAAATTAGCACCTCTAGACAGGCCCCAGCTGCCCCAAAGTCAGCGAGCTTAAAACAAAAAGAAAAAAGAGACTAAAGACAGTGATGCCAGTGTATTAGTTCTTGGGACTTTGTTCCATCTGTCCAGTTTACATTCCTATTATACTATGGCTTCACATCTTTGGAAATCTGTGCTTACAGATGGAATACCCATTTGCAAAGCCAGAACGCCACAGTCTCTCCCCTTAAAGTCTGGGAAACCTGAAAATGTAAACTCAGGGCAAGCTAGTTAACCTTGCTAAACTTCAGTTTCCTCAAGGCTGAAGAGCAGATAATAATAGCGCTGATCTCCCATGAGGATTAAACTCAGAGACTACAGCAGGTAAAGTGCCGAACAGTGCCTTGGCAAGTGGTAGCTATAATTATTATTTTGTTAATAACAATAGCAAAATCTGTAATAAAATAAAAACGGTGCTACTACAATGAAAGTTTATAGTGGGCCAAGTTTTCCTAGGCCCGATCACCTTGAACCTGTTTCTCAGGCTATGAGAAAGTGGCATCTAGTGACATATGTCTCGGCTCTCACTGTCAACCTCCAGAGAGGCCATCACTTACATGGGTACCATGAGTCCCAAGAATCATTTAGCCAGCATTTATTGTGCAGGCACATACTAGGCTACTGATGAAAGCATTCCGCAGCATGCAATGTCTCAAGACTCTGCACCATCTGCAAAGCTTAGTCCCCAATGTTACACCTCGGCAAGATGTAAAAATTTCATCCTGGGTCCCTCGCAGGCAGGGAGGATCAATTCCTGTTTCCTGGATCAGCCAAGCCCAGGTCAGCTGCTGGTTCACAGAGCGGAATCAGGTATAGGGACCTGAGAGGAGCCAGCCCATATTCTCAGCCGGGACAATATGGGGGTGTCGACGGGCCATGTTTTCACTGACAGGCCAAATCATTTTAACAGGAAAGCTGTTTTCCAAGCCTTCAAAAAACCAAACCCGATCTTCCTCACAAAGCAAACACAACCCCTTTCAACAGCCAACTGCCCAAGCCGGTGAAATCCAATGGGACTCTCCATCAAGTTCACATCAACCAGACCAATACACTGGAAATTCCCCAGGAGTTTCTCCGCAGAAGTTCAGTGGAATTCTGTGGGGTTTGGGGGTTATTTTTATTTATATAGAAAACACTCAGTCAATCTTCTTTCACAACCAAGTGGACATTCCCCTATGGGATTCCCTTTTCTGAAGATTTCTAAAAAAACAAAATATTCATCTGATAGTCTGCAATGACTTAAGTGTAAACCCACTTAAGGGCAGAGTCAGGGATTTCTCATAGCTCCTCAACCTATGAAAATAACATGTCCCAGACAGTCTCAGGTGGGTCCCTTTGGCCCCAGAAGAACACTAGTCAAACGATGCTCTTGACTTGGGGACAGAAAAATAAGGTTGTAGTATCTGGAATCTCATACTGGTATTCTTTGCTGGTAGGAATTTAAAATGGTATAAGCATGTTGGGAAAAGGTCTGGCAGTTTCTTAGAAGGTTCTATGACCCAGCAATTCCACTCCTAGACATTTACACACAAGAAATGAGAACATATGTCCCTAGGAAGACTTATACACAAATATTAATAGCAGCTTTATTCAGAATACCCCCCAAAATTGGGAATAAGTCATGTGTCCATCAACAAAGGGATATAAAAACAAACTATGGCATAGACATAACCTGGATATATCACAGCAATAAAAAAAAGACCAAATGACTAAACATTCAGTATGGGTGAATCTCAAAAACATGCAGAGTGAAAGAAGCTTTACACAACACCGTAAGAATTCCATTTATATGAAGTTCAAGAAGAGGTTATAGGAACCTAGAACAAGAAACAATCAGAGCAATGGTTGTCACTGATAGGGTGGGGACGGGGACCGAATGGAAATGGAGATGAAGGAACTTTCTGGGGTGATGGTAATATTCTCTTTCTTGATAGAGACTAGGGTTATACAGGTGTGCACATCTATCAAAACATTATGCAAATGTTACTCTTAAGATCTGTGCCCTTCGCCATATGTATGTAAATTTTATCTGAAGAAAATTATGAACATATATTGAACTGTAAATAATAAAGTGTATGCTGAAATGTTCAGGAGTGAACTGTATCAATGTCTGTAATTTACTTTCAAGTGAATAAAACAGCAAGTTGGACTGATGATGGATAGAGGGATAAATAAATGGAGATATGTGTAATTAAACCAATACAGCAAAATTACAGGCTGTAGGTGTGGGCATTTGGATGGTCACTGCTTTTGCAACTTTTCTGCCATTTTCTAAAATGAGATGGGCAGGGGAAAGAGTCACAGTGCCCTTTCTTGAGCCCACCACTTTAGAAACGTGGCAAGGCACCCTGCCCACCCAGCCACGGCCTCCTATCATTTCAGTTCTGCTGAAAAGTGAAGACTGCAAGAGCGCGAGAAGCTTTACAGGAACTCACATCACTCATGCCAAAGATTTTCTGCCTGTTTCCCTACAGACAAAGCAATTATTTGAATGTAAGCCAAAAATTCCTTCTCGGGAGGGAGAAAAAGGACACACTGACTTGTATTCCCAATTTGTTCTCTTTCCATTCCTGCACCAAATTCATCAGCTAACTGCGCAAAACTCCACTTCCATTTGCCCCATGCCCATGCAGCCAAAGACAAAGAAAAACCAACCCAATGATCTGTTATACCAGTGTAGCCAGAGAATGATGTTCGAGCTCTCAGGCCAGAAACCCCACTGAACACAAGAGGATGCAGAGCTCCTCTGAGGTTAAAGTGATTTCACTGAGGTTAGTGCACATCTGTACCAAGAGCCCCAAACAGCTTGTTGCTTAATCACTCTGTGGGGTTTGGTGACATCTGGGGTCACTTGAATGAAGTAGGGAATTCAACTGTGCGTAGGTACAAATTAGGAATCCCGGTGGCTAGGGACACGTGGGGTGCATAGCGAGTCCTACCCACAGGCTCAGAGGTCTCTCACATTACGCTGGCCTGCCTTCCTGGCAGGGCCTCACTTACCCGAGATGACACACAATGGCAGGGGCTGGAAGACGCCTAATCTGACTGCCAGCCCAGCATCTGAAAACAGCTGTACCAATTACAAGAAGAGACTGTTGCTGGAAACCAGGGCAACCACTTAAATATAGGGATCTGTGCCAGACTTTTTGAAAAAAATACTTTTTGTTTGTTTGGGTATAAGCCCCCTAACAAACTCACTGACACCACCAGCGTCCCTGGTAACTACCCACAACCACATGGGGCAGCCCAGCCTGTGCAACAGGGAGGCAGTAGGGAGCACGCCTGGGACTAGCACCTTGGCCTCCACGTTGTTCTCGCTGCCAAAAACAGCGACACTCTTGAGTGAAGGGCAAGAGCCCGGGCTCGGGAGGAGGGTGTGCATGCCTGACAACTAGGTTTCCTGAAATATATGCCGCCGCCATCCCACCCTGACCCAGACCCACACTGACATCCCTTGAACCTAGGCAAATGGGTTAGGACGAGGGAAGAAACCCCCTTATTGAGGGGAATTGCCCGTTTCAGCGCCGGGGACTCCCCGCGCCCGGAGTCTCTGAGCCTCCAGTGACTGCAGCGCTTCCTCTGAACGTGCGGCACGTCTGCTCCCACCCATCCAACATTCCTGCCTAGAGAGCAAACCTACCTCCTACGGCGCACGCAGAAGGGCAGCCAGAGCCGCCTCCACCCCACCCTCTCGCCCTCCTGAACCTGGACTCCGTTGCCAGCTCACGCCTGATCTTTGCAGAGGTCCCCCCGCAGCCTGTCCTAGACCCACCTGTAGCCTGGAAGCTTCCCCTCTGCTTCTTTCCTAGGCGCCACCTCCCTCCCACCTCCACCACCACGGCTGCAAAGCCCTGGACCCCAATAGTATGCTCTGAGGTGCCTTTTCCTCCAGCGTGCCGGGGATGTTATTTTGTTTTTTGTTTTTCAAAAAAGTTGGCCCAAGACTGCTGTGCCCCATGGATCGGGCCTGACCCCATATAAACCCGGCTCAGATGTGCGGGGAGAGGGGGGTGAGAGGAGGGGCCCTCTGGCAGTCCCAGCGCCTGGGAAGCACGCCCCAGCTCCGGCAACCTGCAGGGAGGCGCCACACAGGACTATGCCTGTTCACCAGGGTCCTGATCCAAGGAGCCAAATGGAAGGTCTTGTGTCCGCCTACACCCCAAATCCTGCCGCGCGCCCACCTACCGTTCCGGACTAGCTCAGGAGAAGGCGTGGGTGCGGGCTCCCTGAGACAGTGTATTCCGTCCCGGGAGGAAAGTTTGTGCCATGCAGAGGAGGCGGCGCGGAGAAGGCGTGGGTACCAGTGAGGGCGGGAGGAAGCGACCGCGCGGGGGTGTTCGTGTGTCCGTCCCTCCCGCGATCGGTGCGTCCGTCGGAGCCCCCGGCAGCCGCGCTCCCGCTCGCTGCGCTCTGCGCCCGGCGCGCTCCAGCTCCAGTCCCGACGCACCCCCGCTGCCGCCGCCGCCGCCGCCGCGCGTCCGCCGGCTACACTTCCTCTTCCTCTGAACTCATGTGCAAAATATGCTGCGCCGCATCTTCAGGGAAAGCCGCGCGGCCCCTAACAGCCGCCACGGGATCTGCGGGCCCGCCCCGAGCCCCCTCCGAGCTCAGCGCCACACGCGCTGTCTCCACTCGGCCGACAACTTCTGTGCGGCACACTCTGCCACCCATTTAGCGACCCTCGGTGCCCTCGGCTCAGAGGTCCCAAGCTCACGTACCCACTCTCTTTCCTCCTCCTAACCAAGGCTGTATGTGTTGAGAGTGCACGTGGGGTACTGGGATCCCTCAAATTTTGAGCTGGGATTTTGGAGGGCGACTGCAACCAAGGTACTGATGGCTACAAGATGGAAGGATCATTAAAAGAGTATCATTCCTCCTCCCTATTCCTCAGGGGGACCCATCCCTCGTGGCCCTGGTGCTGCCTAAGTTATTTCTTGGGAGTTAGTGCTTAGGGAGAGGGATAATTGCCGCTGTTTTCTTGCCACACCCTACTCCACCTATTTAGGGTGTCCAGAAGGGGTGAGAAAAATCTGGGGAACCATCTTGCCCTGCATTTTAGGATGTCCAAGAAGAAAATTACATAAATAAAGTCCAGACGAGGGCTACTTTAGTAAAGTGAAAATGTGGGACAGTACGTGCATTATAAATTTTTTTCTTCTTGGAACTATTTACAAAGCAAAAATACAGTGTAGGGGTTAAGAGCTTTAATGCTAGGGCCAAACATGCAGTGCTGGCCTGCTGGCCTCCCTGCTTACTTGCTGTGCAACTTGGGTAAGTGACTTAACTGCTCTGGGCTTGTTTTCTCATTTTTCAAATAGCACTTCCTCCTGGATTTTGTCTGTAAACTGTTTAGGAAGCATTCTATAATTTAGCTATTATCATTGGTGGTGGTATTATTATCACATCAGAGAAGGAAAACTCTGATTCCAAAAAACCTCCGCTGCCTTGCAGCATACCTCTTCAGGGGAAAGGCTAAGGGAGTAAACCCCGACAGAAAATCCGGAGCCGGAGTCCCTAAGGCGGTTTGACGTTGTAGTCAACACTGGCAACTCCTGCGGCGCACCTGAAGCCAAGCTGTATTGACTCCGTCTTTCCCTTGGATCCTTCAGCTGCGAAGAGAGGGGGGGTCTGCTGCGTGGGCAACAGCAGACCCTCCATATCACCCTGCCCAGGCTCTGTAGCTTCAGCTCCACTGGAGAGGACACTCCAGCGTCATCGCAAGATGTCGATTCAACACGGGAGGAGACAGATACCGTGTCACTCCTGAGTCGGACTGCACAACCATTCTCGGAGGTGCAGATAGACTCTTAAGAAGCTACACCATCATCTCTCGAGACGGACGGCTGCCGACGACGACGACGACGACGGTATTATTATGAGGGGATGGGAACAGACAGCAGATATAATTATAATACATTTTCTGCCCAAAGAGAGGGACTTAGGCATTGGAATCCACAGGGTAGAGGGCTAGATTCAGCCCCAACAGTGTTTTAAGAAGGTCCTCCTGGTACTAATAACACCTTCCCAGGAGGTAAGAAAGGGATATTTTCATATCAGGAATTCTTGTTACAAGAGCTTCTCAGGTTTTCTTCCATGTGTTTCTTTTTTCATACCCATCCCAGTTCTCTCTTCTTCCCCCTCCTGGCACCAGGGTTTTTGTTTTTGCTTTTTGCCCCTTCCCCTTTCTATCCCATCACTTGCTGGCAGGAGTCACAACCGCCACCTCCAGTCTCACCCCCACTCTGCTCTCTGCCCTCCCTTAGCTTGCCATCTTGGAGAAAATAAGACCAGGTGATGGCCCAAGTCCAGGTTCAAGTAGCAGTGTGTGGGGACAAGTGTCCAGTGCCACAACCCATAGTTTGGAACACCCATCTCTAAGGCCAAAGGGAGGGAGGGATCTTGATGTTACCTTCCTGAAGCCTCCAAGTATTGCAAAGCAGGGCCCATCAGAAATCTTTCTGATCCTTTCATGACCTCTACATTGAAGAAAGAAAATAACATTTATAGGTGTTAACCAGTTTTTTAAAAACACAGAGGATTTTTTAAACGATAAAGAGGAAAAAAAGGAAAGGCAGCATAAATTGGTTGTGGTTGGGGCAAGAGGTTGATTTCCTTGAAGTAAACCATTTCCACCCTGTAAAATTTTTGCACATAATTTTTTTTTTTAAAACACCAGGTCCTTGGGATTAATAAATTATTCTGATTGTTTCCATTTTCTTCAACTCAACATTTTTCTGAGTACTACCGGACTGTAATTGTTTTAAATGTCTTTTTCCCCTGCTTAGATCTGCATTTTTTTTAGGGCTTTCTAGAACACTCAACCATTCTCCCTAGATATTCTGACACTTCCTACCTGGTACATAGTAGGTGTTCAATAAACATTTATGGAATGAATGGATGAGTCATTAGCATCTAGATCTTTTAAGGCTTGGCGTATCCTCGTTGAACAATTATCTGGGGTATTCTAGTATTCTGATTCTCTTACACCTGGTATATCCAATGAGGAGCCAACATTGGATTCATTTGTGTTGGATATCGGCCAACCTCGATTTTCTACTTAGCTGTCATGGACTGGCCAGTCAGGGGACAGACCCTGGGCAGCTGGGCCTCACCTTTGACTGACCTCCCCTACCCAGCATCAACCCCAAAGATGCTGGAACTGTATCCTGGTGGGTTACCTTGGCAACCTCACAATGTCATCTGTTAGAATGTCCTAGGGCGGCAGCTTTTAATTCTATCACAGCGGTCTCATCGGGGGTCATGTAATAGCGCCGTTTTTCCTCTGCTCACACTTCCTCCCCCTATGATTTAACCCTAAGTACTTGGGGAGGGAGCCGAACACGGGGAAAAGCAAGTTATTACAGCACGACAGGTCACAGATGGCCCCAGAACCGGGATCCCCTGTGTTCCCAGTCAATAAAACGCAGACCACGAGTTAATGGGGAAACTGGTTCTCCTCACACACCCCGTGGAATGGAGAGGAGTTAAGCCAGCCTGGGCGAAGAAGCAGCCGTGGCCAGACTGTATAATTCATGTATAAGCTTGGTTCAGGGAGCCCCCCACTGGAACAATTCCCTCTCTTGGCCTCAGCAGCATGGCCCCGCTCTGGAGATGATTACGACCATGGCTACCAGCCGCTGAAACAATTTTGCTGCGTCCCAGCTACACAGAGACCTGGAGGGAAGAAAGGTACCAGCTTGCCTTCTATTCTGCCCACCTCTTCCAACTTCAAGCCCTCACACTGTAATTTCACCACGTGGAGCCCTCCCCTCCATTTCAGCTTAAAATAACTCAGTCCCCTTGTTATTCTGTAGACAGTATTATGCAGCAAACGAGCCCATGAAAAGCTTCAGAACCTGAAGAGTGATTGTCCTAATCGTTTATGAACGGGACCACGAAACCCAGAGCTTATACAGGGCAGCGAACAGCAACATGTCAGGGCTGAGAGGAGAAAAATAAGTAAACTCAGATATGCCCCAGGATATAAGAATTATTCATCTTGATCATTACGGTTAATATTTTAAATGGGTTTCCAGTGACAGTGAGATCACAGTTTGGCCGCTGCTCCATATTAAATGGCTGCAGGAAGCTGGCCCATGGAGGATAACACTCATTCCTACAAGGAGACATGGTGGCAGAGGCTGGAGTTCTGTGCCTCAGAGCCAGTCGTTTGGGAGGCGCCCCCTGTCATTTGTTCACTGTGACAGGCACAGACCTCACAGAGACACCCTTGGAAAGGCCATGGTGCCCCTGGTCACAAAGGAGCGGGGCACACTTGTGCTGGTGTTCCCACATGCCTTACCTTTCTCAGCACTGTGGGAATGTGAATTGGGGTGAGAGCAGGGACTTGTTAGTGTACTTCATACATATGTAGTCACTGACCTGCCAAGGCCAGGGACCTTTGTCCAAAGTGCAGTCAAACTAATACTCTGTAAATGCCACCCACAGCCATCACCAATTTGAGGACATGTTGGGTGGTTGCCAGATGTTCCATTCATCCATTGCCAAAAACGAACAAAATTATTATTTTGCTTCTGAATCTGCTCCTCATTTTACCTCTGAATTCCCAGTTTGTCAAACAGGCAGTTCAGGGGAGCGGGGCCCTCCTGTGGGCTGAGAGAGTATTTGCTCTTTGGAGCAAAGAGGCAGGAGAGACTGAATTTTCAGGAATCCAGTGTGACGCATGGCTGTTGGCAGCCTTGTTTCCCTCACGCAGCTCCAGGAACTCTGGCTTTACCAGAAGCCATCCACATCCACCCCCTTCACTGCTTATTCCATTTGTGGAACATACCTATGTACTGGCATTTGTGAACCAACTTGATTACCAGAGATAGGGAATGTATATACATGAATATGTAGGAACCCTAAATGTGGACATATTTCCCAGATGACAAAAAAGGAAATTGTAGAAGTAAACCATTAAATAAGTGGTAGGATAATATTTTGATGTATTATTTGATATGATTTACCTTCCACCACTGCTATTTCCAGTTCCCCAGTGTATGTCTTGTTACACCGTACCAACCCTCTTCCCAACAATTTAGACAGCCAGAGAAGACATAATTTGCTACATGGGAGAGTTTTAATGATAATACCAAGAAAAAAAGTCAAATTCTTGGCTTTGGGGTTTTCAAAAGTCAAGGTCCAAATATAAAATAAAAAAGATAAGGAAAAATAGGAAATCAAGTAGAAGCATTGTCCCCTATCATATCGTCTTTCCTTCCCCTACGCACCTACTATCCCATACACACATCCCTTCCAAGAATAGATCAAAGTTGCCAGACTGGAGCAAGGGGAGCAGGGAGAAATGGAGGGGATATGTCAGGAGGGAAAAATTGGTAGGACTGATCTGAGTCAGATTTGAGAAACCCACTTTTCTCCACTCACAGGAGAACATCATCCATAATACTTGGGAAGCCTGTGGATAACCGAACAATAACTCTTGGACTTGTCCAGGAGGAGCACTATAAGTCTTCAGTAGAGGACAGGAAAATGCTGTTCATCCTTCCCACTGACATTTGGTGGTGTACTCACCTCAACAGCAACCAAAGCATAACCTGTGGACCATTCAGAAAAACTAACTCCTGTTCCTTAGGGGTTAGCCCTCATTTAATAGTTAAGGATGCTGGTAAACCCTTCAGTTAGAGAGTAGGGCCCTGGTACCTTGAAAAACAGTGAAAAGATCCAAGAATATGAAAGATGTTTCCAACGGGTTGGTACAAAAATAATGTCTGACTTTTTTAAAAGGAAGTTTTAGATAGTATTTATTAAATTTGTGCCTCTTCTTATAATTTTTTGATGTCACAGTGACTAATTTATACCTTATATTTTCAGATTATCGAAGTGTTGTTCATAATCATCCGCAATATTTGTACCCATGTTCATCCCATCTAAAGACCACATTAGAAATGTTTTACTCTATGAGTTTCATAAAGGTGCCAATGCAAGTACAGTAGCAAAGTCTATTCAGAGTGCTTATGGGGATGATGCAGTGACTGAAAGAAGTTGCAGGAGGTGGTTTTCCCACTTCTGAAATGGGGATTTCAGTTTGAAAAATGAGCCAAAAGAGGGTTGTCCAAAAAAACTTGATTTCGAAGTGCGGGAAGCTGTTGTCACAGAAAACCCCACCATTAACTCTAGGGAACTTGCAGAACAATTTAACATAGCCCATACAACCATGCCGAAAAGGATCAGAAAGGTTTCAGTAGTTGGAAAATGGATCACACATGAACTGTCTCCAGAGAATCTGCAACAGCGTGTTGCTTGTTGTGAATCATTGCTTTTGGGACACCTTCAGGCACCGTTTTTAGGTAGACTTGATACAGGGCTGAGAAGTGGATCCTTTACCATAACATTAAATGCTGCCAATTGTGGATCAGTTGATGACGAAGAAGAGTTCAACAACCAAGAGGAGGACTTCATCCAAAGAAGATCATGTTGAGTGTATGGTGGGATATAGAAGAAACTGTCTATTACGAACTGTTAAAACAACAATCAAATAATTACTGCTAATCTTTACTGTGAACAGCTTCGTTGTTTGAAAGCAGCTTTGAACCAAAAGTGACCCTCCTTAGTCAACAGAAAGGGTGTCATATTCCATCATGATAATGCTTGTCCTCACACAGCTCAACTCAACAAAAATTTCTTGAAAGAGCTTGGTAGGGAAATATTGCTTCATCCTCCATATTCTCCTGACCTTGCTCCTTCTGATTATCCTTGTTTCGGGGACTATAGAACCATTTTGATGTCTTAGATTGACATCAAGAGAAGTTGAAAATGACTTATATTTTGCTTCAAGACCTAAAGAATTTTACAAGCATGGCATCTATAAGCTAGTTGACAGATGGAATGAGGTTCTAGAAAGCAAAGGAGGTTATGTTAGTGAATAAATATTTTCATAATCATGGACCTTTTCATTTTTAAAATAGACCTCTAATTCAGACATTATTTTTGCACCAACCTTATATTTTGCATCCAGCCTGTGCTTAGAGGGGCCTGAATGGACCACCTCAGGAGTTCCCTTACGAGGCAGAGCTGCAGTGATCATCTGCACTGTTCCCTAAATAGTTCGGATCTTCTCCATATGTCTGATGGTAGAATTGCTCTCCTTGTCTCCTTGTGGTTAGAAGAGGCTATGTGACCAGGTCTGGTCAATGACTTATGAGCATATCAATTCCACAACAATTACCTAATAGATAGGATGAGACTTTCCAGAGCCCTCTCTTCCCTCTAGCAAGGTCACTAGCAACATTGCCTATGGTGCTATCCATCAGTCTAGGTCCATGAACGATTGTGAGAAGGTGAGCCCTTGATCTGACCTGTAAGCATTATGTAACATGAACAAGAAATGACTTATTTTTTAACCTCTTCAACTACAAGTTGTTTCTGCAGCATATCCTAGGCTATCCTGATTGATATTACCTAATAAAATCTATCCAATGTTTTGGAAAGCATCACGAGCATATCTGGGAGCTAGAAGAACAAAGGAAGCATTCAATTAGGGGAACATTTCCAACATTAACCTGGAACTGGAACCCTCACAATTCTCAAGTGTCCAGTTAGAAAAGCCTGTGACAATAAAAAGCAATTAAAGCTATTATTTACTCACTCATTTAATTTTAAAGTATTTTTTTTGAAAACCTGCTAAGTCTCAACACTGGAATAGCAATACGGTAGAGAAGGAACATGCATTTTTCTATTTCAGAAACCTTTTATTCTAGCAACATTCAACAGTTATCTATTGATTAAAAATGAAACTAGGGCTTAGATAAATGAAGAGTTTTGCTCAAGGTGATACAGTTAATAAATGGTGAAGCAGGACTTAAACTTCAGCTTTTTGACTCCAGATTTTATGCTTTCTTCACTATCTCAAGGCACTTAAAAATAATAAGATCAGTATCACTTTTCATTTGCTCAAAAAAGTAGGTAGAATTTAATTCTAGGATGCCTTATGCCTCCCACCTTAATGTTTGCTGATACCTGAAATTTCTTTAATAAGCACAATTTTTTATTCCATAATTAGCACCTAGCGCAGGGCCTGACAAATGAAGAGCACTCTCTAAATGACTTTTTAATGAGTAAAGCATGCTTGAATGAATAAATGAATGAAATAAGGAGGCTTAAATACCTGCAACTATTGATTTAAATATCAGATATACTCAATGACGCTCATACTAAACCACAACCAAATAATCGCTAAACACAGAGGTTGTCTGATATGGAGGTATAATTTTTTGAGATATTAAATGATGCTCTTTCCAATTCCAATATTTCCTGTTATTTCTCCCCCTTTATTTGATTAGTGACCCAGGTGAACCACTTGGCACCTATAGCTTAGGGAATAGTTGTTTCTGCAGAAAGACAAAGAAAAGTCTTGTAGCTCTCAAAAGCTTAGACTTTTGAGTTTCAAATGTCCAGGGGGACTCAGAATTTAGAAAAAGAAAATAAAGCAGGAAAAAATCTCCCCAATTTCTCAGGATGCATAACATAACCCCAGACTGCAGGGAGGGAGAAAAATGTGAGGAGAAATAGGAGTGAGTACACACTGTAAGTCCCTGAGAAAGAGAGACCCAATATCCTGCCACTACAGTTTACTCAAAAGGAAGGGTGGAAATTCCACTCTGGCATGATAAAGTAGCTTGTATTGAACCAACTCTCCTACAGATAAACTCCAGGAAAAATCCACACAACTTTCTGAAGTCAGTGGAAAGCAAGAAACTGGAAGGTAGAAGCTGGGAGTGGACACTTGAAAATCGGGCTTCCCATTTTTTAATGGTTTTCACCTGAAAGAACGCCCCAGTTAGTGCCCTGCAGGGCAGCCAAAACTTGGAGAGACACCCACAGTCATACCAGCTAAGGATTCAAAAGACAGAGCTAAGAGTGACCATAGCAGATAGAAAGTGAGGAAAGAAAATCCTAGAAATGAGGGAGTCACAGATGGGGAGAACCAAACTGTGTATTAACTCTACTCTAACCTCTGGCTGACCCCTGAAATAGACTCCAGACAGCAACACCCACTGCAAAAGAGACCAAGTTTGGAATTTTGGTTCAGCAAGTTAACTGCCTGCTAACCCTTTTTTAAAAAATCAATATTCTTGAGAGTACATAGAAGAATCCAGAGTCATGACAATATATGATTCACAAAGGTCCACATAAAAACAAAATTATTTTCAAAAAGGAAAATGTAACTCCTATCTAAGAGACAAACTTCAAGATAAGCCTGGTGTTGAAATAAGATCAGAATGTTAAAGCAGCTATTATAATTTTACTCAATAGTATAAAGAAAAATGTGTTGTAATGATGGAACAGATAGGAAATCTCAGCAGAAATAGAACTAAATGTTAATTCTAAAACTGAATATATGAAATAAATGTAAATAATAATTCTGGGTGGCTTAATAGGAACCCTGTCCCTGGCTGGTTTGGCTCAGTGGATTGAGCGTCGGCCTGCGAGCTAAGTGTCGCTGGTTCGATCTTCCAGTCAGGGCACATCAGAGAAGGAAAACTCTGACTCCAAAAAACCTCCGCTGCCTTGCGGCATACCTCTTCAGGGGAAAGGCTAAGGGAGTAAACCCCGACAGAAAATCCGGAGCCGGAGTCCCTAAGGCAGTTTGACGTTGTAGTCAACACCGGCAACTCCTGCGGCGCACCTGAAGCCAAGCTGTATTGACTCCGTCTTTCCCTTGGACCCTTCAGCTGCGAAGAGAGGGGGGGTCTGCTGCATGGGCAACAGCAGACCCTCCATATCACCCTGCTCAGGCTCTGTAGCTTCAGCTTCACTGGAGAGGACACTCCAGCGTCATCGCAAGATGTCGATTCAACACGGGAGGAGACAGATACCGTGTCACTCCCAAGTCGGACTGCACAGCCATTCTCGGCGGTGCAGATAGACTCTTAAGAAGCTACACCATCGTCTCTCGAGACGGATGGCTGCCGACGACGAATAGGAACCCAAAATGTCTTTGAGAGACTCTCAAAACAGAAGGGACTCTTGGCTCCTTCCCCAAGCAGAGCTTAGGGTTGTACTGAGCATGGTATGTCTTAGGAAGCCTCCAGGTCCCCTGGACCATACCATACTATGGAAAAAATGTGATAGCATGACTCCTGAGCAACTAAGAGAAGCACTGTAATGGTAAAGGCCTGTAAATCACCTCACAAAGATTCCTGTAATTACCGATGGCACAAAAGCAGCAGAGATGCTCTCATGTACTGAATGAAGTGGGAGAGTTAGCTGGGAGATCTGGACTAACAGGAACCTTGTGACATCTTGGGGACAGTACAGCAGAGAGTGGTAGGAAACAATAGTAGGCAATCAGACAATGCAAAGATGTGTTTATGAATGCTATCCTGGATACTGATGACACAGATCTGCGCACTAAATCTTGATCATGTTTTGGCACAATGTGAGCCCCTAGAACTTATGCACAACTCTAGGGGAGCTGAAGCCAATCCTGAAATTGACTGGGAATAAATTTCTGACACTCTGTTCCTCTTTGAAGTGTTGTAGAAACATAAGTGAAGTGTTATTCTTGGCATATCGGAGCACTCCTGTGCTAATATGATAAATATGTGTGATATGAAGGGGGAATATTAGTCCTTTGAAGGTTGACATTGATGATTAGCAAACAAACATCAGGACCTTTTCTCACCCCTCTCTATGCTGTATAGAAAGAAACTCTTAACAGTTAAGAGTTATTTCCCCCTTAACTGTTAGCATTCGGTTCAGCTCTACAGTATGAACACAACCTCTCAAGATATCTGCTTTTTAAAAAATCTTTCCAAACATGATTTTGCATAAGGGACCTTCCTTCCAACACATTTTGTTAACTAAGATTTAACTGGATATGTAGTCATTTAATCGTCTCCTATTTCCCTTCCTACATGAGGGTTCTGACCTAGTAATTTCTCTATTCCCCAGAAAGTCCTGGCTTCTAAAGTAATATGATGAATGAGTGATTAAAACAAAGGAATGAATAAATGAATAAATATATGAATACCATTTGTCTTAGTCCATTCAGGCTGCTATCATTAAATACCATGGGTTGGGTGGCTTATAAACAGCAAACATTTATGTCTTACAGTTCTGAAGTCTAAGAAGTCCCCGGACATGCCCCCCTGTCCACCTGATTCAGTGTCTGACCACGGCCCACTTCCTAGATGACCATCTTTTTGATATAACCTCACATAGTACAAAGGTCAAGGGATCTCTCTAGGACCTTTTATTAAGGGCACTAATCCCATTCATGAGGGCTCTACCTGCCTGACTTAATCTCTTCCCAGAGGCCCCAGCTCCTAATGCCATCATCTTGGAGGTTAGGATTTCAATATACGAATTTTGAGGGGACACAAAAGTTCAGACCATAGTACCAATCATGCCAGGAGCTAGTACTTATATATTGGATTAATTATATTTCTTGCAAAGCTTGCTTTTTCTTTCTTCCTGGCTCATTTTTTTTTCTCCCCAACCCTTTCTGAAATGCATTTAGAGGGTTTAAATGTCAGTGGCTGCAGGCCCACTTCCCTCCTTCCCAGTGTCAGTCATCTCTCTACTCAGCTGAAATGGAGATTTTGGAATAGAGCTTTCCGCCAGTCCCCTCTGAGGCCATTTCTCTAGTCCTGGAGTTTTCAGGCTCCAGTATCAAGATACAAACTGACAGCCTGGACAGTCTGGAGAAAGCATGAGAGGCTTTTTAACCGGCCTAAATTCTGGTTCTGGCGCCCATCCTTGGCTAAGCAACAGCTGGGATGGCAATAGGCCAGATTCAAACATCTGCCTTCTTCTCTGGGCATTAGTATCAAGCATCTCTGCTAATTCTATTATTAAGGAATTACCAACATTTTACAAGTGTTATTATTTCTTGAAAAGACAGCTAGTTAAGTCATGCAGGACAGGACCTTTGTGGTCAAGAGATAACAAAGCAAGGTCTTATTCTCATTTCTCCTTTCCCATCAAGGTCATTATACTGATCTCGTTATCTTACAGAGGGAAACTGCTTCCAAAGTCACCTCTCCTTTTGTCTTTTCCCTAACCCCAGTTTATAAGTAAACTTCAAGAGTGTGTCTGCCAGGGTTCTTATTGCACACTGAAGGGGTGAAGGGGTGTGCTCTGATTACCTTAGGTGTAAAGAATATTATTAAAACCTTTTGGGTAGTCCACAGAATCTATGGGAACACTGAAGAAACCAGGCTTGAGCAGTGTGGGTAACTGTATTTTCCAGTATGACCCGCAACACCCATCTCCTGCCCCACATGTTCTTCTAGAACCTTGCCATTCTCCCATTCAAAATGTGAAGTCTAATTTCTCTCTCCTTAATCTGAGCCATTTATGACACACTTGTAATTAATAGAATATGGCATAAGTAAAGCTGTGTGACTTCTATAGCTAGAAGGTACTCAGCTTCCACTTACATGGCTGGAATTCACTCATGAAACATTCAGCTACTATACAAGCAGTTTAACCTCTTTGAGGCTGCCATGTTTTAAGGAAGCCCAAACACACCCACACAGAGAGGACCTGATACCACATGAAAAGAAAAAGGGATGCTCAGCCAGCCCCAGGCCACTCCAACCGCTCAATAACTTAAACTGCCTGAAATAACTAAGCCAGAAGCAGCCAGCCTAGCCTTCCCAAAACCCTGACCCACAAAAATCATGAGAAAAAACACAGTGGTTGTTGTTTTAAGCTACCAAATTTTGGGTTACTTTTTATTCAGCAGTAGCTAACCAGAACAGTGAGGAACAAAAGAATGTAAGCAGAGGGTCGTAAGTTTGTTCAAGCAGGGCCCTCTTACAGGCTTGATTACCCCCACCTTCCCAGACTTCACACGGCTGAGTTCCTGGTTCTACAGAGATATATAGGCAAACGAGTATTGAATATAAACCTTGAAGATTCCAGTAGCATAGAGATTGTTTTAACTGTAAAGTTAATAACCTGAAGCACCCCCCGCCCCCATCTTCTTCTTGCCTTTCTTACTTGTCCTTACATCAAAACAAAAGTAAGATATCAGGAGGTATTTTGTCTGGGTAGACTCTCATTTTGTGATTATACTTTTTTTTAAATGGGGAAATATTTTTTAGATGCTAATTTTCATGTTTTAAACATTGTTTGAAATATTCAGGAAAAATACTTCCAAGTCCTTTAAAACACACATACAGACACACACACACACACACACACACACACACACACACACTCAAACTCTGAGACTTGCACATTAACACTCATTAATCCTCAGATCATTTGGAGAGAGAGCCCTTTGGCCCACAGGGAACAATGACAAATCATATCCCTGCCACTTTTTGAGAACCATGAACTAACCTCACCTTCAAGTTCCTATTTTTGGTTCTCATTATGATACTCAGAAAAAAACTTTCATTAACATTTTTACTTAAACAAAACCAAGACACAATTAACAGCTGCTTTAAGATTTTCAAAGCCTAACTTCTGGGAATTTCCCAGAAAGTGTTATCAAAATTACAAGTAAAATGTGTTCAGGAGGGAAAATCCAGCCCTTGGCTCATCTGCCTGACCACACAGCAAATAGATTGTCATCTATTCCTGATACATAATCCCTCCTGGGTGTTGGTGGAATGGCAATGATAACCCACAAATGCCAGTGTTGCCTCATTTCCAGATGGTGGAAACCTGGAAAGCCGCAGCTTTTCCAAGTGTGTTTGCCAGCAAGACGACCAACAGATCTTGCTTGTGTGGGCTGCCAAACAGGATGAGGGAAGAGCCGGCCATAGTGCACATTTGGATAAAGGCTAAAGATTGATGTCTTAGGGCAGGTTCCAGATTTTATCACTGGGCAACAAATCACTCCAAAACATATTGGCTTAAAATAATCATGATAACCATTAAAAAAAATCTCTTATGGCTTTTGTGCATCAGAAATTTAGGAAGGCTTGCCTGGTGGTTCTGGCTCAGGACCTCTCATGAGGCTATAGTTAGATGGTGGCTAAAGCTGGGACCAGGAGGCTGGAGGAGGTGGACTCACCAGGAACTAACTCCCTCACCCCTTCAAGCAGTCAACTAGTCTATCTTTGTGGGCTAATGGGGGTACTCACACACTCACACAAAGACTGAAGTTTTCTAGAGCAAGTTCCCATGAGCAAGGCAGAAACTCCGCTGCCTTTTATAACCTAGCCTCAGATTCACATAGCATCACTTTCAAAACCTTCACTCCACTCAGATCCAGTGGGAAGAAAGTCATAGTATATATAAGAAGAGCATGTGGATGAGGGACATTGTGGCTGACATCTTTGGAAATTACAATTTACCATAGGTCAGGTTCCCTAGAAGCAGAGCTTGAAATAGGCATTCTTGTGAAAGTTATTTATTAAAGAATAAGGAAGGAGGAGAAGTTCAGCAAGGATGTGGTTACAAGTGAAGTCTAGCCTCAGTCCCAGATGAGGAGTTGTAACTCCCAGGTACCTCACAGAGAGGCAACTCCCGTCTCCCCAGGGCATTTCTCAGTCAAAGATTGCCATGTGGCCCACTAGCAACAGCCAGTGAGAGAGCCAAAAGGAACTGAGTGGGACACAAAGGTCTCTGCTAATTTCTATAATGGACAAGCAGGTTAAGACCTGAGTTTCAGGAAGGTCCAGTAGGTCAGTCCTTAGGATGGGAGATGTTGAAAGATTGAGTGGGAGGTACACTGATGGCACAAACAAGGTGTCTAAACCAAATAGGATTTGGGGGCTCAAGAAGAAGACACTAGGGTTTAGGGAAAGAAGTTCATTTAAATTGGCTTTAGCAAAAAAATGAAATGTATTGGATCATGAAATAAGAAACTCAGTAGAAAGTACTGATCCAGGCTGGATCCAGGGCTCAAACAGTATCTTCAAGATCTGGCTTTTACTATCAGCTCTTCTTGACTTTTTGTGGGTCCTATCCTTCAGAGACTTGTCCCTTTTGGTGGCAAGATGGTTGCCAGTAATGCCAGCTTCATATCCTCTCCTCTCAGCCACTTCTGTAGGGAAAGGGCTTTCATTCCCCAAACATCTTACAAAGGTCCTGTCACTGAGTATCACTGGCTTTGAATCACCTAACTTGATCCCATGGCCATCTATGAACCAATCATTGTGGCTAAGGTGATGGGGTGCTCTGACTGGCCAAGGCTGAGTCACATGTTCTCCCTTGGGACTGAAGATGGAATCAGTTCCACTAGAACCACAAGGATTGGGAGTAAAGGAGGGTCAGGGAAACTAGAGCACAGTAACCAGAAGAAGAGGGACAAGACCAGACAGGACAAAGTGCCACTAGCAAGGGAAATTGAAAGCTGTGCAGAGAACTAGTTGAACTAGGACAGCAAAGCTAATGTGATCATGGTAGGAGACTCTGTTCAGTGCCAGGTGTCCCTGAGCCTAGATTGTGCCTGATTCTTCTGCTCAGGGACAATTTTGATTGCAGAATGTGAAGCCAGAGTCACACACATGAAGACTTAATCACCCAGGAGAGGCTGTGTGGCCCCAGCTCTGGAGGGATTTGGAATCGGGGTCAAAAAATTGTTACAATTTTATTCTTCAGCTAAACCAGAGAGCTTTAGTGACCCCACAAGTTTTTTAAATCTCTAACTATAGATTTTGTTTGACCAAATCTCACATAAAGATTAGAGGTTAGAAAACATAATACTTATGAATAAATTCAAAGAAATTCATATTAATTAACCAGAGAAAACAATCCCTCTCTCTGTCTCTGTTTTTCTCTGCTTCTCTCTCTCTCTCACACACACCCCACAGAGATGGAAGAGTATTTTAATTAAGTCATCTTCCCTATTTAAAAAGATGGTAACTAGCCATTCTTGAGTTCTACTGAGGATGAAATAAAAAGCAAATGGGCTTAATTACAGCATTGGGGAATTAACAGAAGAAGGAGTCCTTTGTTAAATATTGGCCTAAATTTTAAGCTCTATTTAATTGTAAGCTTTCTCTGGGTAAAAGAAGTGTGTCTTCTTCATCTTACCCAAACGTTTGAAAGCATGGATAACTAAAATTTCTAAGAATAAAACAGCAACATAAATCTATAAATTCCATAAAATTCCATGTATCTGATTTATCCATTGTATCAGGAATATTATGGCTGCAAGGATCAGACAATCTGACTTTAATGATTTAAACCAATAAGAAGATTGTTTTTCTTTCATATCAAGAAGTTTCAAGGCAATAGCTGCTGGCCCTGATTTGCAGCTCATGATTCTTTGGGGTTGTCCCTCATGGTTGCAAGATGGCTGCTACAACTCCAGATATCACATCTATCTTCCACCGGAAAAAGAAAAAGGGAAGGAACAATACTTATACCTGGAATGAATATGCTTTCCCAAGAACTGCAGAGTGAACACATTCATGTTTTATTGGTCAGAACAATATAACTTAGATGCTTCCACCTAAAAATCAACTATAGGCACAAGGCTGAGACTAGGAGTTCTAGATCCCTGGTGTTGCATTATTTTTGCAAAACCATACCTGTGAACACAGTGTGAACAAGTAAATATTTGTCCCAGACAATGACATCATTTATGGAATTCAGGCAGACTACATGTCTCATGCATATAATCTCAGCTTTGCAAGTCAACTAGCCATTCACATTTGGCTTTGTATCTTCATTTGAAGAGTGCTTTTCCTCAAACTTAATCATCAGATTCTAGTGCGAATGTTGATCCCAGGAGATAAAGGTCCTGGACATAGATGTAGGCACATGACTTAGACCCAACCGTTCATAGTAATTTAATCACCTGGTCCCAGTGATTAGTCTACAAGTGGTCAAGTGACCTTAGCAGGGCCAATCAGAGTTATTCCCTAGGATTTTTTATCTAGCGTGAGAGAAGAAGAAGTCTTATTTTTGGTGGAAGAGCTGGGAATGGGCTGCTAGAAAACATCTTCTGGACCAACTGGAGAAAGCCTATCTTTAGAAGGAGAAAATGAGGCTGCACCCACCAAGAGAGGTACAGAGTTTGGAGAGGGCGTGAGACCAAACTATAGTCTTAAGTCTGTGAATCCAATGGTGAGTAGACTCCACTTAATGAGTCATAAATTCCCCTTTTTCTTCAAACTGGTTTAGTTGGATTTTTAACCACTGTACCTGAGAGTCTTGATAAATGAAAATGTTAAAAAACACTCAATAATGCAAATGCCATTTACTTGGAATTAAGGGGAAAGTTTGCCAAGGGGAGATGGAAGAAATGCTTCATGTATTTATATTGCACTAATAAGATTTCTGAAGCACTTAGAAATACCAGAGTATGCAAATGCTGCTGTTGAACAATTACAATTTCTGTAATTGTTTCCCGTTTTGTTTTTTTAGAGGCCATTTAAAGACCTCTAAGATGAGCTGTGTATGCTGTTTGCCTCTCTACTATAATTACTTTATATGTTGGAAAACACTACTATACCAGGATTCTCAGGGTGACAGCTTTGTCAGATAAGAATAGGCTGAGTGAAATAGGAGCCAGACATATGAGTCCCCACCTGTGCTGTGCTACTTCAGTGCCGTGTGGACTAGTAAAAGTTGCTTGGGCTCTCGGGGCTTCAGTTTCTTTATCTGTTCAACAGAAGGCTTGAACAGCCTTCTGAAGTCCCTTTTACCTCCAATGTTCTGTATTGATTTGATCACTTAGACCAACACCTGATTTTACCCATAAAGCCTGGGGGCTTGTCAGGGTCCCACAGCAAGGACATAGTCTACAACCAAGACTTCCTGACTCCCATAATGCTCTCTAAGTCAGGCTAATCTTACTACTTATAGGACAGGAGCAGGTTTCTGCTGAGCTATAGGACTTCTTCTCATTTGTTGCAGAGCATTCTAACTACTTAACTCCATATCGCCAAGCATGAAGAATGAGGCCCAGGTCATATGCTCAGTCCCCGTGTGGGCCATTTAACTTCCCTCTCCTCATAGCCCAGGAGGTACTTGGGTGACTGCCTGCTGTCTTGCAAACGAACGCACTTGGCATGGAAGAGCTGGGAGCCAGAGCGCAAATGCATCCTGCAGGCCTTTGGAGGAATGTTAAGAAAAAGCCATTTGACATCCATAACCCGTGGCATAGGTGTCTCAGTATATGAAAAAGGTGCATATAAAATCATTGTCTGAGTGGGAGCTTCAGATATCAAGGTGGGGAGGGTCACCCCAACAGGGACAGTGCAGTGAGGAATCCACTGGGTGGGCAGAATGAGCTGGGTCAGTGTCTATTCATGGTTGAGTCTGGGGAGAGTCACAGAGGCTCTGGGGTGATTAAAATAAGAGAGGGAGGAGGCATTCAATACTCAGATACATTTGAAAAATTCTACATTCAATAGATTTAATGATACAAAGCCTTTAATATACTTCACTCCTATGTATTTCCAAGCAGACTGACATGTTCTGAGGAGATTTTCTCTCTGAGAATCAGTTACTTGCTCAGAGTTGTTCTACCAACTTGACTAGAAAACCTCTTTTGAAAGGAATGCTTTGGTTCATAAATGTGTCCTGGAGAATTGTTGAGCTAGATGATTCTAGTAGATCAGTTTTCCAACCATTTTGACCATGACCCACCATAAGAAATACATTTCACTCCATGACCTAGTACAAGCACATCTATATATAAAAAACGAAACAAAACATTCAAGACAGAAAACTGATGCCTTTTTTCTGTGGCATATCCTGATAACTCTTCTGTTTTATTCAGTTTCCCTTTTTTTCAATGGTGGTTGAGAAACACTCAATTGACACAATAATGGGTCATAACCCAATTTGAAAAACATTGCTTCTCATAGTTTTTGTTGCTATTTGTTGAGTGCCCAGGACTTTGTTTTTTGTGTGTGTGCAAGGCATTATGGGTGCTGCTTTCCTGTCCTGGAAAGATAGGCAAAAACTATACAAAGCACATTGGCCATTTCTTCATCCTCCATGGAGCAAATCATGGAGGTGAGACACTAAAGTAATGCAAATATGAAAAGCAATACAGCTGAGGAGCAACATAAGTCAGCAACCACAAGGCAGCATAGGGCAATCAGGGTATAACTTTGGGCTGAGATACTTCTGGATCGCTCACTCATTTATTCATTCCCACCCTCTGTGTGAATTTGGATCTTCTCAGAAGCAGGTGTCAAGATGAGATGCAACTTGCAGTGTTTTTATTAGAGGAAACACCCTGCTAGAGACAATGGGGAGGAAGCTAGGAAAGGAAAGACTTGGAGACTCTTGGTGCAAGTTTGACCCAAGTGGAAGAGAGAGGGAGGGAAGATTGAATGCAAGCATTCTGGACTGCTGTGTAGTCTAAAGAAGGTTCTGCCAGTTCTGTTAGGGAGTCCTTGACACAAAGTTGGCTATCTAAGGGGTCCCATGTCTCCCGGGAATAGGACTGGCTTAGTGTCCTGCTGTGCTTATTCAATGTGAAGCTGGACCTCAGAGCACAGTGAAGGGGCCCTTGACCACCTATGCTCCTTGAGCTCAGAGATGAGCTGGGTGCATTCTCACGGCCACCACACCTCCTTTGTTCTCCTTCCTTCAGTGAACATTCAATAGTGTCTATCCTAAGCCAGCTACTCTGCTAAGGACTGGACAGTGGTGAGCCAAACCTACCCTCTGCCTCCTGGAGCCCACAGTCTGGTGGAGACACACACACAAGGAAAGAGCCCCACCAGCAGATATAAAAGGACCACTGTGAGAAATGCTCCCATGTAGCAGACCTCAGAACAGTGACAACTGAAAATAGGAGGGTTGGGACCTAGTTAGGGAGCTCAGAGAAGGTGTCCCTGAACCACGGATGCTAATCTGAGATCAGAAAGAGGAATAGACATTAACTGGGTGAAGAGGGAAGGGAAGAGTGTTTGGGGCAGAGGGAACAACATGTGCCATGACTTATCCCCAGATCTGTCCAAATCTTGGCCTCCCACCCTATGCCCTGGTCTGGTCCTGCTCAACTTGGTCAAGATCAGTGACTAGACCTTGAGAAGGAAGGCAGAGCTCCTCAGGCAGGAGCTGGCCCAGAGGGCTGTTCAGAGGCAGTAGAAATAGAACAGACACTTGAAAGATGGACTGGGCCAGTGGAGACAGAGAGGAGGAGAGACTGTGGGTCAGCACAGCGTGTCTGGGGGCCACTGATCAGGCAGTCTCAGGTATGAAGGTGAGGGGTGGTGTGGTTGGCATGAAATTGGAATGTAATAAAAATTCTTTCTTTGAGTGAATGAGTGAATGAAAGCATTATACAGGGTCTGAAGTTATTTTTCCTACTTAGATACTAATTGATTTTCCAAAATTCCATTATGAAAATTTTCAACCCAGTAAGAAGTTGAAAGTTTTGTACAGTGATTGCCAATATACCCTCCACCCAAACTGTGTTTAACAGTTTACTGTATTTGCTTTGTCACATATCTAGCCATAAGTCCACTTGTCCATCCATTCATCCATCCATCCATCCACCCATCCACCCCATTTTTTGATGCATTGCCAAGTTGCAGACAAGTACATTTTTCTCTTAAACATTTGGCATATATATTATTAACTAGAATCTAATATTTGTTTGCACCTGTCTGTTTTCCTTTTGAGGTAACATTTACATTCAGTGAAATGTGCAAACCTTAACTGTACCATTAGTTGAATTCTGACAAAGGTACCCCAAACCTCTATCAAAATACAGAACCTTACCATCACTCCAGAAAGCTCCCTCAAATTCCTTATCAGTCACTCCTGGCCCCCACTCTCCAGAAGCAACCACTATTCAGTTTTTCTTTCCTACCATAGGTTAATTTTGCTAAAACTATGTAAAATCATAAATTATGGACTCTTTTGTGTCTGGCTTTCTTTTCATTCAGCATAGTGGTTTTGAGAGCCATCCCTGTTGCTACGTAGATGTGTTGCTCATTCCTTTTGTTTGCTGAGCAGTATGCCTTTGTATGAATAGGCCGCTTTGTCCACTCTTTTGTTGATGGACTGAGCTGTTTCCAGTTTGTAAATTAATTCATTTATTTATGAATAAAGCTACTATGAACAATTTTGTTAAGTACTAATTTTTTATTATAACAAAAGCTAAGCAGGTCATGAACTCGAAGCCTCAATAAAAATCTCCAACTAAGCCCGATAGCCTTTTGGATAGAAAAATCAACAAAGAGCTACCCTTTGTGGTGGACTTACCATGTGCAAGGCCATCTGCTGAGAGTTTTCCTTCCATCAATCATTCCATTCCATCCCCACAGTCCCATTTTCCAGCTTAGCAAACTAGGGCTTAGGACAAAGAGCTGGTTTGCCCAAGCTCTAAAAGCTTGTACGTGGCTGACCCTAGTCTGCTTTTTGGAAAGTGACATTAACATTGATTGATATTGACTCAAGGCCAAGAAAAGACAAGTATGGTGTGTTTTGTTTTATCACTTATTGCATTTTAGTATGATACTGACATCATTTTTATTTACATTCAGTGATAGACCTTAATGATAATAAGGGAAAGTGGAGAGCCAAGGATTACAACATTAGAAAGAAAGGCAATTCCTTTACTAAGAAACCTTCAGGAACAGCAAGGGGTTTAAAAAAAAAAAGCTTTTAAAAAAACTTTCCTATTAAAAAATACTAGAAAAAAACAATAAGAGTTCTAAAAGATAAGTGCTTGATCAAATTTTTGTCTATGCATAAAAGCAGATATGACCAAATTAGAATGTTTTGGCCAGGAAACTTGTAAAGGAAAAAGGAAAGATTTACAAGTAGTGTTTATCTACTATACACAGAATGTTCCTAAAATCAGTACTTACTGCATTTCCACCACTCTCAAAAAGAGTTGGCTTAAAAAAAGAAAACAAACAAACAAACCGTAAAGTCGCAAAATTCACAGCCATCCCTGAAGTCAGTCACCCTCTCAAAGGGGCCTGCAGGACCCCCATCCAAGCCCCCCACGTGAGCCGTCCTCAGTGGGTCTCTGTAGCAGGGAGACTGCAGCACAAGTTCTGTGTCTGCATACGATGCTCCATGGCCTAGGCTCTATGACCAATGAATACTGCACAGATGTAAGCAATGGTTCCCCCGCTGTAGGCTATGAGGTTTTTTTTGGTAGGGCACACACAGTGTTTTTGCAAAGAGATCCTTAAATCCATCTGCGTGTCTTATTGTCCACAGACTCAAGTCTCTTAATATGTATCCCACAAGGTAATACTATCAGTTCTCAAATTTATATGTGTTATTATGATGAATAACATTTCATTAAAAAGAATGAGATAAGCATTAGATAATCAACAGATACTACAGAGAGCCTACTATCGTGGAAGAGTTAAACCCCTAGCTTCATGTTACTTCACAAGAACTTTCAGAAATAGTCACACAGTTAGCGATTCTCATGGTGAAATTTCAGACACAGGACCAGTTCAGAGAATGGATACTTGGAGACCACCAGATTATTTGTTCACTTTCAGATCACATTGAGATAGGAGCTCAGCTAGTGTGCTGTATAGCTTTACTGAGAAATACAAATCCAGAGCCTTAGGCTGGCGCTGCTGAGAACTGGGAGCACAGCATGCATCACCTACCTCCCTCTCCTTGTGAGGAAAAGAGGGTGGGGACCTGCATGCATCAAGCACCCAGTGCCTAACAATCATAACCACGGGTAGCAGGAGAGGGAGTGGAAAGAGTGAGGGTACTAGCAGTGGGGGTGGGTGCTTACTACTCCTGACTCTCTTGTTTCAGCCATGGCTCTCTGATTGCAAGCAACAGGAACTGACTCTGGACAACTTAGGCCAGAAAGGAAGCACTAGAAAGAAAGCTGAAGACCCAGTTCTTTGGAAAGGACAGAAGGGGGATCATGGTAACAGACACATTTAGGAGAATTCCAACTATTCTCAATCCACGTGGTACTTTACCAAGACTGGGATTCTCTGGGAAGAATGTAGGATTGGCTAGAAGAGAGCATGACTCTATGAGTGCTAGCCTCCTCCCAAGCCTTCAAGACTGGGGAAGGCCTGTCCTTCAGAGAAAACCAGGGTGCCTGCACCAGACAAAGAGGGAAGAATGCTGAGCATGCAGGGAACAGCAGATGTCTATTCTCTTTCTAGGACTCCATCTCACCATTTGTAAAATGGGAATAAGCAGAGCTACATTGTGAAAATTTAACAAGATATACAGAGCATAGTGTGGCACATGCAAAGTGCCTGATAAGCAATAGTCTCCAAGCCTTTCCTCTAGAGAATGATGTTGTCATTCACTCTGAAAAGAATGCATCCCCAGCACAGATGGAAGAACTTTCAAGTCCAACCATGCTATGTTACAGATCTCCTGAACCTTAACCTAAAGCAAGCAGTGGAGATCTGCACGTTTGATCCATCACTTACCACTAGGGGAGTAAAAACTAAACTGAGTTTCACCTGAGTCCTTTCTTGTTGGCAGGCCTGGACTCCAGAGGAAATCAACCTGAAGGCCAGTTCTTCTGGAGTCAGAGACTAATAGAGCTGTTATTTGTTTCGGATATTAAAGATATCCCTCTGGCGCCAGCATTCTTTATGATGCATGGCCAATTGCCCATGGAGAAGGCTAATGCAGCCTGAACAATTTTATTCTAAAATCATGTAATTTTGCTTTTATTTCCCACTGTTACATGCATGTCCCTTTCTCTTTAAAAAAGGTGACTATAGGTCAAAGTTACATTTTGCCTACAATTTTTTAAAAAGTTTTATTTATTATTATTATTATTATTTTTTTTTTTTTTTTGAGAGAGAGAGAGAGAGGAAGAGGGCAAGAGAGAGAGACATTAATTTGTTGTTACATTTATTTATGCATTCACTAGTTGCTTCTTGCATGTTCCCTGACTGGAGATTGAGCCTGCAACCTTGGTGTATTGGGGCAACACTAACCAACTGAGCTATCCAACCAGGGCCTGTCTACAATGTTTTCAACGTTTGGGACTGCCCGTTCCAATCTGGATGTGGGCACTTCCCAGGCCCTGCTTGATGGATGGAGCTTGGCTGTTTTCTTCCTTTTTTTCTTGGCTCTAATTTTTGCCAACTTAAACAGTTTTGCTTAGTTTCAACATCTCTCCATCAAAACAGACATTTATGTTGCCTCACCATTTCAAGTTTTCTTTTTCCTTTGTCAAAAGTATGAGATTTGACAGATAACTGATAAAAAGCTATTGAAAGATGAGGCCAGTGCAAGTTATGAGTTTCAAAATCTAGCTCTGGTGAATTTGTTTGAAATAATAAACTATAAAACTCTTTTATCTTTTGAGCATGATTTAAAAAAAAAATGCTTCTTGACTTTTGAAAGAGAGGAAAGGAGAGAGAGAAACATTGATTGGTTGCCTCCCAAACGTGCCCTGACTGGGGATTGAAACTGCAACCTTGGTATGTGCCCTGAATGGGAATTGAACCCTCAACCTTTTGGTGTATGGGACGATATTCCAATCAACTGAGCCACAGAGGCCGGGGCTTAGGCATGATTTTATTGTTAAAAATAAGTGATAATGCTGGCTTTCTCAGCCTGTTAAATTTTTTGGTTTTCATCCTAAGAATAATGAGAAGTCAATGAATGATACTTGACAGAGGATAGAGTCACCTGATTTGTGTTTTTAAATTTCTCTAGCTTTTGAAAATGGATTGGGGAACAGGGGCTGTGAGTGAGAATGGAGGCAGTGAAAGCAGACCAAAGGCTGTGTTAATATGGCTGAAGATGGTGGCAGCCTGGACCAAGATAGTGGCAGAGAGTTGGAGAGAAACAAATAACTCGAAGGAACTGAATGAGGTGATCAGCACAGACAAATCTGAATCAAAAATTAAGAAGGTACATTACCTAATGCCATACACAAAAAGACAGAATTGCATTCCTAATTACAGTTTCTTCTTCAAAGCCAATATTCCCACCAAAATGTAGCCATTGATATTGCATCCATTTCCTTTGGGTTTACCTCCCAGGCTGAGAAAGTCAACATCGAAAGACCTAAATTCTTAATGATTTTAGATGATAAAGTTTATTTTAAAAAGACAGTGTTGAATGACTAGCCCCTCAAAATTTTCAAGAGAAATTCATTCTTCCCTTTCTCTACCAAAGACACTCTTTAAATTGAACAGTACTTATATTTAGAAAAGAAACATTCTTTTTATGCTTTTTCTCCCAAGATGGATGATGTTCTTACTCAGAGTTATAAGTGTCAGAATAAAGAATGCCCATGAGGTTGAACTGTATGGTGTTTTAGTAAAGTGAGATAAACATTCTCAAAAGCGTGATTGTGGCTTTAAAAAATTTTCCATAGAGGAATTCTCCTTTGGGAACACAAACTTTTTAAAAATATTTTTTGCAGTTACCCACAGATGAAGAAAATGACAAAGGCATAATATATCAATTATAAAAACATGGCTACATTTTAAGAGAACACAGGCTTTTCCCATATACATCTTAAACCTCCAACTCAGGAATTCTAGCTTGAGACAGGAATGAGTGCTGTTTCTAAAATCACTCTGATTTCTTTCTTGTTTAACACTCTGCACTATAAATTAGTTCAAAAGAAGTGTTTGTGGGTGAAAAAAAAACTATTCAGAAAAGGGCATCATATTAATTAGGCTATTGCTTAATAAAATAAAAAAAATCAAAAATTTAAGAACTGATTCTGGCTCTCTTGGACAAAAAAGGGAGTCATTAGCAGGATATCTGGGGCTCACTGACTTGGTGGCAGGCTGGGGCCCCAGAAGCAAGGGAGTTCTGAAAAGGACCACGTCACAGCACCCCTGGGTGTGCACCGCCCTCAGCCGGCAGTGCTCCCTGACCACCACTTGCCTCAGGTTTCAGAGCCAGGAGGGTAAACTGAGCCCAACTGGCAGAGACTTACTCCTGCCCACGGCTCCACATGAAGGGAACTCGCTCAAGAGGGGAAAGTTATAGAGAAGAGCACATGGGGGGAAGTTACAGAGGGGAGCACATGCCAGGCAGCTTTTTAAAAAAAATTATTTATTTATTTGTTTGTTTTGTTTTGTTTATTTATTTATTTATTTTTAGAGAGAGGGGAAAGGAGAAAGAGAGGGAGAGAAACATCACTGTGTGGTTGTCTCTCACTTGTGCCCCCCAACTGGGGATCTGAAGTGCAACCTAGTCATGTGCCCTGACTGGGAATCGAACCAGTGACACTTGGCTTGCAGGCTGACGCTCAATCCACTGAGCCACAGCAGCCAGGTCCAGGCAGTTTTGAATGACCTATGTTCACTCCAGGCACTTCTCTTCACTTCAGGGCCACCTCTCATATTGTTCTTTACTGGTTCCTTGGATTTGTTTGATTTATCCTAAATAATTTTTAATTCAAATCCTACTAATTTAATATAAGAAGAACTCATACAAGGAACAGATTGGAGTTTAACAGGGACATTGACAAAGAGAAGAAAGGTTTATAATTAATGAAAGGTATCAACAAGATACATGTATCATTGCTTAAATACTTAAGATAATTTTTTGAGATCCTGATAAACTTATTGGTAGTCAAATCACATAAGCCTCTCAGATTGGGATGTGATGGTCAAGAGGTAAATGATTCCTTATTTGTTAAAATCTAGCCTCTAAATGGCAGTGCTCAAATGTGTCTCTGAACTGCTTTTGAAGAAATAAATTTTAATTTTTTTTTAAAAAGAAATAACTTGATTATTCATACCCAGCACTAATTCAGACTTTCCTTCCTTCCAACAAACCCTTTTTAAGATGGTCTCTTGAGCTAATATTTTCCTAAAAGTTACAGTAATGAAGACTACTATTATGTGTATAATAATTCTCCAAATATCTTCATGGTTATCATCTTATCCAGTTTCCATCACGATAGGTATACAAGGTGAATAAATTATTCCATTTTATAAATGAAGAATCTTATATTCAAGTAACTTACAGGTCAAATGACCAGTAAGCATCCAGCGCTCTCTCCCAGATGTTTCCCATGGCCCCTTGTTGCTATTTTTTATTTTTACATAACCCACCTCTTATTTTACTGCTGTTCCAGAAGCAAATCCAAACTATGAAACAGTGGAGGAAACCCACGCTGTCTAATCATCAACAAGTGTTTACTGAGCCCTACTGTGTGAGCAAAGGAGCAGGCTAAGCTGTTCTAACAAAGAGACCTCAGGTACAATCATTCGAACAAAACAGAAATTTGTTTCACTCTCACTTAACTGTCCAGGGCAGTGAGCAAGTCAGGGTGATTCATCCAGGAACCCAAGTTCATTTTAGTTTGCTCATCTTCTGGGGCAGAGATTCCCAAATTTTCTTGGTTCACAGTTCCCTTAGCATTTCAGTCATTTTTCATGGCACTCACAGGTCAAAAGAAATATCCAGAAGATCTGTTTATGAATTAATCATGTCCAAATAACTTAACAACCTAGTAGCTATTTGCAAAAATAATAATAACAACAATATCACATATAGATTGAAATAAGATAGAATTTTTATTTTATTTTAAAATAACCACAATTTCTTAATAATGGGATGTGTAAGCCTGCTGGACACTGCACAACTTCTTAAACATTGGACTCAGATTGGATGCCACCATTGTTATTTCCGATCCCACATGGATTTTTGCAGAGAGCTTGCTTTTTCATCATAGCAACCATCTGAAACCCAACTTCACAAAGACATGATATCATGATCTAATGTTAAAGCTGTGAGTTATCTTGAGCTAGCAGTTTCATTCAGTATCTAACAATGGTGAATGAATTTCCCTCAACAATCTATACTATCCTAGAGTGCTCCTATACATTCACTGAGGCACCACAGGGTGCCCTGGCTCACAATTTGAGAACCACTATCCTATGATATTGGCCTTGTCCCATGTCTGTACAAGTCACTGTGCTATGCCTAAATATAGCTTATTTTGGAAGGGCAATGCCTTCTGACCTCTCTGACAATCACTTCCCCAGAAATTCCCAGACTCCTGTCATTACACAGCACCCCAGGTGTTATGCCAAGAGGAGCAAGTCCTAATGAGTTTACCAGCAATTTCCTTGCTACCATTTCTCAGTCAGTGTGGACCAATATTCTCCACCCCCACTTGCCTAGAACAAAACTCAACCCACTTAGAAAGTAAAGGTGATGATTTGTAGGCTCCTGCGTTCCTCTTAAGCCAGCGATTTCCAACGGGTGTACTGCATGGGGCTCACTGCTGGGTCACAAGAATTTTTAAAACATGCAATATTTAGTCCGGGCACTGATTTCTTTTCCCTTAGACTGTCAAATAAAAATAAAAAACAGCATATACAACCATAGCCATCCAATGTGAATAAATCAAAACTAAAGCGGGGAAAAATATATTTTTTGGTGTGCTGCAGAATTTTAGTAATTAGTTTATGTGTGTCATGAGATGAAAAACCTTGAAAATCGCTGCTTTAATCCTGTGCCATAGACAAGACTTTAAACTGGGTTGAACTGTAAGGAATGAATTTTCCCTGCTCCCATGCATGCTCTATCTGATTACTGGAAACTATAGGAAAGTCTGAAATGGCAGGGCATGGAGGAGAATCCATTCTAATTAGAGCTGAATGTCCTGGAGACATCCCACACTCTGATCTCAACCCCTGGGTATCTTGAAAACTGATTGGTGTCGAGGCAATTAAGTGTAGTGAACACAGCATGCAGCCTCCAAGCAGGGGGTAGGAAGTCCAAGTGTCTTTGTTGGACTGTGACAGAATTTGATTTCCATTTCATACCCCTGTTCTGCTGGGTGATAGAGACTAAATTGCAGTCAGTTGTGAGTTTCCTATGATATTATGCTGAACAATATGACATTGATGCTGTTGATAATTTCTAAACAACAAATGTAGCAATTGTATATGATTCAAGGTGTAATTTGGCTCCATCACCTCTAGGGTTGTGTCTACATTCCAGGGACCTCTCCTGGTGATGGAACGTGCAAGGAAGGGCAATCATGTGCAGGGGCCACCTGGTCCCTAATCACTGCCCACTCTGTATGCCCCTGAGATGTCCTCGCTAGCTCATGCTTTCCACCAATGGTCCACAAAGATTGTTTCTGTACCCTTGCCCCATCTCCAAGGTCTCTCTGAGCCTGCATCCCTCTCAGCAATTCCTACATCCCTCTTGAGAGAGTGTGAAATGTGCATGGTGGGAGCAAGGCACAGTTCTCTTTCTCAGTGAGATATATTAGCATCCAAACTCTCCTGTTCCCTAAGCTTCTCTTCTCTTCTGCATTTTTTTGGAGTGAGAAGAACCGGCTCTGGCAAACTCATTCATTTTTCCAAATCTACTGTTTCTGGGCCTTAATTCCCTTAGACCGCAGACACTTAAGCTCCTGCATCTCTAAAGCCTTGGCGTGGGAGACAGAACACATTTGCTTTTACTTTAATGCCTTAGCGTCCCTCCTCTGGGACAGCAGATGCATCCAGTGTAGTTTGAATGGGAGAAGGCCCTTGGGGCAAAAGTAATCAGAAAAATAAGCATCAACATATTACCCTGCTGTGCAGTGGGTGCCTGGGTCTTAACCAGGTGTGCAAGAAGACACGAGACAGGGGAGTCAGGAGACTGGGCCACAGTCCTGACTTCACCTGTCCAAGCTGTGTAGCCCTGAGCAAGTCACTTAACCACTCTATGAACATCCATTTCCTCTGGTCCTCAGAGTCAAAAATGTTTCTCCAACTGGCCCAAAGCTCATACTATGTGGTCAAAGATATTTAGGCAGAGAGAGAAAAATCTTCCAGATTCAATGAAAATGTAACTACCTCCTAGTGCATTGGGAGTAACAAGACTGAATGGGTTTTTAAAAGCCTAGATATATTATATTTGAAGCAATCTGAGTATACTTTATTACCCCTCATTTACCCCCATTGGCCAACCCAAATGAAAAGGTTATAAAGCACATTTCTGGCTTGACTAGCGCAGCTTAGCTATAATGCACGGTGAAACTCCGATTTTCCCACTCGGCTATATCCCTGTTTATTCCTGTGAACACATGCTTTCTAAAATTGGCAATGACTTTCTCTTTGTTATGTTTACCTTCCTTTCGGGGGCCAGCCCAGACTCCTGGGTGGATTCATTTCCCATTGAATTACCAGAATAGGGCAGAATCTGATAGGAAGAACCGTGTGGAAGAAAGCTTGGTTCCCAGGCCCTTACACAAGGGGATTTGTCCTCCCTTCTAGGCCAGAGCCTGGGGGCTGCGTGGAAGTTGAACGGGACATCCTTTCCCCTCCGCCACCATTCTTTCCCCCAGCAAGCTGGGCATTGTCCTTTGTGCTCTAACACAATTCGGACTGGGTGGAGTAGCTTGGGGCACGCTGGGAAGACCCTGCTGAACAGAGATACCCCTCTCTCCCACGCCAATGCCAAGGGCCCAAGAGCCCACCTAACAGACTCTTCGTTGAAGTGCATCTGCCTCTGGTCTTTAAAGAAGGGATACCCCACAAATGGGCTGAAACACCAAGCAAGTTTAAACCGTAGGCTTCACAAAGTTCACTTTCAGGGAGACAAAACAGTTCTGATCCATCATAACCGAAATGGAGAAAGTGTAGGTAAGAGGCCCTGAAGATACACAGCTTTTCTGTGGACCACCCTCAGGGCGTAGAGAAAGGGAAGGGTCCAGGGCAGCCACTTTTCTGGGCGTAGCAGTGTGCTGAGCCAGCGAATGCCTCAGTCCCAGTGACAAGCCCTGCCTCAAGCCTACCCCTGGTCCTGACTGTGGAGCCATCTCTGACCCCAACTTCCTAAGACTTTCCACTTCCTACATGTGTGACCCTGGAACAAATCACTTAATCTCTATCTGAACCTCAATTTCTTCATCTATAAAATGATAGTAATAAACCCACTTTCTCTGACAGGGTTGTTGAAAGCCTAAATGAGATAAAATGTTTTATAAGGGTTTTATGATTTGTAAAGCCTCCTAAGAATATAAATATAGCTTTTCCAGACTCATCTTAGAATCTTTTGGAAGAGATCTTAAATAAAGTCTTTAAGTTCAATATCTACTAATTCTGACTTCTGGACAAAAGGTCATGTACCCCTGCCTGAACCCTTTCTTTGATAGGAAACTCATCTTCTTTGACCACAGAGCTTTATGCCTTGACCTTGCTCTTGTTAAATCACAGCCACCTCACTTAAGCTCCAGAGTAAATGGGACAGATGAGTATTACTCACCCAGTAATTACAGAAGGATCATTATGTAAGATTCAACCGACCACTTTATACAGGTATTTGTCTCAAATTATGAAGTTACTGGAATTCTTCTTTTTTGAATGTTAAGAGGTTAAGTGTGCTTGTTTTTGTTTTCATGATCAGAAATACATTAAAATGGGCTTGGGGCAGTGTTCAGAAAAATGAGAAGTTAAATTCACAGATGATAAAGGCAGTGCATCCAACATACCAACGTGGTAAAATGGTTTGTCCCAGGGTTGTTTTACTTTGGCCATTTAGAGAGGTTGCCTGTGACTGATACAAATGTGGAAGACAAAACTTTGTCCATTTCTTTTTAGCCATGAGTGTTTAATAACATTTTTTTTAAGTCAGGGAAATTCCTAATTAAGTCTCTTTTATGAGGTACCACTGAGGACCCCAATATGTGCCCCCAAAGCTAAGAACTTTGCTTAGCTTTAGTTTCAGCAAAGGTAAATTGGCTTTTGCTTTTGGATATAAGATTTGACAAGCACATGAAATTAACTATGTCTTTGGGGGAATTTTACAGAGGGGAGCTAGGATTTTATGAGTATTAGGCTTATAATTTATTTTAAAATGTTATTTACTTATTTTTAGAGAGAGGGGAAGAGAGAGAGAAGGAGATAGAGAGAAACATTCATATGCAAGAGAAACAGCCATCAGTTGCTTCTCACATGTCCCCAACCGGAACCTGGCCCGCCAACAACCCAGGCATGTGCCACAACAGGGAATCACACCAGCACCCTTTTGGTTTGCGAGATGACACCCAACCCACTGAGCCCCACAGAGCAGTGCAGAGCTTAGAGTTGAGATCTGTGATTAGTATGAACATGCAAATGTCAGGCTAAAAAAACATATGCCCCTGTGATCTTCAGGGGGAAATATAAGATGGAGAGAAGTGGACAAATAGGGGTTTACAAACAGTTGGGCAACAGAAGTTCAAATTCTCATGTATGCATCATACGAGCAGCCTAAAAGGGATCAGAGAGAGGGCTTAGGAGAAATCAAGGGAAGGAATCACTAGCCCACAGGAACAACCTGAAGCCTCACAGAAGTAAATGACAATTGTGGCAGAAGCTGTTGGTCACCAGCCACTACTTCCTTCTTCCACGTAATCTGAAAAATAATTCTATTTAGGAATTGAGCAGCAGATAGTTCTAGGAGGCTGGACCCCACTGAAGAGTCAGGGTGCAAATTTTGATTAGTCATTGTCCAAAACTGTAATTCTGTTTCTCTTGTCAGTGATTGGTTTCAGATGGGGCGTGGGACACAGTTCTGGCCAATGAGAAGTCTCTCAGAGGACCTCTAGGAAAGTTTTCCTCACTTAAACAAACAAACAAACAAAACAGAGACCTGTTTCTGGCGTTTGGATGTTGCTGGGAAAGAATGTGATGCTTAGAGTTGTTGTAGCCTTTCTGTGACCATGAGGGGGTAGTTTGAGGCAAAGGCAACATGCGAAGGATGCCTTCATATGAGGAAGATGAAAAACTCCTGAGTCCTGCATTGTATTTTGTTGCTGAGCCAGTCAATGTTGGTACTGCCTCCCTGTCAACTTATTCTTATGTGAGAAAATAAATCTTTCTGATTAACTGGGTCATTCAGAGATGAGACTAGAGTCACACTTCCTAAGTTCAAATTTTAACTTTATCACTTACCAGTTGTGTGAATTTAGACTTTTCTGTTCAAGTTCGTATTTCTGGTTTTGGAAATGGAGATACTGAGAGTATCTACCCTGTAGTGTCATTTCTAGAATTGACTTAATATGTGGAGAATGCTCAAAAAATAACTAACATATACTAAGCACTCAAACATTTAAAATTTTTATCATTTAAGTCATTTTGTGTTGATTCTTATAGTTTTTGATTTTGAAAGTAGTCTATTTAAAACAGTAACTTTAACTATTTTCATGTCAAAAAGTTAGCAAGTCAACAACAAAAAGACAAATAATTCCTTATAAAATGGGCAAAGGACTTCAACAGACATTATCTGAAGAAGATATACAATAGCCCATAAACACAGAAAAAGTTCATTGTCATTAGTCATTAAGGAAATATAAATTAAAACTGCAGTGAGATGCCACTCCACACCCACTAAGATAACAATAATTAAAAAATAAAAAGTTACAAGTGTTGGTGAGGATGTGAAGAAACTGGAACTCATACATTGCTGATGGGAATGCAAAATGGTTCAGCTGCTGTAGAAAACAGTTGAAGTCCCTAAAAAAGTTAAACATAGCATTACCATATGACCATACAATTTTACTCCTAGGTATATATACCCCCCGAAATGAACACAACGATTCAAATAACAACATGTACACATATGTTCATGGAAGCACTATTCACAATAGTCAAAAGATGGAAACAGTCCTACTGTCCACCAATAATGAATGGACAAATAATTGGTGGTATATACATACAATGGAATAACATAAAACGTTAGAAAGGATAATAGTCTATTCACAGAAGCAAAAAAAAAACAAAAAAAACAAAAAAAAAAACCATGCAACACTTAGGCCCAGAGAGAGCAGAAATATAAAACTTGACCAAAAGACAGAAAGAAGATGAATAATGTGAGGAAACATCGTGCATCTGAATGAGAAGGCTCAGGGCTGTCAAGATATTAATTTAATAGAACTTTAATTTTTTTTTAATTTGACAAATTGATTTTAAAATTTTACCGGAAGAACATATTTGTGAGAGTAACTAATTTTTAAAAATTATCTATTTATCTAGGCCCTTCTAGATACTAACATATTTTTAAAATACTATAATTTAGGAAGTTTGTTAACAATGCAGGAATGAAAAAATAGATTATTGGACCCAAAATGAGAATTTCCCATATACTAAGATTGGCAATTACAATAGATGGTAAAAACATAGGTCAACTAAATAGTCTGGGAACAATTGGCTAAAAACCAATATACCAAAATAAGTTCCAAAGTGTATTAAATATTTAAGTGAAAAGATGAAACCACACTACAACTATAAAAAATATAAATAACTATTTATGTCATATCAGAGAGGGGGAGGTCTGGCTAAGCATGACTCCAAGGGCAGAAATGACAAAGAAAAAGACTGCTGGATATACTTGACTATATAAAATTTTAAAAGAAATATCTGTATATAGAAATTAAAGGGTAAATAAAAAATTGAGGAAAATAGTTACAATTTATGTAACAAAGAATTAATCTCCAAAATATGTAAATAGCCCTTATAAATCAATAAAAATAGTAATAGCTCAATAGAAAAATATAATAAGCATATGAATACAAAATTATTAGAACAACAAACATGAAAAAACTTTAATAATAATTCTATCAGTAATTTAAAAATATAAATTATAACAAATATTAATTTTACCAAGTGGAAATATTTTAAAAATTATAATACTCAACAGGAATACAATGAAAGTATTTTAAAAGTTATAATACTCAGCAGGAATGCAGGGAAATGAGCACTTGTGCTATAATTTGGTGGAAGCTTTCTGGAAGGCAATTTGGAATTATATATCAACAGTCTTAAAGATGTACTTGTGCACTGACCCATAAGTTCCAGGTTTGGGGATTTATTTATCTTAAGAAAATAACAAAGGATATAATATGGATAAAGACCTGCTATTGGTAGCTGTTTATATATCAGCTAGCCAGAAAATGGAAAATTATGTAATCATTGAAACAGTGTTACAGAAATATGCTTACTGATGGAGAGTTTTAGATATAGTCAATGAAAAAACACTGGTTTGAAAATGATGTACACAATGATACCGTTTTGTAAAAATCATACTACTGTATCTTTATAGCCACACAGTAAGATATGTACCATGATATTCTCTGGGCATTGGAGATCATGGGTATATTTCCCCTCTCTTCCTTTGGCCTATATGTATTTTATGATTTTTCTCTAATAATTCATCATGCTTTTTAAATAAGAAAGTCATTATTAAATTTGAAAACATTTTCCTGAATAAAAGAAACAAAAAAATAAATACTTTTATGTACTTCATTGGAACATTTTGACCATGGAGTATGTCATAAAACCACAGAAGAGGAAACTGAAAGAAGAGTAATCAATCAAGAAACAAACAAACAATCCCAAAAGATGATTTCAGAACAAGAGAGAGGCAGAGAGAGAGAGAGAGAGAAATGTTAACATTTCTTGGCTGCCTTATGTTAAGCAGATATCTTGGTTGAAAATGGCAAGCCTAACTAAAACTTTCTGAACAGAGAGTTTATTCGAGGATACTGAAGTATTTCAAATAGTGAAGGGGAAGATGGTCAAAACAAGTCACGTATTCAACAAACATTTCTTAAGTCCTTACCACGGGCCAGGCACAGTGAGTGCACAGTACTCAGGCTCCAAAGCGATAGGCACAGTCCTGCCTTCTTGGATAGGATAGGCTCTGCAGTAGTAACAAATTAAGCCCAGATCTCAATGGCTTAATACAACAAAAGAGGGTTTCTTTTTTTACAGGTCCCACGAGGGTTGGTAAAGGTGCCTTTGCTTCCCATGGTCTCTCTGCTATCCTGGAGGGACACCATTTAGGGCATATGGCCTCCAGGATTTCAAGGTAAGGGAGGAGGAAATGGAGGATACATGCTGGTTCTTAGGTGCCTTATACCGTGGTCCTATCACTTCCACTCACATTCCAATATGCCAGAACTCCACACAGCTCAACTCCTTTGGGGGTGGAGGGAGGGTACTGGGTGATGTGTGTGGCTGCTGGGAAGCACTACTTGTTACTGTTACAGACACCTAACCTAATTATAGGGGTCAAAGAAAGAATGAATAAAGGGCTGAAACTGAAGGGCTTTCTATCCTGATGTTTATTTAAAAATTCCCATATCTCAAATACCCCATTCCACAATTACAATATTTGGTTTTATAGACAAGGTTCAGCTTTCTCATTTGAAAATAGTGCATCTTTAAAAGGAGCTAACTGTTAACTGATATTTAAGCTCCACATCAGAATGACATCTGCTCGCATTTTCTTTTTAATAACAAAGCTTGAATAATAGATAGCAAGGGCTAACTTTGGAGGGATAGCTTTCAAATTCCTTGCTAGTAGGAAAAACAAAAGAACAACTATATTTTGATTTAAGGATAAATTCACCATAATTATATGTTGATGGATAAAACTTATCTGCTTGCTCTGGATGAAGCACCTCATGCATTCTTATATTTTGCAAAAACAGTGCAGGTAAGGGGTGGGTAGTGGGGAGGCCTGGGCTCCCTTTCAGCCTTCTGAGCAGAAGCAGGTACAATGGAGCTGTCAGCGTGGCCATCCCTGCTGTGCCCAGCCAATTTGCCTGAGCTTGAAACAGAAGTGTTAACCTCATGGAGAGCAAGTCCATCCATCCTCTGCCTTTTTCCTCTCTGGGGCTTTCAACAGCAGTTGTTGGGGAAAATAGGTGCTTTTTTTAAAGTCCTAATTGAACAGAGCAGCTGATCAGTGTCTGCACGACTTCTTGAACAAAGAATGTATTTCAGGCCTTCTTATTGCTTGCTTACTTCATTTAAAATTTAACAGATGTCAATTGTGACACATAAACTCTTTCTCCCTAGGTGATGGATTAAGGCAAATTTTATTTCATGCCTGGCTCGAAAGCCACGCTAAATTGTGCACTGAAAGACCATTTTTTAAAAAAGAAAGAGAGAAAGAGAGGGAAGGCCATTCTGACTTAAAATCCTGTAATCATAGAAGAAACCAATTTCCACAAAGGCATTGTCATGGAAACCTTTGTTGGGTTACGGTGCCCCCTAATGGGCATGTGGTAGATTACACAAGGGCTGTGTCCTCAAGTTGCAGTCATTGGGGTGCCCACAAAGGCGGTGAGTGGCTGCGGATGCAATTCATGTGGATCTTTGTGCTGGGCAAGATCCTGTCTTCAAGTTTTATGTCTACTTCTAATTTGTTGTGAAACCTTGGGGAAGCCTCCTAACGTTTATGAGCTTCAGGATCCTTACATAAATGAAATTCTCAAAGCCTTCTTTGTGGGATTGCTGGGACGACTTTTAAAAAAGGGTGTATTTGAAGTTAAACAAAGTTCTCAGACTCACGTGCCTACTAGTCATGATATAATAACATCATGAGGCCCTACATATTTTGCTTTCCTCCTGTGGGGAGAAATATGAGTTCAGAGGTATATCTCTCAACAATAAGAAAAACAACAGTGGGAGCACAGAAAACCGGATTCAGAAGGTTGGTCACTGTCAGCCCAGAACATAACGGCCAGTTTCCTGTTTTCTGAAAGAAACCACCTACCCATCTGGAATCTCCTGTTTTGTTCATCAGCCCAATTTTTTTAAGCATGACAAAGCTAAGTCATACATAAGGACTGGATTCAGCCTGTAGGTCTGTAGCTTGTGATCTCTGCTGTACGTTTTCTATAGAAGTTTAAGAAGACAAGATGGTAGGAGTCAGCCTGCTCTCTGCAGGGCGCTGGGTCTGCAGAGGGGGCTGTGTGAGTCTAGCGACAGGAATAGGAGTGGGGTCTGAGATCACCATTGGCCTGGCCCTGAGGTGCGAGGCACGGCCTGCCTGGTAGAAGCCTCCTGCTGTAAGCCTCTCTCCTTTGCATTCTCCCTCCTGCTTTCTTGTTCCTGGGATAACTCTCCCTAAAGCCACTAGACTTCCCTGCTGAGAGATCCCCAAGAGTCACTGGTGACCGTGAGGGAAAATGCCAGACTGGGAGTCAGACCCTACAGACACTGTCACTTGTGTTGTGACCTGGGCCAGCACTTTCACCTCCCCCACCCCGGTCTTTGTTCTGCCATTTATTAAGTGAGGAGACAAACACCTCCCCTGGCTCCTCCTCGCGATGGTGCGGGGTCGTGTGAGATGAGGAGTGAGGCAATGACTTGTGAACTTGAGAGTGCTGAACATTCCTTGGTCATTTTAAAGTCATGCTGTCTGCTTTGGACAATTTTGAAATGCTGGAAGGACAGCATTGAGAATGAGTCACCCATTCAATTAATCAATCATTCACTCAACAAATAGTTATTGAGTATCTATTATGTGCCTGACACTCCTAAGCAATGGATCTTCCCATCATGGAATGCAAATTCTAGAGGAAGCAGAGAATAAGAAAAGAGAGGAAGGAAAGAATAGAGGAAGGAGGGGGAGAGGGAAAGAAAGAGAGAAGGAAGGAGGAAAGCAAGAAGTTTGAAATTGGCAAAGACAAGAGTCTTTATACCACCACAAGTCAAGACCTTTCTAGTGGGATGATTGTTAAACATTTACCATCCGCCACTGGAATCAGGGTTAGGTCCCAGGAACAAGGACCTGCTGATGAATTCTGAGCACAGTAGAAACACAGTTTGCTATTTTATCTAGTTTTCAAGTAACTCTTCCACTGTGTGGAGAATGGACTGTAACTGGGTACCGTGACAGTAATGCAGGCTCGAGAAGGAAGGGCCTCAGACCAGGCCAGCTACAGCAGCAGGATGTGGATGAACTGCCATGGGCATTGGAGCAGGGATGAGGGCATTTGTCAATGCATTGGTTATGGGGTGGGGGTGGGGGGAGACGAAGACAGACTCCCTGTCCGTGAGCAGCCCGTGATTTTGTGGGAGAGACAAATCAGGCAGTAAGCTAGAACTTTCACAAGTGATTAAGTAGTTACATTGGCTATTTATGACACAGAATACAAAAGCCTAGGGGGTGACCTGACCTAGTCTGGAAGTGACAGTTAAGTTTTATTAGGGTGACATATGATACAATTACAAAGCCATTTACAGTATTTACAGTATTTCCTCCACAACTCTGATCTGGATAGGCAAAGGCCCGAGTCCCAAAACATGTCACTACTTCTTAATGGACTGTAGCAGGGAGAGAGCAGGGCATTCACCAGCTGCCTCCCTGTCCTCCTTAGGTGTTTTGCCCGCTCAGTCTGGGTCCTTTGGGAGCTGCTGGAGTAATGAGGGAAAGAGAAGAGATGCAATGAAAAAGGAAAACCTGAGACAGTTAAGTCAGGACAGGGGTAAGAGGGTGCCAAAGGAGACAAAGTTGCTAGTGTGAATGAACTATTTAGATAGAAAATTTGGGAAAGATGAAGATCTGGAGGACAGCAGATGACCCAATGAGGGGAGCCTTGAAAAAGGAGATGGGTGATGAGTTTCTTCAGGGCCTGTGATGTATTTTCTTCTTTCAACTCTCCCACTATTGACTGCCTTTGCCACATGACATTTTAGACATTCCTACTCAGAGGGCATCAGATATTTCAACACCACTGAATTTTGGGGTTGGCCATGTGACTTGCTTTGGCCAAAAGACTGATGATATGCATGAAGTGAGCCAGTTCTGAGACTTAGACATGAAGGCTCCCCATCTTTGCTGCTGTCCAGGCCACAAGTTCCAGGAGGTGAGTGACACATGCAACGGAGCCAGTCCAGCTCAGCCTTTCCTAGGTTGGTTGAAAAGCAGGGGACCCACAGACATGTGAGCAATAACAAATGATGATTGTTTTACCCCTCTGAATTTCAGGGAGAACTGTTACACAGCAATAGCTGACTGATAGAAGGCTTATACATGTGTCATGCAATGTAATTTCTCCAGTAGCCCTGCTTCATGAGGCTTAAGGAGAGACTAGAACTACTTCTCAATGTTTTCCAGGTGGTGAATTACTATTTCTTCTGATGGTCTCGCCACACTGAGGCTGGGCAAGAGGTGGCCCTGGTACAATCCGATTCAGAAGTGTTTTATGGGAATAGGCACCTAAACTTACACTTATTATTTTCCATCTAAAGTTCATCTGTGGAGTTTTTAGGAAAATTGATAGTAACTACAGCTCTTTTATGCAATCCTTTGCATTACTGACATTTGGGACATTCTATGATATTTAATCTCATATAACCTATTTTCTTACTCTGATAACATTTTAAAAGAAAATAAAGAGGTATTCTCATCTGTGTGTCAATGCACATTCTAAATCACATTCTCAACTTATTTTGAACATCAAAGGTTTTGGGTTCCATTGCTTTCATTCAGTGTTTTTGCAGAGTAAGGTTTATGAGCAACAGTAACAAAATCATAAAATTCACTCGGGGAACTTGCTAAAAATAAAACATATTGTTTCCTCTTTCTTTTCCCTTAACAAACAATTCTGCTAACACAGTCAGCTGGGACAGAGCAACGCAGGCTCTGCACCAGCAGCTGAGAGTGAAAGGAGGGTGAGTCAAGGTGGCATAGTGGCCCAGAGAAGGTATCAGGGCCCAAGCAGGGCAAGGGGAGTCTCCATACAGGAGTGCTACCTGGCATGGTGTCAGAGCCTGACAAAGGTGAGCATGAGGTCCATGTGTGGGGGTGGTCTGCTACAAGGTGACTGACCCTGAGCCAGGCAAAGAGGGTGTCCTTGCAGAAAAGTGGCATGATATGGAATTTTAAAGCCCACATGCATATTAGAATGATGGAAATGTCTTGTAACTACATAGGTGGTGTTTGCAAAACACTGCAAATGTACTAAATGCCACAGAATATTCACTTCTGAATGGTTAATTGTGAATTTCGCCTCAACAACTTTTAGATTCTTCAAAAGAAGAACATACGCATTTTTTGACACACGTTCTAAACATAACACTAGATCTGTTCTACGTAAACTACTACATTCTAAGGAGAGTGGAATGAGGTATTGCTGAGGTTTATGTGACAATCACAGAGGACTTTAGTGTAGCCAGACTCCTGACTCTACAGCTAACTAGTCTGTGACATTAGGAAAGGTATTTCATACTCAAAGCATTTGAGTTCTTGTGAGTAAAATCAGGAATGATAGCTAACCTCATCTGGGTGTTGTGAGGATTAAATAAGATGAGCTACCTAATGCAATTTAGCACAAAGCCTGGCACATGGTAAGTTTTACCTTAATGCATTTTAAGTGATGTCTTTTTTTCCATCAAATGCTAAGTTGTTCATTTTACATTCTGGTTCTAGTTAATAGCTTTGAGAGAGCAGAGTAAAAAATACTGTTTTTGTTTTTTTTTTTTTGTATTTGGAGAGACCACTCTATGAGATAGCAGAAAGCACTGGCCCAGCTATATGTCACATCCTAGCTTCTTACTTCTCCAATCCCAAGGTGTGTGAATTTAGGGAAACATACCTGAAACCTAGAAAGGAGTTGGTGAAGGTCGAGGGAGGTCTTATATGTGAAGTGGCTCTGAAAACCCTAAAGGACTATACAAATATCAAGGAGTACTCTAGTGATGAAAAAACTAGATGACAAATCCTGCCTGACACACTGAGCATTTCTGGAAGGGGGGTGGGATCAAAGCTGTTATAATGTTGGTCCATGCACAATTGTTTTCTTCACTTACTGGGTGCTCTAGTCAATCACAGCCCTCTCATAAAGAGAGAGGAGAACCATTTTGGAATACATACTGAGACCTCAAAACAATGAGCTGCTTGCTGTTTCCAAAGAAGGTGTACAAAATACTGTATATCAAGATACAGCATCCCACCCATTTACTAAACCATGGTCAGTCTGTACATGGAATGTTTGTCAACTTCTGGCCACTGAAATGAAAGGACAAAAAAGCCTGGGTGGGCTTTTGTGGAAGGTGGGTAGAGTGGTAGATGGGAAGCTAAGCATGTTGATGTACTGCCAAATTTAATCTCACAGCAATCCTATAGATGATAGAATTATTGTTTATTGAGGAGGAAACTGAGGTTCAGAGAGAAACTTATCCAAGGTTACTCAGGAAGTAAATTTCACATTCTTTTAACAATACTCTAGTACCTATCCTGAGATTGGTCTAAAGTAATCACAGGCATAAAATCATTTAAGAATGTTCACAGCAGCAGAGTTCATAATAGCAATCAACCGATAAGTAAAATTTTAACATTTATATATATTTTTGCACTAGTGAGAATTTAAAGAACTCCCTTCAGTGTGGCTTTAAGCTACCAGCACACAGGCCCCACCAACACTCTTAATCTTCTCCTCAGCTATTCTGCTGAAGACTTTGGCCTCCACAGTGACAGGCTGCTCGGGGAACTTACCCTTCCCCAAAACTTTGTAGTAGCCTGATGGCACCACATCAATGATAGGAGCAGCTCGTTTTGTTTTTGGCAGTATTTAACCCTGTCTGCTCACTGACCAAGGTTCACAGTTAATTATTAAGGTTGATTGGGGCAGAAGCTCTGGTTCCTCTTTAAGTAGTAATGCCTCATACCAACTTTCTCCAAGTAACCTCAGTGATTTCTGTCAAACTTGATCCTGTGATGATGCAAGCCACCAGCATGATCTTGGTCTCCCAGGTGCTTCCTGAACTTGCTGACGTGGCCATGGCTGTGGCTCACGTGGCCATGAAGTTTCCAGGTTTTCCTCAGTCTGGATGGCATGTTGGCGACCAAGATGTAAGAAGGGAGCCTCCATGAAGTCTTACAAGGTATGCTTAAACATTCAGAATTTAAAAATAAAAAATAAAATTCAATAGTCCCTTAGCAAGAGAAAGGATGAATAAACCATGGGATACTCAACAACAAACAGCAGTGAAAATAAAAACAGTATCCCGGTCAACACGATGAGTCCCATAATGTACAGCCAAAAAAGCAAGTTGCAGTACAAGTCCTTTAAAGTTCAAAACCATGTAAAAAATCAAAATAGTATTAGAAGTCTTTGCTAATGCACTTAGATAAGAAAAAAAAGTTATATATAGGAAAGAAATAAATAAAACTGCCTTTGTTTACAGATGACATGATCATCTATGCAGAAAATACTAAAAAAAAAAAAGTCAAGAAAACAAACAAAAAAAACCCCTCCTGAAACTACTAAGCAATTATATCAAGGTTGCAGCATAAAAAGTTAATATACGAAAGTCAACTACTTTCCTATATACTAGTGATAAAAGAGTGGAACTTGAAACGAAAAACAAAACACCATTTATATCAGTCCCCTAAATGGAATACTCAGGTATAAATCTAAAGAAATATGTACAAGATCTATGAAAAAACCTACAAAACTCTGATGAATAAAATCCCAGGACCACATAAATGGAAAAATATTCCATGTTCATGGCTAGGAAGACTCAATATTATTAAGATGTCAGTTCTTCTCAACTTGATCTGGAGACTCAATGCAATCCCTATCAGAATGCCAGCAAGCTATTTTGTGGATTTTGACAAACTGATTCTAAAATTTATATGAAGATGCAAAAGGCCCAGAATAGCCAATACAGCATCGAAGGAGAAGAACAAAGTTTGAAGAGTTATACTATCTGAGTTCAAGACTTACTATAAACCTAAAATAAGCAGACGATGTGGTATTGGTGAAAAAAGCAGATAAACAGATTAATGAAACAGAATAAAGAGCCCAGGAAGAGACCCACAAAGGAACAAAGGCAATGTAATGGAGCAAAGATAGTCTCTTCAACATATGGTTGGAACAACTGAACATCCACATGCAAAAATAATAATTTAGACACAGATGTCATACATTTCACAAAAATAAATTTAAAATGGGTCACAGACCTAAATGTAGAATGCACAACTATAAATCCCTAAAGGTAACAGGAGAAAACCTAGATGACCTTGAAAGAAATAATCAATTAGCTGGATTTTATTAAAATTAAAAACTTCTGCTCTGCAAAAGAAAACTTCAAGAGCATGAGATGATACGCCACAGCCCTGAAGAAAGTACTTGCAAAATGCACTTCTGATAAAAAAACTGTTATCCAGAATATGCAAAGAACTCTTAAAACTCAACAATAAGATAACTCAATTATGGGCCAAAAACGATAATATGCACTTCTCTGAAGAAGATATAAATATGAAAATAGGCATATGAAAAGATGCTCCAAATCATATGTCATCAGGGAAATGCAAACTAAAACAATAACATTACACACCTATTAGAATGGCCAAAATCTGCAACATGGACAACACAAAAAATGCTGGCAAGGATGCAGAGCACCAGGAACTCTCATTTATTGCTGGTGGGAATGCAAAATGGTAGTCAGTTTGGTAGTTCCTTTTAAAAATAAACATACTTTTACCATACAATCCAGCAATTTCACTCTATTTACCCAAATGAACTGGAAACTTCTGTCCACACAAAAACCTGTGCATGGATGTTTATAGCAGCTTTATTCATAATTGCTAAAGCATGGAAGCAACAAAGATGCCTTTTAGTAGGTGAATGGATAAACTGTGGTTCATGCAGACAGTGGCATATTACCCAGCACTAAAAAGAAATGAGCTATCAAGCCATGAAGAGACATGGAGGAAACGTCAATGCAAATTACTAAGTGAAGTAAGCCAATCTGAAAAGGACACATACTGTATAATCCCAACTATATGAAATTTTGGAAAAGATGAAACTATGAAGATAGTGAAAAAAAAAAGTCAGTGGTTGCTAGAGGCTGGGTTGGGGTGGGGTTGGAGGGATGAATAGTAAAGCACAGAGAATTTAAAGGGCAGTTCAAAACACTGTATTATACTACAACAAAATGATGAATTCATGTCATTATATATTTGTCCAAACCCAGTGAATGTACACCACCAAGAGTGATCCCTAAATTAAACTATGGACTTTGAGTAATTATGATGTGTCAGTGTAGGTTCATCAATTTTAACAAACATCTCACTCTTTTGGGAGATGCTGATAATGAGGGGAGGCTATGTGTGGGGAAGGGGTTATGAGAGAAATCTCTGTATCTTCCTATCAGTGTGTTGTGAACATAAAACAGCTTTAAAAAATTAAGGGAAAGAAGAAAGGGAGTGAAGGAGCAGAAGGGGAAGAAAGGAAGAAAGGAAGGGAATAAGGAAGGAAGGAAGAAAAGAAGGGAGGGAGGGTTAAAAAGAGTAAAGCCATAAAAAATACACACACGCGCACACACAAAATATGGATCTCAGTATGCAATATGCCTGGACTGTATTTGGAATTTAATTTTTTTTAAATTATTTTTTCCCTTTTTTTCATATTTTATTTTGTTACAACAGTTTCAATTTTTCCCCCTTTACTCCTCCTCTTCCCAGCAATCCCACTCCCCTTAGTTCATGTCTATGGGTCGTGCACACAAGTTCCTTGGCTTCACCCTTTCCTATATTCTTTTTTTAAAAAAATAATTTTTTATAACAATAAAAAATAATTCCCCCCTCTCAGACTTAAGACCCTTAATAATCTTATAAAGGACAATGGTCAGAGGTCTCATGCTCCTCTAGTTGCTTCAAGCTGGATATGGTCATCATCCTACCTACCCCTGGGTCCAGAAATTCCTAATAAGAGTTGGGGTGTGGAGGGGAGGGTGGCCTTCCCACATGGGGAAGGATCTTGCAGACTCCAGGTCAGTTGGCTGTCCCCGGACCACAGCATGTTTGGTTTAACAGGCTGGCATCCTTGTTGTATTCTGGGGGCAACAGATTTGGCAACAGGGTTAAAAGGCATCATTCAATCCATAACCACTAGATGACAAAAGGCAGGGATTAATTTTTCAATGTCCCATATTAAGGGGAAAAAAAGGCTCTTTGGAGGAAGGTGTGCAATGCACGTCACACCTGTCCAAAACCCTTTTGCCCACTATACTTAGTTTGGGCTGAAGGGAATATTTTAGGTTTCCCCCCTTTCAGATCTCTGGGGCCTTTCTGTCCAAGCCTTTAGGATAGAAAAGAGAAACCAGTTTTAAAGTGAAGCCCACAGACCACTCCATTCTTCACCAACCCAGCCACTTAGTTCAGACAAACCGTTGAGTCTCAGGAGGCAGCAATGCAGACAGGATTAAGTAAGGCCTGTAAGTACAGACAATCACTTAGGTAATGAGATCATAGGCTTATGCCCTATGGAAACAGAACACACATGTTAATTTATGCAACATAACCCACAAACCCGTCTATATCTGCAAGATTCTCTTATTGGAAAGACATCCAGTTGCAAGGCGTTTGATATTCTTCTTGCTTGTAAATTAGCATCTTTTCTCTCTCTCTCTCTCTCTCTGCAAACCCCTCTTTGTCATTATATTTTAATAGTGGACACAGTTTGAAGTAACTTGTCCTAAGTAAATTAAGCATCTGTGATGATGTCACAGACCTAGTTTAACTTTCAAATGAAAACAAACTTTAAATGAAAAGAAACTTTAAAGATAGTTAGCTGCACTACTTTATAGTCTACCACTGAGCATTGTGGTTTTCCTTGAATTGCGATTTTTCTCCTTAAGATTACCCTCCTTGTAATTAAAGGGATCGTATTAAGTCCGGTTTTTATTTATCCTGTTCGTTTGCATAAATACAACAAGAGCAGCAAATGATCAAATGATCACATATGATCTTTATGTCTGCTTTGCTGGAAATTACACAAGGAACCTTTAGGGTGATTTCAGTCTGCCCTTCAGGGCACAGGAGCTGAGCCACACACCTGCCATTCAGCCTTGACTGTGAACACCTGTCTTTTCCAAGTCCTTCAGGTTTTCAATTGTGCTTTAAGGTCCCTTCTAGCCATCTTTCAGGAAAGCAACCTTTGTTCCTTCCCTGGAAAGATTGCCGTGGACCACAGAACCAACCAAGGTACCGGGCCTTTTTTCTCATGGGCTTTTATTACCTTCGAAAGTCAATCCCAGTTCCTCAGGGCTTTTTGGTAACAACCAGAGCCCAAGCATGTCTCCTTTAGGCATGATATTCCAGTTAAAGTGATGGTCAACAAAACCTCTATTAACAACTGTTCTTATTAGTTCTATGCAAAGAACCTTATGTCATTGCTTACTTCTTCAGAATGCCAAATTCTGGAGGGATCAGGTAGGGAGAAAAATATACAATGTGAAGGAAAATCCTTGTCCTAATATTCACTAAAATTGCATTTCCATACTTTAGATTTTCTTTTGTTCACTGTCCTACGTGTGAGTTTTTTCTGGGGGTGGGGTGGGGGGTTGCTGGCTCATTTGTTAATTTACTTTGCTTTCATTCCTTTTCCCACACTAAAAATTTGTTTTTCTATTACAGTCCTCCCACTTTTTCCCTATTACTTCCCTGCACCCTGCCCACCCTTTCTCCCACAGTCAGTCCTCACCTAGTTGTCCACATCCATGGGTCATTTATACATGCTGTTTGACTAGACCGTTCCCCTTCTTACCGCCTTCTCTCCTCCCCACTCCCCCCTTGTCACTATTAGTTTACTCCTTGTTTACATATCTCTGGTTCAATTTTGCTCTTTTGTTTGTGTTGTTCATTAGTCTCCTGTAATAGATGATAGCATAAGGTATTTTTCTTTCATTGCCTGGCTTATTTCGCTAAGCATAATTCTCTCTAGTTCCATGCATGTTGTTGCAAATGGCAGGAGCTCCTTTTTTCTGTTACATAGTATTCCACTGTGTAAATGCACCACAGTTTTTTGATCCACTCATCTACAGATGGGCACTTAGGCTGTTTCCAGCACTTGGCTATTGTAAATAGTGCTGCTATGAACACAGGGGTGCATAGGTTCTTTTGAATTGGTGTTTCAGGATTCTTTGGATATAATCCTAGGAATGGAATTGCTGGTTCAAAAGGCAGTTCCATTTTTAGTTTTTTGGGGAAATTCCATACTGTTTTCCATAGTGGCTGCACCAGTCTGCATTCCCATCAGCAGTGCCCCGGGGTTCCCATTTCTCCATATCCTCGCCAGCACTTGATTTGTTGATGATGGCCATTCTGACTGATGTGAGGTGGAGGAATCTCATTGTGGTTTTTATTTGCATCTCTCTGATGGCTAGTCATGTCGAGCATTCTTTCATATGTCTATGGACCCTCAGTATGTACTCTATGGAGAAGTGTTTGTTCAGGTCCTTTGCCCATCTTTTAATTGGGTTGTCTGTCTCCTTGGTGTTGAGTTGTATAAGTTCTTTATATATTTTGGAGATCAATCCCTTGTCTGAAGTATCATTGGCAAATATGCTTTCCCATATGGTTGGATCCCTTTTCATCTTGCTGATGTTTTCTTTTGCTGAGCAGAAGCTCTTTAGTTTGATGTAGTCCCATTTGTTTATTCTTTCTTTTATTTCCCTTGCCTTAGGAGATATATCAGTGAAAATGTTGCTACATGGGATAGCTGAAATTTTCCTGCCCATGTTTTCCTCTAGAACTTTTATGGTTGGAATTTGATTTTTTAACATATTATTTCAGATATTGACTTATTAATATTTTTGTTAAGAATGAGACATACTAGTTAATTCCAAGGTAGGAAAAGAAGCAATGACAGGCCATAGTTTTCTGAAATTAATGGTAATATTTGTTAAAATTTGTCAAGTAGGCCAAAGACATAGTTCTTCCCTTCAGGAGGCAAGTCATGGCATCCCTGCCTCCACAATGTGTATTCTGCACAGTCCTAGCAGAATCTATTCCTCACCCTTGGCTTGCCTGCAATTGGCCTTGGAATCCAGCTTGTTTTCTCCAGTCACTCCCTTTACCATTTGTTTTTGGCCACAAGTCTTGGTTTTCAGACTTCATTGGATCCACTTTTCAACTTGTTCATGAATCAACCTTGCCTTTGGACAGTTAGCACTCCTACCAAAAGCTTGGCCCGTAAAGATTAATTAAGCTAACAAAATCCCTTATAAAGGAATGAAAATGGACCTGACAGGGCTTTTCTCCAAATCCAGCTATCCCAAAACTAGAGGTAACCTGAGATGCTATACCAAGAGATGGCGATCTGGGGCAGAGCCTCAAGGGGCTTACTAAAAATGCAATTACTAAACCTACACCCACAGAATAAGAGTATCCAAGAGTGGGGCCCAGAAGTCTGAGTCACTGTAAAGCACCCCAGATGATAGTTCTAATCTTCTTTGGCTTTCCTTTGAGTTGGTATGATTGAGGAAACTTGCCCCTGAAATATACAGGGCTGATCTGATTATGGGTATAATCTTGTGTGGTGAGTTTATGGGGTTTTACTTTGTTGGAGAGGCACACAACTAACAAGAATGATAAGCAGCAACAAGTCATGTTCAGAAAAAGAAGTGCATAATTAAACTTTTCTCATTTAGCAGGTATACTGTTTAAATACTCTTCAGATTTAACTTACTGTAAAGCAGTTCACGCACTAGGTAGGCTTAAGTTAAAACAGAGAAAAAATACTCTATATATTTTTAATTATCCCTCTCCATTCTCACTAGTCCAGCCATATTTATTCTGGGGGGTGGGATGAGTTGAAAATATTAAAAATTTTATCTAGTGTCTGAGGGCAGAGAGGAGCAGCTCACTGTAAATAAAATAGCTGCTCTCTCTGTACCCAAACAAATCTGCTTAATGTCAACCCTGACTTTCTTCTATAGTAAATAGAAGATTGAGCCAGAATACTGTCTATCCACTTTATTTTGGGGAAAGACAATAGGTGTGATTAGAACCTTCATGTACTTTGCTTTAAAAAAAAAAAAAAGCTGATTAAGGATAAAACTTCTGAACTCCTCAAAATGTTACCTTTGCTGCAAATTTATAGTGCTTTCACAACCCCAATATCCCAGCCATTCAAGCATTTGTTCTATTCTGAAATTGTCACCTGGGAATTGTAAGTGGGAAAAAGCATATTCCTGGTTCAACCTTGAGAGGTGCACATAAGACACAAAGCCTCTGTGTGCCTTGGGAAAATGAATTAGAGACTCAAATGGAAAACTTTCTGTTTCAGACAAGTTAAAACCATAAAATATAGCTAACATAGAGCTTAACTGTACAATGGCAGTTTCAACTTCTGTATCAAGAGGTAATATTTTGCATTTGTTTGGGATTGGCCCACAGCTACAGCCATATTGGACAGATGTTTTTATCTCAAAATGCAATGCAGAATTACCTATCATTTCCTTGCTATGCAGACTGAATATTTGCATGAGCATTCAAAAATGAATGTTTATTGTTTGAACTTCTTATGTTTATTGTTTTCTACTACCAAATGTATATCTACAGATGGAAAAGGAGTCTTTGATGATGGGTGGTAAGGAATTACTCAAAAAGATTCAGTTATACACAAACATATTACATATAATGTTGGGAAGGGCTAGATTACATAGTTATCAAAATATGTACAGGAGCAATCCTCAACAGCTGGTCCTATTTGCTGGAGTTGGTCAATAGAAAACACTGCCTCTTTTTTCACCCTTATGGTTCCTCACCCTGTATAGTGCCATATTTGTGAAAGAAGAGGAGCATGCTGTCTTATTGCTACTGTTCCCGATTACCCTCAAATGATGGCAATGAAAGCTGGCAAAACAATTTAACAATGTGGTCGCCCATTGTTATGAGTTTACCTTTAAAGATAACCAAGAGAATTTTAGAGAAGGGAGTAAAGGGTTTTACAGTGCTGTGGAGTATTTATTTTTGAAAAGCATTGACTTCCTTGCAGTTTAAGGGTGCTAATCAATATTGAATTATTTCCAACAATTACCAAGGTAACATGTTCTCAGGCAAAGAAAAAAAAAAAGAACAATATATTTCTTACAAGGGTGATCAACCTTTTTAGTCACTTGATTTTGCCATAACCATTAACTCCCACCCACCCCCCAAAAAGTGCTATATGAAATCTCTTTTACAATCCCAAAGACTTGGTTTTGTGTTGACAATTTTGTGGTAATCCTCAATTGCAAATATGCTTAAACTATCAAGTAGGTTTAAAGAAACTTCTAAGATATATGTAGTTTACTTTTAGCCTGATTGGTTAGTGTGTGTGTGTGTGTGTGTGTGTGTGTGTGTGTGTGTGTGCACTTTTAAGGATTACTAATCCACAAAATATTCTACTTTAAACGTCAAATTTTTATCTTTGGTCATTCAGAAGTCACTCTTTTTACCTTGCAGAACCTTGTTATCTGATAATGAGTTAGTTTAAAGTAGAGCATAGGAGTATCCAATGGGGAAAATTTCCTCTCCGATGGCCTCTGTTTATAGAACTGAGAGTTTTGGAGCTATAAGTAGAAAAGGTGGTGAACAATAATCTTTAGAATGAATCCTCATATGAAGTAAATGCAATATAAAAATAATTACGTTCTATTATTGACAACTGCACTACCCCAAAGTAAAAGGGTCAGAGATTAGGCCCAAAGTATGCAGTAGATAGAATGCTTATAGTCCATAATGAGGGACCCTGGCGAAGAACCTTGCAGATTCATAACTGATTCTTGAGCATTCCTATTAGGTCTGCACTGTTGATGCACTGCATTGAAACCCACTGTTAACCATTTCCAACTCAACATTTGAGGGATTATTTTCTCATGAATACCTATCTCTTAATTCCATAAGAGAAAGCAATAAAAATACAATGCTGCAAAATATGCTTTTATAAACTAACCACCAAGTTAACAAATTTAACAATATACAGTTTTGAATTTCAAGTATCCAAAACTTGTCACATACTACACACCCAATTCCCCACCATTTCTTTACATAATATGACATGAATAAGTAGGTAAAAAATGCTTTTGGAAAAAATTTCTTTATTTCTATTTATTCATTTATGCAAAAACAGTATCAGCAATATGTAATAGGAACATACTTTTAAGTTCAAAATTAATTTTCCATTTTGAAAGATTCAGGACTTTTGTCTCTCCTTTCTACTTCACCCTTTTTAAATACTTCAGTCCAACAAAACAGCACACAAAAATTTATTCCCTTAAAGTCATGTAAGTGGTTCTTTAGAATGTAGGTATCATTTATAGAAACCTGGAGATTTAATCACAGAATGATACATGCAAGAATGTTATAGCATACACAAAAAACAGTACAGAGAATTCTAAAAAGGACAAATTTCTGGTTACTTTCAAATTATTAGGCATAGGAAAGCCCTCTTGGTGATCTTTAAGTTAAAAGACTTCTCCCTTCAGATTCAGAGTAAAAATTAACCAGGAATTATATGACAACAATGGGCACTGATGATATGACCCATGGTAGCTGAATTAGGTTAGGGATAAAAAAGTCTTTCCATGTTTTAGTGAAGGGGCCAAAGAAAGACCAGGAAGCCATTTTAAACTCATGTTCACGGCAGGTCAAATGATGCTAAGACATGTTTCCTTTAGAAAGGTATTATCCCATTGCTACCTTTCCAAGGCTTAGCTTTCAAACTGCTCATACTGCTTCTTATCCTTTACATCACCTCTTCTAGGAGCAAACCTTCTGGGGAAATAGGTGTTACAAACTGGAGAAGCAAGAGTGTGGGTACAGTGAAAGGGCTCTGGTGCTCTAGTTGTTTGTCACAATATACAATGTCTAATGAGGAGACTAGTTAATCGAGGAATGAATGAACTGACTCAACTATATTCTTGGGATATGCTTACTAAACAGCTTTTGTGATTTAGAAATACCAAAACTACTTTGACTCTCTTGAACCTATTTTACTTTAAAAAGGGAAATATAATAGACTAACAAAAAAAAAATCTTATTTGCTTTTTAACAAATAACTAATACTTCAATGTTTTTATAAACAAATTTCTTCAGATACTCTGATTAATCAAGTGACATACAAAAAAAAAAAAGCTTCAGCATTCTTTATTCCCAATATTTTGCACAATTTAAGGTATGTTTAGCTTTCAAGAGAAGAAAATTTTTTAAAGGGAGAATGGTAACTCACTGAGAAGCTTATATACCTAGTAAAGTTAAGTTTATCTTGGATTCTTTAAAAAAATTAGGTCTAGAATTTTAGTTATCTAATCACCATCCCATTCAAATAGGATATCTATGTGTGGATATCCTAGATAAAATGTGTGGATTCTAGATAAAAGATAAAATATTTCCCACTAGTAAACATAGGACCCACTGATTGGACTGTTTGTTTAGAATTGGTTTTACTGGGTTTAGATAAGAAAGACTTCAATAAAGCTAACTATATACTGAGTGTCACTGATTTTAAAAATGCAGTTTTAAAAACTATATTTTTGTGGTAAATTTCTAGACAAATCATAAATGTAAAGCACAATATTGTAAATATTGTACTATTCACAGGTACTTGCTGGAGAAGTAAAATGCTTATATTCAAACTATCAAAATTCTGACCTTTCAAAATAGCAGGTTTTCTAAAACAATTTTTTGAAAATCAGCATTTGCTTTTAAACTGTTAAAATGTCAATTTCCAGTTTTAAAATTCCTTACAGATAAATCTTAAAGTTGTTCCTTTCGGTCTCAATTATTTTTTACTTTCAACTATATATTCAACAAAGAACCAGTTTCTAAATAAACATCTAATGAAAAAGTTTCGATGTAAAATAAAACTAGGCAATCTAATACAGCTTGTAGTCTTAATGTAATTTATCAATACTCAGTTAAATTTCTATAATAGTGAAAAACTTTTAGTCTCTTCTTAATATTCAAAACCAGCAACCTCCCATGAGACTACAAAGTTAGAAGAGAGGATCAAACAGATTTAAGCACTGCCCGACTTCTTCTAAAATGATGCACTCTTTTATCCTAGAAAAGACAAGAACAGTCCTTTTTACTTCATTATAAATTTCCTATTATCACTATGACCTAAGAGAGTTGCAAAATACTTAAAGCATTTGAGTTTAAAAACTATAAATAAGAGAAAAGTGATCCATCTGGGGAAGTATTCCTGAACTTTGATAACAAATGTACCAATGGCCAGTTTTATTCAATAATTTAGTTTAAAAAGAAATCTTGGTAAACTCAGAAGCAGAGGGCTCAGAATCAGACTTTATACAGATTCTTAAAGATTTGGCAGTGATGACCCAAAGACAGCTGCTGAAAAATGTATGTAATTTTTTTTAAAGTTGTTTTTACTAACAGAAGTCCATCTGGTTGGTCCTCTTAAATTCTTCTTTCTGTATTTAAACTTTTCTACTTCATCAAGCTAATATTCTCTTTCAACTCTATTCTTTCACAAACTCTTTCAATTAAAAGCTTCTGCTAAAGGTCCCCATTTGAGCAGCATAAAACGCACTATCAAGTAAAATTTGACTGGGTTATATAGTCAAGTGCCAAGAGTTCAAAAAAGATGCTCCACAGCTGAAAAATGTACCTTTTAGCCCTTTCATACCTTCGAGTATTCATCTTGAGTTACAACAGAGCTTCTCAGTCTGTTCTCTTGATTAAACAGACAAGATACTACAGTCTGTATGCTTCGGTCCACAGATTTCTGAAACACAAAGTTTTCAGTAAGCTAAAGACTACTCCTTTTAATTACTATTAATAAGCTTTTTAAATATAAAGTTTAATGAATGCATACACTTATTTCTAAAGAATTCTTGTGAAATTTATAATTTTTACGACGTCACCTAGAATATAACTTTTCTACCAAGTTCAAGAAATATTTTAGCACCTTAGTGACAGAGTACTGGTTTAAAAAGTCCAATTTAGTAAAACCTTAAGATATTTGCTTAAGGCTCTTCAATTTTTCTTGTTAGATAAGGAATAGCGAACTTCAACATTTCAAAAATATATATACAGGATAAAAACCTGATACTGTAATTATTCTTGGAGCTATTTTAACATTTTTTCTAAATTTCAAATAATGTATCAAATCAGGGAATTTTTTTCACCCTATAGTTCAGAAGTTTTCAACCTTTTTTCCACTGAAAAACATTTGGAAGAAGTTCACACACTACAACGAAGATCCCCACTATTACCCTTGTTCCTACTCATTCAATTAAACATAACGGAATTAATTCAAAAGTGAGAGCTTTGTTATGGAAGGAAACCTTCCCTAATGATAAAAACTCTGTCTACTTCAGTATTTCAATTATTACTATTGACTCCATCACTCTTGAAATCTACCATATATAATGTTATAGAAAGAATACCATAGGTAATTGTCTATTACTTATATAAATAAATATTTAAATTGTTAAAAAAAAAAAAAAAAAGGCCTAATTTGTACTAATCCCTCTGCAAGTTAGGAGGTTTGAGGAAACCTGCTCACTGCATTCTGCTAAACCAGGTTAATACAATATTTGTTAAAGTATGGTTAAAAAAAAAAAGAGAAAGAAAAGACTGCTGAATCAGAAATTAGATGTATGCACTAAAAGTTTGGGGGTACCTGAAATTTCATCAACTTTAACATAAACTGAAGAATTATTAATTATTCAAGCTCTTTCACTTACAGTTTCCATATTTAAATTTGGGAAAAGATGCTTATTTCTCAAAGGGACATTATTAAAACTTGAAAAAATAAATATGGAAATGTTAATAAACAAAATTATATGTTTGCCTTTTGAGGGTCATTTCCAGATGATTCAGTAGCTTCATGAACTGAGCATTCACTTGTCAAAACTTCAGCCTCCGAATCAACTTCATTACAGTGGTAGTTAACAGCTGCATAAACCTACATTTAAAATGATAGAAGTATAATTAAAGAGATGTACATTATATACATTTCTAAACAACCTATTCTTCAAAATGGCAAGCTGATATTGGAAGTTTAAATGTGGGTTGTATTAAGCACTGGCTGCTGTGGCTCAGTGGATTGAGTGTCAGCCTGCGAGCCAAGTGTCTCTGGTACAATTCTCAGCTAGGGCACATTACTAGGTTGCACGTCAGGTCCCCAGTTGGGGGCGCAAGTGAGAGGCAACCAGACAGAGATGTTTCTCTCCCTCTCTTTCCCCTTTCCCCTCTCTCTAAAAATAAGCAAACAAATAAATAAATTATTTTTAAAAATGTGGGTTGTATTGAAGTTCAATTACAACGTTATTTTAAACTGAATAGCTGAAATGTAGTAAGGCAGTCTTTTATTTTGAAATGCCTTTCAAGCCTTAACACAATCAGAATTAGAAAGGCTCTTAAAAATATTTAAAATGTTAGTGATTCTCCCAGTATTTGAGAATTTTAATTCATATCTTTCAAATATCCAGTCCTGATGAAAGACCTAAGGTAATAAAGACTCAGGTATTTCAGAGGTAGCACTCTTGTTTTATTCCTTTTCTTATATAACATGTAACAATATTATAGCAAAATATTACTTTGCTTCTCTTCAACACACTTTTTATAGGTAGAAAACAAGCAGATTCAATACTAACTCTAAATCCACAGAATTGGCATTAGCATAGATATTAATACTACTTTTCTTGGTTATATATTCTATCAGTAACTAATTGAACACATATTGTATGAAGAGCAGCCATTGCTTAAGCACACAAAAACAAGCTGAGGAAAAGCAGTTTTCTCCCATAGGAGAATACATTTGAGTTCACCAAAAATTATTAGAACATGAAAGGACAATTAAAAATGTTTCTAGTCATACATGATATGGCAGAAGGTCTAGAAATACGTCACAGTTAAAAAATTACTTTAAAGAACAGGAAGTATATGTTTGGCTAATTCACCTTACCGGAGGTATAACATAACTCCTTTGTTCCCCAGTAGGCCATTGTGGTGGCATCTTAAAAAAAAAAAAGGCAAAATAGAGACAGACTCATGGACAAGAGAGAAGGAGGATAGCTAAGGCAGGGTGGAGGATGTGGGAGTGGAGGTTGGGGGTAGAGGAATTAAGCAAAAAGGACTCATGGACATGGACAGCAGTGTGGTGATTGTGGGGCAGGGGAGGGGGATATAAGGGGACTAAATAGTAATGAAAATACAATAAAAATTATTTAAAAAGGAAATAAATATTTAACTATTCCTACACTTTTCACAAAGATATGACATAGACAATGTTTTGTCATACTGGTTCCTTGAACTTGTTACAATAAAAAGAAACAGAATGAAAGAAAGTAGTACTTTATTTCTAATACCTGAGGATTTTATTATTACTTTCATATAAAAATACCACCTTTTTCTCATTTTTCTGAAGATGGCCTTGAGGAAAATTCAAAGATAGCAGTTCTTTGAATTTATTACCATAGATATGGTCACTGGGTCATAGATATGGTCATGTTGAGTCTATGAGCAGAAATTCTGAGAACAATTGTCGTAAAGTAAGTAGTCAGCTAAAACAAATACTATCAAATATAACTGGAAGCCAATGATCTAAAAATTGATTAATCATTTTATTTTAACCTATTTTCCTAGTAAAATTTATAAGTCAGTCTGACTGTTTTGGCTATTTGATAGCAAGGATGAAGAATAATGAAGGGGACACTGAATACTTAAGATAGTACAAGAGAAAACTTCTTGCTAAGTACATTCACATCAAAATATCATTCCTTTATTTTTAATAATACAAAAGTTTTAACTCAAAGTTTTAAATATATTTTAGGCATACTCAACTAGTTTAAATGGCAAGCTACTGGGGAAATCTATATAAATAAAAGCCTCAATATATTCCGAAATAAATCATTTTGTTCCCTCTTAAATTACCTGATAATTATACACAGGCAGCTGATACCCGGTGATGACCTGAATTGGTAAATTTGGATAAGGAGGATATGTCTGAAAAATAACATTTTAGAAAGAATGTGTTAACAAGGTATATGTTTAAATATTAGAAAGAAGGAATATTTTCCCAAAAGAACAAAACTATAAAAATAAAGAAGTCTTAATTTTTTTCTATATTCAATGCAAGATCCTATTTGGATGACTGGCTTCACTACGAAAAAAGTGTTCTCTAAGAGTAAGGGATCAGTAAAGGAAGTGACCAATTTTTCCAGCTTATGTTTATCTGATTTGTATATATATTCCCACTGAGAAGTTCTTTCTTACACCGATGACAAGGTTCTATTAGGATAGTTTTCCATGTTAAACTTATATTAATACATCTACTATTGCTTGTAAAAATACTTTCAGGCAATTCTGTATTTCCTCGGCACTATCATGGGGTAACATGCAGTCAATGTAGTCTTCCTACAGACTTTATGGTTCTTTCTGTATTTTACTTCTAAACGTTAAGTGCAATATATAACCCCAAACTGGAAAAGAGACAGTAAAATATATTACAACTTTCAACAAATAATTGATTAAAAAATTCTAGGGGAGAATACATGAATACCCCTAGAATGGGTAATAACTCATAATAAATCTTAGAAATAGTGGGTTTTTTCTTCTAGCTATGTTTAGAGAAAGAAAAATAAGAAAAAAATATATACCCTACACCTTAGGTAGATGGAAAGTGTAAACAAAAGAGACATCGCAGCACTATTTCATTAGTATTTTGTTTCTCGCAAATAAAATATCTTTTAAACTGAAGAAAACTAAAGAAAACAAATGCTACTTATCATTAATAGGAGATGGTAAATATCCCACATACCACTTCAAATATTAAAGTAACCAGAACCAGATTGTACCTCACATGCCAGACTTAACAGCATTTAAAAATATAGTTAAGTCATCAGAAATCTATCCGTTCTAGAACCAGAATACATCCATAAATCAACAATCTTTATGGGGAGGCATCTGGAAATTATTGCAAATAAAGAATAACTAGACAAATGGCTAACCTTAGAGAGGAATAAAACAGGCAGACACATGAGAAAAGCTGCCTTCAAATATTTTAAGAGGTTATAGAAGGAAAAAAAGGAGAAGATATGTTCTAGGTGGCTACAGAAGTCAGTTTTAAGATCAAGACTTACAACTACATAGAAGCAGATTTTAGCTTAAAATAAGTAACACTAGAATGACAGGTTTCAAAAAAAAAAGATTTCCCATCACTCAAAGTATTCAAACAGCAACAGTATTATCACTTATTATGGAAATTACGGCTATAATCCAGAGGGTAAGAAGTGAGACTGGCTTATTTTTAAGGGACCCCCATCTATGAGATCTCCAATAGTAATAAGTGGAAAAAACAGGAATGTAGGTAATTCTTACCTGAACATACTGAGTTATAGGATTCATCATGGTTGGAGGCTGCATGTAAGTTTCAGCATTTGGATTACTCCAGACACTCTGAAACTGTGGCGGAGGAGGAGGATTAAAAACCGAAGGACGTCGCTGCACATGATAAGAACCTTTTTAAATAAAAACAAAAAACAAAGCCTATTTTTAGTTCTCTATAAACAGCTACACATGTGTCAACAAGAAAAATTCCTTTTTTACTCACATAAATTTTGTTTCCTGATTGCAGGGCCCAGTTTCAGCTTCTTACCATGGAAATTTATTTGTGACTGAAAATAAAATAGTAACAAAGTAGAATCAATTTCCAAGTCTTTATTTCCAAGATTAGATAAATACCCGAAATCTTCTAAAATTTCTATTATTAGAGAAGATCAGTGGTAAGAGTCACTACTTTAAGTCAAGCATCGAGAGATGTGGAATTTGATAAAAAATATTTACATTCTATCTCTAGCTCATTAGGTTTGATGCCCAATCAAAAATACAGATGTTCTCAGAAATTATGTAAGATTACTCAAGTTCGATTTCAAAAAGGAAGTACATCTTTCTTTATATTTCATACAAGACCAGCCCAATAAGAAATAAATAGGTTCTCACAAATTATGTAAGTTAATTCAAATTCGGATTTCAAAAACAAAGTATATTCATCTCTATATTTTATACAAAACTAAATATATATTCAGGACTCAACACTAAACATTGCATCCGCAATCTAAGAGATTTTTCCATAAGATTACTTACTTCAACTATCTTCTGCACATCCACGTCATTATAAAATGAGACAAATCCATAGCTAGAAAGGCAAATAAATGAAGCATAAAAGTAAATATTTTAGTATTTTAAAAAATAATTAACAAAAGTCATAATGATAAAGGATGCATATACTGAGAAATACTTTTAAGACATACATGACAATCTATAAATATTACTGCTTTTTTCTTACAATCAAAGTAGTGTGGGAATCTTGTTCATTAACAGAAAATTCCAATCTATGAACCTAAGTTTAATTTATTATCTATGGCAAGATAGTTAAAATTTAAGATACTGTGAAATGTGTAAAGAAAACAATCTTTGATAAAACTGATTAATTCATATAGGTGAAATAAATGAAGATGGAAAACAATTTAAATACAAATATTAGGAAAATGATTAAATGAAAGAGTTGGCAGCAAACTTTTATCCTCTACATGAAAGAAATTAAAGGAACAAATTTCATTTATACAAGAGCACCAGTTTTGAACTCTGCCTTTGATACTCTACAGACTAGTTCATATATATTTTATAATTTATACATAACATATATTTTACTTACCCTTTGGACACACCAGTTCGATCCGTGATTATCTTCACTTCTTTCACTGAACCATATCTAGCAAAGAAACTTCTAATTTCGGTTTCATCCGTCTATGAAAAAGAATTTGACTTTAATAAGAGTAAAATACAGTGCATTTAAATATTTCAATTATGCTGTAAAAGATTTGATGATTTGGAACCATTTCTCCCAAGTATCCCTAAACTACCGGTAGCTCTTTGTCAAAGGTATTTTTAGTCCCCATAAGTTAAATACAAAACTAATTCCAAACTTGCACAAAGTATAAAAATATCTTATGTTTGCAACAAGGGCCAAAATCCCATTCTAAACAAAAAATATTTTAAAATAAATGAAATATGAATACCATACCCTAACATCAATTCCACCAACAAAAATGGTATTTGGCATGATTTTGCCTTCAGGAAAAACATAGCCTTGGCTGGTTGTAGATGATGAGGATTGAGTGCTGGCCTCTTTGGAGATGGTTGTCTTTGGAGTCTCAGAATTTGCAGCAGACTATAATATGGTAAACAGATATCATCACTACATATATAGGCAAAAACCATATGCAATGTGAAATATAATTCTTATTTTTAAAGTATAAAACGTTTTCTTATACAATGCTGTGGTAGAACACTGATGTTATATTGATTTTTTGAAAATACTATGTAAGCTGGTGAAAATAATTAGTAAATTCAGGTTTGTAAAAACTCAAGTTATTAGTGTCATCCTGTTCTTTGCCAGTAATTTTTAATTTTACAAGTAACTTATTTAAAATTATAGTAAATCTTTAAAAAAAGATAAAATTTTAAAGGCTGCATTAAAAAAAAAGCAAATAGGTAAGTTTTAAACCATTTTTGTCTCATTTTTCTATTCACCAAAATTAACATAGATTTTATAATTATAATACTCCTTGTGTTAGTATGCCTGCTTTACTTTGGAAGTGCATCATGAAAACATGATTTGCTCACATATCAAAGTTCCTGCTAAAAAAGGGCTTATCATCCTTACCCCTTAACGCTGGGGTGTTCAAAGCATCTTTTGAAATAATATTTTTCTTCTTGAAGTATACAAAATCAGTCCTACTGATAATTCTATTTTTCACAGTGGGCTGATAGATATGATACCATCTTTATGTTGAGAAAAAGAGACTCACATGAAACTCATTATTTTTCTGGATTCTGGTCAGAACTGTGTTTAGTCTTCCCACACTAAGGGTAATGTAAATTTCTCTGAAGCAGAATTTACTGGTAATATATGCTTGAAAGACAGTATAGCATAATAAAACAAAAACTGATTTAGTCATAAGATATAAGTTCGTATCCCTTACTGGGTTATAAGGCACTTACTTTGCAACTGTTTATTTCTGGAAAAACTGCTTCGAGAATGAAGTGAGATAACATCTGTGAATTCATTTTGAAAAGAGTATGCCAATATAAGTTAGTGTCCTGTTATTTGAATTTTCAGTAGGTTAAAAAAATTTTATTTCCTAGTTTTACTATTGACTTATTTTGTAGACAATTTAATTAACAACTAATTTGAGTTGGAAATTCAAGAAATTATTTTATGGCACATCTGCTCATTTGAAACGGAGGTAAGAAGTGCCTACTTATTATAAGAGCTAAGTACAAAAGGCTGCAAAAGAGAGATAGAGCTATTACACCTCTGTTTATGAAGGAAAACAAGGACAAAAGAAACCAACTGATACATGTTTTTAAAAAGATAAGCATAGTAATTTTTACAGAAATTAGTGATAATGACGAACTAGGTAAAGTTCCTATTTTATTACATGCTAGAAGTTACTGATAAGTTTAAGATTCTAAGGAAAAATGACCCATGGACATGGACACCAGGGTGGGGACTGACTATGGGGGATGAGGTGGGTGGGAGAGGGGATGGGGTAGGTAGGGCAGTGGAGAGCAATGGAAAAATGGGACAACTATTCCAGAACAACAATAAGTTAATCTAAGAATTCTACGAACTGCTATACTAATTAGAGATGAAATAAAAATTGTCAAATCACTATATCTGCACATTTTGGCTTTTTTGTATTCATTTGTGCTTATAACTGTCATTTTGTGTTTCTATTTCAATAGTCCCTAATTTTTTCCCTTAATTGTGGTGCAGTGACATTTCATAACCATGAAGTGGGAGAGAGTATACTGTTTTTATCTAAAGTTTTTCCATTATAAAACATAAAAACAAATTTTTTTTAATTTTAATTTTTTCCTAAACGGGACTATTTACAGAAATTACATATCTTGAACCGTTGAGAACTTGAGTAGGTTTCCCTTACTATAGACAATTTATCAATCCCTTTCAATTACCTTTTTCAAAATTCCAAAACACACACATACAAAAAAAAACCAGTAGTTCTGAAGTAACTGTAGACTTTCTTTTCTCTTCCTCAATTTCCCCTTCATTTGTGGATTAACTTTGGATATCCCTTAATTTAATAGCTTTTACAGCATTATCTGCGAATCACAGAAGAAGGATGTTTTTTTAATTTACAGGTATAGCATCAGGCCATAAAACTGTGCCAGAATATAAGGAATTATGATAATGTATTGATTCTCAACCAGGGAAGGTTCTGCAGGCAGGGGCATTTCTGGTTGTCACAATTGAGGAGTGTTCCTGGTATCTGGTGGATGGAGACCAGGGACACAATAAACATCTATAATGCAAAGGACAACCCACCCCAACAAAGAATTACCTGGTCCAAAATTTGCATAGGGTCATGGACAAGAAGCACTATGACAGTGTCTCCAGAACTGAAGAGGAAAAGTTTTAAGGCTTACATTCTATTTACAAAAGTAAAATGGATACTTGTGACAACTACCAGTAACTGAGGGGAAAGAGAAAAAAATTAGATATTACAGGAAGTTTGGCTTGGAGTTGCACTGTACAGCTTGGCTGCCTGCTTATTTGGGATATTATATATAAAATCCATCAAATCATTTTACCAATATCATAATGGCTTAAATTAAGGCCTCCTTATGGCCTAGTCCTAGCCAGCAGGTGGCAGTAAAAGCTAACAAAGTAAGCAAAGTACTCCACTTTAACAAGAGTGAACAGGAGGGATTTTAAAATTCCTACTGTGTGTATTTATATATAATTATAATTTATATATAAAACACCCATAACCAATAGAAAACCTTTAGTTACTTTTAAACTATTGCCAAAAATACTCAAGAAAGCTAAAAGTTTGCTGTTGAAATATTAATCTAAACTATCATAAACATACAGAAAATAAATTACATGTAAGTTAAATGTAAGAAGTAATTATTTTTCTTAATTGTATTTTCAAGTAGTTGGCAGGTTTTGAAATGAGTAATGCTGAGATGTTAAATAGAGATGAACTTAAGAGGCCATCAAACACACAGTTCTCATCAGTGCTATTTACAGCAATACATTCTGGTAACTAAAAGCTGGAGAAAAAAAAACCAGTCACTAAAGCTGTTGGGATGTCAGCTCTGACAATATTATTTCATTCAACTACTATGTCTACGTGCAAGCAAACTGAGATCTACATATAATGACCCCCCCAAAAAGTCTACAATTTGTATTCCTCAGTTATATCTTTAGAAGGAAGGAACTAATAAAGGAAATGCAAAAACTAAGGAAATAGGAAATGAAAATCAGAGTAAAACCTTTTTAGTAAATCCAAGAGTAAACTCTTGGGAGGGAAATCCAAACAAAAAACAATCCTGGTAAAGCAGAGCAAGAAAAAAGGCAAGAAAGAAAACAGATACATTAGTCATGAAAAATGATATTTATATGCTGCTCCATGGGAATAAATTCGGAAATCTTGATGAAATGGCTAACTTTCTAGAGAAAAGTAAATCTTTAAAAACAATCTTAAGTAAAGTAAGAACCCTTGATTCCCAGGTCAATTTCACTGGGAGTTTTTTCAAACTGTAAAGAAATAATTGGGGTCTGGTGGGGGTTGGGGGCACCAAGACAGAAACAAAGGTAAGTAGAAGAGGAAGTCAAAAAGAAAGTTCAAATGCTTTTCTTAAACATTCTTTTTTCAGAGAAAAAAATATTTCTCAATTCATTTTAGAAAACTAGAACCATCTGATTAAGATGGTTCACCCTTCTCCCCAGCAAAGCAAAATTCCAGCAATATCTTTTTAAAAAGATAATTAAGTACAGTTTATCTTGGAAATGGTAAGAATGGTTCATTCTTAGGAAATGTTTTTGTAATTCACCATTGAAAAATATTTGATAAAATACAGCATTCATTTTTAAAAGAAAAAAGAAAACAACCAAGAGCAGTGTTAATAGAAGAATCGTATTTGCTTTCGATCTAATTTTAACCCATCATTAGGTTTAAAGTGAAACATTATAGTCATCTCCACTGAAATTAGGAATAAGAGCACTTGCTTATCACCACTAATTTTTTTCTACTATATATGACAAAAGGTTAATATTAAGATAGACTTCTTATAAATCATTAAGAAAAAGATAAATATCTAAATAGAAAGGTAGTTTAAGAATTTATAAAGAAGAAAATTTAAAAGCTAATGACAAACTTGTGTTCCACTAATTTTCATCAACACAGTGAATTATTTTCCTCCTCTTAGACTGGCAGCTTAAATGGAGAATAAATTACATACCATCAGTGGGAATATATATTGATACATGCTTTATCAAAACTAATTTGGAAAGATATATAACTCTAAATTGTTATAAAACGGGCATAACACACCCTGTGATTTCACTCCTAGCAATTTATTTCAAGGAATAGAATAAGTGTCAAAACTTTTGCACAAAAATACTCATTATAGTATTGTTTTAATATTGGTAAATTATACTCCTACATTATATATTCAAAATTATTTTAAACTTACCTTTGGAATAATGTCCACTATATTAATAGGTTTAAGTTGTAAAATAGTATTATATGGTATGGTACAACTTTTGTCAAATAGAATTTACTTATTTATATGCAATATATGCCCAAAAACAATCTGAAAGGGCACAGATATCAAAATTTTAACAGGTGCTGTGGTTAAGATAGATCTCTATTTTCTTACGTTGAATGTTACTTTTATAATCAGAAAGAGATCGGTAAGCTATTAGCATTGCCCCTTTTTCCTCCAAAAAAATGAAGAGAAAAATTATTATAAATAATTATTTATAGTAACTTATTAAGGAATTAATATGGGTAATTACATGACAATTACAATTTACTTACATATAATTATACATTATTACAATACCTTATTTTATTATTTTAATAAAAATTGCATATAAATTTTCTCCCTTTACCTCTAAAAATTGAGAATAATCATAGTAAATACACACGGTATATGATGCATTTGTGACTTAATGGTTAGCCAAAAGCATTCACTGACTTTTACCTTGTGGTGGGAGGGAATCAACTCCATCCATTTACCAAAACTCATATCCATGTACACCCCCCAAAATATTCCTGTACGTACACTTCGTTTAAAGCCCTCTGGTTTATCTACAGAGAAAAACAGTTCCCTAAATAAAAATTTCTTAACTTCTCCAACCAGCGGTCCCTCAGAAGCAAAGACAACTCACTACATCCTCACCAAGCTCGGGCGGGAGGCGTATTTTGAGTCTGAAGCCGCCCCGCTAGGGCCGGAAGCAGGGGCCACCACAAAAGCGCTTCATTCGGGGCCCCTCGCTCAGCTCACAAGCCCCGCCTTCAAGACGCCTCAATTTGCTGCCGTTCCTGCCCTGTACCTCCCACGACCACCACCACCTTAACTCTCACGAAGGACGAGGAAGGAGCCACTTTCTGAGGAAACTCTGGCTCTCAAAGTCAGTGTCCCTTACAAAGGCCGTGCCACACGGCGTTCTGTGGCGGCAGGCCCGACGCCACCTCGCGGAGGCCTGCCGCCTCCTCCCCACAGGGTAAGCGCGGGCAGAAAGGCCTGTAGGGTGGGGGAGGGGCGGCAGCAGGGGCCCCCGCACCCCACCTCCCAGCCGGGTGGAGAACCTGGGCCCGTTCTCCACAGCTTAGTTCGCGCCATGGCGGGAGGTTCCGATGGCATGTAGGCCGCGGACGTCGCACGTGGCCCACCTGTGGACAGTCGGCGCAGGGCCGCACCCTTCCACCACATCCCCGGCATCGCATTCCTCTCGTGCCTGGCTGTGCCTAGTAGGCCGCACACCAGCCGCCGGACGGCTGCCTCTCCTCCCACTCTTAGGCCGCGGCCCGAGATGCACCTAGGCAGTTGCCCCTGACAGGAAAGCCACGCTACCCCACCTTCAGACGCCCTCCGTGCCTCACCTTTCCCCCCAAAAGCGAGTTTCAGCCACCCTGTTTTGCCCCTCAGGCCGCCTCCCGAACTCACCATGATGGCGGCACTATCAGTTCCCACTGACTGGGCTAGAGGAGAGAGCCTGCTGTTCTAGCACTACTCTTAGGTCTGCTGGTGGATCCGCTTGTGCCCACAGCCCAGCCTCGACTGAGCAACGGGAGAAAATAAAATTCAAAGGTGGTAGCGAGGCTGAGGAGGCCTACAACCTGCCCCGCGAGCCTAAGGGGCACAGGCGGACTGAGGCGTGGCGTGCGGGGCTCCCGACTGTGCCCCGGGGCCTTCTGGGTACTGGGGCTCATCGGAGCCTCCTTAGCCAATGGGTGACAATGCCCGCCCCCTGCAGGGGGGGCGACGCTTCGGGGGACGTCGTCCTCTCCCCACGCGGGGTGCGCTGGGGGCTCACAGGGGGCGTACGTGGGCTAGCAGGGGACAGCCAGGCAGGTGCTGCCCTGAGACGGACCGTTTCGCAGACATACACGTCACCCAAGAAATGCTTTAGGGACACACTTGAAATTAGTATGCATACTTAAGTGTATGTTAAAATTACTTAAGTGTATGTTAAAATTAAAAAAAATTTTAATGTGTCTATGATCTAGTTTCAAAATGGCGTCCCGAACGCAGAGGATTAGTCTTATCACGATTATCCCTAACGCTGGCCCCCCAAGTCGGTTGAAATACCTGCAGAAATAGAAAATAGAAACAAGTCTAAGCAGAACAGGGAACAAAACATCGAAAGAAAAGAAACATGAATGTCTTTTTGTCAAATTTGAGGTAGATGGATGGAGTTGAATTGGACGACACACCTGTATAGGTCAGGCCAGCTTGGTGTTTGGGATGTTCATTCGTTAAAAGAAGCATGTATTAAAGTGCTTATGATTAATTAAGTACTGCAGCTGCAGTAATGAACAGGGAAATATCTTTTTTTTCCCCATCAGGAAGTTTAAATAGTAAGGGAAGAGCATTTGTCTTCCAGACCTTACAGGAAGAAGCGGCTAGGCCTACCTAGAGAATTCTAGAACATTCTCAAGGTCAGGGAAACAGTCCCTTGAGCGAGGATGAGCTGTGAGGCGGTTGGTATAGCAAATCACACAACTTTGGAAACCACTCCAATACCCTATGCAGATAACTGGTAACTATTATCCTCAAACTTCATTTTTGTCAGATGAAAAGTGTGGAAATACTACTTTGTGAGATGACAAAATGGTGGACTTTTGTGGCCTTCAAAACTGTGTCAGTACCAATACCTAGTATTACTGGATAAAATAAAAACTGATCTTAGTTTTGTTATGCAGCTAAACCCATAAAAAATGAAGGGAAGTCATAAGCTGCCAGAAGTTAAAATGAAAACTAGAGCAGTAACTTGTTTAACTGATTCCCCTCTGGCCCTGGATGTGAGGGCTGGAGTGTAGGGTGACCAACTAGTTTGCCCTGGACTTTCCTGATTTTAGCACTGAAAAACCCCATGTCCCTGAAAACCAGGTCCCAGGCAAACCAGAATACGTAGCTGGTCATCATAGGTGTGAGCAAGATGTTAATCTCTGTGACCTGAAGCCTGGAAGTATAGGGACAGTTGGTAAGTGTTTGGAGTAGCCCAAGGTGGGAGCGGGGACTGAGTACACTACAAAAAGCCATTGTCTCTGAAAGACATCATCTTCTCTACCTGAAGGTAGAGTAGGGAAAACACAAAACACCCAATGGAAGCTTGTCTCATTTCTGGATGAAAAGAAAATATTATGAAATTTTGAAACCCTAGACCTGCATTTTACAAGAATACTTAGGTTTTGTTCGAATCTCAAAACCTAGAAATTTATCCCCCAACCTCCACTTCTTCCACAAAAAGGTCCCAGAGAAGGTATATTTGGAATGCAAGGCAGAAACAAACATAAAAACAACCTGGAGAGATGTTTCTGTAAAAGGCTGAAAGGGATTCTTATAAGAAAAGGACCCTTTAAAGATAAGCTCACAATGAAAAACTACAAAACACTCTTACTGTAAATGACAATGGCAGACAACAAAAATTAAAATGTCAGACTTAGAGAAAAAGATTCTTTTGCTGTGTGTGTGTGTGTGTGTGTGTGTGTGTGTGTGATATGTCTTTTCTCAATTTATTTGGAGTAATAAACTATTTTAAGCTAATCTATTTTAAAGTCTAAAATAATAAATATCTTTTCTCTTGAATAATTCAAAGGCCTTAGGATGTCTTTAACTCTGCCAATTTATAAGTCATTATTACTATTTACTACTTTGGTTCCATCCTGTTTTCCTCCTTTAAATTAGACATCATTTCCTTATGCCTGAAGTAAATTCTGTGGAATTTTCTTTAATGAGGGTGTGATGTGGTAAACCCTCAGGATTTCTCCCATCTGAAATTCCTTTATTTTGCCCTTGTTCATTGAAGATATTTATGTTGGATGTAGTGTAATTCTAGGTTTACAGTTGTCTTTTTCTTCTCAGAATATAGAACATGTTCTATTACCTTCAGGTTTCTGTTGCTACTAAGAAATCTGCTGTCAATCTAAATTCTGGTTAAGATCTATTTTTGGTGTTTTGAAATCACACAATGTTGTGACTGGGTGTGATGTTTTAAAAACTTCTCCTGATTAGCAGTTTTTGGACTCCCTGGACTTTTGGATTAGCTTTCAAAACTTAAAAAAATTTCACCCATATTTTTTGTCAAAGTTTAATTGGTTAAGGAGTTTAACCTGGTTTTTATATTTCATATTCCATAAGCAATTCTTATAGTCATTTTTGTTTAGTTCACAACTTTTTCAAAGATTGGTGGTATTCTCTTGAAACCCAAGAATTCATAACTTAATAGAAAAAAATTATTTGAGATCACAATTGACTGTAATCATTTCAGTGTGTTAAGATTGTTAGCATAATTCATATAAATTGAGAAATTAATGTGTATAGTGCTTCCTGTCCTTTGAGATAGCAGTGATTTTCAACCAGTGTGCACTGGTGTGTGGCAAGAATTTTTAAAACATGCAGTACTTAATTATTTAATTAGGGGCACTGACCTCTTTTTGCTTGGACTATCAAATTAAAAAATGGCAACAGCCAACACAACAATAGCAGGTCAGTGTGAATGAAGCAAAATTATACCTATTTTTGTCAGATCAGCAAAAAATATATTTTTCGGTGTACCACAGAATTTTAGTACTTTGTTTATGTGTGCTATGAGATGCAAACGGTTGAAAATCACTGCTTTACAGACCAATAGAACAGGGAGAAGAAAAAAAATTTTTTAAAACTCCTCTGCCAGTTCTATTGTGCTTCTAAAGCTTGGGACTTAAAATTAGTATAAGCGCTCTCAAAGTTAATTTATTTGCAAACCATTTTCATGATTTTTATTGTATCTGCTCTGAATCTCTACATTATTATTTACCTAATTTTTAAAAAACGGACTCAATATTTTCCTACACAATAATATTTATGAAATCACATTTGTTTTGTTAGTTACATTTTTTAGCAACACATTAAAATAAATATTTAACTATTAAAATTTAAAATATTTGTGGATCTCTTCAGATCACACTTTCTCAAGGTAACAGGTAGCATGCTTTTGGAGAATACTGGATTAGGAGGAGCACTCTTAATCTGGTTTTTGGATATGCAAAGTTAGATTTAAGGAACTAAAGGGCAGAGGGTCAAATTTTCTGCATTATAAATGAGAATAATTGAATTTGAAGGGGGAAACCCAGCAAGGCTCAAAAAGTGGAAATCTGGGAATATGGAGAAAAGATAATTTTGTAAAGTGACGAGAAGTTGCAGCTTTCTTTGAAAGATGGTATCTGAATACACTGGAATCATGTGGAGGCTTTTAAAAGTTTGTATTCCCAGACAAATTAAGTCAGCTGAGAGTGAAACCCAGACATCGTTATTTTTTTTTTTTTTAATGTTTCTCAAGTTACTCCAATATACAACCAAATTTGAAACTTCACTACTCTGTGTGGTCCAGACCAGCAGCTTTGCATCATCTGGGTGCTATGGAATCTCAGGCCCACCCTGGACTTAATGAATCAGAATCTGCATTTCAACAAGACCTCCAGATGCTTCACAAGCACATTAAAGCTCAAGAAGCACTGACATAAACGACTTGCCATAAGCACATTGAATCTTTGGATTTGAGAATGCCTGCCTTACAGAGAGAGCCTACTTTTCCAGCCTCTCTGACAGCTAGAGCTGGGCATATGACCTACACAACACCAATGAGATATATTCACCTAAATTCTGAATACGGGACTAATGATACCACAAAGCAGTGACTGCAAAGAATACATTCTGGAGAAGCATGGCAACAGCAGCCGTAGCCATGCATCACTTACGGTAGCCATGTCCACTAATGTCAGTTGTGCAAGCTGTGCTGCCATTCAGTGCCCAGCAGTGGCAGCTGAAGTTTCTTCACTGGACTAGTTCTGCAGCATGATTCCATATTTCATTCCTGGAGACACGGATTCCAAGCCTGATTATTCAGTCCTTTCTGAGATTCCTTTCCTGCTTCAATCAGCCAAACCTTATGTCTCTGTTGCTTGCAACAAAGCACATTGACTGAAACAGGTGGTGAATGAGGTCAACCAAAGCACTTTTAAGACGAGGGTTCACAGCTAACACATTTATGGCCTTTGCTCTGTGACTCCACAACATAATATTCCCTCTATTGCACAAAATCTTTGTGCCAGTGGTATTTTGTGAGGGATGTCAAGGAAAAGATCTGTTTTCCCTCTCTGTAGCAACATGTTACAGCCAGGACTGCATTCAAGGCAAGAATATGAAATAATTCAGCAGGAACAGAAGCTTAGAGCATGAAGTGAGCTCGAAAAGTATAAATCATACTCTCAGAAATCCCAGAGAGATGGGAAGAGGCATATGCTATTCCCACTGTATGTGGGCTAGAGTTTGAGCCAATTGCATTCAAAGCTCAAGATATAGTGCCTCAGCTTCTATCGGGCCTGCATTATCACATGGCCCAGCATAGCAACACATATCGTAAGTGCACTTGTGCATACTTGCAGAGATGTCTGTCCACTGAGCAATGTTGCTTAAGCCCTCCATGTGCACCTTTAACCCTAGGACATGCATAATAATTTATTCATTCAACACTTGATCTCTTGAGCAAATTGCCTGAATTTTGGCGTTGGTCTGAACCAAGTTGATCTAATCTTCACAATGGCTTCATAAGACCAGCCTAAACACATAACTGTGGAAAGTGGTTGACTCATTAAAAGTAACAATAATGATAATAAGCACTGGTACTGATAATGGTGTTTACTATGTACCAGGCACTGTTCTAACCATTTTACTTCTATTTAATCTTTATCATAATAATAGGTGATTTTATAGAGAAGGAAGTAGAGGTACAGAGAGGTCAAATAACTTGTCTGAGATTACACAATTGGTAAGTATCAGAGTGGCAATTTTAACCCAGTCTGGCTCCTGAGTCTTGAGTTCTTAATCATTATGCTAAATTAGCAAACTACACAGAGGAAGAAAAGGCTAATATAGTGGGACAAGTTATGTATCAAATCCCTGGTTTCCATGCAAGTAGCCAAATAAAAAGGGAGGCTATGGATGTTTTCTAATTTATTAAAAAAGTTTTTTAGTCATTTCTGATATATTTGCATTGATAAATTGGGTCATCATCTTCAGCCTGGTCCATATTTCTGGTTCCTTACTCACACACATATTTCTCCCAATCTCTTTGAAATGGCTTTTTCTGAGTCCAGGCAGACTTTTGCAAATTAGAGAAACAGAAGCTGTTTGACAGTTGTGGAGGAGCAGGGACGAAAACCTGATAGAACTTATGCATCTTATTTTCCTCATCCCAGTCACTCTTGACTTCATTTCCATAGTTTTATTCTATTATATGCTTAAGTTTTTTCTTTTTCTTATCCATTTTTGAGAATACATGAATATGTTTCCCTGCTTAAAAAAATTAAAAGCATTAAAGGTAAGGTTTAAGTTCCCCTTTCCCACTAACTCTGCATCTTAGATCCCTCCCCACTGTTGCTAGTTTGGTATAAATTCTTTCAGACCTTTCTCTAGCCACTTCTCTTTTGCATACTAATGGGGTGTACAAAAGTAGGTTCACAGTTTTGAGTCCACAAAACAGAGTTTATTGTAGTATTATTTATTTATTTATTATTGTATTTATTATTTTTATTAACCTTCCTTTGCTCACCTCTTTATAAATATTCAGTATTTGTACTTACAGAAAGTACTTATAGTGATGGAAAATATGTACCCCTTTTAGTATGTTTGTAGAAGATGTATACTTATGCTATGTATTTGTACTTACAGAGTAAATGTGGATTTACAATATATAATACTATGTTGTGTTTTAATACAAATGTTATTTATACTCTATGCATTTTGCAACTTGATTTTTTCCTTTAACAATGTGCTCAGAGACTTCTAATATTAATATATAGATCTATCTAATTCCTGTTAACTGTGGCACAATTTTACATAATATGGATATATACCATGTTATTTAGCTACTCCCTGGTCACTGGATACTTAGGTTTTTTTTTTTTTTTAATATGCTTTATTGATTATGCTGTTACAGTTGTCCCAATTTCTTTTCCCTTTGTTCTCCTCCACCCAGCGACCCCCCTCCCTCCAGTTGTCTCCCCTCCTTAGTCCATGCCCATTGGTTGTGCATATAGTTCTTCTCAACATCTTCCTGTCTACTCCACTCCCTCCTACTATGCTTCTTAATTCCTGTACCATCTCCCTCCCTCTTCCCCTTCCCCTTCCCTGCTGACCTCCCCCCATAATGTTCCCCATACCTATAATTCTTTCCCCACTCTCATTGCCTACTTAGTTTGCCTTTGTTTCAGTTCCCTAGCTTCTGTTGTTGGTTGTTGTGATACAGTTTTCATTTTAATGTCCATAGTTTTGATACTCTTTCTCCTAAACAAGTCCCTTTAACATGTCATATAACAGCGGTTTGGATCTGATGGACTCCTTGAGTTTTACTTTGTCCTGGAAGTACTTTCTCTGCCCTTCTATTCTGAATGACAACTTTGCTAGATAAAGTAATCATGGTTATAGGTTTTTGCTTTTTGTTACTTTGAATATTTCTTCCCAGTCCCTTCTTGCCTGCAGAGTCTCTTTTGGGAAATGAGCTGATAGACTTATTGGGATCCCTTTGTACGTATTCTCTTCTTCTGTCTTGCTGCTTTTAAGATTCTCTCTTTATCCTTAATTTTTGACATTTTGATTATAATGTGTCTTGGTGTGGTTCTCCCTGGGTCCAGTTTTTTTGAAACTCTCTGTGCTTCCTGGACCTGTAAGTCTATTTCCTTCCCCAAGTTAGGGAAGTTCTGCTTCATTATTTTTTCACATAATTTTTCAATTTCTAGTTCTTCACCTTCTGGCAACCCTCTGATTCAGATGTTGGCCCGCTTATAGATGTCCCATAGATTTCTGAGCCTCTCCTCATTTTCCTCACTTTTCGTTTCCTTTTTCTGCACTGGTTGACTGTTTACCCTTCCCTGTGTTCCAATTTGTTGATTTGATCCCTGGTTTTCCTTCACTCACCACAAGTTTCGTATGTGTTTTTGTTCATTTCAGCAGGACTAGCCTTCATTCCTTCCCTGTCTTGTTTAAGATCTGCTGTTAGGTCTGTAAGCATTTTTATAACCAAAGCTCTGAACTGTGCCTCAGAAACATTTCTTATCTGTTGCTTTGTTTGATTAGATATTTGCTCTCTGGTCAGCTGTGTCACTGGGATCTCTATCATGATCTGTGCCATCCTGACAGTTTTGTGTTTACCTTTGCTTCCTGGGCGGAGCTGTCACACCTCCTACGCTATAGGGGGTGGAGCCCCATGCACTTGTCACAACCGGGTGACCCTTCTCACCATGTTGTGGTGTTTCCTGTGGAGGTGGGGGTCCAAGATGGATTCCTGCTGTTCTTTCTCTGCTGAGAGACCGGAAGCCTCCTCCTCCATCCCCACCCCTCCGGGCCTCACATTCCAAGGCAATGGGGGTCTGCCTTCCCCGGCGCTGGAATCTCAAGCTGATGGGTCTGGTCTGCAGCTGGGGGTGCTCCCCAGGTGCTTCTCTCCTCCCCTTAAATACTGGTGTCTATGCTTGCTGCTGTCACTGCTGCTGCTGCCACCCACACAGCTTGACCTCTCTGCCCTGGCTTCGTCCCTCCTACCGGTCTGGACGAGCACCACTTTTTTATAACTTCATACGTTGGACTCCCATTTATTTTCTGGAACTTCCGGTTATTTCTAGTTTTGTGGTAGATGTATTCCTTCTTAGTTGTGGAGGGAGATGGAGTGTGTCAGTCTAGGCCTCCATCTTGGCTGGAAGTCTCTTGGGTGTGTTTGCCTCTGTGTTGACACTTAGGTTTTTATTCACTTTTTTATTGTTGCAAATAATATACAATAAACTCATCTAATTGAAACCACATGAGTATTTTTCTGCAGTGAACATCAAGAAGTTTAATGGCTGGGTCATGAGATATGCACAATTCATATTTTAATGGTTAGTGTGAAACTGCCCTTTAAAGTGCTGTGCCAATATATACTAATTTGTAGCTGTGAGTGAGAGTCCCATTTGTCTATTCATTTGCCAATATTGATATTATCACACTTTAATTTGCCAACTTGATGGACAAGAAATGGCATCTGATTTCCATTTTACTTTCCATTTCTCTGATTGCTCATGGAGTTGAGCTTCTTTCCATTGTTTCTTGGCTGTTCATATTCCTCTTCTGTGAATGCCTTATTCATATCCTTTGGCCATTTTTCTTTTGGATTGCTTGTCTTTTTATATTGTTTGTGGGAGTCTGGCTTCTTCCTTTCTTTTCCTCCTAAGGCCCTTGGGCAAAGGGAAAAGAAGTTTTGGAGCCTCCTTGAAATTCTAGTCCAGTATAATGAACCAGAATTACATTCATTTCCAAGAATTTCTTTTCCTAAACTGGAGAGATATAAGCCACAAAAGAGGAAATCTCTGGTATAAACATCAACTGTTGAATCTTTGAATATCAACTCTTTCCTGGACATCTTCCTAACAAACCAGATAAGAGCTCTAATTTAAATCAGTCAGTCCCTCATTTTCAAAGAATATTTTTTTAGGAACTTAAAGAATTGCCAGAGAGATGGAGAGATATTAGGAGGTGTGATTCCTAAAGAGCTTATTTACACACACACACACACACACACACACACTTTTTTTTTTTTAACGCCGTGTGAAAAATATGAGAGAAATTCACTTAGACCAGCAATGTGCTGAGGCCCAACAAGTTTTGAAGTTTTGTTCTTGCCCCAGGCCTCCTCAATTTGGAGTGAGAATAGCTATAGAGGAAAAAGGTAAAACATCAAGTGAACACATAGAATATTTACAAGACCAGTATTTAAAGCTTAGCAGGAAAGTCTCTGAATCAAACTATTTGATTAACACAAACATTTAATTTCCTATCACCCTAAAAAGGAGAAGTTAATATGTCTCCTTTTACCCTCTAAGTATTATTCCTTTGTCCTGTGTGGAATTGACTAAGAAAAAAATCTGTCTTCCTTTTGGCAAATGCTCTGTTTTGTATAGCTGCAGCTAGCATTTCAAAACCCCCAGACAAGGAAATAGAAGTGAAAACTCAGAATAATAGGAGACAAGTTGAAAGAAAATCACAGAGTGAAGAAAGAAAAGAATACACATACTTTAAAAAGAAAGAAAGAAAGAAAAAAAAAGAGTTGAAGGAAACATTCTTTTGTCATTTTCCATATCTGGTCAGTCATCAAATTTCATTTGTTTTTCTTTACATTGATTCTCTAGCAGATCTTCCTTTCTATCCCTACCACTTTCTTTTAGACCACAGGATATATCCTTAGTTTAAAAAAAAAAAAATGAGGCCATGCTCTCTTCCTTTTGCGACTGATGATTCCAATAGCTATATGACTAGAATCCATGCCACCTAAATCTCCATCAAACACTACTGTCAATATATCACTGTTATGCTCTGCTCACAAACCATTCAGGGTTTCCTAGTTCTAGTTTAATCATAGGAAATATAACCTTCGCAGCCTGGCTCTTAGAAACCTTTAACATACGACTTCACCCTACATAGCCATAATCAGACTGCCCACCATGTTCCTTTCTCATTCTGCCTTCTGTATTCCTTTCCTTTAGAATGCCCTTCCAGCTGTGCTTTTCCTCTCTAAATTCTACCTATTCTTAAAGGTCTCATCAAGTTTCCCTTCTGTGTGAAATTTTCTGTCTCTCCCACCTTTACTTTACTCTCTCATAGCCATTTCAGTGCCTAAAGTACATTATGTGCAATTTTGGGTGACAACGCATGTGACATTGGGGAAGAAGTATGTCAAGTCTTTGGATTTGCATTGGGTTTGTATTACTAGTACTTAATGACACTGGGAAAGCCATTTACCCTTATTGAAGCTCTGTTTTCTCCTCCATAGAAGGTTGATTCTACTGTTTGACCTTAGTGGATCAGTGGAAGAATAGTCTAGGTGGAAGGATAGGTATATGGTGCTTAACACCATGCCTGATCCATAAAAAACTACTCTAGCTGTACCAGTAATTTTCTTCCTGTCCTCATAACCCCTTCTGAAAGAACCTACTCCTACCACAGCCCCAGGAGAGATAACTATCATTTTGGGGTACTTTTTGTATAGAGGTAACAGAATACCTGATTAAAAGTGATTAAATAATCCTTTTTTTTTTTTTTTTTTTAAAGCTAAATTGAAATGGAGTCTAGATGTAAAAGGTTCCAGCACTGGTATTGAGCTCAATGATATCAGGGCTCTGAATTAGCACCTCTGGGATTCTTTAGTACCATAAAGCATGACTTATCCTCAGAGTCAAGAGTATGGAAGGAAGGAGGATACTCTCTTCTTATATCTCTCTCTTATTTGGGAGTAAAATCTTTCCTAATAAACTTCCTTTTATACTCATTGTCCAGAACTGTGTTATGTATCCACTTCCAGCTCAAAGAGAATCTGGCTAAGTGTTTATCTGGCAAAGGGAAATGCATTCATAAAAATTGGCCTGGATCAGTCATGATTCATCCTCTGGGCTTGAGCACATTGCTGCTTTAAATGAGAAGTGGGTTCTTTTATCAAGGAAGAAGAGGAGATGGCTATAACATAGGTGTCAACCATGTCGGCCCTTTGGGCAACTCGAGAAACAGTAATTCCTGATTCCAGTCCCTTGGTGCCTTACATTCTATGATATACCTTTGCATCTTTCCAATAGTCTTCTTTTAGTAGATTTCTGTTTCTGGAATAAGATGAGCCCTAATTAGGCTACAGACTCACTTTAATGGTCTTAATTAATAATCACTAAAATAATAACTTTTAATATTTACTGTACAATTTTGTTTTTGAATGGTTTCATGCATGCTAGTCTCATCGCACACATAGCCTATAAATTCCATAAGGCAGAAATCAACTGTGTACTTTATTTTTCATAGTTTTTAAACCAATATTAACCATAAGGTATGCCGAGATTCCTTAATACTTGTTGAATGATTGATTAGTTGGTTGTGACTCTTTTTTAGTTAATATTTCTAACTGTTCCAGAAGTAGATAAAAATCCATCATATTAGCAAAATGCAACTCAGATTGCTCATTTTGTAAATTTAAAATCTTTTAAAGTATAGCAAATTGACAAAAGGATAAAGGGATATACTCCAATATATCATACAAAGTTATCTCTAAGAGGTAGTTCTATGGGTCTATCTTGATCATAGTAAGCGAAATCTTTCAAATTTTCCACATAAGACATGAATTACTTTCAGACTCCGAAAAGAAAAAAGTTAATTTGAAAAGAGGTGATCAAGAAAAATGAAATATATATTTGGCTATTTAGTAGATGTTTCTTAATTTCCTGCTTTTGTCTAAGGATGTGCTTGCAGATAAACTTTAGCATTAGAGACCTCAACTTTGAATATAATTGTATAATAGAAGTTTTGGATTTTGATTTCCTCTTAGCATAGAATAATATCAGTCTTATAGGAAAGTTAAACACAATTTTCAATACATATGATATCAAATTATAAGTTTCCATTAAAGAACTTAAAAATATTTCTATTTGATTTAGAATGAACATAAGACTTCTTGGCTATCTTTTAAAAATCATTGGGTTTTCTTGACATCTCTGCTCATTGTTAAAAAAAAATGCTACTTTCTTAACAGATCATTCAAATGTTTATTGGGCATTTGTGCAGTCTGACAAGTAAAGACAAAATTCCCCCAGAATCCAGTATCACAAAAGCTTTTGTTTCAAGCCACAAATTAGACAAATCTGTTTTTCCCCTAAAACTGAACATTTTACATCAAACAGCCTCAGTGTAAGTAAATATCCATCCCTTTAAAAAGCAAAATTAATATTAGAATTCTTTTTGTTTGTAAAAAGACCTAGATTCAACAGGTTCCAGATGTTGCAACTGGACCACAGATGTATCCAAAATAACAATAAAGGGAGTACATTTTTTGTTTTGATTCCAAGCAAGAAACAATTGCCACTTATGAATTCACACTAGAGCCACAAAAATTTTACTCTTGTCCTAAGTAAATAAACACTATTGTTCTAGCAAAGTGCTTCAAGACATGATGTTTATATATAAATACCACACCTTCCTATCACAGGATTGGCAGCAGATACAGATTTCTCATTTTTATAAATCTACTGCTCTTGATATTATGAGTGCTAACCAGGCTCCAATATTCATCCATGCTACATTTAGATGTGCAGAGAAAAGGTAGCTTCCTTAACTTTTCAACAGGTCCCCATGGGGCCACAAACTGTTAGGAAAAGAGTAGGATGTGAATGAGAGGGAGACAAGCTTTCATCTGTCCTGTTGATAATATTTCGGTCTCTTCTGATGTCTATATGTAGACCTCTTTGGGGGGAATGTATTCAATTTGTGTCCCAGGATCAGATTTAAGTTTACCTCCCATTTTCTCAAAAAAAAAAAAAAAAAAAAAAAAAAAGAAAGAAAAGAAAAGAAAAAAAGGCAGCTGGTAGATGGACATTTTATAAGGCCTTGTGTGGGAGAGGGAAGAAGGGCCCCTGATGCATGCCAGGCCCTCAACTAGTTCTGACTGCAGCGTCGCTGGCCAGGTTGACTCTCTTTTTCACAGCATGGAGGGATTCTGAAAGATGCTGTAGGCTGGCTGACCTAAACTCAGCCTCAAAACTCCTTCTTTGTTACCTGTCTTAACTACAGAGGCTGTTACAGCTAGGGGACCAAATGATATACTTCAGGCCAATAAGCTATAGTCAGATGCCTTTTAGTAGGAGAGCCCATGGAATAAATAAATAAACACAAGAATGTATGTTTACGAGAACTTCTTGAGTGCTGTCGACTTATTACTTCTGCTAAGACTGATTGATTTATCATATCCAAGATGTGGCAGTTTTTCTATTATTAGTCAACACAGCTATATGGAGGTAATCATAAACAGGAAAAAAGTGGTGGCTCAAACTTCTGGAGCCTCCATGACGTGGTCTGGGATTGGAGCTAACTATGTAACTCGTTGCTGGGATGGCTCTCCTGCTGTTGGCATTGCCTCCGAGTAAGGAGCAGAACAGGCAGTCAACAGAGTGCTATACCCATTGCAGAGGAGGAGGAGGCCAGTTTGCACAGGGAGCTAAGGGTCTTCTCAGAAAAAAAGTCTGAAACCCCAATCTCTACTTTCAGAGATTTCAAAGTTAGAGAAAGATGGTGGGGCAGAATGAGATGGCTTCAGCCAGGAGATGTGAACCCAATAAGAATGGAACCAAATGATCTCAAAGAAGAGCTCAATGAGGGTGAAGAGAAAGTATGGCTTGGTGACTTAGATCTCACACGAGGGTCCAAAGATTTGTAGGCTTGCAGGTTCTGATCCTGTAGTTGACTGACTTATTCTTCACTCAAATTCAGGTCCTCTCAATGTGGTGCCTCTCCCATGAGAGTATTATATACCTATACCCTGTGAACTTGGGCATGGCTGTGTGATTTGCTTTGGACAATGAAATCGAGGAAGTAATGTGTGTCACTAATTGAGGACATTTAATGACACTAAGCTCAAAACAGATACTTGGTGGCTATATGCGCTGGGGTGTCTCATTTCCAAAACTGGGTCCCACAGAAGGCTAAGGCTGTGCCACGCATTAATAGAATTCAGCGGGGGAAAAATTGATACTAGTGAATTTTTTATTAAATATCTAGAAAATATCAGACCTATAGTTATTCTTAGTCTCATGGAATAATTTATCATTAAAATTACACGGCATTATTGAGAACACTGCTACTGCAGGATAATATTGAAAATAATCTGTTGGTGCTCTTCTTCCTTCCCATCTTCCAATCTTTATGATAAATCTGTATGAGAAAACCAAATTCTATTTCTTGGGCCTTTCTCCTCTTCCTTTCCCCAACCTAGGCAGCCAGACACCAGCTACCCTCTTCTCTGGGTGGACAGAGGCACCGAAGACAAGAGAAAAAAGGTGGTATATTTGAGTCTTGAATTCAAAATACACTGGTGAAAGGTAGACAATTGCAAGGGTAGTAAAAGGCACAAAAGATTTTTAAAAACCCCATGGAATAAGGAGAAATAATACTGGGAAGGATTGGGAGGAACCATTTGAAAGGGGTGAAGCATACAAGTTAGAGACCATAAGCTCCCACCAGAACCAGCAGAGTGTGTTTCCGTTCCCAGGAGGTCCTCTAAAAGTCAAGTACAGGCCTGTCTGTGCCTCCTGTTGAGGTCCAGAGAGGACTTCTGACAGACAGTGGCCAGCACGCATGAGTGATGGTCATCTGTGCTCTGAGATTTTGTTCAAGGCCTCCTTCTGACTCACCACAACTGGCTAACATCCAGGATGCTCATGAATTTCCTGGAATGCAAGGTGGGGTGTGGACACCTTATAGAGGGTGATGGTGGTGACTCAGAGCTTGTGGAGAAAGATCTTGCCTGGAACAAACTGGGATCAAAAAAGGCCAGCTGAAAATTTCCCAGCATGTCTCTGTTCCCCAAGAATTCACCTCATGCCTGAAGTATAGATTCAGGATATCTAATATGCACTTTGCTACAAGGGTAGAATTTACCCAAGTCTGTGCTATGTCTTAAAAGTTATTTTTTTTTGTCTTAAAATTTTAATTTGACCCAAGAGAACTGAGAACATATTGTTCAGAAAAGCTTATACATGAATGTTCATAGAAGTATTATTCATAATATCCCAAAGTGGAAATAGCTCAAATGCCCATCAGCTAATGAATGGATAAACAAAATGTGTTATAGCCATCATACAAAGGAATACTATTCAGCCACGAAAAGTAATGAAATATTGATTCATACTATAGTATGGATGAACCTTGAAAACATTATGGTAAGTAAAGGATCCAGACACAAAAGACCACATGTTGTATAAATTCCAATTATAAGAAATATACAGAAAAGGTAAATCCATAGAGAAAGAAAGTAGATAAGTGGTTGCCAGGAATTGGGGAGTTGGAAAGTGAAGAGTAACTATTAATGGGAATGGGCTTTTTGTGGGGTGATAAAAATATTTTGAAATTAGTAGTTACAGTTGCATGGCTTGTGAATATACTAAAAAATGCTTTAAAAGGTTGTGACATATTTCAATGAGAATTAATTTGTAATTTAGTTTTGATTGCATGTAAAGATATTTATACTATATACACTTGTTCTTGGTGGATCTGACATTGAAAGAAGAAAGTGTTAAATAAAAAGCAGAGTCTTGAGAACTTACAAACTCTAAAACAAGCAAAAAATGAATGCTTCAAAGTGAAAATGAAATCACATACTTTGTTTTCTAAAAAAAGAAGAAAGTGAGCTATTCAGGATGAAACAATTGAGTTTTGGAGAAGCCTATTTCAGTTGTCCCCATATATAGCAAAACACACTGATCATATTGTTCTTCCTTTTCTGGAAAATGTGATTTTTAAGAGATTGCCATGCAGTTAAGACAAAACTTAGGAATAGACTATACGCTGTCCTTGATTAGCAACTTTGTTTCTGATATTAAAGCAGGCTCATGATTTTTAAAAAGTCACAAAATATTATTTTTGTAGAAAAACTTTTGTAAAGCAATTTATTTTAAAATAAAATAAATGAACTTTGTTCATTTTTAACATAAATTTTATTTTATTCTAAGAATAATAAAACATGCAAATCAGATTTTGATCATCGGTTCAATTGATCTGTGTGACCTATTTTTGCTGTCTTCACTATATAATCTAAGTGTGCATTATATCTCATGAGCCCTAATTACCATCCTGTCAAAACATTACACTTTCAACAGTGTTCTGCATTTAGGCAAGTTTGGGAAATGCTTTTATGGCATAGTACTCTGCACACCTTTACACTAGAAAGCTGTACTTAAGAATATGTTAGATTATGCTATGGGAATGAACAATCCCAAAATTTCAATTGATTATTTTTAAAAGTTTATTTTGAGCTCACATTCCACATCTAAGGTGAAGTGGCAGGAGCCTCAACTCAGTCAGCATGACAGGGGCTCTGTTTCCATATTCACTTCCACAGTTCCCTTAGAGGGCATTGCAGTGTCTTGCATGGGCAATTAAATTCACTGCCCAGAAGAACACATGTCTCTTTCACTCACATTTCATTGGCTGAAATTAGGTGACTACACCTAATTTCAAAGTGGGCAGGAACATGCAATCATACTTTGTGCCTGGAAGTAAGAGAGCCTGACCATTGAACAGTTCTAATATCTACCCACTTTCCCAGCCACTGTCCAACAGATGTTTAAAGCAAGCCCCAAATGTAATTTCCAATTTACTAGTAGTAATATTTTAAAAAGCAAAAAAGAAGCAGGTGAAATTATTTTTAATGTATTTTGTTCATACAAATTTATCTAAAATATTATCATTTCAATATTAACCATACAAATTATTGAGGGCTTTTATTGTTTTTTAGAACTAAGTCTTTGACCCCCTTTAGCTCAAGGAAGTGTGTATTTTACACTTATATTGTGCATCTCAATTCGGACTAGCTATATTTCAAGTGCTCAACACCCTCATGTGGCTAGTGGCTACCATATTGATAATGCAGCTCTAGCATTTATGGCTAGGGAACATATTCCTAAACACTACCACAAAAATGACATTTCCTTGAAGAGTTTTGCTTTACTTAAAAAAAATTAGCATGTGTATTCTAGTAAAAATGTTTTATTAGTTATTACTGCATGAAAATTGCCATGGGAGAATGGGCTGTGCGAATCCTATAGCTGTGCTTCTCGTGTATTAGCTAGAACTCCAGAAGAACTGGACCAGGATGTGGAGATTTCTTTTCCAACTCCTGGGGATATTAATTACTTGGAGGGCCTTAAGTAAGTCATATGGTCTTGCCGAGCCTCAGTTTTCTCATCTGTAAGATGGCATGTTTAGATGGGGTGATATTGAAAGTGCTTTTTTAAATCTCAAATTCTAAGATTCCAGTTAGGATGATATTATTATGACACGGGCTGGATGTTTAGTTTTGTTTTGCTTTTTAACAGAAAAATTGACTTTTTCTACAGTAGCCTGTGGAGTAACTTGCCTACCGTCTGCATAGTTAGCTCCAATGAACATGTAAACTTCACATCAGTACTGAGCAGTCATTGGCAAAAGGGGTTTTGCCAGACTCCCAACATGGGTGTCACAGACAGCCTCTAAGAACTTGTAAAGAGTTTCTTTAAGGTTAGGGATTTGAAATCAAGACCTTGTTGGCGTTGGCGCTCATAAAAGGGAGTCTCATGAATTCCCTCTTAAGGCATTACCACTGGAATCCCACTGGGTATTTCACTTCAAGGAAGGGAGAAGCCCAGCGTCTGTAACCGATTAATGATCCACAGGCTGTGTAAGAGGCCACAGTCATTATTTGAACAGTAAATGGGGAGGAGCATGAAAACTTCCTGCTTTCACTCAATGGGCAGTGAACTAGACTGGTTGAGCATGAATGCTAACGTATGAGGATGGGACCTTACTCCTGCACCTCCCGGGGGTTAGTGACTGTGGTGGTCTTATATTTCAGATGAATTTCAGCACAGGGAGAAACGGCTTGAAAGGGCCTTGGACATAGGCTCTGCACATTCCCAAGTTGCACCTGATGTGTTTTCCAGATGATGCTTCCCCCCTTTGCCTGTTCTCCTTCAGATTTCTAGAGCAGCAAGCAGTGGAAACAGAAGTGTCTTCCTGTGGTCTGCTCTGAATTCATGCACATAGCAAATTTTACTTCCTCTAATTATTCTAAATCTCTTTCAGGCAAGACAGCAGAATTAATTAGCAGGGTTTATTTACTGTTGCATGTGCACTTGGGAATCAAGGATTTAGAACCAGGTCACTAGGTAAGTGTAATTCATTACTAGTTTTCAGGGCAAAATGGTTCATTTAGCAATACTAATAATGGTTTGTTATAATATATAAATTGAATTCATATGGTATTTTCTAGTCTCTTCTAATCCATATAAAAATATACATTGGGTGTTTCTAGGAGAATCTCTGCTTTAAATTGTTGGACCCCCTTTAGCTCAAGGAGGTGGGAAATTAGGAAACTGAAAACTTCCTATTTTAATAATAGTATTTAGACTTCAGAATCTAGGCTATGATTTTGATTTTTGAAGCTTTATGCAGAGACTCCAACCTTCAACATTGTTCTTACCCATTTGTGCACAAATTCATACCCAGGTTGAGTTTCCCTTTAAGAAATGGCCTTCATGTTTTTAGATAACATGATAAAGGAGCACAAAAGAGTGCATTTCTGCTTTCCTTCCAACAGAGACATCTTATCAGTAAATTCCTACATTGCTGGATCAATTTCTGGCAAGCAGGACAAAATGAAATATGTAATGTGAGTTCAGGTGAGGTGAAGTGAGGCTATTTACTTGGAAAAAAAAACCCTGTGTTTTTGTTCAGTTAGAGCTGGGTGTTTGTTTCTGGCTCTTATGTGCCAGACAGGCCTTTTGAGTGGGCCGGTGCTGCATTGAGCACGTGATTACATGTTGACCAGTTGTCGTTCTTGCTCCGTCATTTATGGACAGCCTTATGTGGGGGATCTGTCAGGAATCATTGAAGGTGATTTAGGATTTTCTTCAGGCCTCAGACATGGGCCCACAGGACTGACCCGTCTTGGCTAAAGTGCCTCCTCAGGCTATTGTGGGCTCCTGCCCCCTCCCCACCACCTGCCTTTCCTGTCTTCTATCGCATCCCTGGTTTCAGCTACTTCCAACCTCTTACATCTGTGGCTGCCCCAAACATGTTGTGTACTTTCTCACTCCCACCCTGTCATTCTTGATGTTCTCTCTGACTGAACACTCTTTCATTTCCTTTTCACTTGCCTGCTACATGAACCTTTACTCATTCCTCAAGACCCAACCTGAATTTCTCTCCCTTTGTGAAGTGCTTCTAAAGTCCCTTGTTCCCACCTCTACCACCCTTGTCAGATATAACTGCCAACCCCTCTGAGTTTTCAAAGCACACTGGTTATTTTTCTCTCTTTAGTATAGTACTTTCCACATGGTCTTTGATGCTGCTCAGGACATGATACCCCAAAATTCAGCACCTTGATATATGGAATATTTTACACTGAAGGAATTGGAGAAACCATGAATACAAGAACTCTTTGACTTTTACTTGAAGTAGGTCATAACCCCTTACGTGAGAGGTACCCTTCCTATACCTGGAAGAAAGGAGCATCTTTATCTCTAAGGCAGAGGGATTCTAAGAGGAATCTGAACAAACAGGTCTTACTTGCCACAGTTGACTACATGTTGTCCTATCACATTTTCCAGCATTTCCCAATCTTTATCAAACCTAGCATAAAAACCAGTTCTTCCAGTCTTTATTTCCTTCTGAACTTTTCTGTGTCATATAAAACTTATGTTAAATAAATGTGTATGCTTTTCTCTTATTATTCTGTCTTTTGGTACAGAGACCTATGGAGAATGTGGAAGGGTGGAATGAAAAAGATGTTTTTCTTCTTTACAGTTTCATAATCATTTGGCCTTAACCAAGTTTCTTATGCTTCCTGGACCTCAGTTTCATCATCTGTAAAATGTGAGTAAAAATAATACCTACCTCAGAGGGCTCTTATTGAGATATGACATTTGGAAAGACTTTAACATTGTGTCTGGCACACAGTAAGAACTCAGTCAATGGCAGCTACAGTTATTATTGTTGTAATTATCATTATAATTGTTTACAGTTCTGGAGGCTATAAGTCTGAGATCATGATTGCAGCATGGCTGGATTCTGGTGAGGACTCTTCCTGGCTTGAAGACAGCTGCCTTCTTGCTATATTCTCACATGGCCCAGAGAGAGGGAAACAGCTCTTCTTACCACCCTGCCACGACCTTTTGGAGCTCCCAAGACCCATTCCTTCATCCCTAGTTCAGGAAGTCTTCCATACTCATTCTGCATTTCTATCTCTGAATCTCCTGTGCATGTGGGGTCTCTGACTCTCTCATGTATGCAGAGTTCCCATATTAATCTGTCACACGTCTTTTTGATTACTGAAGACCATCCAGAAGAACCATGAGGGTAAAGGAAATTTTGTTCCTCTCCTATTATGTCAACTTGACTGGGCTATGGGGTATCAGATACTTGGCCAACCATTATTCTGCATGAATCTGTGAGGGTGTTTCTGCATGAGAGTAACATTTGAATTGGTAGACTGAGTATGGCAGATTGCCCTCCCTAATGTGGGTGAGTCTCATCCCATCAGTTGAATAACTAAATTGAATAAAAAGGCTGAGTAAGAGAGAATTTCTTCTGCCTGACTGCTCTTGAGTTAGGATATTGATCTACTTCCGTTTTCAGACTGAAACTTATACCTTTAGCTCTCTCTCCTAGGTCTCCAGTTTACTGACTTCAGCTCTTAGAACTTGTCAGCCTTTATAATTACATGAGCCAATTCCTTTAATAAGTCATCAATCAATCTATTTATCTATATCTCCATACATCTTACTGGTTCTGCTTCTCTAGAGGACCCTGACTAATGCACTACACTTCCATGTATATCCCGTGCTGACTTTATAAAGTGTCAATTTGACAACGCTGAACTACCTTTTCCAGAATTTTCCTCCCTGTATGTTTAAGGTGGGCCACAAGATATATTTTGCTCAAGATTTGAAAGCAGTGGCCATATTGCTTTTACATGTAGGGGACAGAGTTGGGGGATTGCAGGAATCATAGGTGCAGAGGCAGCAGGCACTCATGCAGCTCACACGCTTTGTTGAATGTGCTGGCCCATCTCATTGGTGGAGCAGCAACTGAGCCTGCAGCTTTCCCACCTGCCCCTGGATCCTTCTTTGGCTTCCCTGACTAATGAGCCAAGTGCATGACTAGCTCTGTGACAAAAGACACCAGCAAGACACCTGCATTACTGAAATTGGAAGCAGTAAGAGACATTGATTCTAGTCCATATTCTTGGGTTCCAGGTTACACTCACGTGTTCTCATTTGTTTCTCAGTATACGTTAGAGTGTCTGAACCTTAGTGCTATAACCATTTAGGTCAGATAATTCTTTATTGTGGGAATAGTCTTGTGCATTATAGGATATTTAGCAGCATCCCTGGCCTCTAGTAGTACCTCATCCTCCAGTTATGACAACCCAAAATATCTCCAGACATTGCCAAATGACCTCTGGGTGTGGTGGGGCTGGTGGAGGCAAAATCGGTCCTGATTGAGAACTGCTCCTTTGTATCCATCTTCCCTTCCTGACTACTTGCTGAAGACTTCAGGTTCTAACACCAGACATAGAGCCTTTTAGAGGCTGTATAAGTAAATCTCATGATTGTGAAAGGTCAAATCCCTAAATAAATCCTTTCTTTTATATTTCTCTCATAGTGGTTCTGCTCCTCTGACCAAATCCTGACTGACCTCTCCCTTAGAATTTATTGAATCTTCCTGAGTCTTTTGGACCACTTCCCTCCTCTTCTTCATCCCGTTATAACCTCTCATCCCCACCCTATCCCTACCCTCAACCCTATCCACCTAGTGAGATAACACTACCTTTAGAAAGGGATCCTCAGGTCCTTGGGAAGTGTTCTTGGCCTAGAATATAGCCAGCCATGTGGAAATGGCAACTCTGATGTTTATGCTGCTGGGGCTTCCAAGTTGTTGGCTGAGCTGAGACAGAGCTGTGGGGTCTCTGTAGGATTCAGTAAAACTGGGGATTTTATTGCTTTGTTGAAAATCTAAACCTAGAGGGAATAGTTACAGGCTGTGTTTTTAAAACCTTCTAATATATTCTTACTATATACTTTCTTAATGTGATTTGTATAGAAGTATATTGTATATTTGAACCAATGAAAATAATGTGCTGTTCACCTAGTCCCTAGTTTTAGGAACCTAGTAGAAAGCAGTGCTTTCAGCAGCCAAATGGAAATTATCAACAGCTAGGATCAAAGCCGCTGTTTTCTAGTAGAAGGGTAAGAACCCTTGAAAAATAGGTGAGAGTAAGACTAAGCTATGATAAAATCAGTTCTATTCATTTTTTTAAGTAAATGTGATGAATCTGGCACTTTGTCTGGTGTTGAGTATCTGGTGTTCAACCAGACAGACAAGATCCCTACTCTCATGTAAGAAAAACATACATTGTACAAACTATCACATGGTCAAGTTCTGTGAAGGAACAGTATGGCATCTAAGGAGAGGCCAAATATAGAAGGCTGGGGTGGTGAGGGATGGCTTTCCTGGGGGTGTGATGGCTCTGGTGAGAAGAGATGGAAGAGACTTATGAGCAGGGACAAGAACTTGGCCCATTCAGAAAGTTACAAGAATGCTGGAGTGGTGGACAAGGAGGGGAGAGAGGCTGCAGAAGAGGGAAGGGATTAGATTACTCCAGGGCTTATAGACCAAATAAGGAATTTTGCTTTTTTTCATTAGGACAGAGTCACTGAAAGCCTCAAAGTCAAGAAGGGGCACAATCTGATTTATAATTTTAAAAGATCCTTCTGGCAGCCTTGTGGAGAATGGGTTAGAAAGAAGCAAGCATGGGAGGGGGCTACTGTGACAGAGAGGAGTTGAGAGGAGAAAAGCAGAAGCCTCAACAAGAATCATAGCAGTGGGGGTGGGGCCAAGTGAATGGGTTAAAAACATCATTATAAAGTCGGTGGGATACAACTTAGTGTTAACTTCAAGGTGAGAGATGCATAAGAGGGAGTTATGAGGAAGACTCCTGGCTTTAGCAACCCAATGGGTGGTGATGACAGAATGGACAGAATGTTTCTATTCATGTCATTCACTGCTGCCTTCACAGGTCTACACCATGAGAATTGGAAGAATTAGCATTAATGCTAAATCACTTTTAAAATGGCACTTTATATTAAGCATATAATATCAAGGATAACATTGGGGCCATTTGTTCTTTTTCTGTTGCTGGTGTTTTGGTTGGTTCTATTTAAGTGTGCATTTAACAAATCTAGTTTAGGCAATGGGCCCTGGCTGGTTTAGCTCAGTGGATTGAGCGTCGGCCTGCGAGCTAAGTGTCGCTGGTTCGATCTTCCAGTCAGGGCACATCAGAGAAGGAAAACTCTGACTCCAAAAAACCTCCGCTGCCTTGCGGCATACCTCTTCAGGGGAAAGGCTAAGGGAGTAAACCCCGACAGAAAATCCGGAGCCGGAGTCCCTAAGGCGGTTTGACGTTGTAGTCAACACCGGCAACTCCTGCGGCGCACCTGAAGCCAAGCTGTATTGACTCCGTCTTTCCCTTGGACCCTTCAGCTGCGAAGAGAGGGGGGGTCTGCTGCATGGGCAACAGCAGACCCTCCATATTACCCTGCCCAGGCTCTGTAGCTTCAGCGTCATCGCACTTGATTCAACACGGGAGGAGACAGATACCATGTCACTCCCGAGTCGGACTGCACAACCATTTTCGGCGGTGCAGATAGACTCTTAAGAAGCTACACCATCGTCTCTCGAGACGGACGGCTGCCGACGAGTTTAGGCAATATCTGTGAGTTGCAGTTTTTCAGTACTATTCTAAAGATGGACTTTAGTAAAACTCAGTTTTAAAAATTGGACTCCTGACATGTGAGCTTCAGGTAAGGTTGGTTCCAGGAGATACATACAGTACAGTAGCATTTGACATATTCAGGGCTCCTCTTCATGGTGGGCCTCTGCCACATGCTTGCTCCCACTGGGTATCCATTTCTTCTAATCCAAAGATTGAAAGAGGAAGATTTCCCAGAGAAAACTGTAAGCAAAAAGAGCAGAGCCCCCTGATGGACCTTTCAACTGCAGAAGCGAAAGCAAAGTCATTGTCAAGTGCTCCACAGAGGTGCTACAATTACTGAAAAAGGTAAACATGTACACGTAATTTTTTTGGTACCATTTTGTGCAATTTTGTAAAGTGATTCAATAGCAAAGAGTTTGTACCACAGAATTGGACCCATTTACCAAATGTTTATGCTCACTGTACTGGTGGTAAAAAAATACCACTGGAGAAGAATAAAGAGGAGGACACAAGCTGGAACACAGAGGCAGAGTCTGATTGACAACAACTCTCTTCATTTCTGGAGTTGGAGTAAGGAGCAAAGAACCCAAATTCTACACTAGCGTTTCCCAAAGTTTAACCACAGATCACCTGTATCAGACTCATTCCTTGGTGCTTCTTAAAAATGTCATTGTGTTAATTGGGTCCTTTGCAAAGCAGAACCTAAGATGGAATTGGGAGTGCAAGAGGTTTATTGGGTAGCAACACCTATGACAGATAGAAAAGGGAGGAAGCAGTCTTGGGCACAGAAAAGCTTTACACCAGAATGCTCATCTGATACCCATGAAAGAAGAGCAAGAGGGAAGGAACCGAGATTGGGCAGGGAGTGCTCAGAGCATGAGGAAGATCTGACAGTCTCAGCCAACCCACTGGGGAGTTTCAGAGCAAAGATTGCCCAGCAGAGCCCCACACTGGGCAGAAATGGCCTTGCTTTAGTACCCCTGCCATGCTTCATTAGTGGTTGAGAGAGGTGAGGGGCTCTGGCTCAAAAACTGGGGTGGATCCTGCAGATGCTAACAACCAGAAGTTGTCAGCTGACTGTGCTCCTCACAGCTCAGAAGGAAGTCCTTTCTTGGAAGGAGATGGAGCTCCTCTCCTCTATGGCTGCCATAACCACTTTCCTCAGCCCACGCCTGCACCTCCTGCAGCAGATTCTGGTGGTGCGTCCCTAGAACCTGTACTTCAGCAAGCTTGCCAGGTTCTGAGGTTTGAGAGCATCTCTGAATTTGCATATATCCCATCAGGTATGGTGTCCCTTGATGTCACAGTTCACCTGAAGATTCACCTAGACCTATATGTGTCAGGAATGCTTTTGGCTGAGAAGAACAGAGCACTTGATAAGCAGAGACTTAAGCAAAAAATATATTTAATGTTTCACAAAGCAGGAAGTCTGAAAATAGGTCATCCCAGGATTTGGTCCGAAGGTTCAATAGTCATCAAAGACTCAGGCTCTTTGTGTCTTTCTGCTCTGCCCTCCTCAAGGTGACAGTTTGCTTTCTTAAGTTTGTCAGCTCATCATCACAAATTGCAGCCACAGTTCCAAACATTATATCTTCCAACATTTGGAGATTCAAACAGGAAAGAAAAGGTTGAAAAGAGCTCTTATCTTAGCAGAGAGGAGAGTCTCCCAGTTGTGCTCCAACTGACTTCCTCATGTTTCATAGGAGAACATGACTGAAAACATGAGTTTCTAAGAATTCAGCATAACTGGCTTAGACCCACTGTAGTTCAACTCCTAGAGCTAGGGGCAATGCCATCGCAACCAAAACCAGATCTATATTAGCAAGAAATGCATCCTACCTAGAGTGCGCAGAAAGGAACACAGTCCTGCCAATGTCTTCACTTTAGCCTCATTAGAGCCAAGTCAGATTTCTGACACACAAAACTGTATGATAATCAATTTGTGTTAAGCCATTAAGTTTGTGGTAATTTGCTACAGTAACAGTAGAACAATGATACACGATACTGGAGGGAAGGATCTAGAAATTCAGACAGTGTACTCGAGTTTAGGTCAAGGATATGGAATGGGTGGGAGTCTGAGGTGAGGTAGTCAACTAGATTGTTGGAAGAACACACCTCATAGGATTAGACAGTTTAAAACCTTTTTTTTTTTTTTTCATGTTTTCTATATCTAGGTCAAAACTCTGTGGCAAAATGTGAATGTATTAGAGTTCTTGTTTGTTTGTTTTTTGCTAGCAGGCATACCCAACAGAAATGTTGTCCCTTGTCTAACTGCAGCTGATCTTTATTAGTGTTTACTGCTCACTGATATAAACTGTGCTACTCAGAATTGGATTAGGGAGAGATCTGGTCTGTATTAAAATGTAATAAATGAGCATGGCTTACATTTCCTCACACCCTCCCTTCTCCACACACACATCAAATTTCTCTGGAAATGAAATGCAAAATAAAACGAGGAAGGATTCTGTTCTTCATTAACATGTAATTATAAATGCTGGGGCTCCCCTGCTGGGTAAAGTAAAGCCCATAGCATGGGTGGGAATGCTTGAGGGCGGGACAGCTTTGTAGCTGTTAACTACAGATGAATTATTACTTTCGCATCTTTATGGAGATATGAATAAAAATGAGGACTTAATAAGATCTGTACCCTCTTTTAGAACCCTAATGGTACAAGGAAAGCAAGTGGGCAGGCCAGTTCCTACTGCAAGAATAAAACCTAATAGTCTAGTCCCATTTGGTACCCCTGGCCTCACTGGCTTTTTATTTTTTATTTTTAATAGATAAGAAATTTAATAAGTAACTTCTAACTCAGCTTTATTCCCTATCTTAAACCATTTAGTTTTTTGTATAAAAGTAGCAAAAGTGGTACATATGATCTTGATTTACCTCAATTTATTTTAAAGGTATTTGAAGTCTCAGCACTGGAAGGAGAGAGAGGCTACCCAGCGTACTGCTTAGGTCCCAGCACCAGGCAGACCCAGCGTATGAGGCCAGCTGTGAGGCAAGGCTGTGCTCTCAGAGGTTCCGTTTCTTTATCTGCCACACAGGATTATTATGAGGACTTGATGAGGTTATTGATGAAAACAAAACCAAACAACAACAGCAACAACAACAAAAACTGAGTGCTTGCACAGTGCCTGGTACATTGCTTAAGGGAGGGAGATTACTGTTCTCATCATCTTTCTTCTTGGAAGTGAAATATGGAAACGAGACAAGATCTGTGTCCCGCATTCCATCTTCTTTTCTCCCAACCCTGGACTTCTTGGATTTAATTTAAAACTTTGCATTTGATCTAAAATTTGACGATCAACAAGTTACTTCTTTCTATAATACTTTCAAAAATTCTAAATAAAAGAAATACTAACTGGTATTCCTATTAATTCATATAATGATGAATGAGATATTTGAAAGGGTACTTTGGTAATAAGATATATTTTGTCTTCAATGAGCTTATAAAAAGTCTTTAAGGATGGAGCTACACTTTCCAATATGGTAGTCACTAGCCATGTATGGCTATTTAAATTTAAATTTAAAATGAAATATAATTTAAAATTCAGTTTCCTCATTGTGCTAGCCACATTTCAAGTACTCACAACCGCATGTGGCTACTGGCTACCACAATGGACAATGAGCATATAGAACATTTCCATCACTATTCTCTTATGTTCATACTAACTGGCTTAAACTGGTGTTCAATATACACAGGATAGAAAGTAAAAGGGATTGGGACACAGTGTTGAAAACGAGGTGGGAAGGGAAGGAAGAGAAATTTTTTCAATTTTGTTAATTTGTGAAGGCTAGTCTGGCATTTTGCTGTAATAAGAACACTATAAACACTGAAGAATATTGCCCATAAATTGTGGAGGGTATGAAAGAAAGAAATATTTAAAGCTATTGAAAATTTTAACGATGTGCTTCATTTTGCATAACAGAAATTTACTCATTCATCACCTCTTTACTGAGTGCCTCCCAAGTGCCATGTGCCAGGTAAATGAGCCATGTGAATATCTGGGGGAAAGGTGTTCTGGGGAAAAAAGTAGATCAGGATAGGAAGGATCAGGAGTATGGAGGTGGGGAATATACTGAAGAGAGAAGGAAGGATTAAATAGATTGATCAGTTAAGTCACCCCTTAGAGGGGGAGATTTGAACAAGACTTAAAGGAGGTGAAGGAGTGAGCCATGTGGGTATGTAGAGGAGGAGTACCAGTAAGGGCATTGGTCTTTAGGTACATTCAAGGTATAGCAAGAAGGCCGATGTGACTAGAGCAGAGAGAGCAAAGAGGAGAGTGAAGGGACATTACCAGACTGAAGAGGTCTGTCTGCACACATCAAAGCCCAATGAGACAGAAATAGGAGTTTGCAGCCAAGAAAGTAAGGGCTTGTTAGGGAAATGGCACTGTCCCCGAGTCACAGGTAGCTAGCTCATGCTCAGAGATGTAGCCCCCTGAGGGCGTCTAGGTGATGGGTTACCTAGGGGAAAAATCATTAATCACGGTGACTAAGGGAATTAGGGTTGGGGTCTTTACTGATTGGTCAGCACTAGGGTAAGGGGTAGTTGATCAGTGCATCTGGTCCTGACATCAGCCATGGGGTTGCTTTGTCTGGTTTAGCAAGGATGCAGTCTTTGGGGTCTTTCTGGAGCAGAAACACAACTGAAACCTAGATATTATCTCTAGTTTGACTGAAACTTTGTCTCTGTGCTCAACAGATCCAAGGCTGCATGTTGACCAGATCCTCATTGTCCTGAGGGCTTAATGATTAAACAAGGGAGAGGGAGATGGATGAGTCAGGGTGCTAGGTGAGGTCAGTTTGAATTGAAAAAAAAATCAAAATAAAAGAGTAGGTTAAAGAAAATAAGCTTCTTGTGTGGTTACAGCGATGAGGTCTGAGAGGTAATGGGGAAGGAGGAGCAGATGAAGGATCGTTTTACGGGGCATTGTTATTACTTTGTTTTTTTACTTGATCATCAGATAGTTTTTTAAGCAAGACAGACTGATCTGACTTACATTTTAAAAAAGAGTCTTCTGGATTCTGAATTGAGAGACTAGTGGCTTAGACCAGGGTGGTAATAAGACAGTTGGTGAGAAGCGATGGGTTCTGGATCCATTTTGGTAGAGCCCACATGATGTGTTAGCAGACTGGATGTATAGTGTGATAGAAATACAGTATTCAAGATGACTCATAAATTTTTGGCTTGAGTAACTTCAAAGATGGAGTTGCCATCAGCTGAGATGCAGGAGACTGTAGGTAGAACAAGGTTTTCCTTTTTTGGTGGGACCGGGGAGGATGAATTAAAAAAGTGTGATATTGGGCATGTTGAGTGTGAGATGTCTTTAACTAGAAAGGTGATTGAATATAAGAGTGTGGCAGTCTCTCCAGAAATTAAGCGTTTGGACATAGAATAATACAGAATTGGACAGACTAGTAATTAGTATATAAAGAAACCATCCAAACATGTACATGTCATCAACCACAGAATTATCAATATCATTCATAAATAAACCTGGTTATATATGAGTTGTCCTTTCCCCAATGTATTTGTAATTTGCTTGACAGAGAGTGGAAACAATAATACAGACTTATGTGCCCTGTTTTAATGTGAATCCTGAATTTTATTATTAAGATCTGCTTAAAGCGATGTATACATGTGTTGGCATTAAACAACAGCTATATCCGACTTGTTCAGTACAATAGCCACGAGTCAAGTGCTACTCAAAAGAACACTTGGCGTGTGACTAGTTCAAATTGGGATGTGCTGTACTTGTAAAATACATATCCGAGTTCAATGATTTAATATGAAAAAATGCAGAATAACTCATCAGTAAATTTCAAAATATTGATTACATGTTGAAATTATCTTTAGGCTATTTTGGGTTAAAAAAATGCTGTGGATGAAAAAGGGGCCACTTACTAAACCTGGCAAGCTCAGGGTAGGATTGCGTGGTGGCTTCACAAACTCAGAGACGGGAGAACCACAGAGGATGTTCTGAAGTTAAAACTTTTTAAGTAAAAGCAGTTCATGGTGGGTAGTCATGTCTTGGACTGGTATTTTTCCCTAACAAAGATCAGCCTTTACCTTAACTGAGACTGGTGTGTTGTCTTTTTTTTTCTCCCTTGAATCTATGATAACATACCTGATAACAGTAACTTTGAAATATCAAAGTCAGTTCCTTTTATCCAGACCTCTCAAAGTACAACCACTGCACCAGAACAGAGACCACAAATCACCTCATTGTTGTTATCAGCACATTAATTGTTAACTGTTAACTATTTTATACCCACCTATGTAAAAGTATGTGTCTGTTTGTTTTACTTTTTAACTAATCCCAGAGATTCCCCTCCTTTGTTACCTCCCACCTCCCTAATCCATCACCAATGAATTTCATGTAACCCCCCCTGACACCTCCTCCTTTGATTGTAATGTATAAAATAAGGTGCAAAACTGCCATTCTCTGGAGCATTTTCTCAGTCTGTTGAGGTTTTGCTTCCCAGCAATTGTCATCAGTTTGGCTCAAAAAAACTCATAAAAATTATTACAGGTTTCGACATTTCTTATGCTGACAGTGCATTATTAACATTATGCACCTATTGCTCACTGATTGCTTTTTATCATTTAGAATGTTACTAGAAAATTTAACATTACAAATGCTATGTGCCTTATATTTCTATTGGATGATGCTGACATAAAGTGCATCTCTGAGGCTTAAATTTTTGTAAACAAATGGCTTTTCTTAGGAAGAAAGTAGTTTGTAACATTCTCTCCCATTGATTATTTCATTGTGAAGAAGAGGATCCAGAAATCATTAGTGACACAGGCTGTGTCCCCGAGGAGGCTTTCCCATTGTAGCAGGAGGCTTGGTAACCTGTCCTAAAACAGGAGCCATATCACAAGTCTTTAGGTTGGTAGTGTCTCTGTACCCCGCTCCCCCCTCCCCACCAGATTAAAAGTGGTAATTATGTCCACATTGTCTGACTAAATGCTGCTGGTAAGTGACATAAAAGCTGGTTTCAGGCAACTCTTTTCTCCCTGAAAATATAATAAAGGTTGGGGCTGAGCCCCAACAGCTCTCCCATGTGGCTTGACACCTCCATGGCAGCTACCACTTGCAAGATAAGAGGGAAGAATGATTCTGAGAACCCCTGGGAAGTATGTGTGTGGGGGACCCCTGCTGTTCTTGAAAAGGCATTCTAAGGAAAGGCTTCACAGAGAGTCAGTTGCTATAACGTAAGACCTTTCCTTTAACTCACAATATTCCATGGTAGGCTTATTTTTTCTTAGAATGGAACAAAGCAGTGTGTGAAAAATTGTATACTGTTCCTGTGGTGTCTTTGAAAAGCAAGTTTATAAATTCTAATATGCATTCCTATTAGTCAGGAGGCTCAAAGAGAAGAGGGTGTCAATAAAAATCATCCACTAAGACAGATGACAGTTATTGAAACGGGGAGAAAAGGCATTGTGGCAACAGAGTGTTGTGGGTTCAGGAAAGATGACGTGAATTTACAGAAAGAAAAAGCTCCACGCCCCCACCCCGTGAAGTTCCTGAATCAGGCTGTCGGGTCCTTTCACGCTTTTGCTTCCCTGTGGCTTGAGCCTTTCATTCTCCGAGGGAATCAAGGGAAGATTTCTGCCGGAAAGACCAGGCCCTGTTAGTTTAAGGATTTACCTCATTTGCTCTCTGTGTGCGCCTAATACTCTTTATTTTTAAATCAGATTTTTAAAGTACATCAGCTACTTTTACCCCAGCATGCTGTATGGTTAAGAGCCTGGGTTTTAGAACCACACAAAGCCTGGCGTCTAACCTGGGTCTGTTATTTCCTAGCTGTGTGACCTCAGGGAGCTGCGTAATCTCTGAGCCCCTCTTCCTTGTCTATAACTGAGACCACCGGTAGTCTCTGCCCGGAGGGTTGCTGTGGTCAGGAAGAGAGAGTGTATATGTGCTGGGCTCAGCGGCTGGCACATTGGAAGTGCTCAGAAAGGTTAGCTGTTTTTATACTTATTATAATAAAAATTAGGTACAATTTTAGGGAACAAACTATAAAATAAGCATGTCTGTAGTTCACAGATAATTAGAATTGTACAGTACTCCATCTGTCTTATTTTGGCATCAGGCATTACAGTCTATACCAGGTACTTGGCTAATAGGCATGGGTACCAACTAACTCGTCATTTCTTAGGTGTGAATAACGAAGGATCAGGACAGTATGCTCCTTAATTCTCTCTCTTTCTTTTTTCTTTATTCAAATAGTCAAGAATTAATATAATCAGTAATTTCCAACATTTGTATACAGTGTAAAATGTAGCTGGATGCTGCCTGCTGGACTTGAAAAGCAAGCTCCCTACAGAACCGGGGGTGAGGGAGAGTTGTAGTTGTGTCCACGTGGGATAAGGACTCCTCAGTTTCCTCCTGTGTAAAAGGACTTCCCTGGACTTTTACGGGGATTAAAGAGTTATACATCTTAGCTTACTAGTGGCATATGTTATCCATTACTCTTGATACTCTTGCTATTGGAAATCCTTGGCTGATTATAACTGGTGCTTTCCAGAGTCATGGGCTGCATAGACTCAAGTCTCTAGTCCTGACATGACCCCAAATCATTCATGGGACCTTGGGTCTGAAGATTTCATAAAATCTCTGCCTATCTCCAGACCCCCAGAATGTTTGCTTTTATGCCAGGGACCCCCAAGCCCCCAGAGGCAAAGCTGTTTCACAGCCGGTGTCCACCAAACTCAGGCCTACAGCACAGTGGAGTTGGTTACTGTTTGCCCATTAAAATTTTTGCTCTGACTTTCTAGGGATCTTCCTGTTGCTATACAATATTTTAGCAGAAAGATTGCAGTATAATACATTGGAACAAAGCCAAGTTGTTCCTGTCTGCTCTAGTGGGAGGAGAGCAGGCTGAGAATAGGAGTAAAGTGAGGGGCTAAGAGACCCTTGGGTCGCTTAGTAGACAGTGTGATGATTGGGTCTCAGGAGAGCGGAAGAGCATGCTCCCTGGGATCCAAAGTGAAAGCCTTCCACTTTCCAGACCCTAGGAGCTGCAAATTGAAATGGTTGAGTTTGAGATCAGGCTGCTCCTGGGGCTTGTCCATTTCATTCTAAATCTAGCACCTGCTCCCTCCCTTCCTCATGAGGGCACTGTGGGTGCCAAGAGAAGAAGGGGAGGTTGCAGTCAGGAGAGGAGAGAAGACAGATGTGGGAATAATGGGCACTGCTGGCAGTTCCATGGGGATAGAGAGGTTAAGGGGTTGGGGTGGGGCAGAGAACAAAGTAAGGAGAAGCAAAACGGATTGGATTAACAACTATTTATTGAGGTATTTGTTGGAGGAAGTAATAAACAAAGCACTTCCTATGTATTTTCTCACTCCGTTTGGGGGCCAGTGCACAATTATCCCCATCATGCAGGTGAATAAAAAGAGCTACAGCAAGCTTAAGGCACTTGTCCAGAGTCTCAGGTTCACTAGGTTGGAGAGCTAGGATTCAAACGAAGCCAGGCAGTCTCCAAAACCACAGTGAGCTCCCTCCCACCAGCCCCTAGCCTCCAACCCCAGTAGAGAATTGAAAATATGTCCGTTCACAGCTAACAATGGGTGGACTAGGCTAGGGAGAGAGGAGCATGTATCTACTTTGGCAGGGAAAGTTGACTTAGAGGAGAGTAGATGCTTAGCTCTCCCTCTAAGAAATAAAGGCTCCCTCAAACCCCTTGAGAGGCACCTGCTAGCAGATAAGGAGACATGGGAGCAGGGGGTAGAAAATTCCCTAGGTTCCTGAATCCAGACACTGGGCAGTGATTGCAGCTTATTCAGTGCAAATCCTCATGATGAGTCCTGTGAAAACAAGCCCATCACAGCCAGATTGCCTCGTGAAGGAAATGAGTTTCCTGAAGGTATAAGCTATACACATGATCACTCATCAGAAAAAAAGTCAGATCAAGCATCATTGGCATTAAACGGAGGGAGAAGTTACCGTACTTAGATGGGTTTACAAGGGAAAACTTCCCAGATGAGGTGGGAGCTGAAGAATGGGTGGGATCTTTGACTGAAGGAACTGGCAGGCTTTCCAGGCGGAGAAAGTATTGGCGTGTGTGTGAAGAGCACTATGAGCAATTTGGTTTGGTTTGACCATCATTGAGGCAGATAAGTGGGGGAAAATGGCAGAGAGATAGGTTAGAGTAAAACTGGAGGATCTTGAAAGCTACTTTATTCTGAGGCAATGGAGACTCACTAACAATGGTTGAACAAGGGGATGATGCTATGGTAAGTGGGATGGATAAGGATTTCTTAAGGTGACAGAAAGTGAAAACCATAAAGGATGTAACTGATGGAATTAATGACCCCCAAATTAAAGATTTCTAATACCATGAACTAAGTTGATAGGCTATAGATTGGAGATGACAAAGTGGATAACTGACAAAGAAGTATTTAAAATACACAGATAACTCCTGCAGATCAGATAAATAAAAAAGAGGAGGATATTGTAAATAAGAAAGAAAAGGAAATTGTAGCAGACCCTGCTCACATCCCTCAGCCCACCTCTGTATTCACCTGAGCTGTGGTGGACGGTAGGTCCCTTGCATTGCACAGCTGCCCACCTCAGTGTGAAAACCCCTTTCTTTCTTGGCCTGAATGTTCTCTTAGGTCCTATGGGAACATGCTCAATTTAGGTGCAGTGAAAACTGGAAGGGCTGGTGGTTGGATCTCTGCAGGGGCAGCCTCAACCATTGAGGACTTGTGGGTAGCGTATAAATAGCCCTGCTTCCCCATTTCTTGGTGGGTCAATCCTGAGGCTTGTTCACACGATTCTTCAGAGGGTTCCCAGAAGGACTAAGCCACAGTTGCCCAGCAGCAACCTGCTTATAACTCACCCTTTATTGGATTTTTCCCTTCCTCGTCTCACTATTTTTACTCCCTGACTTGTGCTTCTGAATAAACGCCTGCATGCAAGTCTTTGTCTGAGGATCCGCTTTCCAGGGAACACAAATTAGCAGTTACAAACAAATCTTTCTGAGAAGGGGAAATAGGAAAGGCTAACAAATGTGGGAAGAGATGTTCAACTTCAGTAATCAAAGAAATGAAAACTATATAGGGAACTACCACTTTAGCCCCCTTCCCCAAAGTTTGGCAAAAATTAAAAATACGAATTTTATAAAAGACTTGTGAGAATGTAGAGAAGTAGAAACCCTATATACCACTAGTGCAGCCATTCAGGAGAGTAATTCAGAGTGTGTAGTGGATTTACATATATGCACACCCTACAGTCTTACAAATCTGTGTACATGCCCCATGCAAACTCCCACACATATCCAGTCTTGCCTGGTCTTCAGTGCTCCTAGGAATCCTACCATATTTCATAAATCCATGTCTTTCCTTTTAAACTTCCCTCCTCTAATAGCTTCTCTTTCTTCTTCACATTCAGCTGACAACGTCACGTCTTACTGAACTGAGAATATGGAAGCAAAGAGAAAGATGTTTCCATTGTCAAATCTACCAGTCCATCAGAAAATGTGCCCAGATCCTCTGCCTTCCTTCCCCATGCTAACTCCTCCCATCTCTCTCACCTCCTAAGGAACCTTGCTCCTGGCTTGTCCTTTCTCCTGAATTATGATTTTTCCCTCCCTGTTAGATCATTCACATCAGCATGCTGTTGTAGTCCTCATACAGGTAGAGGAGGAAGAAGGAGAAGAGAGGAGGGAGGAGGAGAAAGGAAGAACAAAGGAAAGAAAACTTCCCCCTTTTATACAGCATGCAGCAAAAGTAGGTTTACAGTTGTGAGTATGCAACTCTGTTTATTGTATTATTATTTATGAACTATTATATTTTTCATATGAACAACTGTAAACCTACTTGCCCCATCCTGTACCTGCCCCTCTTTTTTTTTTCTTCTCCATTTTATGATCTTACAGCAAAATTTCTCCTAAGAATTGTCTATAATTCTCAGTCTTTCCTTGACCAGGCCCATCAATATCATTTGACACAATGGCTGATTTCCTCCTTCTTGAAATCCTTTCCTCACTGCTCTAGGGACATTTGTCTTTGGCTTGATTTTTCTGTCTCTTGTCCTTTACTTCTCATTTTCCTTTGCTGGTTCCTCATAGCTTTTCCAGACCTTCAGCCTGTTCTCTTCTACTCCCTAGGTAATCTTGGCTTTAAGGATCATATATACCAGAATGACTTCCCAAAGTTGTCTCTAGCGCAGACCTTGATCCCAAACTCCAGAGATCAACTACCTACTTGACAGCTCCCCTTGGATGTCTAATAAGCATTTCAGACTAATAATGTCAACATCAAACTATTAATCTAACTCTGAAACCTGTTTCACCCTTGACATTTTTCTCTTAGTACACAGTAACTCCATCCTTCCAGCTGCCAAAGTTAGAACTCTTGGGGTCACTCTTGATTCTTCTCATTTTCACACACTTCACTTATTCCATTTGCAAATATTACTGGCCCTACCTTCAAAATATGCTGTGGTATGTCTACCCCCTCTCCCTGTCTCCGCTACTACCACCCCAGCACATCATCTCTGCCCAGGACCAATGCAGTGACCTCCTCACTGGACTCTCCCTCTCACCTTTATTCTGCTACAGTCTGTTCTCCAGTCACTGCCAGGGTTATCTTTTTTAAAAAGTAAGTCAGATCTTGATATTTTTTTCCTCCTTAAAAATCCTTCCCACTTCACTCAAAATGGAAGCTTAAATCCTTACCTTGGGGCACAGGATTCCGTCCAATTTGGCTCCAGCCTACCCTTATCATCTCATCTGTCACCATCCTCCCCTCACTCATCTGTTTTAGCCCTACCTAGTGCTATTCCTGGAGTATGTCTTGTACATTCTCACCTTGAGGACTTTGCACTTGCTGTTCCCTGAGCCTGGATTGCTCTTTGTCCACATATCAGCATGGCCTACTTTCTCACTTTATTCAAGTCTCTATCAAGTGTCACCACATTCATGGTGAGGCCTTTTCTGACCACTGTATCTGAAACAGTGCCCTTCATTGCTCTCTGTTCTTTTATCCTGATTTATTTTCTTCTTTGCACTTATAACCTAGAATTATATATTTGTCTGTTTATTATCTCACTTTACTAAAATAAGGAAAGGGGTCTGTTTTGTCTATTTTTGTTCATGCCATATGCCTAGCACCTAGTAGTAAACACCTGATAACTACTTGTTGAATAAAGGCATAGAATTGGGAACTAAACAAAGATTTTCATTCCAGGATTTTTCATAGAAAAAAAACCTTGAAACAGTCTCAATTCCTTTCCATGAGAATGGAGAAATAAAATGCAGTCTAAATGAAAAGAATAAACTGTTATTTAGCTGTTACAAGGAATAAACTAGATTCATATAAACATACATGCATATATCAAAATGGGTAGATCTTAAGAAGAAAAAGTTCAGGTGGAAAAATAACAAGCAGAATAAGATATAAAGTACAATACTGGCTGGATACTGGGAATCAGAATGGAGGATAGGAAATAATTTTTAAATAAAACAAATATGTAATAAAATGCAATAGGTAAAATAAAGGTTCTTCCATGGGTCGATGGTGATACTGCGTTATAAACTGAGGAATTTCTTCAGCTGATTTGCTTAACTGAAGAATATGGGTTAGGGTTCCTAAGAGCTGTTGGTGAGACCACAGGGACCTGCTCAGAACAGGAAAGACCTGTGGAAGCAGTGGGACTTTTACTTAACATGAAGGGTGGAAATGATAGGAATAGAAAGCCAGCAGTAGGAGGACAGTCTAGTGGGACAGAAAGACATGAGCAAAATTTGAGAAGTAGAAAATCTGAAAATGTAGGAATGAAATCAGTCAGCCTCAGCAGATGGTTTATGGGGTTGGGGAAGGTGTAGAATACAAAAAGATAAAATAAAAAGTAGTGAAGTCAGATGGTAGAATGCCTTGGATAGGCTAAGGAGTTTGAAGTTTATTCTAACACTAATGATAATAATATCTGACACATTGATACTTACTGTTGTCAGAAACTTTTATAAGTGCTTTATGTTTTATTCCATTTAAATGTCACAGCAACTCTGGAGCACCTCTCTTTCACTACATGCTGCCCAATTAATGATTCATTCAACAAAGCCAATTAGATCTTTAAAAAATAAAAAATAAGTTCCACAGCAACTCTATAACATGGGTTGTAATATTACCCTTATTATATCAGTGAGAGAAATAAGACAAAGGAATATCAAGTAACTTGCTCAATGTCACGCAACTGTTAGTGTGGAAGCCAGGATTTGACTTCAGTCATTCAGATTCCAAAAGTCCCATTCAACCACTGCACTAAAGTTTCTCCATTGAGCCATAGCGATCTATTAAAGGTTTCTGAGTGGAATCGCAAAATAATGGATATGGGATTTTGGCAAGGTGGGTTTACCAGAAGTGTGCTGAATGGAAGCAGGCAGCCTGTGAGGTGTGTGTGTGTGTGTGTGTTGGGGGGGAGGGGGGGCAGCGCGTAACGTCAGTGTGAGTTACTATTAACATGCTGTCAGGGAGATGGGGCAGGAAGGGACTGATGAGGTGGCCAATTGGTCAGTCTATAAGTTTGTATTGTGGCCCTATTCTGTGTTAGGAATTGCACTAGGTTCTGGGATCAGTGTGGTGAAAGATATGGCCATAGGTAATTAACTAATAATAAGTGTGCGAATGACTGCCAGGTAAAAGGAATGTAGGGGCCCAACTTGAAACAGGATTGAGGAGTGTTCTTTGTATGTAAGTACAGCTCTTTTTACTGAAATCAAAAATATGCATGAAGTAGTCAATGTTTCATAAACTTGAAAAATAATTTTATTTTATATTCATATATTTATTGGTGATGAGCAAAATTAAAAAATAATAATTGTTTCAGAATTTTTCTCCATAACCTAAACATGTAATATTTGCCCTTAAAACACAGATGCCCTTTTTAAGTCCATCTTTGAGAAAGCAAAAGAGGTGATTTAATGGTCATCTAATTGACAGCTGTAACTAGAATTCACAGAGATAATCTGGTCCTGTGATGAGCAATTATATAGGTCTGTGTTTGTGGATAATGAATGTGTTATCTTCAAGTAGCTCTTAGAATTCAGAATGGATAGATATTTTAGCTGGAAGATCAAAGGTCCAAATCAAGAAAATCCATCCCCAGGCAGAGGTTGCCCAAAGGTGTAGCAGCTTTTATGAATATGCATTTATTCACATGAAATACATTTTATTTGCCCTACATAGTAGGTTATTTGAATCCCTCAGACATCCTTTTATTTATAAAATGTAAATGCACTGCTATCAAAATGACTATCATATGTGATACCTATGCAGACACTTATTGTCTGTTTTTTAATGCAGGGATGCTTATGAAATAGATGTCTTCTTAGAAAGTTGTGCTTAAGCAGCCTGTTAGTGATGAGAATCAATTTTTTTAGCCATCATCTTCTCTCCCCAGGATATTACACAATCTCTCCCTGGTTCTTCTAGTTCCCCTTCCTTGTCCCATCCAGAATGAGCTTTCAACAAGTAGATTTGATTATATCACCCACCCACCTTACTATCTTTTATGGGCCTCTCATTGACTCTAGTCATTACCTGGGAGGCCCTCCTGATCTAGCTGCTGCCTCCTACTACTGGGTACTGCTTTATCACTCTGTACTCAACCGCAATGTTCTCTTAAGTCATCCACGCTTCCTTCCACCTCAGTGCTTTTACACATGTTGCCTTCTTCCTGAAATGGTTGTTCACCCTATCCCCCAGTTCTCTCTTCCTCTCTCGCCTTTTAGTTCTCAGCTCAAAGATCACTTCATTCATATATATGTCACCTCCTATGTGCCAGGTAGTCTTCTGGATGAAAGAGAAAAGGTTTCTTTCTTCATGAGCTGATATTCTAGTAAGGGGCGGCACAAATTAAACAAATGTGAAAATATGCAATATGTCATAAGGCTAGATATGTTAAGAAGAAAAATAGAGCATAGTAACTAAGGGGAAGTCAAGGTGGGGATGGGATTGTTCTTTTAGACTGGTGGAAAAGGATGGTGTCTCTGCTCAGGGGACATTTGAGGAAGTGAGGGAGTGGACAGCAGGCACGAAGGCCCTGGAAGTAGGAGTGCTCTTGGCTTGTTCAAGGAACAGCAAAGAAGCCACTGTGACTGGGGCACGGTGAACAGCAAGAAGGACAGTGAAGGAGATGAGGTCTTCATGGTGACAGGAAATGGCCACAGATCAGGGAGGACCTTGTAGGCCATGGCAGGGACCCTAGATTCCCCCCAAATGATAAGATGAGCTACTGCAGCTGTCCTAGCAGACAAGTAACATGATTTGACTTTTGTTTTTGAAGGATCCCTGGCATCTTAGTGGAAAATAGACAACAGTAGAAGCTGGGAGCTGGTGAGGAGCCTACAGGATACATAGAGGTGAGAGGTGATGGTAAGTGGGACAGAGGTGGTGGGGGTGCAGAAAAATGAGAATATTCTAGATGTATCTCAAAGGTAGAGCAAACAGCCTTCTCTGAACCCCTCCCCTAAACTAAGTCAGATTCCTTTGTTATATTTTCTCATTGAATCATTGACTTGGCATTCATTCTAGTTGGTGGTTATATATTCTTGGTGTGATTATGTAATGGGATAACGTTTGGAACTATTAATGAATACTTTCTGCCTCAGTGAGAGAGTGGACCTGTTAGGAAAAGGAGACTTCTTCTGTTTTTTGAGATTTAAGAGTTTAGCACTGCCAGGATTTAAGAGTTTAGCACTGCCTAGCAAAGACAATAGGTTGCAAGAATACATGATAAGGACCCGCAAGGCCTTGCACCTTCAGAATGAATGAAGGACTGCACAGGTTAGCAGCTAGTGGGTGAGGAGAGATAGAGAAGGTAGGAGAGTAATGATCCCCATGGATCCCTGAGACCTGGATCATGCCCTGTTCCTGCTAAGCCAACGTCTAGGAAGAGGGAGGGAGCAGAATCTCCAGTTTGGGTTTACGAGATTTCATTACAGATGGGAATTTGGCCTGGAGCAAGATCCCGAGTTGTGGTATGGCCCCTGAAAAGAAGCACCTGGATGGTGTGCATAAGCAGATAGGGCCTAAGGTGACCTCACAAAGATATGCGGCATCTAGGAGCAGCACACAATCCTATTTGTTTGTAATATGATGGAAATATTCTATACCTGTGCTGTCAAATATGGTAGCCACTAGCCATGTGTGGCTGCTGAGCACTTGAAATGTGGTTAGTGGGACTGAGGAACTGGATTTTTAAAAAAATTTCATTACTTTAACTTTAAACAACCATATTTGGTTACTGGCTACCATACTGAGAAGTGCAGCCTGAGGTAGGGCATAAAAGTAGAAGATTTGAGCAGCTCTACAGTTTTTCAGGGCCCTGTGTGGCCACATGTGGGTTAATATTCAATTGAATGGATGTACCACATTTTTTATCCATTCATTAATTGATGGATATTTGGATTCATTCTGTTTCTGGCTATTATGAGTAATGCTGCTGTGAATATTTATGTACAGGTTTTTGTGTAGACATATTTTTAATTCTCTTGGGTTTATATCTTGGAGTGGAGTTGCTGGGTTATGTGGTAACCTAATGTTTAACTTTTTGAGGAACTGCCAAAATGTTTTCCACAATGGCTATACCATTTTACATTCCCACCAACAATATGCAAGGTCATAACTTCTCCACATCTTGGCCAACGCTTGTTATTATGTGCCTTTTTAAATTTTAGCCATTCTATTGAGGTTGTAGTGGTATGTCTTTGTGGTCTTGATATATATTTACCTAATTATTAATAGTGTTGAACATCTTTTTATACCTTACTGCCATGTGTATGTCTTCTTTGGAGAAACGCCCGTTCATATCCTTTGCCCATTTAAAAAATTGGGTTGTCTCTCTTGTTTTAAGTTGTAAGAGTTCTTTGTATATTCTGTATATAGGCACAATACTGTCACTTTTTCTGTGGGGTTTCTTTTCACTTTCTTGATGATGTACTTTGTTTTTTCTTTTGCTACTTGTACTTTTGGTGTCATATGCAATAAACCACTGCCTAATGCAAGGTCATGGAAATTTACACCTAGGTTTTATTCTAAAAGTTTTAAGGAGCTGAAGTGATATCTCATTATGGTTTTGATTTGTAATCCCCTAATAACTAATGAAATGAGTATCTTTTCATGTATTTATTAGCCATTTGTATATCTTCTTTAAGGAAATGTCTACGTAACTCATTTGCCATTTTTAAATTGGGTTGTTTTTCTTTCTTTCTTTTTTTCTTTTTTTTGAGATATAGAGGTACCTTATGTATTTTAGATATTAAATTCTTATCAGATATACAATTTGCAAATATTTTCTCCCATTTTGTGGTTTATCTGTTCACTCTCTTGATAGTGTCCTTGGATGCACAAAAGGTTAAAATTTTTTGAAAAATTTTATTTCTTTATTTTTAGAGAGAGGGTAAAGGAGGGAGAAAGAGAGGGAGAGAAATATCAGTGTGTGGTCTCCTCTCACACATCCCCAAACCGGGGATCTGGCCCACAACCCAGGCATGCGCCCAACCAGAAATTGAACCTGCAACCTTTTGGTTCACAGGCTGGCATTCAATCCACTGAGCCACACCAGCCAGGAAAAAGTTTAAATTTTTATGAAGTTCAATTTATCTTTTTATTATTGTTGTTGTTGCTTGTGCTTTTAGTGTTGTAGTTAAAAAAACCATTGCCAAATTTAAGATCATGGAAATTTATACCTATTGTTCTAATAGTTTTATAGTTTTAGCACTTATACACATAGTTCTTCGAAACCCATAGGATTCTCCCCTTCCTTTACTTCCTTTCTTTTCTGGAATTAGTTTGAGCGGATGTCTGTCCCTTTACAAACATTCCCTAAGGCAAGCCTTGTGCTAGTTAGGAACCTTGGTTGTAAGAGACAGAAAATTCAACTGGGTTAAGCCCCAAAGGATTCTTGTTGGCTCATATACCCAGAAAGTCCAGAGTATATCTTGATCTTGGGACTCAAAAATGTCATGTAGACCTGGATATCTCTATCTTTCAGCTCTACCTTTTCTGGTCTTCATTTAATTCCCAGCCTCTTAAGAAATCTTGTCTTTAATCTTTCTTGTCTATTAACAGTCTCAAAAGAAAGAAATAACTCCTTCTTGTAGCTCCTGCACAAATCTGGGACTCACTTTCTGACCATATTGTGTGAGTCATGATCAATCCCTGAGCCAGTCCTAGGGGGATCTGGTGCTGAGTCTGAGTCATATGCCTACTCCTGGTGTAGGGGGAAATCTCATTGGAACCACATTGACTGAAAATGAGGAAGGAGGTTTTCACAATGGAAATTCTGGATTCTATTACGAGATAAAAGGAAGAGTAGTTGCTGAGTAGCCAAAGAAAGAGCAGAAGTCCAACACAGCCCTTTAGGTTAATTCTACTGTTTTGCTATTATGTGCATAAGCATTTGTTGATATCCCATTATTTCATTAAGATATTGTTTTATTTCTGTTGCTGCATTACAAACCACCCCAAACTTAGTGGCCTAAACCAACAACAGTGATGTATTATTCATTGTTCTGTGGGTTGACTGGGCTCAGCTGGGAAGTTTGGCCCCATGTGATATAACTAAAGTCACTCATGTGCCTGCATTCAGGTGAGAGGTTGGGTGGGTTGTATCATCAAAGATTGTCCCTCTTCCTCTGTGAACTCTCTCCATGTGGCCCTTTATCATTCCACAGTATGGTAGGTGGGTAGCTCCCAAAAGGGAGAAGAGGAAACTACCAGATAAGACTCAGGCTCAGATGTCCAAATGTATCACTTCTGCTTCATTCTGTTAGTCAAAGCCATTCATAGGTCAGCCCAGATTCAAGGGGAGAGATATATAAATGTACTACTAGAAATGGAAATACTGAATGAAACGACATGCTTTAAGACTCATGGTACACACATTATCAAAATGTCACCCAGAAAGTTCCTACCAAGGTACAGCCACACCAGCAATATATAAGAGCATGTATTTCACCACCTAAATAACAATCCTTAGCAGTTTCATAGGTTTAAGTATGATTGTTGTTTCATTAATATTAAAGGGTTTAAACTTTTTTATGCACCTATTAACCATTTAAATGTTTTAAGTATGTAAAGTATATGTGGTATTAAGGATTATGATACAACATGCATACATAGTGTAGTAAAAAACATCGTACTATGAAATGTTCTGTGGGTTCCTCCCAGATTCTGTTCACTTCTCTCCCTCTCAAAGGTAACAGTCCTTTTGAATTTCATGTTTATATTCCCTTGACCTTATTTTTTCAGTCTTATTGAGGTATAATTGACAAATAAAATTGTATATATTTAAAGTGTATAACCTGATGATTTCATATATTGTGAAAGTGTTCCCTCCATCAAGTTACTTAACACACACATATATTTACCTTTGTGTGTGTGTATGAGCCTTGCCCTTATTTCTCTTTTGTAACAGCTTTTCTTGAGATACAATTCATATATCATAGAACAAACCCATTTGTAGTATACAGTTGAATGGATTTTAGTACAATCATGGAGTTGTGCAACTATCACCACAATACATTTCAGCACATTTTTATCATCCCCTACTTAACCCTGTGTCCTTCAGCAGTATTCCTCCATTTCTCCCCTTACCTCATCCCTGCCCTGGGCAACCATTAATTGATCTTATGTCTATTTAAATTTGCTGTTTTGGACATCTCATATAAATGGAATCATACAATACGTGGTCTTTGTGACTGGCTTTTTTCACTTAATGTTTTCAAGGTTTGTTTACATTGTGGTCTGTATCTCATTCCTTTTTATTGCTGAAAAATAGTCTATTGTATGAATATACCATATTTTATTTATCCATTCCTCTGTTGATGGCCATTTAGGTTGTTTGCACTTTTTTACTACTATGAATAATGCAGCTATGAACATTTGTGCATAAGCTTTCTGTGGACTTTGTTTTCATTTCTCTTGAAGTGTCTCAATACCTAGAAGTGGAATTTCTGGGTCATATGGTGACTTCATATTTAACCTTTAGAGGAACTGCCAGACTGTTTTCCAAAGTGATTGACCATATTATATCTTCACCAGAAGTATATCAGGGTTTCGATTTCTCCACATCCTTACCAACACTTGTTATTATTTGTCTTTTTTATTACAGCCTTCCTCGTGGGTAGGAAGTGGTACCTCATTATGCTTTTGAATTACATTTCCCTGGTGATTGATGATTTTGAGCATCTTTCACACTCTTATTCATTCTTATTTTTGTGATAGTTTAAACATGTTTATATTTTTAAATAACATATTGATTAGTTCTACATGCTTTGAAATTTATATTTGGCTGCCAGAATAAAGACTACATCTTATACTTCCATTGCAAAAGCACTCAGCCCTGTGACTACATTCTGGCCAATGAGATGTAAGTACAAGTACTATGTGGCGTTTCTGATATTGTCCCTTTAAAAGACAACTGGTAAGCACGCTTTCCCTCTTCTTTTTCTTTGGTCCAAATGCCTAGTATGCAGATGTTTTGTCTGGAGCTCTTACTCCTACCTTGGACCATAAAGACAAGGGCCACATCACAGAGATGATAAAACACTGAGCTGGGAGAATCTTATGTCTCTGAGGACTTCATGGAGCAGAGCTGCTACACTAGCTTAAATGCCAGCCTCCAAACTTTAATAGGAGAAAGAAATAACCCATCATCAAATAGAATTATGGAATCCAAATTTTTAATTGTTGATATTGTCAAATTTTTATTTTGTTTTTTTCCCATAAAAGTTTGTACCATAGTGTTTGAAAATGCCAATTTTCATATATCTTGATATTTTAAAATCTTAATATGAATATCTTCATATTAAAATGAAGAATAGCTGTAGAGACAGTTGATTTATTATGCTAAACTTATCAATTTAGTACAAAGGAAAGACTACTATTTCTGGGACTGCAAGGTACCCCTAAGTCTCTGAACTGGGCTTGTTGGTTATTAGGTGGAGAACTATAGCTTGGCTTTTATATGGAAAGTGTTCTTGGAAACCATCTACTAAGACCTCTCACTTCCAATTTATAGTTGCAGACACTGTCTCCCACAGAACTTCATGTAGTCTGAATTAATAGACAGGACACATCTTGAGTGTGTCCTGCTTGCAGGACAAGTTCTCCAAATAGTGTGCCTTACACAATCTCTGGCACAAAGGTGCTCAAAAAATAGTCCTTCTCTGCCTGCTCAGCCAAGATTCTACAGCAGTGGTTCTCAACCTTCCTAATGCCGCGACCCTTTAATACAGTACCTCATGTTGTGGTGACCCCCAACCATAACTAAAGCATAGTGATTAATCACAAAAACAATATGTAATTATATATGTGTTTTCTGATGATCTTAGGCAACCCCTGTGAAAGGGTTGTTCGACTCCCAAAGAGGTCACGACCCACAGGTTGAGAACCGCTGTTCTACAGCATACTCTTTTCCATGTGCTTCCTCCTTCAGCTGGTGAGTGCTGGTAGATGGTCTTAAAGGATTGTTTACTGAGGCATTTGGCTTACTTCTAAACATGGGATCAGGTTTCTCTCCTGTAAACCTGCAGCATTAATTCTTAAGAAAGAACTCAGCAACTATGATAAACCCATGATTGGAACTAGCTTTTGCAAAGACAAGATAAAACATATTTCATCAACAGGTATTTGAAGCCCATTATTTGGCTGAGTTTTCTTTGTTAATCCTTGCTTTTAAAGGAGGAAATGATTTTTGCCTATTTACTTTTTTCCAAGGAGTTTGCTCAGGTCAGCAGAATCCTATTAATTATTGAATTGGACAAATGGTGGTTTTCCTTTCAAGTTTTCTGCTGTCCTGAAACCTTGTGGTTCAGTGTATTAGTTTAGATAGTTTCTGAATTGGAATGGAGGCATTACACAAGCTTAGGCTACATGATAGCTTTATAGGTGCACTTAGACTTAATACATGATATTTTTTCTGTCTCTGTGAATTGCTATGTACCTAATGTCAGCTTTTCCTGTCTTCACTGGTCATCTGCAATTTACTTATGTAACCACTTCCAGTATTTCCATATTGTGAGTCCTTTTAGGGTAGGCATCAAATTGTTTGTGATTTTGCCCTCTACAACACCTGAGACAACTAATACTTTGTATATAGCAGGTGCTGGATGATTAAGTAAATGAATTTTTTAAAAAGAATGAATAAGGAAACTAAAGTTTTGCTCCAGTTTTGTTTCTTATGTTAATATTAAATATTCAGGTATGTCATAAAACTCATAGAAATTTGTGGTCTTAAGAGATCATAATCCTATCATAAAAGATCCTTCTTTAAACTGTGTTTAAGACAAGAATTCTGTATCAAATAAGAATAGCCTCAGCAGAGACTGACAGGAATTCTAAAATGAGAGTAATGTGCATAGATATTTATTCAGTGTAATTTTCTCTCACGTAGTAGAAGCCCAAGAGGTTTCCATCCAGGATGAGTGTGGCTTCTCATGGTAACAGGCATTTAAGCTTCTTTCACCTTGTAGCATTGCTATCCTCAGTGTGTGACTTCCATCTTTATGGTCCAAGGTGCCTCCTCAGCACCCCTACCTGAGGGATCTCTAAAGATGCTTCCTGAAAGTTGCTGCTACCTCTTCTGCTTATACCTCATTGGCTAGAACTGTCACATAGGAGTCAAAGAAATGTAGTCTTTTTTGGGCAGTTGTGTGCCTGGTGAGATGTTGGAGTTGTATTGATAAAGAAAGAAGGGTTGAACAGATATAGAAGAAAAAAACAAGTGTCTCAGACAGAGTTTCCCATTGTTTTTTGGATAAACTCATTGTTATGAACAACAAGGCCTTGACTGGTCTAGTCACAGCTATGTCTCTGGCTTCATCCCTGGTTACTTATTTATGCTGTTTTAACTCTTGATTTTTTACTCTCATTTTCTCTAAAGGACCAGAGTCCACCCTAACTCAATATCTTTGCACATGCCCTTGTTGCTGATTTAGGAATCCTAGAATAGGTTTCTCTGTCCCCATGATACTTTCTCATAACATCTTGAACATCTTCTTTATAGTACCTACCACAATTGCAATTATAAAGTATTTATGTAATTATTTGCTTTGTATCTATCTTTCCCACTAAGCTATTAGTCACATGAGTTCAAGGACTTTGTTTTGTCCATGTTCATGTGTTCATCACCTAACACAGCATTTGGGACAAATTAGGCATTTGCTAAGTCTTTGCTAAATAAATGAATGAACTTTATAATGGAAATTTCTTATTTTACAGGTGAGGTAATAGTTTAACTGGGATATTCCAGAAATCTGGATTCTAGTTTTTTAGTCAATTGGTTAAAATGAAGGTTCCAACTAATGCTAAAAATCTTTTGGAAGTGTTCTGGTCTATTTTCTTGACTTAATAAGGACAATGAATCAAACATTCTTCCTTGGATGACCAGGGTCTTAATGTGCCTGAGGGTCAACATTATGACTATCGATCAGCTCTGAGCAAAACCATAGATGCAGAACAAGAATCTGCTTGACTCTGAGATGCATCTTGGAAAGTTGCTTTAAACACATGTGCTCAACATTAGCTTGTTTTCTTTTCAATAGCCTCTTTCTCCCAAAAGTAATGTGCCAAAAATTCTAGTGATTGTATTTCCCAGTTGATGGAGGATTTATTTAATGCAGGAATTGTCATGCTTATTTTAAACGAAAAAATAACTTCAAAAGAGTGTCACATGTTGAGGCTGTGAGTGACAGTCATGGCTGAGTTCAACAATTCTTTTTTTTTAAACCACAGAGGAAAATAGCATTATTTCTTATCCTGATCTTTAAATATCATATGCTAGAATCAACATGAAAGAGGGAGGCCAGGTAAAAGGAAGATGATCTTTGGGAATACCCTGAATTCTGGTGATAGCCCAGAAGATTATAGAATGTTGTGGTTTAGGATTTAAGTTATTTTGAAAGCTGTTAGTCTCAGTTTTCCTGGGATGTGGGACTTTGATGGATTGAGGAAACAGAATCTTTACATTTGTCAGAGGTTCCTAAAACTACAGTATTTGGGGGGGGGCATTTTAATTAAATAAGGCATGTCTTGCATCTTTAAAAAAGTTCGGTATTTTTGTTTTTTTCTTTAATTTCCTGTAACTAAAAATGGACATTTTCTTTCTAAATGTTAGAATAACATTTACCTGTTATGTGTTTCCCAAGGTCAAAGGCTCCTTCCCTTTCCCGAGTGCTTCACTGCCTCTCTCAATATTGGCATCTCTCACCTTTGAAATAGAGGACAATTAACCAATTGTGGAACTAAAAGTAGTAGATTAAAGGATATGGAAGCAAAATGTATGATGGTGACAAACGTTCATTTGTACAGAAGCCAGTTTTATTCCCAAATTGTTCCTGAAATAATTTATCTTCTAAAGAAATTTAGTCATCAAAGTCTAAACACTAACCAGGAGAAAAGGCTAAAACTTTATCCATTTAAAAATGCTACTTCACAATTGAAACTTCAGATAAGATTGGTGTAGTTTAAAATATGCACCTCTCTCTTCTAGTTAAGAAAATGCCTGTGAGCCTAATGTTAGTAGCTTTAAGGGAATTTGAATTGATGGGGACAATTAGGCTTTTAGACAAGGTGACTGTCAGTCAATGAATGTTCTGGCTACTTAATATTCAGTATGATATGATTAAGTAGGAATGTACTAAATCAAATGGGGGTTCAGCAGGGCTTAGAGGAGAGGGGTAGGGTGAAGAACCCAAGACGATGACAGGATACATGTGGTGTCATGGCTACAATGTTTCTGCCCAGTGGGGAGATCTATTTTCAGCTTGGATGCCAGTGAAAAAAGTGATGCTTTGTCTCATATAGATGTGAAACAGTTCCTCACTTTGCCCTGGCTAAGTGGCAGATGCCACCCAAATGTAGGTGGAGTGCTCAGAATAGAAGGGAGAGAATCTTGCATTCTTGGGAGAATAAGTAAAGCAGAGAGCCAGCATTTTTTGGTAGACAGAGCTTATCATGGGATAAAAGCCTCCTTAACAATACTATGATGAAAGCTCAATTTTGCTTCACACATAGAAACAAGGAAGTAATCAGGGCCAATATTGAGAGGATGGGCAAGGAACATAGCATGGAGCACACCAAAGAAAACCAGCACACATCAGAAAATAAGGAGGGGGCCTCTCTCTGAGTGCTATTCGAAGTATGGACTGGTGCTGGTCTGTGGACTGCAGGTCACTGTTCTGCAATTTGAGAAATACGGAGATTTAGAGAAAGCATTTAGAAAAGATGGTAAGAATCTGATATTGCTGCAGCATCCAAGTGTGGTCCTGGATTCTTGTAATTTATCTTGGACCAAAGCTAGCTCTGGGCTGTCACCAGGATTCAAGGTACCCCAAATATTGTCTTCCTTTTTCCTGGCCTCCCTCCTTCATGTTGGTTCTAGCAGCTGATATAAAAACATGGGAGACATACACCTAAGATTACTCAAGCTATGTAAAAAAACTATCAGGCTGAACAGGTGGGTATTTAGGAGTTAAAACTAAGGAAAGGGATAAGCCCAAAGGAGCAGAGGCAGGGTGGAAGAAACATTGGACTTGACTCATTGAATGTGGTATAATCCAACTTGGGCAATTTCAAGTTCACACGGTAAATCATACATGTTATGATAGTTTAAACTTAGTTTGTCAATTTTAACTTGAAAGTTTAAAGAAATCTAGAATTCCACTGGTCATCATAAGATAATTTAAATTTATTACTTAAATGGTTAGAACTGGCTACAGATGAATTATGATGAGACAACAATATTTTTTTAATGTGATTCTTGGTGTTAGTCACCTATGTAAATACTTTCAATGAAGCAAGTGTACAAATTTTGTGATTCTTTTCTCTTATCCTTGATAGACTCTTTTGAACCACATGGCCCCACTGGACTATTTCAGACAAAATACTGTTGCTTTGAATAGCCACAACTGGGTGTGCTAAACCCTTCTGGAATAGTTCTTTAACCAGTGAGACCTAGTTCTAGTGGGTTTATGCTACAAATAAATCTTCCCAGTCCTCTGCACTTAAAAGACTTACAGTTCTACCTCAGAAAATTACAGTTTATAAAAAACAACCACCCTATATTATCAAAATGTATGGTTTTGTTCATGGATTCTTATAATTTATCTTGTACTGGTGCTATAAGTTAGGGCTAAAGGCAACAAGAAAAACATAAAGATTTACACCTAAGATCACTCATACCATACATAACACCACACATCTATTGAGGGAAGCTCCTGCATGAATGGTGGGTATTTAGGAGTTAAATTCAGGACAGGCATGATGAAGCCCAAGGGAACAGAGGCTAAGTGAAAACAACAACAACAACAAGACATAGATGTAAAGTCAGGAGATATGGATTTGAGTCTTGCCAGTGTCCCCTAACCAACTTTATAATCTTGGGCAAGTCACTTAACCTCTCCATGCCTCAACTTTCTCATCTATAAAATGGGAAAAACTACATGCTTTTCTGGGCTCCAGTGAAGGCTAAATGAGACTACCTGTGAGATGACCTTGTGACTGTGGATAATGCTGGAGTTAGGGACTTGGGAATGAGAGAATAAACAATGGCTTAGAACAGGGCTATTACTTCCTGTGAAGGACCAGATAGTTGACATTTTGGTTTTGTGGGCCACATACCACCTCTGTTGAAACTACTGAGCTCTGCCTGTAGTGTCAAATATATGTATGTCCTATTAGGAGTTTGTAAAACTAGGCAGTGGGCTGGATTTAACTCAAGGGTCAAAGTGTGTCAACCTCTTTACTAGAAGCCTAGAGACTTGAATTCTAGTCCTAGCTCTGTTTTTATCTAGCTAGGTGACCTTGTGTAAATTGTTTTAGTTCCTGAGCCTCAGTTTCTCTTCCACCACGGGACTCTCCCAAGTCTCTTCAACCCTAAGACATGTGGAAGAGTGAGAAAGAAGACAAGGAACCTTGCAAGAGTGAAAAGATTTTAATGAATAACAAAGATTTTAATGACTAACATTTTGATTAAAAGTAAAAAGTATAGTAATACATAAGATGAAAAATTACGTGAAGTGTAAATACAATATGAGTATGGCTAGAAAGTATAAAACTTTAAAAAATGACAATAAAGAACTGTGTGGCTTCTTTAATACTCAAAAAGAGTGACAATGACACAGGATTGATCTCAGCCTCCCTGCCATCGGGAAATCCACCTCTGCCCAACACCAGATAGTGGTTTGGAACTCAGGGGCCTGACCTCCTCTGTCCCTGAGCTACAAGAGCAGATATTAGAGCCTAAGTGGGAGGGAACCGGTAGCAGATGTGGTCATTGCTCTGCCTGTAACCCCTCAGCCCTCTCTTTACCCATGGGTAGATGGCTTCATGTCTCCAGTACCCAGGAGTCTCCTATCTTTGGCCATAGGCAGGTACTTCCTTTGTGTGCATGTGGGATAGGCCAGAAATGCTGGGGGTTAATTTTCTTAAGAGCTGCCTTCAAACAATAAGAGATGGGTATTGGTGGATAAATAACAGCCCATGTTCCCACCCCATTCTTGGGTGAGCCAACTTTGAAGTGTTTTCTACACTATTTCCCAGAATCACTCAGGATGGAGCCATAGGTTTCCACAGCAATAAACTCATTAACACACCTTTTACTTCTTGGCTTCCTTTCCTTGCCTGTCTCACTTCCCTTCTCACTCACAGCATTTCCTGGGATCACCTCTGCAATAAGCTACTGGGACCCAACTATTTGTCTTAGCATCTGCCTGTCAAAGAAGGCAAAGCCACGTAGAAATACAGTCACTGGGAAATGCCAAAGGCTTAAAAAAATACACAGTTGCTTCAGTACTCACCACCAGAAAATTCCCTTCAGTCTGACCACCTTCGAGCATGGGGTCTTCTAGAAGAAAATTGGAATTTGATCATGTGCCAAGAGAAGTTTTAGGTGTGCAATTTGTGCTGAGCTCCTTCTCTGTGCAAGAAAGCTAGCCCTCTGTGGCCACCAAGGTAAGAAAATCACAGTCCTAGCTGGCCAAGGGTTTGCAATTTGGTTCTCTCAGGACAACAAGAAGGCTTTGCAACTAATAGACTTCTTTCATTTCTAATAAAAAGGGCTCTTCCTTGGAGTATTCACAGTTATTTATGGTTCAAGCCTCTCAGTTTCTGAGACTCTTCTAGCTTGTTTCTGGACTTCTTTCGGCCTGGAATACTCATTCCCATTTTTCTGGGCTTCCACTCACACTTAAGGTCTTAGGTTCAATGTAATTTTCTATGGGACAATTTTTCTGATGGCCCCTAGACCAAGGTAATTATCATCTGCTATTATCATGTTTCTATGGTATTCTATTCTTCCACCATCATTGCTCATATGTAGTCATGTGCTATTGATTATTTAACTATGAGAGGTCAGGGTCACAACTTTTATTTTTATTTTCAGTTCCTGCACTGGGGTACTCTATAAATGTTTGTTGACTAAATGAACAATATGCTTAGTAGGTAGAGGATCCATCCTAGGGCTCCACAATTGTTTATAGAGCAGTTCTAGGGAAGATAAATAATACAGATATGACCACTGATAAAAAGGCCCAGATTTCTTTCTTCCTCTCCCTCAACCCATCTGAAAAGGCTCTGTGTGGTAGGATTGTCACCTTTCAAATATCCAAAAGGAATTATTATCCACCCATCCATCCATCCAGCCAGCCAGCCAGCCATCCAGCCAGCCATCCAGCCAGCCAATCAGCCAGCTAACCAGCCAGCCAGCCAGCCAGCCAGGCATGTTCTCTATCTACCTATTCATCAAACAATTATTGAGTTCCTGTTCTCTATCAGGCATTACGTTAATCACTAGAGAGTTGAAGATATTTTATCCCTGCCCTTTAGAAGTTAAAAGTCAGTCCCATTGAATAAATAATTAAAAACTATTGCAATAAATGGTTCAATAGAGATATTATGAACTATTTGGAGAACATAGGGCATGGACAGCTACTTTGGTTGCTATAACAAATTGTCTCAAGGTATAGTAGCATAAAAAGACTTATATGCTCATGAATTCTCTGGGTCAGGTATATTATATACTCATGGAATCTTGGGGAAGAGCAGAATTGGAAGAGTGGCAACATCACCATGTCTGTTATGTCAACTGAAAAATCTTGAAGAATGAGAGGTAGAATCATCTTAATTTTCATCTACTCACATGCATAATGGTTAATGCTGGCTACTGACTAAGAAGCATCAAAGCTAGGAAGACTTAAACAGCTAGAATATCTACATGTAGATTTTGTACGTGGCTGCTTGGCTTCATCACAGCATGATCACTGGATTCCAAGGGCAAGAATACCAAAAGAGAGAGCCAGGTATAAGATGTATACTTTTTATGAGCTATTCTGAGAAGTCACATAGGATCATTTTCTCTACTGGCAAAGAGAGTTACAGAGATCTGCCCACATTCAAGGTGGAGAATATAGACCCCCCTACCCCTGGATGGAAGAGTGGCAACATCACATTTTAAGAGAGGGATAGGATATATAATGGTGTGGCTGTTTTTGGAAAATATAACCTGCTGCATTTCCTAGTGCCCAAAGACTCTCCTTCCACACTCTACTCTGAGGGAAGCCCCATTACCTGGACAACATTATGGACTTAGGTCTGTAGTAGATTCAGTATTTCCTTGTCATAAAAAAATCTATTTCCCTAGGACTCTTACACTTTGGCCTTATTTTCTGTACTTGGACCCACATAGAACCAGCCTATTCCAGTGCATTTAAGGAATTTGTCTAGTACTCCAGGAGTTTTTGGTCCTTTAGACTAACCATTTCAAATTTGGGGTTCATATTACATCTTGTGCATTCTTCTCTAAATGAGCTTTAGTTGTGTTTTTAACCCCTATAAAGCATTGGGATTTTCAGATGAATACATACTCTAGATGTGATTTCCTCCATTTCTGATCAGAAAAGAATGAGTATTCCTCTTCATCTAGTTCTGGACTCCCTTTAATTAGCCCAAGGTTTCTTTGGCTTTTATTTTTGATAGTCACATAGTTCTGTTGACTCATACCCAGCCTACAGTCAACTAAAACTCCCAAATCAAGTTACATTTGTTGCTAATATTTCATGTTCCTTGTTCTATGCTTGAGTTGGATTTTTTTTAGGCCAAAGTTCAAATATTTTAATTTCTCTGTTAAACTTCATTTCATTAAAATTTTCACGTAATTCCAGCCTGTTAAATCTTTTTGGATGTTTAGCATTATCTGGTGTATTATCTCCCCTTCCAAAGCTGCATATGGCCTAAAAATTCTGTTATGCCATCAGGGCTCACATCCAAGTCATTGATTAAAATGTTGAATAAACATCTAAGTTTTCATTTGATGAGTAACTAAATCATCAGATAATCAAGGGAAATTATTAGTGCTTTTGAGATAAGGGAACCAGAATCCAGAAAGGTCTAGGAATATGCTCAGGTCATGTTTCTAATAGGTATGACAAAGAAGGAACTTGAACCTATGTTTTCTGCTCTTTTTGTATTCAGCCCTGGATATTAGCTAAGGAGGGGTTAGGAGAAGAGCAGACAAAATGTGAGCCATGACTAAATATAATTAGAATGATACAATTGATGCCCTCTGACATTGACTTGTAGAAATGGTAGTATGGGTCATTTTTTTCTTAATCTCCATTTTCTACCATTGTGCATTTTTCCTCTTGCAAATACTTTTATTTTCCAATCTCAGCTTTAGAAAAACTGTTTCCTGAGTTGTCTCCTTGAACTACAACCCGCATGAGCACAAATCTCCTACAAGAAGACAGTGGAATGCAAAAATGGGAAGAACATACTGTGTCTGTCAAGGTCAAGGTGAATCAAGAATGAGGCTGGGGCCCTGGCTGCTGTGGCTCAGTGGATTGAGCGTCGGCCTGCGAGCCAAGTGTCGCTGGTTCGATTCCCAGTCAGGGTACATGACTAGGTTGCACGTCTGGTCCCCAGTTGGGGGCGTGAGTGAGAGGCAACCACACATTGATGTTTCTCTTCCTCTCTTTCTCCTTTCCCCTCTCTCTAAAAATAAAATAAACGAACAAATAAATTATTAAAAAAAAAGAATGAGGCTGGGTAGGTAGGGTCACCAAAATGATCATGTTTGCCCAGGATGGTCCCAGTTCCAGTACAAAAATCTCAGGAAATCCCCTAGTCCTGGGGAAATCACATGGTTGGCCACCCTGTAAGTAGAATACTGCAGCCTTCTGTTCTCCACAGATTCTTTGACACTCCCTCTACTGAGAATCGAGGTCTGTATTCCCTTCCCTTGAACCTGGGTAGCTCTGTGATTATACAGAAAACGAGAAGTGATACTGTACCAGTTTCCAAGCTCAGGCCTTAAGACTGGCAGCTTCCACTTCCCATCTCTTACACATTCTCTTGGAGTGCTGAGCCACCATGTGAGAAGTGAAATTACTCTAAGACTTCTATGCTGAAGTTGTCCCCGGCGCAGCAGTGCTGTTGAACTGGCCAAGCAGTGGCATTTAAGGAAAAGCGAGGTTCAGTCTTTACAAAATACAACATACAAATGGCTTCAACAAGAGCTCTGGTATCCTGGCTACAGGCGCAGAGGAGATGGAGATGGTCATCCCTGTAGATGTCATGAGACAAGCTGGAATTAAGGTCATCATTGCAGGTTTGGCTGGAAAAGATCCGGTACAATGCAGCCGAGATGTTGTCACTTGTCCTGATGCCAGTCTGGAAGATGAAAAAAAAGAGGATCTTATGATGTAGTGGTTCTGCCAGGAGGTAATGTGGGTGCACAGAATTTATGTGAGTCTGCTGCTCTGAAGGAGATCCTTAAGGAACAGGAGAGCAGGAAGGGCTGCATAGCCGCCGTCTACACAGGTCCTACAGCCCTGTTGGCTCATGAAAAAGGTTTTGGAAGCAAAGTTACAATACTCTCACTTGCTAAAGACAAAATGATGACTGGAAGTCATTACAGCTACTCAGAGAATTGCGTGGAGAAGGATGGCCTGATCCTCATGAGCCGGGGGCGAGGGACCAACTTTGAGTTTGCTCTTGTTATTGTTGAGATGCTGAGCTGCAAAGAGGCTGCTCAGCAGGTGAAAGCTCTGCTCGTGCTCAAAGATTAGAGCAGAAGCATTCGGTATCAGGTTAGAAGGAGGCCACTTGTCATCCATCCATTCTCCACGTGCCCGTTAGGCAGAGATAGGTGGTTTTCATGTGGAGAAGCTGCAGCACTGCCCTTGTGAAGTGCGGTTATGAAGGGACCCCCCTCCCCAAAGATTCCTCACTCACAGCTGTGTCCCCACATTTCTGAACCTTGATTGCAGAATTAACAGGAGATTTATCAAATGGAAAAAAAAAAAAAAAAGACTTCTATGCTGGAGTGCTCACAGGTGGACATTCCTGTCAACAATCAGAGCTGGACACAACCTTCTATCCATCATCATAGCACAAACATATCAGTGAAACTGTCTGGGACCCTCCAGACAAGCCCATGCAGCAACCAAATACCACCACTAAGATCACCAAGTCACCTCAATCTCCTATTGAAAAGGAGATTTACTCAGCTGAGTCTTATTAAAATTCCTGGTCCACAAAATTATATGATATAATAATGAAATGACCATCTCCTTGAGCTGTTACATCTGGGGTAGTTTTTTATGCAGCTGGATATAATCAGGGTGAATACCCAAACTGATCTAAATAAACTGTACCTAATCTTTTTACTCATTGTTTTAAACAGTAGCCATCTCCAAAGAAATGTTCTTCATAATATCTACGCCAGCCTTGCCTAACCTCAGCAAGCCTCTTTTGGGTGGGCAGATGGTGTCAGGTGAACTGAGGTGCTGGCTTTGACTCCCTACATCCATTCTTCCTGCATCACCTTGGTGTGCAATATTGGAACTCTTCCTTCTCTATGAGCTGGCTCATCTATGGGTCCTATGCTCCAAAGAATCCTTACTGATGAGATTTACATTTTTCATTCTTGTCTTTGGCGTTCTGTTGGCAATAACAGACAGTACCCCTGTAGGCTAGTCTCCACCAACTGAATTCTCACTCAGCCTCACATTTATCTAGAGCAGCAAACATTTGACTGCTCCTTCCCAGTTTGGCTCCATGATTGAAAAATCTGATTGAAGAAATTATAGATTCCTGGAGGGCAAGGGCTGCAATTTAAGTGTCCTTGGATCCCAATAACTTCTTTCAGATGAATGAATACATTCTAGCCACTCTGGCACTACCCGCTAGCTTTGCTTCTGCCCCTTCTCTTGCCTAATCTTTTCACTTAAGCCCTTTAAGTGTCTTCTAGCTCCTAGAAAGGATAGGTCTTAAGAAAGCAGAGTCTACTGTTGTTAGCAGGGGATTTTAAAGTAAGAGGGCAAAGGGATTATTATTTTGAGACTCCTGAGCCCTCAGTTCTTACTAAATAATTTGCTTCTGGTTATCTTCTGCTTGAAATCTTTGAATCTTTAAAGGTTCTTGGACAATGGAGAAAGGAAAGATGACACAAATGTCCATTTGTGATGCATTGGGGTAGCAGGAAGAAATGTCAGGGATAAGACTCACAGAGTCAGCTAGTAGGTGTAAGCTCTATGGAAAAATGGTCCCTAAAGAATCTCAGAATTTTAGAGCTGTAAGGGATGGGTGAGGAAGAGGAATGTAAGAATATGGTAACATAGATGATGATGGAATTAAGACAAGGACCCTATTTTCCAATCTCTAGTCAAGTGCCCTTGACACTACCCTATGTTGTTATAATGCAGATTTCTAGGTCAAGATAAGGGGACCACCTGCAATTATTTCCCCATTCTCTCTAAATCCCATTGAAATGATGACACAAAAGTTCCTGAGGAAATGTGGAGAGTGGAAGCAGGTTTATCATTACATGAGAGTTATTAATGAATGTCTGGATGGCAGATGGCAGAATGGGAATACATTGACAGGTAAACACATGGAGGAACACACCACTGCTAGAAAGAAGACAGCAGCTCCTCCTGGAGCATGTCTCCCCCAGGAGTCCCACGAGCAGGGGAAGCCTGGCATCACCAGGTAGGGAACGTTAGTGTGGGAGGTGGGAGAGCAAACTGTGGAGGAGCTGTTAATTGGAAGACTGCCTTTGGCAAAGCTGTGCCAGTTTTCCCCCACCCCCTCCACCCACACGCATAAATGCCTCCCTTACCTACCCATGGAGCTGCAGGAGCACAAGCAGCCTCGGGTTCATTCCCAGGCCAGATCTGCGGTACTGTCAGCTGCAGATGTCACAGGAGGTCCTAGTGGGGAGATAGAGGGCTTCCAAAGTGGAGGGTAGGGTCAAAGCAAAGCCCTCTTTCTTCTGAGCTTTTGAGGGACTTCTTAAGAGTGGCCAGTTCCCAGTCTCACATCCTTGCTATGTCTTCACGCAACCTTTTCTCCATGTGCTCATATCTCTGATATCTCTTCCTCTTCTTATAAGGACACCAGTCCTTTTGGATTATGACCTCATTTAACCTTAATTATCTCTTTAAAGGCCCTGTCTCCCAATACAGTCACATTGTTACTAGGGGTTAAGGCTTCAGCATAAGAATTTTGGGGAGACACAATTCAGTTGACAACACCATTCTGTATAAGAGTGATTGACTAGAACATGAGATAGTCACATAATGGAGTATCATGCAGCTGTGGGTTTTCCTATACTTTTTTTTTAACCTCACCCAAGGTCATGCTCATTGATTTTAGAGAGAGAGAGAGGAAAGGAGAAAGAAAGAGAGGGAGAAGAACATCGATCTGAGAGAGAAACATCGATCAGTTGCCTCTCTCACGCACTCCAACCAAGAACCTAACCCACAACCTGAGTATGTGCCCTGACTGGGAATCGAACCTGTGACCTTTCGTTTTATGGGACAGTGCTCCAATCAACTTAGCCACACCAGCCAGAATGCCCTATAATTCTTCTTTTTACAGCTGCATGATACTCCATTATGTGACTATCTCATGTTCTATGTATATAGTCGTCGTCGTCGTCGGCAGCCGTCCGTCTCGAGAGACGATGGTGTAGCTTCTTAAGAGTCTATCTGCACCGCCGAGAATGGCTGTGCAGTCCGACTCGGGAGTGACATCGTATCTGTCTCCTCCCGTGTTGAATCGACATCTTGCGATGACGCTGAAGCTACAGAGCCTGGGCAGGGTGATATGGAGGGTCTGCTGTTGCCCATGCAGCAGACCCCCCCTCTCTTCGCAGCTGAAGGGTCCAAGGGAAAGACGGAGTCAATACAGCTTGGCTTCAGGTGCGCCGCAGGAGTTGCCGGTGTTGACTACAACGTCAAACCGCCTTAGGGACTCCGGCTCCGGATTTTCTGTCAGGGTTTACTCCCTTAGCCTTTCCCCTGAAGAGGTATGCCGCAAGGCAGCGGAGGTTTTTTGGAGTCAGAGTTTTCCTTCTCTGATGTACCCTGACTGGAAGATCGAACCAGCGACACTTAGCTCGCAGGCCGACGCTCAATCCACTGAGCTAAACCAGCCAGGGCCAATATGTATATAGTAGATACTTAATAAATGTCACTTAAATCAGATTATTCAGAAGATTCAAAATCATGGTGGAAAGTGGAAAGAAATGCATGGCATTGAACAATGTCATTTTGAGAACAGCTTTTCAATAATGAGCAAGGCCCTGGGCATAGCCGGAATGATGAAATTGTACAAACTGAGTCAGAAAATCATCAGGAAGACAAAGGAAAGCATGGAGTTTGCATGTGAGTGGTCATCCCACATGACTCCAATTTCTTGAAGTTTGCATGTGCTCAAAAGCAAAACTTGTGACAAGGACTTGGGCACAGATAGTTTACTAGCACAAGTGAAAGAGTGGAGAGAGATGGGGGAGGGCCAACGAAGGGAGCATCTGTTATTGGAGGTACTGCGGTGGGCAGCTGGGGCTCCGTGCTGCTGGGGCCCTCTGAGGGACCATGTAGAATGTGCCTTGGAAATGGCCCCACCATAGAATAGGAAACTGGTGTTTACCTACCAGCTCTAGCTCTTGCTTCTATGGGCATTAAATCCCCAGCACTTCCAAGCCACCCTAAACACAAGTTGAGTAAGACCCACAATGGTGCCATAGAAAACTCTTTCTCAGGCATAGAAGCAGAGCAGCTCAGGACTCGAGGGGTGAAACTGTCAGCATGCACAGAAAATGTCCACAGGTGGACCTTCAGATGGACTCAAGGTAGACTGATGGGATATGGGACTCCCGGGGTATATAGTGCATGCTCCCCAACGTCACCTAGTTAATTCATCCCTTTCCAGTGCTCACATGACACTATGTTAGTTCCTTCATAATAGCCCTAAGTGCTCCATGTCTGTTTGTTTTTCTAGCATGTATTAAGCACCCTTGTTTCTGCTTTACATTCAACTCTCAGAACAACTCAAGAGGCAGGTACTGTAATTGTTCCCATTTAATAATGAGAAAACTGAGTCACAGAGAGATTAATTAATTTTGTGTTTATGACCCTGCCTTTGCTTCCAGCCTGTGAGCAGCTGAAGGGCACAGCCTTTGTGTTATTGCTGTTTGTATACTTATTTCCAACACGCTGACTGACATAAAGTAGGTACTGAATAAATGTCACTTGAATCAGATTATTCAGAAGATTCAAAATGACTATGAAAAGTGGAAAGAAATGCACGGTATTGAACAATGTCATTTTGAGAACAGCTTTTCAATAAACAACAAGGCCTTAGGCATAACTGGAATGATTGGATTATATAAACTGAGTCAGTCAGTAAATCATCAGGAAGAAAAAAGAATCATGTGCGATAACCACTCATATACAAACTCTTTGCTTTCCCTTGTATTGGGATTAGCCGTGAGTTTTAGTAACTATTTACACCTGCATTTTTAAAATAATTACAAGCAGTATTAATCTTCAGTCCTTACCCTTTGATGCAATGCCAAGGAACTATTTGGAACATAATTTATTCTCTGCCCAGCATATATTGAAAATAGCCCAAAGTAGCTGTTAAGGCATAAACAACTCAGGGGGAAAGTGTTGCTGTGGTTTTACTGAACAGATGGTCTGATGACGTCAGTGTCTCCAAATCACCTGCAGCAAAGCAGATGGAAAAATTAACATCACAGCCCAAGCTCGATGGCAGGCAGGGAGTCACAGAGAACTTTGGGGGAGAAAAGTCACAGGGGATGCTTTTTTCCCTTTGTTTTCAGGTTGTACCAGGAACCTTGTCCTCTTCACAAATTCCTCAAATGAGATAGCAAGATTTATTTTAGCTGATCCAACAAACAACCATCACCAAGGCAGGGCTGGAAGACACGGCATTCAGTAATGCCGCTGCCACTGAAAAGTGAGATTGAGTCTAAAAAGAGGTTATTAAGTATATAATGTTATTATATCAATGAAAAGAAACATCTCAGAGCTATAATTGAATATGATGGTTCTTTGGAAAATAATCATCGCACTGGCTGTGTGCTTAGCCCTGGGCTAAGAACATTGTGGTGTGGAATTTATGTTCCATTTTGCTCCAAGAGGCTGAATCAGGATTAACATTTTCACCTCAGACTAGCTGCACAGCCTTTTATCTCTGCTCATCTTATTTCCTTATTTGGTGCCATGCTTTCACGTTTTCCTGCTTGCTGGTGTTCCAGGCCTTTATTTCCTTTATGCAAAGTTGTCAGCTGCATGAAGTGGTGCATTCCAGCCTTAACTATGGATTGGCCAATCTGTGCCGTTTTACCTTGAATTCAAGATCTGAAATCTCAGAGTCAGAATCACAGAGCTTCCTATTTACAAATGAAGAAGCAGACACAGAAGTGACTGAAGACAAAACAAGAACCCAGAGGCCTACTCTATGAAGCCACATGGCCTCCACAGCTCTTCAAACCCCAAGAGCCTCTAACTGACCTCTGTTAAGGGGTACGGATCTTGAGATATTTGGCTTATATTCTTCAAACTCAGAGGGAACTCAGTTTGGTCAGAAAAACAATTTTGAAATATATGTTTCTATAATATACCTGTCTAGTTTTCATGGTAGTATAGCATTGTACAAGGTTATCTTGATTTAAGTTCCAGGAAGCAAACTCTGAAGCAAGAATCTGAGTGCAAGTTTTCTTGGGAGATTATCCCAGGAAACAAAGATAGAGAAGAGAGGAAGTGATACAGAAGGAAAAAAAACTTGCTTTAGAGTATTCCAATCAAGAGGTGAGTAGTTGGGGTATGTATCGTCCAACTCCCATCTGTCATTACATAAGAGCTGCTCCCAGGGCCATTAACTGCCCTATACTTCTGAAACTTCTGACCTGCCCCAGTGGGGCAAGAGAAAGCCCTTAAGTGAAGAGGGACTTTGCATTGGAACAGTGAGTGCTTTGAGTGACATGGGCAGAATATAGGAACATTTGCTATGATCAAATTTGGGTTCAAATCTTTATCCATTGACTTCCTTGATGAGCTCATACAAGTTACTTTCTCTAATCCTCAGTTTCTTTATGTATAAAATTAGGGGAATACAATCATGAGATACTGTGAGTAGTAAATGAGATAATAATACATGTAAAATGCTTAGCACAATGTTTAGTACAGAGGAGGCCCATCATATGTGGTATTGTTACCATTATTGTCATTTTCTTTCCCTGTGTCATGTGCCTAGAGGAAAACAGAATTTAGAATCACATTGGATTTGAGAAGGTAGGGACCTCACCTAGCACTTAAGTCAACCTCCTCCTGCTTTCTCAGAAGAGGAACTTCGAGAATGAGGAAAGTGGCTGTCTCAAGGGGTTAATTAGAAGGTGGGCAAGCCAGACCTGTACACTGGATAATCTGGCTGCATGTACAGTGCTCTTTTCACAACCCAGACTGTCTCCTTCAGAATTATTCATACAATATAGATCTAGAAGGAAGAGTGGATCATCTTCACATCCTGGGATGGCAAACAGATTGTCTCTCGCAACCTGGATAAACTAGCAGTAGCTGGTTGTGGGCTGTGTTTGAGAAGGATTCATTCTGATGAAGAGGTGGATCAGGCAAGTGGATAAGATCATTATAAATGTCTGCCATTGACCTGGGAGAGTGCACTGGCCAGGTGTATCCTGCCGGTGGTGATGTAACTGACAAGGTTGACTGCTGGACTTTGGATTTGGCACCAAGGGAATGAGATAACTATTTTGTTTGTTTGTTTCATCACAACAGTAATGCCTATTCACTGTAGAAAAATTCTAAAGATATAAATAAGAAAATAAAAATTACCTGTAGGGACAGCAGAGAAGAGAAGAGATCTTTGAAATTGATTCTCAATTATCAAACTCAGAATTAGATGACCTAGGAGTGAAAAAGGAGGCTGAAAACATAAATTAAATGAGAGTTTGTATAAGGAGTCATTGATTTCCCCCATCTAGATGCAGAATAGCAAGCATTTAATCCTAGGACCCCCCCCCCCCAAAAAAAAGAAGGTCATATCTCCCCAAGTTAAATTCAATGCAAAAGCCTCAATAGAGTTTTTCATTAGCAGGCTGATTCTAAAATTCATCTGGAAGAGTATTGGGCCAAAGATAGCTAAGGCATTTCTAAAGAAGGATTAGAAGGGGAGACTTATCTTTCAGATAACTGAATTAATTTTGAAGCTATGCTAATTAAGACAGTGTGGCTCTGGCACCGCAGTGGAAAAACTGACTGACAGAGCTCCAAAACAGACCTATGTACACATGGAACTGTGATATATGAAAGGAGCAGCTTGGCAGTGGGGCAAGGAAGGACTCTATAATGAGTGAAGCTAAAAATATGCTTATCTCTATGGATAAAAAATAAAACTGGACCCCTACCTCACACCACATGCCAAAATGACTCCAGAGGAATTACAATCTTTAATTATAAAAACAAAACTTTAAAATCATTAGTAGAAAATATATGCTAATACTGTATTTTTCTGACCTCCAGGGAAGGATTTCTTAAACAAGATGTGCTCTGTGAGAATCTCACCCAGGTCAGTGGGGAACTCCAAAACAAAATATCCTATCTCTGGTACTCCTGCCATGCTCATCCATGGCCTAGAGGCACCCTGAGGACAACATGCATGGTCTTGGTAAGAACATGGTGGTGAATACCAAACTTGTGGCAGGTGGAGGCTGTTAGCTAATTCCCCTCATCTCTGTAGTTCTCTCTGTGGGGTGATCTGAGTGGCACACTCCCATGGCTGCCACATGCCAGGATTGAGAGAACCTGGTTTCATCCGAACTCTGATAAAGTCTGATAAACTGTCCTGAGAATACCACATTACTGACTGAGCTACCTAGTTATACAAATGTACCAGAGATAGTTTTCATTGTAAACTACAGAACCCTCTTCAGCCAGAAATGGGATTTATTCAAGAAGATTTAGGTAGCTCACAGAAACTATAGGAAGGCTAGAGTGTCAAATGCAGGGGACATGCAGCATGAAGTGTTTCCAAATGACCCCTGAGCATTGCTGCAGTGTAAATCTACCCGAGCACAGGTACCACACACCACACTTCTGATGCTGACTTATAGAACATCCACTTCTGCAGGCTCTGTCAGCTGGATATTTCTGGCTCCACCAGAAAAACTTCTGTGTATTTCTGCCTTCTTTTTATCACTGGCTTTCAACTTGAAGTCTGAGACAGGAGCCATTGATCAGGGAAGCCTGAGTCACATGCCTTGTCTTTTCTTGAAGGGAGGCTTGGGAAAGCAATTTCTGCCTTATTTATCACCCCTCATCACTCCCTTTTTATTTCTAAAGGTTTTCATGCCAGATTAAATACCTAAATTTATAGGTTTTTTAAAAATAATTACATGTTAAGCTGGTTACTTTTCTTACTTAAAAAATGGCATGACTCCATAAGTAAAACAACTACAAAGTCCCAAGTTTGGATTATTGCAGGGAAACTAGATGGCTCCAATCATGGTATGTGGGTTCTTGTTGACTTCTTTTTCAGATAGTGGGTCTTTTTGAATTCATCTCTAGATTTGAGTGTCTATCTTACCTTGGGGCATAAGCTCTTTGTTCACTGACTTACACCATGATTCTCCAGGAGGCAATGGCTACATGACAAAGTTATTTTTATTCCATGCAATGACTGGAAGACTTGTGAAGCGAAGGTGAAGGATTGGGAAAGTATAGACCAAGAAGAGTACATGAGGCAGGTTGAAGGGACATCATAGTAGATTGTATTGTAAGCACAAAGTCATCTGTTCGAGTGTGCATGGCCTTTTGTAATGTGACTTTGCTGCTCCTCTCTCCAGAGATGGAGTCTACACTGTCTAAAAACTCGGCTGGCCATGTGACTAGCTTTACCAGTGGAATGTAGTAGAAGTGCTGTGAAAACTCCAGAGCTTAGATGCCAGAAGGCCTTGCAGCTCCTGTCTTTGTGCATTTGGAGCTTTGCCCTGTGGCCACTGTATCAGAAGAAGCCTGGATGAAAGACCACATGGGTAGAGAGGCCACCTTCCTAGCTGTTCCCACTGGCTCTAGTTCCCAGCTGATCTTTCATGAGAGCAGAAGAGCCTCCCAATCAATGCCCAGGATCATAAAAACAAACAAACCACATTCTTACTGTTTTGAGCCACTAAATTTAGAGTGGGTTTTTGTGCTGCAATAGACAAGTGTAATAGATACAATCAAGGCCTTGAATGTACTCCGATAGTAGAAGAGCAAGGTAGCAAGTAGGTGGAGAGTTTATTTATTTTTCTACCATACAGTGGGTATCTAGTATATGCCAGGTACCTTATGTGTACAATTTATTTAATCTTCCTAACAGCCTTATGAGATAGGTAGTACTATATAATTGGTAGTTGGGGAAACCAAGGTACAGAAAAGTGATATAACTTCCCCAAGGTCACACAATAGGTAAGTGGCAGGCCTGAGACTTGACTCTGTGTCTGCCTGATTCCAAAGTCCTTGCTCGTGACTACACTACTACACTGCCATGGGCACTTACAATGAACCAACCGAAAATAATGAAGGATAGAGACAGGGAAATAACACTCATGCTTTAAAACTTGCTTTCTGTGCTTATTTCCCATCTAAAGATTACTTTCTATGAGAAGTGAAGAATGATTTTTGAGATAATGACCTGCATTCCTATTCGGGCCTGTTTCAATAATTCCTTTCTTGAATTATTATTAAGTAAAAGATGGATGTTCTGAGACTGACTTGGGTTATAAGAAATATAAAGATAGGGAAATTCAAACACATTTATGAAAAATAAGCAGACTTGCACTTACTCATAATTCCTCTCGAGGATGAATGCCTTCTAAAGCAATCACTGATGTCCGTTTATTCCGCACAAATATGTTGAGTAATTACCAAGTGCCAAGCATTGTGCTAAATGCCAGGAAGACAAATGTGATCTGCTTCTTACCTCAAGTGCTGTGTAGTCTAGTTATAATAGAAACTTAAACAAAAGCCCAATACATGAATTCTCTAATCATCTTTCCAAAATTAAAGAAAAATATCAATGATCTAAAGAAAAAAGTTGCTTCTAGGTGATTTTCTAATTAAAGTGATAGAGTTGCAAAAATTGAGTTGTTCTCATCAATCTCTTATGCTGTATGACCACATGTTTATTTCATTTTCAATAAGTGATAACTACTCTCTGAAATTTATAATCCAGAACTTGGTAGGAATTTATTTCTTCATGGAACTGTAAAGAAGATTCAAATTATAGATGACTTTAGAAGAAATTAATTCAGAAAATCCTGTAAGGCAATAAATATCCCTCCTCTGTTTTTTTTTTCTTTTCGCCTCTAGGGTTGCACATAAACACTCTAGCTTAGAACTATATTCATATTTGATGACTATCAGTTTTTAAATGAGAACCATATTAGAAAGTTGGCTTCAGAGGAGTGTTCTACAATAATGGTCAGGGAATGTTCTTCTAGTCCCTGCTGAGTGGACTCACATATGTTCCCTGTCTCTACAGCTCGGTTTCTTTATCTGTAAAGTAAGGCTGTTGGGTGAGACAGTATCTGGAATCTTCTCCCAGATGTAAAATTGTATGGTTCTTTAAGGAGTTCTTCTTGGTTCCTGGCTGTTTACTCTAGCTACCTATGACATCTTGTTAAGAAATCAGAGACAAAATTCTTCAGGATTCTTAGCATAAACTTGAGTTCATTTTCTCTGTCGATCTTCACCTGGAATTTAAAAAAGCTTTTTAAAGCTGAATTGCCTATATATTTTTAAAGATAAGAAATATAGGTTGTGTGTATGTGTTCTATGTTATTTTTTTCGAAGGTACAAGAAAGAATGGGCACAGTTCACTAACGAGACTGATGCTTCTTAGGATTTGGGAATTTTGAAAAACTGCTGGTTGCAGTGTTTGCCATCTGCTAGGATTAAATAATCCACCCAACAATAAAATGCTGGGCTTTCCCATTTAGCCTGGGTGTTCAAATGTCTATGTTCCAGTCCTGATTCGGCACCCAGCTAGTTGTGTAGTGAGGAACAGCTTCCTTGATCTGAACCTCAGTTTCTTCATCTTTAAGATGAGCTTCAGTAGAAGATCATGTTTACCTAGAATGGCTGGGACCTATTTAGGTAAATTTAACACTATTTTCGGAATTTAGATAAACTTAGTTCAAAGTAGTGCCACTAGCCACAAAATTATTTTAGCATGTAATATTATAGAATTACACTTCAGTGGTTAAAAGAAAAGTTACCTGCCCAGGAATCATTGCAATGAGTGCCTTGCCTATAGGACCTCAGAGGTGTCCCTGAAGTAGCCAATCTCTATGCTGCCCTAACTGAATGACAGCCCTGACCCCTTTCACATTTGTAGCTGCAGGAGCCACACCACCATCAGACACCAGAAAACAACTCTTCTATTATTACGAGCAGAGGAGCAGCTGAGACGGCCTGGATGGTTCCTCTCTGTGAGCGTATCCTCCAAGAGTGGACCTTTACACAATTTCAATTTGAGCTGATGGTGTGAAACATGAGGAATAGATACTCTAAGGCAGGGTCTCCCACCCTCGAAACTATGGTGGCCTTTCTTAGGCATCATAGGATATTTAGCAGCATTCCTGGCTTCTGCCCATTGCATGCCAATAGTATGCCTTCCCCCAATGTGAAAACCAAATTGTCTCCAGATTTCGCCAAATGCCCTCTGGGGAGCAAAATTAGCCCCATTTGAGAGCCAGTCCTCTACAGGGAGTGCCTTTGACTGTGTGGACTTCCACATTGTCAAAAACAGTTCTGGAGACAGAGAACTAAGTGCAAGTAGTTGATTGGGGAGGTCATCTCAGGAAGGATTGTGAGGAATTGGGAAGTGAGTGAGTCAGGGAAGGGAGGCTAGCCAATAAAGGGTGTGTGAATGAGCTGGCTACTGCTGTGGGTGCAAGAGGTCATACTTACTAGCGGCTTCTGGGACTGTGCAGAACATACCTAAAAGTTGTTCCATTGAAGAGCATGGAAGCTGAGGTCTTTATCTTCCACCAAACCGTGGGGCAATGTGTCAGCCTCCTGTCCTGACTCACCCCTTCCCCAGACTTTTTCCTTTGACTCAAGTCCTTTTTAGCCTTATGATGGCAATGTATTCTTTAAAATGCATAGTCAATAAAAATATATGTTTTGAACTATTCTATCATTTTGGATGCTCAGATTCTCTTCTTAGGTAGACTAGAAATCTACAAAGTTCTCCCCAGCACTAACATTCAAGGACTCTACCTGGTGATTTGAGGCCAACTCCCCCACCACCACCCAGAAAGCTGATGAAAAAATAGAAAGAGCACAGCCTGATTCAAAGGTATGGGGTGGGTGGAGAGGCACTCATCTTTTGTCTTGCAAATTGAATACGGAAATAATTGCAGGAGAACAGGTAAGACTTCCCACATTTTCAGTTTTTACTAAAGGTGCTTTTGTAACCAAGACTTCACTTCTGAATTGACATTGCATTGACTCCTCTGACAGCCTTAAAGAGACACCATGAAGACTTGTCACATACCCTGAACAATTTAGACAGAGCTTAGGCGACAGTAGAATGAACTTCAACTGGCATGTGGTGGGGCAGAGGGATGAATTCTCAGAAAATTAAGTTTGTGCCAATTCAACCTTCCTGTGTCTCCTTCTCTTACTATTATTGAACCAGTTACCAGTTTGGAGCATAAGGAAGACATGTTGGGAAAATCAGATTTTAGTATGTAAGAGAGAATAGCTGCCAATCATCTCAGCAAATGATAAACTGGCGAGTCTCTCTTTTCTTTTTAATGGCACTTGTTTTCTTAAAAATTGAAACTGTTTAAAATAATCCCTTGTGAATCATAAGACTGTATTGCTTTCTGGCAATGAAAGCTTTGATATACAACCATTGACTTGGCCATAGTTCTTGATTTTCCTCCAAGGAGGTCAAAGCACTTTCACTCAAGCAGTATCATCTTATTTAGCTTTGTAAAACTGAAAACAAAGTAAAGAGGGAGGATGGACACATGTGAGTATTCGATTGACAGGCATATTAAAGTGCAGAAGAGAAGTGGCTTGGCCACAGTAAGCCTGAGTCTGAGCAGGAGTCTCCCAAATCTTAGGGCTGCATATATTCCTCAGATCTGGATTATGACCCTGGTGGGATTTGCTTTTTAAGAAACCTGCATGCAGGAAAATATGTCTGGGATTCAGAACAGAAAGCTCTGCCTAGCAGTTTCAAAAATGAACCCCTAGACTAGATTTGAGGTCAGCGATAGGATTTGTATCCTCACCTGAACAAAGAGCAAAAATTTAACACCAGTTGAGGCTTTTTTTTTTTTTAACTTTTAAGAAACAAAAAAAATAATCATCCCCTTTCCTGCCAAGCATGGCAGTGCAAAGACCAGCCAAGCCCACCTTTCTTGAAAACCCATGATCTGCTTTTCAAGGGGAAGATGAAAGCGCCAGGAATAGACAATGGCTTTGAAACACTGGCTGACTTTTGAATATTCATGACTATTCTGATGCAAATGAATAGTTCAAATTGAGCTGTTTTGTAGAGGTGCTGTTTGAAATGTATAGGCTTATGAAATTGCTTTTCTAGTACTGCAGATTCCCCAGCATATCTTCCTTTGCTTATTTATAATTCTAGAAGGTTTCCCAGGTGTCAGCCTTGGGCTGGAGTTTCAGCTGGTTTCTTTTAACCAAAAACTAGGGCTATGGTTTAGCCTAACCCCTTACGAAAGCATGGCTTTGTTTAATTGGAACCGGGTCTGATAGGCCTTTTTTATTCTGCCAGCAGCCAAAGAGGCTTACTTATCACACATCAGATTGTCTTTCCTTTGAGGTAACATCAAACCAAAGCTCACTGTTCCCTGAAGAACAAAGAGAGAGTGAGAACGTTGTGCCCCTGCTTGGGAGCGCTCTGATGGTCAGGAAGTCAGGAGGCTTGTTTGGGTTTTGCTGACTCTGCACCAGAAGGGTCTCACTGTCATGGGCCTTGGGTGTGGTGTGTGGCTTTGCCAGGTCAAAGGACTTTGAAGAAGACACGTCAACCCCACGGTCTGATGGAGACTTAAGAGACTTCCAAAGTACAGTGAGTGTTCGGTCCCCTGTAGGGGAGCTGCGGGACCCTCTTCCCTCTCAGGCTGGATGCAGGAACTGGGGCTGCTGGTCAGGCCCAGGAGGAAGACCGATGTGGGGGAGGTGGTTATTGCTGGAGGGAAGAAATGGGTCACTGTGGAGCCAAGGCCAGTTTCTGATGAGATGGAATAGTTACTGAGCTCTAAGCCCAATGAAGGAAGATGTCATGGAGCTTCCTTTGTCTCTCAGTGGTGGAGTTAGCCTCTGTTTTAGACACCTGCTGGGAAAGGGCCAGCAAACCTTTGTCCCGGGCCAGTAGGGTCCCATTGAAGGAAAGATGATGTTCTCTCCTTAGGAAGCTAGGAAGCTAATCCATCTGGCCTCTGTGCAACCCACCCCCCACCCCCACACCCCTGAAAGGTCATGGCTGTGGCCTCGGACTTCATTCCTCGAATAATCCTTGGAAGTCTACCTTCTCACCTCCCAGTCTTCCTCTTTCCTATCCTGCCCTCCATCCACAAATACTCCATGGCCCACTCTCCCTGTGACTCACGCTTATTCAATGGGTACTGTATTTACTATTGACAGGCCTTGTGTTGAGCTGGGAACATGAGATGAATCCAACTTGGCCTCTGTTCAAGGCTTCTGGCCTATGGATCCAAACTTACTTCCTAGCCCCAACCTGTCTCTCTGTTTCGTGACTATTCTCATCACCATTCGTGACTATTCTCATCACCGTTTCTTTTCCTGGGGTGTTTTCTTTACTTAGTATGTCCTCTGCTATCAGCTCCAATATTGTAAAATCTAGCTCAATTTCCGAGGCATACAGGAGTTTCCTTTTCCATTCAGCCTCCCTGGTTTTTCCTTTTCTTTCCAATTTCTGTAAAATATTTGTTCTGTGTAATTTAAAATAACCTTAGTTAGTCTAGTGACTATTTTGGGTATGTAAACTAGTCGTCTTTGGAAGTTCAAGTCATATTTTACCCTCATACTGAGTCTCTTCTTAACCTTTTACCCCCACCCCAGCACTCAGCAAAAAACTGAGGATATATTAAATGCACAATAAATATTATTGGTTATTAGAGTCAGAATGACTCTGAAGAGAACAAGGTCCTGGTTCTGACAACCCCTTTCCCCAGTAGGAGTAGGAGATGGGTAAGGTGGTGGATGGATGAAAAGCCTGTCTGTAGCCCAAGTTTCAGGTCAAGTAGAGAGGCTCTATCCTTAAGTAGACCCTGAATGTGATATAAGCAAAGATAATCAGCAATTCATAACTAAAAGGTGAAAACATATTGACATAAAGAGTAGATCTCATTCATTTGCTTCCAGATCAAGGAAAGTATCTACTCAATAACAAAAAAGTTGTAAGGGTCATTAAAGGTGACTCTCAAGTGACTTTTGGCAAATAACCTTTTTGAGCTTCACTTTCCTTGTCTATACAATAGAAATAACATCACCTACATAATAAGGATGCATTAGATTATGCATATAAACCATTTAATCCAGAATCTAGAAAAGTGTAGGTATTCAATTAATGATTACTATTATACATATTGTCATTGTTTTTGTCCCATTAAACCTGCATTTCCCAAAATCTGATAAGTGGGTTGTTTGATAGTATATAAGATAATTTTACTGGTACATTGACTTTTACAACATTTTAATGTGTTCTAGAAAAAAAATAATTGTATTTATGATTTCATGAGTAGAATTTCTACTTTAGTTATTTATTGCTGCATAACAAGTCATCCCTAAACTTAGTGGCTTTAAACAACAGTGATTTATTATTATTATTATTTTTGATTTGTGATCTGGGCTGGGCTTAGCAGGTCAGTTCTGTTTTTCTTCACTCACCTGCCTGGCATCTGAGCTAGAATGGCTGGAACAGGTAGGGCTAGCTGGGAATCTCCCTCTTCTAGATAATCTCTTTAGCTAGGTAGCTGGACTTGTTTACATGGTGGATCAGGGCTCAAAGAGCAAGCTTTCCAAGAGGACAAGTCCTGTTATGCAAGTACTTATCAAATCTCCATTTAATTGTGCTTGCTAATGTCCCATTGGCCAAAGCAAGACATATGGCCAGGTTCAGAGTCAATGTGGAAGGGATTGCACAAGGGTAGTGAATATGGAGAGGTGTGGTTCATTGGGGGCCACCAATGCAGCAATTTTCCACAGTCATAAGTAACCTGGTAAGTAGTCAAGCTGAGATCTGGAGCAGTCTGGCTCCAGAACCTATATCGTAGCCACCAGGCAAATTTCCTTAAACAGAGTGCTTCAGTTATTTATTTCCAAACATAATGACTTAAAGCAACTAACTTTTTATTATGTTCATTGATTTCGTGAGCCATGTGTTCAGGTAGGTCACAGAAAAGATGGCTTATCTGTGGCTAGGGCCTTGCAGGGATGACTCAAATTGCTGAGACTTGGCTGAGATGGTTCATCTGGTGTTGTAGTTCTCACTGTCTGCCAAGCTCCTCTGTTTTCCCCCATCTGACCTTCTCCTGGGACTAACTTCTAGGCTCTTTGATAGCATGGTGGTCTTAGGGTAGTCATAGTTGCTGGCTTCTCTTCAGAGAGAAAGGTAGAAACTGCTAGACCTCTCAGGGCTGGGCTCAGAACTGTCACCACTTCACCTCTTCCACACTGGTTGGTCAGAGAAAGTCACAAGATCAGTCTAGATTCAAGAGAAGGAGTAATAGTCTCCAAACCTGGCCACCTTTAACTCCTTCCCTCCATGAATATGCAGGGAGGGAAGGAACTGATGGTGGCCATATTTGGAGACTTTCTATTGCCGTATGCTTAAGGACTAAAATACTTATCACTAATATAAGCTTGTGTTGTTGTTAGTTTTTTAATAGACTATTTTTAGAGCAGTTTTATGTTCATAACAAAATTGAAAAGAAGGTAGAGAGATTTTCCATATACCTCTTGCCCCAAACATGCATAGCTTCCCCCATTATCTATATCCCTCACAAGAGGGATAGACTTGTTACAATTAATAAACCTACACTGATACATAATAATCACCCCCAAATCATAGTTTGCCTTAGGGTTCACTGTCGTACATTCTACGGGTTGGACAAATGAATAATGACATGCATCTGTTATTATAGTACCATACAGAATATTCCTACTGCCTTGTAATTCCTCTGTGCTCTGGTTGTTCATCTCTTTCTCCTCCAGCCACTGGCAACCACTGATCTTTTGACTGTCCTTATAGTTTTGTCTTTTACAGAATGCCAAATAGTTGGAACGATACAGTATGTAACCTTTTCCAATTGGTTTCTATCACTTGGTAATATCCAATTTAAGTTTGCTCCATGTCTTTTCATGGCTTGAGAGCACGTTTCTTTTTAGCAATGAATACTATCCCATTGTCTGGATGTACCACAGTTTATTTATCCATTCACCTGCTGAACGACATTTTGAATGCTTCCAATTTTGGAAATTACGAATAATGCAGTTACAATATCTGAGTGCAGGTTTTTGTATAGACGTAAGTTTTCAACTCCATCAGATAAATACTGAGGAACACAACTGCTGGACACAATATAAGATTTTGAAGGCAGCCAGTCTGGAGAAAAACATTAAGTGAATATAATTAGATTGAACTGCATGAAATTTCTTATTTTGTAGGGGCATGCCCAAATATTGGTAACTTGATATGGTTCCTCCTTATTAGTGGTCCTAGACTATGGCAACGTTTTCCATAGTGATATGCAAATAGAGTTTGGGAAACATCTTCTAATTGAAATATTGTATCTTCTGGTGACTTTCATGTCTTTGTTCGACCAAAACATGGAAGATCCTTATTTGCACAGTTTGTTTGTTATTCGTGGTGGTTATGGTTTGGAAAAGAGCTGATGTAACCTACAATGTGTTGGGTGCCTGTTGAACGTACTTATTTATCAAAATGCCTTGACTGAGGGATCGCAGATTTTCCAAGCTTGCTGCAAATCAGACACCTGAGACAGCTAGCAGGCACTTTGATTTTTCTGAGGAAAGAATGCCTTCTTTTTGATTCCCAGGAGCAAAAGTATTTTCTACATTATCAGGTTATATTGACCCAAACCTATCAGCTTGGTGGGATTTTAAGACCATTCTCTGGCAGGAGTTGGCGCAAGAAATCGGAAAATGAATCATTAGAACATTTGGTTATATGGAGTATGCATCAGAGGAACTTGTTCTCCAAAACAAACTGTCCAACAATTAAAGTGATTTTATCTTAGGCTGAATTCTAATGATGAATCAGAACTTCAGAGATGTTGAGGGTCTGATTTAGATACTTTGCAGAATTTTGTTTGTATTTAGTCTCTGCCAAATTAAAAAAAATTTCCCATCACCACTCTGGTTGTTTTTCAGCCTGGCAGTCCACTGTAGTGGAAGGATTGTGACCAAATTGGGTAATGTTACCCTGTGGATCTCCAACATAAATATTCCAATGTTGTTTGAAGGTTTGGAATTGGGGAAATAATTTTAGGGCTTCTTCCTTTTATCTCAGCTCTTTCTGAGTGAAATTTGTAGGAAGTTTTTGTACAAAAATATCATCCAAAATTTTAAATGTTCCGATGAACCCGGCACCAAGTCAAAAAAAACAAAACAAAACAACCCCCCCCCCCAAATCGTTTTCCAGTAGGATCTCCTGAGTGCTTTAAAAGGTCTAGATATATCCATGATGGCTTAGATCACACACCTTCCTTAAGCCTCAATAAATGTACTTGCCTCACATTCCCAGTAGCTTCTGAAGTTAATTTGGCTGCTCAGCCCTGACAGTCAAATAACAGCTTGATGATATAAGAGGTTTCATTGTGTGTGTGAACGTATTTTCTTCAGCTAATCAGTGAACAGCAGACTAGCAGGTATTCAGAGGCCCAGGACAATAACGTCAAAGCTAATTCAATTACTCCCAGGTCAGCGTTTGTAATCGTGGCTCTATCCTTTGTCAGAGAAACAAATGCATAGCACTTCTGTGAGCATCTTTTCCACACAATCACACCTTAAAATAAGTGGGCATTGATTTCTCTTGCTACCATCTGTGTTTATCTTAGGTTCCTTCTTCAGGGATAATACAGAACTACTGTTACCTTTGCCTGGCAAGCAACTCTAACACATTTCTTTCTCCTAAAACATTTCAGTAGCATATGCCAGAATCACACTTTATTACACACTTATTACTCAATAGTGATGTTGCATTTTAGCAACACATTATATTTCTCTTATTTGAACACTCCCAAGTATCAGTGTGTTCATTTAAAGATCACCTTTTCAGGAATATAAATTTATAATTAAATTTTGGATATAGTTATTCTTAATTTTCTCATTCTTAATATAAGTTAAATAGAGATGTGAGATTTCATCATTTCTTTGGATCATCAAAATAATCTTAGTTTAACAACTCCTTCATTGAGAAGGCTGTCTGCATATATATTTGTTTAATATAACCAAAGCAAGAGTATGCAGAAAAATAATATTCTTCAGAAGCTGCACAAGACTAAATTTTTTCCAGTTAATGGCAAGTAGAGCTAAAATTGCCTAATGGACAATGATTTTCCACTGTCCCAGCCTTAATTGCCAAATCTTGAAAACCTAGCAAAGAAAAATATCTGTACTTTCTTATTATAAACATATAAGGCGGAGTGACCTTGCATGCTAAATTTCCAATTAGGAGATGCAAATAAATAGTCATGTCATGTTTCACAATACCAGCTCCCTGTTTCCAAAGCCTGCAGATTCTCCACTATAAGAGGCAGTTAAGTGAATGAGAGATTCTAGAGTAAATTTCAGGTTTTATAGCCAGTATCAGATGAGAAACCATACCACATACATTTTAATGGATACAATTTTCTTATATTAAAACTATTTTACTGCTTTTAAAAATGGTTGCAAAAAGTTTGTTGCTTAATATCCAGAAATTGTAATGTAGAAAGTGAGTATAATTTCTCCATCTTCCATGCCCCACTCAGAGAGATATAGCCACTTCAGACTCCTTGGCATACATGTGTACTTATTGCCCATTTGTGTTTCTTATGTGAATTTATTGCTTAATACAATAAAATATTGTATTAAATTTATTATTTAATATAATAAAGATATATGTCTAGACACCCTTCTCAATGAAGGAGTTGTTAAACTCAGACCGTTATGATGATCCAAAGGAATCATAAAATCTGGCATCTCTATTTAACTTGTATTAGGAATATAATTTTTCCTTATTGATTTTTAAGAGTTCTCTATAGATAATACATAACTGCATTGGATTTGTAAGTGAGAATGATAATGAATGTTGTGAGCAGTAAATAAGTGTTGTGTAAATAGGAATAAGAATAAACCCTCTAGTCAGAAGCATCTTTTATGTAGGGTGCTTTATGTATGCTACTTGTACAGAGCAATTTGCCCTCATTGTTAAGGAACGCCCCTTTCAAAGACTGGATACAGTGATTACATTTCACCAACATTTTGGCTTAGTTGTCTTGGGACAATAAGATTTAGAGTTAGACTCTGTTCTCTTAAAGAAATTGACTATGTGTTTGGACTTCACAAAAATGCATGTTCCCCCATCAAGGAGGTAGATCATGTTCCCCACCTCTTATGTGTGAGCTACACATAGACACTTCCAGGGAGCACAGTATGGAAAGAACAGAAATGACCTTTCTGTGGAGACACCTGGGAAACACTACCTAAGCTATATGATCGTGATTTAAATCAGTAGTGATGTCATGTTGATAGTGTGCACCACTGAATGATGCGATGAGAATGACCCTTTATTTCTGTGGTCTTCCTCCCCTAAACTAACAACCACAGTCTAACCATGAGAAAAAAACACCAGACAAACCCCAACTGAGGGATGTTCTACAGAATATCTAATTAGACTTCCTCAAATCTGCCAAGGTCATCAAAAACAAGAAACTCTGAAAAACTGTCACAGTTTAGAGGAGCCTAAAAACCAGACTGCTAAATGTCATGTGGTATCCTGGATGAGATCCTGAAACAGAAAAGGGACATAGGTAAAAATGAAGGAAATATGAATAAAGTATGGAGTTTGGTTAATAATAATGAATCATTATTGGCTCATTTGTTGTGACAGGTGTACCATAATAATACAAGATGCTAATAATGAAGGACTCTGGTGTGGGGTATATGGGAATGCTCTGTACTAACCTCACAAATTTTCTTCAAATCTCAAACTATTCTAAAGTAAAAAAATTTGTTAAGAAAAAAAAAATCAATGACAGGTATTTGAATTGGGCCATTTACTCAAATGAAAACATAAAATTAATCTGATTTAGGCTGGTTGTGAATATAGCACCACTCGATATCAATCCTGAACTTTATTAGTCTAAGAGTAGACACAACAAAACAAAATCTAATTTGGGATGGCTGTCCAGGGAGGTTGAAGTTAGCAGCCTTCAGAGCTGTATGGCAAGACCAGTGAAAATACAGAGTTGGTAGAGACCATGGAGAGGACTCCATCAAACCATCTCATTTCACAGGTGAAGAAACTGAGGTTCAGAGAGAACAAGGTATTTACCTTAGGTCCTCTGAATACTGAACTGGAACCCATATCTTTCCTAATTCATTGCTCATTCTCTTCCCTCTGTGTCTTCCTTAACCTTTCTGCTTAACACAAAAGTCCCTCCATTATTGCCATGGTTTTGTTTTCCCCTGTTTTGGCCAAAGACCTATGGGAGTGCCACATGTCCTAAGCATTGTATAAAAGAGCAGGAAAACACATGGAATTTGGGATCAAGTTGAGTTGGGTCTGAATCCCAATTCCTTATTGTCTCTGAGCCTCAGTTTTCCTTAGCTGCAAAATGCCTCTGATACTACCTGCCTCTCAGGATTAATGAGATCCTGTACATAAAACCTAGTACAGGGTCCAGCCATAGTTAGCCCTCAATAATTGGCATTTTCTTATAATACAAATATGGCTCTGTGTATATGTATGCCAGCAGCAGCAGCCAGGATACCACGGGCCCTTAAACAGCACATATGAAGTGGGTACAAATAATATTCATGGAAGCTTTTCCTGACCAGGGCTTTTCCATAAAGTCAGCCATTTCTGCAGGCCTTCTTCCTCACCACGGATTGTTCTCCATCAGCGTCCAGGCTAGCATGTGGGGAGAGATTGTATTTTTACAAGGCAATTTAGCTCGAGGGACTCAAGAGACAGCTGCCTCCTGCAGGGGCCTGGGAGACTGCAGCCTGAATGCATCATCATTAGAATACATTTTTTAAATGCAGGCTGGGAGGAATGGAATTTGGAGCCTTGATACATTTAGCTCAGTTTCTAAATATTATATTGGAACGAAATTGGCTCCTCCCCTCCCCCAAACTGATAAAAACTGAGATTTGCATTTCAGATGGCATTTAGTAAGGGTACTATCTGCCTTTATTTGCATTTTAAAGCAAAAAGCAGATCGTGTAGTCTGTGAGTGCTTCTGTTCTTCCCTTGGCTCCTGGCACCTTCACCTGTCACAGAGGCAAGCTAAAAAATGTGGAAAGACAAACCATTATTAGATAGTTAGTCAAAGTTAAAAAAAATCTTTTAAAGTAATGAATCATCAGCCTTCACTGTGGGGTTCTTAGGAAAGTAAAACCATGTTCTCTTAGTTTGGATTCCTTCTAATGAATGTTACCCCCAGGAGCACTTGGGCACAAGTAGCTTATTTGGGAGGTGATCCCAGAAAGCAAAACTGAGGGAGAAGGGAAAGTGAGAAAGACTAATAATAAAAGGTGTGTGAATGAATAGATTATTTTCTGTAGGTATCTCTCTGGGGACTCTCTAGGAGGTGGTGTCAAACCCATGTCAAACGTGTATCAGAATCTTCCGACTGGAGAACAGGGAGGCTGGAGCATTTAGCCACTGACTTCTGTCCTCCGCTGTTGAAGACCATCTCTGGTGGCATCAACACTCCATCACATCTATGTACTTTTGCATTTGGCTCTTTGGCAGACCAGACACTGTAAGGTGTACTTGATGTGGCACTCAGGTTGTGGGCATGGAACTGTCCACCACAGCTGCCCTGAAATTGATTGAATGAGCAGCTGTGGCATAGAGCATTACAGCATCTCCTACTGTGGTATATTCTAGAACTATGCTATCTAATAGAATAAACATTAGTCACATTTAAGTTAATTAAAATTAAGCATTCAGAGTCTCAGTCATACTAACCTCATTTCAAATGCTTAATAACCACGTATGGCTAGTGTACTGAACAGAGTAGACTAGAACATTTCCATAACTGCAGAAAGTTGTATCAAGCAGTTCTAAAGAATAGCTTTCTGGGTCTCTTTAGTTCTCTAGGCCCTGACAAACTTATATGGACTTAACATCTATTAGTCAGGATAGACTAAGCTTTGCTGTAGTAGCCAATAATCCCCAAGTCTTGATGGATTCAAACAGATATGATTTATTTTTCACTCATACTGCATGTCCAACATAGGATCCAGGTTGAGAGAAAACCCACAATTTGGAAAACTATCAATAGCCATGGTAGAGAGAAAGAGAGCTCCATGAGTCTTCTACCAACAATTGAAGACCCAGAGCAGAAATGGCATACAATTTCCATTCATAACTCTTTGGCCAGAACAAGTCAGGTAATCCTGTCTAACCATTATGGAACTAAGGACTTCAGAGAGGAAAACTGGATATTTGCGAGCAGGTCCGTTGACTAGCTCTGTTGACATGATCATGTATTCATTTACTTACTTATGAATTATTCAGTAGAAATTTGCATATCTGCTGAGCACGATAGTGAACCTGTGGCTACAGAGATGAACAAGCAAGCATGATTCCTGCCCTTATGGAACTTACTTAACCATTTGCTGGTAAATGGTATATTAAAAGAGTAATTACAGTGAAGGGGAATAACTATTCTGATAAGGAAAAAACAAGATGTTTCAGTATCAGTAGAGCAAGCAGTTTTCTTGCATATCAATGAGATAACTAGAACTGTATTTGTCCTAGTTAAAGAGTGCAGAACAAGCACTGGAATAGGAAAGTAAGGACCTCTGTTTATTTCTCCCTTCCCCTCCATCTGCACCTTTGCCCCTTCCTGAATGAAGCCCAAGAGAGGTGTTTAGGTAATCTAAGTGGTGACCTGGACTCCATGTACCTTGGGCAGGTGCCTGGCAGTTACGTGGGAATGTGCCTATGTGGGCACACTGGCTCATACTCACAGAATTCACTATGGCACTCAGCACTGGTATTCCTGGCACAGAGCCTGAGTTGGGCAGCAGGCATGGGAGCCAGAAAACCCTTCTTGATTTTCTCCTGAGGAGGTCAAATAAGATAGATAGGCCAAGAGCCCAGGGCCATCCAAATGAGTCTCCATGGCTTTGAGGTTGGGAGAAGCAGGGAGCTATGGCAGGAGGTGCTGCCCGGGCTTCTTGCTTTCTTCCAGGTTCTCTGTGGGTGTTGGCACCACACCCTTAACTTCTGACCTCCCTGTCCCCAGAATAAGATGTCTGGCTAAATGTGGCAGTTCAGTTCCTGTTATCTGCTTTAGGGACTGTCTATAAAGTGCAACTTTATTAAATTCTATTTTTCAATGACATATCTTTTTCTTTAGTTTTCCTCATTTAAATCCATTTGTTCAAAATAGACATGCCAGGAGGCAGCATATTGGTTAAGTGCATGGACTCTGGGGCCAGACTTTCTGGGTTTGCATGTCAGCTCTGCCCCTTATACTGTGTAATCCTGAGCAAATTATTTAATGCTTTGTGCCTCAGCTTCCTTATCTATAAAATGGGGGAAATAAGTGTAGCCACTTCATATGGTTGTTGTGAGGAGTGCATTGATGAATAGATGTAAAGTGTTTAGAAAGGTGCCAGGCACATGGTAAGCACTCAAGTTAGCTGTTACGTTGTGATTATCAGTGTTGTTATTATCATTATTACTAAGCACTTGATGAAGTGCTCAGCAGCACACTTTTTTTAAGGCCGGGGAAGACACAAAGACAGTCAAGCAGCTGTGGAGTATAATGGTTAAAATAACAAGCCCTGTGGCCTGACTTTAAGTGTGGGCTCTGTCACTTGCTGGCTCAGTGACTTCAGGTAGGTTGCGAAGCTGTCCAGGCTTCATCTGTAAAATTTGGATAATGACTTCCATCGTTTTATGTAGTGATTGACTGAGATGATGCATGTACTTCAGTGTTTAGCATCTAGTGAACACTCAATATGGAGTAATTATAGGGACAGAAGAAGAAACTTAGTGGATGATAGATGAGAGAAAGTACATACTAGATGGCTGTACTTGTGAAGTGCTGGGGAGCCATAGAAACCAAGGGTCCCAGTAAGGAAGTGGTGATCTCAGATTTCTTGTAGGAGGCATCATGGGACCTAGGCCTTGAACAATGGGTAGGGATTGATCAGGCAGGGAAGGAGGGAGGAAACATTCCAGACAGAGGAAAGGGCAGGCCTTGAACTCCGAGCTATCTTATCTTATTAGGTAGACAATGGGGAGCCATTGAAAGATTTTGATTTGGAGAGTAACTTGGCCACTGGTATGTGCACAGAACAATCGGACCAAGTACAATGTATCTTCAGTAAAGGGAATAAAAAATAATTTAATGACATTTAGAATATTACTATGTGCCTGACACTATCCTAAGCACTTGGTTTAATTTATTTTAATCTTCATAGCAATCCCATTGGATGGATAGTCTTGTTATCCACAAGTTATAGATGGCACAAAGAGGTTAAGTCACTTGCTCCAGATTACATAGGCCCAGGATTCAAACCCAAACAACCTGGCTCTGAGCCAGCCTAGTGTACCTGGGCTTTTTGAGATGCTTGCACATTTGTTGTGGGCATCAGGGAAGGAGAGAGAGAAAGAGAAAGTACGGAACTCGAGAAATGTTGCTGTTCCAGGGAGGAATGGTTCCAGGAGTGATTGAAAGCGCAGCTGGGGTGTTTGTCTTGGGAGGGGTGAACGCTTGTTCTCTGAAACATGACACAAAGAGGAACTATGAATAGAAGAGGGTCAGGGTGAGATGAGGGCAGTTGAGGGATCTACTGGGAAACAGTTTACATGTTCTTACTCAAGGAAGAATTTAGAGGAAGGTGGCAGAAGGGTGGACTTGTTAGGGGCTTACAAAGGAGAAGTGGGTTTTTGAGTGTCCCTCCCTGACTACATAATCTAACTAAAGTTTCGTTGTGCCAGGCTAGGCACTCTTTGGGACGGCAATGTAGCTGAAATTGGATTGGCTAGATTCTAGTTCAAGCTCTGCCCATCCTAGCTGTGTGACTTTGGGTATGTCACTTAATCTTTCTGTGTTCCATTTTCCTCATTTGAAAAATTGGTTTACCTACCTCACAGGGTTGTTTGAGGATTGGACCTGTTAGTTTATGGAGAGAGCTTAGGGCTTAGGATAATCAGCACTGTGCAAATTTAGCTATTATAATTGTTATCATGATTTTTTCCCCTGCAACCTCAGAAATCTTAACAGCCCAGGACAGAGAAATGGAATGGTAATTGCCAGGGGTCTAGGCCTCTCAGGACAAGGCTTATAGCCCAGTGGCTGGTCTACAGGGATGTCATGATGGTTTAGGTTGGAGATGTGTAAAGAATGAATCTACCTTTGATCAACTAATTTCCTGGTTTTTCTAGTGGCAAAATCCAGAATCACAATGGAAGGCTTTGTATTCAAATTCCTACCGTGAGAACAAATGTGTTTAGCAGAGTGCTTACTAATAAGATACCAAGCCCAGGCAAAACATGGAGGCTTATAAAAAATATCAGAGGTACTAACAGAGGAACTTGGTTTTTCTATGCTTCAAACCACAGATGGTACCACCCCCTCATCAAAGTTTCATTTGGTTTAAAAGTCTTTTCCCCAAGTTTCCCAGTTCAGGGCAGACATTCTGTCACATGGAAGTCTTACCCTTCCCTGTTTCTACCCCTCCCCCCCAACCCAGTGACGTTAGTTTCTGATTAGCATCAAAACTGAAAAAGCTGGGATAGTAACTTACAAACAAGCCTCCTGTGATAAGAGTGAAATCAAAATCATTTTAATCTGAGAGCATACTGAGTTGCATTTTTAGGATGTAACACTCTTGATTGATAATAAATCACTATATCACCAATATTTCTGACTTGATCAGTCAGCCTCTCAGAGGTACCATCTTTTGATGCTGGGGAGGCACATTAGAAGCCCCTTTTCCCCTATTGGCCTGGGTCATTGAAATTGCTAAGGTTCAGAGACATGGAGAAGACATGCTCCCCAACTCTCCAGTACTTATCCCCATATCCAAGCCTCCACAGGCTTATTCCAATCATTACAGATTACTTGGGTTTACAGATCCCTCTTTTAAGCATGCATATTTATTCATAGAATTCTCGCCATCTGAATCAGAACCTCTGGGGGCTGCCTAAACACCCGAAGCAGGGGCAGAGGCGTGAAAGGAGTGTGGAGGATGTAGCACAGCTCTCGAAGCATTGCACCTTTGCAAACTTGCCCAGAATCTTGTGGCTCTCTCCACACTTAAAGCTACTAAAGGATGACCACTAGGGGAACTTCATGGAGAGGTTGCAAAATATGTGCTAAAATGAAAAAGAGAACATTTTAGTTTCTTTAAAAAAAGTCAATTACTCAGAGATAATGGCCACCGTTGTTAGCTAGGTTAGAGAGAAAACGACTCTTCCCTGTAGGTTTCAGAGGAAGCGTGGATCTGCTGACTCTTGATTTCTAGTCTCCAGAATTGTGAGACAATACATTTCTATTGTTTTAATTCCCCCTCCCTTCAAATCAGTTACTCAGAGGACCATCAGTTATTTAATAAGTACTTATACTAAAGGTTCTTGAGCTTGGCTGACCATTGGAATTACCTGGGGAGACTTAAAAATCTCTGATGTCCTGGCTACACATTCCTAGGAGCAGCTAAAACAAAATCTTCAGGGATGGAACCCAAGTATCAATATTTTTTTGAAAGTTCCCCAGGTGCTTCCATGCTGCAGCTGACACACATGGTGCTTGCCATATGTCTTATGCCTATTAACACATCTAATCCTCCTAACTATCTTATAAAAGACATGTAGATATTGTTCCCATTTTACAGATGAAGAGAGGCACAGCAGCGTCCCATGCTTTGTCATACAGCTGACAATTTCCAGGGTGTGGGTTTGAACCCAGGCCATCTGGCTCCAGAGTCCATGGTCTTAGGACAACAGGTTCATTTTTTCTTACGACACGGGAAACACAAGTTTTTGGCAAAGTCCCATAACTCTAAAGTCACCATGGAGTGGGGAATGTAGACTCTGTATCTGTTTTCTGGGAAGCTGAGTAAAAGATCTTCCCCAGCAATGCCACATTTATAATCAGTGATTTTTAAAAATTTCTACCAGAACATGCAGATTTTTCCCAGTCCTCCCATAGGCTGTTTAAGGGTTAAAATGTCAACCTTTCCTTTTCTTCCCAGTATCCACCCAAAAAGATAGAGAGCTAGATTGGAGCCAGAATTAAGCAGCCAGTGGGTGGGGCTTGTCAGCTGGGTCTTTGTGGTTAAGGTGTAGCCCATTAGGTTGAAGGCTTACTGGCATACATTGGGGTGGAAGACTTGCCATGTGCTTGTCCCAGATTAGTCTACAGCTTTATTGGGTGGGCTGAAGGTTGAAGAAAGAGGATGAGATTGGAAGGCACCCTGGATCTGGGGCCGATTGCTTCCCCAGATCAGCTCCAGGACGCTAGGCAGGTAACTTCCCTTCCCTCTGAGCCTCTCTATGTAAAACGAAGAGTTGGATTCCATTTGAGGTTCCATCTCAGTTTAGCCAAGAGACACGTTTTGTTGGGCCCTACAGTGCTTTCAAATTTATCAAATTAATTGCCAACATTTAAAAATTGCAATTATTTACATACAAGTCTAGATTTCCAGGTTCTCTTGAAAAATACTGGGTCCTATAGCGTAACTGTGGGCTGGAGTTAAGAGCTTAGACAGCTCTCTTTTTAGATGGGGTTTTCTCCCTAGATTCCCTCATTACCATTGGGCCCCCGCAGGAACTGGAAACCAGATGATCTCCAAAGTCTCTTCCAGAAGTTGAGATTTCTTTGCTGATGGAATCTTAAAACCTGTGAGGCGGGGATGAAATCTTAGAGACTCAGGCTTAGCCGCATTTTTACATAAAGATAGGGACAATCAAGGTAAAATGAACAAATGTTAACTTTCTCTGTTAGATACTGGCCTATGTTTTGTCTTGAACAATGACACATATTATTTACAATGTTTTGCCTGCTCTCTGTGCATTTTTATATTCTGGCTCACTGTTTGAAGTCATAAACAGGGACAAAACAGCAGCCATAAAAGGTTGTGAAGAAACTGCATGGTCAAAAAGAGAGAGGACACCAGGATAATGTGTTCTCAGAAGGACAGTCTGAAATTACAGAAGAACTACCTGTTCTTCAAAACAAGATAAATGAAAATAAATTCTAGGAAATACGTCAGGTGGGCTCTGAGTCTGATGTTGTTTTTACACAGGCCACATTCAACAAAACTCTCTTCTCTTAATGGGATATGAAGCTTTCAGGGAGCTCTTTATTTAGGAACTTTCAGATGATGACAGAGTCACTTGAGATCGCACATAAATTTAACTATTGTTGACTCTTAGAGCTTTTCATGTGGAACAATAATAAAAATACAGCCGGATGCAGGTGATAAGTGATTTTTAGTCCCTCTAACCACTCAAACTTTCTTTTATGCATTTTCTTTATTTTTTTACTGGACTATTTATGAAAATATAAGTAATGTGTACAAGTATCAGAGAGTAGAAGCATATGAAATGAAAAGTATATATCTCTTCTCCCTTACTTATTTTTATTCTTTATTATAGTAAAATACATATAAAATTTACCATTTTGACCACTTTTAAGTGTTCAGTTTAATAGTGTTAAGTATATCACATTGTTATGTTTTTTTCCCTTGCCTTAATTCCAATATTAACCACAGTTATATTTTTCTATGTCCTTTAAGAAAATTATGTGCACATTCTTTAGTATTTATACAGATGTGTTTTTCCATATCTTCCAAAGTTTCTATATCACCATAGACCAGTTTTGCATGTTCTTTTTAGTGGCTGCAGAATATTACATGTTTATGAATAGACCATAATTTACTTAAACATTTTTTAAAAAACTAATGGGTACCTAGATTCTCTTGAGATTTTGGCTACTACCAAAAGGAAAAAAAAAATCCTATAAGGAGCATATTTGGTGCAAATATCTTGGTCTTTGGCCTATGTACAAGAATATCTTATGGGTAAATAGCAGCAGCCCATAAACTGAGATACTAATTTGGTTGACAGTTTTCTATCTGAAAATGAATATAGTTTGCATACTAAGAGTTTTTAAATTGACAGAATACTTATCTGTCAATTTCTAATGACATAGAAAATAAATTGCAGCAGTAACCCAGGCTCTTGAATTAGGTGACCTAAATCCAATCTTAAGCTCTGCCAGAGTAACTGTGAGGCCTTGGGCAACTTGCTCACAACATCACTTGCCTCAATTTTCCTCAATTTCATCAGGAAAATGGGATTAGTACAGTACTTTCCTCTGAGGGCTGCTAGGAGAACTGAATGAATAGAACCTGGCACATATTAAACTATATACATTAGTTAATTATTTTAGCTCTCTTTTCTTAACCCTAAAATTTGAGCCTGACATTTTAAGCATAATAGCCTTCCAGATATATTCAATTTTAATATTTTAAGATGTCAACATTTTGTTCTGTAATTCAATTGTCAAAGTATCATCAGTAAAACAGACAAAACTCACCAACATATAAAAATTACACTATGAAAGACCTGACATCTATTCAGTCAATTCTTCTTTTCCTCCATTTTCTTAGGAATACTTTGGATTTCTCTTTCTTCTTCCTTACGTTTGGCACGGGAATTGCACTTACTTTTCCTGAAAGCACAGTGGGTCAAATGAAGCCAGAGACCAAGGACCATTTTTTTTCATACTCTCCACATCTAACAATCTTTCCTGAACTTTTGCTAATAGTCTTTACTTTGTTTTGTCTGTTTATCAGAAATGACTCATTTTCTTTTAATAAATGGAGTCAGAAGAATGCCTGTACCATCCTTCTCTCTCAGTTGCCCTGACTTGGGTGGGTGGGAGGGAAGGGTTGCAGTTTCACCAACAGCCCACCTCCCTGCGGAGCCACTGGCTGCCTGTCTGAATTCCAAAAATCTTAACTTGTGTTGTGGAGCCCAAACTACCCACTGCTTGTTCCAGACTGGCTTTTCTCTTTAGAAACCTCCTCTTATCACTGGCTCTTAGAGAAACCTCCTCCTGTCACTCTTCATTGCTCTCATTAATGATCTTTTTTCAATACTAGGAAAGGATGGTTCAGGTGAAGCAACACAGATAGTGGCTGGGAGATGTTGTTGGCAGGAGAAATGATGGGGTGGCCGGTACAGGTGGAATCTGTGCAATGCGGTCACTAGCAACTCTTGAATGGCTTACTCAAGTGTGACAGTCAAAAGGCCCCTAAGCTCCTGTCACTGCTTTGCGGCCACAAGAGGTCCCTCTACCCTAGATTGACAGGTGGTGGAAAAGATGCAGTTACTATGGTCAGGAAAGCAGTAAGGGATCTTTTAGACCCCAGTCTTGAAGCCTGAGATGCAAGTTGACTTGCTGTCAGTAGTTACAGATGGAAAGTGATGTTGTTGTTTGCTTTTTGCAATGCCTTCTACTGGTTCCTGAAAAGGTGTGTGCATCCTAATGCAGGGGTCCTGGATGCTGTGAACTGTTCCTACTCAGCTATGGCCTCAACTCTAAGCAATGCTGGGTCTTGAGAGCATGCTAAGATTAGGAAGATGCCCCTTTGGCAGATTCACCTTGAAAGCTAACAGAAAACCTAAATATTTATTGAGCACCTACTATGTGCCAGGCTCTGCTCCAGAAAATCTGGGAAGGCAGTAAACAGAATAAAGAAAGAAGCTGAAATATTAGTGAGGGCATTTATAAACAGATAAACATCCAGGATAATTGTAATTGTAAGGTCTATGAAGAAGATAAAGTGAAATAAGAAAGGTCAAGAGTAATAAGAGCAACAAAGTGAAATAAAGGCATTATATTAAAAAGAAAAATAAAACTATCCCTATTTGTACATGACATAGTCTTGTATATAAAAAATCCTAAATAATCTAAAACATGATAAGGACCAATAAAGAAGTTTAGCAAGTTTGCAGAATACAAGATATACAAAATCAGTTGTATTTCTACACAAATGCAAGGAACAACCTGAAAAGGAAATTAAGAGAACTGTTCCATTTATAATAGCATCAAATAGAATAGAATACTTATGAATAAATTTTAATAAAAAGAATTGCAAGACATATATTCTGGAAACTATAAAACATTGTTGAAAGAAATTAAAGAAGATTTAAGTAAATGGAAAGACATCCCATGTTCATGGATTGGAAGACTTACTATGGTTGAGGTAGCAATATTCCCAAATTGATCTACAGGCACAATTCAATCTCTATCAGAATCCCAAATTGGCTTCTTTGTAGAAACTTGCAAGCTGATCTTAAAATTCATATGCAATTGCAAGGGCCCTTTCATCAAAATACTCTTGAAAAATAAGAACAAAGTTGGAGGATTCACTTCCCAATTCCAAAACTTAGTATAAAGCAACAGCATAGTACTGGCATAGGGTAAATTTACAGGTCAACTGGATAGCTATATGCAAGAGAATGAATTTGAATCTTTACCTTCCACCAAGTACAAAAATTAACTCAATATAGATCAAAGACTTAAATGTAAAGCCAAAACTAAGGAAACATAGGGGTAAATCTTCTTGACTTTTGATTTAGCCATGGATTCTTATATATGACACCAAAGTTCAAGCAACAAAATAAAAGTGAAATGAACTGTACTTCATTAAAATAAAAAATTGGGGGTGTTCAAAGGACACCATCAAGTGAAAAGACACCCATAAAATGGGAGAAAATATTTTAAAATTATATATCCGATAAGGGACTGATATCTAGAATATATAAAGAACTTCTTATTATTAAAACTGAATAATAAGAAGACAAATTACCCAATTAAAAACTGGGCAAAGGACATGAGTATACAGTTCTCCAAAAAATATGTACAAACAGACAATATGTGCATGAAAATATATCATTAACTATCAGGGAAATATAAATCAAAACTAATAGTTAAGTGTTGATAAAGGTATGAAAAAATTGGCAGCTTCACATATTGCTAGTGGGAATGTAAAATGGTGCCAACACTTCAGAAAACAGTCTAGCAGTTCCTCAAATGATTAAACATAGAGTTACCATTTGATCCATCAATTTCAATCCAAGATATATACACTAGAGAAATGAAAACATGTACACACCAAAACTTATACATGAATGTTCATAGCAGTATTATTCATAATAGCCAAATCATGGAAACTACCCAATGTCCATCAATTGATGATTGGATAAAGAAAATGTAAAATATCCATAGAATGGAATATTTATTTAGGCATAAAAAAGAATGAAGTACTGATAACATGCTACAACATGGAGGAAACTTGAAAACATTCTGCTAAGTGAATGTGCCAGTAACAAAAGACCATATATTATATGATTTCATTTATATGAAATGTCTGGAAAGAAGACATATAAAGAGACATACAGTAGATCGGTAGTTGTTTAGGAGTGAGCTTAAGGCTGGAGTGGAAGGGAGGGTATGAGAGTGATAGCTGAAGGGAACAGGCCTTCCTTTGAAGGTGATAAAAATGTTCTATTATTGATTGTGGTCATGGTTGCACAACTCTGAATATACCAAAAAAGCCCATGGAATTATGCATACAGTATGTGAATTATAGATCAATAAAGCCATTAAAAAGAGAGAGAAAGAAAAGAAAGAATGGCTGAGAGAAGAAGAGTAGGAAGGGAGAGAGGTGGGGAGGAAAATGTCAGCATCAAAATTCGTAGGAAGGGCTGGCAACTTGGAGAAAAACAAGAGTGATAAGGGTGGAGAAGAGAGAGCTGTTTTATAGGGGAGGGGTCCACCGGAAGACCTCTTTAATAGAGTGACATTCATTTCAGCTGAGACCTTCTAGAAGCAAAGGAGTGAGTGAGCCATACAGATGTCAGAAGAAAGCCAAGGCAGGGGAAATAGCAAGTGCAGAGTCCCCAGGACAGGTGTCTGCTCCATGCATTTGAAGAGCAGCAGGGAGGCCCACGTGGGGGGAGCAGAGTGAATGAGGGGTAGGGGAGCAAAGAGATGAGGTCTAGACTACCATGGTGAGGAGTCTGGATTTTTACCAAGTGAAATGGGGAGTTCTTTTGAATAGATCTGAAGTCCAATACACACCACAAGTTTAGACCATTTTGGATAATGATAGTTGGGAGTTGACTGACCCTTGCCCCTGAAGTTTAGTTTTCCTTTTTGCTGTTGTCTCCTCACAGAGTGGGACAGTGTATACTTATTCAAATATTCCTGTCGCTGTTGGAATCATGATAGTAGAAGAGTGGCACATTTCATTATTTCTTGAAGGCACTCAGTGTAGTTGGACCAAAGACCCTCCTGATAATAATGGAGGCAGTGTAATCAAGTTCTAATAAAGGAGGCTGGACCTTCTCCCATTCTTTTTCCAGTAATTAGAAGCCAAAATGTGGACCCCTCATTCAATTGGTAAACAGGATTGGCAGCTGTTTGCAAGAGATGAGCATGTTTTTGGCTTCCTTTGTTCATTTCATCTCCTCATTCTGTCCACTCAACTCCATTTTCAGTTTCTTGCTAGCTAGAGACTAGTCTGTGGGTTCTAGAAATAAAATGGGGAGAAAGATGGTTAGGGTATTCATGACCATGTTTTATTTTTAACACTAAGACAGCAAACTCACTATTTTTACCTGTTATATCCTGATTAAAAGAATACACTTTGAAGATTAATAAAAATAACTCACTTTAGTAGGAAAATGAACACCCCAGTAGGGCAGAATTCAGTTCTTGAGAGCATCTATAGAGCTCGACATTAATCTTAGCATCTACTCTTTACCCTGTATTGACTCAAATACAGTAACAGTACTTAACATTTTCGAAAACTTGTGCCCCTTTCCCTCCCTACAAAGTAAGTCACCCAATTAGTTCCTAAGGGGCAAGTGGTTGCTTGGGTCAGGTGGACGTGGAGGTAGTGCGGACAGCCCCAGGACTATCACCAGGGCATGGAGGGTAACCCCAAGCTGCAGAAGCACTCCACACTCTGGCACTCTGCGGTGGGCTGCTGTTTTCATTCACATCCCTGGGGGATACTCTGAGCCTTGGGGGGACCCATGCAAGTGAAAAGCCCTGAAGCTTACACTTCATTAGCTTCAAGGTAAATCCACCACTGCCCTCAACACATATTATAATATTAAGCATTATAATATTAAGCATTATAATATTAAGCATTACCTGGCTGGTTTGGCTCAGTGGATTGAGCGTCGGCCTGCGAGCTAAGTGTCGCTGGTTCGATCTTCCAGTCAGGGCACATCAGAGAAGGAAAACTCTGACTCCAAAAAACCTCCGCTGCCTTGCGGCATACCTCTTCAGGGGAAAGGCTAAGGGAGTAAACCCCGACAGAAAATCCGGAGCCGGAGTCCCTAAGGCGGTTTGACGTTGTAGTCAACACCGGCAACTCCTGCGGCGCACCTGAAGCCAAGCTGTATTGACTCCGTCTTTCCCTTGGACCCTTCAGCTGCGAAGAGAGGGGGGTCTGCTGCATGGGCAACAGCAGACCCTCCATATCACCCTGCCCAGGCTCTGTAGCTTCAGCTTCACTGGAGAGGACACTCCAGCACCATCGCAAGATGTCGATTCAACACGGGAGGAGACAGATACCGTGTCACTCCCGAGTCGGACTGCACAACCATTCTCGGCGGTGCAGATAGACTCTTAAGAAGCTACACCATCGTCTCTCAAGACGGACGGCTGCCGACGACAGAATTATATAAGCATTATAATATTAAGATCATTTTTCAGGTCAGGAAACTAAGGATCATGGAGGACTTTGCCCAAGTCCTACAGATAGCCAGTGGGTGGGAGAGCCAATATGTCTACCAGCCCTGCCCCTCACATTAGGGTTCACAGCTGCTTGTTCCATCGCCTTGGTTTTTCTGGCTGGGAGAGGACAGGAGGCAGCAGAGGGAAAGCTTAGGCAAAAGAGGCAATGAAGAACCTTGGCAGTTCCTCCTCAGTCTTCCTCACGCCCTGATTTCCTATCAATGGAAGAGTGTCTACCCTTCTCCATAGGCATATTCATTCACTCTTTATGAATTTTTCCCTTTTGAGAGAAAAGTTTACTTCTTTTGTTCATATAAAATTGTTGGGGTGATGTGCCCCAAACCCAAACTCTATAATCACCCACACCTCTGGGACTCTGCCTGGGTCTTGGACCTATTGCCCCCTCACCTCCATCCCCCTCAGAATAGGCTTAGTTCTCCACATCTCTACATCCTGTCATGATTTCATTTGTTCATTCATTCATTCAGCAAATATTTGTGTCAATTTTGTACCTGACATAATGCTAAGAACATCTGGGGACACTTTGAATCTCCTTCAGTATGGAAATATTTCATAGGGATTGCAGACTAGCGCCCCTTGGTGATGATGGCCATTGTGAGCTTGACCTTAGTTGAGCCATCATCCCCAGTGTTCAGTCAAACACTAATCTAGGTATTGCTGTTAAGATATTTGGTAGGTTAAAGTTCATAATCAGTGGTTTTAAGTAAAGAGACTATCCTCAATAATCTGGATGGGCTTAAAAGTAGAACTGGGGGTTCCCTGAAGAAGAAATTCCACTTGTGAACTGCAGTGCCAGCTCATTCCAGCCCCTCCTGATAGCCTGTCCTGCAGATTTCATACATGCCCAGGCAGCCCTCACAATCGTCTAAGCCAATCCCTTGCAATAAATGTTTTACTATCTATCTTCTGCTGGTTGTGAGTTTCTGGTTAACCCTGACTCATACACTCCTAGATACCTATGAAGCAACTCATTTTATTTATATTTTAATTACATTTTATCGATTATGCTATTACATTGTCCTGATTTCCTCCCCTTTCCCCCCATCCACCAAGCACTCCCTATTCCCTCAGACAATCGACCACCATTGTTCATGTCCATAGGTCATGCATATAAGTTCTTTGGCTACTACGTTTCCTATACTGTATTTTACATCCCCATGACTATTCTGTAACTACTTATTTGTACTTCTTAATCCCCTGACCCATTCTCCCACACCACCCTCCCATCTGGCAACCATCAAAATGCTCTCCGTATCCATGAGTCTGTCTCTGTTCTTCTTGTTTGTTTAGTTTTTTAAATTCAATTTTTGATGTGTATTTTCTGCCATTTTATTGTTCATAGTTTTGATCTTTTTCTTTTTCTTAAGTAAGGCCCTTTAACATTTCATATAATATTGGTTTGATCCCTTCAGTGTTTTCTTGTCTGGGCAGTTCTTTGTCTGCCCTTTGATTCCAAATGATAGCTTTGCTGGATAGAGCAATCTTGGCTTTAGGTCCCTGCTTTTCCTAGCTGAATATTTCTTGCCAAACCCATCTAGCCTGCAAAATTTCTTTCAAAAATTCAGCTGGAAGTCTTATGGGAACTCCCCTTTAGATAACTAACTTCTTTTCTCTTGCTGCTTTTAAGATTCTCTCTTTATCTTTAACCTTGGCATTTTAATTATGATGTGTCTTGGAGTTGCCCTCTTTGGGCTCATCTTCTTTGGAACTCTCTGTCCTTCCTGAACTTGAAGTGTATTTCCTTCACCAAATTTGGGAAGTTTTCTTTCATTGTTTTTTCAAATAGATTTCCAATTTGTTACTCTTTCTCTTCTCCTTCTGGCAACCCTATGATGTGAATGTTGGAATGCCTGGAGTTGTCCCAGAGGTTCTTATACTATCCTTCTTCTTTTGGATTATTTTTTCTTCTTGTTGTTCTGATTGGTTGTGTTTTGCTTCCTTATGTTCCAAATCATTGATTTTATTCTCTGCTTCATCCACTCTCCTGTTGTTTCCCTATAAGTTGTTCTTTATTTCAGTTAGTGAATCCTTCATTTCTGACTGGATCAATGCTGTTGAGGTCTTTACTAAGTTCCTTGAGCATCCTTATACTTAGTGTTTTGAACTCTGCATCCGATAGATTGATTATCTCCATTTTGTTTAACTCTTTCTGGAGGTTTGATCTGTTCTTTCGTTTGGGCTATGTTTCTTTATCTCCTCATTTTGGCAGCCTCCCTATGTTTGTTTCTATGTATTAGCTAGAGCTGCTTTGACTTCATGTCTTGGTAATGTGGCCTAATGTAGTAGGTGTCCTGTAGGGTCCAGTGGTACAGTGTGCCTTTCTTGTGGGCTGAATACACCCTCCTCTTATAGTTGAGCCTTGGGTGCTGTTGGCAGATCAATGCGGGGTGGGGGGTATTCACCCAGGCCAGTCAGCTGCGGGGATTGGCTATGACTACTAACCACCAACCTCTGCCCTCTGTGGAGGATCAGCTGTGCAGGGGCAGGGTGGTGGTGCTCCTATGTGGTCTATAGTTGTCCACTGGGTGTACTGGTCCTGGGGTTTCCCAGGTGGTACAGGACAAGGTCAGCCCCCACCTGTGTTTTGCTTGGGGCCACCCTGCCTGAGCTGTAAATCAATCTGAGATGGCTGCTGCTTATTCTGGGCTTGGAGATTCTCAGGGGAAGCCAACATGTGAATCTAGACTGGCTTGCTGCTAGTTCTGGGCCTGGGGCCCTCTGAGGCCAGCTGTTGCTTGTTTGATAAGATTTAGGAAGTTGTGAAGCATGAGCCAAGACCAGCCATTCATTTGGAAAAGCAGCTTGGGTGAACCCATAAATTGGGTAGGGCAGAGTCTCTGGGGATCTCTAAGGTGGGTCAAACAGTGTTAGCCGGGTTGATGGAGTCTCAGATATGGCACCAGCTTGCTGGCTCTGTGGCTCTGTGCAGGGAGGGTTCAGAAAAGGACAATGACCTCTGCTTGCCTTGATGCCAGACACTTCAGTTTCTCCCTGTATGCCACTAGTGCCTTTCAAGCTGCTACGCTGGTGCTGGAGCTCAGGGGGAGTGAGTCTGAGTAGGTGAGTCTGTGTGTGGGTTTTTTAAGAGGAACTACTTGGGGCTCCAGCAGTTTCTTTCACTGACTCAATCCCTGCTGGGTTTTGCAGCTAGAAGTTGGGACTTACCTTCCTGGCACTGAAACTCTGGGCTTGGGAGCCTGGTGTGGGGCTAGGAATCCTTGCTCCCAAGATATCCCTCTCAAATTTTTATCCACCACACGTGGGTGAGGGACCAGCCCATTCTGCGTCTGCACCCCTCCTACTAGTCTGGATGGATGTGGTTTCTTTAATTCTGTAGTTGTCAGACTTCCATTCTACTCAATTTCTGATGGCTCTGAGTGGTGGTTATTCTATATTTTAGTTGTAATTTTGATGTAGTTATGTGAAGAGGTGAGCCATGTCTGCCTATGTCTCCACCTTGACTGGAAGTCCTTCAGCAATCCACTTTAATCATACTCATTTTTGTCAGCTTTCAGTTTGAAGAGGTGGGCAAGATTAATGTCAAGACCAGCAAAGCGATTTGGTGGGCCTCATGGGTGATCTCACCCACAGTAAAATTTGAGCTGGGTTTGCCATTTTAGGTGGCTTCAAAGTTCCTGGAAATGTGTAGAAAACAGGATGGAAACTCAAAATGTGAAACTCAGATGCCATACCGCTGCTGGTGGTCATGATGAACCACCAAGAGGCATGGGGTCTTGAATAGTAGTGCCAGCATAGCCATTACTCCCCTTCAACAAAGCACAGTATGTGGCACAAAGTGTAGATTATACCTTAGAAGGCCTGTCATAATTGCTTTTAGGTAACCAGTGTTTCTGCATTTCAGACTTAAAGGTGGTGCTAGGCTCACATACTGTTAAAGCCTTCATGGTAAAGAACTGAGAAATGATATTGTCAGTATGTGTTCTGGGTTCTACAAAAATTCAGTTTTCCATTTCCTGGTTTATAAAATTTGAGCAGTGGACTTTCTCAAGTTTTTTTCTTTTTTTTTTCCTATGATTTTCTTTGCTAAGCCTAATAGCTTGTATTATGAATTAGAATGCTCTCAAAGTAAAAAATGTTTGGTCAAGAAAATCTGAATTGTGGAAAACCAGCATTATCAGGAGGTCTACCCCAGTGTATGTGGGAGCTACAGGCCCCTTATACTTTACGAGTAAGTCTTCCATCTAAGAGACATTTGCACAATTATGGAAATTCTACTGAAACCAAAAACTGCCAATTACTGTTTATCACAGTTTCTTGATTTGCTTTTCAAGCCCCAGATTGTGATGGAAAATACCTGCGTTGCTGATATAATGCTGGTTTTCTCAGATTCATAGCAAACAGTGACCTGAGACTTGGACCAATATGTATAGAACCTTCTAGAAAAGGAAGACTGATGTGAGGACAAATTTGGATCAAGATTAGTTTGATTGAGTAATGAAAAACAAACAAGAAAACTAAAAAACTAATTAAAGAAATCCAACCATGGATCAAAAATCAACCAACATATCAAAGAAGAAGATTGATGAACCTAAAATCAGGGAAAAGGCCACCACAGAAAGTGGTTTAGGCCTCCAATGCTGCAATGCCAGGGAGGCATAAATAATGCAATTTTTAATCAAGTGGTTGGCCCCGAAGCCAGTTACATGATCAAATGTTCTGTCTGAGCTTCAGAATGGCCAGGGGACTTCTAATCCATCTGTAGACTGAAAAAATAACTTCTTTCACAGATTTTGTATGACTTGTCCCCAAATCCATATAGATGGTATGGTGAGGAACAAAATACAAATTATTTTTAAAAGCCTTAAGAATCCCTAGTCGCTTTCAGTCTTTTGACTACTCAAAGTATAACTGCATACACACAGGATCCTTTAGCACAGCTTTTGACTTTGAGAGGGGGTCCAATGAGCACCAAGTTTGGATCCACGGCTCTGGTCTCCACAGGCCTGTGATCAGGTCATCTCTTGGCAGAATGAGGGAGAAGAGGCTCTTCAATGCCAGGCTTTGCCCAGAAGGCCCACCCTTGGCTTCACGGAGTCCTGCCAAGCCCACAGTTGCTGGTTCTGTCCACACACTCCCCCGCCCCAGTTGTCAGTAGTGAAAGACATCCGCAGCTGCTCCGGGGGAGAGGGGACACACAGAGAGGCAGGCTCTGGGCCTGCCTGCTTGTGTGCCTTAACCTTTAAGCTCAGCCCCATGTAATGGCATTGTGGTTTAATGAAAGTCTCTCTGGAGCTTAAATTCAGCTAGTTTCTTTTTTTCTCATTTCTTATTACACCTTGCTGCTTTTTCCTTTCTTGTTTGGCTGTTTTCATTTCCTTCAGAATGTGTAGTTCCCATCTCATTCATCAGATCTAAGATAATATCAGTTTTGTTTCTAAAAATGTCATTTTCTGCTTTTATTCCCCCACTCCCTGTTTTTTGTCTTTGGGAAACACAGATATTTAGCCACATAACATGTGGAGGTTCTCTTCTCAATACTTTTCTTTTCTAGAATTACCCAGTCCAGATCTGAGTCCACAAAATACTTATCTCTTAGTCTTTATGTCGAATTGAAATTTGATAAATGGGTTAATATACATCACATGAAGCAGAATGGTGAACTTGAAATTATTATTATTATTTTTTCTTGTGTATCATTTGGTATGGGAAAAGCATGACACTGGTATTTGGATATGCTTTCCTATTTCATAAGCAAACTCAATCAGTTGATAGCTGTCAAAGCCAGGGGGACTTGAAGCACTGATGCATCATGTTTTCAGTATGATACATATGTATCTGGAAACATTCTAGTCTTCATTTCATAAACACATCCACCTCTTCTTACTGCAGGAATGATCAGTTATTTGACATTATATTTTCCCATTCTCAGTATTTCAGAAACTAGCTCAATACACTAAAGCTGGTTATGTTGCTTTCAGATGGACTTCCTGAATTGCTGGGTCAAGTACTTTGCTCTCTTTTCTTGACACCCAGCTTCTATTTATAGCTAACAGCTCATCAGAAGCGAGGCCAAGGGCAGTTGTTGTTTGGTCAAACCCAGCTGTTGCATGCTGATTGGTAACTGGCAAGGTGTGGCGACTGCCATCTGGCCCCGCCAGGTCCTGATAGCACTGCCAGCGTTTGTTTAATTCAGGCAAAAGCAGTTAACTTCAGCTTGCTCCACAGTAGCAAAGTCGGTTAACTCTTCTGGACACTCCGGGTAGTCAAATTGGTTCCCGAGCATTGATGCAAGTTGAAAGTTAAAAACAGCATTATCTGAACTCATGAGATCTACCATGACACACACTTTTTGCCTTTCCCTCCTGTTTAGGATTCAGTGTGTATCTCAATCCCTTTCTGGCTGGTAGCATTAAGTATTTTCACAAAACATAAATGAGAAAACTGATTTCTGTAGTTCAGAGGGATGACTATTTTCATAGTTCTCCATGTACCAGAAAAGAGAGAGATATTACACTGATCATATGAATTAACAAGGCATCATGGATCAGAAGGCCTCAGAAATTAGCCCTAAAAGAAATTGGGCTATGAATAAGTTATATATATGTTTTAGGGGGAAATAGATCCTGCTCTGTAAGGACTGAGGGCTGGTGGGGAACCTGGCTCTGGAGGTGAAAGCTGTGCTGGGATGGGTATTCAGAACTCTTGCCAAGACATATGTAGATCCTGCTTTGTACTGGCCAATGACTTCAATCATCGCTCATCAGCAGGCACAGTATGAATAGCAGATGTTATAGATATCTACTCAACAGTCTTTAGTATCTGATACTCTGTAGTCATTTTCCCTTTACAAGGAGTGGTTCTCCTTTTTTTTTTTAGGAGAAGAAACTGAGTCACAATGAGAATAAGCTCCTCTTTGGGATTCAGGATTGACCTGTTTCTCTGTTGGAAGTGAGGGACCCAGGTGAATGATGAACCGGGGGAGTCCCCAGGAAAATGGACTCATTTGCTGGAGACAGCTATTTTACTTAGAGGTTACAAATTAGTAAGTAGCCTAGAACTTAAAAGTTTTATTCGAGGCTCTCAGAAGAGGAGCATTTGACATTCTTGCATTCACAGACACTGTTTTTAAGGGAAGCTGTGTGGTTTGGTGGCTGCAAGTACTCACATTGGGGTTTACTAGGTCCAAGGTTGAATCATAGCTCTGCCACTTACTCTGTGTTCTTCAGCAGCTTAACTTATATTAGCAGTGGTTTTCTTATTCGTAAAATGGGGACAGCGAGAGATGGGGGTGTGAAGTAGCAGCCTGTGCTGTGTAACATGCTCCTTGTGTCATCTCCCACCCTTAGGGATTAGCCAAATCTCAGGGTGCCCACTGGGGCAGCTGGGAGTGTCACCCTAGTACTGAGTGCCTGGTGAAGGCTCAGATGCTCAACTGGGCTGAGCATAGATGAGATGGGCTGCCAAAGGCATCCGGCTGCCTATTCTGGCTGTTGCCCACCACTGTCTCTCCCACTAATTAATCTTGGACAGAATCTGTGTTAAACACTACTGTATGGGTGTATGTAGTGGGCCTTTGCCGAATATTTATGTGATTAAATTTAAATACATCTGCAATAAAATCCCAAGTGGTCTCACTGTTAAGACTTTTCCGTTCTGTAGAAAATGATTGTTTTTCTGATGATTTTGATATGAAAAACACCACACACACACAAAAGAATACCCAAATAATTTGATATGTTATTGTAAGGATATCGAAGAGATAATTCATAGACAAGGCAATACAAGTGGTAATGTATATGGAACAATATTTCAGTTTCATTGGTAATTTTAAAACACGCAAAATTAAAGAACAATGACATTGAATTTTCACCTATCGGATTGGCAGATGTAAAAACAAAAGATTTACTGCTTACGAGGATGCAGAAAGACGGGTAATCCCACTCATGGCCAGTGGGAAATTTGGTGTAGTCATTGGAAAGTTATTTGTCAATATATAATTAAAGGCTTTAAACTGTTTACATCATCCAAAATAGTCATTTTAAAGAAATAATATTTTAAAAAAATTATATTTAAATATCTGTTGCACTGCTATAATTTTAAGTAGGAAATAGTAGAAATAAAATCAGTACAATAAAAGGATAGTTAAATGTGCTACTTAGAATGAAATAGTATGATGATATTAGAATGAGATTTTGTTGATTATCTGTAGCCATACCTGCCATTTATGAAAAGTTTACTATATGTTGACCCCTAGGCTAAGTAAGCACTTTGAATATATATGATCTCATTTAAACCTTATTATGACAGATTAGTAACCTCCTAATTTCCAAAAAAATTATCATGTCATTTAAACCTATTTGACAAATTAGAAAATTTAAAAATATTAACATGGGAGAACACTCTTGATATTTTTTAAGCAAATAAAATAATAATTATTAGCATACAAAAGTGCATATAATTTTAGCTCTACTATTTAAATATAATAAGCCCACCCATAATGGGACCAAAATTCTAAACTACATGAAATGTAGGTTTGTATTGTTATGAAATTCCTGAAGTGAAAGTGGGAGCTGGGAGGTGGATGACAGCTAATCCCTAGTCACCTTCCAGCTAAACTCACATTGTCCCAGAGCTATGGGTGTTTAGTGAGAAATTTATCAAAATAGTAAGAATTTTTTTTTTTTCTGAGTTGTGGCATTAGGGGTAATTTATGCTTCTCTTTATTTTTCAGCTTTTCTACAATAAGCATGTAGAAGTATTGCATAAAAATAAAATGCTTCTAACACTTTAAACAATGAGAAAGCAATTTGTTTTACTAATACTTTTATCAGCGGACAATTGTTTCTTCTTTCCTCTACTCTCTTCAGTTCAGTAATTTAAGCAGGAAAGGGAAGAGGCAAGCCCAGTGGTCAGAGGGAAAGGAGAGGTGTGTTTTTCTCCCAGCTCTGGGGGTGAGCCACGTGACGCTTGTGGTAGCATCTGTGGTCACATATGTTACAAGTGAAAAAAATATCACAATGAGGTTGGCAAAACCTTGGGCATTACCCAACCTCATGCAGCTACCAAAAACTGCTTTAAAAAGAGAGAGAGAGAGAAGAAATGTATTTAGAAAGGAAAGACATTATTAAGGGTAAAGCCCTCTTTCCATGTTCTCCAAGAATAGGCACTCCCCCAAGTCAGCATGTATGTGAGGCTAAGAAGGGGACAGTAACTCTCTGAGAAGAAATTAGAAGCAGGCTTAGGGCCCCTTTCTGCTTTTGCAGGACCTTTGAAGACTAACCTGGAGTTAACCTTGAGGCGGCCCAGTATCTATTGACTCTGAGAGGTGCTGAGGCTGTCCCCACAGGGCGTGCCTCCAGCGCCTGCACAAACCCCAAGCCTCAGGGGAAAGGCCTCTGCATCCTAAGCACTGGGGAACCCTCTGTGGGGTGCAATGCCAGACTGGGTTGGGCCCCACAGGAAGCAACCTGCTTTTGTTAAAGTGGTTGTGCTCAGCAACAGAAGGCCCACCCTTGTTTGCTGGGGCTTTCCTGCTGGCTTCTGTGACTAGGCGGCCAAAAGCAGAAGGCTCAGACAGCCCCCAGTCCTGGCTCAGGCCTGAAGGCTGAAGTTAGGTGCATTCAGAGAAGTGGGTCTCCTATCCAGGGGATGGCCTGAGCAGCTGGGAGGGAGTAATGTTCCAGATGATGCTAACTTTTTTCAAAGAGAGCCTTCACCCTTTTTCAGAGCCACTCAGTTATTTATTCAAATGACACTTTCTCGGTATTGTTATAGGCAGGGGAGAAATCAAGAGCAATAAGACAAGATAGCTGCCCTCCAGGAACCCAGGGAGGACATAGAGGGTCAACAAGCCTCAGTGGTAGACCTAGAACCAGGGGGATCATGGGTACTCCCTGGGGAAGAATCTTATTCAAGTCGGGGGCTCAAGGAAGTGACATTGCCAAGCTGTATCTTAACTTGGCACTTCTCAGATGTTCATGGGCATACAAATCACACGATGAGCTTGCTGATCATGCTCTTATTTAGTGGGTCTGGGGTGAAGCCTGAGATTCTGCATTTTTAACAAGATGCCAGGTGATGCTGATTTGGTTGGTCCATGGTCCACACTTTATAAAAATCCTAAGTGGTGTCTAAGAAGGAGCTAGCCAGGTAGAGAAGTGGGAAAAGATATTCCTATGAGAAGCAACATCCTGAGTGGGCCACTTCAGGAGAGGGGAGAGTGAATCTTTGAGAGATGTTGAGGTTTTGTTGGCTAGCCTTGAAATAGACTTGGGCTTCCGTTTTTTTGTTTTTTGTTTTTTAAGATTTTATTGATTTATTTTTAGAGAGAGGGGAAAGGAAGGAGAAAGAGAATGAGAGAAACATCAATATGTGGTTGTCTCTTGCACGCCCCCAACTGGGGACCTGGCCTGCAACCCAGGCATGTGCCCTGACTGGGAATTGAGCTGGCGACCCTTTAGTTCACAGGCTGGTGCTGCAGCCAGAGCTGGGCTTACTTTTCTTTCTTTCTTTTTTTTTTTAAAGTATATTTTATTGATTATGTTGTTACTGTAGTCCCAATTTTTTTTTCCATTTGATCCCCTCTTCCCAGTATGCCACTTCCCTCCAGCAATCCCACCCCACTTAGTTCATGTCCATGGGTAGTGCATATAAGTTCTTTGGCTTCACCCTTTCCTATACTATTCTTAGCTTCCCCCTGTCTATTTTGTACCAACCAGTTATGCTTCTTAATCCCTACACCATTTCCCAATTTCTCCCCCTTCCCCCTCCCAGCTGATAACCCTCCAAATGATTCCCATACCTATGATTCTGTTCCTGTTCTGCTTTGCTTAGTTGGATTTTGTTTTTATTTTTTAGATTCAGTTGTTGATAGTTGATAGTGGTCATTTTAATGTTCATAGTTTTCATCTTCTTTTTCTTAAATAAGTCCCTTTAACTTTCATATAATAATGGCTTGGTGGTGATGAACTCCTTTAACTTCACCTTGTCTGGGAAGCACTTCATCTGCCCTTCCATTCCATATCTGCTTTGCTGGATAAAGTAATCTAGGTTGTAGGTCCTTGCCTTTCATTACTTTGAATACTTCTTGCCAGCCCTTCTTTTCTGCAAAGTTTCTTTTGAGAAAATAATGGATAGTTTTATGGGAACTCCTGTGTAGGTAATCCTCTGCTTTTCTCTTGCAGCTTTTATTATTCTCTCTTTATCTTTAACCTTTGGCATTTTAATTATGATGTGCCTTGGTGTGATCCTCTTTTGGTCTAGCTTCTTTGGGACTCTCTGCTCCTCCTGGACTTGTAGGTCTATTTCCTTCACCAAATTAGGGAAGTTTCTCTTCATTATTTTTCTACATAAGCTTTCAATTTCTTGCTCTTCCTCTTCTCCTTCTGGCACCCCTATGATTCGGATGTTGGCACGTTTAAAGTTGTTGCAGAAGTTCAGAAGCCTGTCCTCATTTAAAAAAAATTATTGTTTCCTCATTCTGTACTGGTTGACTGTTTATTTCTTCCTTATGTTCCAAATCATTGATCTGAACCCCAGTTTCCTTTCCTTCATTATTGCTTTTGTGTGGATTTTCCTTCATTTCATTTAGCATAACCTTTACTTCTTCCCTGATGCATTTGCCATATGTAAGCATATCTGTCAAGCCTGTGAGCATCTTTATCAACAACATTTTGAACTCTACATCTGTTAGGTTGGCTATCCCCTCGTCTGTTAGGCTGGCTATCTCCTCATCACTTAGTTCTCCCACTGGAGCCTTGATCTGTTCCCTCTTTTGGGCCATACTTATCTGTCTCCTCATCTTGACAGGCTCCTGTGTTTGTTTACCTCTGTTTCTTAGGCAGAGCTATCACTCCTGTTACATTGTAAGGGGCAGAGAGTCAGGTATTAGTCAGTGCAGGGTGACCCATTTCACCACGTTGTGCCTCTGTATGTGGGGGAGGGGTCTGAGAGGGAACAATGCAACTTGCTCAGCACTCGCCCTTTTTTGCAGGCACTTCTCCCACTTCCATGTGGGACTGGTGCCCCTATAGCTGTTGTCCTGCCTGTCGTTCCCAGAGTGGGTGGGTCTGCGGATGTTCTAGGACCATGGGGCCCTTTAAACAAGTGGGCTCTACTGGGAGACTGGTAGTTTCTTCCTCTGCCCCAAGCCCCACTGGTTTGCACAGTCAGAAGCAATGAAACTTTATTTTCCTTGGCGCCGGACCCATGAGTTGTGCAGTCTGGTCTGGTGCTGGGAGCACTCCCTAGTTGGCCCTCCTGACTTTTTAAAACCTGTGATTGTGCTTTCTGCTAGTCCGCCACTGCTGCCACCGCTGCTGCTGCCACCACAGCAGCTGCCACCATACCGCATCCTCTCTGCCCCTCCTACCTGTCTGGATGAATATTTCTTCTTTATATCTTTGTTTGTTGGACTTCCATGCAGCTTGATTTTCTGGAACTTCTGGTCATCTCTAGTTTTGAGATAGTTGTATTTCTCCTTAGTTGTAGAGGGAAGATAGAACATGTCTGTCTACACCTCCATCTTGGCTGGAAGTCTGGGCTTTTTAATTCTAGTAGGGGCTTCATTCATTCTTTAAGACTCAGCCTCCAAACCTGATATTCTGAGAAACATAGTCCTAACACTCACCTGACATGTTAATAGTCTTGTTTCCTTAGTAATCCTTTTTTTTTTTTTTTTTTTTTTTTGTCATTTAGGACTTAAGGTCCTCAGATAAAACCTGGTGGTAGATGACAAGTCACTATGATAGAGTTTGTAAAGTCCTAGGCAGAGGCGGATTTATTGGTGGGTGCACCAGGCGTGCGCCCTGAGCCCTGATTTCTGAGGGGCCCTGCAAAACCCAACTTTACACTTTTTTCTAATGACACCAAGTTTGGTTTCATATGTGCAATTTTAATTACATACAAGTTTACAATAGGGTTTGAAACCTGATAGTATGTTTATATTCACTTATTTTATTTCATTATTACACTGCATACTATACACATACTATGCTGCGTAGGCCCTGCGTGGCTGCGCTGCCGCTCATCAGAACAATAGAATCGTATTTGCTACTCTGTACTTACAAAGGTTCTCCTGCAGTGCAGACTTACAATATACACAAATATGCAGGGATGTAAATTAGTTTGTGGATATGTACTTGTTTCATTTACGGACAATATACACAAATATGCAGGGATGTAAATTAGTTTGTGGATATGTACTTGTTTCATTTACGGTTTTAAAAATAGTTTTCTGTGCGTATAAATAAATATTCAGGTAAGTTGAAATTATATTAAAATAAAATTAATTCCTATTGTTGAAATTTTATTTAGATAAAATTAATTCCTGTTGTTATATCAGCACCTGGATTTTTGTAGTTTATGAATAATTTAAAATTTATTCAAATATTTTCACATTTGTAATTTTAATGTCAAGTAAAATTCTATGATTCTTTTTGTTCAAATTTCTGTTACTTCTACTATACATACATGATCATTAATTATAATTATCCTTTTACATATGTTCAACTATTAGTTCAAAACTTTGTGATTATTATTATGCTATTATTAATTATATTATACATATATTCAAATTTTATTGGAAATAAAACACTAAGAGTACATAATATTTTTTATTTATTTAAAAATATGGTTAACATGTATTTTTATTTTCCCTGTCTCTTTTTTTTAAGGGGCCCAATATTTTCTTCTGTGCCCAGGGCCTCAACCAACCTTAATCTGCCTCTGGTCCTAGGCTATATAGCTCCAAGTGGGAAGTCATGGCTTTTCCACTCCACAGATAGCTCATGTCTGATACACAGGAGCAGCTGGTGCCTATTACTTACTGAGTTTGAAATTAATGAATATTAATACCTCATACTGGATTCAGCAGGAGAATAGCAGAGTTGTTAAGAGCACAAGCACTGGAGTTAGACTACTTCGATACAAATCCTGGCTCAGCTATCTGCTAGCTGCATAAATCTGGGCATATATATCCTGTGATCTCTCTGTGCCCCAATTTCCTCATGAGTAAAATGGGGATGATAGTAGTATTGCCTCAAAGAGTTGTTATGAGTCTTACATATTATACATATAAATTGCTTCCAGCAATTGTAATAGTCAATTAATGTTTTCTGTTATTTTTGTTAAGAGCTGAGGTTCATATTAGCCACCTTGACAACATATTGACTGATATAGTGAGTATGGGTATATTTGTCTACAGTAAAGTTTATGAGTAAATGTAATTTATTTTTGCCATGTCTACTGTCCATTAACATCTATAATGACAGATAATTGTAGTACATTTTATAATTTTCTTTTTCTTTGAACCTGGAATAGGAAAACACACATAATGACAGAAATGGGGGTTTGGGCAGAAAACTTCAAATGAGACCATTAGGTATGAGCTGATTTCTAGTTATCTGGAGGTGTCATGTGGGAGATTTTTTTCTGCCTCCCTATGAAATCCCTTGAGCTGGGCTTCTGGAATTCCAGTGGACCATTAAAACAGAAATGTTAGGTCAACAGCCAGCCAGTAGGTATAACCATAGCTGAAGGTATGTATTACATTGGTGAAGAGAGCTGGGAAGCTCATGCCATCTCTGCTCATACTGTTGTAGAGTTACTTACAGTTTAGAGTGGTTAATGGAAAGCTCTGGGGCTAATACTATCTATCCTCTTATCTCTTTTGCCCATGACCTATATTGTTTACACTAGCCACATGTGGCTATTTTTATTAATGAAAATGAAATAAAATTAAAATTTAGTTGTGCTAGACATATTCCATGTGCTCAGTAGGCAAATATGGCCAGGGGTTAACAAATAAGACAGCACAGATACAGAGAGAGAACATTTCATTGTATAGAAATGACTTAAAGTGTAAGTGGGTTTTTTGTTTTTTATTTGTTTGCTTTTAACTTCAAGAGTTACCACTTGTACCTTGGCTGGTGTGGCTCAGTGGATTGAGTGCCAGCCTGCGAACCAAAGGGTTGTCAGTTTGAGCCCCAGTCAGGGCATGTTGCCTGGGTTACAGGCCAGGTCCCCATCTGGAGGCATGTGTGAGGCAACCACACGCTGATGTTTCTCTCCCTCTCTTTCTCCCTCCCTTCCCATCTTTCTAAAAAACTAAGTAATTAAAATCTTAAAAAAAAAAGAAAAAAGAGTTACCACTTGTTATTGAGATACCCAGAGATGGCAAAATCCAGAACTTATGCAATAAGGATGTTACAGAATTGAATACAAAAATTAGGAAATGTAAAGGGTAATTTCACTTTTAGACAATGAAGTTTGACTATACTTTTTTGTTCAATAGCTGCTCAATAACTAGGCACTTACTTTATGTATTAAACTAGGGACTCTGAGGAAGAAAGTAGTCTGGCAGATAAATCACTGATCCCAAATTGCTTGCCATTGAGTTGGATAAATACTGAGTATATAAAAGAACATTAAATAGCATTCCAAGTAGGTGTGTGAGAAAAATCCAATGAAATGCTGTGAGACCAGAGTGGGTTTGATAAAAGACATGATGCTTGCAGTTGAAACAATAGGAGACACAAATGAAACTGAGATAAGGAGACATAAATGGGTGCAGCATCATGGGAAAGCAGGTAGCAGGTACTAGAGATGAAATAAAAATATTTGTAGGCAGGCAGATTAGAAATGGGCTGGGGTCAGATTTTGGAAGGATGAGAATGCCAATATAAGATAATTATATTTTACCTTGCAGACAATGGGAGCCACAGAAGGGTTGTGAGCAGAAGAGCACAATCACGCAGTAGTATTTTGCCAGGGTGAGTCTGACAAGGCTTAAATAAGTGGACTGGAGGAACCAGTCATCTTAACTGGGATACCAGCCCAGAGGTTGTGGGGGGAAATCCAGGCGAGGGATGAGAAGGACCTGAAATAGGCCATGAAAGGGGAAATGGAAAGAGAAGGGACCAAAAGGAAAACTTAATCAGTCTTGGTTTTGTCTGAGTAGGAAAGAGAAATAGCTGAAATGTAGACAAAGATTGCTTACCTGCTTTGGATGTTTGAGATTTAGGAAATACCTGTTGATTTAGATGTTAACCTCACTGGATCCTATTACACATACATTCTTAAATTGCTATTTGATGTTCTTCTATGCAGTGAATATTTATCTAAATTCCAGAGCATGCAGTTTGGGTCAGTGACTGCATCATCAGACTTTGTGTGTTTCCCCAGAGTCCCTAGTTTAGTACTATACATGGAAAAAGTGCCCAATGAGTAGACAGCTCTTCTACAATTAATTGTGGAGTAAAGCTTTATTGTCTAAATATACCCCTTAAATTTACTGAGGTAAAGAGAAGAAGAAATTCCTTCTTTGTTTTAAAATAAAAATCATGATAAAATGTTTGATTATGTTGGTGAATAAAAATGAATGCCCACAAAATGCCAGCTGTCTACCAAACAGTGGTACGAATACCTACCTCACAGAGTGCTGAGGATTAAATGAGATACATGTGAACTACCTAGCAATTAGGCATCAATAAATGTCATTTGATTCTATTCTAATGAAGTGAGCAAGCCTTCATGGGATTGGAAAACCCCATGCAAACTTTTATAGCACTCTTTATCTTTCCACTTACTCATTTGTTAGGTGCCATAAAATGAGGGAAGTTCTGGGTTGATTCCAGATCACTCCAGGCAGAATTGTTAAAGGTCTTGTTTACTCAATGAGGCAGATGCCAAAGAGGCAGAACCCAGCCCCAGAGATAATTGCACACTTAGGTTCCTGGAATCACCCCTCACTTGTTCTTGCCTCTTTTACTCTTTAGCAATACGACAGTTGTCAGTGGAGCACTGGACAGTAAGATATAACATATGAAAGAAAAATTTCCGGAAGGGAATAATAAACATTTGTATGTGATGTCATTGATTTTATTTTTAAAAGAATTTATTGTTATTCTATTACAGATGGCCTAATTTTTCTCCATTTGACCTCTTCCCCATCCCCTGCTCTCACAGTCAATCCCCACACTACTGTCCATGCCCGTGGGTGATTCATACATGTTCTTTCACTAATCCTTTCCCCCTCTTTTCATCCTCCCCCCCCTTCCCTTCTGGTCACTGTTAGTCTGTTCCATGTTTCCATGCCCCTGGTTCTATTATGCTCGTTAGTTTATTTTGTTCATTAGATTCCTCTTATAGGTGAGATTGTATGGCATTTGTCTTTCACTGTATTTCACTTAGCATAATATTCTCCAGTTCCATCCATTTTGTTGCAGAAGGTAGAAGTTCCTTCTTTCTTTTTGCTGGATAGTACTCCATTGTGTAAATGTACCAGAGGTTTTTGATCTATGTAGTTACTGATAGGCACTTCGGCTATTTCCAGCACTTGGCTATTGTAAATAACACTGCTATGAACATAGGGATGCATGGATTCTTTTGAATTGGGGTTTCAGGATTCTTTAGGTATAATCCCAGCAGTGGAATCGCTGGATCAAAAGGCAGTTCCATTGTAATTTTTTTGAGGAAATTCCATACTGTTTTCCACAGTGGCTGCACCAGTCTGCATTCCCATCAACCGTGCACTAGGGCTCCCTTTTCTCCACATCCTCGCAGCACATGCTGTTTGTTGACTTATTGATGATGGCCATTCTGACTGGTGTGAGGCGGTATCTAATTGTGGTTTTAATTTGCATCTGTCTGATGGCTAGTGATGTTGAGTATCCTTTCATATGTGTACAGACCATCTGTATGTCCTCCTCCTTGGAGAAGTGTCTATTCAGGTCTTTTGCCCATTTTTGAATGGGATTGTTTGTTTTTCTGGTGTTGAGTCATTTGAGTTCTTTATATATTTTGGAGAGTGAACACTTGTTTGATGTATCATTGGCAAATATGTTCTCCTGTAATGTTGGTTCCTTTTTCATTTTGATGATGGTTCCTTTAGCCACACAGAAGCTTTTTAATTCGATGTGGTCCCATATTTTCCCTTTATTTCCCTTGTCCTAGGAGATATATCAGCAAAAATATTGCTATGTGGAATATTTGAAATTTTACTGCCTATGTTTTCCTCTAGGACTTTTATGGTGTCAAGACTTATTATTTGTCTTTTATCTATTGTGAGTTTATTCCAGTGTATGATGTAAATTGGTGGTCTAGTTTCATTTTTTTGCATGTACCAGTCCAGTTCCCTTAACACCATTTATTGAAGAGGCTATTTTTACTCCACTGTATGCTCTTGCCCCCTTTGTCAAATATTAATTGACCCTATGGGTTTATTTCTGGGCTCTCTATTCTGTTCCATTGATCTATGTGGCTGTTCTTATGCCAGTACCAGACTGCTTTGATTACAGTGGCCTTGTAGTGTAGTTTCGTATCAGATATTATAACCCCTCCAATTCTGTTCTTCTTTACTCAAGATTGCTGAGGCTATTCAGAGTCTTGTTTGGTTCCATATAAGTTCTTGAAATATTTATTCTAGATCTGTGAAATGTGCCATTGATATTTTAATAGGAATTCCATGGAATCTATAGATTTCCTTGAGTAATATGGACATTTTAATGATATTAATTCTTCTAATCCATGAACACGGTATATGCTTCCATTTATTTGTATCTTCCTTCATTTTTTCCTTCAGTGTTCTGTAGTTTTCCAAGTACAGGTCTTTTACCTCCTTGTTTAAATTTATTTCTAGGTACTTTATTTTTCTTGTTGCTATAGTAAATGGGATTTTTTCCTCTAGTTTCTCTTTTTGATATTTCATTGTTGGTGTACAAAAATGCTTTCTATGTCTGAATATTGACTTTGTATCCCACTATTTTGCTAAATTCACTTACTAGGGCAAGTAGTTTTTTGGTGGAGACTATAGGGTTTTCTATGTACACTATCATGTCACTCTGTGAATTATGACAGTTTTACTTCCTCCTTTCTGCCCTGGCTGGTTTAGCTCAGTGGATTGAGCGTCGGCCTGCGAGCTAAGTGTCGCTGGTTCGATCTTCCAGTCAGGGTACATCAGAGAAGGAAAACTCTGACTCCAAAAAACCTCCACTGCCTTGCGGCATACCTCTTCAGGGGAAAGGCTAAGGGAGTAAACCCCGACAGAAAATCCGGAGCCGGAGTCCCTAAGGCGGTTTGACGTTGTAGTCAACACCGGCAACTCCTGCGGCGCACCTGAAGCCAAGCTGTATTGACTCCGTCTTTCCCTTGGACCCTTCAGCTGCGAAGAGAGGGGGGGTCTGCTGCATGGGCAACAGCAGACCCTCCATATTACCCTGCCCAGGCTCTGTAGCTTCAGCGTCATCGCAAGATGTCGATTCAACACGGGAGGAGACAGATACTACCATGTCACTCCCGAGTCGGACTGCACAGCCATTCTCGGCGGTGCAGATAGACTCTTAAGAAGCTACACCATCGTCTCTCGAGACGGACGGCTGCCGACGACGACTTCCTCCTTTCCACTTTGGATGCCTTTTATTTCTTTTTCTTGTCTGATGGCTGTGGCTAGAACTTCCAGTACTATTTTGAGTAAGAGTGGTGAAAGCAGACACCCTTGTCTTGTTCCTGATCCTAAGAGGAAAGCTTTTAGTTTTTGCCCATTTAGTATCATGTTGGGTTTAGGTTTCTCGTATATTGCCTTTATTATGTTGAGGTATACTCCCTCTAGTGATTGATTTTCTTAAGCATGAGAAAATCAGTGTCATTGCACTCAAATTAAATATGTCAACTACTGCCAGAACCGATCTCAAGGCTGGGCCACAGCACTCTGAGGTGAAGGCTAGAACCTCTTCCCTGGATGACTTCTGCCTAGTTCTCCTTTCTTGCCTCACCCTGTGTATCACAGTCAGACAAAGCTACTTAATAGACCACCTTTAGCTTGTCAGGAACCCTGGGGAACCCCTTTTACCTGAACAGGAAGTCTAAATTCCACTGCTTGGTTTCCGTCTCAAAAGCTCATTCACCATGTTGATTCAACTATATTTTTCATTTTCCAAGTGCATCCTTAGCTCCAATAAGGAAGAATTCCACTCTTTACTAGACTGATAGATCTAATACTTACTTCCCTTCTCTGCTTTGGCCAGTGCTGTTGTCCATTATGGCCTCACTGTTGCCTTCTGCTTTGCTAAATTTTACTCATTCTTCAAGAGACAGTCAAAATCTACTTCCTCTATGAAGCCTGTTCTGACTAGATTATTCCAGCTTGTATGCATGTCACCTTTTTCTGGACTCCTACTGCACTTATTTACAGTGACAACAATTTTGCCACTTTCTAATTGTCTCTTATTTCTTACTTGTGTTTTCCCAACAATATTGAAGTCAGGGTTTATGTCTTGCCCTTCAAATCACATCATCAAGATCGAAGGTATGGTTAATAAAACTGTATAGGTTTTAGGTGTACAATTCTATAATACATCATTTGTGTATTGTATTGTGTATTTAAAACCCCAGGTCAGGTCTCCTTCCATCACCGTTTATCCCCCTATACCCTTTTCTCCCTCCCCCTACTCCCCTTTCCTTCTGGTAATCACCATACTGTTGTCTGCTTATGAGTTTTTTCTTAATCCCTTTATCTTTTCTTCTAATATAATTTTGAATAAAAATGGTGAGAGTGGGCATCCTTGTCTAACCCTCATCTTAGGGGGGAAAGCATTCTGTCTTTCATCATTAAACATTAATTTAGCTGTGGATTTTTCATAGATGCTCTTTATCAGGTTGAGAATATTCCCTTTAATTCCGAGTTTGTTGAATGTTTTTATTATGAGGGGTGCTGGATTTTGTCAAATGAGTCTATTGAGATGATAATGTGTTTTTTTATTCTGTCGATATAATGTATTATATTAATTCATTTTCAGATACTAAATCAACCATGCATTTATGAGAAAAATCCCACTTTTTTATGGTGTATAATTCTTTTTATATGTTGCTAGATGGCTAGAATTTTGTTGAGGACTTTTGTATCCATACTCATAAAAGATATTCGTCTATAATGATTGTCTGGTTTTGGGATCAGGTTAATACTGGTCTCACACTGAGTTGGAATATTTTCTTTCCTGTTCCATTTTTTTGGAAGAATTTGTGTAAAAAATGGATATTAATTCTTCTTTAAATGTTTGGTGCAATTCAGAATTGAAGCCATCTGAGCCTGGACTTCTCACTGTGGAGAAGTTTTTGATTACCAATTCAATCTCTATACTTGTTATAGTTCTATTCAGGTTGTGTATTCTTGGGTCAGTTTTGGTAGTTTGTGTTTTTCTAAGAATTTGTCCATTTCATCTATGTTTTCTAATGTATTGTTCATAGTATTTCTTTATAATTATTTTTTTCTTCTTGTAAATTCTTGTGGTTCAGATTAGCAAAGCTATCTTGATTGCTAAAGAGTATTGAAGGGCATGTCAATGATGCTTACTCATCTCTTTCAGACCAATAATGATAGTAACTAGAGTTTTTCTTGAGGAAATATTAATAAAAATATTTGACATAGAATTAATTATAATATCAAGAATAGAATTGACAAGCTGATTACGAAGTTTATATGGGAATTCAAGCAATTCAGAATATACGAAACAATCTTGAAAAAAGATTTAGGAGGGAGGATTCATATTTCTCAATTTCAAAATGTTACTGCAAAGTAACATTAATCAAGTAGGGTGGTACTGGCATAATGATAGACATTATAGGTCAAATGACTAAAATCGAGAGTCTAGAAATAAATCCATGTGTCTGTGATCAATTGATTTTCAGCAAGTGTTCCAAGACCATTCACTGGAGAAATAATAGTTGTTTCAACAGATGATATTGGGACAGTTTGATAGCCACATGTAAAACAAATGAAGTTGAACCCTTACCTCACAACATATCAAAAATTAATTCTAAATAAGTCAAAGACCTAAATGTAAGAGCTAAAATGATAAAATTCTTAGAAAAAAACATGGGGATAATTCTTCATGATATGGGATTTGGCAATGGATTCGTAGAATGATACTAAAGGCATGAGCGACAAAAGAAAAAATAGATAAATTGGACTTCAACAAAATTTTAAACTTTTGTGCTTTAAGAACACTATCAAGAAAAAGATAACTCACAGGATGGGAGAAAATAACTGCAAATCATATATGTGACAAAGGACTCATTCACAACATACAAAACTCACACAACTTAATAACAGAATGACAGATAACCCCAGTTAAAAAAATGACCAAAGGATCTGAATACACAGTTCTCCAAAGAAGATATACTACAAATGAACAGTAAGCACAAGAAAAGATGCTTGACATCATTACCCATCAGGGAAATGCAAATCAAAACCAGAGAGAGATGTTACTTCATCATTAGAATGCCAAAATAAAAAAGTTAGGTAATTGCAAATGTATTAAGTTTGGAACCTTCATGCACTGCTGATGGAAATGTAAAATGGTGAGGCCACTTTGTAAAACACTGGCAGTTCTTTAAATGGTTAAACACGAATGAGTATATGACTCAACAATCCAATTCCTAGCTATATCCCCAAAAGAAAAAAAGACTTTTAAATGAATGTCTATAGCAGCATTGCTTATGATACCTCTAAAGTGGAAAGAGCCCAAATATCCATCAACTGATGAGTGGATAAACGCAATGTGGCCTATCCATGCAATAGGATATTATTTGGTCATAAAAATGAGTGAAATACTGATACATGCTACAGCAGTGAAGAACCCTGAAAATATTATGCTAAATGAAAGAAGCCAATCACAGAAGACTACATATTACATGATTCCTTCAAATGAAATGTCCAGAATAGGTAAATCTCTAGAGACCAAAAGTAGATTGGTAGTTGCTTAGGGTTGGGAGGCCTAAGGGCTTGGGTAGGTGATAGTTAAATGATAGATGGTTTCTTCTGGGGTGATGGAAACATTGTAAAACTGACCATGATGGTCTTTGCATATGTTTGTGACTGTAGAAAAAAAGGAATCATTGACATGAACACTTTAAAGGGGTGAACTGTATGGTATGTGAACTATAGCTCAATCGTCGTCGGCAGCCGTCCGTCTCGAGAGACGATGGTGTAGCTTCTTAAGAGTCTATCTGCACCGCCGAGAATGGCTGTGCAGTCCGACTCGGGAGTGACACGGTATCTGTCTCCTCCCGTGTTGAATCGACATCTTGCGATGACGCTGAAGCTACAGAGCCTGGGCAGGGTAATATGGAGGATCTGCTGTTGCCCATGCAGCAGACCCCCCCTCTCTTCGCAGCTGAAGGGTCCAAGGGAAAGACGGAGTCGATACAGCTTGGCTTCAGGTGCGCCGCAGGAGTTGCCGGTGTTGACTACAACGTCAAACCGCCTTAGGGACTCCGGCTCCGGATTTTCTGTCGGGGTTTACTCCCTTAGCCTTTCCCCTGAAGAGGTATGCCGCAAGGCAGCGGAGGTTTTTTGGAGTCAGAGTTTTCCTTCTCTGATGTACCCTGACTGGAAGATCGAACCAGCGACACTTAGCTCGCAGGCCGACGCTCAATCCACTGAGCTAAACCAGCCAGGGCCGATAGCTCAATAAGGCGGTTAAAAAATCTACTTTTCAACATACCAGTTAGAGAATTGAACAATATTTAGAAAATGCGAAAGAACATATGGCCAAATATTTTTCTCTTTGAAACTGTGTTAATAATATCTCTGTTTATAATTTACTTACATGCAATTCATCAATATGGCTTCTAGCATTTGATGACTGAGGTGGCTGATAAACCCTTTATTTGGGGAACCTAAAAAAGGGGGGATTGAAGGTATGGGCTCTGTGATGTTTAAAAATCCTGACTCTGATTCAGAGTTTTCAAAGTGACATCTTAAAGACTTGACCAAGGTGTGGACTTCCGCCCCCTCCACCCCTTCCCAATCTTGGCTTCTATCATAGAAGTCCTAATATTAGGTACTTTCTATATTGAATGACTGAGTAAACTGGTATTTGAAAAAAAGATTACTTAGCTAAGCTTGAAAACTACCGGTTCCAGTCATTGGAAACATCAGGGTGAGCTGAATGGTTATTGTGGAGTATTCTAGGCTGACCCCTTCTAATCATGACTTTCTGAAAGCTGAACTACTTATGGGAACTAATGGAGAGGATGGGACTGAGACCTTGAAGATCCATCCCCCCACTACAGAAAAAGTAATTTGCTCCTTGCAGGAAATTGGAAAGCACAGAAAGGTATAAAGAAAATAATTCTACCACTGAGAAAGAAACACTGTTAATCTTGGTGTACTTTTCAGTTTTCCAGTTATACGCATTCACATAAATTTAAGTTGTCATGGTTGAGATAATCGGATATGTTGAGCTGGGTAAGCCCCTCTTTTCACCATGATCACTAAAAATCCTCTTAAATGTATTTGTGATAGTTCACTGTTGCAGGTTGGTTCCCCAGGAAGCAGACTCTGAGATGCAGATTGGCATGCAGGATGTTTATTAGGGTGTGCCCTTGGGATCAACAGCTGCCAAGAGGAAAAGAAGGAAGCAGGACTAGACAGAGGGAGAGGTTGGCCTGTGGTGCAGGCCTGGTGAAAGCCTTAGCCAACTCTGTGGGGAACTGTGGAGCAGGAATGGCCCTCCTGAGCTGTCGAAGGGCTAGACCTTTATATTCCCAGGTGAACCACTAATTGGTTTTAGGCTGCTGCTGGAAGAATGCATGGTCTTAGCCAAAAGCTAGGAGAGTAACTCCTTCATTCCCAAAGGGGGATCAGTGCGGCACATCACAGCCTCCACTACGGTCATAATACCTCACCATATAGTCAATAATAATAATGGCTGAAATTGAGTACTTACCACATTACAGCACTGAGCTAGTTGATCTCACTTAGCCCACAACTGCCCAAAGAGATGTTTATTAATGGTGTTTCCATTTACCAATGAGGAAAATAAGACAGACAGTAATTGGTCCCACAGCTGATAAGTGGAGGACCCAGAATTTGAACCCTAAGTCCTGGTTTTACTTGTTTTGGTAAGAACTTAAAAGAATGTTTCCAAGGAAGAATTTAAGTTTCCTGCTAACTAAACTTATTGTGTTAATCATTTCACAATGTAGATCAAATGATTTTGCTGTGTACACCTTAAAATTATACAGTGATGTATGTTAATTATAGCTCATTAAAATGGGGGCAGGGAGATAAATTACAGATATTGCATTAAAAAAAATAAAAGTTTCCAGGCAAAATATTACCACATATTGAAGTGATACGAGGTTTACTGCACTCCCCTTTCATTTTCAGGATGAACTAGAAGAAACACATTTATTTAGGCCACATTTTAAAAAGTTGCGAATAAAGGACAATAGAGACTATGAGGAGTTCTTGTAACATGTTCAGTTCAGACTATTTAGGGGAGGGGCGAATATCAATTTTCCTCTTTTTTATTTGTTCCCTTTACCCTTCAAACTTTAGGTTTTTTTTAAAGTGGAGGGTTTGTTCCTACTTTATTAAAGATTGAGCAGAATTCTAATAAAACACAAAGCAGCAACTACACATTAATGTGAAACCTCCAACTCAAACTGGCCCTTTTTACTACAATGCATGCAAATTATTATTTCTACTGCACGTGAGAAGGGAAGGTAACGCATGCCTTCCTTTAATGCATAGCACATTTTGTGTTAGTTCTTATTTTTGAGAAGCTATTTCAAGTAAGGGGTGATAAAGATTAACATTTTATTTTTTATATTATTATTAGATGTTCAATTTTTTTTGGTTAAGTTCATCTTCAGTTTTTACCTTCATACAATCATTTTACTAATTGTTTTCTTACTTACAGCCTACCCAGATTTTTCAAAAAAATTTTTAAACAAGATTTTTCTGAGAAAGAATGTACCAGTTTTTGTATGGTTCTATTTGCCACCCTATAATCTTCTACATGTGCTCTTTGTCAGAATGAATACTGTTCCAGAGAGATTGTTTTTGTTTATTTATTTATCCCACTTAAGCATCAGCACAAAAATTAAAATTCATGGTCAGTTATTGCTGGGGAGTGTTCTTAGCAATGTAATTTGGTTGCCAGGCAACCTGTGGGCGGACCTTTGAGAGAGGAAGAGAAACCTCCATCAGCCAGCCAGTGCTTCAAGAGGACTTTGGCTTTCATTTCAAACGTGCTACATAATAGGGCCATGCAGTTTGCCTCTTTTAGTCCAAGTTGCTTACTTTTCTTTTCAAATGGAAAATTAATCTGGTTTATTGCCAGGTAACATTTGCAACCATACTCTTCTGCCAGGCATTTTTCAAAAAGAAAAAAATAATAGAAGAAAAAAAAATAAGTGTTTCCCTCTGGGAAATAAGGAAGTTCAGTTTCTTCATGTTTGAAATCTCTCTCTCTCTTCTCCCCCTCTTTTTTTTTTTTTTTTTTTTGTTAAAAAAACACATTATTTACAACCTATAAGGCAAGAGATAGAAAGGGTCAAAGGAAAGAGTTCAAGAAATCACTTTATGAACCATAAACACCCTCACACATTTTCTAGGAAGCCATGTTTAATAGACTTAATTTGTTAGCTATTCTTTAGCTTCTGAAACACACACACACACACACATACACAGATGAATCAGAATTGCTGCTAATAATGAGTGCCCCAAGTAAAACAGTAAAACATCGTTGTTCTGGGGTGTAAGGTAGGGATGGCGGTAGAAAGAACCCTCCCAGAGCATGAGGAGGAGATGTAAGCCCTGACCTCAGCAACAGGCAATGCTCTAGAAATTTGGGAGGGGGTCAAAGGAGACTACTATATTTCTGCTGAGGCTCAGAGCCAGCATACCCTCTGCTGGCTGCCTGCTGTTGCGTAAGACTGAGCACAGAGTAGGTACTCAACAAACATGTTGGCAACGCACAATTCTTCATGTATGGAGCCTGGTTTTAGAAAATTCTGTCAGAACAGCTGCACTCAGTCTTAGAGTTGTAGGGGAGAGTATTTTGGGCCTCACATAATTTCCTGTCTTAGGGATGAAGAAAATGGACTTGCCGCCAAGACCGGCAAGCTGTTCTGGAGGAATGTGAACTAGGCTAAAGCTCTGAATCATCAAAAACTCTCCTTTGCTTTTTCCCTTTTAAGTAACTTAATTTTAATTTGTCTGCCCTACGTTTGCAAGAGCTATCGGGAGTGAGTTTAGGGTGACCTTCGGAATAACTTTAACAATGTTCTCATGACTTTGCAGACTTATAAAACTTGGTCCAGGCTAAGGATGCCAAGACTCTAACTTGAGGTTCTTCTTTGGAAACACTTCTCATCTTTTTTCTTCCTTTCTGTTGCTTTAGGTAACTTAGATCCTTACCGTTCCAGGGTTGGGTCCCAATCCAGCCTGCTAACTGGGCTTCCTGCTGGCAGGCCTCTGCTACCCAGCCTATCCACTGTATTTCTGCATCCCCTTCCTTCCGTAAGGTTTTGTTTGCAGCATCTTCTCCATTTTTTTTTTTTTTGTCCTTTCTCTTGAATACCACATTGGTCCACGATTGCTTCATAGGATCGTATCAGCTCTTTTCACCATCACATACAACAGAACTCCCAGGTTAGTATGTCTTAAAATGGAAGCCAAGCCACCTTGTTGGTCTTCGGAGATTTTCTCCAAGGTCTGACTTCTGGAAGTTTGAGAAACAATGACCTGCGCTTTTCCACTTGAACAGCTGCCCCTAGCTTGTGGAGTCGAGGTTTTGAATGCATCATAGTCCATAGGGGAGAGGCACAACCAGGAGGGGGGGAGGAGAGAGAGAGAGAGAATATGAATTAAAAAGATCCCAGAGTCTTTAGAGGATGGATTTTAAATCTTAACTGGGTGAATTTCTACATCCTCATATGTCCCCAGACTTTAATCATTTGCTTTTGTAAAAGAAATATTTGTGTTGTTTTTGAGTGATAAATTGATGCAGGTTTTATTTTAAGAAAGGACATAGTATTTTAAAAATTTGTTAATTTATTGAGACATAATTAACAATAATAAAATACATAGATTTAAAGTATAGTTTGAAGAATTTTGACAAATGTTATATACCTGCATATCACCACACATTCATGATGTTGAATATTTTCATAACCCAGTATAGTTCCATCTTGCCTTTTTGCCATCAAACACACCTATCACATTTTCCCCTGATCCCCACCCTAAGCTGCTACTCTTCTGATTTCTATTACCATTGATAAGCTTTGCAGGTTTTAGAACTTTATGTAAATGGAATTATATAGTGTATACTCTTTTGTGTCACTCATATAATGGTTTTAGGAGTCATCCATATTGTTATGGTGTTAGTATGTTACTCCTTTTTATTACTGAGTAGTATTCCATTGTTAAAGATGCCATGATTTGTCCACTTTCATGTATGATGAACATTTGGGTTGATTCTGGTTTGGGGCTATTATGAATAAAGCTGCTATACACATTCACATATGTTTCTTTTTGTGGATAGCATATGTTTTCATTTCTCTTGGGTAAATACCTAGAAGTTCAACTGCTAAGTTATAGGGTAGGCAAACATTTGCCATTATAAGAAACTACCAAATTGCTTTCCAAAGTGGTTGTGCCATTTTACATACTCACTGACAATATATGAGAGTTCAGTTATTCTGCATCCTCATCAGAATTTAGTGTTGTCAGTCTTTTCCTTTTACTTATTTTAGTGAATGTGTAGTGGTATCTCCTTGTGGTTTTAATTTTCATCTCCTTGATGACAAATTATATTGAGTATCTTTTATTTCTGAGCTCTGAGCTCTTTGGCCATTTGTATAACTCCTTTTTGAAATGGTTATGCTAACCTTTTGCTTATTTTTATCCACTGGGTTGCTTCCTATTATTGACTTGTAATAATTCTGTATATATTTGGGATACAAGATATATATCAGATATATGTATTGCTAATGTTTTCTTTCAACATGTGGCTTATCTTTACAGTTTCTTAATAGTATCTTTTGAATGGCAGAAATTCTTAATTTTGATGAAATATGGTCTCTTTTTTGGTTCTTTTTTCATTTTTATTGAATTTATTGGAGTTATACTGGTTAAGAAAATTATATAGGTCTCAGGTGCACAGTTGTACAACACAACATCTGTACACTGTATTGTGTGTTCACCACCCCAGGCTAAGTCTCCTTCCCTCACCATTTATTCCCCCTTTACCTTCCTCCACCCCCCCCCACCTCCCTTCTCCATGGCAATCACTACACTGTTGTCCATGTCCGTGAGTTTTTCTCTCTCTTCTTTTCTTTTTTTGCTCAATTCCCAATGAACAAGCAAAATAGAGAAAGACTCATAGGTAGAGAGCAGGCTGACAGCTGTTGGGGGTGAGGGGTGGGTTAGAGGCCTGAGTGGGAGATGGATGGAACATGGTTTCTCAGTTTTTTCTTTTATGGTTAACACTTCCTATTTTTTAAGAAATGTTTGCCTACTCCAAATTGTAAAGGTATTCTTCTGGAGCATCTAGAAGTTTTATAGTTTTAGCTTTTACATTTAGGACTATGATCCAATTTGAGATAATTTTTGTGTATGATGTGATATAAGGGTTTAGATTCAGTTTCTTTCATATGGGTATTCAGTTGTTCCAGCATCATTTGTTTAAAAGACTATCCACGAAGAAACATTGAATTATCTTGGAACTTTTTGTCAAAAATCAATTGATTCTGTGTTTGTGTGTGTGTGTGTGTGTGTGTGTGTGTGTGTGCGCGCGCGCACTGGTATATTTAAGCACTGCTATGTTTTTGCATTTATTTCAACCTAAATTTATAGCAACATCACAAAACTAAACCATGATGTGTTATTTTACTAGCCAAAGGAAATTGTAGTGAAAACCTTGGGGGTGACTCTTTTCTAATTTAACAGTCTGATCATGAATATCTGTAAGAGTTGTCACTCTGTTAGTAGGACAATAGATATAATTGACAACATTTTCATTGTTTCATCAAACTTTTATATTATTAATTTATATGCTTATATATAAATTTTGGGATTTTTAAAAGAATACACCTTTTAAAACCTGAAACAGAATGTGAGCTTTTAAATTTCAGCTGTTTTTCTTTAAAATAAAAGTTTAGCCAAGCCATCAGAAAAAATGTAGACTGGGATTTTTTTTTTTCTTTTTTGGTCTTTTGGCTTATGTCCTGGAAGTAAGTATTCAGGTTTGAGTTGGTGGCCAGAACTGATCTAGGAAATCATAGCCAATTAGTGTGCATTGTAGCACATTTCCTACTGAAGCCCTCGTTCCATGGTGTTCCTCATTGCTTCCTTGTGGAAATTCCACAGCCGGACACACTCCCTGAGCCCAGGCTGAGAGTGGCCTCCTAAAGCCCTGTGGCCTCATCCTCTTGCCCATCCTTCCCTTCCTTCAAATCCTAAAAGTACTAGAGAAGAGGATACATCATACTTCATGGCAGAATTCACCACACTGGTGATAATAGTCTAGGTGAAGCTTGCCACAAGAGTGTAGAGAGAACGGGGTACATTTGAACTTTGCTCTATAGCAAGCAGTGGTTAATAAAATTGTAAGTCATGCTTCATTGCTTCACTTACCTTACTCATGCTTAAAATAACTCATTTACCATGGGATGATAATCCAAGAAAGAATGAACTCAAAACTGTGAGTTAAAAATGTTGGTTGAGAGTACCAGTTATTTCACATGCCAAATGTGTACCCATACGTAAAAGGAAGGGTATCAAATGATACACAGGGTTGTTGTGAGCATCAAATAAGAGCACTCTGCAAACTGTTACTCAAATGATATTCAAAATATCTTTCCTTTCAGTAGCCCCCAATGTTGCTGACATTCAACTCTGAGTCATTATTTAAATAGGCTCTGTTAAAATCAAGTGCATAATGACTTTTAGTTGTTTGCTGGATATACTCTCTTTAAAAGCTCATCAGCAAACATTTGCTTGCTAAATGATTTCCCTGTAGCTTTGAAATACATTAGAGTTGGTTCTACAGAAGGATATTGGCTAGGAGTCTCAGTCATAGTCAACTTCCCATTTGTTAAGGATTAATACTTTTGCTGCAAAAACATTGAAAACACTAGCAAGACCAGAACTGTACCTTTGTTTATGGCATGTGAACAAAAACAAAAACCAAACCTTCTCCCAAGAGGCTATATTAATACTTTACTTCAAGTATTATAAAATAGACATTATTATATCTTTCCCTGATAATTTCAACAAATATTGTGTTGTGTTTCCAATTATAACAGTAATGCAAACTCATAAAACAACATTTGGATACTATAGACATGTATAAAGTTCAGAATGAAAATCCCTATAGTCTTTTCACCCCAAGAAAACTGTTAACATTTTTTTATTTATTGATTTTAGAGAAAGAAGGGAAGAGAGAGAGGGGGAGAGAGAGACAGAGACAGAGACAGAGACAGAGTCAGAGAGAGAGAGAAACATTGATTTGTTGTTCCACTTATTTATGCACTCATTGGTTGATATTGTATGTGCCCTGACTGGGAATTGAACCCTGGCATATCAGGATGATGCTCTGACCAACTGAGCACCCAACTAGGACATCCTTCTCCCATTTTTGAATTTGTTTATTTGTCTTTTTTATTGCTGAGTTGTGAGAGTAGATTATGTATTCTGGATTCAAGTCCCTTATTTGATATATAATTTGTAAATATTGCCTCCTATTCCCAGAATTCTTTTTATTGTCTTGATAGTATAATTTAAAGCACAAAAATTTTAAATTTTGATAAAGTCCTGTTTATCTTTTCTCATGTCATTTGTGCTTTTAGTGTCATATGTAAGAAAACATTACCAAATCCAAGGTCATGAAGATTTACTCCTATGTTTTGTTCTAATAGTTTTTTTCTAATGGTTCACTCTTATATTTAGGTCTTTGATCCATTTTGAGTGAATTTTCTTCATTTTCTTGCATGTGGATATCACAGGGCCATTTGCTGAATGGCTTGGGTTTTGAATTAAGATACAATAATGATTGCTCAACAGGTCAAGATCTTTGTCTGGAACATCCTTTCCTTTTTCTTTCTTATCACTCTTTTTTCTTCCTTTCCTTATTTGTACAATACCATTTATCATAATAATAATATTTGAGGGTCATGTCTTTTACTGAAGAGTCTATTATTATCAATGATAGAGTAATGGAGTGCTCTGGCTGTTTTCTCCATCTATAAAATGCAATATTTGGACCTACGTTTCTCTGAGGTCCCTGGGGCCCTGGTTGATATCATTTACATACACCTTATCCACATATTGTCACTTTCCAAATAACTAGCTTGTCATCAAATTCCCATAGCATTAAAATTAGTCTCAAGAAATATTATAATGTTTCTTTAAACATAACTGGAGGGACTGTGTAACTAGGAACACTTGACTTGGAAAAGGAAGGCCTGTGTTCTGATGAGGAAGAGTTTTAAAAAAGAAAAATAGTGAACCCTATCAAATGCAGCTGCAAATGAACTCCATCTAATAAAAGGCTCTGGATTTAGCAGTTTGGACATCATGGCAAATTTGAAGGGAAATCTCAGTAATTGGTTGGTGTTATGGTTAATTTTATGTACCAGTTCGGTTAGGCTATCATACCCTGTTATTCGATTAAATACTAGTTCAGTTGTTGCTCTGAAGGTATTCTGTGTATGTAAAACCAATTCAGTTAACTTTAAATAAAGGAGAGTATCTTTGTTAAGCTGAATGGCCTTTATCCAATCAGTTGAAAACCTTAAGAGCAAAACTGAGGTTTCCCTGAATAAGAAATCTAGTCTCCAATTTTGCCCTATGGATTTTGGTTTCGCCAGACCCCACAGTTGCATAAGCCAGTTTCTTGAAATCTCTCTTTCTCTCATATATAGATATACACACACATTTTATATATATAATTTTTCTTCCTTTATATGTATATATCTAGTATACATCTTACATATCCTACTATATAATAATATACTATATAGAATATCGGCGGCGGCAGCCGTCCGTCTCGAGAGACGATGGTGTAGCTTCTTAAGAGTCTATCTGCACCGCCGAGAATGGCTGTGCAGTCCAACTCGGGAGTGACACGGTATCTGTCTCCTCCCGTGTTGAATCGACATCTTGTGATGACGCTGGAGTGTCCTCTCCAGTCAAGCTGAAGCTACAGAGCCTGGGCAGGGTAATATGGAGGGTCTGCTGTTGCCCATGCAGCAGACCCCCCCTCTCTTCGCAGCTGAAGGGTCCAAGGGAAAGACGGAGTCAATACAGCTTGGCTTCAGGTGCGCCGCAGGAGTTGCCGGTGTTGACTACAACGTCAAACCGCCTTAGGGACTCCGGCTCCGGATTTTCTGTCGAGGTTTACTCCCTTAGCCTTTCCCCTGAAGAGGTATGCCGCAAGGCAGCGGAGGTTTTTTGGAGTCAGAGTTTTCCTTCTCTGATGTGCCCTGACTGGAAGATCGAACCAGCGACACTTAGCTCGCAGGCCGACGCTCAATCCACTGAGCCAAACCAGCCAGGGATTATATAGAATATATTATATAGTATATTGATATATTTCCTAATATATTATATGCACTTTATATCTAAATCTATATCTATATTTATATCTATATCTCTTTATATCCTACTGGTTCTGTTTCTCTGCTAGAACTGTAATTGATAATAGGGGGGAGCCAAATGGGGAACTGAGTGAGGAAAACAAGGCTGTATGTACAGATACTCCCTTGAGGAATTTGCAAAGAATATAGAGGGGAGCCAGAAGACAGAAAATAAAGCCTTTTGCTGAGAGAGTTGAGACTTGTGAGGTGAGTAGTTGGGAGGAAGAAGGGTTCTCAACCAGCTGAATCTAACGAAGTATTGTATTTAGATATTACATAATGTAACCCTTTATGTATATTTAATAATGTTTATTTTACCATAAATAGATAGAATATTTTATTTCTCTCTCTTTTTAAAATAACATACGAATCTGGATAGTTTAACTGTATGATCTGATGGCATAATTTTAGGGCCTGGACTCCAGTTAAAAGGCTATTTCTTCTAATGAGTGTCATCAACTGAGATTGTAGGCTTAGCAAGAAATGATCAGTCAGCCTCCATAACATTTTCCTTATAAATTGTCCTTTTTGCATATTAGCAGACATCAGAGGAAAGTAAAAAAAGAGTCATTATAGGGTAAAGTCATAAAAACAAAAACTAAAAATTATAACTTGATAGCCATGGAATCAATCATAGGATATACATATACATATGTATATTATGTGTGTGTGTGTGTGTGTGTGTGTATTCTATATATATGTCACATAGGATATGATATGACCTATTCTGAGGAACAGGTAATATAATTATAAATCTCTTTGGGAAAAAGGGAAAGAAAATGTATTCTTTATAAAATATAAGGGGAAAAAAGATTGCTCTTAAGTGATAATGCCAGAGAGGTAAAGGTTTTAATTTCTCATCTAAGTCACAAAAATATATTTAGTCTTTTAACTAAATATAGGGGTAAATTCACATTCTAAAATTCATGCTTTAAAGGAAAAATAAAGGATTTGATTTACTTTGGTGCAGAGCTGGACATAGTATTCTACAAACAAGGTGGTGTATGTTGACACCGTTTGATTAAATACCTTCTAGCTTCTATTACATCCCTACTGATCACATCCTAAGGCCATGTTGGCTTTGAAAAAAATTTAACTTTGTTGTGAGTATTAAGTTAGTGAGCTGCTAAAACATGTAATTAATAAACCAGTGAAACTGTTTTCTGAGTATTATCATGTGGTTTTGTTCTAGAAGAACTCCACAAAGATCATAAAAGCATGTAGTCTGTGTTCTTGTGAGCCCAGTGACTTCCAACTTTTTAAATATTCTTGTACCATGTTCAATTGTCAGCATGAAAACATTTGTCAGAAAAGACCATTGTAATCGGTTACTTAGGTTATAGCCTATGTGCACTCTAGTTAACTTATTCTTTGGGAGAATAGGGAAAACAGAGACTACAGATGAAAGAAGCATTTTAGAAGGGCTGACTTCCATTTGCACAGTTAGAGTAAATGGATTTTTAACAGACTTAGATCTTGTTGCTGCTTGATATCTTTTAATTGTGACAATTACTATGGAAATAAATAATATGAGCTAAGCCACACCATTATATTGAAATATTTAAAAAATTTCTCAATAGAAAAAGTAGAAATTATAAAGATCTTGATAGCAGGGACTCTGGCCTACTTATCTTTTTAGTGCCATCAGTAACTGGTACATAGTAAGCATTAAAAAATGTTTGAATAATAAAATAACTACTCAATTAATTAATAGGAATAATTGACTGAGGAATATTTTTATGGCATTGGCCTAACAAGCAGTTATTAATAAGGTGATTGGTTGATATGAAACCTAGCTTTCAAGTATATAACTAAATACGTTCTTGACTCAGAGGCCAGATTAAAATTAAGTCTGATCAAAAACTAGAGACATGTTTTGAGGTGGTAAGAATTCATTTGTGAAGATATTTGGGAGCTAAGTGATTAAAGGAAAGAAAGCTCAATGGTTCTATCCAGTCATCCTCCTTACAGTAAAATTCAGGGATATTTAATAACTGTGTGTGCAGTTTTCTCTTGGGGAAGATATTATTTCTGTTGTTTGAAAGAAAGAATATTATGCTCATGTGGTCCACTCCCTCTTTTTCTCACTTTGTAGGGAGTAAATATTGTTACAAATGTGTTTTGGTTGACTGTAAAAGATATTCTACTTTCATCAATCATTCTTTCTGCAAATCCCTCTGCCCTTAGATTCTAGCCCCAGAAATGCATGGTTCACAATATGTTTTATTGGATTTTACAAAGATTCTGAAGACTTAGAGAGCAAGTCTTGTGAACTTTTCATTTGGCACCTTTATTTAAGCAAATGATTGCACATAGTCACCTAACTGTTTGCCACAGCAGGCCTAAAATTAAAAACGTGCTTGAGTATGTTCATCTAGAAGCTGTTCAGTTTTGGTTGTCAGCCTCTAATGGTAATGTTTGCAGAATAATCATAATGTGTGCCTAGTACATCAAAACTAATCTGTAGTAAAATGGACTCCATTTCTAGAAAAAGGCAATTTTTATTTGGTCCTTTCACTCAACAAGTAGGAATAGCAAAATGTATGGATAAGTCCAAAAGGAAATACAAATTATAAGAAAGAGTTTTTGCCTTTAAGGAATTAGGAGTCTAATTAGTTGATTTCTCTTACCTATAGATAAATTAGGCTAGTCCCATTAATGATAACTTATTTTGGGAAAGACTATCAAAATAAGTATAATTTAAATTTGAGGATATGACTTTAAAGGAGGAGAATCAGGACTAATTTAAAGGTATGTGTTATCATTGCTAATTTACATTGTTCTAGAGGTTCAAGCCAATGCAATACAATAAGAAAAATATGTAATATAAGACAAGTAAAAAATAAAAATAGAAAAGTACCTATATCCTTGAATGTGGATAGAAAACTATCTGACAGGGTAAACTCATAAAAGTGGTTGTTTTGAGAACTGAGACTCTGAAGTGGAGAGGAGTTAAGCTTTTACTTGTTTCCCTCTCTACATTCAGTATAGCCTGAATTTTATATTTTACCACAGTCATTAATTTGTTGCATTTTTAAGTTTAGCTTGATCTTAGCCAAAAGGCTGAGAAGTGATGCATTTCTAAGTTAAAAAACAAAAACAAAAACAAAAAAAAAAACAACCAAGGACTCAACAAAACAATGAAACAGGATTTCAACAAGCCAGAAAGAGAAACTAAATGAGTTTTTAAAGAGAAGTCATGTCAGAAACAGATTTTTAAGAACCAGAGGATGGAATCATAAGAATCAAGAGCTGGTGAGGTGAGATCATAAAATGATGAAAAAAACAGACATATGAAAAGACTGACTAGGGAGCCATCTGTGACAATGAACTTTTATGTGCACCATGAAGTGCAGTGTGTCTGTATGATTAAATGGTCATTATAAGACTAAAACATGAATGTGTACAGTAACTTCTTTTTAATGTTTAAATAAGGAAATTATACAATCTAATTTACATTTTCCTCTCATGTTTTTAAAAAATATTTAAATCTATGGAAATTTTGAAAAAAAATGGTACAATGAACATCTGTGTGCCATTCATCTAATATCACTAGTTGTTAACACTTTTTTCTCTCTCTCATATATATTTTATATTTATATATAGTATGTGTGTGTATATATATATATATCTTTCCTTGAATCATTTGAAAGTAAGTTACAATGAAAGTAAGTTACAAACATTATGTCACTTTACCTCTAAAGATTTCAGCAGGTATATACCACATATATAACTGTCAAATATAACTGTTAAATCATAATAATAGCTAGTGGTTTTATGGCTCTTACCATGTGCCCAGCCCTGTGCTAAAAGCTTTGCATACATTAACTCATTAACCCTTACAACCATCCTTTGTGGAAGATATGCTTGCTCCATTTTATTGATGAAGACCAACATGAGATTCAAGCCTATCTCTGACTCATACTTAAAAACACAAAATAGTAATCAACAAAATCTTGAAATGCCAAGATTAAGGGCCAAAATGAGTGAAACAACAAAGGCAGCAATCATAGCAGACCAGAGTTGTTCACAAGCGTTTTTCAGAAATGAATATTCTTGAGCTAGACTGAGAGAAGCAATTTTCTCTTTTTTACTATCATGGGAAGATACATTCTCAAAGCATTGAAATTTATAAATACATTTTCCCTTTTTATTCCCAAAAGTCAGATGAACTATATGTAAACATTTACTTCTCATCAACTTTTTCTTATACATAACTACAATGTCATACTCTCAAATAAAAAGTATTACAATACATATTATATAAAACTTATCTTACTTTAATGGCATTAAGTTTTTTCATGGTAGAAAGTAATAGTTTACTATAAAAGAAATTTCTGTGAGTAGCTGTATAGAGAATTTTTAAGTCATAAGAGGTGTCATAGCATGTCTATTTCTAATGTGTATAGAGATGCTATGTATGCAAATATATCATCCAGCATGCACAAAGTCAAAAGCGTGAAACTTAAACACAGTTCATAATTCAACAAAACAAGAGTGCGGCTGTGCCAAAACAACTTTGCTCTTCATATTTCCCATTGCAGCAACATTCAGAGGAGGATTATTTCTGAAAATGTGCATGAGTCAGAAGTGGGGAATGAGTAATACTGTGCAGTGGACTTTTATGAATGTTTTACTGCCAAAGGAACATCACATCTAGTTTTTTTCAGTAAGGCGATGAGTTACTGCTTTATCCTCAAAATCCAAATAGGAAAAACCTGAATATAATTTGAACAACTGGCATCTTCCGAATTTAACACTGAGTTTTCTTAAAATGTTCTAATTCGGTGAATAATACTTTAATCTCATTTTAACTGGGTAGAAATGACTATTGGGGGTTGAGGTCTACAATAACCTTAGAATAGGTCAACAAGATTCTTTAGCAAATAGAAACAAGCTTAAATCGATGCATCAAAAGGCAGGTTATGCAGGAAAATATATCAGATGGTATGTTGACATGTCAACTTCATTTGTCGATTTTAAAACTCTATTGTGATGAAAAGGTTAATTAAAAATATTCATGAGGCCCATAATGGTGATGAATTTTATGCGTTTTAGTTGGAACATTGCAATGGAATTTGAAAATCTTTAAATTTTATTCCTCTGTGTATTCTTCCTCCTTCCCAGATTTCCCCTATTGTGTATAATATTTTAGGCTCTCATTATGAATGAATGAGACAGGAACTTTTTAAAAGGCCCAAGATGGCACTGAGGTTCCATATGTAAAGCCAGTAGGGTCATGCTATCTTAATTCCTCAGTTAGACACTTTTTAAAGAGCATCAACTGTGCTTCCAGCACTGGAGTTGGAAAAGTGAGGAAAATCACCTTTTGCTCCTTTTAACTTTTACATCTTACAACTAAATCTTGTCTTCTCATTTGACACTCCAATGCTTTATGACAGTGATCCTGGTATACACTTAACAATGGAATGAGTGATCAGAATCTTTTCTGAAGGACTGCGCTTTTAAGCTATTAACAGACAACAAGGTTTTTCATGTTAGAGTAAGAGACATAACCTACATTGTATATTGAGGCAAGATGTAATCTATAACCTAACTATATCATTTTATTATAGGGAGAGACTAAATGACACAAAGATCTATTTAGAATAGTGTAAAGAACAAAATGTAGACTTATGGTCAAGATGGAGGTGTAGGTAAACACGGCTCACCTCTTTGCACAACCATAGCAAAAATTACAACTAGACTACAAAAACAACTATCACCCAGAATCATTAGAAAATCAAGCTGTATGGAAGTCTGACAAACAAGGAATTAAAAAGTCACATTCATCCAGATGGGTAGGAGGGGCGGAGATGTAGAGATGCAGACACGTGCAGGGATGAGCAGAGAGGCATAGAGACACGGAGATGTGGAACAGGTGGTCCCACACCCATGTGTGGGGGACAAAAATCAGGAGGAATACCTTGGGAGCAAGGGATTCCAGCACCATGCCAGACCATCCAGCCCAGGGTTCCACTGCCAAGAAGATAAGTCCCCATAATTTCTGGCTGTAAATACCAGTGGATGTTGGGGCAACAGAAGGAACTGCAGGATTCTAAGGAGTCTCCGCTTTAAGAGCCTGCAACAAACTTAGGACTTATGCAGACTCACTCCCTCTGGGCTTCAGCGTCAGGGCAGCAGCTGGAAGGGCACTAGAGGCATATGGGGAGAAATTGAAGTATCTTGCATCAAGGCGAGTGCCAGAGGACAGCTTTCTCACAGACAAAACTCCAGAGGCCAGGAAGTGGCATTGTCCCCTTTCTGAGCCCTCCCTCACACAGAGCCACAGCGCAGTGACACCATATCAAGACTCCATCAACCTGATTCACACTGGTTGCCCAACCCTGGTGATTACCTAAGACTCTGCCCCATACAACTTACCAGTTCACTTTTCTACAACAGGTCACACTACTAAGACAGGGAGTCAAAGCATCTCTACCTAATACATAGAAACAAACACAGGAGGCTGCCAAAATGAGGAGACAAAGACATATGGCCCAAATGAAAGAACATAACAAAACTCCAGAGAAAGAATTAAACAAAATGGAGATAAGCAATCTCTTAGTTGCAGAATTCAAAACACTGGTTATTAGGATGCTCAAGGAACTCACTGGGTACTTCAACAGCATAAAAAAGACCCAGGCAGAAATAAAGGTCACATGAGGTGAAATAAAGAAAAAATTACAGGGAAAGATCAGCAGAGTAGATGAAGCTAAGATTCAAATCAATGATTTGGAACATAAGGAAGAAAAAAGATATTCAATCAGAACAGCAAGAGGAAAAAAGAATAAAAAGCAAAAAACAAAAACCAAGGATTGAATAAGGAGCCTCTGGGACAACTTCAGATGTACCAACATTTGAATCATAGGGCTGCCTGAAGAAGAGGATGAGCAACAAATTGAAAACTTATGTGAAAAAATAACGAAAGAAAACTTTCCTAATTTGGTGAAGGAAATAGACATGCAAGTCCAGGAAGCACATAGAGTCCCAAACAAGTTGGACCCAAAGAGGACCACACCATGACACATCATAAATAAAACGCCAAAGGTTTAAGATAAAGAGAGAACCTTAAAAACAGCAAGAGAAAGGCAGAGAGTTATCTACAAAGAAGTTCCCATAAGACTGTCAGCTGATTTCTCAAAAGAAACTTTGCAGACAAGAAGGGACTAGCAAGAAGTATTCGAAGTGATGAAAAGCAAGGACCTACAGCCTAGATTACTCTACCCAGAAAAGCTGTCATTTAGAATGGAAGGGCAGATAAATGCTTCCCAGACAAGGTAAAGCTAAAGGAGTTCATCATCACCAAGCCATTATTATATCAAATATAAAGGGACTTATTCAAGAAAAAGAAGATTAAAACTATGATCAATAAAATGGTAATAAGTTCACAACAATCAACAACTGAATCTATAAAACAAACTAACCAGACAAACAGAACAGAAACAGAGTTATAGATATGGAGATCATCTGGAGGGTTATCAGTTGGGAGGGGGAATGGGGAGATTAGGGGAAAATGTGCAAGGGTTAAGAAGTACAAATTAGTAGGTACAGAATAGACAGGGGGATGTTAAGAACAGCATAGGAAATGGAGTAGCCATAGAACTTTTATGTATGACCCGTGGACCCATGCTGAAGGGGATGGCAGGTGCTGAATGGAGGGAGGCAAAGGGGAAAGTTTGGGATAACTTTAATAGCATAATCAATAAAATATATTTAAAAAAAAAACAAAACGTTTTCCCTCCAAATACATAGATTATTAAAGCTAAAATGGACAGGGGCTGCATTTTGGATTTAGGATAGAACCAATAATACATTAATAAATTATATATTTTTCTTTTCTTCAGTAGTTCAAGATATGACACATGTCACTAGTGTGGACTGAGCATGGGATCAAGAATAAAGATAAGATTTTTGAAATATACTTTTTGAAAATACAGAAAAATTGTTGCTAATTTACATTTCTAATCACCTTAGAATCTCTTCTTTAAAACAAATACAGATCTTTAATGATAGACTCACTGTTCTATTATGAAGAAAGAATGCATGGATTGCCTGGTTTTTCAATAACACCAAAATGAGATGATTGGACTTTCTATGACGGCACCATAGGGATGTAGCTTTGTCATCTTGGCATCTGGAAGGATGCCAATTCTGGTTATTAGTTTTGTCAGTAATTTATTTGGAGACATAAAATTATCCCTTTTCTGGTATAAAAATGTACAAGTGGTAGAAAACTGAGAGAGGAGTAGCTAACATAAGAGGTAACAGAATTAAGATTAGACTTTTTAGTATGTGTGACAGACAAGAAATCTACAGATAGAACTTTACAGAGAGAAATGCAAATCTCTGTCTTCAAGGTTCAAAAACTTAATTGCACACTCAAAGGATGAAGCTACCCTATGTTGGTTAAGATAAATATTAACAATTTAGTGGGGGATCATTATGCTGATGAAGGTTTTAAAAGTATTTTATATCCACTCACTTATTAGTTCATTCATTTGCTCATGTACTTGATTATAGTATGCCAGGAAAAACCAGAATTCCTTGCTTTCAAAGGATCACATTTAAATTGGAAAGGTAGACTCGCAACTGGTAATTACTGAACAGTATGATAAATGGTAACAAAGAGGGCTGGGAAATTCTGCAGAAGTACAGAGATGGAAACAACTTCTTTGGGATTGCTTTCACAGAGGGGCTGACTTTTTGAACTTGGTTTTGAGGATTAAATAGAAGTTCACTAGAAAGACAGAAGAGAACAGCTACATTAAGGAGGAAGGAGATCATGTACAAATAGGAGAGGGTGTTTTAATCAGGGGTTGCACATTGGAGGTAGTTGGAGTTGAGGCCCAAATCACAGGTAGGAGCCCATCTTAAAGGGCTGTCTATGCTGTGTCAGAGATTGGGATCTTGGATTCAAACAAATTGTAGCATGGAGGGTGGGGAGTGACAAGAAGATCTGTATTTAAAAAATATGATTCTGGCCTGTAATATAATGGATTCTTGGGAGGGCAGTTTAGAGCTGGTTGAAATCAACAATGTAAAGCTAAGGCCTGCAATAAGGCACGTAGTCTTAGGGAATTGGACACCGGGGAAAAGACTAGGAAGATATCTAAACAATATACTCTAATGAGATACAGTCAGGGGAACTGGGTATATTTAACTTGTAGTACAGAAAGACTAAGATGATTTGTGTCTCCCGATATCTGAAGGGGTATCAATATTTGATATTGCTCAGGACAGCAGAACTAGAGTCAATGGGTGCAAGTCATTAGTAATAACTGAAGTTATCCAACAATGGAACAGGCTTCCTCTCTGGGTAGGGAGTTCTCTATCCTTCGAGGTATGCAAGGGAAGCTGAATCACCATGTGTCTGAGATGCTGTAGAAAGGAGGTCTCCAACTTTGGGAGACAGGTTATAGCATGTGATTGCTAATGTCTCTTCTAGGTCTAAAAGTCCATGGTTCTTTGATCCCAATAAAAAGACAAGCCATCCAAATGAGCTTTAAGAGTACCAGACTAGTAAACTTTTTAAAGGCACTCTTGAAATTCCACTCCAAAATGGAGAAAAACAAACTGGTTTTGATGCCAGACAAAAGCAGATTACCTCTTATTGTCTTTTAAGTCAAATGTTTTCAATTTACCCTCATTGTGGAGTGATTTCTTATTTTGGACATGGGGAAATCCTCAAGGAAAAGAATTGTACATACCTTGCTCCTAGTCACGTCCGCACAGACCCAAGCCTAGTGCCTGGGACATAGCTGATGTTCAACAGACATTCGTTAAAGAAATGTAGTAGATGCCGCCATACATCACCCAGATCTACCTTCAGGGCTGCAGGACCTATTTCCTCAGCTGTCAGGGGTGCTATCAGGAGATGGCCCTCAGCTCTTTTTCAGAAATGCCTTTGGCTGGAAAGTACTTCCTCATCCAAGGTCACGCCCTCTTTCCAGGGCAGCCCATGTCTAATAACTGGTTAGTGGAAGGATACAAAGCCTAGCTTCCTACTTGACCAACACTGCAACTCTGAAGGGCCATCCCAGATCCAGAACTTATGGTGGTGGCTGAGGCCTGTGTTATGACTACAGCACAACCCAACCTCTCCCTCTGTCCAATTCTGCTTTATGTCCCTTCTTTTTTATGTGTTTGTTAATTTTTGACTAAACTCCTGATAATCTTTCTATACATTAATCACCTTTTCAGAGTCAGTATCCCAGGGAATCAATCCCAGGGAATGACCATATAGATGAGAATTCATTCAATTTTTGATAGGATTTTGTAGAACATAGAATGAGGGGTCCTTAGCTATCAACAACTTTGATACATATTTCACTCAACTCCTTTGCAGTGGGCATTTCCATTTCATTTGAGCTTGATGTGAATGGAAACATGTTCCTGAAGTGATGTTGTCTACCCCCACCCCCCCGCCCTCCTAGTTTTCTTGTTTTTCAAAACACTGACTATTGTTTGGTGTGAGATCCAAGGCTGAACCTTCAATGTGTTTGTCTGGGTCTTGGTTTACTGCTGTTTGGCCTTGGTTTGTTTCCATTTGATTTTGAATGATCATTAATCTTTCTGGGAAAGCCTCCAGGGGCTGATGTTGCCGTGGCCTTTTCACTGATATAAGCAGAATTATTTAGAAGTTCATGTATCACCCCCTCTTCTGACAATTTCTATCCTGTTAAAGCCCAGAAATGTGTGGTAGTTAGAGGGAGAAAAAGAATATCAGAGGGCACAGACATAATTGTTTGAGCTTTACCAAAGGGACATAGTTAGGGCTACAGCTGGTTTGTTGGTGAGATGACCGAGGATGCCAGGTGAGCACAATTTCAGATGTAAGGGAACCCATTACTTACTATGAATGGATGTCTTGGGACATTGTGACTTAATTCTCTCCCAGAACCCCAGGTGAAAAAGAAAAACCATAATTTGGCAGCATTTAAAATTACATGGAAGAGAGAGGTAAGTGAGTATTTTGAGTATCCCTAAGTCAAACATGTTGTGCAGCTGCACTATGTAACCAAAATTTAGTAACATTGTGGTCACACCCCAATATAGTATAGCATTGCCTTTCCTTCCTTCATAAACAGAATTCTCTTTATAAGAAAAAAGGCCTTCCATCTGTTGAAATATGATTAATGTAAAACTGCTTTGAATCTATCACACTATACTATTATGGCCATATTAATATGGCATTCCTCACAATTCAGGTATTTTCTTTGTCATTGCACAAAAATGCTTTTTAATATATAGTTGCTTTGTCTGGCCTTTGTTCAATTCATGCAATATTACAATCCCATTTTTTTGTGTGTGTGCATGGACAGTATCTTAGACTTCTTACAGGATGTTTTATTTTGTTGATTTCACACTATTTTCTTAGCCTGCCCCCACCTTCATTTACTACCATTTAGACGTTTTCAATGTACTGATATTATAAGTAATTGCTATCATCATGATAATACTTGTTGCTTAGGTCTGAATATCTATATCCCCCAAATTCACAAGTGGATATCCTCATGCTCAGACTAATAGTGTTAGAAAGCAAGGCCTTTAGAAGGTAATTAAGTCATGAGGGTGGTACCGTCATGAATGGGATTAATACTCTTATAAAAGAGACCCCACAGATCTCCCTAACCCCTTCTAGCATGTGAAGTTCTGGTTATGAACAAGGAGGAGGTTCTCACCAGAAAGTGTCCGTGCTGGCACCTCGATCTTGGACTTCCCAGCCTCCAGAACTGAACAATAAATTTGTGTTGTTTACAAGCTACCCAATCTGTGATATTTTGTTATAGTAGCTGAACAGACTAAGAAACTTGCATTCATTTTTTTTCCTTTAGAGTTTTTATACATATATTATAAATATATACTAAATTTTTACATATAAAAATTTGTCAAATATTATCTATGTTCTTTCATCCAATGTTATAGCCACTGGCCACATAAAATGTGGATAGTCTGAATTAATATGTGCTGTAGGTATAAAACATACATTGTATCTCAAAGATTACTATGAACACAAAATGTAAAGTATATCATTAATAATTTTCATATTTATTGCACCTTGAAATATTTTTAGATATATTGAAGTAAATAGAACATTATTAAAATTAATTTCACCTGTCTGTACCTTTAAAAATATGACTGTTAGAAAATTTTAAATTACATATATGGCTTACATTATATTTCTTTTGGACAGTCCTGAGCTAATGTCTTTAATTTATGTCTGAATTTTCTATATAATTAATTTTTCTAATTGTTTATACCTAATTCCTATGTTTTTGATAATTATTTTAATTATTTAAAATATACTTGAAATAGAACATGAGTACAATCACACCTTTAAAAGAGTATTTGATATTAGGGATTTCTTTTTTTTTATGTATATCTTTTAAAAAAGTACATATTTTTCCCCCTTCTGCCCAGTACCTTCCTTCCTTTCAGGAATACCCCTGACTCCCTTAGTTCATGTCCATGGGTCATGAATATTGGTTCTTTGGCTTCTCCATTTACTTTCCTGTTCTTAACATCCCGCTGTCTATTTACTAGAGCACTTTTCTCCAACAAGCCATGCTACTAAGACAGGGAGTCAAAGCAGCATGTATCTACCAGTTATGCTTCTTGATCTCTGCACCTTTTCCCCCATTCTCCCCCTTCCCCTTCCCCACTGATAACCCTCCATATGATCTCCATTTCTATGTTGTAGTTGTTTGCTGAGTTTGTCTTTTTTTTTTTTTAGATTCATTTGCTGATAGTTATGAGTTTGTTGTCATTTTAATGTTCATAGTTTTGATGATTTTATTTCTTAAGTAAGTCCGTTTAACATTTCATATTGTAAGGGCTTGGTGATAATGAACTCCTTTAGCTTTACCTTGTCTGGGAAGCACTTTATCTGCTTTTCCATTCTAAATCATAGTTTTGCTGGATAGAGTAATCTTTGTTGTAGAGGTCCTTGATTTTCATCACTTTGAATACTTCTTGCCTGCAAAGTTTTTTTTGAGAAATCAGCTGATAGTCTTATGGGAACTCCTTTGTAGGTAACTCTCTGCTTTTCTCTTGCTGCTTTTAACATTCTCTCTTTATTTTTAACCTTTGATATTTTAATTATGGTGTGTCTTGGTGTAGTCCTCTTTGGGTCCAACTTTTTTGGGACTCTATGTGCTTCCTGGACTTTTATGTCTATTTCCTTTGCCAAATTAGGGAAGTTGTTCATTATTTTTTTACATAAGTTTTCAATTTTTTGCTCTTCCTCTTCTCCTTCTGGCACCCCTACGATTCAGATGTTATTACATTTAAAGTTGTTCCAGAGGTTCCTAAGCCTCTCTTTATTTTTTTCAACTCTTGTTTCTTCATTTTGTACTGTTGACTGTTTATTTTTTCCTTGTGTTCCAAATCATTGATTTGAACCCAAGCTTCCTTTCCTTTACCATTGGTTTTGTGTGGATTTTTCTTTATTTCACTTAGTATAGCCTTCACTTCTTCCCTTATGCATTTGCCATATTCAGTCATCTCTGTGAGCATCATTACCACCAGTGTTTTGAATTCTGCATCTGTTAGGTTGGCTATCTCCTCATCTGTTAGGTTGGCTATCTCCTTGTCACTTACTTCTCCCCCTGGAGTCTTGATCTGCTCCCACTTTTGGGCCATACTACTCTGTCTCCTCAACTTGACAGCCTCCTGTGTTTGCCTCTGTGTATTAAGTAGAGCTGTCACACCTTTTATGTTGTAAGGGGCAGAGCCTTAGGTATTTGTCAGTGTGGGGTGACCCATTTCACCATCTTGTGGTGCTGTATGTGGGGGATGGGTCAGAGAGGGAATAATGCTGCTTGCTTAGCACCAGCCTCTTTTCCAGTCACTTCACCCACTTCTGGTATGTGACTGATGCCCTTCTAGCTGTTGTCCTGGTATGATTCTCAGAGCAGGTGGGTTTGTGGACATTCTAGGGCCATGGGGCCCCTCTAAATGAACTCTCCTGAGAGACTGGCAGTTTCTTCCACTGCACCAACCCCCACTAGTTTTCACAGCCAGAAGCAACGAGGCTTTATTTAGGTGCTGAAACTGTGAGCTGCATGGTCTGGCCTGGGACTGGGATTGCTCCCCAGGTGTCCCTTCTGGCTTTTATAATTTGTGACTGCTTGTTCCACCAGCTGGCCACAGCCACTGCCTTGCTGCCACCACACCGCATCCTCTCCATCCTGTCTCCCCAACTCTGGCCCTGCTACCCATCTGGATGAGTATTACTTCTTTATATCTTTGTTGGACTTCATGCAGTTTGATTTTCTGGTAGTTCTGGTTGATTTTTGTTTAGAGGTAGATGTAATCCTTTTTATGGTTGTGAAATGATGTGAAGCATGTCTATTTATGCCTCCATCTTGTCTAGAAGTGACATTAGGGATTTCTTATGTATCCAGATGGTGGGTACCATCAATTTATAAAGATCCATATATTATTTTATGCCAGCTTTGACTCTGTAGTGCATTGTCTTTTTATTAACTTAAAATATTGCCACTTAAAAATTTTTTAGGCTTCCCAAATGCCTGATTTCTGCTTTATGTATTATATATGCCTTTATTTTTCCATCTGGGTTTTATAATTTTAAAAATATTTTAAAAACATTTTTTTAGAGAGTAGGGAAGGGAAGGAGGAAGAGAGGGAGAGGAACATTGATATAAGAGAAACATCAGTTGCCTCTGATACATGCCCTGACCAGGGACTGAACCTGCAACCCAGGCATGTGTCTTGACTGGGAATTGAACTGGCAACCTTTCGCTTTGCAGGAGGATACCCAACCAACTGAGCCACACCAGTCAGGGATGGGTTTTACAGATTTTTTTTTAAACCAATTTATTCTAGCTGACATCATTAACTTTTTTAAAAAATTGGTTTTATAGCAACTCTTTGTATTTTCTAGTGGTATATCATCAGTATAAAAGAATGCCATTGAATTTTATGACTCTTAATTCCTTTGATCTTTTCTTAATTATCTTTAGTACTTTTGGGGCTTGTTTATTTCTAGTTTCTAGCTATAGCTGCATTAACTTGCAAAACCAGAATTTTAAAGTTCATTCTTCCCTGTATATATTTTTCTTTTTTAACTTCTTGAATGCATCGTGCTAGCATTTGTATTTGGCTTTTAATATTAAAGTACCTATGCTTTATTATAATAAAGCAATAGCCCACTGTGCTTATTTTGTTTATTTTTCATGATTAATTTTATTAAACATTTTGCAATAATATACCAACTTTATATTCTTGGAGTTAATCCTGCTTTTTCCATATTGAACAAATTTTTAAACTATTACATTTTGCTTGCTAAGATTTTGCTTAAGGTTTTGCATCTTTATTCCATTAATGAGATTCTTCTATCCCAACAACAAAGGCTCAACAAATTACTTAGGAAATATTTCAAACTTAAAAAAAATATTTTGGGAGCAATTCAAGTAGCATAAGGGGTTATTTATTCTTTAAAAGCTTGAAAAATGCTCCAGTTAAGTCATCAGTGTCATAATATTTAATTTTTCCTATTTATATACCATAAACTAATAATATTTTTTATTTCTTGTTGCATATGTTTTTATTACATGTTTGTGAGAAATAATATGTGTGGTTATTAAATGAATTAGCCATACACTTAAAGCTAAGAACAATGCTCTTTAACATTTAACAAAATCTATTTTGTCTTTCTCTGATTATATTAATTTGTAATTTTTCCTTTTGTTGGGACAATGGTTTATCACTTTTATCCATTTCATCAAAATGTAAATAACTGTTCTGTTGGCTTATTTCTATTACCATTCCTTAATTTTTAATTTTCTGTTATATTTTTATTTTCCTACTCTGGTTCAGTTCATTACATTATTCCATTTTGAAGTTCTTTAGGTGCAGAATTAATTCATGGTGCTTCTATTCTCATTTTATTATTAATATATACCTAGAGAGATAGTTTTCCTTCTCAGTTCACTTCTTCCAGCATCTCATTATTATGTTTTGTACTTATATACTTGCTATAGCTTTTCTCTATGTAAGTTAATATGGTATTCTGAATTTTAATTTCCATGTGATTTGTTTATGTTGAATTGTATTTTCCCTATTTATTTATAATTGTGTTATTATGTTGAGATATGAGAATATGGTTTCACAGACTTCATGCTATTATTTTTTGCATTAGATAAGTGCATTTTCTGTCCCAATATATGATTAATTTGTATAATTAGAAAGAATCTTTATAATCCCTTGTTGATAGTTCAATACTTTCCATATGTCTGTTAGCTCTGCTTTTTTCTTATATTTTTAGCTATATTGTTTCTCTTCTATTTGCCTACAGATTCTGCCATATTTCTTTAGTTCTGAGATATTTTATAATAATTAGAATTCTATGGATTTATTTTTACACTTGGCTAACTTCTCCTCTCCAAGCCTTGATCAGGGACTGGTTTCCATGGTATTTCAATCCATGCAGTCACACAGGGTCCTGCTTTCAGAGGGGTCCTGCACTTGGTTTAATGCTCTGTTGTCACCATTTTGAAATTCTTCATTTCTGAACTAAAAAGTGTCTGAATTTTCTCTGGAGTAGTGAAGGAGGGCACTTAACCATCTAAGTGGATCTGGGAAACAGCTGTCACAGGGCAGGAGAGAACATCCCTGAAGATTTGAGTTTGAGATGGCTTGTCTATCATCTGTAGTTTGAGCTTAGGCAAGCTGCTTCACTTTTCTGAGACTTCTTAGTTCTCCTATTTGTGAAATGGAGAAAGTAACAGTAGCTATTTCTTAGAGTGTCTGAGGGGCTAAGTGAGAAGGCCTTGAAATGGTGCCTGGTACATAGTAAGTGCTCGCCAATTCTCTACTGAGCTGCATGGTTGCCTCTCAAGACTATACCAAGATTGTGGTTCTGGTTGAACACTCTGACCTCAGGAGGGGATGTGGGGAGAATTCTCCAGGTCTGTCTGACCCTAGTAAAGGAATAGCCAACTAGGATGATTGAACTGGGTCTCAATTTGTTGAAAAAAAAACAATACAGAAATATAGTGTGTTCCCATAGCTACCCATTCCTCTTGGGCTGGACTGTCAAGGAGAAAATACTGGATTTTATTGTTTTCTTTCCCTCATAATTGCATAGTGGTTAAGTTGATAGATATTTTGAAGCCATCCTTTTCCCTGGGCAAGTGGGAATAAATGTGTCTAACTGGCCCTTCTTCCTGGTCTCACCATGGTATTCCCTCTTCCCTCTCACTCACTGGGGGAGGCTGTTGGCTCAAAAAAGAGAAAAGCATGCTCTGTATTGCTCATAGACCCTGACTCCCTCTATCTCACTCCCCTCTTTCCTCAAATTGACTTATTTATTTATTTATTTATTTTGGTACAGCTGCTACCACAGGCTGAAATACACTCTCTGAACTCCCACTTTCAGATTCTAGAGACAAAATCTTCATAAAATAAATCCATAAAAGCTTGACTCTTAAAGCAGACCCATCCTAGGACCCCTGTGTACTAAACCCTGAAGGGCCTGTGTTCAGGCCTAAATCGGAATGTAAGCCACTTCTCAGATGCTCATTCTAAGATGCCCCCCTGCCTGCCCTGTAGCCTGGTATGATATGAAAATGCCCAGAGAAGCTGATAAGTACTCGGTTCCTTCCCCCTACTCCTCTCATGCCAGAAACAAGTAGGGCTCTTGAACCAGCTGCAGGAAGATCACCCTAATTCTACTGATGCTTTCTTTTATTTTGATACTTAGGAGTAGTCCTGTTCCCAACCTGTGAGCCCCATTACTCATCGACTTTTCTGGATTGATGAATAGTTTTCCCCATTACAGTCTCTGGTTGCTGGGCTAACCTCTTTCCTTTCGATAAGATCACAATTTAGGAGGGCACAGTTTCTGTCCTTTCATTGTTTTATGAGGTGTGTTTCTCTTCAGAATTATTAGCTCATGAAATGCACTAGAAAGACTAAAAAGTTTATAACACACTGTGTAAATTGTTGGGCAGTCAGACAACTCCCAAGTCAACATAATGTACAGGAATCAGTTGTCAATAGCATTACAAAGGAAACATAGCCTGTATCTTCCAACAAATACCCATTCTGTGATTGAACAGACATTTTGTTTTACTCAAAATGGAAATATGGGGGCCACTTATTGGGGCTCAGGAATTTGGGGGCACAGAAACTTTTACTGTGAAATATCAATTACACCCTAAAATCACCTTCATGGTCATTAGTGAGGAGGGAAGTGCATTAAATAGAGATGAGGCTGAGACTTCCTTTCTGTGCAGGAAAAACCCTGTGGGTCTAATTGACTTTTTGGGCAAATTATCTGTGAGCTCAAGTTGCTCCCTTTTCAATCAGCATTTATACCATTCTTTAATGTTTGTAAATGTTGGTCTGCATCCATCCTGGGAGGTTGTCCACGTTTATCACTATGTGACTACAGAGGACAATGAAATCCCCAAGGTTGGAAGGATTTGTCTCTGTCAATCATTGAAAATGGCAAGGGTTCTTATATGTACTCCCAGCCAGAGCATCTCAGGTCTGGGGGCTGAGTCACAGAGCCTAGCTACTTCCTAACATCCCAAGTTAGACAGAAGATTTGAATTTCCTTTCAAGTAAGAGTGAGAACAGCAGACGGTTGGAAAGAAGTGTTTACACACCACTACAGAGAAAGGGCTCATGAAAGACTTAAGATTTAAGCTGTGTGTATAAAAGGAAAAGAGAGGCAAAGTGGAGGTGGTTGGGATCATTTTTATGACTGAAACACCAGTGGAGAGTAATACGGTCTTCATAGGGAGACAGATGGAGAAAAGAACATAGAGATGATTCAGTGTGCAAAATGTTTATGGGGGGCAATAAGGCTGAATTTGACACTGAGAATGTGGTGATAAAATTTTTATTTTGGATATATCATAAAGACTCAGGGTGCCCATTATCAGAACTGGAGCCTGAGGGTGCTTTAAACTTACTCCACATACTCTAATTGCATTAATATTTTTCTCTACTAGATTCTTTAATTGTCCCTAACTGTGTTATAAACACAGCAAGTCCTTAGAATCAGAGAAGTAACCATGGTAGGAAAAGGGCTACTTCATAAATGGAGAATCTCTCTTCAGTGGAGAGAACATTCTGGGATCTTTGGCTCAGGGAAAAAGGAAAACTGGGGACCCTAATATAGAAGGTAGGGAAAATGGACCAATTAGAAGAAACACTTGAACTCAGATGATGGGAATACGTGATTACAAAGGTATTCAGTTTCAAGACAGCAAATGGTGATCTGAGGAGGGCTAACACATTTCCTTTCATTGTATCACGCCAAAGAGTAATTCTACTAAAATAAAGACTACCAAGAACTGGAAAACAAAACAACATCTAACTGGACTTAAAAAAAATGTTTTTAAAAATTTGTGCTTAAACCCCCAGAATCAGCAGGTCAAAGGAGTGATTCATAAGAATTTTGCCTTCAGGCTGGAGCTGCTGATACCATCCTAGTAGATAATTGCCTGTCCTGTCCTTAAGGTTCTTGTGAAAAGGAAATTCCAAGGCCCCTTTGGTCAGGAATGCATACCAGTGCCTGAACGGCAGCACAAGGAAGATTTTCCCTCTGTGGAGTCTAAAATCCCATGGCCGCAGTTTATCTACTTCCTCTTGTTCTGCTAGTTCCAGTTCAGCTCCAGATCCTCTATTTACATGATCACATGATTTTAAAAGATCATTTAAGGCTCCCTCCACATCATATCTTAACTAAAGCTTAATAACACAAGAAATGTTTGCATAGGAACTGATGACATGGAGAGGAACTTGGATGTATCTTGGCTTTTGCTCTCTGGTTTCCCCAGAATGACCTTCTGACCCCTGTTCAGAAAGGCAGCTCCATTACTTCCTTCAAAGCCTAGATTTGCTCCCTTCCTAAGCCCCCTCCTAGGTGTTACTCTGTATTGAGGACCGACACAAAATCAGATAATAAAACCACAACACATGGTTCCCCATTTCTCTTCACTTGTGTGTGTGTGTGTGTGTTGGTGGGGAGGTTGGCTAGTGCCCTGAGCCTTGTCCCCTCTACCTTCTGGGTATCAAGATTAACCTGTCTTCTCTCTCATGTGCCAAAAGAGACAAGGTGACATTTGGCTAATTTTTTGCTAATGTGCATAATTGGGAGCTGTCTAGGGAAGCTTCTTTTTCCCAGGTAATTTGTACATCTTAACAGCAGCCTTCTGGAGATGCTGTCCTCTTGTGTTGTATATTGCTACTGTGGGAATGTCTAATTAAGAAAGGAGTGGGCAGTAGGCCAAGCTGGAGAGGTAATGTTTTTGGTCTGGTCAGGCTTTGCTACACCCTACCTCTCAAAGCTAGGTCAGGATTTTTATTGACCCATGGCAGGGCTGGAATCGCTCCTTCAATTTGCTATTTTTAATTACTTTTAAAATTGCAAATGTCATGCATACACAATGGAAAATAAACCTCCCTTCAATCTCAAACTCCCAGTTGCCTTCCCCCATGGCATCAAATATAGTCCTTCCCACAAAGTATGTGTATATTTAACAGATGCTAGCTACATGAATGAATTTGTTTGTCTCAGATAAAAAGAAAAATAAGGAGAAAAATTGGAAGGCATGCAATAAAACATTCTCAGCATTGCAAAGGAAGAGGTCTTATGAAATAAGAAAGCATTTTATAAGCATATGAGGGACAATGATTGATTTTCAAAAAGGCCAATTAAAAAAATTATTAAGGATCTATTATATGTCAGGTTCTGGTCTGGTGAAGTTTGAAGGTGTCAAACTCTGATAAGCTCAATTATTAATGGAGAAAAAACTTGAAAGTTATACTACGTGCTTTAAGAGCCTAGGAACAACTCATTGTGTTTTCTGGAGTCAGGAACATCTTATCAAGGGGGAAAACATTTGTGCCTCCTTGAAGTATGCTTCTAAGTTTTTCCAAAGGACAGAGGGAAACAGGAATTCTAACCCTAGCTAACACCATGAGCAAGCACCCAGAGGATGAGAATGTACAACCTTTTCAGGGAAATAGGGCCATGTGACTGGAATGTAGGAAGCATATCTGGGTAGGGGATGACGCTGGAAGGGAAGCTGGGGACCAGGTTACAGTGGGCCATGTGTGTCTTCTCAGGAGCAGGAATTTTGTCCCAATGTGGAACTATTGGAGACTCTTAGGTTGAGAAGTGACCACCCCAGCCCTGGGGGACAATTCTGATGGTGGTTTGAAAAATAGATTGACACAGGGAGGGATTGGAGTCAAGCAGGGTAATCTAGTAATCCAAGCCAAGTGTGACGACACAGTAATGCAGGCCCTTCTGGTGAGAATGGATTTGAGAGAAATATCTAGGTTGAGTTACATGATTAACTATGCCTTAGTAGTTAACTGAGACAAGGAAGGGTGCAGGGAATGAAGGCTGATGCCGAGTTGTTCAGTCAGGCTACTTTGTGAGTACAGTACTACTACAAGAAATAACGAAGAACAGGAGAATAGATGTATGGGGCCCATATTTGGTGAATTAAACCCAAGGCTTATTAGTTTGAGATTTCTGTGACACAACCAAGCCAAGAGCCTCCACAGGGAAAAGAGTTTCAATGATACAAGCAGAATTAGCAATATCCAATATTCTATAAAGATCAAGAAGATAAAAATTAAAAAGTAGCCATTGGGTTTGTTAATTAGGATGTCAACGATGACTTTGAGGAGGGCAGTTTTAGTTGAAGAGGAAGGAAACCAGTTACAGTAGGCTGGTAACTTAAAAAACCTTTAGCAAGCCATATTTATCTGTGGAAGGAAAACAACTAATAGAGAAATGGATGAAGAGACACGACTACAAGGAAGGTGGGAGAACTGCCCTAGTTTGCCAGGCCTGCGAAGGAGAGTGATACCCCCTGTGGCAGCACCTCAGGGATGTACTTGCCCCAGAACCTCACTAATGGCTGCTGCAGCCATCACACTCCTGTTGGGGTGGAGCAAGGGGCTCCTTTTCCTTTCAAAGACCATCCATCCCCTTTTCCACAATGCTACAGCTGAGAGGTGTTATAATGCCCAAGCCCTCCCTAATTCTCCTAACACCTCGGGTAAGGAGCAACTTTAAACTGGCCACATAAATGTCCCTATCCTTAGAGCGCACAGGCACAGCCTTACCGGGTTTCTAGTGAAGGCAGCTCCTTCTAGTCCTGGCTTCCGGTGGCCCTACTCTCTTCCTCACTGCTCAGGAGCACCCGTGAAGACCTGAGACACTGGGCCCAAGAGAAGGTGGGCCAGGAGGAGGAAAGCATTTCCTCTCTCTTTGATCTAAGGCTGCCTTCCAAACCCTTGCTTCTGTCTTTGTATGACTGACATTGAGGCTGGCCCCTCCTTCAGGGAAGACCCCACTCTACCTTCTACCCAAAGAGGGTGACAAAACCCTATGGTCCCAAAAGAACAATCACATCAGAACAGAAGGGTCCCGTAATTGTACGTGCCATTCATAGAGGGTTTCTGATTTGGGATGACCTTAAGACAGCAGGGGTCGTGGGTGAGGTAAGGATCAATGGGATGCAGGAACAGTTAAAGCAGTTTATTTCTTGATGTATCTTATTGTCTGGGCAAAGTAGAGTCCTAGGGCTACTGATGAGAGGAGGGGCAGTGGGGCAGTTGGGATCTGGAGAGGGATGGTTTGGAGGATGGAGACAGGAGACAACTAGAGAAGGGTGAAATGTTGCCCAAGAGCACTGAAGACCCCGCTGGGCACAGAAATCATTCACTTGGGTAGTCAGCATGGCTATATGAGTTTTTTCTCTAGCAGAGTGGCAGTCTGGGGCATGTATGGGGAAAGTCACAGTTGGAGTTATGCAAAGCTGTAGATTGGCAAGGTAGGGGCAACCTAAGGACAATGACGTGAAGGGTCTAGAATGCTGGTGAGAATGTGGTTGAAAGTCTTGGTCATGAGGCACAGGTTGGATAGGGGGAAAAAGTATAGGCAGGAGTGCTGATGGATTGAACGTGGGATGGGGTGGAGGAATCACAAGTCTTACTAGAGGAGGTGGATTTGGGGAAGTAAGGGAATGAGGCTGAAGAAAGGGCAGAGTTTTTGGCTAGACAGTGGGTTCCTGAGTTTTAGATGTCAGAGATGAAATAATTCTGGGTTTGGGAAGTGGGAATGGGTAGATGCAGGGAAGTCACTTTAGAGCCATACATCACACATTGGGATGTATGAAATGGCATGGTCATCAAACTTGGACTTCTTAAACTCATTAAAACAAATCTGTCTTGAAAATCAGATTGATGAGACCCAAATAAATGCAAAATTTGGAAGGTAATTGGAAAAAATTGGCCTCTCTGTACATCTTATAAAGAATAGTACATGGAGACCCCCACTTTGCAGGTGTCCTTCTATTAACAGAATGAACTGACACATCAGCAAGTTTTATATTCCATTTTATTTTTTACTTCTCTGGAAAAATCAGATGATCCTGGCAGCAATAAGATTCCTCACCAGGTTATCTGAATCCTACCACTCCGTACTGTTGCCCCACACCTGGCTGAGTGCCATTTGCTATTTAACATTATGTTCACACTGTCTTTCTTAAGAGTTAAGAGGAAAGTGAAATATTCTTATATCAAAGGCTCTTTTCAAAATTGGAAAACCAAAGGTGACTCAGGAAGAGTATCCCTTTGTATTTGATATGCAAATACATCATTGTTGAAAAACTACAAATTATGCTGCTCTTATAAAACAAATCCTCCCAGTTTTACTCATTGCATTATTTTCCTGGCTCATATAGGCATTTGAGTATACAATGACTCCTGTAAGAATTAAGTAGAAATACAATCAAATATATGAGAGTTTACAAAAGTAGTGTGATAAGCAACAGTAATTTTTAGAGTAAACCATATTGTTACTTTTGCTGATAGAATAATCCTGTCAAATCCCCAGTAATTAATAGATTCCCTCAAAGTGCTACCTAACTCAATAGCCACTGACAACAATTTAATGAATCACGTGGTGGTTTCTCAGTGGCTGGAAAGTGTCAGTGTAATTCCCTGAGTGCCTAATTTATTGTCAGCCATATAGACTTGGAGAAGATGGCTTCCAAGAAAATGGGTGAAGGATCTTTAGTGTCAGGAGGGGAAGAGTATGAAAATAAAAGCTTTTGGCAAGTCTAATTCGTTTGATCATTGCCTCAGAAGAAAGGTAATCACTACATAGTTCTTGTTGAGAATCATGAGAAAATAAACATAATCCAAGCATAATCCCATACATGCCTTAGGAGCATACTAGATTAAAATCAACACCTTGGATTAACTCAGGAAGCAAATGGGTAGCCACTGTGGACGAGTACATTGATATGATCTGCTATTTCCTTAAAGCATTTTGGTCTTCTACTTTCTGCTCTAGTAAGCTCTCACATTAAGCATATGGAGAGCAATCCGATGTGAAAGTTCAGTGGTTCAATTACATCTTTAGAGAAATACAGGAAATAAAACGAGACTGGGATTTGGGGAAGAAAATTGTCATAATACATTGAGGGAAAAATAATCTGAAGGCCAAGTATTCAGTGAGTCAGAAAAATTTAGAGTCATAATGTTAGAGCCTGTGAACTGGAAATTAGACCTGAATTCATAACCTGCAAGGGTATAAATGACAGCAAGAAGTCAGTAAAAACCATCAGTGTTATCCTGGACGGCTGAAGGAAGGTTGTTATGGACAAGTGAGCCTGAATAGCTCATGTTCTATGCATCCAATTAAAGGTACAAACAAACAGAAGATGGAAGGGTGAAGGGTGACAGCAATGAGTAAAAGCGGAGATGAACTGAAAGATGAGGAATATTTAAAAGATAAGGCTATGTATTGCTGGCATGATCAGATAATGAGATTTTAAAGGTATCTATTAATTTTAAACATTATGAACAAAGTATTCAACAGGATCTAACCATTAGTATGTAGATATAATAAATGGCATAAACACCACGGAGTTATCTAGATTGAGCATTTTATTAATGTCTTGCCTATTTGTTATTGCCCTGAAAATTAGTCTGAAGGAACCATTAAATACGTATTTGCTGAGGAATGACTATGATATTTTGGCTCTTTTTCTTACTCTAACTTCTATGAATTTTACAATGCCATGAAAACACTCCAGCAAGAATTTTGGCAAAATATTTCCAATTTCTTCAATAACATTGCTCATGGAATAGGAGAAATGGAAAGCAATCACTTAGTAGCTGCAGAGAGACAAGCAGGAAGGAAGAGAAACAGTCACTCAGTACGCTGTTTGTGATGAACAAAATCTGAGTTTAGCCATTAAAAAGCCTGCTCGGAGCTAAGAATTGCACTTGTCAGAGGATCATGCTGCTTCCCATCACCATATAAGAGAAATGGTACCTACCGTCTGGCTGTTTGTGTGATGGAGAAGTGCGCTCTAACATCAGCAGGCGTGTGACCATCGGCTTGTGGGAGACAAGCACTGATGGGGATAAAAAGGAACCTGGCACAGGCCTTGTGCTTCTGGCATCATTAGTTATAGGTCTGCCAAGATACTTTGGGAAACGTTTTAATTTAAATACGAAGTATATTTCAACGAAGTCTCCTGGTTTGACCTGTTGGGAATCCAGGGTGAGATGGATCAGTGTTCATTTTGGAGATTAGGCAAATTAGACGGTGGTTTTATAAAAAGCATCCTCACTCACCTGGGGAAACTCATAGTACGACCTGCAGGATATATGACTCCCACAGCATTTTACTAGTGATTGGTAAATGCAGAAAAGGGCAGGGATTCCTCCAGGTGTTTGTTCAAAATACCAAGGTCGAGAACGTTAGGAATAAGGGCCCAGTACTCTTCCTTTCCTCCCCCACAGCATACTCAGAGGATACTATGACTATACATTCAATAAGGTAGATTAAGATCCTGATTTGAATTCTTCGAACACTTCTTTCTGCAGAAACTGCCACAAGACAAAAAAAGAAAAAAAAATTTTTGAACCAAAACTAGGGGAAAAGAAAAGGGATGGGACTGAATCAAACATTAAAACATTGTTGTCCTTCGATGTAAAAATATTTCTGTGAGTGTGTAGGCCCTGGTTGGCAAGGGATGGAGAAAAAGCCTGTCTGATGGGTTACAAAAACATGAATCCAGAAGATCAGAATTAAAATGCTCCCGAGAATAACATCGAGGTATTTGAAGTTGCTTGAGAGGCAGGGGTGGGTATGTATGTAAAGCCCAGTTCCTCAGAGGCTACTTGGCAGTTTGCTACAACATCATGCTAATGAAAGCAAGGTCTTTAAGTTCACCCCCCAGCAGACTATCAGTTTCTTTTTCAGCACCCTGCGGGAAGCGCATTCCTAGAAAAGGAAACTCACTAGTTAGAGTAGAGGTGGGGTGCTAAAGGAGGGCTGGAGGCTGGAACCAAGGAGTCAGGGATGGAGAGGTAGGTGGGGCCTCGGGTACCAGGCTGTGAGTTTGGGCCCTCTCTGGCTGGAAGGATGAAGATTTAGGCAGGCAGGTATTTGCGCTGGGGAGCGACATGATCAAGGTTGATTTTTAGGTGGGTCACTCTACCTGAAGTGTTGAGGCCAGGGATAAACCGGGAAGACCAGAGACCAGAGACCAGAGGGAGGAGGGACTGGCTGTTGTGATCCAATTAGGATACCTTGGCCCTCAGTGGGCTGGACCAGTTGGCATCTCAGGAAGGACCCAGGAGGGAGGGACGTAGGTGATAAATTCCTGTAGGGTGACTCAGAGGGCACAGAGCAGGCTCTGCCGAGGTCCTGTGCTCCTCACCTCTTGTCATCTGTCCACCTCCCCCACCCACCCATCCACCCCGCCCTGGCATCCCTGAAAGCAGTTGAATCAATTTCAGTTTCAGGAGCCCAAGGGAACGGAACTGGTTTCTGTGTATGACTGGGGTCTGACCCACTGGGGAAGCCCAGAGGGGAACGTCCGATGGCTTTTTCCCAAGCTGGGTGGGAGGGGAACAAGTCCCGCGTTCGGGGTTGGGGGTAGGAGGGAGGTGCAGCGGCTGAGTAACCCGAGACCCGGGACATCGGCTCCTGGCCCTGGAGGGGCCTGCAAGCTGGTTTCCCTTCGAGGCGCCGGGCGGGTATTTGGCAGTTACCGCAGCTCTAGTGGGGCGCGGGGTATCCAAAACCCATTACCGCCTCCGGTCATCAGCTCTGCTGCGAAGTTCCCGCTGCCCGATGTCCTGGCCCTACCGCGACATTCGCGACCTCGAAGGGCACCCAGGAGACTTGTGGTGGGTTAGGGGCAGCCAGGGAGGGTCCCCGCGGCCTGTAGGGGGCAGCGCCGAGCCCAGGAGGAGGCTCTTAGCTGCGGGCGGGGGTGGGTGGGTCTGGGCTACCCGGGCGGCACCAAGACTGTCACTGCCCGGCCGCCCTGCCGTGCGCTTGTGCGCTTCCTATAGGCGCTTCAGGCCTTAGAGGGACCCTGGGGGAACGTGGCAGGGCCGACAGGCAACGGGCGACGGCCTGTAGGGAGTTAGGATCCCGGGAGACCCACATTGCTTCCCCTCCGCGCCGGGCGGTGAGACCCTCGGGAGGCGCCTCCGCGTGGCCAGAGCACGTCAGGTCGCCTACCGCTTCCCTTCGCTTTAAGCCCGAGGTGGGCACCCCGGCCCCGGGCCAGGGCGCCTGGGTCCTGAGCGATGAGTGCTCCGACCCCTGGGGTGGGTGCCCTGAGCCTCCGGGGAGGGCGTCTCGACTCCCCAGAGCAGGCGACCCATTACTTTGGGGTGGGTGCCTGGAGCCCCGGGGTGGGCGCCCGGCGCGCGCGGGTTATTTTTGGCGCCCGCGGCGGCGCGTGTGTCTGGGCGTGTTTTTCTTCCCCAGGTGCCTGGAGCCCTGGCTCCGCCGCAGCCGGAGCTGACTTGTGTCTCTCTTCTCTTCTCTGCAGGAATCTTTCGACTGTTCTGCCGCCACGACTTTCATCCTGAGCGAAGAGAGCTCGAAACAAATATCACATCTAAATTAAAAAAAAGGAAAAAAAAAAAAAAAGCGGAAGAAGCTCCGAGGCAGCGGCGGGAGGAGGCGAGGAGGAGGGGCCGCGCAAGGCGGCCCGAGGCGGCGGCGGGGACGCGGGGACGCGGGGACGCGGCTTTGTGCTGGCGGGTCGCGGGGCGCCCATGGCGGAGTGCGGCCGGGGGGGCGCCGCAGGCGGGGCCCTGCCCACCTCCCCGGGCCCAGCCCTTGGCGCCAAGGGAGCCCTGAAAGCCGAGGAAGGCAGCGGTGGCGGAGGAGGTCGCTTCGGCCACGGGCGGACGCACTGTGACAGCGGCGGGGTTTCCAACGGAGACTGCAGCCTCGGTGTGTCCGGTGTGTCCGGGGACGAAGCCCGGGCCAGCCCCGCCAGGGCACCCCACGGCGGGGCGCTCGCCCCGACCCCCAGTCCGGCTGTCGGCTCCCTCCTCCGGGAAAACAAGCCGGGCGGCCTGCCCCGCCGGAGCAGCATCATCAAGGTAGGTGGGAGAAGGACGCTCATCGCCCACCCCCAGCCGCCCTTGGGGTCTGTTTCCCCAAGAGGGGAGTGATGGTGGAAGGAGGGGTTTGTAAGAGGAGCCCTTTGCTAACGGGAACCACTGGTGCACGGGTGGTTGGGATGGTTGAACAGGGATTGGATGCCAATGGCATTTGGAAAGATTCTAGAGGTGTTCCTCAATGTGCAGGGGGAGCTATGCTCAGACATTCCCAGTTGAACTTGGGGCTGTCACCTCTCGCAGGATTGGCCTGGAATTGTGGCCTGTGCCTAGTTGGGCAGGGCATGTTCTTCCGTGGTAGACTCCTTGTAAGGTTTCTATTTTATGTTAAAGACAGTTAGTGATTATGTGAAAACATTTGGGTGAAGAGAGATTATTTAATAGGTTTCTTCTGATCTTTATGCACTTGCCTTTTGCAAACGGTTATACATTGAGGCTGCAAAGTCTCTGGTCACTCAGTCACACGGAGATGTGGAGTCGGGTTCTGAACATAAATGCAGATTTCCGCTTTCTTAGGCTCAAAAGCACTGAGAGATTACAGTTATGCATGATTTCGGATTTCATCTCTTTCTTGCTGCAGTAGGCTGGCCTTCAGTTTTGTGGAAGTTCTTTTGGGCAGTTTGCTTGGTTTTGATATCTTTTGCATTGTGTTATTTAGCAGAAAAGTTAATGATTGTTTTCTGTATTTTAAGCTCAAGAAGTAATAGTAGAAACTCCTGAGTTTGTGGTGGTTTCATTCTAATATTACATTTTGATCTGCAGTGTAAAAATATTTCTCGTGACATGAAGTGAAAAAAAAGTTGATGAGCTAAGAACAGAGCGTTAGCAAAACTAGCTCATTCTACTCAAGTTTGGAGCAAATATGAACGTGTTGCTTTCTGAAAGTCAAGGGGTTACCAGGACAGTGAGCAGCCAAGCACATCCATAGGGCTGCACCTACCCTTCCTATAGCTGATGACTGGTGGGAAGGAGAACAGAATGGGCCACAATGAAAAGCACTGGCACTGGTGGTATTTGAAATTTAATTGGACCTACAGCAGTCTCCTAAGTACAGCGTTAAGTGTCTGATGTTCTTATCAATTTATACTGTAATCTGGTGAAATACACCACCTTGCTACTCTATGTAACAGGCAGTTGTGAAACTGCTTTTCGCTTTGTCATCTGTTTGCATAGTTTATGTCTGGGCAAGTGCACAATTGAAGGACTTAAAGCTCAAGTGTATCAGCCTACCTGCAGCAGGTGTTTTGAGTTTAATTAAGAAAAAGTGAAGTATATTTTTGTTGCATACCTAGCTTTTAGTGGTTTATTTATTTATTTTACTCTGTAGCTTATATTCCCATGTCAGTTGTTTTCAACTGTGTGTGATAATCAATCCTATTGACAGAGTAATGTGTTGTATCTGTTTTTATTGGTGACTGGTGATTGGTGGTGATTTTTCACTGTGGTATTAATGAAATTTGAGGTGACATTTCCAGAGAAAATATCAGCCTACTTTAACTTTTCACCTCCATTTTTCTGGAGGGGACTGTTTTTACATGTAAAAAAATTCAAAGTTTATTGGTGTCCATAGTGGGAGTCACAGTGTAACTTAATTACAATAGCTTCTATTTTAATTTCACATTCTTGGAAGAGTAGGAAGGATGGTTTGCCCATATTTCTGATATGTGGAGTTGAGAACTTATTAGTAGATGTCATTTCGTCATTGAAGAGTCTAGAAGAACATGGGAAAATGATTGATTATACAGAAATCACTGGTTTCTGAATTGTTAAACTTTCAACGATTTCTTTGTCCTTTTTCTTCTTGCTAATGAAAGCAGTTGGCTTCTTGTTCACAATTGTTTTCCTGGATATACATTGCCAGGAACATAGTAAGACCTCAGTATGCTTCCTGAATGAATGGAGAAATGATTAGGAAGTACAAGTTTTCTCTGTTAAGTTCTCTTAATTTCTGAAATGGGTTAGTTTTGATTTTCCAGTCTCTTATCTTATTCATTGCCTTGTACATACTAAGGTGACTGGATTAACTGCTGCTCGCCCCCCAACCTCTATTTTCAATGTGCATTATCTTAAACAGCCCTTAAAACTATGGAAATAGTGTTGAAAGTTGTTCAAGCCTGGATTACAGGAAAGAGTTATGCTATGATTAAGCAGGTAACTAGTTGGTATGTTTTCCCATGAATTGGTGCCTTGAAGAATCAAGATTTTAGAAATTTAGTGTGGTATCTTCTAAAGATGTAACAGCACCTATCCTAGTAGAATAAGGAGATCTTTTACTTTAACATCAAATTTCATATAGCAATGAATAATGCACATACATTTTTGTCACCAGAATGGCAGAAATTGTATTTCACTTTTGTTAAAAAAATAATAAAAATCTTAGCAAAAGCCCATGTAAAGTAGTAACAGTTTCATCCTTCCTAGGTTTTCTTATATTCTTTTTGAATATAAGGGATGAACATAGTCAGGCAATGGAATAGTAGAGGTGAAAGTAGATTAATAAGCAAGATGGTAACTGGGGGCGTGAGAAAATGTCAGGAGTAAATTCTAGCTGAGTAAGAGACCAGAATTTATGGGGTTGCATTAGCTGAATTGTCAGGCTTCTGAGCTATGCCCCTTTCCGAGCTTCCATCTTCATTATAGCCTCGACAGCCCTCTCAGGGGTGGGGAGGGATCCCAAATCAAAATGAGAAATAACAGCATACACAGTGTGCAAAGGAAAGGGAGTATTGCTGAGGTGTAGAACATAGGGAGCAATATACTGTGGTCTCACCAGAATTATAGCCTTCATTTAAAAATCATTGCTTTTGAATTCCATCTGTTTTGTAAATATGGTGTTGAGTAAGAAATTGTTGTCAAACTACATTTCTGCCAAAGTAGATGCATAGATCTGTACTAAAAGAGCTCCTTGGTTATGGCAACAATGTTGATGAAAATTCAGAGTAAACAGCCTTGTAGAACCTTTTACAAATGCTTAAGAAGAGAAGGAAGCCATGGGACTTATCACCATACTTTTCTATTTTTCCTTAGCTTATTGAAAATAGTGTTATACTTTTTAGATTATTTACAAAGCCGTATTACTAGATTCTTAGGGGATGAGCCAGTCTTCTTAAGTAATCTAGTAAATGAAAACATCACTTTCATTTTCTCTTTTCATATTTCATTTCATCACACTCTTCAATACAATGCACACTTTATTTTGGAACAGTTAATTTGGTTAATTGTTCAGATAGCATCCATTTTTTACAACTAACTCAATCCTTTAATTTAGGACCTTGGTCTAAAAGTATGAAGTAGCATTTTAGATTTCTTTTTAATTTTGGAAATAAAATGTCTATACATTTGGATAGTTTTATTTTAATCAAACTAATTGAATATTTTAGTTGATACTTTTAAAAATTGGTATAATTTGCATAAAGTAAAACTCACTTCTGTTGGTGAGTTCTATGAGACTTGGCAAACACAAAGCCATGGTGTCATCGCCACAATCAAGATATGGAACAGTTCCATCACCTCAAAAAATTCCCCAGTCCCTTTGTAGTCTTTCCTTTCCCTCTCCCCTAGACCATGGCAACCTTTGATCTTAGGTACTTTTTTATTAAGTAGGAAATACAGATATTGCATTATTTTGGTATTTAAAAGTACTAGCTGCAGCCACCATTTACTAAACACTTGCTACATGCATAATGCGTGAAAAGTGCTTGATGTAATTCTTTGACTTGGTTCTGTACCAATCATGGAGGCTGAAGAAAACCAGAATTCAGAGAGGTTAACCACTTGGCCAAGGTGTTAGAGCTGGTTGATGTACTCCACTTGGGCACAGCTGCACTCTGCTGCTCCCCAAACTATACTGGCTGTTTTAAATTTTCTATTTAATTAAGGTAGCCTTGGTGAATCAGAACATTGGATTTGATTTTCCCCTTTAAATGTGGGGGACATTTGAGGGAGGAAAATAATCCCTATTTCTGCTGACAGAAGAGGTAGACAGATAATATAATCAGACAGCTGTTGGTCACCTGTTGTAGCTGCTTGACCAGAGCTGTCAGCTTCCCTGGGACCAATGGTTTGACCTTCTCAAGGTGGCAATCCTTATTTTTATTAATCTCATTACTGTCATTATCATAGTATCATACTGTGTAGGACAAACACCTTTATTACCTTTTTGCCAACATATATCCCTATGTCTTGATGCTGAGCAATCCCAAAGTCAATAAACAGGCTTTTTGGATTTATTATATATATTTAAACGAAATAATAAAAATGTGATGATGAATATTATATTGTCCCATAGAGTAAATGAACCAGACTCCTTCTAGGCAAGAGCTGGGCTGTATTTATCAGTTCTGCACAGATAACAAGCACTCAGTAACTATATTTTGAATTGGATTTTAAATATACTATCTGCACTTGACTTTATTTATTTTTACTTGAATGGTTGTGAAAAGACAACTGCATGCCCAAAATCTTGTGGGCAATATCATAAATATTAAACAAACAGTGACAGGATCACAAAGTGAATTTGTCTGTATAGATAGGCAACCTGGATCTTTTAGGTCAGAAAAATCTATTGGCCAGTCAGCAGCTCTCCACTTCACTTTGTACTAATGCATTTTAGGCCACACAAGAGAACTGTTGGAAGGCCAGGGCAGGGCTGCTTCTCTCAGCCGCTCAGTTTTCCAGCCTTTCCTCCAAACAGTTATGTTTGACTTGTGTTGTTTTTCATCAAATCCAAACAGACAACAGACAAGAAATTGTTTATTTTTTTTAATTGCTGATCTCTGCTACTCAAGCTATTTTCTTAGATTGCTCTCTCCCAGAATCTGTTCAGTTCCTTTTATAGGTCTGTGTACTCCACAGGGGTCTAAACGTGACTATTCTGTTTTTCTTTTTCTTTGCTTCTTCTTATTTTTTTTAATGCCCAAGTTACCTATTCATTATTGAACAAAATAGGGCAGTGTTATTTACAGCCTAAATGCAGATAAAAATGAAGGATGGACATTCGTATTTTCTCTTCAGACTTTATTTTATACATGTATGTCCAAAAGTAGATGCTCTGTTCCTTAATACTAACTGTTGGCTGTCATTACTTACTCATTTGCCAGACCCCTGGATTAGTTTAGCTACCTTTTTGTTTTATATTAATGAGATTCTGTAGTGCAGCAGATATTCAATTATTTTTACCTGTAGGCGACAAGATCTGAAGCTCTGTGTTCCTACTGATAATAATTGTGAATCAACAGGATTGTGCTTGGCATGAGTATTAGTAGTGACTCAAACTCAAGTCAGAGCCCTCAGGGAAGTCTCAGCAATACCTGCTCTCCTTGTGTTGGAATAATTCCAGCATTGGCAGGTTGCTCAGTTATTTGGAGTGTACACCAAAAGGTTGAGGGTTTACTCCCCGGTTGGGGTACATATGGGGGGCAACTGATAGATGTTTCTTTCTCACATTGACCCCCCCTCTCTAAAATCAATAGAGATATCCTCAGGTGAGGATTAAAAACTCATTAAAAAAATTCATAGCTTTAGGGTGCTCAGAGTATATAATTAATTACATTGAACTTCAGTGATGATTATGCGAATGATCCAGCAAGCACTTGGACTTGGCACCTGCCTATGTCCAAGTGGCAGAGGAGGGCAGGTGGCTAGGTGCCCTGCTGGCTACTAGTGCTTGCTCACATGGGAGGAATAATTAGGCAGAACGTATTCTAGCTAATAATTTCAGCTGGGTTGTACTCTGGGGTCTTAATGCCACACTCAGGCCACGTGTTGCATGTCTAGATTATTCAGGAGGCAGAGTAGTGGTGGGAAAAGTAGAGGATGTGGAGTTAGGTGCTTGGGTCAGTTTCTGGCCCCTTCTCTTCCTTTCTGTGTGGCCTTGGGTGAGATATTTAAATTTGTGTGTAGTTATCCCATCTGTACAAGAGAGAGGATGCAATCCCCTCCTTCAGCGTTTTGTGAGGATGAAATGAGATGATGTAAGTGAGATATTCAGAGCAGTGTGTGGCACGTGATAAGCTCAATAAGCAGTACCCAGTATGTATTTTTTTTTTTATTTTAAGTTTCTCTTATTTAGAATTTATCCTGAGATGAGCAAACTCATTTAGCTCTACTAACATTGCCATGCCCACTTTGGAAGTTTTGTCTTGAAATATGCAGGAGGTGCCCAGAGAAATTTCTCAGGCATATTCTAAAGGTGCTTTCAAGAATTATTTGTTTTGATGCCTTTCTAAACCTGAAGCATCAGACAGCTGTGCAGATATCCAAATAGCCTCAGCTAAATGGTGAGAGGGTATTGAACATCAGTTTCATTGAGCCAGGCACCTGTATGTCTTGATTTGCCCAGGCAGTCCAGATTTACACCTTTTGTCCTGACAAAATTATTAATAGTGCCTTCCTTCACTTTCAAAGGCATCCTGGTTTGGATGATAAATAATATGGCCACCCCACTTATCTGCTTTTTACAAACCTTTGTGTGGAAGCCCCATGAGACTGCCCTTTGTGCCTAAACTTAGCCTTGACATTTATACCTGCCTTTTCTCACCTTGGAATGCTTTCTTCTCTCTCGGTCACCTTCAAGGTCTTCCTCAGTTCACCACCTCTCAGAATGAATTATTTCTGTCTCTGCCTTCCCACCACTACTCTGCCTGTATCTCTGAACAGTCCCATTTCCTTCTGCCTCATAGGTAACTTATCTTACCTTCAGTTTGTGCAAACACCTAGTCTAATGTCTTGTAAAAAGCCGGTATTTAAGTATATACTTGTTGAATAAATGTGTGATGGATTAGTAAATGGACATGGATGATGTAACTTATCTAAGGAATTTGGTGACGATGTAAGATTTTAGCTCCCACTGGTTTTGATTGGAGTATAAAATTTAGTGGGCTGTGTATGTCAAAGAAGAAATTTATTTCACATACATAATTTTGGAAACAATCAAACGGAAGGCAATACCTTCATTTAAAGTTAGATTCAGGAATTTGGTTGGTTTCAGAAGTGTTTTGCAAGATGTTAATACAAATGATCTTTCTCCTTTGGTGCCCCTGAAATAAAGAGTAGACCTTTGAAAATTTCTTATGGTTTATGCTCTATCAAAGTTTAAAAAGCATGGCGAGAGAACTTTACTGTTTTTTTAAAACATTTCATCTATTATTTAATATTCAGATTCCTTAAGGGGTTATAGTTTTTGGTTTTTTTGTTGTTGTTTGTTTGTTTAAAGGAACTGAATTACTTAACCTTTATTGTCATTAACATTGGAGTGTCAGAAGATAGTCATGGAGAGTGCTTTAGAATTAATAATAATAATAAAAGAATAAAAAAGTAATATAGGCAGAGCTGTAGAAATGGGATCTTTAAGCCCTAAGCACATTCTGCCATATAATGGTAGAAATTCTACCTTTTATTGCAACTCAAGGATTCGGTATGGAAATGTTACTAAGAAATGCTTTAAATGCGTCATCTCACACAAGTCTGACCACAGCCTGCAAGGAGACATTATCATTCCCTTTTTACAGACAAGAAAACACACTCTTCAAGGTGGGGGTGTTTTAAAGCAAGGTCACAGAGCTTGCAGGAGGCAGAGCCAGCTTTCAGACCAAGCTTGATTGACTGGAAAGCCCACACATTGAACTGCTCCATCACCTTCTTTCTGTTTCATCTTATTGAAATGTATCTTTGTGACTTTTTTTTCTCCTACTTGCCCAAGCCATGCTGGCTTCTTGATCTTTGCAGTTTCTACCAGTCCTAAAATAGATGACTGATTGCTAATTAGGAAAGTTTGGCCTTTTGGGGCAGAATCTTGGAATGAAGCCAACATGTACCCAGTCAACAAAAAGCCATAGCGATAGTCCTGTCCACCATTTCTGTCTGGTCCTTTTCCTCTCCACTCTCATTTGATTGATTTGAAAAATTTTGGGGATGATGGTCATTTTCCATTTTTTTCTTTTTTTAGCATTGATTTACAGTTACATGCTTTTTAGTTTTCTAGAAGCTAAAGCAGATAATAATAACAGTTTGTTTTTAGGTGAACTTTTTCTTATAGTATCCTTATTATTGTTTTGTAATTGTCAAGTAATTTCAACATTATAAAATATGTTAATACAACATCATTGTGAAATTAGTATTCATGTATTTTCTTGGAGTATTCTAAGTATACTGATTTGGAAATAGCAGATATTAACACTCTAGAAACTACAGCTGGATTTAAAACTGATTAATAATGTAGATTCTGGGATTTCTGGGTTTTTTTAGAACTGAAAGAGGTCATGTAAAATTCTTTTGTAATTAGATGTACACAAGGCCATACTGATTAGTACATTTAGCTCTTAGCTATGGTTGAGTTCATTTATTTGCATATTAGTGAAACAGAATTGAAAAAATAGTTATGTAATACTACAGTATGTATTAATAGAACAAGATGTGGTCTTCCAAACAACTATATTTGAGAGTTTGTTTTTTTGCTATAGATAGCTGCATGTGTACATGCGCTATACTTGTGCATTCATATACTCTGAAGACTCTGTTTATAAATAGTAAAGATTAAGAGCAAATCAAATAATGTAGTGGTAGGGTGACATGAGTCCTGTCTTGTGGAAGACTGATGGGTAGCAGGTGTCTGCTGTCTAAATTGAAAATGCTCAGGAAGGGGTAGGCTGTTTTTTCTTTGTTTGTTTGTTTTTGTTGTTTTTGTTTTATGAGCATTGCTGGTGAAGCCTCTGTTGCTCTTGACCAATTAGTGTGGCCACAGAGGGATAAGTGACCTCGTTTGCAGCTACCATTAGAATCACAAGCCGTATGACTCTCCATATGGTTTCCTGATACCTTGTATTTTCTATCTTCCTTTTAAGCTCTGATGTCCTGTGGGCATAGTAGATGTAATTTTTCAGGTAGTTAATATGGTTTAATGTTTATTCTTGCAGGAAATACAGCAAGTTGCTTAGATTTTTATTTCTATCAGTCCATGCAAATAGATAATATTAACTACAGTAGAATTATTCAGATGTTTTTATATTGGAAGTAATAGAATTCCTGATTTAACATCAGTTTTAAGGATGCATTTATCTTTGGAATTTTTTGATGATTTGTTGAAAGAGCTCTGTATGCTTTTCAAAGCTTTCTCTGGTTTCTGTATATTCCCATAAATGTTTTTATATATATTAAAAATAATATTAGAATTATTACATCATAAGATATGTATATATTGAGCCTTATTAATATTATCATGTGATTTTTCTAACTGGTTAAACCAATTTACACACCCCGACCTGGTTGTATGAGTTCTAGTTGCTCTAATGCTTACTAATATTGTTTTTTTAATTGTAACCATTTGTGATGGTTATGTAATGCCATCTTCCTGTGGCTTTTAGTTTGCATTGCCTTGATGACTAATGTTGAGCACCTTTTCATATGTTTTCTTGGTCATTTGGATAATCTTCTTTATAAAATATCAAGTTTTTTGTCTGTTGAAAATATTGGGTTTTTATATATTTTAAGTTGATTTGTAGGATTTATTTACATTTTCTGGTATGTTTTTTGTGTTTTTTTATGTGTGTGTGTGTATACACATATATATATAATTTAATATATATGTCTTAAGTGGCATTTTTAAATAAAAAATAGTTCTTAATTTTAGTGAAATCCAATTATCAGCATTTTTTTTATGGCTACTATTTTTATATCCTGTTTAAGATATCTTTATTTAGTTTAAGACCATGAAAGGTAGTCATTTGTAGAACTTTTTTCCCCCACACTTAGATCTACAATCTATCTTGAAATTATTTTCTGTATGATATGAGGTAGGGATCATATTTTCTTTTTTTTATATATCCAATTAGTTAATTCAGCACGATTTATTTGAAAACATCATTTCACCCCATGGCACTGTGTTGGCCCTTTGTCGTAAATCAGGTGACTGCATATGTGTGGATCTGTTTCTGGAGTCTGTTTTGTTACACCAGTCTATTTACCTGTTCTTGTACCACACTTTCTTTCTTACTAGGTATAATACCCAAGCGATAGTAGTCCATTTGTATATTAAAAGATATGTACAAGAATGCTTATAGCAGCATTAACCGTAACAGCTCCAGGCTGGAAACAACCAAATGTCCATGACTGCTATCTCTCAAGCATAATGTTGCGGGAAAGAAGTCAGCCACAAAAAATGCGTACTGTATGATTTTATTTATATAAAGTTCCAAAACAGGCAAACTAATGGAAACTTTCACAAACACGTGAAACACCTTTTTGCTGCAGTGCGGCACCAGTGCTGCGGTGAGACCTGGTCGAGTCCTGAGATGAGTGGTGGTGTGGAGAGAGGGGCTGGGGGAGCATGAAGACCAGGTCCTCCTGGTCCTCACTGAGAACACATAGGTGCTGGGCCTGGGTAGGATGTGGACACAGGAGCGAAGGGTGTGCTGGTCATGGGAATCATCTTACACTGTTGCCGTGATTTCTGGGAGTTTTTGCGATTTATTTTGGTGTAGCTTTGAGAGTTTTAATTCATTCAGTTGTACTCAAAGGGTTTAATATTAAAAAGTGTGCTGCTCATAGAAAACTTTGAGAACCACTCATTTGTGGAACACCTGTTCTCTGCTTGACAGTTTTCTAGATAGCACTTTTTGGTCTCAAAAGCAGTTAAAAACAGAAACCAGTTGTTCAAGTCTGTAGACAAAAGCAAGGGTTATTTGATTACTGCTGAATAACAATCGACCTGGGATCCCAGGAGGTTAGCATAGCGTTTTAGCTCTACTGAGCACTCACCTTGTCTTATCTAAATATTCTTTCAGGTGGGGAAAACACCAAATCTTCAAATGGGTCATTTGAGAACACACTGGAATTGCCTGGATTTGTGCAGATCCACTCCAGTCCAATTAAGTCAGAATTTCTGAGGGTTTCCTAACCCTCTGAGATTTTAAGGTGTAGCCAGGATTAAGAACAGCCAAGAAACCTTTCTCATGCTGGATCTTTGTCTGTTCAGCTCTGTTAGATAACAGACAGCAAGCAGCTCCAGAATCCTCCAGGTGACAGTTGGTGACCCTGTGGCCGGTGCGTGCAGGGGGCTGGGTTATCCTTTAGCTGCCTCAGTGGAGCTTTTCCTTCAAGACTTACCCAAGTTCCCCTTTTTCTGAGGGGACATAAAATAACAATGAAGAGGAAAATGTTCTTAGTCAAATTTGGAGAAACAAATTTTATGTGTGAAAATGATGGTCTGTCCTGTGTATTAATCATTGTACTATAAGGATGTATTTTTGATCTAAGTAAAGGAATACATTGTGCTGGTTATCACAAAGGCCCTGGGTTGGTCATTTGGAGCCTTAATCTGTAATACCTAGATTAATCACCACTGTGCCGCCACTATTTCCTGGTCTATCTCTTAGCTCTTTTCCATCCATCCCCACACAGAAGAGACATCTCTGTGTCTCCATGACATTGTGCATCACAGAGGAAGAACTTTCCCAGGAAGGATATATTTTAGAAAGAACTGAGGCATGAGCACTCTTTCTAGAAAGAGGTGATTGCACATTTCAAACTATGCTGAATCGAGTCCTCACATTTCCTTTAACCATGTCATCTGCGCTCAGGTGACAACGTGTAGCAAAAATCCTGTTTACTCATAGAAGGTTATAAATCGACATTTGCCAGACACATATCTATTTGTATAGGAGGAAGCAATCCAATGTACGATGTCTCAGTGCACCACATTATGATGGGCTAACAGTCTGGGTTGGTACGCCATGACCTTTGGGTGAATGTCTCCTTTCTGAATGCTGTCTAGCACTTTCTCCTTGCCACACAGACACTTGTGGTCAGGAGGAATGACCATCGAATTCCCAAAGCATCTATAAAAATATTTTATTGCCTGCAAAGCAGCAACATGTAAATATCAGTGTTGCTTATTTCCAGTCTTAGTTACTTAGTGTGTACTCTTTTCTCCTCAGCTTCGTTGCTCTGTGAGCAGATCATCAATGTCCACGTTCATGCTTCTAGGTTAATTTTTTTTCTCTTCCAAATTAACATGGGGTGGGGGGATCTTTCATCAGAGAAGCTTGTGTCCACTCATTCTAGGCAGGCGCCGAGGAAGAGACATGTGAAATAGTTTTTGCTGCAGTGCAAAAAGACTCCAGTCTGTAGAGGCTAGAAGAGTAACGACATTTATCAGCAGAAAAGTGTTCTCAAGCCTTCCTGGTCATGACTGGGACCCATATATTAATACATATATCATTAATTGGGTAGTTTAATTTATTTATTTGCCAATGTGAGTCGTGGTGAAAATGAACATTAATAATATTTTTGTGAAAATTTAGTGCTTGGTGATATTGACCAAGCAAAGAATCACAATTAGCCAGCACAATTAGCCAGATTTTCTTACACATCTTCTTTGTTTGGGAAGAAAGTATTGTTGAACAATATTTTAAAATAGTTAAATAGCCCTTTGTCCCAAAGAATAGCTGCCACTGATGAATGCTCCCCCGAGAGGCCTGGAAGTAAGATGAAGTAAAACGGGAAAAATAGGACACACAGCGCTCGCTGGGCACCTTACTGAGAAGCAGACGGGGAGTGTCCTCTCTGTGGCAGTGCCCTACCTCAGGGCGTTTATCCTGCTGTCCTCCTCATTACTGGTTGTGAGGTAAAACAAGGAGCAAGATGGCTTAGAAGATGGCACCAAAGTAACGAGGCAGGAAAAATCTCCTGTCCCCAGATAGAATTTGGCAACTCTCAGGCCTAGGATCACCAGGGGCCATTAGATCCATATATTACGCTACAAAAGAGCTCTTTCAACCTTTCCGGCTCCAAGCTATTGATAGTAAATGATGTAATGGTACAGCTGGGTTTGAAGAGATTGCTCGTGGCTAGAGGCCTCACCTAGCTATGGTGAGGGCAGGGATGGAAGGTGGGGGATTGCCGGGATCAGTATCGTGGCCAGTCTATAATCCACTAGTGGCACACAGTGGTGTTCCAGGGCACACTGGGCTCAGACCAAGAGGCTGGGCTTTAAAGGTGGTGGAGAGGAGAGCAGAGGTGTAAGGAAAGGTACAGTTGGCTTTGGAGTGCCATGCATATCTTGCGCTCCATAACACAACTCCAACGGCAAATTCACTTTAGTGGAGGATCGAAGCTTGGCTCCAAGACATGCCATGGAGCTGCTGCCACTGTGCAGACAACAGCACACAGGTCAGCCTGGCTTATGGATGTGAGTCCTGAACAGAATGAGATGTTCAGCACTACATTCATGGAGGACAGATTTCGTTTGTAGAGGACTGTTGATCTAGTCTTAGACTATTCTGCTGTATCTGAACAGAGCAGACCAGTGGGGTCATGTTTAAAACCACCAACAAAAGAGCCTTGAGTAGGCAGGGAGGCCGATTTCCCCGAGTTTCTCTGCAGAGGTTCAAATCCAATATGCGGACTCCAGTTCTAGTGGTCAGGGAGCTGGCCAGTGGGGACCGGAAGCTGCAAGTCAGGAGTTTGGGGGCTCTGATTTAGGGTTCGTGCCACTGTTTTTATTTATCAGCACTGTGAGCTGGTGAGTTGGCATGACTGTTCTCATTACTACCAGGATAGAGCCAGTGAGGTTTTCATCTCAGCCTCTTGAAAGGTTTTGTCATGAGGTAGCATTGACTGTGATACTAAAGCAAATAACCTTCATTTTTCTCTGGGACAAAGGTGAAAATTCAGAGAAGAATTCAAGAAGTCTCTTAAAGCAATAGTAATTTACATGTAGCTATTTGTGTATTATTAATATTTTCCAGTTGACTTGAAAAGATAATAACATTTGAATTGATGAAATTATACTTTTTTTTCATAGAATATCCAGTTGAAGGCAGAAGGTCTGAACTTTATGTCTAGCTTGCATTTTGACTTGTAAGAATATCAGTTGAAATATTTATGTCTCACCGTATTCTCTATAAATTGAAATAAAGCTATATGTTGTTCTATCTAGTTGTTTTATTAGGATAATCATCCTAATGTTTTGAAAGGAGTTTAAAGCTGCTAAAGCAAGATATTATGAACACATAAAATGATAGTAACAATACTCAGAACCAAAAAAAACAACAAAAAACTGGAAAGCTCCTTTATATACTAATCACACATCATATTTGCATAGTTCTTTCATCTCTACAAGGGACTTTTAACAACTCATCTTAACTCTCACAACTCTCGTGTGCTGTGGACATCATTGGTGGCCCCCAGTTTATAGGTGAAAAAGTTGAGGCCCATGTGTACAAAATTACACACGGTCAAACAAAATGTTAGCCATGTGGAGCTTTGGACCCAGGCAGGTCTCCTGACCTGTAGTCCAGTCTACCCGTCACGCTCCCTGCTACTCAGGTCTCTTCACACATTTTATATGTGTAAATTGGGAAGGTAGCACTTCATTCCTCACCCACTTAATTAACAAGCCACAAAAATAGAAACCCAGCATCATCAAAAGGTAATTTTGAATTGTTTGGCTGGTTGAGAAACCGAAGAGTTGTTTTCCTGCTGTTTAAGGAACTGAAGTGTAATGCCTTGCATATTTGTTTCTGGCCCACTATCACTTAGAAAAATTAACTGCTTCGCTGCTTATTCTGATAAGGCAGACCATCTGTATATCCTTGAAGCTAAAAAACATTGTATTTTTACACTAAAATTATTTTATAAGTTAGACATATTTGTCATTCCAAGAAAGCAACGCTATTGCTCCCTGCCGTTCTGGAGGCCACCTGTTGCTTCAAGGTGCTGCTCCTGGATGAGTAAACACCCTTCAGAATGCGGGGGCTGTGTCATGCCAGCTGCGCTGGGAGAGTCCTTTTCCCATGGCCATGTGACCCAAGTGAAGCTGGTGCTGATGAGGACAGAGTCACAGCTTGTCCTCCTCTGAGCCAGGGAGCTTTGCAGAGAGAAAGACTCCACTCTTTGGTCTGAGTCTGCATCCCTGACTGGGTGGGGAGTGCCCACACAAATGGGTAACTTGGCAAGAAAACCCATGGCTGTCCATTCTGTCACCTCCTCCGAACCATCCTTAGATTTATCTTTTGATTCCTAGAGAAAGCGCTCAGCCTTGGGCCTGGGGCCTGTCCACCAGTCAGTCCTCCCTCTCTTCCTGATGGTCCCTTAGCTCTGGATCCCATCCTCTCCCTCCCATCTCTTTAATTTCTCCTTCTGTGCGTATGTCTACCCCGTCAACCTATAAACATGCTCAGTTTCTTAAAAAAACAAGAAAGATAGCAGTAACCCTCCCCCCTCCCTCTTCAGCTCTCTCTTCAGCTGTATTTTGAGAGTGGCCATGATCTGCTCCATTTCCTTTCCTTCCATTTCCTCCCTCCACCCTCTCCCATCAGTGAAGGTCATCAGGGCTCACTGTGCCGGACAGTTAATAGGCCTCCTTCCCTTCTTCCAGGCTTCATCGTGGGCAGCTTTTCCACAGCCATAGCTGCAGTTAAGCTAGATGTTCACTGAGGTGTCTCAAATGGATGTCTCTAGCTCAGATCTGCCCTCTGAGCCCAAGATTCAGGCTGTCTACTCAGCATCCCTCTGGCATGTCGCTGCACATCCCCCGGCAGTGTGTTCAAATCCAGCTTTCCCCCTCTAATCCTGCTCCCACCCTCCATCTGCTCCTTCCCGGGAGCTGTTTAGTTTGGCACACAGCACCGCCATCCATTCTGCTTTCTTTATGGTCAAAGAATCAGTCTGAATGAAAAAGGGAGTATTTTTTTTAAAGGAGTTGAGAAGCTTAGAAAATTATTGCAAGCTCTTCTTTCATAAGAAAAATGCTTTCACTTAATCTTTTTATTTTTTAAAGAAATGGTCGGTTTTGATATATGTTGCTATTAAAATTAGGTAAGTGCATGATTTTTATAGCAAGAACATGGGCCAAATTGAATTAAAATGATTTAACTCTTAGATATAACTTTTTCTGTAATTTTCAGTCTAAAATGGTTTAGAGGAAATCATTCAAGTACCTAGGTATTCATATTCTTCTACCCTCAACCTCCATTAATCTTTGAGAGTCTCTTATCATTATTTGCCATGCGTTGGTTCAGTTAAAATTGCAAAGAAAAATTTAATTGGTATCTGGCTTAGAAACAGGGGAAGTAGTATAAGTTAGGAATAGGCATATTTGTGGGCCAGTGTGGGACAATTTTTAAGCATTTTGAAAAGAGGTATCTATATGAAGAATTTGTTTTCTTTTAAGGTTTCAGTTTGGTGTCTAATTATCTTTAGACTAGGATAGTAGTTCTTTCTCTGGAATATGTGATTTATAATATTTTTTTCTCATTGATTTCTTTCCTGTTATTTTGGAATATTTTTGTGAAAATTTTTTTTTGTGTGCCTAAGTTTACTAAGCCGTTTTGCTGTGGGTGAGTATCAGGTGGGATGGCATGATAGTGTGCATCATCTGGAAATCACCATTGGAGTGACATTCACGTTATGGGATTAGTTTAGTTCTCCTTTGATAGGTGCTAAAGCAGGCCTGTTCTGTCATATGATCATGGACTTCCGGCTCTTCCCATATTGCAAAATGTGAAAGACAGCAAAGTACGTTGGAGCTCCAGCCCTTTAATTTTACTTTTGTCGCTGCATATGGTGGGGCACAAAAACCCTCTGCTGGTTGTACAGCAAGGTCCTTGCCAGTGAAACTGGAATCAATAGGCATTCTGGTGTGCACAGCAGTGGTGGGGGTCGGGGGTCCTCAGTTGCATGAGAGGACAAAGTTGTGAAGATTCAGGTTGTGTATCATATGACCAGGTGGAAGATGCCACCTGGTGGGAGACACCAGGGGAAGCTTTATTTCTGGGCCATGGTCAGGTTGGTTCTGTGGCTGAGTATACATGGAAAGGATCATAGGTGTTTATTTCACATAGCAGCACATGCTCAAGGTTGCTGACATTTCTTCTAATATATGAAAGCAGCTTTTGGCAGGACCGGTCCCTTCAGCCTGCTCCTGGGTGAGCCATTAGCACCCTCCATTACAGCCACCTGATGGTTTTCATCTGTTGTGCGTGTGTGGACTTCCAGAGAATTCATCTTTTGTGATCTCTTTTGGGAAAGGGCTCTGGCCCCAGCTGTCTTTGAAACGTAGAGCTATGATGATAAGAAAACCTTGGCTCCAAGAAGACAGAGCTGGATGCGAGGCAGCTCATCTGGCCTCACTGCCTAGGTGATAACAGTCCTGTGTGTCACGAGAACTTGTCACTTTCTGTGTCCTTGCTCAGTTTTGTCAGGTCTGCCCTCCAGTAATCCTGAAAAACATCGGATGCCTGTAAAATTGTCAGTTTGGCAAGAGCCATGGCCGTGACTTTCACTCCTTCACCATTGAAAGAGATCTTGATTTAAAAAATGGGAGCAGACTATGGATTCCATTTGATTAGCACTGAGGACAAATGTGAGAGGAGTGTAAAGTATGTTTGTGTGTTTTAAGGAAGGGAAGCCCTGTTTTCATGAAGAGGCGTTTCCTTGGGTTGGCTTATCTGGCCCTTGGAGTGAGGTCCATCTTAGAGGTCATCACCATGATGGAGCTGCTGGAGAAATGGGAGTGCTTGTGCCCAGGTGCCATCCAGGAAGCACGGCCTAGAGGCAGATAACGAAGCACATCTGCTAGCCAGTCAGTGACCCAGCATGGCAGCCACTTTGCAGGCAGAAGCCTTGAGACTCCAGGTAAAACTACAGAACACTTTTGAAGGTTCTTGTCTTTTTTTTTTTTTTTTTAATTTATTTTTAGAGAGAGGGGAAGGGAGGGAGGAAGACAGGGAGAGATCGAGAAACATTAATCAGCTGCCCCTCACAGGCTGGCATCTGGGACCTGGCCGCAACCCAGGCATGTGCCCTGACTGGGAATCAAACCAGCAACCTTTCGGTTTACAGGCCGGTGTTCAATGCACTGAGCCACAGCAGCCAGAGCAGAAGGTTGTTTTCATCTGACAGCCTTATATTGAATGCAGACTGAATCTTCTCCGTGACGCAGACAGCGTCAGTGGTGCTATCCTTGCTACAGGAGGCCCCACGGTGTGTGGGCACAGGGAGTGATGTACAGTGAATGGCACTGGAAGAGGTTTCCAGGAGACTGTCACACTTCTTCACACAGCCTGTCCTAGCCTGCCGGCAAAGAGGACTGTGTTTCCACTTGGCACTACTTGCCTTTTGTCACTAAAACAAAAACTAGAAGTCAAAGCTTATTGACGGGCAAATGCCAGCACCCAATTTCAACTTCTGTATCACAGTAAAGCAGCTACTTTCTAATTGAAATTTTCTTTTAGTATATAGTATACTTCTGTTTTATCTGCACTATTTAGATTTATTTCAATTCTTTTAGGAGGCAGTTAGTTAATTTTCTCATTTGAAATGAATTTGGGAAATATTATTTACAAAAATTAAAAATCTCTGTGAAGTGATGACATTCACTGTATGCAAAGTTTTGTGGGTATGTGCATTTGCTTCTGAGATATTTTCTTCAGATTTCCAATGGCATCTGAATCTTTAAAAACAACCAATCACTGATTCAGAGCAAGACTGTGCTGTTACAGCAGCCCTAGCTTATTGTGTAAGCCGCCTCAGAATATCGACAGCATGAAGGACCCTATTAGTGCTGTGCCACATCTTTGTAGGAGACTGGAGGGAGGAAGCTGAGATGGGAGGGGTCCCTGAAGTGGAGGAGGAGCCGCTGACAGGGGCCCATCACTGTCCAGGTCCAGCCAAGGCGCCACTAACCGTCTTCCGCTTTGAGGAACACAACCCACATCTACCTACAGAGGCTTCCGGGGCAGGAAGCACTTAACATGTTGCAGGGCTGCATTTTGACTTGTATGGGCCCAGGCCCTTTTCTCTTTGTCGGTTTCTTCCTCTATTTAAATAAGAAGTTAAAAACTGTATTTTACAACTGTGTTGGTATAAAGACAAATCAATTAATACTACAGATTAAAGCATTTTATTCAACCTAAAGGTTCTTTTTGTTCCTTCTGATCTTAAAAGAAAGTAAAACATTTTTATGGGCCCCTAAAAATATTGTGGGCCTAGCATTGTGTGCCTGCTGTCCAGTGGATTAGTTGGCCTTGATTTTCCCCAATTTTCTTCCTTAAATGTGTAAGGAAGAACTGGAATGTATAAATAAATACGTCCTTTTTTACTTCCAATCTGTTATTCCCAAGTAAAATTGAGAGAATTTAAATATTGGAGAGAATATTTTATCAGTTAATATGTAACTTGTACCTTCAGCTTAGATTTATGGTTAATTTTTTCCAAGACATTGATTTTAAAAATTTTAATAAAGTTTGAGTTTTTAAAATTAAAATTGTACTGTATCAATATCAGTAATTCATAATTCTACAGAGTTTGTGAAGATTTTCTCGAGTATATGCAATGAAAAATATTTTAAGCATTTTAAATATTTCTAGATTATTTCATGGGTATATAATACTTTTTACATAATCCATTATTTTGTAAACTAAATTAGCTTTATATAAGGACTTCTGTGTTTCCTCCAGATTCTGTGTTTTCTATGAATTCTTTGAGTATAAATCTACCTTTAAGATAACAGGCAATAATTTTGTGACTTGGAAATTTCAGAGTGGCCAGGGAAAGCATGCTAAAAATAGAAGCTGTGTTTATTTACTCTCTGCTCCACCCAGTCTAAAACACGGCCATGTGGTTGCAGGCTTCGGGAAGGCTGAGGGTGACTCTGGAGGGTGTTTTTCCCCCTGTTGCGGAGTTGAAGGAAGAGATTGTCCTTTTTACTTCTCAGTCATGTTTCCTTTCTTTGGCAACTCAGATGAGTTAGTTTCACTTGCTGTTATCTGAAAATGAGTTCGACCAATTAGTTTAGTTTTTGGTTCCTTCTCCTCTTTATTTATATATTTTATCTAAGCTCTGTACCATGAAAGGGAATTTTGAAATTTTGGCTTTACTAATTATTATCCTTTCAAAATGTGTCAATTTATAATTTTAAGTTTTCTTGTTTTTCATAATAGTCTATAAAGATGGCTACTTACTTGGTTAAAAGGGCCTAGATTATGAGTTTAGCTCTGGCATAAACTTTTCACCTAGGAAAAATGCAACTTCATAAGACGAAATGAATATTAACCAGACAAACCCATCATTTGTGGCATGGATTGTGAGCATCCTGGAGAAGTGCACAGCTTAACACAGTGCTATCACTGCTATGACTACCAGTCAGTCAGTCCAGTAATACCAGTCTGGTGCTTGAAGCATGTACCACTTTTGGGACCTTTTTTTCCAAATGTTGTTGTTTTGTTAACTCACTGGCAAGGCGTTAGGGCATTGATGTTGCCATTCCACAGGGCCCTGCTTTGGAAGGAAGAGCTTCTTGCTTTGACTTTGGAGTGAGCTAGCTTGGGTGTGGATCCAGACTGGAGTCCCTTACTAGCCTTAGTTTCCTCATCTCTAAAATAAGTGTAATAATGGCATTGACTTCACTGGATTCTTTTGAGAATTAACTGAGGTCACACATATGAAACACAGCTGTCATTAAGTATTAGTGACTGCTTTTGTACTGACTTAGACAGTAGTAGGAGTTTGAACTTCTCATTTGAGGCGTCATGCCTTTACCTACCTTCATAATGACTGCATGAAAGAAATGATCCTTAGTCTATTTCGATTCAATTTACTTCAAAACATATTTAATGGGTTGTCACTACATTTTTAATTCTAAGTCTATTAATTCCAATATTAATTCCAAATAACATTTAAGCAAATGTAAATAAAAACTTAATTTTGTGGACTGATTTGGCACTATCAGGTTGTGATTCCTACTGTATATTTAATTCCATCTCTCCTTTTGGGGAGTTCCCTTGATTGCAGAGAATGGTATAGTGAACCCTTACGTACCCATCATCCAGCTTCGATAGTTATCAGCTCATGGCCAGTCTTTTTTCCTCTGTACTTCTATTCACTTATTCTCATCCTGTATTTCAAGGCAAATCCCTGATACCATATTATTCATAAATATATTTATACAAACCACAGTATCTTTAGTATACCTAAAAAATGACAACAATTCCTTAATATTGAATATACATCCAGTCAATGCTCAGATATCCAATTGTCTTTAAAAATAGTTTGTTTAGTTCAGGGACCAGATCAGGGCCCACATATTGCAATCGGTTGATGTGTCTCTTAAAGCTCTTTTAGTCTTCCCTCATGTCAGTCAATTATTGCCCGTGAACAGGAGGACATAACATCCTAGGGTTAGCTGAGAGCTATTAGCAACTGACACTCAGAGCAGTTGGGGGATTTGGGCAGGCCGCCACTGGCATCCACAGCTTCTTGTAGAACTTCCAGGCAAAGGGAGCAGCCTGAGCAAAGATCCATGAATGGTACAGCACAGCATGTTTGGTGGAATGAGAAATGTTGGCTTTCCTGGAGGCAGGTGGCCTTGGGGAAGAGATATTGGGGATTATGGTGTGTCCCAGGTTGCGGTTTATTATACACTTTTGAGGCTGGGCTTAAAAATAGCTTGTTTTTTTCTTTTTCAGATGAGGATAACATTAATAAATGTGATGATAGCTAAACTATTGGAAATATATAGTGTATCAACTTAACATTTATTTTCTGATAATGTCTAAATTGGAAAATTATGGCACTGTGTGATAAACATTGTGGAATCTATGTTATCTAGATATTTGGAACAAAGTGTGCTTTAGCCTTCTTTCTAGTTTTCCTTTTATCGTAAAAGTAATATTAGTATATGATGACGTCCCGAAGAGCAGACCATGGTTATCTCTTGAGTCCTAGGAGTATCTAGAAGGGCTTGTGTTATCCACCAGTTGAATTTGGGGAAAAGTGGTTATATTTTGCCAGTTGGAGAGATCACTATTTTTATGTTTTTGTCTAATATCTTTAAACAACTGTTATCCATGTGGATGTTCTTGTGAGTTCTTAATGTGAGAAGTTAAAATGTACTCTCTTAACATACAGGTTTTTGCTGTTTCTTGACAGCAAGGACCTGGGTTTCATTTCTAACTCTGCCACTTACTGTTGGGCAAGTTACATAACTTCTTTATGCATAACTTCCTTGTCTTTGAAAAGCCAATAATAATAAGTATTATTTAATGAGAATGAGTATATTACAGCATTTAGCAAGGATTAGGTACACCAAAGCACACAGTGCTCTGTTTATTATTTCATTATTCTTATTCTTACTGTTTTCTTATCAAATTTCTTTTGGGATCATTGAGTTAAGGTGCACTAAGCAGCCAATGATGAGGGAAGAGGTTTAGGAACAGGGTATTAACTTTTATGTCTCCTGAGGTTGAAATTTGCACTCTACAACTTAGATATGCTTCTTCTTTTACATTTTCTATCTTCCTTTATAGTCTATAACTGATTTAATATTGGTCTGGAGTCCCCATTCCAGTCATCAAAAGGCATTAAGTCAAAAATAACTGCCTTTGTTTTGCTTAAAACCACCTATATTGGGTTAAATGCTGTCTCTTGATAATTAGGAAATTTAAAGTTTAGGGTGGTTTCTTTCCTCTTTAAGGGCTCTTTCCTTCCTGTTCCTAAGCAACAATAGAACTGGTCTGATTGATTACCTTTATTGTCACCTGGCCATGGCCCTCCATGACCTCACCCATTTGTCAGCATTGCACCCACATCTTCTGCTTCTGCTAGTGTTACCAAGATGAGCTACACTGCATCTCTCCATTCAGGTGGAAGATTGCAGCCCCTCCTGAGTACTTAGCTCATTCATACAGAAGCTTTTCCCTCTTCTGCAGAATCAGTTGTCACTCTACTGGGTCATTCCCTCCAGCCTCAAACGTTCTGATATTCCTTCCATGTTCTCTTGATGCCACTTCTCCACTGGCTACTGCCCAATTTCTTTATTTCTTTTTGCAGCAAAACAACTTGAAGAACTGTGTATACTCAGTGTCTCCAACTCCTTGCTCCTGGTTTTTCTTAAACCCACCTCATTTTGGTTCTTACCTTCATTGTTCACGAGAGCTGCTCTTGTCAAGGTCACCAAGTTCTTAAATCATCAGTCGGTTCTCAGTCCTCCATTTCATTTCCCCATTGGTTACATATGACATGGTCGGTCCTTCCCCATCTGAGACACTTACTTAACTTGGCTTCCATGGCTCCCTGCTCTCCTCGTTTTCCTCCTATCTCACCAGTAAGTTCTTTTCAGTCCCCTTTGCTAATTCCTCCTCTTCTCTTTGATCTCAAAAAGTTATAGTGATCTCAGTCTTTTTCTATCTGTTCTTTTCTCTCTGCTTACATTCCTTTGATGACCTCATCCTGTCTCATGGGTTTAAGTGTCAGCCACTCCCAAATTTGTATCTCCAGCTCTGCTGTACTCCAGGCTGACAAATGTGACTTTCTACCGTATCTCCCCACTTGTCATGTCTCAGACACAGCTGTCCTTTTTCCTTCCCGTCTACAGCCTTCCCCATCTCAGTGTGATGGCAGCCTGCTAGTTGTCCAGGCCTCAGAGTCTCTTTGACTCCTCTTTCTCTCATACACCACATCTAATCCGGCAACAAATCCTTTGGCTCTACCTTCAAATAAGCTAGAACCTCAGATTGTGCTGGAGGTATTATCCCCTTTTAGAGTTAGCAAGAGGCACAGCTCTGATTTGAACTCAGGTTGCGTAATTCTTTAAATGTCATAGTTTAATGGGAGATGAGCAGACCTATCAGAACTATTATATGGATGCCTTGCCTCATAGTCAATCTGCCCAGTGGTTTAGTGCGACTGTGAAATTATTTTATTTAAGTACTAGGCCCAAACACTTTATTTCACAGGTTTGAGTTTGCTTGTGTCACTCTCCACGCCCACCCCCCGCCCATAAAACTTTACAAGCTGTATCACGTTTCTCTATCATTTTTCTTTGAAGGGAACTGAGACCTATTTGGTTGTACAAGGTGATGAGCTACATTGCCCCAAAACCCCAAAATAGATTTGTGGGTTTTTGACTGTGAGACCAGGTGCCCTCCACTGAGCTATTCTACTTCCTTTGCTTCAAAAAACAAAACAAAACACTGCATAACTAATGACTGTGAGATGAATCTTAGATCCATAAAAATGTACTTCCTAACAAAACCAAACCCACCATCCCAGGAAACGAAACCCTGTTCTCATTGTCCCTGTATCTGACCATCATTTCTGATGCTGGTACTGGGCTCCTCTTACTGTACACGTGGGTTATTATGAGAATTAATTTCCCTTCCTCTTGTCCCTTTCCCCCAAATCTGTTTTCAGAAAGTTTGCAGATTAATATTCCTATAACACTGCTTTGTAAAATTCTTCACTCAACAGTTCTATGATGCCCTTTGTTTTAGGTGGAGCCCTGGGCTTCCTCTTGGTTTTCAGGACACTCCCCATCTGTCCTTGGCATTTCTCCAGGATCCTTTTCTGCTTCTTGCCAACCCCTCTTCTAGTTTTGTATTCTGTGCCCTGTTCCAGAAAAATCCTTCTTCTGAACCTTTTGGTTAGCAAGCCCAGCTCTTCTTAATCCTTAGTCAAAAGTTTTATTGTAGAGGGTGCTATATATATCCTTTAGTCTCTAAGATTCTTATGTGGGCTTACTAATATCTTCACTTATAAAGTAAGATCCTTATCTAGTATGAGGTGTGGTGTAAAATTTTTCTTAATCTTATTGTCAGATTATTGCTGGAATTCTGTTATAATTAGTAAAAAAAAATATTTTAATGGTTTACTGCTTTGTGATACATTTACTTGAAATAATGTCATCTTAAATTTGACTGTAAGATAAACATTTAAATTTAGTCAAACTTTGTGAAATGTAAAGTGACTTTGATTTGAGAATGCGAAATTAAATTCAGTCACTTCATAGAATATGAATACACGAATATACTTGTATATATGTATGCAATTTACCTTTCATGAGGTCATTTTTATAATAGCATGTTCATAAAAAAGCAATACCAAGTTCTTAATTGTTTTGAATAGAATGCTTGAGGTGCTGATTTAGTTTCATGATGTTGTGGAAGTAAAAAAGATCTGCCTGGAAATTTTGTTCTTGTAAAAAAGTAAAAGGTTTTTTTTTTTTGTTTGTTTCAGATGATTGAAATATAGAGACTATAGGAAACACCATCATGCTTCTCTTTTAAAAATTTTTTTCAATACCCTGTGATGTATGATTTACCGGATTCCTCCAATACCAGGAATCTTTAGCAACCTTGGTATCTATTGTCACAATGTTTTAAATTTGGTGACTACAAAATGAAATTGAATTGAATTTCATTAACGTTAACCTTTTCCTTCTGGTTTAATGTGGAACTTCTGGTGTATGCCATTACTTAAGAGAAATTGTTCTAGTTGTGAGTTTGTGAAGAAACTAGTCAGAGAGACAATTAAGGTAACTCTAGCATAGATCTTCATATAATCTATACAATTTTCATGAGGAATAATAAAGTATATTTTTTGTATGAAGAAATATATGAGTACATCTAAACCAAGGAAGTAATTGTTTCCAATGTCATGAAAACTTGTGAATTATGGAACATGGATAACTCTACCACGAAATATACACTGAAAAATTTCAAAGACTCTTTTAACAGCAAATACATGCTAAATTTCTCTATGTCAAGATTTAGCCGAATACATTAACATAAAGTTATGTGGATGTTATGACTCAGAACTCTCACCTTATAAATACAAAAGTCAAGGTGAGAATAAACATGAAGATTTCAATGAAGTATTAAGCAACTTCTAGGTTTTGAATAAAAAACATTAACCTCATAAAGAGAAAGTTCACTAGTGTTATGCAGTGTTTGGGTTATGTTCATTTTTCTTCACCACATTATAAAAGATATGTTTTAATTGACTCATATACATTGTCTGGCTGTGTAGGTAGGTTTCTTTACTTCTCTAATATTGTTCCTTTAATTTTATCACCTTTTCTTCTTTTTTATTCTGATAGTATTTCATCTCCATCTTTAGGAAATTACTTCTCATTGATTATCTTGTTTATTTGAATGATGGGAACTGATTATTTTTGGAAAGGTTTATTTTCTTTCTTTCTTTTTTTTTTTTTTTGGCATTATTTGGGTCAAGCCAGGCTTGATGGAGGAGAAAGGACAATGCCTGTCTTGAGCCCACCAGTGTACCACTCACAGCTTTGTGAAAGAGAGAGAGAAGAGGTAAGAGGAAAGATTAGAGAGAAAAAAAGGGACACCCCATTCGGTTTATGTTTAGAAGCATGGAATGGAATAAACACCATGGAGAAAATCCAGGCCCAACTTGCTCATACCTCAGTCTTGAGCATCTAAAATAATCTGTTAAGGTTTCCATTATTTTAAATTAATTAAATCAAAGCATGCTTATACAGTAGTCCCTCTCTATAATGCGGTTCACTTATCGTGGCCTCGCTGTATCGTGGGATTTTTAAAAATATTATATTTAATTATCGCAGATTTTTCGCTATATCGCAGGATTTTGTGGTACTGTATACGTATGTTGTTAAAGTTACGTAGGTTTAAGAGTGTAGAATAAATGTAAGGTTCCTACTTCATGGGGGGTCTAGAATGTAATACTCAAGATAAGTGAGTGAATACTGTAATCTTCAAAAGCAGTCTGTGTTTCTAATCTGACTGTGAAAGGTTTTAGTTTTTTCTTTTTTGCAGATTATAATCAATATATATCCTACTTGAGTATTGTAGCAGCAGAATGAACAGAGGCAACATTGACTCAGTAAACCTGCAATACTAGGGAATAGACACATTTGAGGAAGGCTAAGGAATGAGGAATACTAGATTATTCAGCTTTTTAAAAACAATGAGTAACTAAGTATTTTGTTCTTCAACTTTTTATTTCTCAATTGTTTTGATCAACAAAATGTAATATCCCTTGTGGGGTTATATAGATTTGCTGAAGCTGATGAGTTTCTGTAGTGAACTAATTTGTGCATCCACTCAGGGCAGCTTTCCTGAAACATTGAAGAAGGGAAATAAGAAAATGGTCCCTAGAGTGGAGAAATGGTCAAGAGGGAAGTATTCTCTCCCAGAGATGGAAAAAATAAAATAAATTCTGCACCTTGGCATTTAAATTTGTTACTGGCCAGACTCCAGGAATAACTTATCACCAAAGGCATCTAATATGTTATTTCTAAAACAGGAAAATTAATATTATCCCTATAAAAGAGCTCGTTGTATTGTGGCACCAAATGAATGCACTTCATATAACTCTATCATCTTTTTATTTAGAAGTAAAATCCAAATGGTTGGCAATGAATGTTTGGAATTATTTTGACACCAATTACTTAGAAACTTAAAACATAAATGTATTACCAACAGAATTTTGAAGGATAAAAGGTAAAAATAGTTGAAATAACTTTTCCCCCCTCTTTGGTGTTCAGGTCTACATGGTAAATTATATCTTAGACTCTGTTCCCCCTTTTGTAGTCATGCATTAGCCATGTGTCATCCTGTACCTCCAGGGATAAAGGGACAACTTGTGTGTTCCTTATTTCCCCCCGCTCCCCTTGCCTGCATTCTTTGTCTTATGAGCCCCTTGGAGACTCACAGTTTCCTCAGTGGGTTGCCTGGCAGCTACTGGAGAATGAGATAGCTATGCTATAAAAGGCTCTTCCTTCCCTAGCCCAGCCTTTTCCTTGTATTAGCCCTTCTCTATCCTTCACAACCCGGATGTGCATAGAATACAGCCCTGTTTTGTTAAGGACATGCATCCTCTGCATGCCAATGGATTGATATTCTTTCATTTAGGGTCAGGTCTGAAGGGTCTTTTGAGCCTTCTGGTCTATCTGGCTACCTCACCGATAAATGTCAGAATTAGCACTATAACTAGGCTCAGCAGTAAGGTAGAGTTTCAGTTTTTTTGTTTTTGTTTTGGCCCAAAGACACCCTTATGAGTATCTACAACTGTATAACAAACTTCTCAGAACTTACTGGCATGGAACAATAACCATTTTATTATTACCACAGGTTCTCTGGGTCAGCAATTGGGATAGGGCTCATCTTGGGGGGCTGGTCTTTCCTCCTGAGTCAGAGCTCAACTTGGGAGCACTTGAATGCTGGGTGACTCAGACATGGGCTGAAGCTGGAGTGTCCATTTCCAATATGGCCTCCTCACCTGCATATTGAGCACTTTTGTGGAGATAATGGGAAGGTTGGGTTCAGCTTCATGCATATGTGTGGCCTGGGTGCCTACATGTGGCCTGCCCAACATGATGGTCTCAGGTAGTTGAATGTCCCTCAGACCAGTCCTCCTAAGGGGACCAGGTGGAAGCTGCACGACCTTTTCTGACCTGGCTCTCAGATGTCACACTGACTCACTTCTGCTGCATTCTTTTAGTTCAAAGTGAATCAGAGGGCAGCCCAGATTCAAGGAGATGGGAAGGAGACCCTATGTTTTTTAAAAATCCACACCTGAGGATATATTTATTGATTTTAGAGAGAGAGAATGGAGGAGAGACAAAGAGACAGAGAGAGAGAGAGACATTGATGTGAGAAACATTGATGGGTTGCCTCCCATACGTGCCCTGCCCAGGGTTCAAACCCGTAACCTAGGTATGTGCTCTGACCGGGGATCGAACCTGCAACCTTTTGATATACGGGATGACACTCCAACCAACTGAGCCATCCGGTCAGGCTAAGAGACCCCACTTTTTGATGAGGAGTAGCAATGTCACACTGAAGAAGAGCATGTAGCAGGAGGGACATTGTAGCAGTCGTCTGGGAACTTATGCAAAAGGAAAACTGCATCTTGGTATTTTGAACCCATAATGCTGATTTCTATTTCTTTATGCGAATCATTCAAAAGTCTCATAATTTGAAAATGTAGTATTACGTACCCAAAAATTTGGATGATTGCCTGAATACTTTCCTTATTTACTTGTGTTGCTGTTTGACTTTTTACATAACTTTTGTGTACCTGCAGATTCAAAGGAGAACTCTTAACCCGAGAAGCTAAAATAAGACTGTAAGATAGTGCCAGATTATTATAAAAAAGAGCAACTCGTTACCATGAACTTTACAGTCAACAAGGCATTTAAACCAGAAAGATGAAAGGAGAGAAATATTAAAACAGTGGAAATTTTTGTGCAGAAAATAGTCTTATTAGGTAACGTATGAAAATTTAACACCAAGGGCTGTGTTGATGATTCTAAATAGTATGCCACAGAGAGGTGCACACTGCGGTTTTAGGGACAGCTTCCTAATACCTTAAGAGTGAAGGCAACGCAACAGTTATAATTCTGCAGAGTACAGAATTACCACGACTTTCTGTGTCCAAGGAAAAAGACTAAGGTAATGTAAAAACCTGGACGACTTACCTTACCTCTTCGGATCTCAGTTTTCTTTTCTGTAAAGTAAGAGGTTGAAATCTTTTCTAACTGTTTAGCACTTTGACTTTATTGTTCTTACACTTACCTAGTCCCGGAACAAGACAGTTATATGGCAGCTCAAAGTTAATATTAAATATAGAAGTACAAGGGTCATTCGGATAAATTCTAGTCACTTTATACTTAGCAACATAAACTTGTTTTAACTAATCCACAAAATTAAACAAATTCTATAGGAGAATTATGGATTAAGTAAATTATTTAAAACTATATGGAGCCCTGACTGGTGTGGCTCAGTGGGTTGGGCATCACCCTGTGGACCAAAAGGTCACCAGTTTGATTCGTGGTCAGAGCACGTACCTGGGTTGTGGGCCAAGTCCCTGGCTGGAGTCTGGCAAGAGGCAACCGATCTGTGTTTCTCTCCCTCTCTTTCTCCCTCCCTTCCTCTCTCTCTAAAAATAAATAAATAAAATCTTAAAAAAATAAAATGATATGGACATCCTTTTAAAATGTAGAGCATTTGTAAATCATAATATTTAGATATTAAGTATTGTAGATACAACTTTTAGCTTTATTCCATTGAACCAGAAACCCTGAACTCATTCATTTGGAGCTATTAACAATTTAATAGGAAATAGTACAATTGAAGTTTTAGTTTTATTCGTTTGAACCAAAAACCTGAACTCACATATTTGGAGCCAGAATTTGAATTCCTAAATTACATAAATCAAACACAGTCTGAGTTTAGGATGGGGGAATATGGATAGGATGGTATGCCCCTGAACTAGCAGGAGAGTAAAATTTAATCCTAATACTACCATTAACTTTAGAGATTAGAATATAAGAAAAAAAGTTTACTAAGTAACAGTTTAATAGGAAATAGTGCAATTGAGGTTCTGGAGCTTGTTTTGCTTAAGTTTTCAATTTTGTTGAAATAATGTTCATCTTATTCTCTTACCTTTTGACAATCTATTGCATGTATAATTATGTCCTTCTTTTCATCACTAGAAATGTGTATTTCTTCTTTCTTTTTTCTTGATCATGCTCCCCTATGGTTTATCAGTTTCACAGTTTTTTTTTAAGCCAAGTTGTGACTTTGTGGATCTTCTCATGCCCTATTGTATTCCTGTTCTGTTTCATTAATTTCTGCTTTTATCTTTATTATTTCCTTAGTCTTTATCATTTCTTTTTTTCCCCCCTCTTAGGGTTTATTCTTTTTGCTATTTTTGTGACTATTTAGGTTATATGCTTAATTCTTTAATATTTAGCCTTCCTTTAGGGTATTAATTCTGTGGCTCGTATAGCTGGCTTACAGTATATATATATATATATATATATTTTTATGACTGACCTTTTGGGGGGTCTGGTTGAGTAGAAATCTGTTTTCCTGGAAGCGCTTCCCTCAGAATGAGGAAGGGTTACCTCAGGTAGCAACATGTGAATAAATGTTCTCTCCTGGGAACCCTCATCGCAAAGATTCTATGAATGTGGACTTCAGAATGGTATTTTCTTGGTGTAAGAATGAGCAATGCAACTGAAAATTCATTCAGGCAAAATATAAAATAACTAATAGCTGTAAAGTACCACCTATATAGCATCTGTCTAAAATTTAATCACCAGAATATGCTCTTACCAACCCAATTTGTTTTTCCCTCATTGCCTCTAAGAGTGAAAAATCAGTGGGACAAAGAGCCTGTGTGCTTTTAAACAAATTAAAATAATTTGTCCATAATGATTTGTTTATGGTACTGTTTGTAGTTTTGTTACTTTAGTTATCTGTAAGAAATCTTCCATTTTATAGCTTGTAAATGTGACAACAGATTCTCGAGTCACTTTCTTATGGATTCCACATTCCAGAAAGGTTGCTGTTTAGAAGGCCAGGGAAGGTACTGCTTCTTGGCTTTACAATATCATTTAACTTTTTTCTGCTGCATTTCTTAGATATAATGTAAATCCTTGTATGTTTTTCTTCTTTTATGGATGATAGAAGACATAGCATTGTGTTAACTCCTAGGGTTTTTCAAATAAATGTAAGTTAATTTTATTATTTAATTGATTACATGATAAACTTGTGTTGATTGAGAATCTGAACAACCAGAAAGATCACCTTCCAAGTAAAAGCAGATATGTAAATTAGAGAGAGAGCAAGAAAGCAAGGGCTTTGAGCTTATATGTGGCTCTTGGACACTGGCTTGGCTGTTGGTTCGGGTAGAGAGGGTCTCATTTCTTCTAGGCAGGACATGCTCACAGGAGGCAGAGTGGAAGGAAGCACTTGTGTGGCATTTTTATTTGTTTAAAAAATAGACTGACTTTTCATTTAACTGGAGACTACCCGGTTCCTCAAATACTATGAATAAGGAGTTTACTGTATTCCTAACCATTACTAAATGAGAATACAACAAAACATTTTGAATATTAAGTTCTCAGCACCAAATCGTAATCTATAAATTTGTTTTGATTATCCCACATTTATAGTTTTCCTTTATCCTTGCCATTCGGAAGAAATTTAGTATGTAAACTGACATTAAAATCCTCTCACTTTCAATTAAAGTTTGAATTAGGAATTTCATCCAGAAGAACAGAATAGATCAAAGCCATAAAAAATGATGCTTAACATTTTGACTTCAAAGCATCTTTCAGCATAACCTGTTCTATTCTATTTGTGGATCTAGTCCAGATAGTAAGTTTTCCCAAGGGCGGTCCTCTGGTTTTTATGTGTATGTTTATAGCAACAAATACCTGCTACCTGGTAGGCAGAGAGATGCTAGTCAGCTATTTCAATCATATTTTTAAAAATGGATGACTCCAGAATAAAGTGACTTTTGTAGAGAGTCTTAAATAATCAGCACCAAGCATATTATTTTATTTTTAATTGGATCAGCTGTCTATCATGTAAGAGAGCTTTAAATATAGTGACCAAGGGACTGATATATTGGAAATGTGATTTACCTGCTTAATGGAAACTATGAATTGGTGCCTCTCATATCTATTCTTGGCAAGCTGATGAAATATCTAGTAAACAGTAAGATCGTTAAACACATGAGCTAAGAACAGTCTTTGAGGAAAACAGCATCCGGATTTCCCTAAGAGGAGATCCTGTTTCACCATGCTTTCAGAATTCTTCAAAGGCTGTGTGAGGATGTGGATGAGAAGGACAGGAGATGCATTTGTAGGAAAATGTCAGCTAGATGTATGACAGATTTTGAAAGAACAAGGTTCCAGATTCCCAGAATATCACTATTCATTTTTGTATGCAAGTGCAAAAATATTTTCTAAAGGTACAAGTTGTTTTACTATGATCTTCACCACTGCCTCTTTCTGTTAATCAGACAGCCATCTAGAAAGTACCTGATTATGTAAGGGTCCAAATAGAACTGTTGTCTATGTAAGTAAGGACACAAGAATTATTAAGATAGCTGTGTGGAAGAATCTCACGTAAGACACTGGTAGCTGTGGGGAAAACGTAGTTGAAAATGCTTTGATTTTAGTAAGTTGCTTGAATTATATATAATTTTAGTTGGACAAAAAAAAAGTTGTATGCACTTATTTAAAAAGAATGTGATACAACAAAAGCTGTTTTTAATCTGTGGCGTGGTAGAAGAAAAATTCATGCTTTTTAATAGTTATGAACTTTTAAAATTAATTTATGTGAAAAAGAATCTTTACTGAGAAAAGAATTTGGCTCTGCAGTTTTGTAAAAGCTCATTCAGGGAGAATTTTGGTATTCAGAATTCAGCATCGTAATTTAGAGTTTATAGTAGAAATGCTAAGTCAAAACTTATTTTAAACACATAACCTCCCCGCTTAAAACTTTAAAGCAATTCTGAGATTTTAAAATCATCTAAAAATAATAACTTAAAAAATTTCAAATCTCTTCGTGCTTTCCTAACTGGATGGAACTTCTCTGAAAATGCATTGTGCCCTTAACTCTCATAAAAGATTACTTCCTTTTCAAAATAAATCATTCCTAAGGTCTCATAATTTCACCAAATAAAGCCATAGAGGAGGCCACATTTGGGAAGTGATCTTTCTGTGCATGTATTGGTTAATAGTTTAATATGTTTAATAGAGGACTAAGAAACTATGGTATTGGTGCTATTGAAATATATCCTGCAGGTATATTTCTGTTAGTAGAAAAATCGTATAAAATTATTTCTAATTATTCATTGATACTCTATTTGAGGAGACATTATTCTTATAATATCCTTTAGTTCTTTGTACATGGTTCATTTTAGTTCTTTGAGGATATTTAAAGTAGTTGATTTAAAGTATTGGTCTAGTGAAGCCAATGTGAGGGCTTCCTCAGGGACAGTTTCTATTGATTGCCTTTTTACCTGTATGTCGGCCATACTTTCTTGTTTCTTTACATGCTGTGTAATTTTTTGTTGTTTTTGAGAACTAGACATTTTAAATATTATAATATGGCAACTCTGGAAGTCAGATTCTCTCCACGCCCCTGGATTAGTTGCAGCTTGTTGTAGTTGCTGTTGTTTGTTCAGTGACTTTTCTGCACTATTTTTGTGAAGTCTGTGTTCCTTGTCTAGTGTGGCCATTGATATCTCTGTTCTGTTAGCTTAGTGGTCAACTAGCAATGGGACAGAATTTTACAGTTCTGCCATAGCCTTCACTTCCTGCTTGCCCAGAACCTGAAGGTCAGCCAGAGAAAAGAGTTTAGGGCTTTCCTGGGCATGTGTTCAGCCCCATGAGTACATGCATGCGATTGTCTAGATTCCCAGGAATATGTCTCATCTTTTCAAAGTCCTTATTTGCCAAAGCACTTCGTTCTCCAGCAGCTTCCCAAGCTTCTTGGTTAGTTTATTGTTTACCTCAACTTTTACCCATTGACCTAGGCAGCAGGGACGAATATATTTGCTTTTAAGTGTTTTTGAAAAAAGCGCCCTGGATAGCCACCTCAGTTCAACACTTGGTAGAGTTCCATGTTAGGACCGATTAAGCCAAGCCCTTTGAGCTGAGCCACTCAGCAGATCAAAACAAACAATCATGCTTTCAGAATAAGCTCTGTTCTGCTCCCTCTGGTAATGGTACCTGCACTGGGAATGTGGGCCGTTGTCTTCAAGGCCCCCCACTGAGCTCAGGCTGGGGGATGGGGCCAGGGTAAGTTACACCAAACACAAAGCTGGCTGTTCCTATGAGACTCAGATGTTTTTACTGATTAGATGTGCCCCTGGTTGCTGCAATCTTTTGGTTGTTTCCACAATTCCAAAAAGGTTGATTCTGACAGCTTTGCCAGTTTATTCCATGCTTTTGTGGAGGAATAGACTTTTGGAATTCCCTACCCTGACATTTTCATTAGTGTCACTTTGTCATCTGCTTAATTTAACACCCATCTAACTCTCAACCTTTCTTGATAAATCTTTTTTACTGAAATATGTGGATAAATACACTGACATTGCTAATGCATTTGATATTGCAACATTTGCTTTCCTTAATACTTTACTTTTTAGAACTCTCTAGAGTCTGTAGGCATATCCAGAGCAATTTTATTGATTTTTCTTGAGTTAATATAATAAAAGTTTAAATCTAAAATCTTATTTTTATTAATTTTATTAAAATGAGATATGATCTTATCTATTGTCCCTTTCATGACAATCAATAAGATGGAGTTTGGAGAATCCTAAGAGTTGCTACGAGATTTAAGTTCCCGGAATTTATCTAACTTTCAGGTAAATAGTGTTGATTGCACGCATTTATATGTGTTATTATTTGATTAACTACTGTCTTGCCCACTGATTTAAGAATCCTCTCATGTAGAGATGATCTTTTTTTTTATTCACTTTTGTACCCTTAGCCCCAGGCATGCTATCTAGCATGTAGTAAGTAGGTCCCTAAGAAACATTTGTAGACTGAATGAGTTAACACAGGATGAAGACTGGAATGAAGACCTTTAAGACTTGAATTATGCAGACCTATAGATTGTGTTAAGTAAAGCAGTAGAGTTACGGTAAAGCTTCCTTGGTTTTACCCTTAGTTTCTGAGGCTTAGAAAGGACCCATCCTTTTGATTGCTTCCAGTTGGACCTGTCAGGACAATCTTCTTTCCTTGTATTTCAGTGAATATAAGATACTCTTAAGTTGTATAATACCTTTTACAAAAAGAGTGAAATTTAAAATAGAAGTCTAGGATTTTAGCATTCCAGGCGTTGGAGCTGTTAGCTTGTGTGAGCAAGTTAACTTTTCCACATCCTACAGTCAACCTGTCATTGTCTGAGCCAGTCAAGGGACATGTCAGGAATAACAGAAGATAATAGATTTCTCCTCAGCTCTGAAAGGAAACAGCAGAGGCGTGGAGGGGGCCCTTACCAGCATCATTCGGCGTAAGCCAGTGACTGGGAGTAACTGTGATACTAGGTATTAGAAGATACCTCTAGGTCATAATTTCGGATTTCATTCAGTTTTACTTCATGTATATGGACTTTAAATCCACTAAATACAGGTTTCTGTTTTCTGTCTTTTTAGTGTGAATGACCTAACTCCACTTAAAATTCCAAAATCCTATTGTACACATATTTATCTTAGCCAACTCATGTTATATTGAATATATAAGCTTTATTGTTTGTTATTTTTGCATTCATTGTGCTTTTCTTATTGAGATGTAATTCACATACCATAAAATCCACCTCTTAAAGTGTACAGTTCATTGTTTTTTAAGTTTATTCACAGCTCTGCAACCATCACCACCATCCAAGTCCAAAACATTTTCATCTCCCTAAAAAGAAACATCTTGCCTGTCAGCAGTCACTCAGCCCCTGGTAACCACCAATCCACTCTCGGTCTCTCTGCATCTGCCTGTTCTGCACTGTTTATATAAATGGAATCATATCATATGCGGTCTTTTGCAACTGGCTTTTTTTTTTCTTAGCAGGATGTTTTCAAGTTTCTTTCATGTCATAGCATGTAGGATCGGTACTTCATTCTTTTTCATGGTTGAAGAATATTCCGTTGTATGGATCTGCCACATTTTGTCCACTCATGAGTTGATGGACCTGTGGTTTACTTGCACTTTTTGGCTATTATGAGTAATGCTACCATGAACATTTGTGTATACCTTTATGTGTGGGCATATGTTTTCATTTATACCTAGACATGTAATTGGTGAGCCGTATGGTAAATTGGTTAATTTTTTGAGGAATCATCATATGTTTCTAAAGTGGCCCTCTCTGCTCTCCGGGTGACTATTTCAAGTTGACAAAACAAAGGAGGGGCCATGCTGGCACACATTTCTATAAACTAAATGTTTTAAGCACTAATAATTTGTAGGGAGACTGCATGAAAACAATTAATTTTTTTTCTTTTGATTATTCTCCTCAGGACTTCTAAGGTTGGTGCAAAAATAATGTCTGATTTTGAGGTCTGTTTTAAAAATAAAAAAGCCCATGATTATGAAAATATTTATTCATTAACATAGCCTCCTTTGCCTTCTAGAACCTTATTCCATCTGTCAACTAGCTTATAAATGCCACGCTTGTAAAATTCTTTAGGTTTTGAAGCAAAATATGAACCTAACTCATTTTCAACCTCTTCTCTTGATGTCAGCCTAAGACATGAAAATGGTTCTGTAGTCCCCAAAACAAGTGATAATCAGAAGGAGCAAGGTCAGGAGAATATGGAGATGAAGCAATATTTCCCAACCAAGCTCTTTCAAGAAACTTTTGGTGAGTCGAGCTGTGTGAGGACGAGCATTATCGTGATGGAAGATGACACCATTTCTGTTGACTAACGAGGGCCGCTTTTGGTTCAAAGCTGCTTTCAAATGACGAAGTTGTTCACAGTAAAGATTAGCAGTAATTGTTTGTTGTCTAACAGTTCGTAATAGACAGTTCCTTCCATGTACCACCATACACTCAACATGATGTTCTTTGGATGAAGTCCTCCTCTTGGTTGTTGAACTCTTCTTCCTCCCCGACTGATCCTCGATTGATGGTGTTTAATGTTGTAGTAAAGGATCCACTTCCCAGCACCTGTAACAAGCCTACCTAAAAATGATGCCTGAAGGTGTCGCAAAAGCAATGATTCACAACAAGCAATACATTGTTGCGGATTCTCTGGAGACAGTTAGTGTGGGACCCACTTTCCAACTACTGAAACCTTTCCGATCTTTTTCAGTTGGCGTAGCATGGTTGTATGGGCTCTGTTAAATTGTTCTGTAAGTTCCCTAGAGGTAATGGGGGGGTTTTCTGTGACAACAGCTTCCAACACTTTGGAATCAAGTTTTTTGGGACAACCCTCTTTTGGCTTGTTTTTCAAACTGAAATCTCCACTTCGGAAATGGTGAAACCACTTCCTGCTACTTCTTTCAATCACTGCATTGTCTCCATAAGCGCTCTGAATAGACTTTGCTGCTGTACTTGCATTGGCAACTTTATGAAACTCATAGAGTAAAACATTTCTAATGTGGTCTTTAGATGAGATGAACATGGGTGCAAATATTGCGGACGATTATGAACAGTACTTTGATAATCTGAAAAAATAAGGTATAAATTAATCATTGTGACATCAAAAAATTATAAGAAGAGGCACAAATTTAATAAATACTATCTAAAACTTTCTTTTAAAAAAGTCAGACATTACTTTTGCACCAACCTGATTATTACTGCCATGCTCATCAGAATTAAGTCTTTTGCTGATTCTTCATGATAGCTGGCATTTCTGCTTAAGTAGAGTTAAATTACAATCAAATTGTCCCTTATTCATAACATCAGATACGCTAGAATCAGACAGAAATGAAGGCTGGCTCTGCTACTAGGTTCCTAGCACTGCTACTTTTGGGAATAATTCCCTTTCTTGAACCTTAGTATTCTTCTCTGTGTAATGGGATTAATACTAGTATCTACTTCTAGGTGTTCCTGTCAGTATTAGAATGAGGGCTGTATGAAAAACACTTGCCTGGCACTTCCCAAGTCTCCGTCAGTGTTCACTGTGTTTAACCTTATTATTGTTATGTATTATTTAACCGCAAAGATTTTCTTTGCAAGAATAAATTAAATAACATTTTAAAATAGTCCCTGAAACTGCTTGGAGATGTAACTTGTTTTACTATGGTATTCAGATTTTCAGTCTAACAAAGTAATTTATAATAAAAAAGCTTCTTTATTTTTCTTTTCTATTATTTTATTTTTTATTTTTGAATTTATTGGGGTGACGTTATACATCTGAAACCTATATAATTTTCTTAACCAAAAACATCTTAAGGTGAGGGAATAATAGGGTAGAGGGAAGCTTAAAACCAATTTGAAATTGCTTCTTGGTAGCTATTATTTTATTCCTGATGTATAGAAAATTAAAGCAATTTGTTTTTCATTTTCCTTTTTTCCTAAAGCAAATGAAATTTGGGCAGAGATTAATTTTTTATAGCTAAAAAGAAACTTTAAAGTCACTGCTTTTAGCATTACTTTAACATTATTAAGACAGAGCAAATTAAACCCTTCACAGAATGTCCATAACATTTGGTTGTACAATAATGTATCAACTGTCACATTTCCATTTAATTTTTCTTTGTTATAGTAAGTAACCAAGTGAATTTTTCCAGTTATTGCCCCATAATGTAATGCTACAAATATAGTACACATAGAATATTGACAAAATGCAAAAATTAAAAATAAATGTATGAAATAAACAATTGAAGACAAAACTGAAAATGATTAACAATGGCTAGTGAACATTCTGTTCAAACCCTCTTTGTTAGTTTAAAACAAATGCGTCTTCTCTCAGTCTCTGTTCTAAATAGGATGTCCCATTATCTACATCTGGAGCATCTAGGTAAGTTCTCTTCGCTTGGTAGCATCAGCAGTTTTAGAGCTGGAGGGGACCTTGGTAATAAAGATCAGTGTAGCTCAGCATTTCTCAGCCTGGACACTATTGACATTTTGGGCTGAGAGTTCTTTGTTGTGAGGACCGCCCTGTACATTGCAGGATGCTGAACAGCATCCTGATCTCTTCCCACTAGATGTCCCCCCTTCCCCTCTGTGCCTTTGTGACAATTAAAAATGTCTCCAGACTGCTGGAATTGAGATTTATATAACTCCTGAAAATCAGGGTCTACTGTACGATTGCAGGGTTTCCTCCCCCCCCCCCCCCCCCCCCCCCAGTCAGGGAGAAGAAGAGGGAGAGAAATATTGTTTGGTTGCTTCTCATAGGTACCCCAGCCTGGACGAACCTGCGGCCTAGGCATGTGCCCTGACCGGTAATGGAACCCGTGACCTTTTTTGGTTTATAGGATGATGCTCTAACCAACTGAGCCACACTGGCCAGGGTCAGTGCAGTATTTGCTTCATAAAGATAACATGTTTTCAAATCCCGAAAAGGCTTTTGAGAAGACGGGCAAGAGTCACAGCATCTTGGTAAAGCTGTGAAACACCCTGGGAGTCACCTTAGAATGCAGACTCACTTGGCATTCATTCTGAACTTTGAAAAAAGAAGCCTCTCGAATCTTACTCTTTTGAACTGCAGCCCTTGGCTCTAGTCCTTCTGATTTCTCTATGCACAGATATATCTGCCAACCTCTCCTCCTTCGGTAGCCATTAATGTGTTCTTTTTCTGACCAGGGATAGCAAACCCCCTGCCTTCCCAGTTTCTTGTACTAGGCGGGAGGAATTCCCACCATCCCCCAGTTTTGGAGGCCTGGGAAAGCCTGGTGGTTCCCAAACTTCAAGCAGGGAGAATGTGCACTACTTCCTGTCCTGGGACCTACTTGAGTACAAGGAGGATACTCCATGCTTGAGTCCCGCAGGAGCAAGTGGACCACCACTGTGTGTTTCGACTACTGTGTGGGGCCTAACAGGTCACCCAAAGGCCCTGGGCTTTGTTTCCACACTTCTCCCCAGACTGTCCAAGTAGGACCTGCATGTCACCTCACAGGGACTCTCAGGATGGCAGAGGTCTCTCTTTACAGATGGAAAAACGTCATGGGAGGTGACTTGCCTAAGGAAAAGGAGAGTCACAAGACTCTTAATTTTGAGTTATATTCTTCTGGCCAGAATTTACCTCATTTGCCTTCTCTTTCAGAACCTGGGAGAGTGCTGTCCTATAGTAAATTCTCCTAGTTTATCTCCCCCTCTTTTTTAGTCTAAAAAATATTTACTGTAGGTTAAGAGTATGCTTTTGATTATTTCTCCACTTACTTGAGGATGTATCCTCATGGTTTCCTATTTTTGTTTCCCTCATTTTGAAGACTGCCAGGATTTCATGAGTAGATGAAGAACACCCAAATTGGATGGAATGCTCCAAGTGCATAAATACTTGTGGCTGAGAGAAAACAATGGCCCTCCCTCACTACAGCAGGGAAGAACCAGTATTGGGAACAGCTGTGTTTGAAAGTCTCCTAATTGTTATTTATTCTATCTGTAGATCTGTAGTTCAACAAATGTATGAATAGGACTTTTGCTGATCTTATCTCTTTGTTTTGATCAGAATTGCTATGAATAAGAGTTATAGTGTACTGTTTTCTTAAACTCCTAGGGCTTTTACCACAATTCAGTCTTTTTTCTTTTTAAAAAATAAAACAGCCTTCTTCAGCCTCTGTTCCTGTCTGAGAAATTGAACCTAGAGTAATAAGCAAGTGATGCTTTTATAAAATCCTTGAGGGACTCCTTCTCAGATTTGTGAACCAAATCATCTCTTCCTAAACTTGAGACTCTTAATTTCTCATGCCTCGTGGAACTCTCTTACAGGCACCTGAAGTTCGGAATGTCCCAAGCATTATTCATCATTGTCTCCTTAAGTCTGCTTCTCCTCCAGTGGTTCCTGTGTCCTTGATGGCATTTTTTAAAATGACCTAAGCATGAAACCTTGGAGCCATCATTATCTCCTTATCGGCTTATCTCTAATATAAGTTTGATTACCTCATTTTCTGAGTTGTGTACTCTAGTCAGTTCAGTCTGTACTTTTTCTTCTATCAGTGCAGGTGGTAACGTGGGGCCGTATATTTACATGAATGCTTCTCGAAATTCTCACTCTCCAGCCAGTTCCCGTTCCTCTGCCCAGCCGTCACATCCTTGGCAGAGATGGTCCCCCCTGACCGCTCTTCCCAAGAGGATACATTTCTTTCCTTCTTTGGGTTACCATTTCTTCTTTTATTTTAATGCTTATGAAATGCTTTGGTATTTTTTATCAGCAGGTCTGACTATTCTGCTAGATTATGAGGTCCTGGAGAGTAGGAACCAGTTTGTGCTTAGGTCCATGTCTGCACAGACTAATGACCACATTTTGATTTGAATTTAGTAAAAGGTATACGGAAGAGAAGAAGAACCTTAAAGTCATGCTTATTATTTCGTGTTTGATCCCTTCTGAGTTTATTCCCCTTTTTGCTCTGCATTTGCTCCTCACACTTAGGAAAGAACACATAAGAGTTCTGTTCCTATAGAAATAACTTAAATACAAACTTTATCAGCAAATAGAATAGCCTGGCAGCATTATCAGTGTTCTTGCTAAATTCAGTTTAATTAGCATCTGTTAACATTCAGGAATAGAACAGAAAACTACCCCAGGCAAATATCCACTGTTTTTTAGTTTTTTTCCTTTGCAAAATAATAATAATAATACCTACCTGACAAAGTTATGTGGTAGGGAATTGATGAGATATTAGATATAAAAGCGTCTTGTATAGTGCAAGACATTAAGTTCTGAAATAGAGTAAGTCCCCACTTAATTTTTAGTTACATCTGGATTTATATATATTTATTAGGCCTGGATTTGATAACCATTCTACTAGTGGGTTTATTTAGTACCAGCTCTAAGTGTATGTGATGTCTCAAGGATTGTTTCCAAAATCCATCTTTATTTCAGGTTAGCAACATCCTTTTTGGTAATAACGTATGAGTATTATTTCAACTGATAGTTTCATAAGACAACTAGGTTGAATTTTTCTTCTCATTTAAGAATTTTTAGAATACTCATTTTTCTCCCATGTTTTGGATATAATTGAGTTAATGCTTTTTTGTTTTATAACTTGATAACTAAATTGAGCAGTTTTGTTTTGGAGTTTATTTTTGTTTTGCTATGAAGACAGGAAGTAAGATGTTTAATGGGTATCATTATTTTGTTTGGAATTTCTGCTGAGTTTTCTCTCCATTGCAGTGGCCCTTTGGGAAAGAACCCTCTCTCTACATGGGTTCTGATTGGGAGAGCAAGGTCCAGAGCATATGAATCCCTTGTACTTATCTTTAAAGTGTAGGACAAATGAATCTAAGGCCTGAATTACAATTTATTTGTTGGAGACAGAGTTCATAGCCTGATACTAATCAGGAGGTAATCTACACCAGCGCCACCACCTGCCCCTGTCCTGCCATGTTGGCTGTGCCAAGTCAGAGGAAAAGGAAAAGCCTATTCGGGTGAAGGTTTTTTCCACCTTCTCTCTTTTTTCCTTCCTTTCTTGTTTTCTTTATCCATTCTTTTGTTATACGGGCCACAAAAGAACAATTCCGTTGTACAATTTCATAGTTTTGCTTTTCCTTTAATCTGATTTCAGCACCACTTCCTGGGAAGAAACACCCTCCTTTCACACAGCCTCCAAGATGTAGCCAAGCTGCTCAGGACATGCTAGGGTGAAGGCTTGAGAAAAGCGCAGAGCAGACCCAGGAGAAGGCAGCCACCCCCCACTGAGATATTTAATGCCCCGGCAGGGAAGATGGTGCTGCTGCTGTATCCTGACAGCCTTGTTCAGGAGCACTGATTGAAATTGTAAGGTTTGGGGTTTTTTTGGGGGGGAGGAGGTGTGTTAAAATTAGCCTTTGTGCTGCCCATATAAAGTTTTGTCAAACGTTCACGCCTATTTAGTTAAATAAAAATCCAAAGTAAGGGATCATTGAAAGGTGTAGTATATACTAATAAGGCTGAAAAGTAAAAGATTATACAGGGTCAAGCCCCCTCATCCCGGCAACTGCCACTCAGTTTCCCTCCCCACAGTGTGTTTGCACAGAGATACTCTATGCATACACCAGCACACACATGCGCGTGCCTGCCCCTTTTAGACACATAGCAGCATGTTATATGTTGTTCATGACTTTCTCTTTTTACTTTACACGATTTCCTGACCTTTTCCAGGTCAGTATATGAAGAGTTTCTCATTCTCATGCCTGCACAGTGCTACATTGGATTGATGTATAATTTATTTAATTAGTTTCCTCTTGAGGGACATTTAGGTTGCTTTTCATCTTTGATTATTACCAAAGGTGCTGGGAGAAAGCATCTATTTAAAGAATTCTCTTCTTAGTTTGTGAAAGCGGTCCTAACAGAATGTGCTTTGTTGATATGGTTAATAATTTGTTTTAGGAAAAATAATACAAGGAACTATGTATGATCTTTTTCCAAAACAACTAAAATCACATCTGCTAAGGCACAAAGGAGAACCAGCAAGGACCCCAAGAACCACAAAAATTATCTATGAAATGTGCAACTTCAGCACATCTGCACAGTGTCTTGCTGTCTCAGACAACTGCCCCCAGGAGTATGCATTATGGAATAGTTGAGCACGTGTAAGAGAAACGGTGTTGGTGTTGTGGACCTAGCAGAACGTGTTGCATGAGTAAGAGTGGGAGCTTTTGAGCAGGTAAAGACTTTCTTTGCTGAAAAGGCCAAGCACTAATAAAGGGGACCTGAGGTGCCTGCAAACTAAGTGACCCCCAGTTAAACCTATAATTCCAGTACCATGTGGTCAGTGCCATGACTGAATAAGTAAAAGGCGCTGTGGACAGGACAGTATGTGCTTCGGTGCTCCATCTAACTCACACGGGGCAGAGGCAGGAGAGTGTCACCCGGAGGAAGTACCTGCCAGACCGAGCCCCGAAGAATACAGGAAGAGTATAGGTTAGCCTAAGGGATGGGATAGTGCGGGCACCCCGTGTTCTAGAAGAGGGAGCAGCAGCATGCACAGAGACCAGCACGGGACCTTGGAGGAACTTCAAAGTATGGCTCTGCAGGCAGGGTTGGCAGAGGAGGCTGGCAAGGTAAGCAGGGACAGGATAGCCACGGCTCTCTACAGGTGTTAAGGACTTGGATTTAAGCTACTGGAGGCCATTGAAGACTTTTACCAGGGGTGCGAAGGTACCTGGTTTATGTTTTTAAAATCGTATTATAACTGCCAGGTGGAGAATGAATTGGAAAGGGATAGGATGCTCTTTAGGAAGATGTCGCAATAATCCCAGTGAGGAATGACGATGCAGGTAGAAAGAAGTAGACTGTGGAGAGCTCTTTAGAGTGGAGTCAACAGGAGTTAGCAATCGCACAACAGGGGTAAGGAGGCAGGGACACTTAGTCCTCTGGTAGTTCACTTAAAAATATATAAACAATGCATTTAATTTATGCATGCATCTTGATGAACTTCCCATATTGTTTCTCTTGGATAAACCCTGGAAGTAGAATTGTTGAGCCCAAGGAAACACAGATCTTTTAACAATGTAGTCAGATTGCCTTCATTAAAGGCTTGACGGATTTCTCGGCCCCCTAACAGTTTCCTGGTAACTTCAGTATCACTGGGTGCTGTCATTGCTGTGAATCTGTACCAGCCTAATAGTCAGAAATACATCTGTTTTCTTTGTTTCGGTGTTTCTGGGATTACTGGTGAGGTTACAGTATTTTAATATTTATTTACTAATTATATTTCCAGTAATTGCATATTCATGGATTTTTGTGGGGTTTTTTGTTGCTTATTTTTCTCTTCAACCATTTATCTTATTTCTAAGAGCTCTATAAATATTTTAATTACTAACCCTTTGTCTTTTCTATTTGTTGCAGTATTTCCCTAGTTTGTTGTAGCATTCCTCTAGTTTGTCATTGTGCTCACTTCTATTTATGTTGTTTTGTTCATCAGAAAGGTTTTTTTTAATGTAATAAACTATTTTGTTCATGATTTCTGTCTTTGGTGTTGAGAAGGTTCTTCAGTCCTGAGTTATATAAGTCTTGGAATTTGTATAAATATTCACTTTTATTGTCATTTTCTATCTTTTAGTCTTCAAAATCAGGAATTTTCTGGTAAAAAAATGTGTTGTAGGAGTCCTCCTTTTTAGTTCCCGAAGTTTAAGAAAAAAAGCTAAAAATAAAATTCTGAAACCAAAAATCAGGACATATAGTATAACAAAGAATTTTTGTGCCATTTGTGTGGGGAGGCAGTCTCAAAGGTTAGATGGAGAAATATTAGAACTTCTGAGGCATTTCATGTGGTCAAAAGAACAGAATCTTTGAAATCGGGTGGGTATGGCAAAGTTCAGATCATAAAATATTACTCGTGGTTTATGTGCTTGCAAACTGCATTTCTCTTAAAGCTCAAAGTTACCCTTCCTCTTTGAAGCATTAATTAACACCGAAAAGACTTCGCATGTTCATAGGTTGCTTTCTATACAGCACATCCAAGGGAACCCATTCTCCTAGAATCAGAACAAGACCGCAGGTTGTCTAGTCGTGGCCCACAGTACTAAATAAAGCAAAGCCTCCAAGCAGCCCAAGGAATCTTCAAGGAAAAAAAAATACCACAGGCCCTGACATTGATCATTTTGGCAGCAAGATTTCTTAAGCATTTTCTGAACTTTTAGAAGTAATTTAGGTGCCTGAGGGAGGTTTACCTTTTTAAGATTTTAATTCTGAAGCTTCAGTGGTTTTGACCAAGAGAAAGCCCTGCCCTGTTCTGTCTGCTTAGGAGACATTCAGAGATGAGTCTGTGTGCATGAGTGTGGCCCAGAAGGGCTGTGTTGTGCCTGCTAGCCTGTGCCATTGGCTCTCGGGGAAGCCGTGCTGCCTGGCAAAGGCTGTCTGCAGGAGCCTGAGGTGGGGTTCGGTGGCTGTCAGGCCACCCAGAATGCCATGTGTATCTGTTTGATAACTCTGTGGTTTGTCTGTTCTCTGTGTTTTTGCCAAATTGTTTTTATGAAAAAAAAAAGCAGGCAAGCAAACAAGAATGATATGTTAAATGTTTATCATTTCACATGAGAAAAGGTGGTTTTCCTGGTGATATTTTTTTTTGAAGTGATTGGGTCTTTTTTTTTTTTAGTCTAGGGATATTAACTATGAAAATGAATATGACCTTGTACATACTTTTCTTTTCTTTTTTTTTTTTTCACCATGCTAAGCAAGGCTGTACTTACCTGCTCTTTGTGTATCAGAGATCAGGAAAGGAATGAGTGTTGGAAGTCTATTTTTTTTTTTTTTTTGTTATCGCACAGGTTTTATGTTATTGTCCAGTTCTAGGTATTACCCTTAAATATTATTTTTATAGTTCTGGGTTTTCAGTCTTGGCTCTATTGCCATTTGGGCTGGATAGTTCTTTGTTGCAGGGGTTGGCCTCTGTATTGTAGGATGTTTAGCCGCCTCCCTGGTCTCTATTCACTAGATGTCAGTAGCACCTCTTCCCCATTCCCCCAGCCATGGCAATTAAAATGTGCCCCCAGACATCGTGAAGTGTCACCTCAGGAGCCCATGATCCCTGGTTGAGAACCATCAATGCAGATAAGGTAGGATTGGTTGAGCGAGGATTTATATTTGACTTATCCATGGTCTACTTTCAAATCTGGTAGTTAGTTGTATTCAGGGCAATAATAACCTACTAGAAGGAATCCTTTAACTAAACTTCTGTGGAAATACAATTAAATTTCATAACACTGGAAGTCACTAACTATGAATTTTTTATATTGAAAATGAAATCAGTGAACTGAGATGTGAGGATAGCATTGAGAATCTGGGAGATTATTTTCTGGCAATAATGATCTGATGTAGGTCTCAACTGATTCCAGACAGAAGGCAGGAATCATATGGCACGTCTTTGGAATCAGTTATGGTTGTTAAATTTAGTTATTTGCTGTGCTAATGATATAAATCAAAGAACAGGATGCTTCTTTCCTAAAATACCCACCTGCCCTTCTAAGCTTGCCGGCTATGCAAGATTTGCAGGTTGTGGCCTTCTGTGGACGGTTGACCTATTCAGATGAAATACCCACCTGTTGTGGAAAATCTGCAAAACCAATCAAAGCCTGTAACAAAACTCTTACTTGATGACGAGTTTTAATGACTACAAGTTACACACTTGGATGGAAATTAGCGGCCTATGTTTTCTTCACATGTGGTTGAATTTTTCTCTCACTTTTGCTGCTTTCTAAAGACGCTTCTTTCATTTTATTAATGCTACAGTACAGACAAAAGAGCTGTGTCACACACTCTGTCTCCAGCAGAGAATGTTATACTTGCATTAATTTTGGATAACAGGTTACCATTTTTTATTGGATTTTGAACGATGTAATAGAAATTACTTTATGAAAAATTGGCCTGAAAGGTCGCAATTGTTGTGTAATTTAATATTCCATATTAAGATGTACTTACTTGTCTTACATCATTTTTAGTACTGCTTTCAAGCATAACTGCCTATATAATGTAATTGTGTTAATTCATTATTAAATATATTTTTATTAATTACTTAAGTGGAATGAATTATAAATCTCCTGCCAGAAACATTGCTTTGTTTATATTAGACAAGCAATTAATCATGTTTGGATTTGTTTAAAAAAATTTTTTTGATGATTTTATAAAGCTTTTGGATAATTAGATTAAGAATTGTTTCTGCACTATATAAAAATGTCCTTTAGTGCATTTTTAAAGGACTATAAAATAATAATTAGAACTTAGAATTATAGTCAATTTCCAATGATGACTTCAATGGTCATTGTTAATAGAGGGCAGAGGAGGTATTACAGGGAAAAAAAAGCATTTGGAAAGAAGTACGAAAACCTCCCATCCTCAGGCACTCCTTGCCCAGCCTTAGCCTGTCATCTGCCGCAGGAGTTGACTGGTAATAGAGTGGGAAGCCACAGCCTCAGAGAAAGCAATCTACTTGTGGAAGACTGCGTGTTAACAATTTTTTTTTTCCTAGTAGATTTTGATTGGCCCCTGTCTGCACATACTTCTGTATGAAACCAGGAAATAGTAACCCACTTTTTGTTGCATATATAGTGCAAAGGTAACACTTAGAAGCTGTTTGATGAGACTGGTGCCAGGAGGCTGGACGCCTCCTTAGAAATGCCTGGACCAGAAGATGCCTTTAAGTCCTCTTTTGCCTGGACTTCTTCTCCTTTTTTTAAATGCCTCACCCAGGCTTGAGTTCTTGATGTCAAGTGTTTACGTTCATTTACTGTTTTCATGTTTGTGCCTGAAACTAAGATAGCCAATGCTGTTGCTCTAAAAATTAGAGCAAAAGAATTCAGTAATATGAAGAAATGTATACAAGTGTTTGAGGGAGGATATTAGTCCTGTCTCTAACTTTTAGTCAATTAAAAAAACTTACTAACAGCTAGCTATATAGTGTGTTTGAAACATCTGGCCCTGAATCTGTCTAAATATAACCATTTTTAGGGATACTGTGAATTCATGTTTTATGTTTTTTTCTTCCTGAAAATCACCGAAGGCCCGTACATGCTTCTGCAAATGTAGAAAATATAATTCTCACAAAACGTAGCACTAGGGGTGAATGGGTAACCACTCTTTCTTGTCATGTTTTCTTTTAGGGCAAATAGCTTAAGAGCTGCTGAAATTTAGATAAATTCAAACTAGTAGTGTTTAGTCTTCCAGAATTTCTAGGTCTGTTGACTTAGAAACAGATACAAAACTTCGGGCTGTGGATTTTTAAATTTTAACTGCTTATTTTAGGAAAGTTTGTTGGTTGTGTTGGGAGTAATGAGGCTAAAGTAATGGGTTTAAGCTCTCCATCTAGCACTTAGCTTTGCCAAATGCCATGATAATACAGGGTGGGGCAAAAGTAGGTTTACAGTCATAATACAAATAAATAAGACAATAATTAATAAGTAATCATACAAGAATAAATGTTGTATTTCACATACTCACAACTGTAAATCTGCTTTTGCCCCACCTGTATTTCACTGCCTCTCAGGAGGTTGTCTTCAGGGGTCAGGTTCAGAGAGCACCTTTTATTCTACAGATATTTGTGTCTATTGTGCTGGACATACCATCATAAACAAGACAGATCACGGACACATAAGTAAAGGAGAAAAGTATCAGATAAAATGCATGCATATTATTGAAATTGGAAGAAGCAATCACAAGGTAGTTACTCTAGAATAAAATCAATAAAAATGGATGATTAGGCCTCAGTGGAAGAAAAATTATCATAGAATTGTGGAGCCTCTGAGTACAAAAATCCAGGGTCTTGTTCTGTTTATACTGTCTGCACAGGATATTGGGGACAGCTTTCCTTGGGTTTGATACTTTTCTATTTCCACTCCATCTGTTTCCCTGCAAAGTAACATATTTTAGAGAACCTCAGAAAGATGTTTGTTTCCAGACACTATAGAAGGAGAAGAAACTGAGTGACTATTTCCATTCTGCAGGGCATTGGGGAAGCAGAAGGGCTACCCAAGCATGTGGGTGGTGGGTGGTACCTGAGGCCTTCAGGTCTGAGCAAAAAGATTCGCGCTATCAAAACACAATATTCCTAATTGAGACAGAGGCATTCAAAGCCCCAGATGAGTGGGATTTGAGGGAAACTATACATAAAGGATAAGAAAAGGAGTCATTAAATGACAGGTGGCTGGGTTGCTCTGCCCTTCCCCCAGCCTCAGGGATGAGTTGTCTCTCTGGTGACCCAGCACCTCCCATCCTTATTACCTTGCTGGCTCCGAGCCTCACCTTCAAATGCTGCCTCTAGACTGACTTTCCTTGCAGCCTCCGATCATGCTCACCTCTCTCACGTCCTAAACCAGTCTTTGTGGGGCCAGCACCCTCTGTTTAGTTTCCCTCCTTGTCAATTTTATTGCAAGAGAAATCAACTCTCTCTTCTTACCGTCTCTCTCCCTGTGTCCCCATAACTATGTAATCTTACATTTGCTCTTGCCAAGACCACAACTAAGTTCCCTGTTGTAAAATTTAGTCCTTTTAGAATAGGCCTTGGTGTGAGGCAGGTGGGGGTTTGCATCAGCTCTGCTGTAAACTAACCAAGTGACATCAGGCAAGTTACTTGACCTCTCTGGGCCTTTCGTCATAAAATGATGATCATAGCTTCTTTTATGAAAAAGATCCGTGTGATCAAGTTTACCATATGTATCTATAATAAAGTATGCAGTGCGTGGTGCCGGCCCCTGGGAGATGCTGTGGGGGGGATAGCTGCTGCTCCCACTGCAGAACAGCAGCTGATGCGGTTACTGCCACTAGACCTGTGGCTGCTTTTGATCTTTGTAGGCAGTCTGCTTCCTGCTCTGACCCCGGGGCCTCCACATTTGCACATGGTGGGTGTGTTTCTGACCCGGCCTGCAGTGTTGTGCCTCCTTCCGGGCCTCCTTGGCCTCTTCCCACGGGTTCTTCCCACCATTGTGTCATTTGTACTCACGGCTGTGACTCCGCGCTGTTGCCTGCTGACATTGTCACTGGGGCTTCCTGGGTCCCCTTCATGCATAGCATGTTAAAAAACCTATCACCTCTCAGTTCCACTGTTGCCTCTTAAGTATTCTTTTTTCTTCTGTTTTTGCCTTCTTAAATTTAGTTGTCACCTAGGCAGAATGGTTTCTGCGAAAGGCAAATAGAGTATTCACCTTCAGCCAAGCCCCTGGGCCAGCAGCACAGCTATAACACCTCACCACGACACCAGGGCCCCTCTTCTCCTGCCTCTGGTCTACTCAGCACCCCATTCATTGTCCCTCCCCACATCACAGTGTATGTATGCTCTGCTCACACCCAACGCCAGCACGTCCACTGAACAGACTGCACGTTTTTTGCCTCCACACGTCACGATGTTTGCGCTGCCTGGAATAGCTTCCCTCCTTTGCTCACTCTGGTTCTTCTCGGCACAGGCTGCATCTCCGTGAGGCCTCTCTGCCTCCTGGCTGAGCTGACGGCCTCTCGCTGTCCTCCCATAGGACTCCATCTACTTCTCAGCTACAATTATAACCCCTTTTTAAAAAAATAATTGAATAAACCTGAACAGAATGGACTAAGAGAGAAAATGCTACCTTACACATTTGTGTGTAAGTCAGTGACGCAGGATCACTGTATAAACCGTAGGCTCCATTCAGGGTCATAACAGGGTGGCCGTGCTCTGCTGGCGTTACGTTTGTGCTTCCCCATGGGCTGTCAGCCCCTCGAGAGCAAGGACTCTTCTTATCCTTTTGCCCTAATGTCTAGCAAAGCACCTAGTCAAGTAAAAAGATTATTAAATGGAACCTACTAATTCTCAAAGAAGCAGAGATGAGAGGAAATAGTGGATTACATGCATTACCAGGATGAAGCAAGGGATGGTGTGTGAAGCTGCCTTTCTGGGTCTAAATGAGTTCCTAACTCTGGGCCCCCAGACAGAAGCCTCCTTTCCCCACAGACAAGTTGACAGCCAAGGAGAGTACCGTGTTCTCTTTTGTCCAAGCACGTATGAGAAGATTCTGTGATTATTTAAGGAGAAAAGCAGCTCTCTTTTATTTCTTTACAGAAGCCAAGCTCTTACTGCATCAGCTTGTGAACTGCCTTTCCTACAGCCAGGGTAGGAGAGGAAGGACAGGGTCGTCACGTGAAAGGTTCCATATTGTCTCTCCGTACATAGTTCCCACAGACAGACCAGAAAACATGCCCCGGAGGAAGAGTGCATCCTTCCCACCCAGGGGCCACTGATTGCATTCTCAGAACCCCGGGGCAGCCCTGGAGCCTCCGGGTGCTCGCTCATGGGGTCCCCACGCTGCCCTCCTTGTCTTTTCCGCTTGTCCTAGCACAGAGCCATGTGTAGCTCTGTCTCATGTGCTCCTTTCCTATCATTCCGGTTTCTTCCGTCCTCTTCAGGCACCTTTTCTTCTAAATTCAGTGTTTATTCCAGTACTTTTACTGCTTTCTCTCATATTTTTCATCAGCTGTCCTTTTACTATATGTTTCTTCTCCTCATTTTATCCATCCCTCACTCACACCTCCTCACGAGCAGTGAAAAAAAAGGAACCACCATAAACTTGTAAAAGGTCAGTGTCATCAGATGACTTCCACTTCATTTGGGCACCTCCACTCAATAGATGGAAAGGAATTTTGTTTTAGTGCCGTAGACCACATATTAATAAGTGACAGAGGTCCTGACGGGGCTGTGCCTTACTGATCTTTATCTTCATAGGGTATAGCATGGTGCCCTGCAGAGAATAAAGAACCCCATAACAGTTTGCTGTCCAGCTAGCCTGAATTAATAAGTATTAAGTATGATGCTACAATGACTACTTTTTTGGTTGATTTGCCCCTCAGCATTCCCCCTCCTCTCTCATGCCCTTATCTGCCTCCTTCTTTCAAATATTGTTATCAGTGCTTTATTTTATAATCCTGACATAGATGCCTTCGACATCAATGACCATCTTGGAAGATTTGCTATTACTAAAAATACCAGCTGAATAATATGCTTGCGCTTCTTGAGGTCAGACGCTTGGTTTGTGAAAAATTGATTCTCTTGAGTGTAAGTGAGTGATGAACTGTGAGTACAGTTGACCTCTGTACCAGCTCTAAAACACTTCCATTGACAGATTTCCTCCTGGGGGGTTGCTTTGGTTGCAAGGAGAACCACTTAAGAGAAGTTACCCAGGAGGTTTGAATGCCATATCCTATTCTGAGAGCCCGCAAGATTTGGAGGAGTGTGGGCAGCCGAGTATAAAGGAAAGAGTTTTTAAAAATCTTTCTAGATTGGCAATAACATTACTGTTTTTCTGATTTTTATAAACAATGTATATTTACTATAGAGAAAAACAGACATAGTAGAAAAGTTTCAAAAAGAAAGTGAAAATTACCCATTTTCCCACTATCTCTCCTTTTTGGTGTATTTTCATTGAGACTCTTGCACATACATATAATATATAATATTTTAAAAAGATTATTCTAAAGTGTCATTTTATTACCTGCTTTAAAAAAAAGTATAACACCATCTATCTATCCATGTAATCAGTGTAGCTCTGTATTATTGTTTTAATCATTGCATGGTACCCTATTGTAGGGTTATTACCTAATTTTCCAACCAACTACATATAAGTTTTTTTTTCTTTTTTTAATATTATAAAAGTGAAGAATTTTCTACTTAAACTCTGTTTTAAGTAGCTTGTATTGGACAAATCAGTTCATCACCCTTTGAATTCATGCCTACTTCTGTTAGAGGATAGTATTAAACTTGATGATCTCTTGGGTATCATACCTAAGGTTAGTTTTTATTGTATTTATGGTTTTATGCTTTCAACACATGGCGTTCTCTGGTAGGGGAGGTATAGACAGCGGTTAAGGGCATGGCTGCTGTAATCAGAGTGCTTGGATCCAAATTTCTTTATTCCACTTAGTAGTTGTGTAACTTAGAGCATGTTGTGTAACCTTGTATGCCTTTCCTTCCTGATTGGTAAATGGAAATGATAGTATTATTGTAAGGATTAAATGAAGTATAGCATGGGAGTGCTCAGCATGGTGCCTTACATGTGATAAGCACTCAGTACCTGTTAGCTGATCTTTTTACTCTAATGCTTTCTACTCCTAATTCCGTTCTTCAGTGTGTCAGAAGCCTACCCATCATTCAGGGGTGAGCTCACATGGCTCTCTGTCTTTTCACTGGATCAGGCCAAAAACCTCACAGTCATCCTTGACACTTGTCATGGGATGAATTGTGTTCCCCTAAAATCCATATATTGAAGTCTTAAGCCCCTCGGATTAGTGTATGCAATGGTTCCCTCCATATACTAGGTGCTCAATAAACAGTTAATGGCTATGTGTAGATAACAACATCAGACGCATTTATATAGCCATCCCTTTCACTTTTCTTTTCCTATCCAAAGCAAATTTATAGACCCTGAGCTCATGGTTCCATGTTATGAATGTAGTGAGGACCTTTCTGACCCATCACTGTTTACCCATGACTTCCCTTCCTCCTCTCCACCTTTCTGTCTATTCTCTTCCTCTTAGAGCTCTTCTGTAGGTATCTTAGAAGAGTTTCATTTCTTTGCTCTCTCCACCCTCACATTGGATCCCTTTGTTAGCCAACAGGTAACTCTCACTGAGTAACAAAAGCGAGAGCAGCACAGATCCATGACCGTTAGTTGCAGAGGAACAGTGTGAATTTACAGGAGCAGCAGGCTTCTCATTTAGGACAAGATCCTTTCAGACTCAGATAGAAAGACTTAAAGGAAAAATTGGAAGTTGGCAGGATTGAGACAGAAGGGAAGGGGAAATATGGTTGAAGTAGTGGGAAATGAGAAGCAAACAGGAGGCCGAGAGCCCATGCCCTGTTTCCAGCTTTCTCAGCTCCTCTGCGTGCTCGAGGGCCCTCAGAATTTCAGGAGAAGAGAGTGTCTCTTCTTCATTCCCCTGCAGTTAATGGTGCTTCTCTTCATATACTAGGTTGGGCAGGAGGATCAAAAGAAAAGTTTATAAAATTATTTTTACTGAATTGAAAGTATTTTTTGTTTGGTTGAATTACTAGCATTTCAACAGTAATTTCCCCATTTTAAAATTGTTGTCTAAGTACATTATTTCAGCTACATTATGGATTAAGTAGGCTTTTCTGGGCTGCGCTGAGGCCATAAGCACTGTTTACAGTGTGGATTTATGGGACAATGGGATTGGAGTTGCAGACAACTGATTTACATAGAAACTTTCGGAATACAACTTAATGATGGACTGCTTTCTTATCAGTGACTTAAATTTTAGTTTTGCTTTCACATTTTGCTGTCCAGTCCATAAGTGGAACCCACTGTATTTTTGTTTATTCCATAGTTATTCTATGCAGCTAACCAAAAAGTTAAAACAAATTATAAACCTGTCATAAATAATTTCATTTTAACTTGCTTATTATAATATTTACAAATGATTAATAGTTCTTTTTTCTATTCCTTTTAATCATACAATAATCAGGCAAATTTTTTAAACTTTTTAAAAAATTATTTTAGGGGCAGGAAGTGAGAGACAGAGAGAGAGAGAGAGACAGACAGACAGATTTGTTGTTCTCCTTATTTATGCATTCATTGATTGATTTTTGTATGTGCAGGGATCGAACCTGCAACCTTGGCATATCAGGGCAATGCTCCAACTAAACGAGCTACCTGACCAGGGTGGTAGAGGTTTTCTTTTATATTTATTGTACCACATAAGAAAAGTAAGTAAATGAATATAAGATTAAAGGTTTATTCTTTATGAGTCATCATTTTTTTAGGAGCTCAAACAGAATTGCTCAAAGAGCTGTAAGTCAGGATTTTCTTAAATTCTCACTTTTGTAATATTGGACCACTTAAGATGTGAGTTCCCTGGGAGAAGGGATGGTGGCTAGAACCCCACTCAGTAAATGCTGCTGAAGGAATAATAATTTATAGAGACAGTCAGAAAGCAGGAGCCCCCTGCAAAGCCTTTGAATGGATACATCTTGCCTGTCTGGTACTTCTGCACTTTTGAAGGGCTGTTCATTACATCCATGGGGAAGAAGAGTTTTAAAAACAGAAGTTAATTATGGTTACTATGATATCAATAATTGTTTTCTGTTCATTATTTTAATAAAATGGCTCATTTAATTCATTAATGATTGCTTGTTAGGATGAATAAAGAAAAACATGTATTTTAACTGTCCTACTCTTTAAATTATGCAGCACACATTTACGTAGAATTGTTCAACTTAAACAAAAAAGCGTTTTAACTTACACACAGATGTTTGTGTCATCATTATTCATAATACCCCAGAAGTGGAAACAACCCAGATAGCCATTAACTGATGATTGGGTAAATAAAGTGTGGTACATCCGTACCATGGAATACTGTTTGGCAATAAAAAGAAATGAAGTACTGACACATGGCTGTGACATAGAATAACCTTGAAAACTTATGCAAGTGCAAGAAACCAGTCACAAAAGGTCACATATTTATGAGTCCATTTATATGAAATGTCAAGAGGGGCAAATCTGTGGTAACAGAAAGTAGATCTGTGGTTGCCTCGGGTTGGGGTGGGGTTCGGAGGGTAAGGCAATTGACTACTAATAGGTGCAGGATTCTTTTTTTTTTGAGGTTTGAGGAAAATGTTCTGAAATCAATTATGGTGATGGTTGCACAACTCTGAATATCCTAGAAGTCATTGAATTGTACACTTTACATGGATGAATTGTATGGTGTATGAATTATATCTCAATAAAGCTGCTATTAAAATTTTTTGTTAGAATTCGTTCACTGGTTTCATATAATATAATGGAAGGGGCTTTCAAGGGACATAGCAGGTTTAGTTAGAGAAATATAATGCATAGTGAATAAATGAATTTAATATCTACTGAGGAAAATTCTTTGAAACTTTTCAGGTGAGAATGAATAAAAAAACAAATACCATATTTCATGAATTTGAAAATATCATTGTGCTTATATTCTGGGGAGCAGATCTTAGAGTTTATATGTACTGAAATTTTTCTTTAAGGTCTGAATGACTATTTAAAACAATCTGCTTTGTTTCATGAAGTCACTTAAAATATTTTTACTATTTGCTTTAGAGATGACCTTGCTCCCCAGTGTGTCTCCAGGCCAATTGTATTATGGTAGTTTGCCATAAACCATAAAAGGCGGTTCAGGCAACACGATTGTTATGTGGATTTGGGAAGTTGAAGTCATTTTAAAAATTGATTTTGATGTATGAAAGAGAAATGAAAAAATAGTATGCTGCAAGAGGTCTCAAGAAAATATTTGGGCTTCCTTCTTCCTCTTTGAGATAGAGGAAACATTCTTGGCATAGGAGACTTGATATTAATTAGTGTTGTCCAGGTAGAATGTTTGGGGTAACACCCATCTTCAAAGTCCTAAAAATTTTTTTAAAATATTCACACATCACAGATTCAGCTAAAATTCCCTTTGTTCACCACCCGATCAATCCTATTTCTCTTCAGAGAGGAAACTACTGTTATTGATTTGGTAGATATTGTCCTCAGGCTTTGAGGTCTTTTTTTTTTATGTATTTCATATGTACACATATGTTCCTATAGAAATATATAGTTTGGATTTGCGGTTCTTTAAAAAAAAAACTCAGCAACATAATAGTAGCGGTATTTCCCTTTAAAAAATATGTCTTGGAGAGCTGTTTATGTTTGTAGGCATAGGGTTCTACACTTTTCTTTTTAACTGCTGCAGAGCATTTGTTATATGCATGTGTAAGAAGCATGTAGATACTATAATTTATTTAACCATTCCCCCATTGATGGTCATTTAAGTTTTTTCCTAATTTTTGCTACTATGAATTTTATGGCTATTCAGCAATAAAAATTCCAGTATATGACTTCTTATGGACATGCATATGGGAAGCTCTTCTCGAGGGTGGTAAACAAGAGAAATGATCACTAGGTGGACGGTATGCTGATTTTCTGTTTTGATACTGCCAAGTAGTCCCTTCAAAGGTGCCAGTGTCCTCCCACCAGCAGTTTCTCTGTGCACTTGCCAACACTTGACACCATCAAAGTTTATTTGTAGTTAAAAAAAAATCTCCTTGTTTTAATTTGCATTTGCATTTGCATGAGTATTCATGGGTTGAACAGATTTTCATGTTTAATGGCTCTTTAATTTCCTCTTTTGCAAATTATTCTTGCATCTCCTTTATCCACTTTTAAAATATTGGGTCATTTATGCTTTTCTTATTGATTGGTAGGTATTTTTAATATATTTTAGATATTAATCATCTGTTTCATATGTATTGTAAATTTTTTCTTCCTCTGTGGCTAGTCTTAGAACTTGGTTTATGGTATCTTTTGTCAGGCAGAAGTTTTAAATTTAGATGGAGTCTAATTTATCCTTTTTTGTGCTTAGAAGCCCCTGTATCTCCCTCCTCACGTTGTTTAATTCTCTACTGTTGCCATCTTGAAAGTCTTACATTTTCATTTCGCACTGCGCCTCACAAATTATGTAGTTGGTCCTGCTTATATGTTATTTGAAGCTTAGGTCTTTAATTACTCTGGACCTTTTGTGTGTGTGAGCAACTTGTGTTGAAGAAGAGATTTAATTTTTATTTTATGCTTTGTGCAAATGGACAGCCAGTTGTTTTAATACCAATTGTTGAATAGTTAATGGAATTCCACTGTTATTATATTTTGAATTCTGTTGCATTTATTTGACTGTCTCTGGACTCTATGTTCTCTTCTATGAATATGATTATCTATTTCTGTACCAATGTCATCCTCTTTTAATTAGTGTATCTTCACAATGTTTTTATTGATATCTGGTAGGGCAAGACCTTTGTTCTTCGTTTTTAAGATTGCCTCAACTATCTTGTTTGTTTTTTCATTCGCTTTAATTTTTTTTTGTATCAACCCGTCCAATTCCATGCAAATTCCATTTAGTATTTTGTTAGGGATTACATTAAATTTGTAAATTAATTTGGGGAAAAATAAAATCTTTATACTGTTAAGTCCTCCCATTCAGGGATATGATATATCTCTTCTTTAATTACTTTATGTCTTTTGGTAAAGTTTTATGTTTTTTTTTCATAACGGTCTTGTATGTCAGGCATTTTTAAATTGTTATTATAAATGGGATTTATTTCTAAGTTTTTCTAATTGATCATTGCTAATGTATATAAAAGTAATAATTTCTATTTTTCATTTTGCATTTGACGTTCTTACTGACATCCTTATAGATCTAATAGTTTGTCACCTGGTTCTCTTGATTCTCTGTGTAGACAATAAAAAACTTCAAATAATGACAATTTTGTGTGTTTTTAAAAATACCTATATTTTATTTTTTTTCTTGAGATACTTCTTTGACTAATACAAGTGTTATTCTTCAATTGGGATGCTTCTAGAATTTCATCATTACATAAAAAGTTTACCATTGGTTTCTCATAGATTTCCTTTTTTAGGTTAAGAAAAATTTTTTCTTCTAGTTTATTAAGAGTCTTATTGTTAATGTGTTTTTCATTTTATCAATCCTTTTCTATGCAATATAACACAGTCATATTACTTTTTTCTCTTTTACTCTGTAGATATAGTAATTGTCTTTATGAAATTTTTTCTTAAATTTTCCTGGGAAATTGACTACTTTGTTTATTTTTTCTAATCTATTCATATTATCTATGAATTGAATTTAAAAAGAATAGTTCTATCCTTTTTCTTTTTAAAATTCCTTTTGTCAAATATTTATGTGTTTTATTTGTCCTTGGTAATTACCAGGTTTGGGCTTTATTGATCAACTGAACTATTTTTGTTTTCTGTGTTTCTTGATTTCTTGTTCATCTATCTCTTGTTTTATCATTAACTGCTCTTTTCCACGTGTTTATTTTGTTTCTCTTTTTCTGTCTTCTTGAGTTTAAAAGTTAGGCCACTTATTTTTTATTGTTTATATTTTCTAAACAGGCATCTAAAATTACATGCATTTTCCTTCTTTTCCACTTTTTCCATCAGCACAGTGGTCTCATGATTCATTTTCAAACAACTGGGGATTTTTCTTTTGAGTTTTTTCTTATTCTAAAAGATTTTTGGAAGTGTGTTTTTAAATTTCTATATGTATAGGATGCTTTTGGTTATGCAAATCTGTCAGATTATTTGCCCTGTATAATTCTGTTTAGGGAATCTTTTTGAGTACTCCATTGGGGCCTAATACAAAGATTGCTTTTTGAGCATACTAAAGACTTAACGCTTGTTAAATTTATATTCAGATACTTTCATCCCTGGTTTTCTGTCCTTGACTTGATGATTTCTGCTGAAAAAAGTATGGTAAAAGTCTTTTCATGATTACTGAATTGTCAGTCAAATATGCTGGTATTCAAAGTCATGAACAATTTTGTAAAAAATAGGAAAGGTCACTTTTCTGGTTTTATAAGTATAAAGTTCAGTTCAGCCATTATGCTTGTCAGATCCTAAGGAAGTGAAAAATCGCGTACATAGATGGGACTGTATTTAACATACAATAGAAACCTAAGGACTTGATATTGCAAAGATATCATTCATTATTTTAAAATAAAGGACATATTTTAACCATTCTTAGGACTCTCTCCAACCTAATTGAATTCACAGAGGTACAATCAAAGATGCTTTTCTGCATAATTTATAATAATGAAAAACCAGAAGTGAATGTCCACCAATAATAGTAAACAAATGAAAAGATATTGTGTAGTTTTTAAAAATAATTTTTAAAAGAATATTTAAGATTATATGGGGGAATTTTTCCTGATGTCTTTATTTAATAAGGCAGGATATAAAATAGCATATGGTGTGATAACATTTTGAGAAAAACAATATATGTATATTAAATACATGCATAGAGTAACAGGTTATTTTTAACAATTATCCCTTGAATGATGGTATGTATACGTATTTTCATTTTATTCTTTATATTTGGCTATGTTTTCAGAACTTTTACAGTGATCATTTATTTAATAATAAAATGTGTATCTTTGAATATACATTTCATCTTTCCTCAAATAATTTCTTTTGTCTGGTATGTACATAACCTGAAGTCAGGTGAGTGCTAATTAGAATATCTATTGTAGCTTTAAAGACAGAGTGCTTTAAGTGATTAAGGCAGATTTAATCTAAAGTATACTCAATGAAGTATAAATTAAAATAATAACGAATGAACAAAGAGTAAAAAGACTGATCTATATTTTGTGTTGCAGAATGTGGAGGAAATAGATATTCATATTTGCTGGTGGTAGTAGTATTAGGCAACTGTGATGGGCAGTTTAGCAATATCTAATTTTAAATATTTATATTCTTTGACCAAAAAGTTCCCTGCTATGAATTAAACCTACAGCAATTATAAAAGTAAAGAAGGATTTCACTGAGTCCTGTTTATAATAGCGAAAAAATTGAAAGAAAAAATACTAATATCCTGTATGGAAGTGGTCAGATAAATTGTTTTGTATTATACAAGCCTTGAAAATGAAGGAGATCGATTCCCAGTCAGGGCACATGACTAGGTTGCACGTCAGGTCCCCAGTTGGGGGTGCGAGTGAGAGGCAACCACACAGTGATGTGTCTCTCCCTCTCTTTCTCCCTTCCCCTCTCTCTAAAAATAAAATAAATAAATAAATAAATAAATAAATAAATAAATTATTTTTCTAAAAAATGAAGGAGAACTTTATGAATAATGACATGAAAAAATGTCCAAGATATATTCTAAGTGATTGAAGTGAGTTGCAAAATACTATGTGTAATAAGTATATGCATTAAAAAATGTTTTTGACTTTTGGTCAAGATGGAGGTATTTGTAGACATGCTTTGCTTCCTCACACAACCATAGAGAGAATTACAACCAGATCTCAAAAACAAATAATATCCAGAACCATCAGAAAGTTGAGCTCTATGGAAGTCTGGCAACCAAGGACTTAAAGAAGCCCTGTTCATCCAGACGAGTAGGAGGGGCAGAGTCGAGGATATTGGGCAGAGGGGTGGTATGGCTCGGACAAGTGGCAGCAGGTCAGATGATCCCACATTCATGTGTGGTGGATAAGAATTGGGAAGGATACTCTGGGAGCGAGAAATCCCACCCCCAGGCCAGACCGCACAGTCCAGGTTTCTAGCACTGGGAAGATAAACCTCCACTACCTCTGGCTGTAAAAACCAGTGGGGTTGGGGCAGTGGAAGAAACTGCTAGATTTTCACCACTTAAGGGGCCTGCATGGTCTTAAAGAGTATGCAAAGCCCAGGGCAGCAACTGGAAGGGCACCAGTTGCATACGGGACATGGGTAAAGTGACTGGAAACCAGGCAAGTGCTGGGCAAATCGCCAGAAGCCAGGCAGTGGCACTGTTCCCACTCCGAGCCCCCAGCACAAACAGAGCCACAAAGTGGTGAAGTGGATAGCCCTGCCCCATACAATTTACAGGCCATGCTACTAAGACAGGCAGTAAAAGCAACTCTATCTAATACACAGAAGCAAACACAGGGAGGCTGCCTAATATAAGAGGCAAAGAAATACGGCTCAAATGAAAGAACAGAACAAAACTCCAGAAAAAGAACTAAACGAAATGGAGATAGCCAACCTATCAGATGCAGAGTTTAAAACACTGGTTATAAGGATACTCAGAGAACTAAGAGTATGGCAAAAAAATAAAGGAAGAAATGGTTACACAAAGTGAAATAAAGAAAAATCCATAGGGAACCAAGAGTGAAGGGAAGGAAGATGGGATTCCAATCAATGATTTGGAACAAAAGGGAGAAATAAACATTCAACCAAAAGAGAAAGAAGAAACAAACTGCAAAAAAACAAGGAGAGTAAGCTTAGAAACTCCTCGGACAACTTTGAATGTACCAATATCTGAATTGTAAGGGTGCCAGAAGGAGAAGAGGAAAAACAAGAAATTGAAAACTTATATGAAAAAATAATGAAAGGAAACTTCCCTAATTTGGTGATGGGAATAGATATACAAGTTCAAGAAACACAGAGAGTCCCAAACTAGTTGGACCCAAAGAGGACCACACCAAAACATATCATACTTAAAATGCCAAAAGTTAAAGATAAAGAATCTTAGAAGCAGCAAGAGAAAAGAAGAGAGTTAAATACAAATGCATTTCCATAGGACTATCAACTGATTTCTCAAAGAAACTTTGCAGGCAAGAAGGGGCTGGCAAGAAGTATTCAAAGTGATGAAAAGCAAGGACCTATAATCAAGATTGCAGCAAAACTGTCATTTAGAATGGAAGGACAGATAAAGTGCTTCCCAGACAAGGTAAAGCTAAAGGAGTTCATCATCACCAAGCCATTATTATACAAAATGTTAAAGAGACTTATTTAGCCTCTTTTTTTTAGCCTCCCTCCTGCCTTCCCTTAACACACCAGAGCGGAGAAAAGGAGCAGACCGACAAGTCTTTGCTTAGAGATTTAGACTGTATTTTGGGTGGCCCCTGCCCCACCTGCACATAATCAAAGTGACAGGAGCAGTCCATTTCAAGGGATGCACATGCTGGGGAGCCTACATCTTTTAATTGTGCTGGGTGTTCCTGAGTGGGCCAGCATTTCCCTGACGGGAGAATTGAGAGTTGAGTGGGTTCCCAGACTGGGTAGCACAAGCCACTCGAGGACAGTGCCGAGGGCAGTGGTGGGGGTGGCGCAAGCCTGAGGCAGAGTCGAGTTTATTGGAGCAGGAGAGGTGACGGAGCTTGCTGTCTGGGGAATGGGAGACATCCAAGAATAGGCCCACCTGCTTCTCGGTAGGGGGAGGTTGGGCCATGGGGTCCCCCCCTCTTGTCTTCTTCTCTGTCTTTGTTCTCTCTATGGGAGTTCTAGTTGGAGCTAGCCTCTTTTCTACATTTTCTTTTCTGGTGTTGGCCATTTTCTCAGCTGTTGAAAACGTGGGTTCCCTTTGCCCTTTGCCTTTTGCCTGAAGGTTTATATATTGCAGAAAGCATTTCATCTTATTTCTCCAGCCCGATTCTGGAAAGCTGGGCCTGTTGTGACAATGGGCTGGCATCTCCTGCCTCTGCAAAGTTTGGTGCTGTAATGGCTTATGCTGAATAAGAGGGCCCAGGGAAGCATGGCTCCGTGACACCTGGATCCCCACACGCTGGACACTCTCAGGAATCCTTGCTGGTCTGAGGCTGACATTGAGCCTGGTTTGACTGTCTTGCAGGTCATTCTTTAGATTCCCCCCCATAGGGGCTCCTGGGCGTGGCTCTGGGGGTTTAAGCTGAGCATGGTGCTGGGACCTGTGTGGACAGGGAGCATCAAGGTGAAAGCCATGTTTCTGTCGCCAGGGGCTTTGGGGAGTCCTGTTCAGAAGCGTCCCTTCTGGCCTCTGGGCTTCAGCAGGGTGGCTTTTTTCTCTTGCTGGAGAGAGCACAAACCCTGCATCTCCTTCTCCTTGGTCTCCTGCCAACTTTGGCTTCCCTGAATCCCTTTCCTTTTTAGCCAGCATGGAGACTTGGGTTGAATATTTGCTCTTGCCAGGGCTTTGGGACTCAGGGCTCCAGGGCTCCTCCAGGCTGGGCCTGTTCACACTGGCCTCCAACTGAACACAAAACACCTTGCCCTCTGTCACATCCCCACTGGGTTGTGACATCTCGGAGGACCCGTGGACAGAGCCAAAGGGTGCTGCTCTGGGACTAGGTTGCTTCTGGTTCTGCCGCACCGCCTTTAACTCAAGGCCCAGCTGTTCTTTAAGGCAGAGCCATTTTGGATCTGGGGCATGGGGAGTGTTTGGTGGGGTGGGGAGTTTCTGGAGTAGTGATTTTCCTTGGTTGTTTAGACTCCCAAGAGGCGCCTGTGGGGGGGTGTTCGCTGAGCATCCAGTTTGTTCCCTGGACTCCCGGGCCTTTGTGTGAATTCCCCATTGTATCTCTAGGATTTTCTTTCTCAGATGGAAATTTAGTTTGGCCAAGAGGGATTCCTTGAGTAGACAGGGCCTAGCAGACTCTGTCTGGCTTTCTCGAGGCTCCATCTCAATCATTCCTTCCACTGGCACTTCAGGTTGAAAATCATCTGCGGTGTCTGCACAGGTCTCATTGGCACCTTGAAAGCATGGCCCAGGCCTTAGACACTGCTCTTCGGGTAAGATCACCTGAGTCGGAGGTTCTGTTAAGATTTTGACAGGTTCAGATACCACCTCTATGGTTGTAGTTCGAGTAGGTTTTGCTGAGGTCATGGCCTCGGAGGGAGCCACAGGATAAACAGGAGGCAGCCCTGACCAGAAGGCCAGATACTTCTGCCGTAAAGTTGTCTTCAGGCTCTCCATGGCTTCCTTGGACAGGGCTTTGGCTGGCTGAGGATGTTCAGTGACAGCTTCTGGGGAGGTCTGTTGCTGCTGATCAAGGGACGCTGGCATCTGGGGCATAACTTTCTGCTGTTGGTCAGGGTCTGTTGCTGCCTGTACCTCCAGTGGTTTGCTTTCTGGGATGCAGGTGAAGGCAGCCACTTCGAGGCCTCCAGGAATAATGCACTCACGAGACCTATACACACGGGCAGGGACCTTGCCCTCGTGAATCTGCCCACATTTGGAGTCGATGTGGCTCTGCAGTATTGCCTTGACTTGGTCAAATAAGTGTGGTAAGCAGACTGGGTCCTCAAACGGAGAGCAAGGGTCACCAGCACCAGTGGCTTCTAGGGCCGAGGGTTGGGGGACACTCACACTGGCTAGGGCTGTGCTGCTCCAGGATGGAGTCTGCTGGTGAGTGGGGGACAGGAGCAACTGGAAGGACTGCTGGACCTTTGGGGGCAGACCCCAGCAATGGTGACTCAGCTGCCTCTGGAGGTGGAATTTCAGCAGCTTCCGGGAGTCCATGGTTGGGCAGACAGAGTTGGGCTTTCCTGGTGTTTCTGGAGACTGGGCTGTGTCACAAGGCTTATACGGCGCAGGGGTCTGGGTGTGCTGAACTCCCTGGAAAACAGCTGGCAAACTCCACTGATGCTGCAGCTGCCTCTGAAGCATGTGCCACTCTAAGGCTTCACACTGGGCCAGAGTCAGGAATGGGACATTGACCTGAGCTGGTGGATGGTCACATGGCATGACACAATTTGGGGATGATGATGGGGGACAGGGTGGGTCTGACTCGGGTGGAGTCTTAGACAACAGAGGGAGAAAGGAGAGCTCCTTGAGGAAAAGGGGATCCTTCAAGGGGAGCTTGGACAGACTCCCGTTTGTGGAGTGAACTTGAGAGCCCAAGGTGTCATCCAGGGACTCACTATGCAGAGAAGGGAGGCCACAGAACAGCTGGCTGTATTTCTGCTGCAGATGGCCCACTGGGTCATTAGCTTTTTTCCGAGGAAGTAGATAGAGGCCACTTAAGTCTTTAAGAGCTGCAGAGGGCAGAGCCAGAGCCATGTGGTTTGGGTTTTGGTGGTAGCGGTGTCTTTGTATTGGGTCTATAAGGGACCATTCAGAAACCCAGAATGCCTGGGTTGCCTGGCCAGCCATACATGAACCCCAGGTCTGGTAGGAAATTATGGCAAATTTCTCAGCAGAGAACCCAGAAGTATCATTTTGGATGAAAGAAGCTGGTTGGTTATTCACTGGTTGGTAAAACAGTGGCAGGTTTGACATGAGCTGCCTCAGGGACTTCTCTACACGTCTGGGCAGCCCCCACCTCTGGAAATGCATCCATTTTTTAACATGTACCTCAAGGAGACTCAGGACTTCAGGACTGGGGAATGGCTGGTGGACAGGCAGGACAGTGACCATAGGCAAGGCTATAGGATGTGTCAGGGTAGTGCTATCTTGGTTCAGAGTCAGCAGCGAGACCCGGGGATGCAAGGGCTGCTGACCTTGGTTCCCGCACATAGGGCTGAGGTTTTGCTGTATCATCTCCTGTGGGTTTACTGGAATCCTAAGCCCCTCAAAGCATGAAGAAGACATAGTGTCTTGGAGCTGGGGCATATCTGACACTTGAAATTCTTGGACATTTTCAGCCCAGTAATGTTGCATACTAACTGTACCAGGTGATTGGGCAGCTGACCAGGTAACTGAGTGGTCTAAATATTCCTGATCCATTAATTGTGATGCTGAAGGGGTTGCAGATGGAAGTGAAAGTTCTTGAGAGCATGTGGAAGGATGCTCCAGACTATGCTCAAAGGACACGTCAGACTGGGACAAAATCTCTAGGCAAGAGGAGCCCTGTGATGGCCCCGGTGAAGTGGGAGAGATCAGGGCGTTCTCACCCACCAGCAACTGCTCGATCTCCAGAGCCATTGCATTGCAGATTTGGCAGGAGGTGTCTGCACACAGTACTCGCCGCACACTTCCGTCATGAGGAAGCCAGCTCTGGCTAGAAGAGAAAACATGACTACTGTTAATGATGGTCTCAGGCAACCCATAGCAGTACGGGGCCATGACTGACTGGGAGGTGGGTGAGTTGTCTGCTGTCCTACATTGTGAAGCTCAACCAGAAGATGGGAACAAATGATGGAGAAGCCAATGGTTAGCTGATAGGGAATCACCAGGGTCATCACCAGGTAGAACTTGCACTCAGTCTCATTTGGGTCTGTGAAGGCCACTGCATGGTATTTCATATTCCCCAGTTGTGTAGAATGAGGTTCTTGTTGGAACGCTGCTTCCTGGGGACTGTGAGGTGTATACAACATGTCTGAGGAGCCAGTCTCATTCTCTAGAGTTTTTAAGAACAGGATGAGACGACAAGAAACTGGGCTTCCTCGAGACAGAAGGTGAAGCAATGTCAGCAGTTTTTAGGGGTCTGCCCTAGATAGAGGGGAGCTGTAAGGAGAATATGACAATGATGCCTTACTTATGCACTTAGTCACCCATTCTCTTAGCTGGCTAAGTTGTCTTGTGGCTGAGTACAATCCCATGCAGGGTCTTTTATGAATTAAGCGCTCGTCAGATTCTGAATTCTAGAACCGTTGTGAGCCTAGCCTAGAGAAGAACTGGGAGACTCCTCCCTCATAGATGTCTGAACCCCCTTTAACCCAGGAACCCTCTCAGCTGGTGCTGCAGCCTCCACTGTGTGTGACTCCCTCCCAGCCATTCTCCCTCTTCTCCTTATCCCTGTCCCAGGCCAAGCAGAGAAGTCATCACAGTCCAGGCTGGAGCTGGGACACTACAAAGAGCGAGTGATCACCTTTTCATGATAGACAGCAGCTCCCATGGCTTCTCAGCTTCTTTCCAGGAAGGTCTCCTAGCTGAGAAACCATGAGACAGTGTTATATGAAACGAGAGAGCATTCAGGGACATCCTGTGGGAAGCTAAAGGCCTTTGAATGAGAAGAAACTGAACATCCCAACAGTCCATGCTCTAAGGCACATCTGCGTACAGCTTAGCCAGTTACGATGTGCTGTCCTGGACCTAATCTCATTAGATCTCCACAGCCATGCTGTGCGTGAGGCTGAGTCTTCAGATGCCCATTTCATGGGTAAAAGACTGAGATCTGAAGTGGCTTTCACAGGGTTATATAAATACTAAATGGCACCGTTAAGGACATCTGTCCTTCTTCCTTATTCTTCACTCCCTGGGCAGAGGTGTTGAATTTTGGAACAATCCCAGGCTCTGATTCTCCACCCAAGAAATTCTGCTAGGAGAATGTCAACTTGAGGGACCAAATCTACAGAACCTTGCTCATAGTGGAGGGGAGTGAGAGAAGACACTGGGACTTTACCTCTTAATGCTGCATCTCTAGCCTTTTGCCTGATTTTTCGGTGATGCTTAAAGACAAAAAAGTTAAGAGTGTGAAGCTGGGACACCGTGTTCTCTTTCATGGTCATAATAAGACAAAACTAGAGGGGGTGGGTTGGGTGGGGGAGAGAAATTGGGGGAAAAGGGGACAACTGTAATTGAAAAACCAAAATAAAAAAATTAAAAAAAAAAAAAAAAAAGACAAAACTAATATAAATTTCCAAATCCCTTTCTGTGTACGTCTCTGTTTAATACACTCATGTACATTTCCTTCCTCTACTCCATGCTTTTTACCCCAACGTCTTATTTTCTAGTTATTTCTCATTTACTTCAAGGCTCTCCTTATTCCTTACTTCCTGTCCCCTTTCCCAGGACTAGTTCTCTAGGGGGCTAACCACGACACAGGAGGAATAGTGGAATAGATTAAATGGTGATGGTAATTAGTTCTTACAGCCCTAGGACTTTTGCTTACTAAGTCTACCAACCAGAAGAAGCCTGCATATTGGGATGTCCTCTGAGATCCAGTGAGGTAGATTCCATTTCATCCAGGTCTCAACCCAAGGTAGAGACTTGAGAAAGGTAGGCTCTAAGAAAAGTACCATATTAGAATAACTGAATGTATGGTATAAAAATTGGGGAAGAATGTAGAAAGAGACTCTGAGATTTTAAAAGCTTTCTATCTGAGACTTAATTAGTTCAACAGTGGTGTTAATGTTTCCCTACCAGGCAGCAGCTTGTTTTAGGTTCGAGCCTTAATCCATGGTATATCCTTTTCACTTGCCAGATAATTAGGAAAATAATGAAGAATGTGCGGTATATACATAAGAAATATCCAACATTCCAAAGAACAAAAGTAAAGTTTAGCATGACCTAAACCTTATTAGTTTGAGGAGGCTAGCCATCCCTATATATAGGCGGTCAGGATCCTAGGGCCTAAAGACCTCACAGAGGATGGAACCAGGTCAGCCGACTGCATCACAAAGCCCTTCTGTTTCACATGGCAGGTGTAGTGTCAAAGACTTTTACCTGTTTTAGGGAAGCTTATGTGGTGATTCAGTTTGTAGATTACAGTGTCTGGTTTTCCGTAAGATTGCAGAGCCAGAGACTAAAAGTGCCCGCTCACAGGCAGTGTCTGTGCTCCCCTTTGCCTTCACTCTCCACACCCTGCAACAGCCTGACGGCTTGGCTCTCTCCTTCATGACAAGGGTCTGGTCACCCATCCCCAGAAAACTGAGTGTCTAGGGACACAGGGCACCTTGAAAGCATGGCCCAGGCCTTAGACACTGCTGTTCAGATAAGATCACCCGAGTCAGAGGTTCTGTTAAGATAACCATACCTTTCTGAATTCCAAAAGGAAAAATCATGGAGGAAACTTAAATGCATATTACTAACTGAAAGAAGTCAGCCTGAAAAGACTACATACTGTATGATTCCAGCTACATTCTAGAAAAGATAAAAGCATGGAAACAATAAACAGATCAGTGGTTGTTAGGGTTTTTTTTTTGGGTAGCAATCAATAGACACAGCAAGGAGGATTGGAGGTACAAAGGAAACTCCACCAACTCCCCCGCTGGTACTAGAAATGTAACTGAGAAACACTCACAAGCTTAGGGAAGGCAGGGTCTGGTTATTGCTCAGCAATGAAGAGTTTTGACGTGACAGGCAATGGTGATTGGAAATCAGAGGTGCATAAAGGGGACCATAGCTGATGTGTCAGGAAAAGGCCACAGTGGTAGTACCTCTAAATTTATATCTGTGGGGGAAGGGAAGCCTTCATTGTGGTGGGAAGAATTTTTAAACACTGCTTTTAATGAGGCAAGTAAATTTGGCTCACTTCTGGAGCACTGTCTAGTTGTCGTAGTTATTATTATCGTTGTTGTTGTTGTTGTTATCATCCTAGATCTGCCTCTACTGATGTGACAGCATTCTGCTTGATCAGGAAGATGATTTTCTATAGAGATAAGTAACCAGTTCCAAATAAGGGTCACAACATAATTGCTGCTTGTGGACCTACATATCTTCTCTGCATGTGTGCTGTTTACCTGAGCAGTTTTGTTTTGTTTTTAACCTGATTTTGGTCTCTTTTTGGCAGGACTTTTTTTTTCCCAACCAGCTCCAGGACCTATCACTTCTATACCTTGACTATTAATTAATTGATTAATTAATTAATTTTAAAGATTTTATTTACTTTTATTTTTTATTTTAATTTATTTTTTATTGTTTTTCTATTACAGTTGTTCCATTTTTCCCCCCTTGCTCTCCCCTGCTCCACCTACCTCCCCCATCTCGCACAGTCCATCCCCATTTAGTTGTCCATGTTTATGGGTTCTTTATACATGTTCCTTTACCCTGGCTGGTTTGGCTCAGTGGATTGAGCGTCGGCCTGCGAGCTAAGTGTCGCTGGTTCGATCTTCCAGTCAGGGCACATCAGAGAAGGAAAACTCTGACTCCAAAAAACCTCTGCTGCCTTGCGGCATACCTCTTCAGGGGAAAGGCTAAGGGAGTAAACCCCGACAGAAAATCCAGAGCCGGAGTCCCTAAGGCGGTTTGACGTTGTAGTCAACACCGGCAACTCCTGCGGCGCACCTGAAGCCAAGCTGTATTGACTCCGTCTTTCCCTTGGACCCTTCAGCTGCGAAGAGAGGGGGGGTCTGCTGCATGGGCAACAGCAGACCCTCTATATCACCCTGCCCAGGCTCTGTAGCTTCAGCTTCACTGGAGAGGACACTCCAGCGTCATCGTAAGATGTCGATTCAACACGGGAGGAGACAGATACCGTGTCACTCCCGAGTCGGACTGCACAGCCATTCTCGGCGGTGCAGATAGACTCTTAAGAAGCTACACCATCGTCTCTCGAGACGGACGGCTGCCGACGACGATGCAAGAGACTTATTTAAGAAAAAGGTCAAAACTATGAACATTGAAATGACAACAAAATCACAACTATCAACAACAGAATCTAAAAAATAAGAACAAAAACAAACTAAGCAAACACCCAGAATAGAACAGAATAATAGGCATGGGGATCATTTGGAGGGTTATCAGCTGGGATGGGAAGGGATAAAAATGGGGAAAAAATGTAGGGATTAAGAAGCATAATTGGTAGGAACAAAATACACAGGGAGATGTTAAGAGTAGTATAGGAAAAGGAGAAGCCAAAGAACTTATATGCATGACCTATGGACATGAACTAAAAGGGGGGAATTGCTGGAGGGAAGGGTGGTATGGGGCAGAGGGAGGCAAAGGGGAAAAAATTGGGACCACTGTAACAGTATAATCAATAAACTATATTTAAAGTTTTTTTTTTGAGAAATATGTATGATAGTTAACAGTATGTACTTGTGAGCAAAATACAGAACTGGGCAACTTCACTGAATATTTACTACAATTTTGATTTCAATAATAACCATAAATTATTTAAAGCAAATTTTGATTAAAATAAATTTTTAAAGTAAAAAATGATATGACTGGAATCAGTCGCTGCTTAGGAGTTTCCTTCCTGTGTGTGGCACTGGCCCTCATGGTATAACTGGCATTTGAAATAGAATCACTGACCCAAGGCTTGTCCTCTGAAATTCTCCTTTTCACAGGTATACAGCATTCATGTAATTACTTTTAATGGGTAGTAGCATGATAATTAATTTTTTAGAAGTCAAAGAATTACAATGTAGTAGTTTCCTTTTAAACATTTTGAGGTAAAGTTGACATAAAATATCTTACTAGTTTCAGGTATACAACATAATAATTCGATATTTGTATACATTGTGAAATGATCCCCACATTTATCACTATACATAACAATTTAGAAATTTATTTCAGTGAACTGGTGCTAATTTAATGGGTATTATCCTATATAGGCCAGATAGTCCCCAGGTAGATATTTAAGTTGTCTGAGAAAGGAATTGAATAGATAAAATTAGTAATATTAGTGCAAACTTAAAACCGTAGGAGTTCCTATGAAGTATCCTAAAACTTACAACTTTTTCACCATGGTATCTTTCATACTGGACTTTGGATAAGTCTATGGAGGAAACAGATAACTCTGGAGAACTTTTTCGTTATGGGTCACAAGTATTAGATTATATAAAGTTAAAAAGATCCAAGCAAATATTTAAATTTTGAGTTGATTTCTCATTTTCATTTAACATACCTGATGAACTTTTAAACACCTGTTAATTCATACAGTATTAAGCTGCAATTTTCACTCAGTGGCATTTATATTTCTTGAGCAGTTCTGTTATCCCTTCTTTAAATGCCTAGCTTTCCAAGCCAAGTTTAGAAAAGGATGAGCAATAATCTATTAATTGTAGGTAATTATGAAGCTTTATTTTAAAACAATGGAAAAGTGTCACACTAACACAGCTTACATATTCAGGGTCTGAATGCTTTTAAGTTTTATTTCTGGTACCTGAAAATGTCCTTTTTGTACAGTAAAAGTGGGTACAATGTTCAAAGTAAAACTGTAATAAAGCAAATTAGAAATGCAAGCTAAAGTTGCTAAAATAATTCCATTTGTAGTTTATTCCCTGAAGCTTAGTTGATAGGCTACAGCCATTATTTCCTTTAGCATCATTGGCAGATAATTGAAGTGAGTGACATGTTAAATGTTGAGTTAAATTCCTGACACATAGATTATAAAGAAGAAAACAATGACGTTGCCGGCCTAAAATAATAATGTCAAACTCATATCAAAAGTAAAGTCACTGTGGATAGTTTTGCAAGACTTCCACTTTGAATCACTTATAAACTCATGCATTCATTAGTTTTTGTCTTACTCTATTCTGAGCCTCTACATTCTGCCTACTGGTAATTTGTTTTCAGTAAGTATTTGCTTAATACACTGTTCAAAACGCACACCTGGGGCAGGAGCAATGCTGAAAGCTAGGTTTTAGGAACTGCAGGATGAGGCTTCTGGTTCTCTTTAGCTTTGCCCTCGGAGGATAGATACTCTGACTACTGTGGACCTTTCCCCCTAACTCTCTAAATTGTTGGGATTAAATATCTTTGTACTCTTTTTCACTATGAAAGCTTAACTCTACATTAGTCTCATCAGCACCTCAGACCATCTTTGGCTTTATATATTATACGTGGGTATCTTCCCCTTCCAGTGCAGTAAAAGGGGAGTCTTCACTCTGCTCTGGAGCTAAGCCCTGCACCTGTACCCGAGGGCCTTACTCCTGGCCACCTCAGCTCTCACTCCCACGTTTATCTTCACTGTCCCCAGGATCTTCCTTCTCTCCCTCTGAATTCAGCCACACACCTAGCCTCTCGACCATAACACGATGTGCCTTTTGACTCCTACTCTCTTTGGCTCCTTTTTGCTATGAACCGCAATGAACAAGTGGTTCTTGCTCATGCTCTCTCAGACTCTCCAAACTGATTTTCATTTCCACCAATCTACTCAACAACTCCTTTCTCCAGTGCTACCCTTGATCTTTATATTGCAAAATCCAAAGGTCTCCTGTTCATTATTTCCCACTTTGGCCTTTCCTTCCACAGCACTGATGTTGCTGACTCTGCCTTTCATGAGATTTTATTTTCTCCTGGTCTTTCACACATTATCCATCAGGATTCTCTCCTACTTTTACAACCAGTTCTTCCCACCTTGCTTGGCTGGTTCCTTTTCCTTCTGTCGCGTGACAGTCAGCACACATTACAGCTCTGCCTCCACTCCATGCCCTCCTCCATCCAGTCCAGGTCTCTCCCGGGAGAGCTGTCCCAAGCAGCAGATAACACCAGTCTCCAAAGGCCTCTTCAGTTTTATCCTTCCACGCTTACCTGACTCTCAATACTGTATCTCACCCGTGTTCAGAACCACTATAATGTCCTTTTCAACTTGAGAACCTGTGATTCTTTGGGTGAAAAGAAAGACGTTTTCTCTGTAAAACTAGTTAATTTCTAAAAATTCTTTGTTTCAACAAAACACCATCCTTATTGTGACCCCTTAGTGGCACCTTGACTAGTGATTTAGCTGAAAATCCTAGAAGTCTCTCTTAGCTCACCCCAGCCTGTTGTCCTCTGTGGAGTTGTGTGCTGATTTATGTCAGCTCACCCAGCACGGTGCCCCCGCCGTGGCCCACCTCACCTTGCCTGGCCTTCTCTCTGCGAATTCCTCCCAGGCCTGATGCCACTTTCTAAACAGCAGGTAGTCAAGCCGCTAATCATCTGGCTGTGCCTTGCTCACGTCGCAGGATTTCAGCTCCGGACCTGACTCTCAGGACCCTTGGGAGTTTGGCTCTGCCTCTGTCTCCGTTCCCTCCCTTCCTCCCAGGTCGTTACACATTCAGTCGGCTACGTTCTCTCATTCCAGCCATCAGGCCCGTTGTTCTCCTTGTTGGAGTTGGCTGCTTCGCTGCATTCCAAGCCCTTCCTGGACCACCAAAATCTCTCTGAACCTACGTCTCAAGTTGGCACCCCATACATGATAATTGAGTATTTTTATCTGTGTCTTGTATATGGATAAATAAATAATCCCCTGGGCATAAACCTCACCTTCTCTCAGAGATCTTCCCTGAAGCCATTTCATTTTCTACTATTTCTTAAAACATGTTTTAGTCTTAATTCACCTCATTTTAAGTTTCTTGGGGGTGAGAATATAACTCATCCCCCTGTTTGTCTCCTCTCGTGACCATTATTATATCAAAGATAATTTCAGTAACTACTTATCGATTAATTGTTGGGCACCACAGGTTAAGAAAATTTAAATCCACTTTCAAGTAATAATCTATAGTCAATGAAATACTAAAAGTTTCTCATAGTAACATAGGCCAGGGCCTAACATTCTTCAAATATAATTATAAAAAATGTTTTCTGGGTGGGGTACTTGCTATTACAGTATACATACATCCCCTTGTGGCCATGGAGGTGGAGAGCCTGCCACTCTCCTTAGCAGGAGGTCAGCGCTACAAGGGGCCTTAGGGATGGATTTGGATAGACCCCTGTGAAGGATCGGACTTCCAAATTCCAGAGTCAGAGGATGCAGCTCTCTTGACAGTTCACACTGGCAGAAATGTCTGAGAGGCCCAGGCAGGGTGGGACTTGTCACTAGGGTCTCTAGGCCACATGATGCTTAGACACAGGTATGCCATGAGGCTTCTCTCAGGTGGTGGGGGTGGGGGTTGGGTGGGATGATTTTCTCTTAATTGAACAGCTAGTTGGACAGAAGTCCAGGGTAACTGAATAGCAAAAAGGAAGATACTGTTGAACTGAGGTGCTCTCAGTGGTTGGGGCAAAGGTCATCTGGGGTACCATACCCTAGCCTTGGGGCAGCTGGCCTCCGCCAAACTCCACTGGCCAGCAAGAAAGCTGCTGCCAGTGCTTCCGGAGGCCTGGCCTCGCTGGCTCGGGTCCGGTGGGGCTGAGCGGCTGCCGGTGGACTGACTGCGTTAGGTTGGTTAGAGCAGATGGCACCTGACAGTGCCACAGTCCCGTTTTAGAAGGAGCTGGTGGAAGTCCTCCAGATGACTACCTCTGAGAAAGAAATGAATAAAGGTACAAAATGGACATCTGAAACAACTATTGAGGAAAAGGGATAGTTATAAAAGAGGCCACAGTTCAGTTCCCAATTGTATTACTCAAGGTTCTCCAGAGAAACAAAATCTATAGGATATGTGTCGGGGGGAGGGAGTGGCGGGGAATGCAGCGAGGGAGAGAAAATGAGAGATTAATTTTAGAGAATTGGCTCAAGCAGTTGTCAGGACTGACATGTATCAAATCCATAGGGCAAGCCAGCAGCAGGCTGGAGGTTCAGGAAAGAATTGAGGTTGCTGTATTGAGTCTGAAGGCTGGAAACTCAGGCAGATTCTCTATGCCGCTGTCTGGAGACAGAACCCTTTCTTGAGAAATCTGAGTCTGTTCTTATGGCTTTCAACTGATTAGTAAGGCCTACCCACATTATGGAGGCTAATCTACTTTACTCAGAGCCAACTGATTGTAAATATTAATCACACCTAAAGAAAGAACATTTCTGCAACCTAGTATCTAGACTAGTGCTTGATCAAAAGCTGTACACCATGGTCTACCCAAGTAGACACATTAAATTAACGGTCACCACAATGCTCATGGAACATTGTCATCTCTTAAGAGAAGGAAGGTCATTAGGTAAGCATTTTTTTCTCCAGAGAGTGGAGGAGGAAGAGGGAGAGGAGACTGTTGCCCTTATTTATGGGGCTTATTTATTTCAGTCTTTAACTGCTTCTTAAACTTTGAATCTTATTGGCCCACATCAGGGTGGCATTTGGGAGACTGGCTTATTATGGATATCTCTCCCTTCTTAAAAGGTAACCCTCACTAGTACGAGCCAGAGTCCCAGACTCCTGGTCCTTGACTGGAGCATATATAAATATGTATTTATATATATACACCTTAGGGGTAGAATCCATGTTTGTTTATCTTGGTACCTCCATAGTGTCTAGTATCTTACTACTGAGTTTCATACATAATGGACATTATCCATTTAAAAAACGCTGAAGGCTTCTAAGTTCAAGGCACTGTGCTTGCTAGGTGTTGGAATAGTGATTGAATGTGTATTTATTGAATGAATTATTTTACATCACTTTACATTATGACTTGTATTTCTTCTTTCTCATGATTAGAGGGGAATGATTTTAAACTAGTACATTCCAGAACATAGTCCTGTGAGTACTTACTCCTTGAATGGCATTCACGGTTTCTGTGATTTGCCTCAGTTTACCTTTCTAGCTTTAGCTCTTACTGTTACCCTCCCATAGCTTGCATTCAGTCCACACCAAAATAGCTCTCCTTCATAGTCACCCCCAGAGCATTTCCATTCTTATGATGTTCCTTTCACCTGAAATGCCCTTTCTTGCCAGTTTACTTCATTTTTACCCATTCATATCTATTATTCAATAGATGATGGGCTCAGGTACCAACTCAGGACCCCATGCATTCTGTATTCAGAACATCATAGCATTTTCATAAACTTCTATTAATATCCTTACCACTTACGTATTTCTTTTAGCCTCTATATTGAAAGCTTCTGGAGGACAGAATCTGTGTGTCATTCCACACTGTGTCCCTGCTCAGTACCTTGCACTTTGCAGGTGTTAATGAGGTGGAACTCACTGGAGCCTCCAGCAGTCCTTGGGTCATATTTGACACATATGTTAGGAATCTATTCAGCCACTATTATTTCAGATTATCCAATTTCTGGACAGTCTCAGACTTTGCCTTTCTTTTTTGTATTTGGAATGTAGTCAGAGGACAGAAAATGAAATTAAGAACGTTTCTACCCCTTTTACTGTTGATAACAGGGTAGTTAACAAACAAACACACAGAAACACATCATCATTTGGAGGTTTAAAATGAGTGGCTGCAAGACAGATTAACAGTTATTCATGACTTCTTCATCAGTGGGCTTCATTTTCATCAATACTCACAAACTAGGTATTGATGCTTTGCTCCAGGGGCCCATGAGAGTAATCTGAAACTTCATTTTTCTTAATATTCATATCAGCGGCCACTTAGGAACTCTTAGTCCAGTCAGAGGAGAGGAGAGAGAAAGGAAAAAGGTATCATGGGATATAGAAAAGGGATGGGGCAGGAGTCTGTCTTCATTTCTTTCGCAGGTCAATGAGTTTAGGTCTAGCCTAGATATTACCACTAAAAGGGAGAAAAAATGCTTAACTGTGGGGAAGTACTGGCAGCCAGAATGTTCTTGGTGTTGTAATGCATAAGGACATTCTTATAAGCTCATTAGTTTTCTCGCCATAGAGGCACTGGCAAACTCAAATGCCAGACGACATTGAGTCAAAGCAACAAGCCCAGAATCCTAGCAACATTGTTAAATGTTGGAAACCTACTGAAAATTACTCTTTTCTCATTAGGAAGTTTTGTTGGCAGGGAGGAAAGCAGATCTTGCCCTTTGCCAGAACTTAGGAAAACTGGTGTATATTTTTCTTTTGCTCAGCGCTTGCTGCTTTGTTAGAAATTTTAGCTGATGCAGAGATATTATACTTGCCCTAGGAGAATATTTGTCAAGGAAAGAGAGTCTAAGGAATGATGAAGTCTTGTTTTTGGAATGTTTACTCTTTTACAGCATCAGCAATTTGTTGTTGCCTTATTTACTTTTGGATGATATGACTCTGGACCATTGCAAACCCAAACAGGAATCTCTAAATTTGATCAAGTAGCAAAAATGAAAAAATCGTGTTTTCCCCAGTTTACTTTTCTTTTTAAGAAAAATTTGTATGCAGTTAGATTTTTAAAAATACTATCACTTTAAAGTTTTATGTTGAGGGTTTGGAAAAAGAAAGCCAACAATAATCTCATGACTAGCATTGTTATCTGTCTTCATTTTTACCGTCTCTGAGAAATGAACAGTTTTGATATTAGTGGGGCGTTATATAGTGTTTTAAACAGTCATGAAGTTTTCTGTGATTCTTGTTATTTAGTTCAAATGTAAGTACATTTTCTGAAAGATTTATATTTTATCTGCAGAATGCCCAGAGACAGTACTCGAAGGTTAAATCTGATTGTTAAATGTGGGTTTCTCTTTCCGAAGTAGAAATGTAATTGCCATCCACTTTATTTAATTTCACAATGTTCTTTGTATAAAGAACCATATGATGAATTGCACCAAATTTAGTTTCTGATAGTCTCAGTAAAGACTTCTGTTTGCTTAATGTTGTAGGATAGAAAATGTCTGTAACTCTGTGACTTTTGCCACTTGGGACTTTTCTGCCACAAATATTTAGTATCCAGTCATAGCACAGGTATGTGGTGACATCTTATCTTGAAGCTTTTTCTAGATGTTCTGTTTTTTCACCTCAAACTATCCTCTTCTATATTACACTGTTACTATATGTCACTTCAGAGTCTCTGTAAATAGGAAGGATACATACTTCTAAAAATATGTTTCCCAGTTAATAGTTTCATCCTTAAGAAAGTGGCGCAAGAGGAGGGACACCTGAGGCAGAGACTGCATTTGCTTCCTGTCCAAAAACCTAGGGGACATTAGGAAAGCCCATGCCACCTGGGAGGCACTCCCTCAATCTCCGGCGAATCAAAGTGGTAGGCCACACCTCTCCGCCCTAGACTGTAAAATTAAGACCTGTTCTCCATCGGTGCCCTTTTCCTTCACCCAGCCTCTGGCCTCTTTTTAATCTTACCTGTGTATTTAGGCTTTTGCAAATTTTCATTAACCATTGTTCAGTCCCCCCTGAGAATTCCCTGAGAGCTGCTGAGCCACGGCTCGCCTTTTTTGTTTTCTCTTCCTGCTTTGAGGATGATGTGTTTTTTTGGGTGGAGGGAATGGTGTTTTATCATCATAAATGCAGCTGTCGGCACGTTCCTCCTTTATCAAAACCCAGGAACGTGGCCCAAAGCCAAGACAGAAATGCAGACTTCTGAGCAGAGGGTTATTCAGCCATTTAGAACTGAAAAGCAAGTGTCAGAAGCAGAACCTGGGGCAGGATGCTGCCTGGACCAGCCTGCTTTAGTTTAGTGTTTAGTGTCTAGCAATTGTTTCTTTCTTTCCCTTGCTACTTGGGAGCCCCTTGGTGCAGGGGGAACCGACTTCCTTTATGAACCGCACTGACCACTGCAGCTCCATTGCCAAGCTTTCTTCTCTGTTCTTTCCTCACAGGACAGAAGCTGTTCTACAGATGCATAGTTTCATATCATAAAATAAAATAATAAAAAGAAGAAAGCCATCATGGAGGTTTCTAAAAATGAAATCCATCCTTCCCATTTTAATGACAAATTTACTTTCACCCTTGAGCATCTTTTTTACTTCTATATAACTGTGTCTTCACTAATATTTACATTTCTGTGTTCTGTGTAAATAGGAATCTGTTAATCGGCCATTAGTGGGACTTTGCTTTGAGTTGTTTTACCATGTCTGTGGCATGTTTTTATGTCTTTAATTTTTTTTTTTATTTGAAGATGATGAAAAGCATATATTTAAGAACATTTTGAAAGAAAAAATCCCTCTAGGTCTCATTCCTTTCACACAGCTCTTTTTGCTAATGTATATTGCCTTCTAGCTGTACATACATCTAGCATAGCTGTTATGAAAGGATGCTTTTTGTCTGTTCAGAGCTTAGCTGGTCATGCTCCAGCCCCAGTCTCTAATTCACTCTCCTTTGGATCTATAGAATGCTAAGCCAAGTTTAAAAGTCTGTGTTTTGTGGCCATGGTTCAAAGCAGAGCTAATTGACTCCTGGGGGAATTAGGGGGCCTATATGGGACAAGAGCTTCAGTGTCTTTAGAATGATGCTTTCACCAAATGAGGTGGCCAGAATCATCCACCACTAACTAATTCATTTTATAATGCTAGTAATGATGAACTTAAACTGAGATGATTTTAATAAGAACAGAGAAATTCTCATTGTAAAGACTTCCTTCATTTTATCCAGAAAAGTATTCCAAAACAGATATAAGATACCATTTGCGCAAATTCTTATTCCTTAATTAATGATGAATGTTTCTAAAGCTTCCATTGCACTTTCAGTCACATTTTGAAATGTAATGATTTTGTATCTCATTATGGTCAGCATGGAGCAAACTACATTTTTTTTCTGTATATTGTGGCACTTGGTCAAAATATGAAGGCTATTTATTTTGAACAATTTAGATAAATTGTTATATACAACCAAGACAGAAAATGGAATAATTCTAAGGTTTTTGCTGAAAGCTGTTTTAGTATGTCTTTTTATGCTTTACTACAGGAAGAGTATTTCTTTTCTAATATGCAAAGCCTAAATAGTAAGGCCCCACCGATAAATGTTGATACTTGTTTTTAAAAGAAATGAGGAATAATAACAGATCATTTGTTTTTAAGAGTGTGATTTTTAAAAGAAGAAATAAGACCCTGACTGCTGTGGCTCAGTGGGTTGGGCCACATCCGGCAAACGAGAGGTCACCCATTTGATATCCAGTCAGGACACATGTCTGGGTTGTGGGCCACGTCCCTGGTTGGGGGCGTGTGAGAAGCAACCAATCCATGTTCTCTAGCACATCAATGTTTCTCTCCCTCTTTTTCCCCCTCTCTTCCCCTCTCTCTAAAAGATAATAAATAAAATCTTTTTAAAAAAGGAGAAATAAAGGTCTAATAAGTCTACGAATAAAAATAACACACTACTGTTTTCCTTGAGTCTTCCATTGATTTTTCTTAGTAGAGTGTAATGGGCTGTACAGTTCTGGAATTTGGGGAAAATAAGATTTTATTAAATAATACATCATTTCCCTGGCTCTTTGATTATAAGGCTTTCTGTGTGGGTAGAAGTGTTAAGAGTTTGCTTTTTCTATATGAACCTTTTCAGGGTTTACCTCTTTAGGAACTATACTTGGATTCTGATCTCCATAATGATAATTGGTAATTGACATGGAAAGGAAGATGAGGATGTCACCAATAAGAAAAAAAGGGGCTATGTTTAAGAATCAGACCCATCTCTAGCAACTTGAGGCATAAATTACTTACAGGAAGCTAAGAGCGAATGCTTTCCTGAAGTACAAGTGCAAGTGGTTCATTCCTGATCTTCAGACATTCCCGATTTTTCTGTCATCTGCAAAGAGAACTTTTCACAGATTTTCTTTAATTACTTCTTGACTTCAGTAAAGGACGCAGTAACTTGACCTCTGTGTGTTTTAGGTATTCTAAGACTCAGAAGTCCTAGAAAGCCTTCTCTGAACCTTTAGGCTGGGAATGGCAGCTCCACTCTGTTGCCATAGCTCCCGGGGCATGCTTCTGTATTGGCTCCTAATCACGTACGTCTGTCATTGTTATTTCTGCCATCTCCACTATTGAGTACAATATGCTTTTTCAGTACTTCCACTGTATTTGGCTCATGATGCTTAAGAATTGTTTATTGAATTGAACTAAACTGAAAGCCAAAATAGCAAGTATAAAAATGGGCTGTCTTATGCCTGAAGTTAGCAACATATTTGATGAATGTAATATTCCATTATTATACATATTGAAACATTGAACAGTAAAGGTCAGGAACACTTTTGGTTTATTATTCTAATTTAGTGTCATTTTTTAGTGTATTTTCCTTAGGAATCTGAGAGTCACATGGCTGTGTCTGTGCTTAACCTGTGTACTCCATATGCTTTTGTCTCCACGAAGGGAATGCATGAAAAGGATTTGGGGCTCTTGCCTCTGTGTTACCTGTGCTTGGACACTGTGAAAAGGAGTGACAACAACCGCTCTGCAGTGCCCTGGGAGGCCACTTTCACTTTATATTAACTTACCCTGAGTAAGGAGGCAGAGGCAGGCTACATTCACCCATAGTAAGAGCAGGTAGGAGGTATACATGGGAGAGTGTGTACTTGTTTCCACTGGCAGCTTCTGAAAGATCTGCAGAAGAAACAGAGTTGTTCGTTGATGTGAGGGTACAGATCTCAGTATTCCTGGCAGTTCCTTGGAGATACCAGCAGGAGGAGACCAAAAACTTAAGATGATCCGTGGAACCATGACATCATGAGCTGTCCATGATTCTGGGTAACCTGGGAGATGTTAATAGGAGAAGTCAGTGGAGTTAAGACATAGGGAATTCTAATCAGCAAGAGGGAGATTTTGTCTAACCAACAGGAACAGGCAGGAGGAGCTGGAGGAACCAGCCAGACAGCTACCAAGCAGAGGACTTTAATGACCCTGCAAGTCAGAAGAGAAGTTAGGAGAAATGATGTTGGACGACTTGTATCTCTGTCACTGGGGACAACTTTCTTAGCCTCCCTGAGTACTGGGTTTCATAGAAGGTAAAAGATAATATCTGTGCCTCTGGATGTTGGTGGGGTTTAAAGGAGGTAGTAGCACAGGTCTGGCACTATCTTAGTTCTTTCCTGACCCTACAGTTCTAGTGTGAATCATCCCACAGATGAAGGGCCACACCCCTAAGGGTTCTTTAGCTCCTGTTTTGGACATGGTACAATTGTTTTTAAAGATTACATGATAACCTAACAATTGACCCACAAAGGGTCACCTGTCAGAGAAACCGGGTGGGGATCAAGCTGGTGATAGACTCTCGTGTTACCAAGAGCCCTTATTACATATAACTCACGAATAGTTAAGATACCAATCCATGTTTAATATTTACAGTTCCTCTATCTCTTTGCTTTAAAGGTAGTGTCCATTTGGTATAGAAAGCTATATATTTTTAAGGGGAATTGTATGAAGGAGTCTTGACATTTATGGGGCTTCTGAGTGCCAGATTTTTTCCCCTTTACCTCCATTATGTCATTTGACTTTCACAACCACTCTGTAGAATACCTTAGCATCCTTGTGTAATGGATGAGGAAATGGAGGCCAAGACAGGACAAATCTAGGGGCCTCAGGTCATGAGCTACTAGCAGGTAGAGCCAGAAATTGGACCCAGGTCTGTCCAGTGTTAACAGCAGTGCTCTCTACCCTCCCGCATTTGCTGAAATGCTGAATGCTGCCTTGAAGGAAAGCTTTCAAAGACAGCACAGCAGCCCCTGCACTGGGGGCATTCCAGAATGCTGGGATCCTTCCTGGTAAACCTGGGGCTCAGCAATGGCTGGCCCTTGGCAGACTGGTGGTCAATATTGACTGAGTGAAGGAAAGTCACTTGTTAAGGTTGAAAACTAAGTATTTCAGCAAGTGGCAGGTTGTCAGCAATATGAAATTTGTCATCAACATTATTGAATTACTGAAAAATATGTGACATTTATTAATACAGGCTCCACTCAAATGGCTTTGCAGTAATTTAAAAGATCTGTGCTTAGAATGGGACAATGTGTGAAAAACTGACACACAATAAATTCAAAAGATGTCAACAACTTTTTAAACAACTGAAGAGGTACATGCTGCCTCTGGAAGAAAGTAAACTGCTAAGCCTAAAAATATCTTTTAAAAAGTAATGATGTAAATATTGACTCATGTATTCTCCATGTCTTTAGCACTAAAGTTTAAATGTTCAAAAGTTGCCATTATGGAGATTTTGAAAAGCTGAAAAGCACTATTTATTTTCATGAAAAGGATAGCACAACTTTCAATCAGATTGAAAATTAAAAGTAAATGTAATAATTATGAAGTAAATATACTAAGCCTGTTCTTGGCCCAATAAATGAAGCTATTAGCTGTATGCTTTATAAGAATTTTGATGATAAAAATGTAAAGGGCTAGCTAAACTGGCATTTTATTAGCAACCATAGAACCGTGGATTTATCAAGCCTGGGATCTGATGGAAATTCTACATGGTTAAATAAATAAAGTTTTAGTTAAATTGGGGTTTTTAACTAGAGATAGAAAGGCACCTTCTGGGACCGTGGAGTCTCCTCTGCACCTCAGCACTCCCTTCTTCACTAGGTAGGAGCTTTAACAGGAAAGCCAGGTGTATCAAGATGCCTTTTCCTTTCAACCCATTTAGTCAAAGTGTATTGAGAACTAGCAAAAACCAATCTTGTCACAGTAAAGAAGAAAGGTTTTTATCTCCTCTAAGTGCCTTTAGTGCTGGTTGACTTTCCTTAGAAGTTCATTTCACAATTTTAGTGAAGATATACCAAGTATTTCACAATTTCACACAACTTGTGTTGAGGCTTACCATTTCCTTTCCTTGAGGGGAATGGAAGGCCTCTTGAGTTGTGTGGAGAAGCTGTCGCTGATGAGCAGTGGCAGCAGCCTGGGTGGTCTTTCAGTACACAGCCTTGGTAGTCAAAAGGAACTTGACATTGATGATACTGTACCGCAGAGTGAAAGGAGCTACTGTCTTTCCTACAGCCATGTCTGTATAGATAATTAATTCTGTGACCTACAGGAACTACAAATTAATTTTAAGTGGTTATCCTGATGGAAAAACTTGATTTGTATCAACTAGGTGAAAGCTAACTTAATTTGCATTTGTTGAGCCTCTAAACTTCAAGTAAGATATGCTTTTAGTAACACTGAGGAGAACAAGACATTTATTTTCATGAATTATCTGGTTGTAATATTAGTTTTTAATTCCTTACAAGTTATATCCATGTCCTAGCATATATTACAGCTTCTTACATAATATCAAACATATGAGGTCATTTAAGTAGTATTTGATGATTCTTTGTGGTCATTTATTATGGGCATAATTAGGGCCATTTTTTTATTTCTCTCTTTCCCCCAACTCCCTTTTTATTCTCTTTTGGAAGACAGTTAATCTTGCTTTTTCTTTATATATAGTATGGCTTTTGGGGTGATATGAGGGTGAACGAATATTGTGGAATATTCTCCCAATGATATTCATGTGTAATTTTTTAAGTATAAGATGTACAAAATGTTATGTCTTCAAAAAATATTATATATTGGCCTTACTTAAATGTATGAGTATCAGCCCTTCTTTCCAACCATCATTCCCAAGTTCAATGATGAAATTTGCTGAGTGCTTGTTTTGGGCAAAGCACCACACTAGAAATGTCAGAGGGAGTTTGGAATTAAAGTATAGTAAGTCCTTACCCTTAAGGAGTTTGTCCTCTAGACCTCACTGTCTGATACATTAACTCTAGACTCTGGAGTTACTGAGTCCTGCGGTATGGTTAGTTGGATAGACCCGGAGTCACTGAGCACTACAGTGTGGTTAGTCAGATAGACACTGGAGTCACTGAGCACTACACTGTGGTCAGTTGGATAGACCCGGAGTCACTGAGCACTACAGTGTGGTTAGTTGGCATTGACATGCGCTGTACATGTACTCTGTGGCTGAATTTCAGAGACTTAGTGTAAGAAAGAAAACAACATGTCTATTTTTTATGATGATTACCATTGAAATAATGATATTTTGGATTAAATAAAATAAATTATTAAAGTTTATTTTATCTGTTTCTTTTAACATTTTTTTATAATGGTTACTAGAAAATTTTAAGTTATATATGTGACTCTCATACATTCTCAGGCAGCACTGATTAAGCCTCTGCTTCCTTCCAATGCTATCATTAAGGGAAAGTAGTCATCCACCCAAAGAACTTCAGTGCTTTCCCCACAAATACTCATATTTATAACCACAAGAAAGTATAACAGGATAAGAAATCACAGTATATAATGTATTAGCCCTTTAATTAGCCCATTATCATATAACTACATGGCTAGATAGGACAGTTTTTTCTTTTACAGTATGATTTTTTAAAAAAGTTACTAAGCCTAGGTTCCCAGTTGCTTAGGATAGAAATGAAAGAAATGGGGTGTAGGGGAGAGCCATCCATGCATAATGATGGCTGCTTCAAGTTCATTAGGTAAAATAACAACAAACTCACAGACATCAGTACCGTGATTACCAGACGAAAAGTGGTAGGAGTTGAAGAGGGTAAAGGGGGGATAAATGGTGATGGAGAGAGATTTGACTTGGTTTGGTGAACACACAACACAATGTATAGATGATGTATTGCAGAATTGTATCCCTGAAATTTATATAATTAACCAGTGTCACCCCAATAAATTCAATTAAAATAAAAGATGTTCAGGAAGCGCATCTGAGGTTGCCACTTGTCTTGAAATGATGTAGGCAGAAGAGAAAAAGCTCTGATCAAACCCTTGCTAAATGCCTCTTATAGGCGAGAATGATGACAATAATAATAACAGTGATAAGATCAACCACATTAACTAGATTGGACATTTATTGTGGGCATCAGGAACTTCAGCAGTCACTTCTACATGATCTTGCTCAATACTCACAACAACCCGAGGAAGATGTACAGTCATCATAGTCCGTATTTCAGTAGCATCAGGCCAGAGTGAGTTAAGCAGGAAGTAATGGTGTGGAGTTAGCCCCAAGCTATGGCAGTCAGACATGCTGCGGTAGTCACTGTGGAGACCGTCGGCCAACTGACTTCCCTTTTATGAGAACCCAGTGTCGGTAGCTGGATGTGAACTTTCAGAAGGCAGCTTTGTGTGATCTTTAACCATTTAGATCTGTGTGATTGATTTGGGGGTTAATTTCAGATAAACTCCTTTATCACTGTCCAGTAATCCCAGTAAATAAGACCTGAAGACTTGTAATGTAAAAGTCAAGCTCCACAGTGCTTTCACATTTGTTACCTCACTCATGCTTTACTGGGCCCTTTAAAGTAATTAAGGGCAAGTAATTACTTCCCTCATTTTATAAAATTAGTGGCTGAGGTTTTAAGAGGTTTATTGACCTTCCCAAGGCTGCACAGCCAGTAATCGAGGATCTGGGAGAACTCAGCTCTGGCTGGCTTTGTACTGAGCAGCTATAACTTTGAGCACCGAATCACCCAGAGTCCAACCAGAAAAAACAATATTTTCCTTGAGAATTAAATCTAGGGAATCGTTACAGGTGCTGGAAGAACCACAAGGTCAAAGAGATCGGCAACAGCAGAAAACCATCCTACCTTTACGGTGGAGACACAGGGACCCCATTCCAGAGGCCATGGGCACCTCAGAGGGGATGAAGCCTCTGCTAGCCTCTCCCCTGCAGAGAGGAGGAAGGAAACCCATGCAGATTGCCCCCTTCTCCTGCTAGAGTCTCATGGGCGTAACCCAGCAGGCATCCAGCTGACTCGGGGTCGAGGAAATCTGCTGAGGGCCAGCTCTCTGGTCATACAGAGCGGAGGAGGGTTGCAGGAGGAGCTGATCTGCCTGGGCAAACTGTTTAGCCTTTGAAAGAAGGATGACAGGTCCTGCTTAAGGAGTTGGGGATACAAAGAGATAGTGTTTATAAAGTGCCTGTGCCTAGCAGTAGCTCAACAAAGGTTAGTCCACCTCTCCTTTCCATGGGAACAACTGCATTTAAGGTGGGCAGTAGTGACCATGTGGCCTAAGAAGCTTGAGCATGTGTGACAGGAGAGAATTTACATCCTGATCATCTTTCTGAGCACTGTGAGTAATCATGGAGTATTCTAGCTCCTCTCCACACTTCATTCTCATTATTCTTTTTGGTATTTTCTTCTTTCCCAAATCATAAAGAAAACCCATTACATTTTCTACATCAAGGACACTTCCCATTTTGTCCTGGGATCATGGACTATGAGAGCTAAGACTGCTCAGAGGAGCTCATTTAGGCCATGTTGAGGGTTGATTTTCCTGTAGTACCAGTCCTATCTTATTTTGAAAAGCCCTTGGTCTCAAGTTTTAGTCTTATTAAATTAAAAAATGTTCTGTAGTAATGCTTTTAAAAGCACAACTAAATTACTTGAAAGAAAAGTATATTTGGAATAAACATGGTTCAGCTAAAGCTTCAGCTCTTTTTAGAGGACAGAATGTGATTTCTGTGTTGCCATTATAATTTCCAAGCAAATTTTATATCATATTGGATCGAGAGAGGAGGGGAGATGCATAAAATCAGATTAAAAGATAAGCTGTTTCCTAATTGAATTTTTAGATGCATTAAATGTCATGAGCCACAAACTCAACTCAACAACCTTACAAAGGATTTCTGGACTTGGAGAGTTGAGTTTTTCTGACTGTGGGACAGAGAGTCCTAGATTGTCAGTGGTGATAGATATGACAGTGATAATGTTATATGTATATATTGCATTTGTTTTTTGAAATTTAAAATGAGAGCCACAACACAGATGCATATTTGGGGGGAGTGGGCATGAGTTGATGTCTAGAAGAACTGATCTCTAGTCTGTTAAAATGGTCAATTGCTCCAGCCCCAACATTTCAGTATCACACACCCTGCCTCCAGTGTCCCTTCTCGCAACTGTGTCTCCTCTGTGAAGGCCTCCCTCTCCCCAGTGCTCACCCACACATCTGTTAATCACATCCAGCAGGTCACAGTCCCTGGGTATGTCGCTTCTCCTTTTGTGAGCTCCACAGGCATTGCAGGAAGATCAGATGATGGGAGAGGCACGAGTTGAAAATGGGGAACCCAAACTGCAGTGTCCAATGTGTGTGGAGAGCCCAGGCCAATTTCTGCAGGGCCTCAGCCCATGGGACTCACAGGAGAGCAGGCCACTGTCTACCCAGCCAAGCGGGTAGTCTCATCATGTTCCCAACAAGATGCATGCAGATCAAAGGGGAGCTCCAGTTGGCAGATGGCCAAGAATTCAGCTCTAGCCAGACAGGCTGGGGATTGGGCTAAGGTCCAACCCACAAAGGGGCAGATGGTGAAGAGAACTACAGCAGCTCCAGGAAATAAATAAGAAGTAGCTATGTGACTAGGCTGCCTGTCCACTGGTTCAGGGCTGCAAGATGTTCTAGTCCTCACAAACAGGTAGGGATGGGTTCCTGGTCTGGGGAGGATAGGACTGGACTGGACAAGGTGAGGCCTGCCTATCTGCCAGTCAGCATGGGAACCTTCCTGAAGCTAAGATTAGACTTTGATTATACCTGACTCTTCAGAGCCTGCCAGTTAGTATGGACTTAACACATTTTAATAAAGTCACTTTCAAGAAGGGTGACCATATGTTTCAATTTGCCCAAGAGACTCCCTGTTGTTGACTCATATTTATTAATAATTCCCACCTGCATTCCCAGAAGTGTCCCAGTTTAGATGTCACTCTTCCTTGGGGCAATAGAGTCTACCAGTTGCTGGTGGTTCCCAGCACGCCTGTGGTCTGTGGGTGCTGGGGGCCTTGAGTCTTTCTCCCTCAATTGGAGCCCTCTGTTTGGACATTGCTTCATTCCCCAGTGCTCTTTCTCTGAAGATCTCCTCCTTAAGAAGCTTGGTTCTTAGCGAGCCAGCCCAGTTACTCAAGGGGACTGGAGAGTCTGCTTCAGGACTCTCAGAAATCAAAGCATTGTTTACAAGTGGTAGTTGGTATGATTCTTGGAATAAGGAGGGCATCTTGCATAGTAAGAGCTTTTGGTGATTAGTTTGCAAGTAAAATTAGCCCTTATTTTTTATTCCTGGATAACTTCAATGAAATCAAATCCAGTATAATTAAATGTGTCATTTTTAAGCTCACATTATAACACCTTTATATAAAATCTAAGCAGGCCTTATAAATACCTGTATTTCATTCTCACACCAGTATCCTGAAGCATAGTAATAAAAAAGCCCTTCTGGATCCAACCATCAAAACTACAATTTACAGTATGTACTCTAGGATTGCCTGAGCTCCTTGGTTTTATGTTCTATACGATTATTAATGGTGCATGCTGTGCTGTATTATTTAAAACACAAGCCACATTTAGGAAGCAGTATTTAGAATATCTTGTACCTGCCGCATGGATTTAATTGTACATTTGCTACTTGTACTTTTCTCCCAGTAGTTAGGTTTACAGCCAGGAGGGGTAGAAATAGTGACACAGGGTTTCACTGAGGCACTTTAATTGCTTCAGTCACTGGCAGCACAGGCCATTTAAAATGCATTAATGGTAAGATTTTGCTGGTTTTTAAAACTGCTTTTCATTTCAGTTTGATGAGCTAATTAATTTGGAAGGGACTTGTGGTTTTAAAAAGGGAATATGATGATTCAGGAAAATGGCAGACCTGGACCTGCTGCCATCCAAATTGGCATTGCTCTATTTTGCAAACGCTCTAGATTAACCAGCTCAAGGGTCAGGGATTCCTTCCCTGCAGGCATTGGCATTTTTATTGATTTCTTAACCTGTGTGGCTTTAAATATTTATAAAAGGGTGGGTGGGGGGGCCTGCTGTGGGCATGACATAAAGTGCGAGCATGTTGTTGCTGTAAGTCCAGTAGAAGAGGCAAAGATCGAGGAGGCGTATGGGTGCCACTTCAGCGATGTGTTTGAAAATTTGTGTTTGCCTATAATGCCTCCAAGTAGAAAAGCAGCTGGTTTGGAATTGACTGTAACTTTAACATTTCTTAATAATTAAAAAAATTTGAATTGTAACCATGAGTACTATAACATTTGGAGAGAATTATAATTGTTTAGAAGTTATTTTTAAAGTATACAGGTTTCTCTCTGATATTGAAAACGGTTAATCCTTCAAGTGCTGATCTCTGAGTTCATTCATTCATTGCGGGGGATCAGTGAACTGTATAACAGTCAAACATGATATATCTTTTAGCTCAGTTTTATTAGACTGTTAAGGCAGAAACAAAATAAATGTATGAATGGGCTGGTGATGTTTAAAATTATAAAACAAATGAGACCTTATTCATTTGTTGACCCTTCAAAAAAGGTGGTGAGTTGTATTTGGACACACAGGAAAAGTGCACATGATTATCAGTTTCATACTTATTTGTATTTCTTCTACCTGTGGCACAGGAACATGAACTCCCGAGGCTACAGAGGCCTTCGCAGGAGAGGTGCTGACTGTCTCCTACGTGGGCCTCCCGCCTCACGCTGCTGTGCTGCCAAGTGGGCTCACATCTGGCCTCTTGCCTGCCTGCCCCCTGCATTCTACCCCCTGATCCTGCCCTCAGCCACATGAGCTTCTTCAGACATCACAGGGTCTCTCCTCTCTCACATCTTTGCATACACTGTTCCCTCTGGTTAATTCACCTTCCCTTCCTTTTCAAATTCCATAGGGATCCAGCTCAAAAGTCACGCCCTGGGGAAGGTTAGTGGTGATCTCATCTCCTGCCTTTTTAAGGACTTCGTTCCTTCACAGATACGTTTTCCTTCTTGTGCATCACTGATTTCCTCTTTTTCTGGACAGATCTCTTCAGCATAGAAACCTAATTTATCCAATATGAATAAACAAGGAAACACTCTTTCTCTCTCTACCAGTTCCTTTCTCTGGCTCCTTCTTCAGAGTTAGCTGCACTCACTGTCTCCGATCTTCATTCCACCCTCTGTCTCCAGCTCACTCCAGAAGGCCTCCTGGCCCCTTTTTACTTCTCTGAAACTGCTCTTGCCAGGGTCACTGAAGAGCTCTGTGCTGTCAAATCTCAAACATACCTCACGAGCTTAACATCAAAGACGTCATTACAGAAGGAACAAAGAAATGAAAAGACAGTAGACGTGAAGAAACGCAAAAGGAAAGTGGCAGATGTGAATTCACCTGTAGCAGTAATAACATTATGTGAATGGATTCAGCAATCCAATTAAAGGCAGATTGTCAGACTGGATTTTAAGAAAAAAAGATCCAACTACATGCTGTCTATACTTTTGGTTTGAAGATACAAATAGGTTGGAAGCAAAAAGGTGGGAAAAGATATATCCTACAAAGAGCAATTATAAGAAAGCTGGCAGGGCTCTGCTAATATTAGGAACACTTCACTTTTCTGACCTGAGCTCTCAGAAGCGTTGTTGGCTACACTGTTGTTAATTTAAACACCTTATTCTTGGCTGCTGTAACACCACAGTCTTCTGAAGTCACTGTCATATCCTTGCCTTGAGCTTTCTTGCCTCTTGCTGGTCCCTCTTTTTCTACCCAACCTAAAATACTGGAATACCACATTCAAGCTTAGACCATCTTCTCTTTTCTCCTTTTTTCTAGGTAATCTTTTGTGGCTACCAACATGCTATGGCTTCCACATTTGTATCTAAAGGCTTGACCTCTCTCCTGATTTCCAGATTCATATATTAAACTGCCTACTTGACATCTGCACTTGGCTATCTAGAGGCATCTTAAACTTATCATGTTTGAAACAAAACTACTGATTTCCTCCCTCCAAAAAAAACTATCCCTTAATCTCCCCCATCTAAATAAATGGCATCATTGTGCACCATTTAATCTATCTGGAAACTTGGCAGTTATCTTAGAGTCCTCCTTTTTTCTCATGATTTGCATGCAGTCCATCATTTAAATTATCTTGAAGTGACCCATCACTGTTGTCAGCTACTGTGGTCCCAGCTACCATCATCCTATATCTAGGATACTATAATTGTCTCTAGGCTCTTTCCCTGCTTCCATTCTTATTCTGTTTAATTCATCCCCCACTTGGCACTGCTTTAAAAAGGTAAATTAGACCATGACACTCTCCATCAAGTGTTTCCCTGCTAAATTAAATCTAAATGATTTAAGATACCTTTAAGGGTCTGCAGGATCTAGCCTCTTCCTCTCCCTGTGTGATTCCATCCCCTTCCAGTCTCCCTAGTTAACTTCCCTACAGTCACACTGGTCTCCTTCCAGGGCTGGAGTAATCCCAAATTCACTTTAGCCTCAGGGTATTTGCACTTGTTATGGCTTCTTCCTGGACACAGGGTGGAATGAGCGGGAGAGGGCAGATTCACTGCAGCTAGGGGGCTTGAGGGACCTGTCCAGAAGTTTGCCTGGAAGATATGCAGTACCCATCCCAGCTGGGACCACCTCTGTGAGTTGGAGACTGGGAACCTATGGAGAAGACCTGGAGGGTTTTTATGGCTGAGGGCTTCAAGGCAGCAAAGGGCCCTCCAAAATGCTCTGGGCTATAGCATTGTGAAAGGGGTCATGGGTTAGAACAGTAGTTTTCAAGTTGGATAAGCCTGGAAGAAAATATTAGAAATTCAGTTTAATTTTGTGAATGTTTTCCAGCATATAGAATTTGTTAGTAGTTAGCACATGTGTTTAACACATAAATAAACAAACATGTCTTAGAGGCATGCTCAACAATAAGATCATGTGATCAGTATATAAAAAACACTTTGTTAAAAAAAAAAAAAAAGTCAGCCCTATAAATTGTGAAAATCTCCCCAAAGAGAAAAGCCCAGAGGCAGATGGCTTCACTGGTGAATTCTCCCAAACATTTGAAAAAGAATTAACACCAATCCTCCTCAGACTTTGTACTTCACTGGTATCAGTTGTAATGTCTCCTCTTTCATTTCTGCTTTTATTTATTGTAGTCCTTTCTCCTTTCTTTTTGGTGATTTTAGCTGAAGGTTTGTCTATTTTGTTTAATTTTTCAAAGCAGCTTTTAGTTTAATTTGATCTTTTCTATTGTCTTTTTAGCCTATGTCATTCATTTTTGCTCTCATCTTCCACTAACTGGGGTTAGTTTGTTCTTCTTTTCTAGTTCCTTGAAATGTAAAGTTAGCTTACTTGAGATCTTTCTTGTTTCTTAATATAGGCATTTATTGCTGTGAACTTCCTGCTGAAAATTGCTTCTGCTGTATCCCATGAGTTTTGATATGTTGTTTCATGTGTTATATTTCCATTTTCATTTGTCTCAAGATATTTTTTAATTTCTCTTTTCATGTCTTTGTTGACCCTTTGGTGGTTCGATAGCATGCTGTTTAATCTCCAAACATCTGTGAATTTTCTAATTTTCTTCTTGTTATTGATTTCTAGCTTTATACGATTGTGGTTGGAAAAGATCATTTGCATGACTTCAGTCCTCCTAAATTTATTAGGACTTGTTTTGTGGCCTAACATATGATCTATCCTGGAGAATGTTTCATACACACTTGAGAGGAATGTGTATTCTGTTGCTTTTAGATATTATATATATATATATATATATATATATTATGTCTGGCCTAACATGTCATTTAAGGGCAATGTTTCCTTATTGATTTTTCTGTCTGGATGATCTATCGATTGATAGAGGTGGGGTATTAAAGTCCCCTACTATTATTGTATAGCTTTCTATTTCTCCTGTTAGGTTTGTTAATGTTTGTTTTATATATTAAGTGCTCCTATGTTGAGTTCATAAACATTGACAAATGTTATATCCTCTTGTTGAATTGACTTCTTTATTACTGAGATTACCAGTTCATCAAAAGGGGTTACTATTCCAACTGCTGCATTGGTCTAGCTGGTGTTAGACATGGCTCATTCCCTCAGAAAGTTCACTTTCTCCTTGAGGAGGTAAGGCTAACCCACATAAAACAATTAGAGAACTGAATACAACTATAATTCAGAGTTAAATTATATGGTAGAGACTATAAATACTGTGTGAGTTTAGAGAAGAGATGACATTGAGGGATGGACTCATGAATGGCTTGGAACTTAAAAGAATATTTTGTTGATAGCTGAGTTTCGCTTTTATATGATTCATTATTTTGTGTTTTTGTTTGTTTTCATTATCTAATTGCCCCCATACACACAAACACACAGTAATTTCATATGCAGATATAAGCCACTGGATTTAAAAAGGGCCCCAGGAATAAGTTCCTCAACAAGATAATATAGAAAGAAAATAATAAACAAGATGATTGCATAATAGTTGGTAAAACCATTTTCCTTAAATTTTTAATTTTAAAATAATTGTGGAAATACTGAAATTTCTGATTGAAAGAGCCACTATTTTTCCTTCTCTGTGGTAGATGTGGCCCAAGGAACAGACCTCTATGGAAGCTTCTTTCTGAGTCCTGTCTACCCCGAGTTGCCTTAACTTCCTTTCCCCCAATGCCAAGCAGTGACAGAGTTAAGGATTTAAAGAAATTAGAAAAATAAACTCTTCCTCCTAAGCTATCCTGAAATAGTGAAGAACCAGTATAATATAGGTGGGGGGGGGAATCGTGATTGTAAAGTTACTCTTAGAATTGATCATATTTGTAGCTAAGGATTCACATTACATTACATGATCTGACTTGCATACCTTTTGAAATTCAGTTTGATTTACCAGACATTTATTAACAATTGAAGTTATGTAACCACATCTTGAAATAGCTTCGTAGTATAGGAAGCCAGCAGGCTTTATAATGTGCTGGATGGGAATTACCATATATACACCAAGAAATGCTGACAGTTTTCACACTAAAGTGGACTACTTAAGCACCATTATTATAGACCAGAAATTAAAATTCATTAGCATCAATATTTTCACTGGAATGTAAAGGAGCACCAGTGTAGTTTATAGGAGCTCAGTCCTTACCATTAAGTTTTTCATTACTGGAGAAAACCGATGAATTTTACTGCAGCTTACATTGGACACCAATGTACATTATGGTTTTATAAATATACCTGGAGTAAATATTTCAGTAGTAGTGAAAGTGTTTCTGTACAAGAGTGCGGTCAGAGGGGTTTACTCATTGTTCCTGCCCTGCCCTCAGCTTCCAAGTGCATGGCTGGGTCAGAAAGGCGTCACTTTCCACGCTCTTGCCCTCTCCCGGGTACACTGCTTGCTACATGGTGCTCAGCTTCTGGTGGAGTCAGAGGCCATTCCTGGTCCTCCTGGTCTAGCTTCAGTCTTAGGCTGCGCTATGCACCTGGGCCCGAGGGGTGGCACCATCTTAGCCTTCCTGCCCTGCTCCCCAGGCAGCCAGCCTCTGCCTGCATCAGTGGTGAGTCTGGGCAGGAGACAGCTTTCCACCCCTTTTTGGATGGTAGCAGAACACCGCTTTTGTTAGAAAAGGCTCTGGAGTCCAAGAGGCCCTTCTAGCCCTTGGGGCAGTAAATCCTTGCCAGGCTGTGGAGGTGGATGGTTATTGCTTCTGCCCTTCCCCCAGTAGCTCTCCGAGAAAGAGGGCTCGCTGCCCTTGCACTGGTGGCTCAGGCTTTTGCTCCCATGGTTGGGGAAGGAGGCAGAGTTTCATGCTGTCCCCAGTGGCATTGTCACCTGCTCTATGCCTGTGCCCAGAGAGGGGCTCTCTTCTGCTCTGCCTCCAGTCTTTCTCAGGAGCACCCAGGGGGACAAACCCTGTGTCTGGGGCACCCTGTTAACTCTGAACTATCAGTTAACCTGATAACTGGTAATTTAACCTGCTAGTCCACTACTGGCCTTTAGGAATTCCTTAAAATTTCAGCTGATTTTTTCTTCTCACCTACTTCATGGTGGGCTCTTCCTCCCATGCTCTGCTAAATGTGAAATAGTTTCTGTCCAGTCTTTCCTTAGAGGGGCTCATCACTCTGGAATCAGTTCTGTCGGTTCCCTGGAGATCACAGTTCTCTGACAGTTAAAAGAGTTATGATTGTATAGATAGTCTGGCTTTTTCTTGTTAAGAGTGGGAGTGACATTTTCTTTTGGCTCTCTGCATTGAAGGCCGTCATCTGAACTGGACTTGCCCAGATTCATGCATGACGCTCAAGTCTCCTATAGATTCCTCTGCCATTAACAGATCTGTGTGCTCATGAACTACTTGCTGAACTTGGGCCGGGGTTTGCTTTGGGAATCCAGTAGAGGGCATCATGGAAGAAGAGACCCATTAGCTTTCTGTTATTTACAATAAAGGAGGCTTCTACATGAGTGGAAAGCAGCCTTTGGTCATACCTAGCTTTTCTTTAAGTTATTTTATTCTTTTTCAGTTCTTTGGATATTATAGAATGACCTTCAGAGTGACTGATTTTGCTCCAGATCATTTTCTTTTTCCTTTCTGTTCATCTTGGAGAGCACATCAAAGTTTTAAGGATGAGTGAAAAACCTTGCAAGGTAACCCTAATGTACCTGGCATGATTTAGTCTTTCAATTCAGAGTTATTGTTAGCAAGCAGAAGAAAGGCCAGGCCTTGCTGTGCTCCTTTCAGGGCCTCATGTCATTCTGGGGTGTGTGTGTGTGTGTGTTGTTTTGTTTTGTTAAAATAGAAATTTCTTTAACCCAGTGTTTCTTCAATCCTAGACCCCCTTCCATAAACATAAAGGTCTCATATTCTTCTTTGATCCTATTTATAAACCAAAGTAAATAACTGGAGCCAAAACAAAGCAGAAGGAGAAAGGGCTGCTTTGTTTTCACACTATATCCCCCTCCCCATTCTGTTACACTCCCCACCCCCACACCAGAATCACTGCCTAGACGCCTTTACTGTTTTTGCCAAGTGTATTGAGTCTGCATATTGACTCGTCATTTTTTCACAGTGTTTATTGAGAGAGAATCACAGAAAATGGAAACAATCAGTTTTGAAATACAAGAGAAATGCAGTAAGACATATATAATTTTAAATGTATCATTTATAATGAGGTAGAAAGTGGTAGTTGAATATTGGTCAATATGTTGGAAATGACAGAAAGAAAGATTACGATGTTGAAAAATGCTATTTTTAATGGACCAGCACTTCCATTTACCTTCATGACTTATTTTTATTAGTGACACCATTGGGGTATAATTTATAAAGATATAAAATTTTCTTAATTAGTATGTTGTCTTTTTAAAAGGTATTTCTTTTTAAAGATAAAGACAGCCTTCATTGTGAAAAAGGGAAATGTATGCAGTTGTTTCATGCTCTTATGCATGGCTAGTTACAGATTTCATGCCAACTTGCTTGAATAGATAGAATAAAATCTGCACTTTAGGGATCTGGAGCAGCTATAATACGATATTTCTTATGGATACAATTACCACAGTTTTTATGTGTTTTACACTTCACTGTTCTGAGGATACCATTGTAAAGAAATACTCTGCCTTGTGGCTTTTATGTTTTATCTTGGCATTCAGATCACAAAAGCCTCTATGGTTCATTTTGAAACTTTGCGGGAAATGATACCCATATGACTTAAAGTTTAATTACCTTCTGCAAATTGATTTTGGAAATATAGGTAGTCAAAAAATAAAAGTGGTTTTAAAATTTGAGATACAGAGATATAGCATAATTTTTTTTAGAGATTTTATTCAAAATAGATTCTCTCCAGAGCAGGAAAATTAGACTTGCCTTTGTATAATACTTTTCATGTTCTTTATTTTATTGCCATGAAAGTCATTTAACCCCAGCCTTCATCTCCGTTATTTATGAATATAATGAATTTCTGAAAATGTATCACAAATTGTGTGCACCTCCTGAAAGGCAATATTTGAGGTTAAGATTGTGATACCATGAGTGTGGGAATCTGTATTTTCACTAGATGACCCAAGTGATTCTGAGGCAAGTGGTCTAGTGACAACCCTTTGAGAAGAAACACTCGTGTAGGAAATGTATGTACAAGTGTGTGTTTCATGGGTATGTGGCCTGTGCAACTATCCAGGCCCCCTACTCGGAAGGGCCCTGCACATGGCTTAGTGCTCTTCTGCCCCATTCTTGAAATTCTTAATAATTTTTGAACAAGGAGTCCAGCGTTTGCATTTTTCCCTAAGGCCTGAAAATTATGTAGCTAGCTCTCTATACAAGATTCGATTGGGTAGTCCTGAAATTGTGTTTATTGGCTTCCATAGGTTGCAATTATTCAGTAATGATTTCTTCTCTGTTTGCATTAGGCTGAAATACCAAGGCCACGTCTAAGCTTTAGAAGTGAATGAGTATCATTCATCATAGGACATAGGATAGGAAATCCTAATAGTATCATTTTTTTCTCAAGGAAATTAAATATTTATTCCTAGTCTTGAACATAGAAATCTATGCTTATATTATTCTGATACACTACTTCTTTTTCTCCTAGGATGGTACAAAACAGAAAAGAGAACGGAAAAAGACGGTCTCATTCAGTAGCATGCCAACAGAGAAGAAGATCAGCAGTGCAAGTGATTGTATCAACTCAATGGTTGAAGGTTCAGAACTCAAAAAAGTCCGCTCCAACTCTAGAATTTACCATAGGTATTTTTTACTGGATGCTGACATGCAGAGCCTGAGGTGGGAACCATCTAAGAAGGATTCTGAGAAGGCCAAGATTGATATTAAATCCATCAAGGAAGTAAGAACAGGAAAAAATACAGACATATTTCGCAGCAATGGTATTTCTGACCAGATATCTGAAGATTGTGCATTTTCAGTCATTTATGGAGAGAATTATGAATCACTTGATTTGGTTGCCAACTCTGCAGATGTTGCAAACATCTGGGTCACAGGACTGCGGTACCTAATATCTTATGGAAAACATACACTTGATATGTTAGAGAGTAGCCAAGACAACATGAGGACTTCTTGGGTTTCGCAAATGTTTAGTGAAATTGATGTAGATAACATTGGACACATAACTCTGTGTAATGCGGTGCAGTGTATCAGAAACCTCAATCCTGGCTTAAAAACTAGCAAAATTGAGCTTAAGTTCAAAGAATTGCACAAATCCAAGGACAAATCTGGGACTGAAGTCACAAAGGAGGAATTTGTTGAAGTTTTCCATGAGCTTTGTACTCGGCCCGAAATCTATTTCCTTTTGGTTCAGTTTTCAAGCAATAAAGAATTCCTTGATACCAAGGACCTCATGATGTTTCTTGAGGCAGAGCAGGGTGTGGCACATATAAATGAGGAGATAAGCCTTGAAATTATTCACAAATATGAGCCATCCAAAGAGGGCCGGGAAAAGGGCTGGCTCTCCATAGACGGATTCACTAATTACCTTATGTCACCTGACTGTTATATATTTGACCCGGAGCATAAGAAGGTCTGTCAGGATATGAAGCAGCCTTTGTCTCATTACTTTATAAATTCATCTCATAATACATACTTAATAGAGGATCAGTTCCGAGGTCCCTCTGATATCACAGGATACATTCGCGCTCTTAAAATGGGTTGCCGGAGTGTGGAATTAGATGTATGGGATGGGCCAGACTACGAGCCTGTCATTTACACAGGCCACACCATGACCTCTCAGATAGTCTTCCGCAGTGTCATTGATATTATTAACAAGTATGCATTCTTTGCTTCAGAGTATCCGCTTATCCTGTGTTTAGAAAACCACTGTTCAATTAAGCAACAGAAGGTAATGGTTCAACACATGAAGAAAATTTTAGGAGACAAGCTCTACACAACATCCCCCAATGCTGAGGAATCATATCTACCATCCCCAGATGTCCTGAAGGGGAAGATACTAATTAAAGCAAAGAAGCTGTCCTCCAATTGCTCTGGAGTGGAAGGAGATGTTACTGATGAAGATGAAGGAGCAGAAATGTCTCAGAGGATGGGGAAAGAGAACGTGGAGCAACCCAACAATGTGCCTGTGAAGCGGTTTCAGCTCTGCAAAGAACTGTCTGAACTGGTGAGCATCTGTAAGTCAGTTCAGTTCAAAGAATTTCAGGTGTCCTTTCAGGCTCAGAAGTACTGGGAAGTCTGCTCATTTAACGAAGTGCTCGCCAGCAAATATGCCAATGAAAACCCCGGGGACTTTGTAAACTACAACAAACGTTTCCTTGCGAGGGTTTTTCCCAGCCCAATGAGGATTGACTCTAGTAACATGAACCCTCAAGATTTTTGGAAATGTGGATGTCAGATCGTGGCCATGAACTTTCAGACGCCAGGACTGATGATGGACCTGAACATCGGCTGGTTTAGGCAGAATGGGAACTGCGGCTATGTCCTTCGGCCAGCCATCATGAGGGAGGAAGTCTCCTTCTTCAGCGCCAATACAAAAGACTCTGTGCCGGGGGTCTCACCTCAGCTTCTTCACATCAAAATCATCAGCGGGCAGAACTTTCCCAAACCCAAAGGGTCAGGTGCCAAAGGTGACGTGGTGGATCCTTATGTCTACGTGGAAATCCACGGAATCCCTGCCGACTGTGCAGAACAAAGGACAAAAACAGTGCACCAGAATGGAGACGCGCCTATTTTTGATGAAAGCTTTGAATTTCAGATTAACCTCCCGGAACTGGCCATGGTGCGCTTTGTAGTGCTAGACGATGACTACATTGGGGATGAGTTTATCGGTCAGTACACAATTCCCTTTGAATGTTTACAGACGGGCTACCGCCACGTCCCCCTGCAGTCATTGACTGGGGAGGTCCTCGCTCATGCCTCTTTGTTTGTCCATGTGGCTATTACTAACCGAAGAGGAGGAGGAAAACCTCATAAAAGGGGCCTTTCTGTGAGGAAAGGGAAGAAATCCAGGGAATATGCATCTTTGAGAACACTGTGGATTAAAACTGTAGATGAGGTGTTCAAGAACGCCCAGCCCCCTATACGGGATGCCACCGACCTGAGAGAGAACATGCAGGTACGTTCTGGCATTTCAGTATTTACTCAAGGGTTTTCCTTCTTAGTGCATGTGCATTGTTCATGGATATATTGGAGGAATTTCTTGGGGTATTTTTTTTTTGCAGTAGTATATTTGATTTTAAATTATTTGTAAATTCTAGTTTGTTATTAGAATGTTTGCCACTAGTCTCATTTTTTTTTAATCATTTAAATTTCCAAAATCATAGTTGGCATGGAGAATATTGACAACATATGAGTATGAATCAATCTCATTATTGTCTCACATGCCACAGCTTAGTCTCTTTTAGTTAATGCTTAGTAGTACCCCCCTTTTTTTCTAGACATGTACATGGGACTCTCTGGCTTTTCTTAATATTCTTTAGCTGGAACACAAGCTGATAACGTATCAGAACAAAAGGGACATGTTCCAGTCCTTTCTTATGGAGCTGTTCTGCTGGGAAGTAGCAAGCATTTAAATAAAGTCAATGTGTTTACATTTTGAGCCTCCTCTTGGTTTTTGAGAATGGCTGTTTAATTGTTTAAGTAGAAGACATGTGGTATGTGTATTTATTAGATGTCTAATGATCACCACTGAAGTCTGTTATGGCTAAAAGCAGTCAGTAAAGAATTATGTACATAATTTAGGATCGTCCACATGTCTAGCAGTATCCTAGGGGCCGGGAGCGACGCAGAGTGGGCAACAAGGGCCACGTCACAGGGATACCAGTTCTCACCTGTCCCAGGGTGAGAGATGCTGTGTGCGTGACAGCTGTTCAGTGTGTGTTTATTAAATACAGATATATGTTAGCTGATTAATGGTATATGTGTGAATATATACAGGGTGGGACAAAAATAGGTTTACAGTTGTAAGTACGTGAAACACAGTTTCTTCTGGTGTTATTATTTATTAATCATTGTATTTTCCATACAAACAACTATTAACTTACATTTGGCCTGTCCTGTATATAACTATTATAAGAAAAATGGCACCAGCAAGTGAGATCTGACTCAGAAAATTCAATATATTTTACCCTTCTACCAATTCTGTGGGCACCTCATTAATAAAAAGACCTTCCCACAGCAGAGAAATTTTATTCTCTTTCTTTCAACGTAAACACATACCGGAAATGTAAAGGGCTTTTCCCCATTTCTGAGGGTAAAAAATGGCTTGGTAAGTCCTCAGCTCTGACCAGGCCACATTGTCCCCAGCTCCATGGCTGGCTGCTGTCATGTGTGTGACACAGAAGTCCCTGGAGGGCCTTCCAGAGCTTGGGCATCACCTTTCCAGAATCGTGTGTCTGCTCTGAGCCTGACGGAGTGGTTGGTGGTGATGTTTAATGAGCACCTTGCACAAGCAACCCAGCCGCGAGGATGCAGCAGTGAACACACAGATGACCTTGGCTGGGGGTGGGCCATGGGAGGGGACACAGACCCTAAGCGGGTAAACACACAAACAGGACAACTGCAGACACAAGCAAGTGCTGTGAAGAAAATAAACAGGCAGGTGTGACAGAGATGGGGAGATTGCACTCTGGATATGACAATAGTGATTTATTGTTGTAAGCAGTCAACGATGAAGTGCCTTTGAGCCAAATGACCTGCCATTTGATGTCCATGTTTAAAGCAATTATTAATAAAAAGAAAATATTGAAATGTAAAACTAAAGTGCTGCTCATTTCCCAGAACTGGGGGATTTGAGAGCAGAAGGCACAGGGCTTGGCAGGCCTCAATCCCTCCCCATTGGCCGCCATGCACAGCCCAGATCAGGACCCAGGGATGCCTGGAATAATAGCCTGACTCCTCTTTTGATTAGAATTGTACCTATTTTTATATCATAAGGATTAAAAGCATAAGCCTCAACATCAACAGATTTCAGGTGAAATCTTGACTCCTTCATTTACCCGCTGTGTGACCTTGGACAAGTAACAGAAAGAGGCTGTAGGTGAGGCTGTTCCCCACACGTGGTTTGGGAGGATTGAATGAGGTAATGTGTCATAAATAGGCGTGCTGTCACCTTGCACTTAGTAAGTGCTCAGAGAATGCCAGCGCATGGCATTGTACAGTGTGGAAGGGTTTTGTTTAGTGGATGTTTTAATGCCATACCTCTGGTGATTGGGAAGAAAAGAGAGGGAGAAGCACTGAGGTCCGTGGAGACACTGGTAGGGGAAGTTCTGTGGGTAACCAAGGTCTCTCGCCAAGCAGACCTCACCACGAACTGCAGCAGCTTCCACGTTCCTTCAGATTTGGAAGGAGGGGGTATAAACAGGTGAGAGAGATCAAGTTCCTACCTCATAAATATTCCTTTCCTTTTTGGGTAGCTGGCAAACTTAATGCTTATTTTAAGTCTGATTTCTTTCTTCTTTTTTTCCCCCCTTAATCTGTATCTTATTGTGAATGCCGAAGCCATTCTTTTTGTTTGCTCATAATTGCCTACCAGCCTCAGCACTGTTCTGAACTTTGATCTGAAAAGAGGCTTTGCCCTTGGGAAGAATGTAACTTGTTTTTGTTTTCTGGAATTTTGATAAATTGATATTACAGAGATCAATAATTGTGCTTACTATGGAAAAAAAGACCATTGTCACAGGATGAAATAATCATTAGCCAGTTCTGTCATGGCCTTGCTGATCACTGTCGTCCTCGGCAGTTCAAGTATGATCAAGTATACCCAACATAAGAGCCATGAGAAATTGAAATGCCTACCTAGTTAATGACAAAGTGCCTCCTTCTGTCGCATTGACCAGAACGCAGTGGCGTCATTCAAGGAGCTGTGTGGCCTCTCCTCGGTGGCCAATCTCATGCAGTGCATGTTGGCAGTGTCCCCCCGCTTTCTGGGGCCTGAAAACACACCCCTGGTGGTCCTGAATCTCAGCGAGCAGTATCCCACCATGGAGTTGCAGGGAATTGTGCCTGAGGTTCTAAAGAAGATCGTCACAACTTATGACACAGTGAGTACTTTTTTGTACTTTTATGGAGCCTGGGTGAAAGAGGTGTCTTAAGTAATGCACCAGACGTAATTAGGAACTCTTGCTAAGGAGGGCTTTCCTATTTCATGCTTCATTTACCTATGTTGGAAAAATTGTCCTCTGACCTTGTGGGATTTGAAAGAGTTTAGTGTTTTTGGTGTTTTTTTAGGAAGCAGGATTCAGAGACTCTTGCCTCAGTTGGATTAAATAATAGGTTGCTTTTCAAGAACTACATCTGAACCGATTTCTAAAGGATACGCTATTTTTCACGTATGTATAGTAAAAAGTGTTTTGTTTTGTTTTTTGTTTAAGTCTTCCCCTGAGGCCAGCCATCAATTCACTCATTTTGTTTTGTTTTTATTTTTCATACAGGTAATGGTGAGAAATTTAATGCTTAAAAAGTACATTTTAAGTGCTAAGAGGGACAGGTGCTTCTACCACATAACTATTCTGTGCGATGGTTTCTTTCTAACAGCAGGTGCTCTTAGACATCTGTAATTGTAATCAGCTTAACATTAATGAGGTATCCTGAGGAGACCTGGGATATTACATATTTTTACTTACGGTATATCTTGTGGGTTTTTTTTTAAAATCATATCCTGCTCTTATTGTACTTTTTAACTTATCGTAATTCTAAGGGGGAACAATTTAGTGGATGAACTGTACCCTTTTCCAGCTCACAATGTAATTGAAGCTATCGGAACTCTGGAGTGCTGGCAGTTACTCTTTAGCCTGTCAAGGTTAAGGTTGGTGCTGGATGCGCCCCTCCCAGACGGGCCAGGCGGTCACCTTTTACTATTCAGGGTGCTCAGGGTTAAGAGACCTCACCTCCTGCACACTAAAGGCATGCGCTAATCCCGCAAAGCGCTAGGCTTCTCCTGATGCAGCCCGCCATGGTCAAAAACAAAACAAGATTGCTATCATATACTTTAACAAAAATATTTTTAAGTGTTTTATTAATTGATATGAAAGCTGCAATTCAGAGAGATTTATGCAATTCAAGGGAAAGAGAAAAGAAAAAGCACTTTAGGTCAGCATTTCCCACACTGTTTGGAGGAACCTTGGTTTCTCAGGATGTTAGTAAATGTCACATGGGAGTAAAGGTTGCATGGCGAAATAATTTGGGGAAATACTGGTTTGAACGAAATTAGTCAGATGTCTTTGTTGCAGGGCTTCTCGGGGCCTTTTATTTGCAGGCACGGTGAGTCCCGGAGAGGGTGATGGACGATGCGTGTCCTGTTTCACAAACTGACTCGATCACGGGGTATATACCCCAAAAGACAATCTCTGAAGCACTTTTGTTCTTGATTTTCTTCCCTTCTTGGAAGTACAAGTCAGAAAAATGGAATGTTTTTAATAGTGTCTCAGTTCATACCTCAGGAAAAAAAAAGGTTTTTGATCTTTTTCATAGGTTCCTGCACAGTAGCCACCCTTTGTAGCAGGTGCTTTTTATCCCTGCTATTTCCAGCTTAGAGTTCATGGTTGTGTAAGAGCTATCAAGGACTGAACCACGGACACTGTGGGCAAACTGGAGAGTGTCAGTCAGCTCGCAGGAGGGTGGAAGGCCAGGGTAGCCATGCCTGACAAACGCCAGGCTGGCCCCTGTCCTCAGGGAGCACCCAGTCTATGAGAAGGAAGGGGAGGCAGCTGGGAAGGAAATCAACACACAAAGTTCACACTGAGATTCTTGTGGGGGGGGGGGTGGAAATAGAGGAAAAAAGAGGTACATGTGGGGAAGTTTGAAGAGTTCTTCCATGCTGTGACCCAGGCTACCTAGTTACTGCCCAATCTTTTAAGTTTCATGAGATGAAGCCAAAACAACTAGGTGGTATTTGTAAATGCTTTTTAAGGTTAAACCACAGATAAAATCATTAGACATTTTACAGACCTATTTCACTGACCAGTATCTCACGTGACTTACTCCTCTCAGGTATGTCACTGATAGCTGTGGCTGTCACACGGTGACATTTCTTCATGGTAACCTTTCTAACAGGCAGTGGTACTGCCCTCGCATAGGTAGTAACAGGACAGATTGGACCAGGGCTAGTCCCCAGGACCTGGTTCATGGGCAGAGAGGCTATTCAGAGCAGGAGTGTGATCATGGCCCGTTCTCAGGGGACCGGGCACTAACCCTCATCCTGTCTGTCCTGCCATCACCCACGTAGAACTCTCACCACAACACTGGGTACAGGAATCGCTCAGTGTTCCTTGGTTCCCTGCTTCTTCCTCTTCCTGGATTGGTGGATGATAACACTTACTATGTAACTCTTATTTTGCGTATAACTTTAACAATGTGTGTTGTTGTAGAAGTAATACAACAAAGTGCATTAGTTTGTTGACATTTTTTAAATTGTGAAATTACTCTTATGTAATGCTTAATTGAAATAACTGTGCTGCATTAGGCCCCTAGTTTTATTGATTTGTTCTGGTTTTAATTCCAGCTGATAAATTAAGCTATAAAATATTTAAAATTAATTCAAAGTATTGTAATTTGAATTTTAAAAATTGTAATTTTGCTATAGCAATATTGTAACTGTGACATTTTGCGGTCCTTTTTTAGTGGCTTAATGGTTTCTCACCTTGTGACAAAGGTTAAAGGTTGATGGGAAATGTACTACAGTTTTGCATGACCTGTAACTTGAAATATAGCTCTTTATTTTTTGTAATGTTATGTTGAACTTAACCCAAAATTAACCTTAGAAAGACGTTCTTCTTTCGTTTTGTTGAATTCCCATCTATTCCCATCTATAATTTGAAGACTCCATATGAGAAATGAGGGTAGTTTAGGAACCCCCCCCCCCCTGCCACCTCCCCAGAACCCAGCTCATTGCCGGTCTGCACTGCTGAAGCGCCCCCTGCAGCGAGGACAGCACTGTGCTGTCTCCTGAGGGTATACAGATAGGGACTAATGCTATCAAGATTGTGATGACTTTTGTGTCTAAACTCTTATTAATAAACCAGTGTATCAGAAATATGCCAGTGTCTATGAGAAAGAGGGGGCAGAGAAGGAGTGGATGATGAAGGTAGAACACGTAAGCCTGCATGGAGACAAGAAGAAAATGCCCCTGCCCAGGGCGCCACATGCCCTGGCTTTCCTGGGATGGACCCTGTTAATATACCTGGTGTTCCAGCATAATTATTAATGTTCCCCCTCTAACTCTTAAAAATATCTCTTTAGATAATTAGTTGTATGGTCACCATGCCTCTGGCCCCTCAATAGTTCCAATGGATTCTGTGATTACCACCAATGAACAAATCTTCAAAACTGCCCCAACTGTGGTTTTACTCTATTTCTGAGACCATCTTGGGTCCTGGAAGTGGTGAGGTTTGGACCTGGGACCTAGTTCAGGAAGGCAGGTGTCAAAGCCATTCAGGGATAGAGAAGAAGAGAAGTACAGACACCTTCTTAGAGGACACAGATTGGGGAAGTGCTGTTCAAAAGAGGGACTGGACTGGTATGGAGAGTGGGAATGACTATGTGTTGTCAGACAAATAAGACTTTCCTTCCTTGAGGAGTCGGCAATTCAGTAGAAGAGATGGAGAGTATCCTTATATAGTAAGATGATAGATGATTGATTGATTGATAAATAGATAGATATTAAAAATATGTAAACATCATTTGATGTATATGGGAGAGAATGGTTTAGGAATTATGAAGACTTCAAGGAAACCTTGGCTTTTGAGCTAGACCTTTAAGAATGAGTTGGATTTCAACAGGTAGAGGTAAGAAGGAGGCTGTTGCAAGCTGACTTCAGAAATGGGAGGCAGATATTTTGGGAAATCCAAGTTTGGACCTTGGGAGTTCTTGCACATTCTTGAGCAGTAAAATCTCATGCTTAGCATTAGGCATCAGGGACTCTGAGAGGGTTGGAATAAAAGAGAACTCAGAGACCACCTGGTGAGCACCTGTATTTTGCAGACGAGAAAATGGAAACCTTGTGGCACATCAAGTTAATGGCAGAACCAGGGTTAGCTCAGGTAATCTCTCTGTCCATTTTTTTTTTCTGTACTACAGATCAGGAAGTGTAGATGTGTGATCAATATACCGATAAAGCCCAGATATCTTCAATAACAGTAATCTAAAGTGGTTTGTTTGGAGCTCTTGAAGTCATAGGTACCTTGTCTCTTATTCTTGCTCCCCATGAAGGTGGAAAATAATTTATTATGCACACTTTAGTGTATATTAGCCCTCTGAGTGCCAACATCGCTGTGAGCAACATGGACAAATTTTCCCAAAAGTAACAGTGTCACTCCCAGTGACTATTTTTTCGGTGGCTATAAATGTAAATAACAATGGAATAATTCGTATTTTATGTTTTGTTTTCTTTTTTTGTACCTCAGGTTATATATTGATATAATTTTTTCTCATGCTGATCCAAATTTCAAATTATGCATGGCACTCAAAGGATTAAAAGGCAGATTCAATGAGCTTAAATTAAGGAAAACTGTAATTAATAGTAGATCAAATTCTGCTCAAAGAAACTTGATTATAAGTATTTGAACATATTTTTTATATTATTGCCTCAGAAAACAGAACATTTTAATATTCTACTTAAAATTTATGTAAATGAACTTGAATGCATCCACTGTTTACAATCAAATATCAAGGCTGTGTTTGTTTCCTCATGTAACTAAAAGCTAGGGGGAGAAAAGAATGATTATGTAAACTGAGTTTAAGTGATTCCATCGACTAACTGGATATTCTTTATGATACACAGACAGCCCTTAAGAATGGATCTGCACTGGCATTTTGGTCCTATATTTTTCCCTCTGCCATCAATATAGGTGTCTAATTACCATCTTTTAAAACTGAAGTGATTTCTATCACCCTTTTAATGTTAACGAAAGCAGTACGTCAGCTTTAACTACCTTTATTACTTCCAGATTTACTGTCTGTTTTAGAGTTAAATTTAAAATTTTTTTACAAGATCTCTACTAAAAGAGAGAGACCTTTCTAGAGAGAAAACATTGGAAATTTAAATATTTTGTGAAGTGTGACATAAAAAGAAAGTTCTCAGTAAAAGTTTTTTTATTAGACTTTGAGTACTATTCTCTAAGGGAAATGAATCAGACACAGAGAAACAAGTACTGCTTGATTCTACCTATTTAAGATATTTAAAATAGTCAAAGTCATAAAATCAAAGACTGGGACCATATTTACCAGAGGCTGGGAGAAGGGTTAGGGAGTTATTAATCAATAAGCACAAAGTAAAATGAATAAACTCCAGAGATCTGTGAACAACATTGTACCTGTAGTCAACAGTAATGTATTGTACAATGAAAATTTGTTAAGAGGGTAGAACTCATATTAAATGTGCTTATCACAGTAAGATTTTTTAAAAGAAAAACTTTAAAAAAATTGTTACTCTATTACAGTTGTCCCAATGTTTCCCTCTTTGCCCTCCCCCTGCCAGGCCTCTGTCTGTCAGTCTGTTTCATGTGTCCATGTCTCTGGTTCTGTTTTTCTCGTTAGTTTATTTTGTTCATTAGATTCCTCTTACTGATCTTGTTATAATTTTATGGAGTATGCTTTAGTCACTGTAATTAAATTGAAGATGCAATTTTAGGGGATGAAAAGGAAAGAAAAAGAAAAAGTAAAGAAAATGATGCCCACCTCTGTCACGGGCAGTCTGCTTGTCCATCTACACAGCAGTGCACCCTTGGGCAGCCACCATCTGTTCAGAGATTATACATGAATTCATTCTTATCACTGCAGTTCCTTTGTCTGTTCTCTGGGCAATCCACTTACCCAATGGAGAATAGTATTTTTTTTTTTTTTTTTTTTTTTTTTAGCGTTAAAAGGAATAAGATGCTTTGTCTAAGAGGATGTCATTTGTTCTCTGTGAATGTTTTTATATAAGTTTCTGAGTAGTCTGTTCTAACTCATAACGTTAAATATTCCTTAAATAGAAATGAGTTTTCTTTCTTTTTTGAAGATTTTATTTATTTATTTTTAGAGAGAAGAGAAGGGAGGTAGAGAAACATCTATGTGTGAGAGAAACATCAATTGGTTGCTTCTCACACGCCCCCAACCAGGGACCTGGCCTGCAACCCAGGCATGTGCCCTGACCGGGAATGGAACTGGCAATTTTTCCATTTGTGGGATGATGCCCAACCCACTGAACCACACCAGTTAGGGCAGATACAGGTTCTTTAAATCAAATGTAGGAAATGAAACACAGACACGCTGATATATCAGGAACGCTCTGCTTTATGTTGTTGGTGTGGTTTCATGTGTTTTGACTTGCCACTACTTAATGCAGCGAAGAAATAAATCACACTTCATAATTAATGGAGTCTGCCCATCTGGACCAAGTGAGAGATGATCTGTAATAAGGTTACTATTGATCTCCATCTCCCTTGTGAATCCTTTTATCACACTCCTGCCTCAGAACCTGACATTAAAAGCTTCTTTTAATTGGACGTGTCAACTTTCCCAGATTTCGTAACTATTTAATATAAAATAAAAGGCCAGATAGGATATTATGCTTTGGAATAAGACTGAGCTAAAAAAAATAAAATAAATAAGGAAAGGGGGATATATCCTGTTACAGAGGGAAGACCAGAGTTCCAAAGGTTGTAGCTTAATTCAGTGATGTGGCAGGTCCAGCCAATGACTTTTCCAAAAGCAGTTTCTTCAGAGTCATCAAAACCATACAACAAAGCCACTCCAGAAAGGCTGCCAAGCCAGTGAGAGGGGGGAAAGAAATGTTTAAAAGAATGTGATGAGTCCTGGTCAATATGGCTCAGTTGGTTAGAGTGTCATCTTGTAAACCAAAGGTTGTGGGTTCAGTTCCTAGTCAAGGCACATGCCTAGGTTTCCCGTTTGGTCCCCAGTCAGGGAGCATATGAAAGGCAACTGATCAATGTTTCTCTCTCACATCGATGTTTCTCTCCCTCTCTCTCTCCCTCTCTGCCCCTCTCTAAAATCAATGAACATGTCATTGGATGGATTTTAAAAAAGGAAGTTGATAATAGCACCACATGTATCATCAGGTCAGGTGTAGCAGGCTGACTCTCAGTAATCAGATGCAGGGAGATTTGGAAACTTTTGGAAGATAGTCTTTCAGAGTGCGCATGTGGAGATGATTGTAAGACTTAATTTCTGATCCAGTTTTCTAGTTGTACATGTCTCCACAGACACCAGTGAGGAACACATATTCAGAAATATTCTTACACACACAACCCGATACTAAACTATGAATAGCCGAGGAAGGAGGAGCATTTTAGGGACTGGCAATCCTCTTGAAAGAGACTTCATCATATGGCTGTTGTATCAGTGTAATTTGACACCCAATTCCAAGGTCTCTGGGAGGACAGAGGTGAAAACCTCAGTGGGGCCCACAGATTGTCAGATGGTGTCTTCAGACAAGAAATAATGAGAGGTATTAAGCAAGCCACTACATCCTCTGACATAGTAACAGTCTGATTTAAGATTTCTAGGTAAGCTAGGGCATAACAACTAGGTGCTGTTGTTGGTAAATGAGAAATGGAAGCCTACTGTTGACATCACGTAGCTTTCAGGTAGATTTTGTTTGCACCAAAGCCACCTGAGGACCTGTGTGGTACAGTGGTTAGGGGCCATGTGTTTGGTGGGCTTTCCACAGTTTTACTTCTCAGTTTTGAGCTTTTCTATTGCTTTTTAAAGGGGTAGAGCAAGCTTGCTTATTTTTCAAATGCTTTATTTCCCTGAATCTGGTAGACAGTATGTATACAATATACCTGAAACCTAAAGCTCCAGAAAAGGTAGGGAACTTCTTTCTAAACCTGTGCTTTATGCAAAAGAACACTACTCCATCTTCGATAGAAGATCATTGAAGTACTGTAGTTTTGTTCCTATGCAAGAGCAGAGGAGTTACTTCCTGTGTCCCCATCAAATTCCATATTGAACATGGATTTTGTTCTCGTGTAGTTCCTTCAGAGTTTGTTTGTGATATATTCTCTTCTTGAGCACAAATATTGAGTATTTGTTTCTGTTTCTGCAGTGGCCAAAGGTACCTCCTGGAGTTGTTTGCTAAGTTCTTCTTTCTCTCAAGGCCCCCTAGAGGAAATTTTTAAAAGGGTGGACCGTATACATCTTCAAAATTCTGTATTTTCTTTATAAATAATACACACAGTTCTTTTGGTCAGTCATGGTATGCACTGATGGCTTTTCAAAGCTGTGAGAAAGCTCCCTTATCCTAGTTTCCTCACTCTGTCTCCAGTAGACTTGGGATAAATAAGCTTTCTAAGCAGACGAGGCAGCGTGGGCTGTCTCCATTTCTGTGGCCATCATCCTAATTCAGCCCCTCATCACCTTATGTCTGTGTGGCAGAGTGTGAGTTCAGAATTCACACTGAACCTCAGATGGCAAAGAAAATGTAGCTTTTCTCTTTCTTCTGGGGAGCTGGGTACTCCTCAGTTTTAGTTCAGTTTGGTAAACTTGGTTCATTGCCTTTGGACTGTAGATGCTCAGCTTTTCAGGGAAAATGTTCCATCTCTCAGATTTTCTTTCCCTCTGCTCCTCTACAAAGTGGCCACCGGCTGCCTGGAGGGGAATGGGTGCAGAAGTCTTCTGTGTCCTTACTAAAGCTCATCATCCTCCCCCGTCACTCCCCTTCACCTTGAGTTTGGTCCACACAGTGGTGGGGAATTCCTAGCTCCATCTCCATCACTCAGGACTCCCAGAGGTGGCCTACCAGCTCTTCCTCCCCCACTTGTCCCTCCTCCTGCCCCAGGGCTGCAGACCCCTGGTCCAGCCTGGGTAGGTGGAAGGGTGGGCATTCTGTTCCACCCAAGGGGATGAAGCTCCAGGGCTGCTTCTTGATATGTTAAAATTATTTAGAAAGTAGTTTCTCCTTGAGCTATCCTCACTTTCAAGCCTGTCATTTTTAGTGGAAACCTGAATGAAAATCTAATTTGACCTTTAAATCTGAGAAGTGTGTCTGTTTTTACAAGATAGCTGCTCTTTACCTAGGCTCTGAAACTTGCTGTTTGAATAGCTGGAAAGCCCCCAGGGCAGAATGATTTCTAAAATACAGCAATGTATGTGGGAAACATAGTTTTATCCCATCCATATTTGACCCCTGTTACTGCTGTAGCCACCCAGGCTACCCCTCCCCTCCCCTCTGCACTCATATTCCAGGTTGTCATAAAGACAAGCTTCCTGCAGTGTCACCTAGAGAAAGACCTGGATGTCTCAGAGAGGAGCGGGCAGGTAAAGTTAGAAGTATGAGGTGACAGCTTTCAGAACTAGACCAGCTGAAGGGATATTATTATTATCAAGAGAAATAGACAGATTGCTCTCTATTACCTTGACCGTTGTTGTTAAGTGAGTAATATTCTTCTTAGGGCATCTTGGTGACATCCCTCTGGTGTGTTTTGATAGATGAAGAATTTATGGTAAGCCTAATAATTGCCAAGAGAGGAATAAAAAGGGAGGGGGTAACTTTAAGGACCTAAACCTCATGCATATGTTCCTCTAGGAATTAATGTTTTCCACAATCAAAAATTTTTATTTGCTCTTGAAGCATGCATCAAACACTGTTAACACTGTACAGCCCTTTAAAAATAAAAAGTTTTTCAGCATCCAGAGTCGTTTGACATTAAAGGTTGACATAATTTCTGTAATGTCCCCAGAATAGTATCACTTCTGCCTCTCTAGGATTGTGGATGTGATTGTCCTCCTTTGTGGAAACCCATTTCACACAGAAAAGCGACGATCAAAGGCTCAAAGAGCCTAATTGGCTTCCTCTGTGTGATTAATTTGTATGTCTTTCTGCAGCCTGAGTTCCAAAGCCTTTCAGAGTCACAAAATGAAGATCAGCTGGCCTAGGACATGCATCTCACAGCTCACCAGTGTGTCAGCCTGCTTCTCCCCTGGGTTTGAGAGCCAGCTCTCTGGCTCGATCTCACCTTGGACCCAGAGGGGAGCTGAGTTTCTCCTCCACCCTGCATGCTGTTGGCACAGAGGGGACTGTGCCAGTGTGTGCTGGCTACTTTCAGAGATAAATCGATGTATTCATCTTCATGCTGTGAGCTTCCAGAGAGCGGCATAAAACTTTGGATCCCCTCAAGCATGGGGCTCTACTTTGGAGCACCAGAGACTCTGGTAATACCCCGTTGGAGGAGCCAGTAAATGTACCTTCACTGTTGAGCTTAGTTTTCCTAAGGGTAGCAGTTTTTGACCAGGTGGGGATTTGGGGATGTGAAGCGGATGGTGGTTCTACATTCCACCTGGAAAGCTGGCCGCCTTTGCCTTCTGATCCTGCAGTTTGCTCTGGTGTCTGGCTCCACGTGCGGTTCAGGATGCTCCCCAGCTAGTGAGGTGGAGATAATTTCCTGAGTGATCATTTAACTGTGCTGGCTTCAAAGTGCTGGCTATAATTATCCAGTAAGAGCCACAAATGTGAATTTATTTTCAGAAGTATTTTTTGTTTAAGATTCATCAAAAGGATACACTGTTTAATATTTCATTCTGTTTCATTGTTGCTCATATTCAGGTTAAAGTTTAGAAAGCATGAAAGTTGCAGTGATAATATAATTCTATTGTTTAGGATCATGATACTCCCTGCATTGTTCCCTGACTTTATAGATGCAAGACCCATTCATCACAGAGTAACTTGATTTATTGCTACCTATTCCTGTGTGATTCAGAACAGCGTATGCTTTTCCATATGGAAATTCGGCAGTGTTGAATTGAAAAGATTGAAATTACATTAGATATGTGTATAAAATTGTTAGTGGCAGTATACAGATCGGTTTTAAAGGCAATGATGAGCTCTTCTGTTTTCATGGACACATATTCTTGAGTTGTGCAATCACATTTCAGAAGACAACTCTCTAAGAAATGGGATCATTTGGATGGAATCACCTTCATAAAAATGACGCTATTGAAATAACCAGTTTATATTTCACAATAGTTTCTGAGGAAATGTGATTGTAGGCACTTGGGCCACGTCTGGCATCTTTTTTTGAGCAGTAGAACATACTCATTTCTGATCTTTTTTCCTGTCTATGTTCCCCCAGTCATGACCTGGGGGTGGGGGGGTCTGTAAAGGTGTTTCTCCACAGCCTATTGAGTAATGAGGTAGTGGTTTTCCTTCACAGCTACATCATTTGGCACTGAATAAGCTTTGGAGCCCATTTTGTTGATATGTTACATTTGGCCTTGTGCTTATAAGACAGAAAAAATTCAGAGCTGCCTGTGGATTCATTGTTTTCTAGGTGGGAAGGCTCACCCTCTCCCTCACCAGACTGCTCTAATCAGCCCGGGCCTGGGTGGTGACTTCCTTCTGCACATGCACTGCTCTCTCAGTGGGGACTGCAGGGACTGTCACTTGGTTTCCTATTTTAACAGTTCCTGATCTTCATCCTGTTCACTGATATTCCCCCAGACTGCTGTGAAGTCATTAATGCCACTCACCCCACTAAAATAACTACCTTTAGTACCAGAAACCTGATTTTACCACCACACAAACTTATCAGGAATAAAAATAACACTTAATAATGGTTTTAAAGCCTGGTCTAACTTAATTAGGGCAGTTTAAATTCTGAACCATAAAAAAATTACTCTCACAGTAAACTCAGTGGGTGGACAATAGGATGTGTTAAGAGTTGAATTTAACTCTACAAGCTTAATTACCAGTTAACTTAAAAATAACATGTTAAGTAGTTTCAAATATTTATTTCCCTACTACATTTAGTATTAGTCAAATCTTTGGGGCTAAATGTTACAGATTTTTATAGGGAGACTTTATATAGGATATCTTTTATCTACTCATAGAACTCTTTCATGCAAATTTGATTGATGATTCAACTTTGAAATCAGTGTTGATCATTCTAGTTCTCCTCATAGTTATCACCCTTCTACACTGGAGAGTGCTCGAGTGCAGCGGTGCCATCATTTATGCCGTCATATGGCACAACATAATTTTAACTTTTAAATCAGTTATCTGGTACCAAAAGGAAAACCAAACCAGAAACCTATCTTTGTGCATACAAATCATTATTTGAATATTCAGCTAAATGTAACTGGGATAGTACTTTATAAGTTTTAGTTGATTTCCTAAAACTGAGCCCTGCCACTCTTGTGAGTCTGTGAAAGTCTATAACCAGTGTTAAGATTCTCCATAACCAAATATTTTCTTCGCTTTCATATATCATAGCACATGTTTACACTTTTCAAATACTAACTGCACTTGCTTTTTATGACCTTTTTCTGAATTGTACATGTAGCATACCAAACTGTGTTCTGTTGAATACTTTTAGTCAATATCACCAAATGATGCTTCATGTAACATGTCAGAGCAGGGTTGGAACATGCTGGCCTAGGGGCCAGTCTGGGTTCACCTTTTTATGGTCTGCAAGCTAAGAATGTTTTTTGCATGTTAAATGGTTAGAAAAAAATTTTGAAAATAGTATTTCATGACATGAGAAAATCATATGAAACTCAAATCTGTGTCCATAAGTGAAATTTCATTAGAACAGAGCCACACGTGTTATATATTCTCTGTAACTGCTTTCCCACGGTAACAGCAGAGTGGAGTAGTTGCAACAGTTTTGAAACTAAGCCTAAAATTTTGCCTAAAGTGTGTATTGTCTGCTCCTACACAGAAAAGGTAGCCAGCTCCTCAGAAAGAGGATCTGGAGAGAAGGTCCTTCGTGGGTTTCCTTCAATGCACTGGTTTCCAAATTCACTTTTGCCAGCCTAAATTATGATTAAAATTTTTTTTTTTAAATAATATACTCAGTGAGTTTTGAATTTTGATCCATGAGAAGGTCATCTTGCTTGTTAACCCAGTAGGAAGAGAGGGCAATGACCACTTCAGTATCTTTGTCCTGGAGAAGGCAAGGAGCTTGAGAGCAGTGACTGTAATCGTTAGCATTCCCGGTGGTCAGGGGCCCAAAGACAGTGGAGGCCGGAACTGGAAGGGCGAAGCCGTGAACACTGAAGTTTGCTCTGATTTCTTACAGCGTTCACAAGGCAGGCATACTGTGTCAGCGGTTGTGTTATAATCCAGTAACATTTGTAGCTCACTGAACTTCACACATACTCAGTGAGATGCATAATCACACGGGTGCTGCTTGGTAAGAAGGCATTAAAAAAACAATGAGCTGGAGAATCGGTTTTGAGTGGTGCTCCTCTTCTCAGTCGGATCAAGCAGTTCTTGTTGGGGAGGGTAAGGGCTGGGTGGAGAAGGGGGGATTGGGTGGAGGTTCCGCATCCTCTCTGAAAACCTCCGGTTTCCTTTCACCCTTGCTGACAGCGAGGAGGAGGGCTTTCTCTCAAATCACATCCAAGCCTTGCTAACCACATTCTATTGAAAGCTGTCTTCTAAGGTGAGGGATCAGAAAGGGCGCTGGAGGCGGGGACCACACCTGGGAGGCCCTCTCCCCCCAGGGGTGGGGACACTGCTCTGCAGTGCCCGCTGTGGATTCCCACACCCTGAGACTCTTGATGCTCGTCACCTCCTTCTTACTCTCACTGCAGCTTGTGATTGTACATTCACCAGTTTGGTTCCTTCTCGTAAGGTCCCTCTCTCCCCCTCCCCCAACTCTGAGCTCCAGGATGGCAGGGACAGTGTGTGTGTCCTCTTCTCCGCTGTGTTCTCATCACAGAGCTGACACTCAAAATATATGGATGAGTGAATGAGTGAAAGTGACCTTGATCTCCACGACAAAGATATCTGGTGTCCTTTCTACCATGTATCTCTGCCCCAGAGTTTCTACAGTTCCCTGAACTGGACTGATTGATATTATCGCCAGTAGCCTTCCTTGGAAGGGTTAGGTTCGGGGGCTGGTGAGGAGGTGGCGTGTGGCACGGCTGCTCATCCAGCCTTAGTCTAGAGAATAGCACTCCTGTCCTGAGACGCTGCGTGGAGGCCTTGCCAGTCCAGGAAGAGAAGGGCACCTGAGGTTCGTGGATACCTCCAGACACTTGTGGGGAGGGGAGGCCAGAGACAGACGGGGCTGGGCCTAGAGCAGGTGGGAGGAAGGCAGACACGAGGGTCCCAGCTCCCCAGGTCATTTACCTTTTGCTCTCAATGTCTCCCCTGCCCTTTACCAGGGAACTCTTTACCCGGTCTGAAATTCCTGCTTAAAGAGGCCTGTGTCCTCACAAGAAAACAGAGCAGGCTGAGGAACAGAGTGGGGAGGAGGAAGAAGAGGTGAGGGCTCTTAGTTGCTCACCTGGCCAGGAGAGGAACCAGATTCAGTGAAGCTTTATATTGTCCAAATCATGCTCATAATTCATCATATGAGCTAATAGGTGGGCACAGGCTCCTGGTGCGTTGAGCAGAGAAGTCCTTGAATGCGAGACAGCCTCCTCTCTCAATTTCTGTACCCACCTCATCCCTGACACTAAACCGGCCCTGGCACACCAAATTCTGTGGCACACCAAAATATATATATTTTTTGCTGATCTTCCAAAAAAAAAAATAGGTTAATTTTGACTCATTCATACTGATGGCTATTGATGTGTTGGCTGTTGTCATGTTTTACTTGAGAATCTAAGGGAAAAGAAGTCAGCCCCCTGACTAAATAGTCAGGAATTGCATGTTTAAAAATTTTGCGGCACACCCATTGAAAATCGCTGTCCTCAGAAGCAGCTGAATGGCACTTTTTCAGGGGGTGGCACAAGCAAAAATATAGGAGCCCCGATGATGAGAAAGTCCCTGCTCTGATGCTGACTCTGTGGCTGTGGGCAAGTCCATGTCTTTATCTGTAAATTGGCCATAGCATCACCACCGCGGAGGGTATGAGGTTACATGCCAACGGCCCAGAACATAATGAAGTCTCAGTAAATGGTAGTCATTATCACATCATCATTAGTATTCGAAGGCTACAAACGGGTAGCTCTTGAAGCTGTAAGACCTTTAAGTGTGTATATTTAACATCACTCCCAACTTCACAGCAGCAGCCCGGCTGTATGGAGAGCAGGGTTGCTCCATCTCATAAAGACAGGTTTAAAATTACAAAGTGGAGAGCGGAAAGGAAGGTTTCACACCACCTTGCTAAACCAATGTCTCTGCTCTGAAGAGAGGAGACAGGGGAACATGTGAGTTATATAGTGAACACCGGGAAGAGTGCCTGGGTTTATAGGGTAAATACTGCAGTAGCTGGTCTATATATTATTGTCTTCTAGTTGTGTCTTACCAGGAATCCTGTGGTTGTGCTCAAAAATATTGCTTTTCCTTACAGAGAAATCTCAAATTGCTTTTCTCTCCTAACTGACATCTGCACTTAGCTGTCACAGACCTGAGAGGAACTGATGACACCTTACACTAATACTATGATTGAATTACCTCCTGTTAATTAGGAGTTTCTAAATCATCTTGATCTCCTTGGAGAAAAGGCTCGATATAAATACACAGTAATAAAAGTGGTACTATGTTTAATTCAAATTGTATCTTTTGAAATTTAATTAATTTAGTGGTAATAGTTTTAAATGAGCATGTCAGAACTCTGACTGGTTCTCGGTGACTTGAAGGAGTCAGGGTAGCATCCTGAAGTTGCTGACCTACTCTCCGGAAGTAGCTTGCTCACTGAGTAACTGGGTTGCACACATTCAAGTTCCCCTTTCTTCCTGCAGGGGTGATTCAGGCCAGGTTTGCAGCCACTGTCATCAGACGCCCATCTCCATCCAACAGGTAGCCTCTGCACTCACTGTCTTTAAAACTTCCAAGGCCTGGGGGTCACGGTGGTGACCCGGCCCTTCCCCCTTCTCACCAGGCATGTGCTAGAGGCAGAAGCGAGCAGCTGGCTGTAGACGACACCCCCCCTGGACTGTGCCTGGCAGCCAAAGGCCCACTTGAAAGTTGCTTTCCAAGTTGCTGAGTCCCTCACTTATCCCTTCCTGCTCCCGTAGCCATAGAGGATCCTTGAACACAAGGTGCCCTCTGAGATGGTATGAGGATGTCGTGTAAGCACAGTTTAGAAAAGCAGAGAAGCATTTTACAGTGTAAGAGGCTGACATGGCCAAAGGCCCCAGGGAGGATGGGTGTGCGTGTGCACGTCAGACAGGTAACCGCAGAGCAGACTCATCACATGCTATGACATCGCCTGCTCAGTGCGAGAGTTGCATACGGCTTCCCACAATAGTCACATAGAAAATGACACGTAGCGGAGCACTTGCTTCCCTGAGGGGACTTCTGGTCGTATGAGGTTGATGATAAAACAGAGAAATAACAGGATTATTGTAGGTAAGTGCAGATGGACTTACTGTATGCAGTCTCTCCACACAGAAAAGCACAGCGTGATATATCACTACAGGAACTGGTAGGAATTATTACATAGTTTTTATATAGTTTTTCTGGATAGTTTTATAATGGCAATGCAGTTCCTTTTTAGGGTAGATTGAGTTCTGCTTTTATTTATTTTTTCTCCCATTTTCAATACTTTTTGCTTTCTCTCAATATTATATTATTGTATAGGGCCAGAGAGAGTACAAGAGCAACTGCAATTCTATACAACCTTTTTGAAATTCTGTGTACTCCATGAAACTAAAACTATTCAACACTTAAAACTTTGCCACCAGTTTATGGTAGGATAAAGATTTTAAACCTGTACCTTGACTTCCTAATTAATCTCTTGGTGATAGGAACTCCTGGTTTTTCCAGAGGCCCTTCCTATTTTCCTCTAGCTGTTTAAATATACTTGGGAACACATGGAGACTTCTAATAATGCTAAACCCCAATTAATCTAGAAATGTGAGTGTACAAGGGTTTGGTCATGGCTTTATAGTTTATCCAGTTGTCTGCATAAAATAAAAAGTCCTTGTCTGATTTAAAAGTTCTTATCTGATTTAAAAGTTCTTATCTGATTCAAAAATTTATCTTTGGATAAGATAAATCCCATCTACCTTCACTGTTTTAATGCCTCTAAATTCTGCCTGTGGGATTTCTCATTTGTTTTTTCTTTTATTCCTCTACATGGTGTTTTCCCTCCCCCCACCCCCCTACTCTCCCCACCCTGTTTCCTTTTGCAGTGTTTTCTCTCATCTTTGCTCCTTTCTCCTCTCCTCTAGCCTAGCAAATGTGTGTTTCTAAGGACTTCTAGTGGCGGACACTGGAAGTGCCTCTCAGAAACACCCATAAGTGTAAACTTTCTGTCCATCCAGTAGGTACTGGGTGCCAAAGCAACCGGTATAGAGAGTACAAACCTAGGGAAATCTGGCGTTTTGACTATGCGATACTGTTTATTTTTGTGACTTTTATGGTTATTTAGATGAGAACAAGAGAAAGCTATATTACTCCGTGTATCATTAGCATAATGTCTTTACCTTTACCTGGTGATTCTCCTCAGAAATTGCACTTTAATTAAACTTGAAGTTTGCTCTGTGAAATGCAACCCTTTCCAAGTGGATTAATGTGGTAGTATGTTAATTTAGAGTGAGAAATTAGAGATGGAGACAATGATGGTGGTGGAGGAGGCATTTTGTCATGTGAAAATTTAACTAGACACCTACAGGTGAGATGGGATGTTACTTTACAGGATTGTTCTGAAATTTAGTGCGTAAGAGATTCAGACTGCATCAGTGTTTAGATAAACTTATGTAACATAGGTACGTACCACCCTAGCTCTGAAGTGAACTTTATGAGAAGTTAGAGCATATTGAAAAGCTAGAGAATTCTTGGCTTCCCGAATGTGGACCCTGGGTCACTCATAACTCATAATTCACTCCATATTTACAAAGCACTTGGCATCTATTCTTTGGCAAGAAATGATTGTTAAAATAGCTGAGGACAGTGTTGAGGCAGGCTTCCATGATGCCAAAACCGTACTTAGGTTGAATATGATAGAAATTGAGAGCATATACTTCCCAAGAAACATTTTGAAATACTCTCCCTTTTATAGTCTTTTCTGCTACAATGCGTGTTTTGAAAATACAAATTTATTTGAATGATTAACACGTTAGTGAACAATTTTAGAATAAGGCAAACTTTGAGTTTTTTTAGGCACAGCTTTGACCACAAGAAACACTAGTGAATGCAGAAAATGGCACCTTGGTGAACTGAACATACACGTTCACACCTCAGACACCTACCAGCTACTTCGGTTCACCGAGTGTGTGAGGAGCTACACCCATGCACATCTCCTGTTACAACTTTTCATCAGATTTCAGCTCACTCTCCATCTCCCCCTTCACAGAAACTCACAATCTGCAACACTTCCACCCACCCATTTCAACAAGCAAACCTCAGGGCTTTTTCAGGGTCAGGCACCACATGTATTGTAGGAATGTTGCGTTCCTTAACTACTGAACATATTCAGAACTATGTGCTATCACTTTTATTTAGTTCTTGCCTTTGTTTAATGTGTCATTGCAAAAAAAAAATTTTAATGTTTGCCCCAACCCCATTTTCTCCACAAACCTTCTGGTTTTTTCTTGCATGATTCGCTATAGCGCATTTTGTTATTTTCAGGAACATGTGTGTCATCGCATTATAGCAGATCTGTCAGGTCTGCAGTTCCATTCTCTGCAATTACCAAATGGCCAAATCCAGAGTTCCTAATTCTGTAACCCGTCCCCTCCCAGCAGCTCTCCTCACACATCCATAAACGTTTCATATCCTGTCCGTTTCTTCCCCTCGGACCCCTTCTGTGTCTCTTACACTGGTTTTCTCCACGTATTTATTGATTGACATGATTCTGGAGCACCGCTGCGAAGTTTTAATCTCAGTTATCTTTAAAAATCCCTCCCTTGGAAGTGGAGGCCTTCTTTCCTCTCAACTTCAACCTCGGTGCAGAAAATTCCCCATTGTCCAATGCCAGAACCGAGCGTTCAGTTTCCGGGTACTGCAGCAGTTTTTCTCAAGGCTGTCCCACTACGACCACCCACTCAGCTCAGCTAAGGTGGACTCCACATCCTGAAGCAGTTAACATATGAAAGACGCTTTGCAAACTGTGAAATGCATTACAGCTGGTGGGTGGGTTCTAGTCTTTCTTATCTATGCAGTTTACCCTCTATGTCTTTGGCTCATCCTTCTGTGCCCACCACACGTAAAATCATCCAGTCCTGTTTTGTTCACCTGTTGTTCTTCCCTGACTGATTGTTCAATTCCATCCTTCCTTTCCCAGCCCATCTGGCCTCCAAACGTCTCACGTACATCAGGCCTGCACCTTCATTTCTTCCCTCACCCTTTGTTCCTGCTTCTGAAATTCCACTCTGATCACAGAGCATCTCTGCTTAAAATTGTAGAAACTACGTTGCATTTCCCTACTTCCTTCCAATGCAAATGGTACTTCCTGGAGAGCTTAATATACTTTATGTAGATCCATATCCTGTCCCCTCCCCATCACACTTGCAGCAGAGTCCCACAGGGGGTAGTACCCTAATAAAATATGCTCCTTTCTACGTGTTTGTTAACAATTCAGTAGAGCTTTTTAATTTGGCAGAGCTTTAGCTTTTTTCCATAATTTTTCTATTATGTAGGTATTTCCCCCTATAATTTGTATAGTGGAAAATGTAGAAGTAGGAGTGAGATTTATGAGGAAACCAGGACAGGTTACTTGGGAAACAGTTTGTTATTTAGAAAGTGTTTTCATCGTGACCTTGCTGGAAGGGATGATGACCGCAGCTATTAATGACACAGCATACCTCCGCCCTGGAGGGTGACCAGCTCTCTGTCCTCCCCCACACAGCAGAATGTGGCCACAAACCTTCCACCTGCCTGAGATGGGAAGGGGGGCTAGTTTAATTGTAGCATGCAGCTGGGTAAAGACCCCCACAGTGATACAACTTTCACGCTTCTGTTCAAATGTGGTTTTTATATTATTTTCAAGTATTAAAAGCTCTGTTGTATTTCTGACAATAATTTTATAAATGGTTTCTCTTCCGTTAGTTCAACTTTGAGACGTTTTTGCTGTATTTGGAAGGTTTAATGAAAGAAAACGTTACCTCTGAATTTCAGTGTTCCTGCATTTGATTCTAAAATTCTGCACCCACATACTGTTAATTATTGCTGTTTAGATAGATAGAGTTACTTTGAAGAGCACAGAAAAAAAATAGCACCAAAGCTTACAGATTCCTGAGGGAGTTTTGTTCTTATTTTCTGTCCCATTCTGAACATTAGTGAATCAACTCACTTTGTAAGGCTGTGTAGCACCAGGGTGACCATCCTCCAGTGACATTGATCCTTCTCAAAGATCCTTCTAATTAGAGGTAGAACACTACTTTGGACTGAGTTAGTTTATCTTCCAAAGACCTCGCTCCTTGGTTCGCATTTTCTGCTTTGTTACTCCTCCCTGGAATCCTGAGAGGCAAATGCAGCTTTAGCCTCCCAGGGCCCCTCCTGAGCTTGGTGGTACCTGAAGCCATACCTGTCAGCCTGCCACTGGGGCCTTCACAGTCAACCAAGGCCTACCATGGATCTCCAAGACAGACAGAACTCTGGGGTGCTCAGTGAGGAGCAGGTGTATCATGCTTATAAGCCCATTGGAAAGCTTGAAAAGGATGCTCAATGTTTTGAATTGGGGAAAATGTTTACCTGTTATGTGTTGCAGTCACAGAATCTGTGTAAAAGAATAAACCTTCTGTATAATCGAGCTGTTCTCTCCTATAACAGCTTTAGCACTTCTCAGACTCAGACTTTGTAACTTCATTAGAAACAGCTAAAACCAAAGCAGCAGCAGCCTCCATGTGTTAAGATGGGGACAGACAAAGGAAGGTCTTATGAGAGAGACATTTTCTATCTGGAGCTGAGGGTCAAAGGGGAAAAAATGTAGAATTTAGATGTTATTACTGTTATTATTAAATTTATTTCACCCAAAGGCTTCAATTACTTTTATAGTTATCAAAATCTGTATCCTTGGGATGAAAGGAGATTTGATGTATTATCCAAAATCAGACATATGATTCTTATGTAAAACCATAGACTTGCTTATTCTAAAAACAGAATTTTCCAGTTTGATATGCAAATTTCAAAACAAAATAAAGAAGCAGTCTACAGAAATCCAATAATATGAAATGCATTAATATAGTAATAACATCGGTAAACAGAAAAGTTTGTCTTACACTAACATATGAGGAGTTATTTTCAAAACAGCAGTTTTTAAAAGGCATTTCTGGCTTCTTTCCAGCTTAATAAAATATTAATTTGAATTTTTACTTTGCCTTTACTTCCTGCTTTTCCACTGCTTGAGTCCCATATTAAAATCTTGTGTTAAAGCTGATCAGATCTATGTCAAACCCATAGAATTTTTTAAAATGCATTACTAATTTCAGAAATGCAGGCTGTACTGGTAACTAGACAGTAATATAAATTCCATTAACAACAGAAAGCATCGAGGACTTCATCAACAGTGTGGGTGTCCACACAGTGAGTTACTGGCACGGGCAGCTGGATGTCTTAAGTGTGGCGCCAAGACTCACATACTGACGCATTGAAAGGGGACTGATGAAGTTAAGCCATTTGCATTAATGCAAATTATGCTTATGAAACCAACCACTCTACTGAGCTTTGCATTGTATTGACATATTAATGTAATGTATGCAGAGAAAATAACTTAAAGCAGTCTTCCCTTTGAGTCCTCTCTTGATGTCCCTCCCCACGTCTGCTTTTGTCCAGCCTGAAATGCTTTTTCTAGTAGTTTTACATTAAATATAAATGATTTCTCTGCTATAATAATGAATTGTTAAGTGGAGCCAAGTAAATTGTTTGTTGTCATTAAAAAAAATGTTTTCCCCAGGTGCTTCATAGAAGTATTATTTAAAACAACTCTGGGTCAATGTCAGTAAGTTGAGATACTACTGTTGTACCATACAGCGTCGTACTGTCAACCCATGGTTGTTGGTGTCAGTTCAACACCAACAGGAATCCCCATTTTGGGGGTGTAATGAAGAAGAAAACTATCAAGTGCAAACACCTCAATTGTGATACAGCATGGCTCTTAGGAAGCCCTGGAGTTAGGCCCCTCTCTAGTTAGACAGCTCTGCTCTGCTCTGCTGTGGTGAGACATCTTCATGTTTCATCTTCAGCGTTTCAGCTCCAGCAAGGCAAACACAGTCTTCAGGCTTTGGTGGAAAGGACAAGTGCACTCTCTGAGCCAGAGCAGAACTGACTTACACAGACAGAAGTCCCTACCCCTGGTTCCTCCTGCAAACGAGGACTCCAAATTCTCACAGTGTGATTGGTCCAAAAGGCACTCTCCTGAATGGTCAGAATGGTCAGAATGAAGGTGCTCTGATTGGTTGGTGACGATGTTGATGGGGGCATAGGTACCCAGCTCCAGTTGACTGAGGAATGCCTCAGTCCTATTGGTTGAAATAGGATTCCAGAAACTACTTGAAGGGGTGGCTCAGATAGCAGAAACACAGTGCAAGAAGGGCAGGTCAGTGCAAGAGGCAGGCAGCTTAGTGCAGGCTTCTCCCTGAAGTACAGTTTGTATGAGAGGCCCCTGTGTAGAAACGGCTGCGAGGCTCCGTTTTTAACATTTGAACTCAGGTAGTTACGAGGAGCCCTTCTTAGCAGGTATCTTCTTTCTCAGTGTTTCCAGTGCCTATCGGAAGTTACTGAATTTCCTTTTCCACACCTTTCTGGTTGGAGTGCCTCTCCTCTTCTTGTGCAGTTGCCCCTCATATGTCAAGATCTGTCATGGTGCCGTGGAATACCAGTTCCATTGTTTATTAGTTACAGTTCCTTTGTCCATAATACCAGATGACCTTGGGAAAATTACTTAACTCTCAGGTCTTCAGTGATCACATCTGTAAAACTAACACCCGGAATACCCACCTCACATGGATTTCATGAACACTAAATGAAGCAGAATGCAGCAAGTATGTACTCGATGCAGAGGAGGCATTGAATTACTTCCATTTTGATTCATCAACACTTGTGCTATTTATAACTACAACTTGTTATAAAGTAGCAGACCCAGACAGAGATTGGCCCCCACTGGATCTAATGGCACTCCCATCATGTCTCTGCTGTGTCCTCTGTGCCATGTGGTCTCCATATTCAGTCATAGTTGTCAGCTGAATGAAGCAAGACATCAGCCAGCTGGCAGGCAGGAAAGCCCATCACCTGGCCCCACTCTCTCCGCCTGTGGGACCTTGACCTAGCGTGTTTATTGGAAGGAGCTCACAGTCCAGAGAGTTTCCATAAGAATACTTAGAGGGGGTCTCTCACTCAAGAACTTATGCAAATACAGCAAGAATTGAGGGTGAATGAACTGATGCAATAAATAAGAACTATAAATTGCCATATGTTAATTTAATTATAAATGTGCACTCTAACTATAAAAATATACTACCCTAACACTATAAAAATATATAAATCGACAGTTCCTGTTCCTAAAGGAAGTGGTGAAAACGTTTAATAACACGTATGGCAAAGAGAGTCATCTCTCCTAAGAGCTGGATGTGTTTTCTTCCTGCCTTGTTAAGTTCTGCTAGCCTATTCCTTCCTCCTTGGCTGTTCCTTCCAGAATTCCCCTCCCACATCTGCTGCTGTTCACTTACAAACTCAAGGACTGGCTTTTCACTATGTCTGCATTCTCCACACTGTTGCATTAGCCACCTTCATATTTTATAAACTGCTCATAAGTAAGGGTGGAGTGGAGGGGAGGGCATGTGTTTCACTCCCATTATTAGGAGAAGAACTTTTGTATTGAAGTTCAAGCCACAAATGGAACATCACTATGGATACCAGGACACCACCATGAAATATCCCACCAACCTGCCATGGCTGTCACACCCAATAGCACATGGCTACAATGACGATGCCACATGTTGTGATTACTGTTTGCTCATAGCCCTGGGTCAGCAACTCTTCTTTATTTATTCTGAGCACTAGTTCAGGGTCCCACTTGGAGTCCTCAGGAGATGATTGTGCCAAGAACAAAGGACTGATCCTTCCAACTATCCCAGAGCACAGGAGGCTGGTGAGCTTCGCTCTCCTGTCCCCCGAGATAGATGTGCATGTCTTCAGCCTTGCATGTATTTTACAGCTGAAAAGTTCATAACTCTTTAACCTTGGGTGGTAGTTTAATCTGGAAGATGCTTTCAAGAATAATCTTGCAGTTTGTTGTTTCTCTGAGCTTCATCACACCAGGCTTGTTAAGTAAAACTAAAATTAGTGATGGGTGTTTGAAACACTGCCAGTGAATATATGAAAAGAAGTCATACTCATCTAGCTAATTTTGGGCTACCAGAAAATGCCAGGCCCCTGGATAAATGCGGAGTCAACTGTGATATCAGCTGCTCGCAAGGGTCTTCATTGTGCCAGTCCCATGTGTTCTTTCATTTAATCCTCACAACATTATCAACGTCATGTCTTTTATTAAACTCATTTTACAATTATGGTTCCATGACTTTTAATATCTTGTCCTGGATGACAGAGCTAATGAACAGCAGAACCAGGATTTGAACTTGTATAGACCTGTGCTCTTTCTGCTCCTGCATCACCCCCAGTATGGATCTGTTTTGAACACCTTTTCCCCCACATGTTGTCCCTTCTGTTACTGCTTCTGTCCTGCCCATTTGTTTCATGACCAGGTTCATTTCATTGCTTCTATTTTTTTTTTTTTCCTTTTTTCTTTCCGAATGATGGGGATACAGTTTGCCACTTCTTTGACAGTGAGCTGTGATAGCCACCATCCTTACTTGAAGAAGCCCTTGCTTCTTCCTATCTCTCATTTGGCTTGACATCAAAGCTAAAAACGGTTACCAGTGATGAGATAAACCTTTTCAATGTGCGAATTATGTAATAGAACAAATGACTTTATATCAGTATAATTGAGTTCTTAACTTCATTTTTATCACTGCCTGTGATTCAACGTGTCAAGCTAGAATATTTTAATTTACAGGAATGACTCAGATCTTGAAGAATGAATGTGAAAACACTGAATTACAAACTGCAGGCCCCACCAATAGGCTGTGAACTCCTTGAAGATGGGCTTCATCCTGTATGTCACTGTGTCCCTACTTCCTACTCAGGGGCTGCCTATAGTAAACCTCCCATGAAAAATGAATGAAGCCATAAATGTACACCTGCTTTGACCTTCAAACCTTTGGATGTTTACTATCATTTTCTTAGAACAGTGGAAGTTGATAGATGCTGTGTGACTCACTTTAAGAATCTGATGCACTTCTTAAGAGGCATGTTGATTATGCTTTAGTTTCAGTTAAGTGTAAGTAATCAAAATAGGGTGTTCTTTGAGTTATGCAAATAATCCAACCTACATATATTTAGTTTCTGTAAAATAATTACTGTGACAGCCAGTGATAAATCCTATAAAGAACAACAAGGCAGAATTTAAAGAAATTAAGAATGATGGACTGGTATTTGTTAGAATAGTCATGTAAAATAGATGAGTAATATCATAATGCAAAATATCTGGACATTTAAATACAAAAGGTTAGAATCTGCATTTAAGGTAAGCATTAATAATTGTACCCCTTTGAGCCAGGAGAGCTGAGTCTGGCTATCCCATTTTCATAGTACTTTTACAGCCAAAAAGATTACTTCAGACAGATCTTTTCCCAGCATTTTGGCAAGAAAAATAATTGATCAGTTGTGCCCTGATACTTTTTGTTATTCAAGCTTCGCTCTTAAAACAAGCACATAAAATTTGGAAACAGAACTCAAAATTGAATTTTTAAAATTATAGATAGAAATATTAAAAATATATAATTAGTGATGGATCAAATAAAAACCTTTTTTAACCTCATTATAAGTTTTAAACTAATCTTCAGATAAAAACATTTTGGCTGATGTGGGTAAGGTGTGTAGGTATTGAAGCTCTCTATAACATGATGTTGTTAAAATGACTGAAAGCATGATTTAAAACACATTTATTTGTAGCTTTTCATACCAAAATGAACTGAGTTCAGTACTGGCCCAGGGTTCAAATTCAGTGTTGTACAAGCCTATCTGTACCTGAAACTTCATACTCACAGTCTTGTTTAAACCGTTTCATGGCAATGCATGGTTTTATAATTTTTCACAAACACACTTGAACTTGAGTAGTGGGAAATCAGGTAAAAGAGCCTGTGCCTGATTTTAGGGGAAGAGCCTCATGCACATGTGCAGAATGGTGTGTCACTGTCAGGTGTAACCTCATGTCTGGACATTCCCTTTGCAGATGATCCAGTCCCTCAAGGCCTTGATTGAAAACGCAGATGCTGTGTATGAAAAGATTGTACATTGTCAGAAAGCGGGTAAGTAAAAATTTGTCTTTCTTTAAAATGAATTTAATAGCATCATATATGAGGGGGGACCCCCCAAAACCAGAATTATCTTCTGGACGGTGGTCCCCTTGCAGTACAGGCCTCCTCTGCTAGGTGAGTGTTCTAGAAACCCATTTGTATCAGTGTACCTGCTGGCATTATTGTGAGAGGCTGCATTCAGTTTCAGCAAATTTTTCTTGAAGACTCTTTCAACACATTTGCCCATTTCATGATGGGTGATTTACAGGCACACCCGCCCACACTGCGCTGAGTGTTCAGCAGTTTTTGACCAAAAACGGCATGACCTCCATGCCCCACCCTCCCTGTGCACCCCATCTCACCCTGAGCTACTATTTTTGTTTCCCTGGATGAAAGAAGTCTTTAAAGAGAAATGTTTTGCCAATGTGGATGAGGTGAAACAAGAAACAATAGAAGCACTAAGAGGCATCAGAATCTATGAGTTCAAAAGTTCCAAAACTGTTTTGAACAGTGGGAAAGTCTCGATAGGTATATTGTATCAAATGGAGAGTACTTTGAAGGTGACTAAGGTTTAAACATGTACAAATAAATACACAATTTTTTATAAATCAATTCTGGGTTTTTTTTTAGGGGGGTCCCCCATCGTATTTTGCCTCTAAGCTACTCCATCCTACTGATACTATATCAAGAATCAAGAAAATCAGATATCAAAATTATTTTTCCATAGCTAGAGAAAATACTAATTCGCTGGTTCTCCAGCCTGGATAACAAAGCACCCGGAGCTAGGGGGCAGGTATCTTTTAAAATATATTGACATTGGTCTGGAGTGTGACTTAGGATTCACAGCTGTTAAAAGCTCCCAGGTTTTTCTAATGAACAGCCAAGATTGAGAACCTCCTCACTAATCTGTTCTCAGTGTAACCTGTGATGCCAAACACCCTCCTGTCCTCCATGACTTCCTAGCACATGGTAGGAAGGGTGAGGCTTGAGCAGAGAACAAATCAGTTCTTAGAAAAAAAGAATGGGCATCAGTTTCAACCTCTTAACGCTTTTCAATGCACTGACATTTTCAAATGCCTATGAATTCATTAATTTAACATCCAAAGGTTATACTAGATTATAAAATTCTCCTTACATAAACAACCATCTAATTAATTTTAGCTGAGATAAAACCAAAAAATCAAGTATTCTACATTGTAATAAGAAGAGACAAAATGGAGTTCTTTCGGTTTTCAAATTTTGTTTGAGTATCAGTTTGGAAGATTTTAATATGGAGGTTTGTACTTCATAAATAAGAATATCTGTCCTTCATTTCTAAGGTTTTTGGTTGACGTTCTTTAAAATCAAGAGACTATAACTATTACTTAGCCTGCAAAAGAAAGTTCCTCTCAGAATGAACTTCTTTAAAACAGATTAAAGATAAGGATACGTGAGACAGTTTTCTTTTTTGGTGTTAATTGAAGGAATATACACATTAGTGACTAATGCACAGGCAAGAATCCTCGTTTTACTCATTTTGTTAGCAAAACATTATTAACAAAGTGGTCTTTCTACTTCTGGGGTAATATTTCTTACAACTGGACCTCAAATAAGTTACTTTAAACACCATTTTTATCATAACACTACCCTACACAAAATCATCTAGTAGCTCGCTAGAGAGTCTGTGGTACTAAATTTAAACTTCTAACTTTCCAGGCAAGGTCATGTACCCCCTGGTCCACCCGTTTTGATAATGTCATATAAAATCCATCTGTTCATTTAGTAACTATGTTTTGAACTTCTGTTATGCATAAGGCACTTGTAAGAGGTACTTGCTTATCAAAAATAAACAAGATAGGTTTTGCCTTCTAGAACCTTCCAGTCAAACTGGAGATAAGAAAGTAATCACACACAGTTGAATGTGTTGAGAACTTACTGTGTGTCACTCAGGAGTCTGAATTCGATTTGTGGGGCATTGGGAGCCATTGGGTTTTGTTGTTGTTGTTGTTTTGTTTTGTTTTTGTTTCTTTTGCAGAGTGGGAGAGAGCTTGAGCTTTAAGATAATAATCATAATAGCTGTGTGCAGAGAATTTTTGTGGGCAGAACCCTATTGGCAGGCTATTGGGAGCAGCGAGGAAGGAAAGGAGCTGACAGTGTCCATCCATCCTGGCCTTTGGGCTGCCCTGCTCCGTTCTTTCCATGTTTCCACATAGCTGGATTTCACAAGCCATCCCCCTGGCAAGACTCCAGCCTGCCAGTCTGTCCTTTTCTTCTTTTTGTCTCAATAGTCTTCCAGGAGACTTTTATGATTCCTCAGTTTATGTTACCTAACTATTCTATTCACCCCTTCAAACATGTGCAGTATTCTGTTCAGCTGATAGAGCTTCTTTGGTTAGTGTGTATTTTGTTAATGTATGCCACCTTCCAAATAGGATAGTAACCTCGTATGGCACCGGGTTTGCACATTGAGTTACTCTCTGCACTTGACCCATGACACCTGTTCTAACATTCTCCTCAACTGTTAACTAACTGTGATTTGACTTTTATTAAGTATTTGATTCTGTTATTGTTATGAGAATTGGGGACTATTAGAATTTGAAGCTGCATTTATTAGAAAAAAGAACTGTTTATTAATGGACATTTTGTCAGTTCTTTGCAACTTCATTGGTTTATGAAGTTTGATAATTTCTAGCATAATGTACTTTTATGTTGTTCTTCTATTTGATTGAAGTAAGGGATATATTTGCTTCTATTTAAAAAAACTGAAGAATCTTGTCTATTAAGGACTTTTGCTTGGAGGGAAGGGCAGAGAATAATCAGTGTATAATGGTTTGTGTTGCTCTGGGTTTAAAGATCTTTAGAAGCATATAACAATTGTCTTTTATTTTTAATTAAATGTATTGTGGTGATTATACAGGTTTCAGGTATATAAGTCTATGATACATAATTTATATATTGCATTGTGTGCCCACCAACCAAAATCAAATAATTTTCCATCTCCATATATTTGTCCCCCTTTACCCCCACCCACTTCCCTCCGGTAACCACCATACTGTTGTCTGTGTCTGTGAGTTTCAGTTTTATATCCCACATACAAGTGAAATCAAATGGTTCTTAGCTTTTTCTGACTGACTTATTTTGCTTAGCATAACATTCTCAAGGTCCATTCATGCTGCAAACGGCAGTATTTTTTCTTCTCCTAAGGCATTGTCTATAAGTATGACATCTATAATGATGACCTTTTAGCTTCAGTTACTACTTACCGCCTATATAGCCCTTCTGTTATCCAAGTGCTTATTTTAGAGACCCTTGGTCTTTTGTTTCTCCTGTTTACAGTTATCATAAGGGCATAGAGTCATTAGTCACATGAAGATTTGCTAATTTGTGTTGGGTTTAAAAGCATTTGCATCAGATTTTACTTCTGATAAGTAATTATGCTGTCCTGCATGCATGTCTTTAACTCGCAATGACAGAATGAGGATAGAGGTCCCCGAAGTGCTTTAAGAGAGGATTATTTTAGAAGTACTTCAAGCTTTTAAACACTAAGTTACATTCATATTAGATAAGCACTAATTCATATTCTTATCATTTAAACAATAAGTAAAAATAAAGAGTTACAGTCCCATCTGCAATCACATGTTAAAAAGTGCACCCAGTTTGGAGGTTCAGACTCCTGGCTGCGTAGTTGATTTTTTGGAGATAAAAGATGTGTGTGCTGATGTTGTTGCTTGAGAAGAGGAGTAAGGCAGGAGAGGAAGGTAGAGAGATGAAGGTCTGTAGCCCAGGTAGATCAGGACCCGGCAGGTAGATGACCCAAAGGGATGGACTGCAGGGAGGGCAGGGGGGACAATGCCTGGTGGGCAGTTGGGGAAGTCTCTGTAGCTTTCTCTTTTAAGGAGAGAATATGGCAGTACAGAGAGTTAAAGGGAAATCTTGAGAAAACCACGTTCCCAGGAATAGGAAAGATCTAGTGAAGAGGTAAAGAGGAAGATGGTCTAAGATGAGACAGGGATGAAGGATGGAGGCATTGAGGAGGGCAGGGAATCCAGAACAAGTCATGCCACACTTGATCTTAGAAAGAGGGAGGGACCCCTCTTCTTCTCAGACAACACAGAAAGCTGTCACATTGAGAGGAATTCTGAGGAAGGGAGGAGTGTTTTCCATTGAGAAGGTGGACAGGGAAGTACCTACTGCCCTAGGAGAACACCAGCTTTGGGGGTGAGGAAGTGGAAGGAGGAACTAGGACAGGGCGAGTGTGTGGGGGTATTTGTTCAGTCAGGTCAGTGGTGTTGGTAAAGGGGACTAATTAAACGTTAGATCAGCAGGAGTGATGCGGAACAAGTGGGTCTGGGCCGCCACTGAGTGAGCGAGTAAGTGATAAGTGACGTGGCCACAAGAATGAGCAGATTAATGAGCACGGCTGAGTACACTCAGACGCTCGTGGGTCTAACAACTGCATGTTCTTTCAAGAAACAGTGAAGTCGGTGATTAGTAAGGGACGCCTGCAGGACAGCCAGCTCTCAGTCTCTCCCTCTCTCTCCATCTCTCCCTCTCCCTCTCTCTCAGTGGCCAGAAAGGCAGACTATCATTGAATTTTAATTTCCTTTTTAGTTGCTTTACTGATCCGTTTCATAAAGGATAGAAAGATGACCTAGAAAGAAACTCAAATGGCTTTGCTTCAGTGAGGTGGTTTTTTTTATCAGGTGAATTTAAATGGAAAATAATTCGTTCTCTGGAAAAGAAAAATAGAAATCAGTGACATGCTTCCTGTCAGAGATGGTGAATTAACACATGCATTTAGTCTCCACTCCCTTCTGAGCCTTTTTAAAATGATAGGGTTTGGGCTTTTGTTGTTGTTGTTGTTTGTTCGAAGGCATAAACCCATAAGGACAAAAGGGGAGGGGGCACAAAATTTTGGAAACTAAAACAGAGCTGACAAATGATCATTGACTGAGTTGACTCAAGAAAGGTGAACCTGAAGCTGGCAGGGGGCCCTGATAAGCCATCTGGTTTACCCTGCAGACCACCCCCACCAGCTCAGAACTCGGTGGCGCCAGGCCCGCTGGAAGGTAGGGTAAAGGCAGGGGTAAAGGACAGCCGTCCCACAGCTGGGGTAGGAAGCAGTGAGACCTCAGATGGCCAAGAGACTACCTGTTTCCTCACAGGAGGGAGGTTAAAAATAGCAAAATTCTCATCCTTCATATGGGAGTTTAATAGACAACACTTGAAGAAAATAAATATCTAAACAATATAAACATGTTACTTAGAAATGTGGACATAAATACTAAAAAAGGAAACAAAACTCAGTTAAAGGGGTTGAATAAATGATTTCTGGAGGGGAGGGATTAGGACAATTATTTGGCTCTTTTTTTGTATGCAGAATTCTGATAACAACTAAATTACTAAATTAAACAAAAATAAAAATAAAAAAGAAGGAAGGAATCAAGAAACAGAAGCTGCCACAGGAATCTGTGACAAGGGATGTTCCTGGTGAGGACATGGGGCACACCTGCAAGGCTCGGGGACAGTGCTGGGTGTTAGGTGAGGTTACTGCCCAGGACCCCTGCCAGCCTCCCCGGCTTTGTGGGCAGGCGCAGTGCCCAGAGGGTGTCTATGTGCCTGGGTGGCCGGGTGGGCGAGAACCTGGTTCCTCTTCTGGCAAGAGAACTGGTTCTCTTTGAGCATGACTGAGAGAAGATGAAGCTCTAAATGAAAGTTAACCCAGCCCGCCGCCTACCTGTTTAAACAGAAGCTTCTTTTCTGAGAGCTCTAAGGCAGTCTCATGCACAGCAGGGTCGTGTCATTACTGAGTGAAGTAAGATGTAAGGTAACTTTCCATATAATGAAAGCTTTGATTACCCTTCATTTTAATCACTTTAATGGGAATGTCTCTATAATGGAATCTATACATCCCTGTTTTCTTAAAATTGCTTTGCCAAAACGAATTTGAACTTACAATGACTCGGGGTCCCCTTGAGAGGCATCTATTATTTACTCTCCTGTTTAATGTGGCCGTTTCCCCAGGAGCCTTTGCATTTTGGAGGACCCTTAACCTGCCCCTAATGGCTTTGCTCTGTCTGCTCAGATCCCATTTCCGGGGTTAATAGTTACATTCTATCTAATTCAAATTTTACTTCCTACTGCTAATTTGTACTGAATTTCTGAATGTCTGTTTGTACTCTACTTGTTTTTTTTTTCCCTTTCTAATTTACTGCTTCTATTCTGCTGAGCAGTTGGCATCTCCCCTGTGACTAAGCTTGATAGATTTATCTTACCTAAAAGCAGACGAGAGCCTGACGCGCTCCCGTGTGAGGGAGAAGAAGCAGACTGTCAGCCCAGACCTGCGTGACCTGGGTTTGATTGCTCGGAGGCCCTTTTTATTTCACAAACTCCTCGGATCTCAGTGTGTTTTTAGGAGCTGACGTTACTGGATAAGTAACCTGTCACCATCTATCACTTGGTTTGCTTACATCATTATCTTGCCCACCAGAGTGATCATAAAATCATCTGGAAGATTTATTCTGAAAGCACTTCACAAGTGTTCTTTTGAAAACATTTACAAAAGGAAACCTGGGAGCCTGTAACTTTTGCTTTCATCTATGTCAGGATGATTCCCAGCTCTGCTTTATAGAAGTGAGAGCTTCTTCCTTGGGGGTTCAGAGACCCCCGTTCTTGTGCCCTCTGTACCATCTGCATCTTGTTGTGTGACATTAGGTGAGTCTGTTGACTCCTCTCTGCCTGATTTTCCTCCTCCTAAGTGACATGGGAGTATCTGATTCCCTGCTGGCCCCATGGGTTCTAATATACGGTGACCTAAAATCAGCGGTCTAATTTTGGAATGGCTTCCTACAGTTACTTAAAAAGATTACCAGAGTAAAGAAGTAATCGCAAATAGTGGCACCATGGGGTACATAGATTACAGCCCATCATTGTGAGGTTTAAGGAGGAAAGTTAATGCCTGACTTTGAAGGTGAGATACATGAACCTGAGTTCTACTCCCATAACTCCTTTGGAGCGCTCACATCTTTCCTGTTCTTAAGGAATGGGTACTGAATCAACACCGTGCTTTAATTAACACACAGTTAGTGAAGCCATGGGACGCCAAGGAGTATGGAGGTCTTCAGCAGCTGGCCAGCCTGTCTTCCCCCTTGAATTCCCCCCAAAGGAACCTTCACCGGCTAATAAGGGAGGGTAGAGGGAATGGTCACAAAGGTGAAAACTAGGCCAGCTCACGGTGAAACTTCAGAATAAGCCACTGTCTCACCACACTCCTACCACCTTCTGCACCCATCACCCATCCTGCTTCAAGAGTCCCAAGCCATTAGTCTTACTGATAGTGTTTCTCCTTGTTAAATGCCATTTCTCGGTATCGCCCCCAAGATGGAATCTTTGGGGACAGAGCTCAGGAACGTGCATTTGAATGAGCACATTCCGGTTTTGGGAACTCTCTTTAGAGGGTGGAGCACAGCAGGCCCTCTCCTGGGTTCACGCTCACCTAGGAGCCTCTTTCCCCTCATGGAAACAAGTGACTGTTCAGACTCAGACGTGCACTTGCTTTGGTGATTGACTGGCAGCCAAGATGTCCTTCTTGAGGAGTGTATTCCTTCTTCATAATACAGTAGTCCCTCTCTATATCGCGGTTCACTTGTCATGGCCTCACTGTATTGCGGGATTTTTAAAAATATTATATTTAATTATTTATCACAGATTTTTCACTATATCGCAGATTTTGCGGTACTGTATATGTATGTTGTTAAAGTTACGTAGGTTTAAGAGTGTAGAATAAATGTAAGGTTCCTACTTCACGGGGGGGGGGGGGGGCCTAGAACATAATACCCGCGATAAGTGAGGGAATACTGTATAGTTCTTCCAATGGTAAAATTCCCCCAATGCAAGAAAGAAGGGAATGGAAACTGGGGGCATGCTTTACCTTCCTGGGACACCTGTCCTGTGAGCAGATCCCAAAGCAGTGCCTTCTGGTCACCTCATCTTCTCTCCTCCCTTTGTAAATCCACAGTTTCTGACAATATCGCTTTTCATTTAAATAGTGACTCTCAGGGTCATCTCAGCAGATGCTCTGCAGGGAAGGGGTCAGACTGCCTTCAGGAAACCTGGTATTACTGTAAGTTTTTTTTTTTTTTTTGGTTATTATCCTGTTATACTTGTTTATTAAAGAACCTCAATTCAAGTGGAGTCCACAAATAAATTATCGTTCTTGACAAATACATAATTATATATATAAAGCGAGAGAGGGAAAGATTTTAAGAATAAGGAATTTAAAGCAACTTTAATTAACCTTAACACTCATTTTAGGCAGTGTCATGTTAAAAACATGTCACTGCACATGTTAACATTAAAGGAAAAACACAGTCCTGCATTAGTGGAATGTGTTCAATGGCATGATGTTGTACCAATTACTGGAGATGCAAAAATATAATGAAGGTTCTCTGCTATCATTGAAAATTATAAAACATTACCAAGCAGGTTGTGTTGAGAACAGGTACAGATGATGTCTGGACAAAGGAGTAAGCCCTGTGGGTTTTGTTGGTAGGGAAGGAGGTGGGCTTGAACTAGGAGTTTGAGGGGATGCAGGTTCCCTGTTAGCAGGGTAGAGTAACAGAGCTTTTTTAAGGTGGGCCAAAGCATTGAAGTCTTCATTATCAGGATGTGCTTTCTGTGGTCATAAAAAAACAGTGTGTTGTCCTGACTGAAGGGAGATGTTTGCTTCAGGCAGCAGCAGAAATTAGGGTTGGAAATCCACATTGGGCCAAATGATGAAAGCCTTTTAATTCAAGGATAAAAGTGTTTGGGGTTGATTTTCTAGGCCCACGTTTACCAAAGCTTAATTTAAGAAACACTAGTCATGTTCCTTAGGCAAGAGATTTCATTATCAGATCTTCATAATACAACTTAATCCCCTTTGGAGATTCTCAGTACACATCAGCATGCTAAACATTCTTCAGTTTAACTCAGCATTTACTTCCCAAACTTATTTGATTATAAAGCCCTTGTTTCAAGTCTGTCAATGTCTTGAACACTTTAGGACATTGCTTTAGGTAGTGGGGTCACTGAATAGTTTGGGACAGGCTTGGGGACTCACTGATTGACTCATCTCTCTCCTCTGACCTCCCTGTTCAAATACTGCTCCCAGCAGTGGAGTGTGGATGCCTGAAATGTTAGACTAGGAAGAAGTTGATTGTGAAGGTCTGATTTAGATGTTGTGAGCATGAGACCACAGGAGGATCATGTCTTAGTCCATTCTGGCTGCTAGAACAAAACATCATGGACTGAATAGCTTATAAACAACAGAAATTTATTTCTCTTAGGTCTGGAGGCTGGAATATCATGGTGCCAGCAGATTTGATGTGGTTTGTGGGCATCCACTTCCTGGTTCATAGACAGCACTATAGGAATACTAATCCAATCCATAAGGGTACCACCCTTATGACATAAGCACCTGCCCAAAGCCCCACCTCCTAATACCATCACATTGGGCATTAGGATTGCAACATGTGAATTGGGGGAGGGGGCACACAAATATTCAGACCACAGCAGATGGTCAAATGTTGTTGAGGCAACTCGAATGAAGCCTGGGATGCAGTCAGGCCTACAGACGGAGAGAGAATTGCTGTCATCCAAATGGAAGAATCACTTGATTGGTTGAGTTCTCCAAGGAAGAAAGGGTTGGAGGAGATGTAGAAAATCCTGGGGATGTGATTATGAGTCTGTAATTCAGAACTGGAAGTTCAGCGTCAAAGCTCAAAAGCATCCCTGGCACACCTGCTCCCTTCGCCCTGCTCTACTTCGTCTTTTTTCTTCAGCAATCATTACCTCTAACCTACCATATAGTTTACTTGTGTCTGTTGCTTACTGAGTGTCTTCTTCCAACTAGAATATCAGCTTCTTAAGGGCAGGGCTCTTGGTTTATTCACAATGTATCCCAAATGCCGAGAAAGCTAGCCTGGCACAAAGCTGGCACTCACTAAATGTATTTTTAATTGAATTGAACATGGAATGCTGCATTTATTCGTTAATTCATTTATTCACCAGACATTCATCAGGGCCTTACTCTCAGTCTGACGGAAGCCTCCAGGAGGTCACTTTCCTGCCCTCGGGGGCTCCCAGTGGAGGGTAGGAGACAGGCCTTTGAGGAGCTGCTCCCGGCACAGGGCGTGTCATCCAGTTGTGAGAGGACACTGACTGCTGACCGGCAGGACAGCACACCCCCATGAGAAACCAGACCTCAGAGCAGGAGTTGAGTCAAGAAAGGTGATTTGTGTGGGAGTAAGGCAGGTGGGGACGGGAATTCCTGGCAGGAAGCAGAACGCACGCAGGGCAGGGCAGTCATGCCAGCAGCAGCCGTGACAAGGACAGGAGCAGCAGTGAGGCTGCAGATGCAGGCAAGGGAACAACACAAACCCAGAAGCTTTAACGTAACATTCAACAACCTTGATGTATCAGTGTGCTTGAAAATAATTCTGTGTGGCAAACACGGTCAGAAGCAAAGTCTCAACAAAAACTACGGGCTGAGAAAATTGTTAACAATCAGAAAGAGCTACTATCCCTAAGATGTAAGGAACTGCTAAAATCAGTAAGCAAAAGGCCAGAAACCCCGATGCTCATATTCTTTGCAAAGAACAGGATCACAGTTCATGACAGGGGAATTCAAAGACTTTAAAACAAAATGAGAAGATGTTCAGCCTCATTCAAAAAAGATGCAAGCTTGTTCCAGGTACAGAGAATAAATACAACTATGAACAAAAAGCCTCAATTTTTGTCTTCATGAAGTTGAAATCTAGATATGGGAGATAAAAAAAAAAAGAAAAGAAAAACATGTGTCTGACAGTCGTGAGTGTTTTGGAAACAGTGAGGCTAAGAAGGGAGTAAGGTGCGAGGAGTGGGCTCTTTTAAATACAACATTCCACGGAAACCTCTGTGAACCAGTGACGTTTGCGTAGAGGTGTGATTGGAGGCAGAGAGCAAGCTTTTCAGACATCTGGAAAGGGATTATTCCAGGAAGAAGGGGCAGGGAGGCTGCAGTGCTGTGAGTAAGTGGGGGGAAAGCAGAGGGGTAGGGATAGGAGCCATAAAATGATTGGCCAGGTGGCACAGGGGGACCAGACCCTTGTGAGGACGCTGGCTCTGTTCTCAGGAAGACGAGACGTCTGAGCACAGGAGTGGCTGCCTCAGGCTGGGGACGGGGGATCAGGGCAAGTGCAGACGCTGGAAGACCCACGGGAGGCTTGTACAACAATCCCACCTGATCAGTGATAGTGCTTTGATCCAGGGTGGTTCATTTAGAAGTCGAGTTAATGAAGTATTTCAAGGAGATGCCATTTTTCATGTATCACAGCCAAACATTTATATCCAAGAACCCGAAGCTGCATCACACACAGGTCATGATGGGTTGGTGAGAGTACAGAAGAAACTGGTAACTGTCACATTGTCGGGAGATGTAAATTGGGTTCATACCATATGGCAGTCAATTTCAGAATTACAAACGATATACACTTGGAACCATCAATTCCATTTTTCAGAGTTTTTTATACAGATATGATCATATAGTTGGGAAAAGACATATGTACAGGATTCCCTTGTAACACTTAGAACAACTTGAATGTTCACTAGGTGGGCCCTTGTTAAATACATTATGATAGAGTCATATAATGGAAGATTATGCTACCATGAAAAAGAATAAAGGAATATAGGGTTTACAGTTGTTCATATGGAAAATAATGCAATAATTAATAAATAGTAATACAAGAATAAACTCTGTGTTTTGTGTACTCACAACTGTAAACATACTTTGGCCCCACCCTATATATATTCATCTACACACAGTGTATATACACATATGGCAGATCTTATGTATACATACAAGTAAAGAATATATGTAAATAAAAATATAAACATTTTATCTGTGTGTATACCTAAAATATAGTTTTAAGAAGCAAGGCAAACAGTATGTGTTCTTTGCTAGTATTTAGTGAAAGAGATGGGAGAACAGAGCCCTGTGTGCTTGTTCCTCGTTGCCTTCCTCTCTCTGACGGATCTGGAAGGTGGAATAACAGCGGTTGCCTGGCAGGGGGGGAGCAAGGAGACCGAGTGTTGGGAGATAGAAAGATAATTCTCCGTATACCAATTTATCCTTCTTAAACTATTGAGTCATGTGATTATACTATCCGTTTGTAAAATAAGAGGCATAAAAGAAAGGGAGATATGGAAGAGCGAGCTCACGAGCATCTTGGCTTCGGTGACTGAGAAAGGAAAGAATTGATTGGAGTGGCAATCCAAAGATGTCCTAGGTTACCAAAAAAAAAAAAAAAAAAAAAAAGATAGATTGAGTATAATTGGAGTGAAGAGGGCCTTTTTATTCCTCAGCGAAATAAAATGAGGAGCGTCCTGCTGCGCACTATTCCCCTGTGATGCGGGTGAGTCATGTGGCCATGAGCTTAGAATGGTGGCGTGGTGATTAGATACCACAAAGGACTACAGGTTACACAACCTCCTCCTTACCTCGATTCACCCAGATGGAACAGGCTGGCAGAGGCAGTAGGACCTTCTTCATGTAATTCATTCACCAATTATACTGCTGTGGATTTGGCATCACGGGGATCTCGTCATCCATCTGGGTTTCATGGATATATTTAAGAGACCTGGTTTATCTCTTCCACCTCATGTGGAACAGGATATAACAGCTCAAAATCCATCTTAAAATAATTTGGCTTTTGGTAAGGCCAAGATTGCTTGGGAAGAAGGCCAAGAAAAAGAGACTACCAACTGGAACTCTGTGAAAACTAATTAGACATTTCCATGTTCCGTGGGGATTGTGGCACGAACGCCCGCGTTTCAGCGGCACACCCGAACTCCCCACCGCTGGAGCTGTGGGGCAGTGTGCGGTTTGTAGAGGCTGCATCGGGTAACAAGGACTGTGTGTCTATGAGTTGAAAAAAATGATTAAGTATCCATATTTTGTCTTCAGGGTACTTTGGTGTTATGCCACAAGATACATGCAGACCATGTTATATTGAAGTACTTTTAATAGTGTTGATAAATCGACCTCTTGAGTATTATATTCCATCTTCCAGGAAATAGCTCACTATACCTAATTTGAGACATTTGAAGTAAATTGAAATTATAAATATGCATTTATTTTGTCACCATTTGAAAAATTTTACCCCTTTCTTTTGGTTTCTATTTTCAACACATAAAAAACATATTTTTATACCAGATGTGTTTGTGATTTAAAAAAAAAAAGAAAGCATTCTAAGACAGCAAAGTAAATTTTCATTTGAAAAACTAATCTTTACGTATATCAATTTAAGATCAATCTGTCTCTTATGAGTATTTTTTAAAATTATATTTGCTTCTAAAATCCTTTAAGCATGTGCTACGTGGTATATTCTATGTTCGTATCATTTAGATTGGTAGAGAAAATCCCAACCAGAAGGTTTGAAAGGTCATCTGCTGTATGTTTGGCAAGAATAAATGGCATTTGTTTTCATTGAAGAGGAAATGATGCCATGTTTCTGACTGAAACCCCCTTCCCTTCAAAGCAAAAGTCTCTTTCATCTTAGTATTATATCTATATATATCATATGTTTTTCAATTTTTATTTTATTTTTATGGCTGTTTGGTTTTCATATACATTTATCTGTGATGGGAAGCAGGAAACTTGATAGAAGTGGAAATTTCTTTTTACCACATTCCACTGTATGCAGTTGTACTAATGTTCTTCATTTATTATATCCATCTTGGAAAATGTACTCATTTATTAATTTTTATAAAACATAATACCTGTATCAGCATTGCATTGCATTTTTTGTCAGTAAGCGTTAAGCCTCTCCAAGAAAAACTTTTAAATTACTTAAGTTATAAAATATTTTGAAATAATAATTGGAAAATTATATGAAATCATCATCTATCTGTATAAAAATATGAATTGTTTAGGTTTTTGATTGGTGACACAGAAAGAAGCAGTAACTTTCTAAAATACAATTTTTTACATATGAATGAAATAATATACTTTTGTGTGGCTTTACCAATTTTTAAAATTTAACATTATACCTATAAGCCAAAATCCTGGATGATTTATGTAGTCCTACCCCATGGACGCACTGCCTGGCCTTGTGCTTTGGTCACGTTCCTGTGTCTTCATTCCCTGAAGGCCAGAACTGAACTAAACTCATGTAGCAATCACTGAGTGTGGGTTTTCCATTTGTCCTTTCTTTGCTGTTTGATGACTTGCTGTCTTATTTCCTTAGTTCTCAAGTTGATTGCCACAAAGGAATTTGAGCAGATTTTCTTCTTGGCTAACATTCCAGAAGAAAAATAACCCATAACTTTTCCCTCAGAACAGAAACTTGGGGTCGTGGCATCAGAGGAACATAATTGTAGGTTTTTGGCACAGAGCAGTCAAGACTCAAAGACAATTATTTGGCAAAAGAGCAGCCACAGCAGACCCAGCCAGGTTTTTATATGAGACATGGCCATCCTCTGCCTTCCAGTCACCATTTACAACGTGCTTTAGTCCCCGTTCCTGAGAATGTCATTGGATTTGTGTAATATGCTCACAGCCTTCAAACTTTAATGCCCTTAAACACCTTGTATATTTTGACTGTTCAATAATATAGCTCATTACAGTTGTATAACATGTCACACGTTTCAAAGGATTATTTACCCAGTTAGAATTGATTTTCAAATGAAGTTTCCTAAAATTTAACAGTGATTTCAGTTTCTTTGGCCAGAAATAACTGTTACCTCATGTCTTACTTTGATGGCAACGTTATAGTAGAATCAAGGAATCCTGCTTCCTTCTCCTAACTCCTTACTAGTTGACCCAAAATGTTATATTTCGCCTTTAAAGAAAACCTGGGCAAGGCCATGTTTTATTTGAGGCTCTTACAATGCCATTTTGTTTAAATCAGGCTAATAGATGGGACATTAACTAAAAGAAAAATACAACTATTTACGTTAAACAACTAACTTCAAGATATCGTGAGCAACTACACATGGCTCTAAAATATACCAATTTATGATGAAAATGTGTTGATATAGCATTTAGAAGATACTGGAAACATACAGGGAACCAGAACTTGTTCCTGAAAGAAGAAAATAATCCCACTTCTTAGTCCCTCATTATTATTGGCCTGGTTTCTATTTCTGAAACTGAAGATTGTTTTCACAGTGGGAGTTTGTCACTAAGCAGCAGCAGTGACTCAGTCAAAGGCCTGCCTCCCTCTCCTGTGTCACCAGTGCCTGGCTGGTAGCTCTCTGTAAATCCACCAGGCAGTGTCAGGCTTCGTAAGCTTAGAGCCACATTCCATAAGCATATTAAATCTCACTTGGCTTAAATCTATAGTTTTAAACCTTTTAAATATTGATTTTTGTAGATGGCCACAAAAGAAATTTTCAATAACATTCTCATTATTTTCAAGAGGATGTAAATTTTTTTTACCTATAATTCATCGATGAAAAGGACTTGTGTTCAGCACTGGAAAGCTGTCTTTTTCAGTCCCTGATGCCACCGATGAAGAAACAGAGGCGCCATGGAGAGCTGCTTTGGTCTGCATTTTCCTCCAGGACCCACGGGCCATGCATGCGTGGGGACAGCCTCAGTGGCGCCTGCCCAGGGAATGGTGGCAGCAGTGTTCTGTTCTTTTTACTTGCTCAGAGAAGCTGCTTCAGATACTTCTCTCAGATCTCATCCTTTTAAAAGTCATAAAGGCTCCTCTTAACAAGCATTATGAGAAGCCTGCTTGTGAGGACTGCTTCTAGGTGCTGCACCTGTGTAATGAACTGTCCCCTTCCCAGAGCAGAGGGACTGGCACGCTACAATCCTGGCAATACAGACAGGCAGGGAAGAGACACATTGATCATTGGTAAACAGAGAACATGCAAAAATAAAAGTCAGATATGTCCTTTGTGTAACTGCATGTTACTGGGGTTAATAGTGTAGTTCAGTGATTTTTCAACCGCTGTTCCGCAAGAGTTTTTAAAACATGCAATACCTATTTAGTCAGGGGCAGTGACCTCTTTTCCCTTAGACTGTCACATAAAAAAATGACAACAGCCAACACAACAATCGCTGTCCACTGTGAATGGATCAAAATTATACTTATTTTTTGTAAAATTGGAAAAAAAAATTTATATATATTATTTATACATTTTATGTGTGTGTGTGTGTGTTTTTTGGTGTGCCACAGAATTTTAGTAATTAGTTTATGTGTGTGCCATGAGCTGAAAAAGGTTAAAAATCGCTGGTGTCATTAATAGGAAGACAGGAGGTAGAGCTAACCTTTGTAAGGTGACCAGATGAACAGCCACCGGAAGTGACCAGGTTTTGTGTTTGAACAAAGTGATAGGAGGCACAGGCAACTCGAGGCCCAGCCTGCACCCTCAGGTCACAATGGAACTGCGCTGGCTGCTCAGACGCCCGCATCCCAGGCTCCAACTGGCAGACAGGTGTCTCGCAAGGACAGGAGCTAACAAATAGTCTTCCTTTAATCAGAGCTCAGCGTTCTTACTGCTTTACTTCGGACACTGAGGCGGGCAGAGGTCAAGCCCAGGAAGGGATACAGTACTCCCTGTCTTGTTAGGTAACTTTCCAATGTAATGGCTTACAATCTTATAACGGGCTCAAGGGCCATCCATTGTACCTGAGGAGTATTTATTATGTTCTTATTTTCTGTCTAGTCATTGAAGTGAAAACACAATGGACTTCCTCAGGTTTTAGAAATTTAAACTTGTATGATTTATTATTTTTAGTTTATTTTGTGGGAGTAAGTAATCTAATCCTAAATTACCAGTTGTTCGTGATTTATTCTGTAGCCTTTAACGTTATAGTATATAGTCCCTATATGCCTACGACATCTCCCGTACCTAGTTTCTTTTTCCTAGTACAAAAGTCCTGATTTGATATTGTACTTACAGAGTTTATTTTGGCACTGATTTTTAAAAAGCAGCAATTGTTCTGTATTCTGACATCATCCTTTTATTTACTTAACTCTATTTTTATTTTCTTTTTTAAAATTTAATCTTCATTGTATTTTTTTCCATTACCATTTAGCCCCCTCATGCCTCCCAGCTATCACCACACTGTTGTGCTATACAAATGCCTCTAAACACAGCCATTGTATATACCAGAACAAAATTATGAAGATTTCTTTATGGAAGAGTTGTCAATTAGTTGATAATACAACTACTAGTTCTCTTACCCTACCTTGTTCCCATGCTTCTAGAAATCTGTAGCTTTTTGCAGTGTTCAGTATATAAAGTAATGGATTTTAATGGGACTCAATACAGCATATGGTCAAATGACCTGCACATGTGTGATCAGTCAGTGTTATTGGCCGACCAATTAGTGTTATTACTTCACGAATCAAGAATTACTTTCATTATCCAAAATGATGCAACCTTTTGTATCTGAATATTATGAAGATTGACTACTAATTACAGAAACAGAGAACTATTCTGAAAAATCTGCATATAAAGGAAACCTTAGGTAATAGTTCAGTTTTTTGTTACAGTCCTCTTTAATAAACATGAAACTAGAAAACATAGAAAGAAATCTTACTTAAAGTAAAATAATTTGGAAATAAATATTCGTATATGTGAGCGGGGCCAGTCATTTAAAAAAGAAGTCCTGACTTCTTGTCCCCTGCTTCCTTCCTTTTTTTAGGATAGACAGAGTTGGCAGGATCATAGTTCTTGGGTTTCTGAAATGTCCCTGTAATCATGGCCCTCCGGTGCCTACTGGGCTTCTTCTCCATCTTCATCATGACTTTCCATCACTCAGTCCTGTCTCCTTGTCCTCCGGCTCTGGTTTCCTCAGAGTGGTCTCTAGCCCTCTTGCAAGGAAATCTGGAGCTTGCTGAAAATGTCCATGTCTGGGCCCACCCCACACCTCCTGAATCAGAGTCCTAGCAGAGAGGTAGAGAAGCTGCCTTTCAAACATGCACCTCCCACGATTCTGCGGTACCCTTAGGTTTGACATTACCTCTGTGAAGCCTGTCCCTGTGACCCTCTTACAGGTTCCCCCCTCCCCCGCCTCAGACTCTTGCTGAATTACCATTCCTCCAAGCTCTCTCAGACAAAAGAAGCCACAAGGCCACATGATCTTAAAATTCTCTAGGTTACCGGAGCAACCCCATAACTCCCTGCCTCTTCCCCCTCAGGCTCTTCATCTGCAGGCACAGATTCACACCAGCACCCTGCCCACCCCAGGGCTCCTCCCAGTATTGGCCAGTGCCCCATCCTCACCCCCACGGTGGGAGCTCCAAATTCCTTTACTTTGCACTAGCTCCTAACTCCAGCACCCTCAAACTGAAATTATAGAACCAGGAGATTTAAAGCAAAAACAACTTACTTTCTTCGTGGGGGGTAGGGACAGATGGTAACTTAGTCTGAAAGTTTTTACTGATCTGATTTTCACAGGCTACTTTCACATTCACTCTGCTCTTGAGACAGGATGATATGACTTACAGAAAGGGGAAGAGGTACTGCTTTTAAGTTTCTTAATAAGATAAGGCTGCCTTTAGTGGGCTCACGTTTCTTTGCTGAAAATAATTTGGAAAGCAGGGAGAAAATTCTTTAACATCTACCCCAGACAAGTTCTTTTTACTCACTGTTGATGTAAAGGACTGAAAAGGCCTCCTGTGACATGTTAGGATAGGTTTCCTGGTAATTTAATAACAAGGTAATAATGCAATTTTCACCTTAGGAATTTAATTAGATTTTCTTGTTATATAGGGACTGACCCAGTTCAAACGCATGATCTCATCCTGTCTCCCTCTATATTCCCTTAGAACTTGGTCAGTGCCTATCTAGTAGTCCTTACAGTGTTCCACTTCACAGCATAATTATTTGATACATGTAACTGGAGCAGGAGCCCATATTAAAGGCAAAGACTCCCGTTCAGAAATAATGCGGGGCAGTGGGAAACCTTGGGGAACTGGGATCAGGCAAACCACTATTCAAGTCCTTCTTTACCACTTCCCTGGGAAAATTCTAGAGTCCCTCTCCAAGGTCCCCCTGTAATATCCGTAAAGCACCTGGGGCTGTCTCTTGCTTCCCTGAATTTTGCACCCTAAACCCTTGCCCTGGGCTTTGCATATGTCAGGGCAAGAGTGAAGGGTGCAGTCATGCCGCACAGGCCAAGGTGAGAATCCTTTTATTTCCATAAAAATAAAATCATCGTAGGCTTCATATTGGTAGATTAGCAAAACGTTTGCAATGATCAGTCTCTAAATTAATAATATAAAACATTTTTAAAGAAACACATGTTGTGCAGCAAGCCAAATAATGGTATAAATAACAATGGGACTGAAAGTCTTGGTTACTTTAAAATTCGGGGAGGTTTATATTTTTAACCTAACTTCCAATTTCCAACTCTTTCTGTGCCCTACCCCTCACTTTAAAGAACTTTATTCGTAATACATGTTGCACTTCCCTATAGACTTTTAGTGGACTGCAGATACTTTATGAGGGGGAAGATAAAAGGGAATTATCTCACTTTTTAATAAACATGTAAAATAGGAGCTTTTTAGACAGCTACACTTGTTTCTTTAAATGTTTTCCTGTTTCTTCCTTATCAGTATCATTTTCATCACCTTGACTGTGTTTCCTCCTGGAGTCCAGGGCATGGGTTATATACGGGAAAAATCACTAATCACAGTGACTAAGGGAGTTAGGCTCACGGTGAGGGTCATGGTCTCTACTGATTGGTCAGAGCTAAGGTAGGGTAGTCAGTCAGTCCATGGGTCCTGATGTCAGCCATGGCATTGCTTTGTCCGGTTTCCCAGCTCTTCTGGGTCTGCAGCTGAAACATAACTGAGGCCTAGATGTTATCTCTGGTTTGAGGAAACTCTGTCTCTGGGGTCAACAAACCCAAGGCTTTGTTCTAAAGATTGTTTGATGCTGATCAGAATCTCAATGTCCTGGGGGCGTAATGCTTAAGGGAGTGGTCGTGCAAGGGAGAGGGAAGGTGAGTCAGGGTCCTGGATGAGGCTGGCTTGAATCCAAGGAAAGAAAGGAAAAAGGATCATATTAAAGAAATGAAGTTTCTACGCAGCAGGTTACAGTGATCAAATGTCCAGCAAGGCAAGAGAAACCGTCTGCCTTTGGTGGAGTCAGGCTTCCAAGAAGATACCTGGGTGGTTGAAAAATCGTCCAGTATTGTTGGGTCACACCTTGATGCCAGTTTAGAAATCTGTAGTAAAAAAGCACCATGAAGAACCCGCATCTGGTCAGGTCATTGTAGGTGCAGCCCTGTGCTAACACCACTTTCATTTCCCTCCCCGAGTTCTTGTCTTGTGCACCTCAAAGACCAGATAGCTGCATGTCTTCTTGTTTAGAGAGTCACTCCCACCCACGTCTCTTGTGTCTCTTCTCTTTCCCATATGCCAGTCATGAATTCCGTCTACTAAGTGCCTATTTGTAAGACTCTAGTGCCTCCTGACTGCCAGAAATATAAATATTATGAGTATTAATGATTAAGTCATGAAACCCAGACCTTGCTGAAGTCCAATATTAAATCTTAATTAAAAACCCAGCACATTGGGGTCTTACCATTCGAGCCTCACCTGGGGGTAAGAAGTGTAGACCACTCCAGGGAGGCTCCCACATGGGACCAGGAGAAAGGTGTGTGTGTGTGTGTGTGTGTGTGTCTGGTTTAATGCTCTAACAAAAAACCTGGGGTTTAGAACAAGATTGCCACTTGTGCATGGTTCTTTTGTTTGTTTGGTTTATGCTGTTTGTTTGGTTTGCAGTGTGTTAAGCCAAGCACATTCAGTGAAAGTCAGAAGTAAGTCGAGCCCCCTGAGCCAGGCCACCAACAGGGGAGTGGGTGGGAGCTTAGTTAATCAAGTTGGGATGTGCATAAGTGCCATCACCGACAAAGAGACGCACGGGCGTGGTCAGTGTGGTAGTCTCCTTGACCATGTAATGGATTTTACTGATTGCCGTTCTTTCTTGAAACCAATGAGGTTCTTAAGCGTTGTTAGCATGACAAGAAGTAGGACCATATTTCCTATTAGGTGGGGAAAATAATAAAGAGAGAAAAGAAAAACGATTAAATTGACAGTTCACCATCTTTACCATTTGTGTGTCAGCTTTTGCTTACTGTTTAAAGCCACTAAGGAATAAAGCTGCTGTCGGTTAGTAGATAGTTGCTTTGAAATGGTGCCACACAGAAAGAGAGTTAGACATTGGGATGCCCAGCTTAACAGAGAAAGTGTACAGAAGAACACAGGGAGTGTCTTGTAAAAATTATAACCACTTCACGTTATTTGTAACAGCAGATTTGGAATAACCTGATGTCTGTCAGTGGGGGACTGGGTAAATAAATGCTGCTCTGTCCTCACAGTGGGGTTGGTGAAGCTGTTAAGAAAAGAATGGGCCCTGGACAGGTGGCTCAGTTGGTTAGAGCATCATCCTGTGCACCAGAAGGTTGCAGGTTCGATCCTGGGTCAGGGCGCATATGGGAGGCAACCAATCAATGTCTCTCTCTCTCTCTTTCTCTCTCTCACTCTCTCTCAAATGAATAAACATATCCTCAGATGAGGATTCTTTTAAAGTTATTTCTTAAAAAATATAAAAAAGATTGAGGAAGAGTGCTATACACTGACACAGAGTGATCTCTACTGCGTAGTCGCATGAGGGAAAAACAAAGCCAAGGCACAGAACAGTGTACATAGTATGTACAAGAGAGAGGATTATAAACATGTACACATTTGCTTATACTTTCAAGGAAAAACAATATAATAGAAAGATAAACAAAAACCAATCAAAATCTTTAGGGGTGGGAAGTACTAGTGTAGGGGAGACCAGGAAGGGAGCAAGACCTACCTGAATATTCCTTGGTGTATAGTTTGACTTTGGAATCATGTAAAGTTTTGAGATAATCATAAAGTACATCCAACAAAGTACTCCTCCATACTCACACAAATTGAAAAATAAGAAATGAAACAAATGAACCTAACTGTACTTTGTTAGTGACATAACCGTGTAGAGAAAATAATTATTCTGACCTTAGAACACAGTATTTTTACTGTACATTTTCAATGAGATATGCTCTAAGTACAAAAAAAAAAAAAAAAGTAGAGAGTTTACATTGGATTCAGCAGTGTTACTATTAGTAGTTATGTTGATGTGGTGAGGAATTAAGATTTTCCACCTAACAGGTAAGAAATGAGCATACAATTTTAAAAAAATATGTGAAAATCCTGTATACTTAAATTTGAATTCGAAGTTTAGCAAGATCTTATTCTTCCTCTTAAAAAAAAAAATATGTGTTTGAGATTTGTCCATTGAAAGACCTAGAAAACAATGAAAACTCAGTAACAATGAGCACTCCTAGCACCCAGATTTTGGCCTTTAACTTAATCTATCATTCCTCACTGAAAGAATCCAGAGGTCCTTGGAGAAATGCCTGGTTCTAAGTCTGAGGTGGGAACATCTTGTACAAGAAAGTGAGGAATGTATCCAAGGCTAATAGGTCATTTCAAAAGGACACAGGCACCTGTCTGAAGGATTCTCATTGGCCAGAGATGGGGTAATTGACTGCAATTGAATATGCAAAATAATCCATGAATCATACCAGCCCTGCGTCATTGCAGTGTTACTGCACGAGGAGCCTCTGGGAGACTTTTGAATGACAGTAAGCAGTATAATTAAGAGTCATAATACAAGTGCCATGTTAGAGTTTGTGGTCTTTCTCTCCACCTGCTTCCCTTTATGTCAGGCTGGCTTGGTATCTGACCTCAGATTGACTCTACTATGACAGGAAATATACTTTGCATTCATTCCATCCCCAGTCGCCAACACTGTGTCTTCAGCAGAGCTGAAATCTGTCTTCTTAGATTCCCAAAACCTGGCTTCTAGTCCCAGCTCTTCTTCCTGCTCCATCCACAGCCATCAAGCTCTGAATCTTGCTGAGCCCCAGATTTCTGACCGCTAAAATAAGCATGAGAGTGATCCCTGTTCACCCTTCAAAACTATGAGGAACAGCCGCCGACCCCTCCCATGCCTTCTCCCTTGCTGATGCCAGGAATTCTCAGTGTTCCCCCCACCCATTGCTACATTCTTAAATAGGCGTGTTCACAAAATTCCATCAGAAGTTGGAATCATTTAGCGATACCTAGAAAAATAAATATTGCTGGTCCATCACCAGAGAGCGGATAGAGAACTGATCTGCTTTGTCTTTCGTCTCTTTCAGCCATGGAATTCCACGAGCACCTGCACAGCATAGGCACCAAGGAAGGCTTGAAGGAACGGAAGCTGCAGAAGGCCGTGGAGAGCTTTACCTGGAACATCACCATCCTCAAGGTATCTAGCGAGTTGTTTCTGGTGCCTGTGATTTTGCAGACTTTTTCAGCATGTTTTTTTCTATCAGTATCACATGTTCTGCACTGTACAATATCAGCCACTGGAGGCTGTCCGTGCTCACAGAAACCCGGTGCCTGGTGCCCTCCGGAAAGCCTGCAGACGCCAGAGCTGGGTGGCGTGGCTGGGAGAGAATGTAACCACTTCGCTGGTTGGCACATGTGGATTTGGGGAAGAAGGGAAAGGACCCTGCATTTCATCCTTGAAGCATTGTCGAGTTCCTAATTGCCACTTTCTGTATGCGAAATAGATATATTGATAACAGAGGAATGACTGGGACTTTAAAGATTCTAGTTATTCAAATTTCACTTAACATTTTAAATTGCAATCACAGTTTTAATATTAATATGATCCCAGAAAGACAGGAAAGAATTGTGTGGGACATAATCAAAAAAATATATAAAGGAATTGCCACTTGAAAGAAAGTCTCCTTCAAGGGAAAAGCCATCTATGTTCCCTCTTCCCTCCCTCTCTCCCTCCCTCCCTCTCTCCCTCCCTCCCTCCCTTCCTCTCTCCCTTCCTCTCTCCCTCCCTTCCTTCCTCCTTCCTTCCTTCCTTTCTTTCTCTCTTTTTCTCCCTCCCTTCCTCCCTATTTCCCTCCTTTCCTTCCATCTATCTAACTAAACATGCCCATTTTTTAAAAGTAACTTTATTTTTTTATTATAAATGTAATAATAATATAAGGGAGACAAATGGTAATGGAAAAATACAATAAACATAAACATTTTAAAAATTTAGAAAAATGTCAATATGGCATAACCACAGGGAAACAAAGTCCTACCGTCCAGAGACAATGCCCATTGTCCCTTTGCGGTGCTTCCTCCTGGTCTTTTGCTCTATGCTGCATATAGTGGGACTTGATTTTTTAAATAATGCTTTGTATGTACCTTAAAATTTTTTGAGTTGTGTTTCAGTGATCTTCACTTTTCTTCATCTCAGTGTTTGGGAACTTGAATAATAATAACACAGAAAACATTATTTCATTCTGGATCTTAGACAGCAAAATCTAAAATTACTCTCAGGTATTCACCCGCCACACTTCCTGCTCTGTGAATTCAAAACTAATGACATTATCACGCTGCCGCTTTGAATTTCCCCACTAAAGGATCTATCCCAGCAGCTGACAACGGTTTTCTGAGTTGATTTAATAAAGGTTGCTCCCCCAAAGCTAACCAACTTGCATTTTCTCATATTTAACCCCTACTCATTTTTATAATTAAAATCATTTTCTTCTTCAAACACTCCCTTCCCACACATGTACTTTAAAAAAATCTCTGGATCTTCTGTTTAGTATTTAATTCTGATTGTTTGCAGTTCAGTAAATAGAGAGAGCTAAGAAGTTACAATGGAAAAGAATTTGGCTTTATTACTTGGGGGTTCATTCCCAACAGAGGTGGGGGTTACTCTACAAATTTCCTGCAAACCTCAGGAAAAAACAGTGCAGTAGCTTATAGCCTTGTGATAGGAATAAGTGCTCATTTCACTTTTATTTTATTATAGTTAAAAACACACTTAGGGACCCAAATTTTCTCTGTCAGGCATCTTTGCTACTCATTTGTGGTCCAGGAACCAGCTGTCTGGGAATTCTCCAGGATCTGGTTCAAAATGCACTCCCAGGCCCCGCCCTAGACCCGTCCAATCAGAACCTGTGTTTTTACAAGATTCCAGAGCGTTCATATGTACATCAAAGTTTGAGAAGCACTGGGGAAAGAACTGCCAAAGTGGGGGCCTGGTTCCCATGTTTATGAAAAAGAGTTGACATAAAGTAATGTACCAGATTTTAGAAATAACTAATGGAACCAGTTAGCTACACTGGGGAAAGGTGTTTTGACTTGTTGACGTTGGAAATGTCAAACCTGTAGAGAATTTTTGTAAGAGTTTATCTCAGCCAAACTGACAACAATGCCAGGAAGCAAGGTCTCAAACGCTCTGGAGAACGACAGGTTTGCAGTTTCTTTAATACCTTTGGAATTAAGGAGGGGGTTAAGGAAGATTACGTGAAGGTGGGAGATAACAAGGTCCAGGATAGTTAACAAGTTACGTGCTTCCCTTGAGGGTAGTTACAGTTTCCAGGGGTCTGGAAAGGAGGATAACTTCCAGCATTTCAAAGATGTGTTAACCTAGATGCTCAAGAACAACAGACAGGGTTTGCTTAAAGCTTTTATTAAAGTTATAAACCTAACTCACCATGATCTGCCCAGTTAGGAATTTATGTTCATACCCCCACCTCCAGGATGTTACTTTTGGTTACTGAAACTGCACATACACCCTCTTTTGCCCACCAACCTACGTCCAGGAGCTAGAATTAACACCTCAGACTTACATTCCTATGGAAACAAATATATAGGATTGGTTAATAGATTGTTTTAAAATTCCAGGGTAATATTTGCTATGGATGGTGTGTGAGTGTGGTAGAACCTAAATGAGGAATGGAGAAGAATAGGAGAGATCTGTGTCATTTCTGTGCAACAGAAAGGGCTTTCTTCCTTCCTGTGTATTTCATAGGCTTAAACTTTCTTTAGAAGAATCAGTGCTGCTGGACTCTTGGACATGAGTTGCGTCTGAGTTGAACTACTAACCCTTTCCTGGCAGGAGCTCCTTGTTGCTTGTTCTTTGCTGTGAGCGCGGAGAAGTGGCAGAGCTCCAAGGCTACACGTGGTGTGCAGTTGGCAGCAGGTGGGCACAGAGGTTTGGGGAAGGTGTCAGAGGACACTGGATATGGAGAGAGAAGGAGGAGGACAGGAAGGGGAGGAAGCTCTGAGGCCAGGGGTAGGAATGACCCGAGACACTTAAATGCTGCCTCCTGAGCCATTGAGACCTCCTTGTCCTGGATCTGAATATCCGGGGAGTGGGGGGTGGGGGGGACACTGGAATCTCTTGTTTTACAGCTTCCTCTGGGGATTCTGAGGCATCCTTTAAAAATTGTGTATTAACTCTCTAGAATCCAATCAAAAGTATCTTTCCTATGCATTACCCTCCCGTTGGAACAGTAAAGGAGGCAGGGTGGCCAGTCGTCCAGGGACACAGGACTTTCAGTGTGAAAACTGGGACATGCCTGGGTAAAGGGGACAGTGGTCACCCTGAGTGGAGGCCCCCTGCCCTCTGCCCTTTTCATCCAAGGATGGCCATCCTAGCATGTATGAACCTTTGCTTAGTTTTTCAGTTTCAAAAATTGCTTTAAAATGCAGAAATGAACAAGAAGAAATGTCACCCACGGTCACCACCCCCAGATGACCCTTTATTAACATCCTGGCATATTTACTTCCAGTCATTTTTTCCTTTGACTAAAAATCATTTGTTTTCATAAATATGTCTTCTTATAAAGAAGTTTTTGTTTTTTTCTAATGTAGAAAAGATGAAATTTTTAAAATGATCTCAGGTTCTCCCTCTGAGAAATAACTGTTATTAAATGGAGGTGACTTGACTCCAGGATTATTTGTGTTGTGCATGTGGATGGATGGATGGATGATTGGGATGCACTTTATTGATTCTGAGTCATAGTTTTTTTCATGTTTTTGACATTGAAATTGGTATGTAGCTATATAGTCCATGACCTCTTCGCATGTGTCCCACTAAATTGGCAGTGATTTTTCTTTCTTAGCGGCATATAAATAATGGTACATCTCATAAGCACTAGTGCCTTAGATATTGTAAAATATGTCAGTAAATAGAATCCTACCATAATTTCTCTTTTTAATTTTTTAAAAAAGTACTAAGCTTTGCTTTACTTAATGTAACAGAAGACAAATAAACCTTAAAGAAGCTAAGTGAAGTGCTGAACAATTTCTACTGTAAGAGGTATTCATTTCCTCTAACTCCCTCTGAGGTTAAAGAAAAGAGATGGAAAATGTTAATTGAAATCATCTTATTGGGTTTTTTTTTAAGCTACGTATTTCAGTTATAAGCTCTGTTGGTTGACCTTCTGCTATGAAAGATAAGAATATTAGTAGTACTCTAAAATATATCTAGGTAGGGAGTTAGGAGTATTGTTATTTTTTACATTGTATAGGTTTAGATACTCCCATTTGGTCCCAAGACTAATTCCCATGTTGTTTGGTGTAAGTTCAGTATCTCAGTTCATTGTCACCAGCAGAACAGGAAGTCACCCACACTTTCCTGTAGCCTGAGGGAATGGCAGAGAGAAGAGGTAAATCTCAGGTGGGCTCACAGACAGCCTCGGTTTGAAGACTCGGACCCAGCTTCCTCAGTCTGCACGTGTCCTGTTCTAGGGTTCCTGCAGCATAACTGGGGAGAGAGTGATTGCTTCTTTAAATCAGAAGCCAGCCCTCCAGACTTTACTCTCATTAGGTAGTATCATTCTCTCTCTCTCCTTTTTTTTGGTCAACTTTACTGAATTTATATAAAATAAAATTCACCAATTTTGACTGCACAATTCAGTGAATTTTGACAAATGTATATAGTCATGCTAATACACTGCAATGATAGAACTTCCTGTCATCCCCCAAAGGTCCCGTGTGCCCCCTTGTAGTAAGTGCCCTCACCTTGCCAACCTCTCACCTGTTCCAGATGGAATTGTGGAGTATGTACTTTCAGTGCCTGGCTTTTTTCATTCAGCATAATGCTTTTGCGATTCATCCCCGACTCTGCCCCGTTATGTCTTCCATGCCATCAGAGAGCAGTAAAAACAGGACACTGAGTCGTTTTGCTTCCCTCCAGCTGGGTTGGCTGCTGGAATTTTCAGGATGGGTGCCAGTATGAATTCTGTGAGCTTTAGTAGTTTATTAAATTATATTATATCCTTTTCTTTGTTTGGTTGCTATTTGTGGTGTTACATTTGTTTTTGTTTTTGCTAATTTTACTCTTGTTGCTCGTCTCATCAGGAATGTGGGAAGTAAATTCTTGAATGCATTTTCAACACACCATCTTAATCAAGATGTTTCCTCTCCCTTTGTTTTCCATTTGCTAAAATATTCACTATACGGGCCATAATTTTCCTATTTATATTTACAACCATTTCAAAGATGGTGGAATCTCATAGTAGATTCATACAGTGACTCTATAACTTCACCTCTGCCCACTGGTTACTCTCAGGCAGCACAGAATTACCCTGTTCCCTCTTGTCCAGCACCCCTTCACATATCTGGCAACTACCGTCTCTTCTCTTCGACCTCCCTGCCACAGCTCAGACAAACTCACTCCCTTCCACAAACTCCAGGATGGGATGCTTTCCGGTCCCCCACCCACTGGCTCCTGGGCCTTCTGAAGGCTCTCAGGTGTCAGTATTCTTCATAAAACGGGGCAACCAGAATCATCCCTGTACTTTAGGGGCAGACTGGGCTCGCCAGCCCAGAGGGAGACGCGCCAGTATGGGTTTGCTCATAGTCTGAAAATCATCTTACTGTTAATACAGGCCAACATTATGCTGGATTGTACAGCACTTGAGTCATGGACTTAAATGAAGCTGTTACAACCCAAGATGTTTTCCAGACGAACTGCTGCCAGGCCACCTCTCCCCATCCTGAGCCATTCCACCCTCGGAAGAAGACTAAAAACTAAACCCTGAATGTAATTAGAGGTTTATTCTCTTTAGGAACATAAGGCTTATGCCAAATATAAATAATTAAACCAGACAAATTTTGCACCTGCTAAGACATTAATCTTGATTTTATGTGTTTTCACTTGAGGTGCAGTGCTTACCTCGATGGCCTAACATTTGTTTTCTTTCTGAAAATTATTTTGCTGATCTATGTGTAACTTATTTTCTTTATTGATGCTAATATCCTTTAGTTATGTTCTTTATTGTAGGTGATGTATTATGTTGCCTGTTTTCCTGAAAAACTGTAATTGACTGAAAGCCATTTCTCTAGCTAGTGTGTGAAAACTCAGCTGGCTCAGAAACTCAAACTACAGTTGTGTTTGTCATTAGACAGGTTGTACTTTCTGGTGCATTTAAAGCACAGGGAAACCTCACACAGCTGGACCCCACTAATGTGGAATTTGTGATCAGTCAGCTAACATCTGATTATGCAAAGGTGTGCTTAAAAGATTAATAGGGCAAAGAAAGCGCTGATGTGTGCTCTGGTTTTACTAGTGTTTGTGGGAGCGTTTGCCCGCGGTCCGGCTCTGCCCACCTCAACATCCCTGTGTTCTCTGCCTCCTCTCTCACCCCAGTCTCTCTGCCTGGAAACTGTTCTTGACCTCCTACCTTCTGTGCTTGGGTCCTGGCTCACTTCTGCTGTCTGGAGACTCTGATGGCAGCTCCCAAAACCCTCCCCCCACTGCTGCCTCAGAGCAACCACCTCTGTGCCAGGAGATGCCCGTGCCCCACTACAGCGGCCGTGCTCACGGCCAGCATGAGCTTAGCTCTTCCTGTGGCCAGGTCTGTAACAGGGAGATGTAGTCCCTGTTAGAACTGAGGAAGCTTTGTAGGAAGCACGGGTGGGCCCCAGAGGCATCATTTGTTGAAGCCATGGAGCCGTGTGTGGAAATCAGGGTCCTCCACTGCCCCGGGCCAGCCGAGAGCCTGCCCGGCCCTTTGTCCGTCTGGCTCAGACAGCACCCCCTCAGTGGTGCTGCCTGGGGGCACCCTCCTACCCCCTCTTTCTAGAGTGAAACATAAAATTGTTTTTGAGGAGAAAGGCATTTATTCATTCTGAATTTAATTAAATTGAGTCTTATGTTTAAAATGTTTAATTATTAGCTTTTGTACAAACCTTTGAACACCACCATTGTTTCATTGGGGACTAACTGTAAATGTGATGAAATAACCCAAATAATGGCCAAAAAAAAAGACAGAAAGAAAAGAAAAAGGAGGCTGAATGGAGAACTAAGACAGGAGGACAGTCCTCAGATGGGCCCACCAGCCTTCTTCAGTCAAGACGGTGTGTCACACAATTGAATGTGTCTTACAGTTAAGGGGAAAATCAAGGGTAAGGAGCCATGTTCACAAGGCTCTTCTTCACATCCACAGAACCCCACATCCACCTCGGCAGCACCCCCGAACCCTTAAGGGTGGGAGGCAGGGGAAGGGAAGGCAGTATTTCTTAAGTGTTCAGTGAGACGAATTTATTTGCAACTCACATTTCATTCCCTTCAAACATGCGAATGAACATAGGAGAAGCCAACAGCACAGACGTGATAGTGAGCCCTTTAAAGTGAATCTGACCTCCTGTGGAAGAGCATGAGCCATCATCGCCTGTTGCTCTCACTTCAGGTGGTGATGACCGGGATCTTTGCCAAGTGGAAGGCTCATTGAGACTGCAGTGGGGAAAGGCCTGACCAGGCTGGGAGGCCCTCCTAACTCTGTGGCTGCGCTGCAGCCTTAGTCGGCCGCACTGGGCCACGCGGGGAGCTGTCAGAGTGTAATGATGGCAGTTTAGAACCAGTGCCAGGTACCCACAGCCCATGTATTCCCTTGTTCACTCCATCCTCATCCCACAAATACAAACTGAAAATCTCTATTTCTGTTCCTGTGTGTAATTACAGGAGGAGCGAAGTGTCTGCACAATTGGCAACATGCTGAGTACATGAAAAGTGTGGTGGACATTCCACTTTATTTATTTTCTTTCAAGTGTCACATGTGAGAAACGAAAACACTCGGAGAGAAAGCTGTATGTACGCATGATCTGCTGGGTAGACTCTGCCTTGGATGAGGCCCTTTATCTCTCTAGACTCAGTTTCCTCGTCTTTAATTTTATTTAATCCTAACCCAAGGATGTTTATTGATTTAGAAAGAGAGGAAGTGTGAGAGACAAAAGGGGGAGAGAGAGAGAATCTGTGTGAGAGAGAGACATCGATTGGTTGCCTCCAGTACGTTCCCTGACTAGAAATCGATGCTGCAAACCTAGATATGTGCTCTGACTAGGGATTGAACCTGCAGCCTTTTGGAGTACAGGACGACGCTTCAACCAACTGAGCCACTTGGCCAGGGCAGTTTCCTCATCTTTAAAGTGTGGATAGTAATTCATCTCTCTCACAGAATTGAGAAACTCTCCTAAGATAGTCTTTGTAAAGGGCTTACTTCAGTGTGCCCAGCATACAGTAGTCACTCAATAAATGGTGACTGTTCTTTCCCGAAGGCTTTGCTGATATACACTCTTACATATCTAACTTTGGACATATCATAGGCCCTGTGGTTTCAAACTTAGGACTGTCATTTCATTCTCAGCTCTTCTGTGCCAATTAGAATTGTAGTTGTAAGAAATATAACGTATTAAATAGTTTCCATGGCACTCTTAAAAGAGGTTTGTGCATTTGGCCTGTGATTCTCTATACATATAAAATGCTGGCTTGAAATGTATTCACTTTTCACATGAGTCTCACATCACCCAAATCAGTGACTAACCACAAAATATTTACCAAAAGGTCCTATGCTTGTGGCCACCTACTCTTAATTGTACAGATAAATGAGATTGTACCGGGGTTGGGCAGGTTTGATTCTCTGATTCTCGCTGCAGAAGATGCTCCAGTGAGAGATAGCAGAGGACCCTAGACCTGTGGGCCGTCCCCTGACTTAGTGATGCTGAGGGGTCCTAAGGCCTCTCAGAGACTTGCAGAGTGACAGGAAAGAGAGGGACACATCCATATCACATTTCTAAGCAAGGGCCCAGCATGTGGGCTGGTGTCACAGTCACTCCAGTGACAGTCTGTCTTCCTGTTGGGACTTGGTGCTCCCCAGGTGTCTTCCTTCTTTCTTTATCCCAGAGTCGGCCTCATGTCTTGGGGAGCAGATGGTATTGGGATGGCACATAAAGCCCACCACGCTCCTCTCTGTGCTTCTGAGCAGATAAGGAAGCCGGAAGGAGGCAGCCCAGCCTACACCATCCAGGCGTACCTTCTTGTGTTGGGGCCGTTGGCCCCCCCAAAACCCCGAAGTCAGGATGTGCTCCAGACTTGTTGAGGTCAAACCAGACACTGATAACTTACATTCCTATTTGCATTAAAAAAAAAAGTATTCAACGACTTTTGTGCCTCCCTCAGACTACCAAAATGCTCTTCTCTCTCTTCCTTCCCACTGCGTGGGATTTGGAAGCAGAGTGTCTGCTGGCCGCCAGGGACGGGCAGGTGGCGTCTTTGTTCTCTCTAGCTCTCAGCCACGAGGCCACGGTGTGGGCTGGTAGCAGAGGTTGGGGGGGTCTTTGTGGCCACAGTCGATCATTCACCTCAGGATTAAGGCAAGTCCGTTTTTCTCTATAAACAGTGTGACGAGAGCTTTGAAAAAATTAACTGTAGAATCCCTATTGTTTTAGCTCCAGGTCTGATTAAAAGCAATGAATTATGATTGTTAATTCTGTTTTCAAAAACTGTGTGTAGTGCTAACAGATGTGCCTGGAAACATTTTCAATATGTTCAAAACTAGGGCCTCTTCTGTGGTCATGTAGGAAGTTCGTTCATCGGCCCAGTGTTGCATATGGCTGGGGCACCGGCTCTGGGCCCCGGCGTCTGCCAGCCTGGCCTTCCTGGCTGCTCTAGCCTCTGATCCAGTCCCAGGTGAGCCACAGGCAGAATCAGAGGGAGCAGGGTCACACCAGACTCAACAACAGCTGCGGGGATCCCCCTGCTCTTGCCTATATCTTCCAGACATTATTTTCTGAGTCTAACTCAGATTCTTAAATATTTTGACCTAAGGTTGTTATAAATCTTTCAAGATGAAAACCAAATAGAATAAGTTATGAAATTCAACACAGAATGTGCGAAACCAACTAGGGTTTGAGCTTCTAAAAATACTGCAAAGCCAGTTTCGTGGGCGTCTTCAAAGCCAGACACCCTGTGTCGGTGGGCAGCAGCATTTTAAATAGCCTGTGCTCTTTTGAAGCACTGTGCTGTGAACAGTGCTACAGCGAACTTCATCACCATTTCAGAATTGTTTTCTACTCTAGACACCCTCATTCCAAGACATGCCAGACGTGTTTTGAGACGCATAGAGTAAAGTGAGGCTGGTAAAGTTTGGCAGCTCCCAAGCCTGGGTCTAGCACCTACAGAGGTCCCGTGTCTCACCCAGATAATGGCCAAAGGTCCAATGTGTTCAGGATGCCATAATGACTTGTCTGAACTTAGGAAACATGAGATTCAACCGGATAAAGAACTCTGTTATTGCCACATTAATTATCCTACACCATCTGGGGATTTTCTTTTTAAATACCCTGTCATCCAATGGTAGGAAAGATTTCCAAGACATGGTTTTTGGAGAACAAAAAGGAAATTAAAGAATAGTATAGTTTGCTTGATTTCATTTATGTAAAAATAAAATAAAATACCTATTTATAATACATATAAATGCAGAGGAAAAGGTAAGACACATTGTTTGGGAGGCAGCTATAAAAATTAAGGAGACTTATATACTGTAGTTATCCTCCTTTAACATGTTTACTGAGCCCACATTGTGTATCTGGTGCCATTCATTGATGACCTGAAGACATCAAAGTTCCTACCCTCATGGCGTTCACATGTAATGGGAGGGACAGATAATTAACAAGGCAGGAGAGTATGTCTGATGATAATAAGTGTTCTGGAGAAAGCAAGGCAGGGAAGGGGTAAGGAGAACTCTGAGCAGGAAGTGGGAATTCTAATTTTAGAAAGATTGTCACCAAAAAGGGCGCTTCTGAGTCAAGACCTGCAGGAGGTGAGGAGTGAGCTATTCTGCATTTCTGGAAAAGAACCTTCCTTGCTCCAGGAAAGGTGAGGGCACAGACCTGAGGCTGTGTTGGGGAACCTTCAGAAGTTCAGTGTGACAGAGGCTAAATGACAAGGCAGGGTGATGGAGGGGATCAGGACAGCTCCGGGGCGGGTCATAAGGGCTGTGGGAAAGGACTTGGACTCCCACTGAGTTATCTTCGAAGCCACAGAGGGAGAGGCTCGTTCTCGCTGTGTTTTAATTGGATCTGTTTGACTGTCCTGTTGAGAAGGGAGAAGCAGGATGAACAGTTGGAAGGGTATCGTCACAAATCCAGAAAAAGGGGACAGTGGCTTTAGGCTGCAGTGGTGGCAATGAGGGTGGTAGGAAGTGGTGAGAATGTGTGCATGTGTGTCTTAACTAATTTTATTTTTCAATTACAGTTTACATTCAATATCATCTTATGTTAGCTTCAGGGGTACAGCATAGGGGTTAGACAATCAATCACACACGTTACTAAGTGTTCTCCCTCATATTTCCAGTATCCACCTGGCACCTTATGAAGTTCTTATAATATTATTGACTATATTCCCTAAACTGTGCTTTATATCCCCATGACAGTTTTGTAACTACCAATTGATACTTCTATCTATATGCCTTCACCTTTTTTACCCAAACCCCTGATCCCCTACCCTCAGGCAACCATCAGTCTGTTCTCTGTGTCTATGAATCTGTACGATAGAGCCAATAAGAACTTCAGGCAGGCAGAAAGAGGGGTGCAAAAACATGAGAGGAGTCAAAAATGATACTAAGGTCTTTGGTCTGAGTCACTGCAAGAACAGAGTCGTCTTAACTTAGGAGGAGCTGATTATAGGGGAGGGGTAGGATGTCAGAAACTCAGTTTGGGACATGTTAAGCCTAGCAGGACAGGCCAAGTAGGCATTTTGAACAAAGAGCCACTGATTTTTATTAATAAAAATATTAGCATAGAAATCAATGTAACTGAAAACAAAATAATAGAAAAAAATCAACAAAAGTTGGGCCTTTGAAAAGATCAATAAAATCAGTAAGCCTGTAGCCAGGCTAACTAGGGGGGAAAAGAGAGAAGACACCAATTACTAAGATCATTTCTGACATAATCATCTATGTAGAAATTCCAAAAAATTTTGATAAAAATATAAACTTCCTGAAATTAATAAGCATTTACAGCAAGGATACAGGATGCAAGGTTAATGTATAAAAGCTAATCATTTTCCTATATACAGTAGCAGGAATGAATGAGGGAATTTTATATGAAACACACAATTCCATTTATATTAGCACTCCCAGAAAAGCAGTACTTGGGCATAAATCTAACAAAACATGTATGGTCTGTATAAGGATCTATAAAAGCAAAACTACAAAACTTGGATGAAATATATCAAAGAAGAAATGAATAAATGGAGTGAGATTTTATGTTTTTGGATAAGAAAACTCAATATTTTTAAGATGTCCTTTCTTTCCAGCTTGATGTATAGATTCAATGCAATCCCAATCAAGATCCTGGCAAGCAATTTTGTAGATATTAACAAACTGATTCTAAAGTTTATATGGAGAGTCAAAAGATCCAGAATCACCAACACAATATTGAAGGAGAAGAGCAAAGTCAGAGACTGACACTACCTGACCTCAAGATTTCCTATAAAGCTGTGATAATCAAGACAGCGTGGTATTGGTAAAAGGACAGACGCTTAACTCAGTGGAACAGAATAGAGAGCCCAGAAATAGACCCACACATATGTAGTCAACTGATAAGTGGCAAAGGAGCAAAGACAATACCTGAAACAACTGGACATCGACATGCAAGAAAATCTAGACATAGACCTTCCACCGTGCTTGACAAAAATTAACTCAAGACAGATCATAGACATAAATGTAAACTGCAAAACTATAAAACTCCTAGAAGATAACATAGGATAAAATTAAGATGACTTTTTAGATACACCACCAAAGACATGCTTAATTCATGAATGAAAAAATTTCTACTCTGGACTTCATTAAAAGGAAAAACATTTGCTCTACAAAAGACAAGAGAGTAAGAAGACAAGCCACAGACTTGGGGAAAATATCAGCAAAATACATATCAGATAAAGGACTGTTATTCAAAATGCAACAATAAGAAAATGAATAACCTAATTTTAAAAGTCTAAATACCTGAGCAGACACATCACCAAAGAAGAAATACTGATGTCAAAGTAAGTATAGGAAAGGATGTTCAACATCATATGTCATTAGAGCAGTGGTTCTCAACCTTCCTAACAGTGCGACCCTTTAATACAGTTCTTCATATTGTGGTGACCCCCAACCATAAAATTATTTTTGTTGCTACTTCATAACTGTAATTTTGCTACTGTTATGAATCGTAATGTAAATATATGATATGCAGGATGTATTTTCATTGTTACAAATTGAACATAATTAAAGCATAGTGATTAATTATAAAAAACAATATGTAATTATATATGTTTTCTGATGGTCTTAGGTGACCCCTATGAAAGGGTCATTCGACCCCCAAAGGGTTAACAACCCACAGGTTGAAAGCTGCTGCATTGGAGAATTGCAGATTAAAAGAAAAATGAGATACCACTACATACCTATTATAATGACCAGCATCTAAAACATTAACACCACCAAACGCCAGTGAGAACGTGGAGCAATAAGAACTCTCACTCCCCACTGGTAGGAACACAAAATGAAACAGCCACTTTGGAAGACAGTTTTGCAGTTTCTTACAAAATTAAAGATACTTTTACCATGTGATACATGAACAACCTTCTTTTGGTATCTTCCAAAATGAATTGAAAACTTATGTCCACGAAAAGAAAACTTGCGCATGGATTTTGATAGAAGCTTCAGTCATAATTGCACAAACTTGGATGTAACCAAGATGTCCTTCAGCGGGTGAATGGATAAGTAAACTGTGGTACCTCCAGACAATGGAATCTTCCTCAGCACTAAGAAGAAATGAGCCACTGAGACATAAAAGACGTGGAGGAAACTTAAATGCATACGTATTACTAAGTGAAAGAAGCCAGTCTGAAAAGACTACCTAGTGTATAAATCCAACTATATGACACTCTGGAAAAGGAAAAACTATTGAGTCAGTGAAAAGATCAGTGGCTGCCAGGGGTGAGGGGGAAGGGAGGGTTGAACAGGTAGAGCACAGGGGATTTTCAGGGCAGTGAAACTACTCTGTATGGTATTGTAATGGTGGGCGCGTTTGTCCAAACCCATGGGATGCACACCACCAAGAGTGAGCGCTAATGGAAACCATGGACTTCGAGCGGGAATGACGTGACAGTGTAAGTTCATCAGTTGTAGCAAATGTGGCACTGCTAGGGCAGGGCATCAGCAGTAGGGGTTGGTGTGCCTGTGTGGGGACTTTCTGCTCCCATTTGCTGCGAACCTGGAGCTGCTCTAAAATATGAAGTTTATTAATTAAAAATGATAATACTTGGATTTCTTAAGCACAAATGGACTATTATCTAGATACAACCTATTAACCATAAATGTATGTAGCAATCCTACATGTGAAGACAAACTCATTACCAGAAATTATATTCCCAGAACAATATGATATATTTATATACCATATAAATATGTTACTACTTATAAAATTTCAGTATACCAGTTCAGTGACTAGTACCACTGAATAAAAATGAAACTCCTTCAGTTAAACTAAGTAATGGAACATCTATTTATAGCAACTAATTAAAGGTCTCTGCAAAGCAGGAAAATCATGAACAGTAAGTGGTAAACAGCAAACCATTCTGTGAATTCCCACCTCATGGTGACTTAAATTGTATTGCAATTTGGTCTCACTAGTGACTGAGATTTGATTATAATCCAGCTGTCTGCCAGTGTCAGCCCTTACCTGTCACCCTTTGCAGGTGGCCCCAAGTTGTACAGGAGTATTTTAATGGGGAGGCAGTTAAAAAAAAAAAAAACCAGAACAGGAGAAAGAAGGAATGGTACTAAGAATGTAAGTATGACAAAGAAAAAGTCGAACTACAGAGGAATCATAGAGTAATAGAATAAATAAATGCAGAGCCTAAGAAAGGAGGGAAAAATAGTGAGCAAAGAGAACAAGAAAGAAGAAGAGATATTATTAGTAGAACTGTTGGTGGGAAACAGATTAAATATAGGAAGGAGGAATTAAAAAAAAAAAAGGAATGTTGGAATTTGTAACAATGGAACAGTTTACACCACATTATCTCTTCTACTCAATAATCTTGAAATCATTTGGCTATATAGGCAGTTTCATTCCCCAGGGGACATTTGACAATGTCTGCAGACATTTTGGTTCTCTCAACTAAGTGGTTATTGCTAGTGCCTAGTGGGTAAAGGCTAAGTATGCTAAGTACCCTAAAAAACACAAGTTAGCTCCCCTCCCCCAGATCAGTGGTTGTCAAGGGCTAGGGATGGTGGAGGGGTGGGGCTGGGTGTAACTGTGGGGTACAGCACAGCGAGAACTTTGTGGTGATGGATGAGCTCTGTGTGCTCATTTCAGTGGTGAGTATGTGATCCATACATGGGATGAAGTGATGCAAAACTATACACATACATTGTATTGGTGTCAGTCCCTCGTTTGGATATTGTACTATAGGTGTAAGATGTAAGCCTGGGGCGAATTTGGGTACACAAGACCTCTCTCTACTCTTATCTGCATCCTTCTGTGAGTTTATATGTATTTCAGAATAAACAGTCTATGAAAAACAAACCTGAAAAGGAAAAAAAAAACAAGACTGGCTGAATAATCAGTGGAAGAAGTCATTTTAACCAGGATAGATGGGAATGGTGCACACACACAATTCAGATTCATGAATGGAAAGGAGTGAAAAGGCAGCACACTCGTGGAGTATGGTATTGAAAACTGGGAAAACAAACTCTTTTTTTATGAAAAGTGACCTATTCTGATGCCATGTCAATAAGAAATACACATGCTCCCTTGGAAGAATCAAAATATTTTGATTTCAGCAGAAGATCTATGTTGTGAAACTATAACAATGTCATGTCACCTCTAACATGTTTCATTGCATGTTTTGTTGCAGGGACAAGCGGATCTGTTAAAATACGCTAAGAATGAGACTTTGGAGAACCTGAAACAAATCCACTATGCTGCTGTTTCGTGTGGACTGAATAAACCAGGGACAGAAAATGCCGATGCTCAAAAGCCACGCCGGAGCCTGGAGGTCATCCCCGAAAAAGAAAATGATGAAACCGGAGAATGAAGGAACTTCCTAGAAATCATTTTGGAGTTGATGACTAGGACCAATGGTAGTCAAATGGAACTTTGCACTCACTAATGAAAATAATGTTTGGGATTTTAAAGCACAACTGGAATAGCTAATTGCAGTCTATTAAAACTGTGAATGTATGTAGCAGTCCAGCGTGTGAAGGCAAATAAACTCTTGAACAAGAAATCATATTCCTGGCCAAAGTATGCTATATTTGTATACAAAGACATCACCACTCAGTTCTAGTGTGAACAACAGACTAGTCACTCTAGTTTCATTGAGAAAAAAAATGTTTTCCTAACTGAAAACACTTTTCTTAAGATGGAAATGGATTATATTGTCAAGTTAGTATTTATTGGAGAAAAACCTAGTCTGCGCATTTGACTGACTTGTGATTGCCAGAGTCTCTAGGTTATAGATGATTTTGTTGGCATGCCTGCTGAGCCATAATTACTGAGGAGAATGTAAGTGGACAGATCCCCTGAATCCTCAGGGACCTTGGAGAGCCTTCGAATGCCAGGAGAATGTGCAATTGGACTGAAGCTCCCCGGCTGGAGACACGTACTGGGTATAATATATACGATGTAAAAGCAGCCAATTTGGAAGCAGCACATTGTAAATAGTTTTTCATTGTATGAAGTAGTGTTCACATTAAAAAGATGTTTTATGATATTTCTCCAATAGCAGTACATGCATTTAATGAAATTTTAGCTTTTAAGATTTTTTACTTCAGGATATTCTGCTCGTAAGAGTAACCAATTACTTGGTAAACAGCTTTGTCAAAACTTAAGTTGCTTGTCTGGCTTGACACTTTCACTTTTAGTAAAGGTGTTCACAGCCTTACACAATGGCAGCTGGCTGTAAAGTGCACTGAGACACCGCCTTACGCCTCTCACCGCACAGGAGAGCGAGGTGTGCCTTGAAATAGCGTGAAGGTAAGTTACAGGCTAGAGAAGCTGCAGCTTTCGTAAGGCCCACAGAGTTCTTAAGCCAAGCTCTTGTTTTCCAAATTAGTGACACTTGGTGCAGTTTTTGAAAAGATACCAAACTCTGCAGCCTAATTACTGCTTTTCCCAAACCAACATTGCTTTCAAATTTTGGAAGAGTAAAAGATACCTAAATCTTCAACAGCCTCTTTTTGATTAGTCCATTTTCTTTTCCATGATTCCAGCGTGTGGGCAGATAAATGTGTGTAACCTTCCACTTGGTGTCATAGTTCTTTCCTCAGAGTTAGGGAGATGCTCAGGCTGACATATTGATTTCTGCCCAGACTCCTAAATATCTTCTTGAAAAACAATTCCTTTGTGCAGTTCTTGTCATTTGCATTCTGATGCGCTTAAGTTAAGCTATGCGTCTCCAAAGGCTCTTCCCCGTTTCCAGACAGAGAATTAAACCAATCTGTTATTTGAATAATAGTGTGGTTCTCTGCACACCCGTGCTAACAACCAGCCTGTCAGCAGCCTAGGCGCTTAGCTCTGAAATGAACTCTATATGGGGGCGGAGGGCAGCGGGGCATAGAAAATAGAAAAGACTTAAAAGTGGTTTTATAGGACGAGGAATAAAATAATATGTAATTTAGGTTATTGTCAGCAATCCTTGAACTTAATTGCCAAAAAAATAACAATATTTAATTTAAAGTGAAAATCCAGGAATCATAAAAAATAACTTTTAAAATAAAATAATAAGCTTACATTTATATAGTAATGGCAGGCATCCTCTCCTATGGACTCAGAGCGGGTCGCATGTAGTGAGTTGTTAGGGCACCAGGCTTAGGATCAGTGACTAGAACTGGAGTCTACAACATCAGGTCATCTGACACCTTTTCCAGATGCACAGGCTGCAGACAAGAACGATACAGTGCCTTGCCCGACATCACAGAGTCTGTTAGGGGCAGTGTTGGCACTGGACGCGGCCCAGGGCTGGCTTTGCTTCTCCTCGACGAAAAAAATCAACCCTCTTTGACCCGTCTCTTCAAAGGAGGAAGGCAAGTGATAGAAAACGGTGGGCACAGTGTTTCTGTAGTTTGTCCAGACCTGTCCCATCCTTCATTTAGGATGAGGACCCACATCAGCAGAGCACACATTCACAGCTAATTGAGCAGTTCTCTCTTCTCCATTCAAATGGAAATTAAACATTCATCACCCGGGCAAGGGCCAATGTTGTAAACAGCTTTGTCTTGCAAAGAAAACTTTGTAAATAGTTTTCTCTTGCAAAGGACTAACTGGCTCACCCTGGATTGAACCTGTGGGGGCCCTTTGAACCACCACTGATCAAACGAAAGTGAGACCCCTGCTCCCAAGTTCCTCAGTTGTGACAGTGGGCTAACATACTGGCTTCCTGCCGTCACTACGTTCCTGAAATGAGGGGACACCCATTTAAGCAACTTGTTGTGAATACAAATAATGCCCTGTTGATTTTACGCCTGTGTGCATTAGTTACACTGTACACACACATACGTTGTGCATCACCTCTAATTAGGGCAAAAGCCGGACGGGAAGGAAGTACATGAAAACAACTGGTAAAGCTCTGCAGAGGACACAGGAAAATGAAGAGTCAGGCAAAATGCACAGACTACAGCAGACAGCTGGTCAGTTCAGTGGGAAGTGAAAAGTCACACTGGCAACAAGCCAGTGGAGCCCCATGTGAGGTTTTCAGCAATCGGGTTGATGTTCTGTCTACGGAGTAAATCCTGGGGCATCTCTGCCACACTAAGGATGGTTCTCCCCCTCTTCGCACCTGCTTGTGAAATTGATCTTCTCTGCAACTTAAGCCATTTTGGGTGTTGGTATTTTTGCTTTTAGCAGCTACAACTTCTGAATAGTGGAGAAGAAGGCTTCTAAAGTCCAAATGCTTACCTCCTCCATTTCAGGACAGTGTGGCCCAGGAGCCCGGGTAGGGGAGGGGTCCTCTCAGGCTGGGTGTCCTAGAATACATCCCAGGGAGGGTGCTGTCCACCCCCATGGAGTTGAGGTCATCCGGCTTACAGTCTTAGTCAAGTAGCCTCATTTGTATATTGTATATTGGAGTAGTCCATTTTTTAATCCTCACCCAAAGATATGTTTATTGATTTTAGAGAGAGAGGACGAGAGAAAGAGAAAAAATATACATACTGATGTGAGAAGCATCAATCGGTTGCCTCCCTTAGGTGCCCTGACCAGGGTTTGAACCTGGAACCTAGGCATGTACCCTAACCAGGAATCAAACCCGCAACCTTCTGCTGTATGGGATGGTGCTCCAAGCAACCAAGCCACCGGCCAGGACTATATTGGAGTACTTTGAATTCATTGAATCTTTAACCAAGGATTTAAAAAATTATAAATGCAGATTTTAGTGCAGTCACAGCATAGCTCCACTGTGCCCGCCCAGTGAATGAGAATGCCCAAGCCGGATACACCTCTCGGTGTCCTCAGGTCTGCGCTAATGTCTGCAGTGAGCAGACCTCACATGTGCCATGAGCTGGAAGAATCTTGTTACATTTTACAGCGGGACTCTTTGGTGGGATACTGTGCCTAGCACTGTGTTCAGGCATTTTGCATGTTATTTCGTCCTCTCCACAACTGGCAAGATATTTATCGGATATTATAGGTGAAGAAATGGTGACTTTAACCAAGGTCACAGAATTCTCAAGACAGGATTTGAACCCAGCTCTGTCTGTTCAAAGCCTATGTTGCCAATCACTTCATCTATACTCCTCTAAATTCCAAATATATATTTCACATCTAAGCTGAAGATGGGTAGAAGTCATAAAGAATAATGAGGTACTGGCATTTTATTCTTTCACATTGAACATGAGCCCCCCAAAACCACTGATATATACTCATTCTGATTTTATTGAGCACATTTTAGGCACCAAGGACTCATCATGAACAAAAACAGCATGGTTTCAGCCCCCCACGGAGCTCCCAGTTTAGTTGGGAAGGAAGACGCATTGATTCAAATAGTTGGAAAGATACAGGTACAATGACAAACCATGGGAGGTGCTACAAACAGGTACTTGGGTTCACATCCTGGCTGAGTATAGAGGTGGGAAATGTTCTGAACTTATCTTGCCTCTGTAATGTAAGGAGGACTAAAAATTTGCTTCTTTTCCTCATGGCATTTTTATAAGCATTGAATAGGATAGTGTTTGTAAGGCACTTGGTCCAGTGCCTGGCTCACCGTGGAATTGTTGTATTTATACTATTATTATTCTTGATAGGAGGGTCCATGAGAGTGCAATGGGGGGCCTCACCCTCCTGGGAGGATGGACTGAATATCTACTGTCCCAAACACAACCCCCAAAACTTAAAACAGTAATTTTTTATCCTTCATGGATCTGTGGGAGGCTGGGCTCACTTCAGTGGTTCTTCCTTTGGGTCTGTGGTACAGTTGCTGACATATGTCAGCGGGGGCTGTGGTCGTCCAGTGGGCTGGATGGACAAGATGGCTCCCTCATATGGCCATTGGCAAGGGCCCAATTGGGCTGTTGGCCAGAGTGTCTGCACGCAGTCTCTCCACATGCCTTGGTACTTATAGCAGGACACTGGGTTCCAAGAGCGATCATCACTGGAGTCAGCATTTCTGAAGACCCGTACTGAAGCAGCAGGTCCTCTTGGGGCTTCTGGAGCCTACCCTTTGAAATCCCAAAAGGTCACTTATCCTGCATTCTAGTGTCCAAGCAAGTCACTCCATCTACCTAGGGTCAAGGGGGTGGAGAAATTGACTCCTCTTGACAGGTGAATGGCAAGGTCACACTGCAGAAGAGGAAATGGGACAGGAGATATTTAGACCATCTTTGGAAAATACAATCTGCCATAGAGAGTTCCCTAAAAGATGGTATTTCAGCTGAGACCTGAAGGCAAAAATGGTCAGGAAGGCAGGAGCAACGAAGGCAAGTTAGCAGAGAAAGCGGCAGGTTGCAGCCCTCACTGGTGGGAGGGAGGGTGGCATCTGGAGGGCTCTGTACGCCTGTTCGGGGATTTTGGTCTCATTTTCCTAAAAGGTTAGTGCCAAACATTTAGTTTTATTATATTTAATTCATCTTTTATGGGCTGTACTCAATTACAAAAGAAATATATGTTCCTTGTTGCCAAAAAGATCAAATGTTGAAAAGTGTCAATTAAAAAGTGCGTGCATCCCCCATGCCGCCGTCTCCCATTCATTCCCTGTGGGAAGTGGCTCAGCCAGCTCCTCCGTCCATGGTCACGTTCAGATGCCACCAGCAAATGCCCCACAGCTCTCTAGGAGAAGTTCTGACTTACTGTCAAGAAAAGGCATCACTCTAAGAATCACAGAAATCAATTAATTGAGCATTTAAGAAGGAAAGCTATGGCCTGGAAGGTAATTAATAGCTATTCAACTTTAATGACTAAAATAAAAATTTTTGTGCATTATGAAAGCACCAATGTTAGAAAAATAAGGATTAACAACATCTGTTTAACTATGACTATTAGAATTTACAAGAACAAATATCTTCCCTTTAAAAAGATTTTTTGTTTTGTTTTTTACTCAAAGCCAAAAGTCATAAACATATGTGAAAAGGGACTGTTGTGGCCACTGAGGGACAGGTGGCAATGAGCATTCTGGACATATAAGAAAATGTGATTCAGATAATACATATGCAGAGCATAAAGGAGGGATGAGAGGAAGAGTCAAAGCCTCCTCCCACCTCCCCAGCCTCAGTGCCAGGAACTTAACGCTTACTCATTTCTGGTGTTGAGTCTTCTGATAATTGTCACGCAAACTCCAGACCCAAATGCTGTCCAGTAGAATTTTCTACGAAGATGGAAACATCCATATCTGTGCTACTTAATGCAATAGCCACTAGTCACACTGGCTATTAAATTTTAATTAATAAAAATGTAGTTACAAAATTCAGTTCCTCAGTTCCACTAGCTCCATTTCAATGACTCACCCACCACATGTGGCTGGTGGCTACCCTGGGGGACAGCGCAGCTGCCAATGGTGTGCTGGGAGCTCTGCTTCTACTTGATCGACAGTAGAAAGGTCTCTGACTCCACGCTAGAGCAAATGAAACTCATGGCTCATTCCTCCACTCCCCCTCTTTGTCCTCCCTCCATTCCAAGCCCTGCTAGGAACATTTTATTTTAATTTTTTATCCTCACCTGAGGACATGTTTATTGATTTTAGAGGAGAAGGGAGGGAGAAAGAGAGAAACATTGACAGGTTGTCTCTCGCACGTACACGGAACCAGGATGGAACCTGCAACCTAGGCATGTGCTCTGACCAGGAATTGAACTCACAGTCTTTTAGTGTACAGGATGATGCTTCAACCAACTGAGCCATGCCAACCAGAAGAGGAGCATTTTAATTTTAATTCTGTTGGTTTACATTTGTAGCTCTTAGTAATATATGTAAAACTGTTTCCTGATACATCTGTTGCTGACTGTAACGCTTTGATCCACCACCATGTTAGATCAGCGAACATGTTCTGTTTCCCCCCTGACTCCCCACTTTCAGCTGCTAGTCACCACCCGCTGCTTGTCACACAGGCAAGGTCTCTGGATGGCGTTAGTTAATATTCTGTCCTGTAACTATAACTTTTCATGCTTTGTCTAAGATTGGTTCTACAATTAAGATGCAATGACCACCTTTATACTAATATTATTGCATAAGAATGAAGTTGTTAAAGAAAAAGCATGCCTATACCTGCCTGGAAGGAGATATTTGTGATCCTGGGTCACCCAACTTGTGCTCTCTAAGGTGAATATGGCTAACGTCCACTTCTAGCCAAGAGAGAGTGATGGGGGACAGATTTCCTTTCCAGTGTCAAATAACCAACACCCAGGGAATAGGTATGAAACCACAGTTTTTGAGACACTGGACATCAGGCATAGAGAAACAGTGGTCCCTTAAGGAAGGGAAGCCAACAAGGGGAGTCTGGGATGGCCCCAGCCAATGGCCTTGAGGGAGCTTCCAGGCCCTGCTGCAGGGAGGGGCAGTCAGGCAGAGCCTAGAGGACCCCTGAATTGAGGAAATGGAGCCAAGAGAGCTAGGTGGCTACAGTTTGCAGGACAGGGCCCCAGAAAGGAGACAGCTGCACAGAAAATGAAAAGAAATCTGCAGAGGGTCAGAATTCAGAGAGTACTCATCAGCATGCCGGAAGACACTACCTGAGGCAGGGGAAAGAACCATTCAAAATCACTGGAACAGCCCTGGCTGGTGTGGTTCAATGGATTGAGTGCCAGCCTACAAATCAAAGGGTTGCTGGTTCGATTCCCAGTCAGGGCACATATCTGGGTTGCAGGCCAAGTCCTCAGTTGGGGGCGTGTGAGAGGCAACTACACATTGATGTTTCTCTCCCTCTCTGTCTTCCTCCCTTCCCCTCTCCCTAAATAAATACAATCTTTTAAAAAATATTTGGAACAGCATTTCTCAACCTTTTGAACAAGATTCTCAAAAACCCTAAGGAATCATTCTAGACATTTATTTTTCATAATTACTCTTCCCCATGAAATTTTCATGCCACACTTAATAATGTATACCTATAGAACTACTTATGTATATTGGATGTATATGTACATATGTCTATATAAATTTGTGTACATCTCTGCTTTATATATAAACAGAGTAAAAATTACTCTTCAGAAACTACATTTTGCTCCTCCAGGATCAATATCACCCCCCCCATTGAGAATGCACAGCTTAGAGAGAACAGTTTCTGATGTTCACACAAGGCCAAGAACAGGGTTGCCACCAGCCAGACTGGAAATCTACACAACTCATAGGACATGTGAAAGTGCTTAGAAGGGTCTTGCTCAGCATTGGAAATAATTAGCTCCATAATATACACACTCTGGTCCCACCTAAAAATATTAAAAGTAAGACCTGAAAATATTAAATTTTGCAAGCAACTGAACTGCATCTCTGAACAAAGCTCAAGAATATTTATAGGAATATAAAAATATCCAGGACCCCAAAAGGCAAAATTTACAATGTCTGGTATCCAAAAAAAAAAAAAAAATTACCTAGCATGCAAGGAAAAAAAAAGGCAGAAAAATATTACCAATAACGAGGAGAAAAATCCATGAATCAAAACCAACTCAGAACTGCTTGTTCTTTCACTTCCTCTTCTCTTTCTCTTCTTCATCTTATTCTTCTCCTCCTCCTCTTGCTCCCTCTTCCTCTATTAATTTCTTTCCCTGGCTAGTCTTGAGTAGCATTCAGACTTTCCTGGAGATGCTGTGCAGAGCACCTGGGGCCCTGCTGTAATTCAGCAGACTGCAGTGCCTTGAACAACGTTGTTTTGTTCCATATCATTTCATTATAGCGTTGCTGAGAAAAACAAAAATCAATCCTTGGCCAGGGCTGTTGTCTGGAGTTCCCACATTCTCCCCATGTCTGCATGGGTTTTCTTAAATGTATTTTTAGTTCACATTTATTTCAATGTTCACTGTTAGACAGGTTTGAGGTCTTAATTTAAAAGTTTGATGATGTTTTTATGACCAGAAATATGCCCTAAGAACTCAACTCATGTTTATATCAATTAGCCTATGGTAAAATTGGTTTTGTTACACATTGTTTTGCTTAAAGTCACAGTTTCCTAGAAACTATTGAGGATGTTAAGTGAAGACTTACTGTATTATTGGTATGAAGCCCCAGACCAAAGTCATAAACATGGGTCAGACCATGTCATACCCCTGCTTAACGTGTTCTAATGGCAACCCACTGTGCTCGGAATGAATGTCAACCTCTTCCATGACTTAAAACAAGGGCTGGCAAACTACAGCCTCTGGGCCAATCCTGCTCATCGAATGGTTTTGTCCATAAAGTTTTATTGGGACACAGTCACCCCCAATCTTTACATATTGTCTCTGCCTGCTTTCTGTTGCAACCCTAGCTGTGACAGAAACCACATGGTTCACAGAACCTACAATCTGTTATCTAGCTCTTTGCAGAAGAAGTTTGCCAACCCCTAACCAGAAGGTCCTGCGCACTCTGGCCCCTCCCACCCCCAGCCTCCTCTCTAGGTTCTGTGTCCCTAGCATGCACTGCACCCACACCCCATGTGCCTTCCCCTGCCAGGGGCTGGGCACTCGCTCTTTCTATGCCTAGAATGCTCCCCATAGCGCTGCACAGAACTGGCCCCTTCTCATCATTCCAGCCTCGGTGCTAATGTCCCCCAGGCCTTCCTGGCCACACGATCCCACGCCTCACTCTTCAGCTCATCAACTTGATTGATTTCTTCCAAAGATGTTTTGTTTACTTGCATACCAATGATCCCCCCCACCTTTAGAATGTAAACACCATCATGGCCAGGACTCATCTATCTTGGTCACTGGTACATCTTCAGCACTCAGTGCCACAGCCTGTTATAGGTGCTCAGTAAATAGTAGTTGAACAAATGAATGGATGAAGATTTCCTAGTAGACAACACTGTATGATGAAGACCTGGTGTAATGGGATACATTGTATGCGATGCCCTTACTATCCAAAGACCTGCTATGCAATTTAATTCCCTTAACAGCCTGTATAGTAGGTAGCGTTATGCCAAATTAATTAGAGGAAACTGAGGCTCAGAATGGTGAATCAGCTTGCCCATAGCTACACAGGTAGCAAGAGAACAAAATCAGTCCTGTTTGGCTTCGATGCTCAGACTTTCTCTGGTTGCCTTGCTCTAGAACCCATCCCAGATGTCTTTGGCTCTTGCTAATATTTGAAAGGAACCATCCTCCCAGAAACTGTCCTCTGAGGGATGTAGCTTCAGAAGGCCACAGAACCCAGCTAGCAGAGGACATCTTAGAATGTGAGCCTGGGCTGCACATATGCTATTGATCTGCTCCCTCATTCATTTTTTTTAAGTCCAAATAAAAATGAAACCCAGCAGTCAATCTGAATTAATTAGCTTTTCTGGCAGCTGCCATCTGAGAATTAGGAATTATCTTGAGCCAGTAAATTCTAACTGATTCTTTTTCTGTGGTGTCAGATTGAATTAAAGGAAATATTGTCGTTAAAATTAAGTGCTACGCCTTTTTTATTGCTTCAGTTGCCCAAAGATAAACGCTTTTCATGATGATAAATAAACCATAAATGCTCGTAACAACAACTAAAATTCAAATAAATAGGCTGTATAACCCCATGCGACTGTAATTTTCCTTTTATTGTCAGCTTGTTTACTGTTTATTGAAGAGAATGTCTGGTCCTTGCCTTTGAGGGATTTTAAATCGAGGGTTAGCCTGGATTTGATAAGGAAAGCCCCAAGCCAAGCACCTGTCTGTATCTTTGATTGTGTTTTCTTGATTAAGGGATTACAAAGTCACAAAGTCCTTGATCCAGGAAGTAGGAATGGGCACAGGGCTAAAATGAGAGGGGAGCAAGTAACACTTTGTCCAGAAGTCAGGAGCCCCGATTTTAGGCCCTACACTTTGACCTTGGTCAAGTTGATTCATTCCTTTATGCCGCAGTTTTCTCATCTGTTAAATGAGAGTATTAATAGCTTCCCTGGAAATCATAAGTTAAATGCTACCTGCATTAGTGAAAACTAAAGTTGAATGAACAAACACATTTCTAGATATATTACAACATAAGTTGAAAGTTTTGACTGAGGAACCATAATGTAATAACTGAAATTACAAAGATTAAATGCACAATTCAATGTAATTACTATCACTATCAAAATTGCAATGGCATTTTTCATAAAAATAGAAAATAAAATACTGAAATTCATATTGGACCACAAAATACCCCACAGAGCCAAAATCTTGAGAAAGAAAAACAAAGTGGAGGCACCACACTCCCTGATTTAAAAATATATTCCAAAGCTACAATTATCAAAACAACATGGTGTCAGCATAAAAACAGACACACAGAATAGGGAGCCCAGAAATAAATTCACTCATTTATTGTCAACTGATCTTTGACAACATTAACAAAAACACATAATGGGGAAAGGATAATCTCTTCAATAAATGATGTTGAGAAACTGGATATCCATATGCAGAAGAAGTTGGGCCACTATCTCATACTACATACAAAAATCAACCCAAATGTAAGACCTGAAACTGTAAAACTACTAGAAGAAAACATAGGGAGAAAACTTGACATTGGCTTGGGCAATTTTTTTTTTTTTTTTTTAAATGACACCAAAAGCAGAGTCAACAACAACAAACTAGACAAATGGGGGTGTATCAAACTAAAAGTTTCAGCACAGCAAAGGAAACAATCAACAGAGGGAAGTAACAACCTCTGCAATGGGAAAAATATTTGCATGCCATACATCTCATAAGGGGTTAATATCCAAAAAATATAAGGAACTCAAATGATTCAACAGCAAAATACAAACAAACCACACGCACACACATGCGCGCGCGCACGAAACAACTGAATTTTTAAAAATGGGCAAAGGACCCGAGTAGACATTTCTTTAAAGAAAACAACCACATTAAAATTACAACTAAACTACAAAACAACTATCACTCAGAAACATCAGAAATCAAGTTGAATGGAAGTCCACGAACTACAGAATTAGAGAAACCACATCCATCCAGACTGGTAGGAGGGGTGGAGACATGGAGACACAAAATGGGATGGTCCCACACCCATGTGTGGTGGATAAAAATTCAGGAGGGATATCTTGGGAGTGAGGGGTCCCTGCCCCAAACCAGCCCCCCACCAGCCCAGGGTTCCAGTGCCAGGAAGATTAGTCCCCATAACTTCTGACTGTAAAAATCAGGGGGAGTTGAGTCAGTCAGAGACTGCTGGATTCCCAAGCAGTTACTCCTAAAAGGTCTTCATATGGACTTACTCAGACTGACTCCCTCTGAGCTCTAGCACCGGGGTAGCAGCTTGAAAGGCACCAGTGGCACATGGGAGGAACTAAAGAGTCTGGCATCAGGTCAATAGGTGGGGAACAGCTTTCTCCTGAGAGAACAGTGGGCAGAGGTTCTTGTTACTTTTCTGAATCTTCCCCCAACAGAGCCTCAGAGCTGCCAGGTAGGAGCCATATCCGAGACTCCGTTAGCCTGGTTCACAGTGTTTGCATTGCCCTGGTGTTTCCTTGAGGCTCTGCCCTACCCAATTTACAGGTCCACCCAAGATGTTAACAGTGGCTTTTCCATATGAATGGCTGGTCTTGACTCATCCTTCACATCTTCCTAAATCCTCTCAAACAAGCAACAGCCAGCCTCAGTGAGCCCCTAGCCCCCATACCTCTTGCTAAGGGGCCCCAGGCCCGGCACTAGTAGCAGCCGGGCTAGGTTCATAACTGGGCTTTGCCTGGACATCTCCAAGTCTAGAACAAGTAGCAGCTACCTGCAGATTGCCTTATAGTTCATGCTGGGTGGCCCCAGGCAGAACACAGGTGGTGGCTAACCTTGGTCTGCACCACCCAGAAAACCCTGGAGCCTGCGCATCCAGTGGACAGCTATAGACCATGTCAGAACACTACCACACCGCCCCTGCACAGCTGATCCTCCATAGAGGGAGGAGGTTGGTGGTCAGTGGTCACAGCCTGTTCTCACAACTGACTGGCCTGGGTAAATCTCTCCCATTGGACTGCCAACAGCAACCAAGACTCAACTACAAGAGGAGGATGTACTCAGCCTACATGGAAGGCTTGCGTTAAATACCCAGCTTGGGTGATAGGAGAGTTCTGTGCCATAAGACCCTACAGGATACATACTATATTAGGCCACTCTACCAAGACAGGGAGTAATAGCAGCTTTACTTAATATATAAAAACAAACACAGGGAGGCTGCAAAAATGAGGAAACAAAAACAATGGACCAAATGAAAGAACATATCAAACCTCCAGAAAAATAGCTAAATGAAATGAAGATAAGCGATTGATCAGACACAGAGTTCAAAACACTTGTTATAAGGATGCTCAAGGAACTTATTGAGGACCTCAGCTGCATAAAAAAGATTTAGTCAGAAATGAAGGATATACTAATTGAATAAAGAACAATTTACAGGGCATCAACAGGAGAGTGGATGAAGCTGAGAATAAAATCAATGATTTGGAACATAAGGAAGCACAAAAAAAACAAACAAACAATGAGGATAGTGTAAGCAGCCTCTGGGACAACTTCAAATATTCCAACATTCATATCATAGAGGTGCCAGAAGGAGAAGAGAAAGAGTAAGAAATTGGAAATCTATTTGAAAAAACAGTAAAAGAAAACTTCCCTAATTTGATGAAGGAAATACAGCTGCAAGTCCAGGAAGCACAGACTGTCCCAAACAAGATGGACACAAAGAGGCCTACTCCAAGACACATCATAATTAAAATGACAAAAGGTAAAAATAAAGAAAGAATCTTAAAAGCAGCAAGAAAAAAGCAGTTAGTTTCCTACAGGGAGTTCCCATAAGATCATCTGCTTATTTCTCAAAAGAAACTATGCAGGCTAGAAGGGATTGGCAGGGAATATTCAAAGTCATGAAAAGTGGGGACCTACAGCCAAGATTGCTCTAACTAGCAAAGCTATCATTTAGAATGGAAGGGCAGATAAAGAGCTTCACAGATAAGAACAACTAAAGGAGTTCATCATCACCAAACCATTATTATATGAAATGTTAAAGGGACTCATTTAAGAAAAAAAGATCAAAACTATGAACAATAAAATGGCACTAAATATTTATCAGTAACTGAACCTAAAAAATGAACTAAGCAAACAAGAAGAACAGAGACAGAATCATGGGCATGTAGAGCATTTTGATGGTTACCAAATGGGAGGGGAGTGTGGGGGAATGGGTGAAGAGGTGAGGGGATTAAGAAGTACAAATAGGTAGTTACAGAATAGCCATGGGGATATGAAGAGCAGTATAGGAAATGGAGCAGCCAAAGAACTTATACACATGACCCATGAACGTGAACAAAGGTGCAGGGATTGCCTGTGGGAATGGGAGGGGATACTAGGTGGAGGGGGCTATGAGGGAAAAATAGGGATATAATCAATAAAATATAATTAAAAAAGAAGACATACAAATGGCTCGTGGGTACATGAAAAAGTGCTCAACATCACTAATCATCAAGGAACTGCAAACCAAAACCACAATCAGATGTCACCTCTTGCCTGTCATAATCTCTGTCATCAAAAGCAAGAGTTGGTGAGGATGTGAAGAAAAGGGAACTCACTTGCACAGTTGATGTGAATGTAAATTGGTGCAGCCAATGTGGAAACAGTATGGAGGTTCCTCAAAAAGTTAACAAGCTCACATGCAGATTAGCTAGTTGAGGATGATCTTACTTAGGCATATGCAGTCAGCTGTTGGATCAGGAAATCGGTTCTGTGGATCTTGTCTGAGTGCCCTCAAGTGTCTGGGATGAGTAGACTGACTCTGATTTGCCTCAGGTGTCTCTCTTCCTCCAGCAGACGGGACTAAGTTTGTTCACAAGACGGTGGCAGGAACCCAAGAGACCAAGCACAGTGTGTAAGGCCTCTGCAGGTCTAGGCTTGGGAAAGGCTTATACTTCTACTGAATTGTATTGGCCAAATCAGGCCACTAGACCAGCCCACATTCAAGAAAGGGAAAATAAACTCCACCTCGTGATGGGAGAATCGTCAAATTCACTTTGGAAAGTCATGTGACCTCAGGGAGAGATGGAGAATTGCTGCCAGTTTTACAAAAGTCTTCAGTGAGATTAAAATGGTTTGGTTATCGGGCGGACATTGGATTTAATTTCTTGCACATGACTAAGCACTTGTGAGATTAGAAGATATGGCTACCAGAGAGTCACCGGGTGGAGAGAGAGAAAGGACATCAAAGGCTGAGTTTGAGAAGTGACTGACTGCACAGCCACCAAGAACAGAGTGAAGAACTTGCATGCCGTGTCTCATGAGCTAGAAGAGGGCCACATCAGACAGAGGGGTTCTCTGGAGCCTGTCCAAGAGGATATCCAGGAGGGGAAGTGGGCTCCAATGGAGAGTTCTGCGCTGAGACCCCTGGAAAACCAGGAGCTGGAGCAGGAGAGCAGCTGGAGTGGCTTCATACTCGAGAGCAGAGGCCAGCAAATGCCAAATGTAACCCACTGCCTGTTTTTGGAAAGCGTCTTATTGGGCCATGGCCATGCCCATTCATGTACGCACTGCCTCTGGCTGCTTCTGCGCAGACAGCAGAGTTGAGCAGTTGGAGCAGAGACCCCCATGGACCGCAGAGCCTAAAATGTAACTCTTGTGCCCTTTCCAGGGAAAGATCGCTCATCCTGCTTGAAAGGTTTATTTCTCCGGTAGGCAGCCTTTCCTGTGCGGTGAAAGGAATCTCTTTCAGTCTCACGTTGGGATGTAGATTTCATTGCCTGCAGGAGCAGTTCCTGAATGGGCCCAGGAAGCTCTGCAGGGGAAGGGAAGGTGAGTCAGGGGAAAGCCAGGAGGTTTTAATGAGTTGTGGGCAATTGGGCTCCATGCTGCTGGGGGCTTGGGAGACTAGAACTGGCCGGTGTCATCTGACACCTCCTATCCACCCTTGGTTGGGGGCCTGCTCCATAGGTGGGCTGAGCATCATCCTGTGGCCAGCGAGAGCCCTCGGGCCTGGGGTGAGGAGCTGTGAGTGTGTGCAGAGCAACAGCGAGTGCAGCGAGGTGCCAACAGAGCGTGCTGCGCGGCCCCAGGATCTCCTAGGGCCTTCGGACTCCTCGGCTTCCGCCTCTGAGTGCGGCCAGCCAGCACAGCTGGAGCAAGCGAGAGGCCCTCCTGGCCAGGCCCGGAAGGGCATGCTTCCCTCCACCCCCAGTCCGCTGGCCGGAACCTCCCTCAGGGCTGCCTCTAACTGCAGGAGGCTGGGAGGTGTAGTCAGCTTGGCCAGGACGCAGCACCAGGACTGATGAACTTCTAACTACTCTTTGCCTTAGTAACTTTTATTGAGATCTTGGTTTCAAAGAAGCGATCAGCGTTACCCCCAAACCCTGTATTTCTGAAATTGTCCAGGGACTTAGTGATGGAAAAAGTGTCCTTAAACAGCTGCTATGGGTTGAAGAAGTTGGGTATGGAGTCCCTTTTATCAAGCCTCCCGGGTGTCTCTCTCTGCACAGGTACAAGAGGTTTACAGTGCATTCTCCATATGAGTTCAGGTGAGGGGTAGATATTCTGTGTCATGGCTGAGTGAGGTAGAGAACTCACTTGCAGGAAGCTGAGCCCGCTGTGTCTAGCACATAGTAATGATATCAAGAGGAGGTGGCATTTATGGGAGCTTGTCAGAAAAAAGAAAGCTCATTTCTCCTGTTCCTCTTCCCTTTGGTCTGCAAGTCATTGGTTTGGATCTGGAAGCCCAGGGTGCTGAGGCCAGTCATCAATTCCCCTCCCTCTGCCCCCATTTCAGCTGACCTGTCTCAATGATCATAGCAACCTGTGATCTCCTGGCACCTCCTCCAAATGCTTGCTCTGACAGGCAGTTGAGCCTCTCTCTCTGGCTTCTAAACACCCTTGTTTCTTGTTTTATTTTTCAACATTACGATTAGACTCATGGATAAAAACATCAGCTAACGATTGCTATGCGCTCACATAGTAACTCATTTAATCCCCAGATTGCTGAAGCTCCTCGTCCTTGGATTTCCTCCTCTGTGAAATGAGGGTGAGAATAGCTATTCCCACCATCTAGTCTTCATTTCTTCCTTTCTGATAGACCTTCCACCACCATCACCAGCACCACCAATTTTTAGCTGCACACAAGGCTGCCAGAGATAAGTAACTTTTCCAGGCTTCCTGAGGCATACTATGAAGTTCTGAACCATGGGATACCCTGTGTAAGAAGAAAATTCATGTGCAACTTCTGGGGAATGTCTCAAGAAAGCAAGTGTTCCCTTCTTCAACGATTTCTCTTTCCTGCTGGCTGAAATATGCATGTGACAGCTGGTTCTTGGGCAGCCACCCTGTGCTAGGAGAAAGATGCTCGCTATTGAGGATAGAAGAGCAAAAGGATACCATCAAAACATATATCAGCCTAGGGGTCCTTCCCTTTGGCTATCATTTAACTGGCACTATCACATTTAAGCTCCTGATGCTTGATCAGGAACATTGGTATCACCTGGCGATGCGTTGGAACTGCGGAGTCTCGGCCCCTCCCCAGAGCTGCTAAATCAGAGTCTGCATTTTAACAAGATCTCCAGGTGATTTGTGTGCATAGTAAAGTTTGAGAAGCACTGGTTTGAGCTACTGTTATTTGAGAAGGGCCCGTCACACACAGCTGGACTCAGTTCAGACTAGAGCACCAGTCACGGCACAGCTGGGAGATACACGTGATCATTGGGTAAAGCACCTAGCACAGCGCTCTGCCCAGCATGGGAGCTACAGTTACTGGGTTACGCTGCCTTGGGGGGAGGGGTTCTGTGATAGAGCATCGCTTGATGGCAACATAGCCATCTGCCCCTATAGGCCCAAGGACGAGCCCTAACTGTAAAGTCTTGGAGCCCGAGCAGAGAGGGTGCTGTGTGTTGAGTGACAACTTCAGATGTTTTGCCTAAGTCATTTTTTTGAAACCAGGGGAAGGGAGTGGTCCTGGGATGAAGTTTACAGAGCCCGCCCCACAGCTCCCCCACGAGACGGTGCAGGCCTAGGGCGTGAGAAGGGAGGAGGTTTGAGAATGTTTTTGCCAAATCCCTTAGAGTGGGGGTGGCACAAATGGTCCCTTCGTACCCTGCGGGGTCCTGCTCTCTGAAGCCAGCACCCAGGCTGTGGAGGGGAGACCTGGCTGCTGACGGGGGTCCAGCTGCACTTATCCCTGGTTTTCCAGCTGGTCACTCTTCATGTCTCCGGTGACATGAAAGGAGCTCTCCGCAGCCCCTCATGGGGGTGGGGGCGCTGAAAGACACAGTGGCCCCGTTTTCGTGGGGATGGAGAGAGCCAGGAAGTGTGGCCGGTTGCATGGGGCATTGCTGGGGAAGGATGGTGTTTCTCTGGGCACGGAGGTAATGGAGGAGGTGGTCCTGAGGCAAGAGTACCTGCATTCAGCTGATGCAGAGAGAGTTCCCGAAATGCAAGGGGGAAGAGCTAGGGTGCCAGGCCAGGCCTGCGTTTCTTTGGGGTCTGCTGCCCCTCAGCCCCGCAGGTGGGCTTGGGTGAGTGCCACGGCCGGGAGGTCCATTCAAATCCCTGGGCCTAGCTGGGGCGCTGTGCACGCGTGTGCGTGTGTGTCTCCACTGTCACCTTCCTCCATCTCAGCGACGTCCCCAGTGCCTGGAAGCAGACTCCCACGGCAATTACGACACCTCTGGAGCTAGATGACCTGGTTGCTGAAATCTCAGCTCTACCATGTACCAGCGGTTTGATCATGGACCAATTACCTCTTTGCTGAGCTTGTTTTTTTTCACCTGTAACATGGGGGTCATAGGGCTGTTGTGAGGCTCCAGTGAGGCGCAGTCCTCACAATGAGGCCTCAGTGAATGAATCGGACGGAGTTGCTTGTATTGACATCCTCAAGCCTTCCGGTCACCACTGTCCGCAGCCACCACAGCAGGGTTCTGCCCCTGAGGGCTCGACAGTGCCCACCAGGAGGACAGACAGGAGCATGATGGGTGGAGGCTCAGCACAGGAGGCCTGGAGAGCAGAAATGTTCCCCGTCCCCCAAGCTCAGCGTAAGTCATCAGGAATTCCTTCTCCTGTGAAAGCCCCTTAAATACTTGCAGTTACAAATAAAAGGAGAGTCTGTTTCTCCAGAGCCACTGACCCCTTAATTAGCTTTCCTGGTTACCCGGGTTCATATTAAAGGTGACTTGGGACTGAGTCACACGCTCCCTGGCGACAGATTAACCTCCAGGAAACGATTTGCAGAGTTGCTGCCCTGCGTGCCTCCCTCCAGGCCCTCTCCACACCAGTACTCTGCTCCTGACCTCTTTTCTATTTTATTATTTTTCTGCTTAAATCCATGGTGGCTGTCTGGGTGGCTCTGGTATTTAGCACCGCTCAGTGTCTACCCAGGAGATGCTATCCTGTCTTTTAAAGCAGGAATTCTTTTGGTGGGATTTTACCCCGGGTCAGAGGGGGCTATTCAAGGGGGCCGGGGGTAGGGAATCACAGAGCCACGGGCTGGAGTCGGTTCCGCTGGCCCCTAGCTGTCACCCAGCCCAGAGCTGAGCCCTGGCACGTCTGAGGGCGAGCAGAGGAGGCTACTCTGCCAATGAGGACCCATTGTCGGGTTCCCACTCTGAGACAAGGATTCAAATGCAAGCAGTCCATTTAGAAGGTGACCACAGGCAACACTGTAGGGGTCACATGTGACGCAAGAAAGGGCATGGGCTGCCGTGGGCAAACCTCCCGGAGACACTGCTGGACATGCTCCGAGGGCAAGGCATTTATTTACCCACTTCATTTCCATCCCCAAGAGGCTGCCTTGGGGACCGAACTCCCCAGCACATCATCCAGCAACAGCCGTCATCTGTGGTAGAAAAGAACCTCAGGGAGCTTTGAGCCAAACCTGACCCATCATCGTGCCCAAGCCCCTGGCTACGAGACGGGGTCCTGGGCAGCCCGTGACATGAGGCGGCCCATGGGGGGCCTGAGGATTTGGCTGGTGTTGGTGGGTGGGGGCTACACAGGGTCACCCGGCCATTTTGCCATCAGGTGGGAAGAGACTGCTTTCTAGTGAAGCCATCGCGGAGGAGATCAGAGCCTCAGATACTGAAAGATCCTGGTGGTATTTCTCGAACCCCTCGTTTAGAAAAAATATTGTGTTGTAAAAGTTCACGAATGTTTTATTATAAAACATGTAAAATATACGTTGCATGAAATTTACCACTTCGACCTTTTTAAAAATGTACAGCTCTGTGGCATTAAGTACATTCACACTGGGGTGCAACATTTTTAAAACTTTTTGAATGTTTATTCTTGAGAAGGGCACAGCAACTGTAAACTATTTTCAGGGGCTGGTGGTACATCTGTTTGTATGGTTGGTCAGCAAACCAAAACGGTGTCCTCCTGCTGAGGAGCTAGAAGTGCACATGGCACCACAGCCCTCTGGACTGTGACTGCGGTGTCACCGGGCGTCTGTCCACCCCACCAGCGCCGGCACAGCCCGCTTTGGCTTTGCCTTCGACTTGGAGAAAAACACTTAATCCCCCAGCTGGCGGGAAGAGCTTGGTGCTGGTGGTGGAATTTCTCTTCATCGGGGGCCAGAATTGGTTCCAATCCTGAAATAGCTCCTGCCGTCTCCCTGGTTGGAAACCACGGTTTATTTATACCCGTCCTATTAAGGCGTGTCCCTTTCTTCCCTGCTCCTTAGGGTAGCAGCTGTGGACAGACAGGCAGACAGACAGACATACACGCAGAGCACAGCCATGCCCTGGATGGGACCATGACCCCTCTGTGTGTCTTCTCTGCCTTTCCTGCGGAGCCCGGGGTAGGGGCTGGGCTGCACTTCCAGGCGCCCTCGGGTGCTGAGGAGGCTGGGCACAGCTGGAGCGATTTGGCATTTCTTGTGACCCAGACTCCTCTGCTCACTAAGTGGGGATGGTTTCTGGGCCATCAGATTGTTTCCCTGGAGACTCATCATGTGGTGTCTGCGGGCAGCTTTTAGTTGTCCCTACAGTGGCCTCCGCTGTTACAGTACGGGACGCGGAGGCGGCTGGGGACCAGCCCTCTGGCCTAGTTCTGCGCTGGGTGGGTGTGTTCCCGGCCCTCGCTGTTAGACCTTTAACTGAACTTCTCAAAGCACTTTCTGAGCAAGCATTCTCGGGGCAGGTCCTGCAGCTGGGTGAAAAGGTTATTAGTCTCACGAAGGGCTGCTGATGTCATCACCAGACATGAAAGGCCAGCTGAGCTCCAGGGATCGACTGGCTCCCCATTCAAAGCCACGGAGTCTTCATTTGCCTTTCCCCTCTGCGGATTTTAAGTCTTGCCCTCTCTTTCTCTTTCTGGCTGTTTCTCCTTTCCCTCTCTGCATTGGCCTCTGTGGCTCAGGGTTTTCCTCTGTGTCTCTCTGTGTCTCTCTCTCTAAATGCCACAGTGTCTTGATGTCACTCTGGGTCTCTTGGGCTATTGCTTTCTCTTCCTCAGTCTGGCTGTCTCAGTCTCTGGGTGACGTTTATCACAGTTTCTCTCTATTTCCACCTCTCTGTTTCTGTCTCTTGCTCCCTGTCTCTCCTTCTCTGAGTCTTAGTCTCTGTCTTGTTCTCTGCTTCTGTCTCCCATTCTCTCTCTCTGGCCCAAACTAGAAACGCTGGCATGGGGACATGAGTGAGTCAGGGCAGCTGCAGCTAGAAACCACAGGGAAGGGAATCAGGGCTGGTCTATCTGAAGGGGAACAATTGGTTTACCTTTCAGGGAGAAACCCAGGCACACAGCTGCCCAGTGCCCTGTGCCTCACCCGCCCCACAGGCCCCTTTGGGAACTGGGGGACCAGCCACCCACCCCACTGCACAGGCCCCCATCATGGGGCGGCAGCTTGGCTCTCAAGGCCGGGCCAGACTTAACAAGGAAGAAAAGTAGCACAAGACCTTCCACGTTTGAGAGGTTCTTAAGATTTTTGTGCAACCAATCAATAGGTTTCATCTTTTACAGGACATCTAAGCAGTTTAGCTCAACCCCTAAGTGTCTAGATAGTCACAAAACAACCCAAGAGAGCTTCTTGGGAAAAATTTGCATTTTATGGTCACTTATATCAAAGGTGGCCTTCATGATTACCTGTGCATTTAGGAGGCCTGGGGACTATCATGACCCCTGAGGAGCAGCCACAGTGTCCCAGAGACAGAAGGGGCCCCCACATGCTGGTTAAGGGGCCAAGAGCCGAGTCTGTCTCTACCACACCTGGGTGCCCGCACCACTTTCCTGGTTCCAGTCACCTCAGACATGCAGGATTAGACCTTTCCTGTCTGCCCAGAAGGCCAGCGTCTGGTCTCAGGACACCCGATTGAATGTCTGCTGACTGGCCCTGCCTCTAGGTGGTCACAAAAGCAAAGACAACAAAGGGAGGGCCGGGACAAGTGACAGTGTGGGCAGATCACAGGCAGAACATGAGGTCTGCTGGCATTTGGGAATGGCACATCTGGGCAGGGCGGGGTGGGGTGGGGGGCAACTGACCAGGGGGAGGATTGCAGATAAAGTGGAGAAGGACCTTCTGGCAGAAGCCCAAAGGCCCTAGGGTGGGAACAGGTGTGGCGTATGTGAGGGAGGGAGGGGGAGATCAGATGGGTGATTGCTACACAGGTGCAAACACTTATCAAAACTCACTGAGTTGCAGCTTTAAGATCTACTTTATTATATGTAAATTCTAACTCAGTTAAGAAAAAAAAGGCAGACAAATACAAAAAAGAAAGGAAAGGAGGGAAAAGGTGGGGAGCAGAAAGCGTAGGGTTCGGTCTGGCTCTTCAAGGGTAAACTGAGGCATCCACCAAACCTTCAAACAAGCCTCACAGACAGGGATGCCCTTTCTGAGCCGCGATGGCTGCCTAGAGCCATGAGCACAGACTGGGGTGTGAGGCTCCTCAAATTGTTCACTTTGGGGGCCTCCCTGGCTCACCCTGGTCCTAACAGGTGAGGACCCTGTGGGCAGAGCCTTCCTGGTTCAAGAGCAGCCATAAATCCTGATTTTCATGTGAAATCTCCCTGTTTTTAACACTGTCTGCTAATGACTGAATTGTAAATCACCAGTGGACTTCACAGAACACATCCACCCTGTCACTAGCGACCCCTCATCTTAAAAATTCTGTCCTCTGTGTTCGGGATACACCATCAAGTCCCGATGTTCTTGATTCCAGCAAGGAGCGGAGAGCTCTGGGCCTAGTTGCTAAGATTCCATCTTGACCCAGCAGCAAGGAGCAGCGAGCGGGTGCATCAGGAAAGACGTCTGAGGGTGCATGTCCTCATTGTAATTCAGTGTATTGTGTGGACTGGGAGAAGGGGGCCAGGGCTCCTGTTTGGCTGGAATGCCCGCTTCCCCCAAGACACCCCATCAGGAAAGCCCACAGGAGGCCTCTCTGGAAGACACGGCTTTCTGCTCCCTCTCAGGGGTACCCCAAAGTCCTGCCACAGCTCAGAGCCCTGCTCCCTCCCTTAACCCAAGTCCAGGAGCTGCTGGGCCCCTCACTCTCTCCTCTGCCCCCTCCAGTTCTGCTGGCCCCCGGATTCCCATCCCAGCCCCAGGAGGAGCCTTCAGTGGGGGCTTCCTCCCCACCCCTCAGGCTCCTTGTGTTTACAATGGGTGTCACAGCACCTGTGGGGGCCTCGAGGGGTCAGTGTCCACAAAGGCAGCAGGGGGTGGGTGTTCATAGCACAGTGGACTCGGCTGTCTGTGTGAGATCTGAGCTGAGACTTAACTACACCGGTGGCATGAAGTTTTTCAGCATCACCCTCATGCTGGGCCTCTGACAGGTGCGCGCAGTGGTGAGCGCTTAGGCCCTAGAGGCAGCCTGCCTGGTTCATATGCTGTCTCTGCACTTTATTCCTGTGAGACCCTAGGCAAGTCGCTTCACCTCTCTTTGCCTCAGTTTCCTCTTCTCTAAAATGGGATAATAACAGTGTCTCCCTCGTAGAGTTAACATGAGTCAATATAGGTAAAGCGCTTATAGTCCCAGCCCACAGATGTTTGCTACAGAGGCCTTTTTCTGCTGGGAAAGCAATTGAAGGCCAATTACGGCTGGATGTTAATAAAAGACTCTCTTTCCTGTAAATAAAAAGAGCGAGCCTTCTTTCTCAGTTTGAGTCACTGCAGGTGAGTAACGAACGAGGAGGCTTTGCCCTTAAAGAGAACGTGGGTGCAAATCCCTGCTTGAAGGTACACCATCTGTGGCCAGCTGGAGAATTGTTCTAGCTCTTTCCTCCGTCGCTCCGCGGGGGGTGGCGTGCTTCCTGCTTCTTACACGGGGCTCAGCCACCCGACTTGCTTCGGCCGAGGGGATGTCGCAGGCGTGCAGCCGGCAGAGGCCCAAGAGGTAGGTGCGCAGCGAGTTTGCTCTCTCCAGCGGCTCCCAGTTCCGCGGGAAGAATGCGCCCCTGCTTCCTGCTGGCTGGTCCAGAGACAATGACCACTCAGAGGGCCTTACATCAATTTTCTCCTCTAATTCCTACTCCTATACTAGGAGAAGGTCTCATTCTATCTCATTTTGCAGATGAAGAAACGGGCCCCGTGGGGTCCCAGGACTTTGACCCCAATCGTCCTGTGGGACGGTGGCAGCGGGACCCACCGCCTCTTGTCTGAGACCGGAGCTTGGGATTTAGCTTCTTCCCACTCAGGAGTTCCTCCGGGGTCACACTCCCTTGTTATAGAACCCCGTCCCTGCAGGGAGGCATGAGCACCTCCAGAACCACAGAGGGGGCGCCCACTGCATAGGCACTGAAGTAGACTCTCTCAGAAAGAAAACATTTGCCCAGATGAATCTAATTAAGTGGTTGAGTCTGGAGTGGAATGAGCAGCTCCTGTCAGTGGGAGGTTTGAAAGTTGACAGGTGATGGGAGCTAATTTCATCAGAAGAGGCTGCAGACTTGAGAGATGCTGCCTCCAGGAGCCCTCATGTCTCCAGAGAGGAGAGGGATGCTTGTCTGCGGGCAGAAATGGTGGGGGGTCCAGGTGTGTGTGTGTGTGTGTGTGTGTGTGTGTGTGTGTGTGTGTGTGTTGAGGAATCCCGGTTGGGGGTGTGTGTGTGTGTGTGTAGGAATCCCGGTTGTGTGTGTTTGTGTGTGTGTGTTGAGGAATCCTGGTTGTGTGTGTGTGTGTGTGTGTGTGTGTGTGTTGAGGAATCCCGGTTGGGAGTCCAGTGAAACTTATAGCGTTTGAGATGGGCAGTGTGTGTGTGTGGGGGGGGTGGTGTAGAAAAGCCTAAGAGGGTGGGGAGCAATGAGTCAGGAAGTGCCTGAGAACAGAGACCCCAGGGCTACCACCAACTGGCCTCATTCACACCACATCCAGGAGGGTGGAAAGTTGGAACTACCACAAGGAAAAGTTACTTCTCACTTGACATTTGTTTCTCAAGTGAACAGTCAGAGACCCAGACATGCTACAGACCTCTTGCTATCCCGCTCCCACTGTGACCTCAGCAGGTAGGTACTGTGCCTCATATTTAATGACCGGGATACTGAGGCTCAATGAGATTAAATGACTTGACCAAGGTCACTCCTCAGAGCGTCACATCCAAGCTTACCTCTTGAAGCATTTTGATTTGTATAACTGTCAGTGGTTTGAGGTGAAAATTACTTTTATTTAATCCTCACCCCAGGATATGTTTATTGACTTAGAGAGAGACAGACAGATAGACAGACATCGATGTGAGAGAGAAACATTGATCGATTGCATCCTGTGCATGCCCCAACCGGAGATTAAACCTGCAACCTAGGTAAGTGCCCTGACTGGAAAGCGAACCCACTACCTTTTGGTGTACAGGACGATGCTCCACCCAATTTGGGCCACTCAACCAGGGTGGAAATTGCTCTTAAATCCGTGCCATCTGTTGTTGCCTTGGTGAAGAGCATACAAAACACAATTCAGTAGTGACTAGTGTGAGTTACTCCGTGGCAGTAACTCAGATGCCCTCTTGAGCTCCTGATGTGACCTGGACTATTTACTGTGCAGTCAAGGGCCCCCATTTCTAGCTTCATGGGGTGGCTTTATGTATCACCCCCACTATTACACTATCAACTGTAAGTCCAGCTGCTGTCAAGGCCCTACACAGCTGTGGACAGGGAGAGGCAATGGCCAAACGCTTTGGGATTGTATAAAATATGCATTCAAAATTCAGGGCAATGGCTGACAGACCTTCAGTGGGGACTCTGTGACATTTACAGCACCTATTATTGCTCCTCCATGTCTTGTCTATTTTCTTCCTGACTCTCAAAAGTTGCGTTACGGACATTTGTTGCTGCGTGCATAGCATCCGGCAAAGTGAAGGTGTGCACAGGATGGAGTAGTGTAAGGAAGACCTATTGGCTGGAGGTGAGCAGGAAAAACCAAGTCCATGCCTCCAAGGCTATTTAAAAAGACACATCTTCACTGTTTTTCCCCCACTGCTTCTCTAGTGCCAAGAACAGTGTCTGACATGCTCAATACCTATGTGTTGAATGCATGTATGTGGACCCAGAGGAATGTGTCCATGTGACCATAGAATATGCATGCGTCCTGTTTTTGGGTCCTACCAACCATAAGTGAGTATAGTTTTATGGAAAGAGAAAGAAAGCAAGGGAGAGAGGAGGGGGAGGGGAGGGGCCAGAGAGGAGGGAGGAGAGGAGGGTATCTGCGATAATGCAGGCAGTGCCCGCTCCCACTGACTGGCAGCATCCACCCTGTGATGTTCTCAGCTATGGATTTATTTCTTTCGTTTCTTGCTTTGTCTGAATGGCATCCTCTTGTTTGGCTGTTGGGGCTCACCCTTATGCTACTTGTCCATGTTGTGTGCACCAAACTCATTCCTTTTATGCCCAGTAGCTTAGGACTTCCAAGATCTGCTCATTCATTCAGCGCCAATGGACAGGGGTGTTGTTTCCCGTCTGGGGCTGTCTGAGTGTCTTAAGTCTTTCTGTGAGACATACATTTCATTTTTCTTGGGTAAATCCCGAGGACTATGACTGCCTGTGAACATGTGTTTACCTTTCTTAGAAGCTGCCAAACCATTTTCCAAAGTCCTTTCCCACCAGAGATGATGTGAGTTCCAGTTTCTCCACATCTTCCCTCTCCCATCAGAACAGCCCACTGTTACTAGGAGAATCGTGGATTCCATCGTGATCAGTTGAGTCCCTCCTTCCCTCCCTTCCTCTCTCTGCCTCTCTCTGCAGCCATTGGCACTGTACCCCAGTCTCCAGGGAAGGGGATGAGGGTTGGGGGAAGGTGGGAAAAGGGGAACATCGGCAATGGTCTCAACAATAAAAATAAAGAAAAAAAAATTTTTTAAACATGCAATACCTGACTATTTAGTCAGGGGCACTGACCTCTTTTCCCTTAGACGGTCACATACAAAAATGACAGCAGCCAACACAACAATAGCCATCCAGTGTGAATGGATCAAAATTATACCTATTTTTTGTCAGATCGGCAAAAGTATATTTTTGGTGTGCTGCAGAATTTTAGTAATTAGTTCCTGTGCACCCTGAGGTGAAGAAGGCTGAAAATTGCTGCTCTAGACAGCCCTACAGACGATTCTGTCCAGTCCCCACCTCTCATTCCATCAATGAGGAGATAAGACTGGGGCTCAGAGAGGGGAGGTAAATCGCCCAAGGTCACCTAGCAAGAAGCAGGGCCAGGACGGAAACAGACTTTTCTTGCTCGAGTTCTTTCCTGACACCAGAGATGTCTCTCTAGTCTCGTCAGCCTTTCCTTCTTTGGCCCCAGCCTCTCCGAGGCCTTTGCTTATGCTGTTCCTTCACACAGCATCAATCCCTAGGTGCCCATCTGGGGCAGCCTGGCCATTCTGAGGTGATTCCATAAATCAACTTAAGTTCAGCTTTTAACCTTTGATATTCTAGAAGTTCACCCCCCCCAACACACAGCCCCAGAGTGGTGGAAAGGTCTCAGAGAGGCCCGGGAGTCCCCAGAATACAGACATCTCCTGGCATTGGGCCCTTCGAGGATGCCCCTGGGGACTTGGAGCAGCAGAGACACCTCCCCTCCTTTCTCCCTGCTCAGGGCCTGATTCAATTCTGCACATGCTGCTCTGGAACACCCCCCCCCCCTAACCACTGAGCCCCCCACTCTCCACCAAACTGCCCAGTCAACTCCAAGTTTCAGCTCAAACTTTACTTCCTTGGGGAAGCCTGCCTTCTAGTCTAGGGCAGATCATATCCCTCCTCTGCTCTTGAGTCCATCTTTCCCAGACCCACAAATTGTCCTATTTGGACTTGTCGGGCAGTACATGGTGGCAATAAGTTCCCCTAGGGCAGTCCCTTGGCTGGGCTGCAGTGTGTGGCCTGTCACATCCATACTGGAGGGCAGTGAAGTCTACACCCACAATATAACATGTTTCTGCAGCCCCTTCTCATGGCAGGGGGTTGTGGCAGGTGGGGACACTCCCTATGAATCAGGCCCTTTTCTTTAAATCATCTGCTCTTCACAATGTCCCAAGTGGCAGGTGATCTATCCCATTTCCAGGTAAGGTTCAGAGAGGTTGTGCAAGCTGCTGAATGGCACACAGCGTGTGTGGAGAGGCTCCTCTTGAGTCCAGACCCACTGGTTGCCCAGTCTCTTCTTCCTGCCACCACACACCTTTCCTGTGAGAGGCTCCTCGCTCTGGGCTCATAGCCGAGAGCTGCACAAATTGCAGCACGTGGACCACAGAATTGGTGGGAAATGTGAAGTCAGATCGATTCAGGAACATCTGGGTCACTCACTGAGGTCTGTCTTGTCCATTCACAGAAAAGGGCCTGTGTCCCAGTGCCCATGGGTCATGCATCAGGAACTGAGTCCCAGAGTGATACGGGGCTCTGTCCCAGGTATTTCTGAGCAAAGAGCACCAGGTTGAGAAGGTGTTTTGCAAACCTGGCAGAGTTGACAGAACATCAGCAATGAGGTGGGTAGACCAGATGTTCCTGGGGGTGGGGGCAGGGTGGAAGAGAAGGAGTGATCTGTGGGGACACCAGGAAGTTTCATGGCAGGTGCTAATGGTGATGCACCATTGCTACCTAGCTGGAATTTTGTCCAAAGTCAATTGCATTATGGGAAAAGCACTTAAGCAAATCCCTCCTCCAAAGCTGGTTGTTACTTGCTTCAGAAACCATGCTCCTGGGCCCCCAGGGACGCCTTCTGCCCTGGCTACCTGACCAGGACTCACATCTGTGAGTAGACTAGGACGGCCTCCTAATCTACTGTGAATTTAAAGCCCCTTTTCTCGCATTGCATTTTCCTCAGAGTGACAGCTGTGGCTTAAAACCACTCGCTTTCTGGACTGAAAATGTTCTTCGAGATGTGTGGCCACTGAAATTCACACACTCTACGGAGTTGGACAGTATTACGGTCACTTCTTTAAGGAATCCTTTGAATTTTTAAGTTGTAGGCATTGACCCAATAGTTGGTCATGAGATTAATTTAGTGGGTCAGGCTCAGCACTAATAAAGTAAGGTGGAAGGTATTCGAATCAGAAGGCATCCCATGTAGTATGAGCCAGTTTGTTTCATGAGCCTTCTAGTTCAGTATGTGTGTGTGTCCAGGTGTGGCAGAGGCAGCTGACTCCCTCCTATTGCATAGCTGTGTCCCTAGGGAGGGGCTGCCCTGCCAGGAATGACCATCCCCAGCCACTGGACTCTAGGTGGGCCCCAGGGTGACTGGCTCTTGCTCATGGAATGTGGTTGAAAATGACATTTTACTTCTGAGTCAAGGTGGCTGGGTCCCTGAATCCCCATGTGGAGGAGAGCCACCCACAAACCAGGAAACCTCACGTTGCAGTTACGTGAGAGATGAATGTTTCTTGTGTTAAGCTGCTGATGTCTCGCAACCCGCGAATTCTAGCACCTAGCATTATTCTGTGCAGTAAAATGTATTTCTTAATGTGGGTATGGTCAAAAAAGGTTGAGAAAAGCACCTGGTCTATTCTAACCCCCTTATTTTTCAGATGGAGAAACTGAGAGTCAGAGAGGGTGAGGGGCTCCCCAAAGTCTTCTGAAGAGCTGGAACCAATGCCTAAGCAGGAGCGCAAAGGCTGTGAGGCCTGGGTAGGTTTTGTGCACCGAAATGGGGCAGAGATGACCGCTGGGCTGCGAACTCATGATATAGCGCTCCTCCAACCTCCGCACGCACCTCAGGGATGGATCTGGCATCTGCACTCTGCAACAGGGGACCTCCACCCACAGCTGGGGACAGGAAGGGTGAACTCTTGGCCCTGCTGAACTAGCTCTCACCTGGCCCTGCTGAGGCCCTGTGGTTAGCATCTCTGCAGCACACCTACAGACTTTCTCTGAAAGTCGGAGTTTCTCTGAACGCTCTGAGGCACAGGATTCTGAGAAGCCGGCAGCAGCCCAGCTCTGCCACCATCAGAGCCCTCGGTGAGTCACGCACACAGGAACACACGCCTGGGAACCACCCCTCTGTATTTTGCCACACAGTGAGTTTGGGCCCTGGTGCTGATGCTGACGGGCGGCGGGGGCCATTGGTAATGGCAACACACAGAGGCTGCAGCAATCATGCTGGCCTTGGTCCCACCAAGGGCAGAACCCCCACCCCCAGGTGCTCCAGGCTGTGGTCAGCTGCAGGGGGTGGGGGGCGGTTGAGAGGGCAGGGCCACAGGCAGCTGCCTGCACACGTTGAACAAGTGAGTGCAAGGCTGTGTCTCTCTCCCCCATCTCCTCCCCCTTGGGTTATGGTGTGAGCTAATAATGCAAGTGGTAGCGGGCATTTAACAGACTTGATTCTACTTGATTCCACCCCTGTGATGGGGCGAAGCCTGGCATTTCCCTCCCTCCCTTCACCCATTTTACAGATGAAGAAATGGAGGCTTGCAGGGCTTCCTTGCCATGCGCAAAGCCCCTCTTACTGGCTGTGAGTGGGCTGGAACCTGGTACCTTGGAGGCAGTGAGGACTCAGGCCTCTATCTGGTCTCCACCTCTCCCTTCATTTCCGAGTCTGAGACTTGGGAGTGTTCCCCCTGCCGGCTGCTTTCCCAGCTACAGCGAGAAAGAGGTCAGGCCCTGGAGCCTTCTGGGGCCCCCCAGCTGGGCATACTTTCTGGCTAGAACTGAATGATGGGACAGCATCCTGGTACTCAGTGAGGGGCCAGCCAATTACAGCAGGTACCTGTGGGGAAGTGCAGCTTGCCAGGCTGCCTGTACTGAGCAGGAAGTGGAGGAGCCCCTCCCTTGACCACAAAGGAAGCCTGGCCCACTCACCCTGGGTGGGCCCTGCTCACCAGTCTCCCCTCTGACCTCTGGAGCCTCCCCGGCTAGAAGGGGGACTTCCTCTGGGCTGCCTTGGAGCGTAAACCTTTTCAGCACTCCTTCCACCCTTTCCCGGCACATGGAGGGGCCTTTGTGTGTCCCCAGCCCCCGTGCAGCCTCATACCTTGAGGGTGCTCAGCTGAGGCTGCTTCTCTGGGTCAACATGTCACCTGTCCATGTTTCCAGGGCCATTCACCTTTTTGTGAAAACTACCCCCGCTCAGGAACAAGATGTGCCTTGCAGAGCATAGACGCTTCTGGTGACATGTCCTTCCTTCAAGGCCTGAGAGTGCTGGCTGTCAGAGGCGAGTGACCAGGTGAAGCCGAAGCTGTCCACAGCCCCCCTGATGGCAGAACTGCCGTTAGCAACGCTTACCTGTAGGAGCCGGTGACTGGGTGGGTCTGGGAACCAGAACTCGCTTGTAGGGGGCTGGCCGGATGGGGCCGGTGACAGGGCTCCTCTGCTGACCAGAGAAGCCAGGAAGGACACCTCTCAGCACGGCCTTTATCTGCGAGGATGCGGCACCCACCTGGTGGCCTGCAGCCCCCTCCCACTCACCCACCCTGGGGCTGAGGTGCACCCTGGGAGGAAGGTGTGTCGGTGTGAGTTCCAGTCCTGAGAGAAGATGCCAGCCTGGTGGCTCACGTGGGAGGTGGGAGGAGGAGAGAGTAGCGGTGGGGTGGGGAAGGCAGGCAGCACAGGAGGGCGGCGGGCAGCTGGACCCAATGCCGCAGAGAGGCCACGCACACTCGCCTCCCTCGGCCTTTGGCTGAGAGCTGCCCCTGGAGGAGTGAGTCCCTGGAACTGTCCACAGGCAGTGGAGCAGCTTCTGGGACCTGGGGACAGCTCTCTGGTAGAGAGGTTCAGGGAGGGCAGGAGGACGGTCCGGCAGCACTGAGGGGGCCTTCAGAAGGCACACAGCTGAGGTGCAGGGTCTCTGCTCCCGGTGGCCAGGGGCTGTGTCAGAGTGTGCGGTCACTGCTCAGGGAAAGCAGGGGTCACTGTCACCGGCATGAGCCATCTGAGAAGCGTGCAAGCTCTACCTTTTGGTGGCAGAACCTGTAGTCAATCAAGTCCCTTGGTGGGGGGTGGGGGGTAGGCTGTGACCCACCGGGGGGCGAGCTCCTGTTGGCTGAGCCTCGGGCAGAGGCCTGTGAGGGATGCACCCGAGCAGATTCTAAGAAGCCACCAGCTTCACATTCTACCTAAACTATAAAGATCCCCCTGCCTTTCCTAGTTTGTCACTTATGACTTGGAGTGCATGCTCCCCCACTCCCTGTGGCTTCTTTACCAAAACCCATGGTGGCTGGGGGTCAGCGAGGCCACCAGGGCAAACTCGAGGCTGAGGGGACAGTGTGGAGAGGTGGCAAGATGTAGGGGCCACCCTCTAAACGGCCTCTTGGACCAGCCGGCTGAGCAGAGCTGCTGTGGGCTGGGCCCCGGGGGTTCATGGGGTCGGAGGAGCAGGTAGCTAGGGCTCCATGTTGAAGGGAGGGTGGGGACACAGGCCTCCAGGGGCTCTTTCAGAACTCAGCATCCTCTGTGATTCCATCCTGCATTTCACTGCATGTCGCCCTGTTTAATCCTCAGCGCACCCTATGAAGTGAGTGACTACTATTAGCCCACGCGTGCAGATTAAAATAAAACTGTGGCCCCAGGGGTTAAGCAACCTGCCCACACCGTAGAGGAAGGGAGTGCAGAGTCAGGTGTGAGCCTGAGTCAGGCCTGGGCCCCCGCTGCCCCGTGCAGAGGTGTGGATGACGCCCATCTGGCTGTGCACTGCACTGCATGTCACCACTGGGTGAGGCCAGGCCAGCATCTGGTGCCCCCCCCCCCCCCGCCCCCCGTTCCCCGCCTGGGACAAATCAAGCTATATTCTCAATTTCACATTAGTCTTTTATTATAATCGTACTGAATGGGATCACTTTGCCAAGAAGGTAAGTCATTTCTTAAATCAATATGAGTTATAGCATTAAGATGAATGAGAAAAAAGCGACAGATATAAATGGCAAGACTGAGAGTATTCCATAAATCAAATGAACTGTGCCATTGTGAGAAAAATTATGACAACTTTTACATCCCGTTTATAGGAACTCTGTATTTCTTTTTAACACTATAAAAGGAGAGCTTTTAAGGAAGCCTTGCCTGCTAGTTGCTGCCCTCAGTTCATCCCGGCTGCCTCCCCTGCCCCGCCGCCTCACAGGGCCCTGCTCCGGACACAGGGGCCGAGGCAGGGGTACACCTGCGGGGGAGCAGGGACGGTGTGGCCGCATGGTGGGCTCCACAGGACAGCCACTCTGAGTGGGGGGAGTAAGTCCTCCATCCACTCTTGTTCTGTAATGGCCCCTGCTTCTTAAAGAAACAGTAAAATAGAAATAAAAAGAATACATTTGGGCCAACTCTGGCAAGTTATCATTAGGAGACACCAGAACTGTCACAGAGTTTTATAATTGTCTGTCATCTTGTCCTTGTTAATAGCGAGCAATCAAACCCCTGAAGGAACAATGACAAGATTCAACTGAGTCATATGTAGGGCAGTCAAAACATAGGAGGTCTTGGTTCATTGTTAGTCACATTCATCCCAAAGTGACAGTTTTTTGTTTTTGTTTTTTTAAAATCAGATTTCAGTTAGCAGTCAACATTAGCAGGAAGTCATCCTTGGAAGAATTATCCATATAATTGTTTCAGGTGTTATATGACCCCTTGGCATACAAACAAGGTAAGGCAAAGTCATACGGATTTTCCTTCTCTAATTTGTAACTCTCATATGTAACATACACATATAATTTAACTCAAATTTCCAAACTGACCTCAGAGAAATGCATGAACACAGGGACATGTATAAAAAAAGGAGAATGAAAATTAATCTAAGCTTTATGTTTATAAAATTTTACTGCTAATAATCAAAACACAAGAGGTTCCAATGATTACCACATTTGTTACAGAAAAACAAAAAGGTTTCATATATTCAGCATTTAAAAAGTGTGCATTAAACATAAGTACCTGATAAAGTAATAAAAAGGAACATAAATTCTTTAATAGCACTGTAACTAATGAAAATGCAAAGAATGCTCAATCGTGAAAAATACAAAAACATGTCACTTAAAAAAGGTAAGACAATAATTCAATTCTCATACCCCATAAACCTATGGGGCTTGAGGGCGGCTATGTCTGTGCCCACCCCCTTGTGGGCGTCTCCCCTCTGAGGGGCGAGCAGTATGTTGCGGGCCACAGAAGCAACACCTCTGAGTGACCCACTGGCTGCTGGCGGCACCAGCTTGGAAGCACAGAATGGAGGCCCCACTGCCAGTGCTGGCAGGGTGGGAGGGTCCAGTGACCTTTAAGTAGGGAACTAGCCTGGAGCGTGTTGGTAGGTGGGTGTCTGGTGGCTGCCATGGGGCCAGGGACAGACACTGTTGCCATGACTAGCTCTCAGGGCAAAGACACGCTGAAAGCAAGCGGACCACCGTGGCTCTGCCGCCAGGAGACGGCCAGTTCCACGGCCCCGGATTTCCAGTCTCTGTCCTGGAGCCGGGGCGAGGACAGATCCCCACTTCCAGAACTGAAGACACCAACCCCTTCCCAAGCCGGGTCCTTGGAGAGAAAGTAATGACAACGGCACAGCTGCAAGGCCACTCACCAGTGGGACCTTGGGAGCTTAAGAAGTATCATCAGGGGGACATATACTTGGCAGCAGCCTACTCAGGGTGCTGAGCCGACCAGTCAGTCAGGAGCCGGAGCTACTGTGCACATCTCAACAAAAGCAGTTACCGTTCACCTCACAGGCTGATGTGTTGCTAGAGTTTAGGAACAAATTGTAGACCTAGCCAGAAGCTGTTCTGGAGTCATCACCATTTTCTTGGAGGAGTGGGAGGTCCCCTCAGTATCATATTTGTCCATAGAGAATTCATGGTTAGCGGGGGCAGGGATATAATGGTGTCTATTCTTTCACAGGTAGAGCTATTTGCCTGTTGCCATGAAATCTCCCACTGCCCAGGGGCCTCGCCATCTTCCAAGGAGAAGCCTAATGTGACCTTGTTTTCTGGCATGAAAGATTCTGAGAGGTGAACATGATTGTTTAAGGAGGAGCAGTGATAACCGGAGTGGTCCGGCCTGAGGTTTGGAAATGTACTCTTTAACACAGGAAAAAATCTAAACCCCACCGCACCTAAATGAGTCCTACGTTGAGGCGCTGCTTGAGGACCACTGGAACTTTCTAGGAGGTCAGTAATGGTTTTTTCCCAGCCCCTGGACCCACCAGTCCTTTCTGTTGCATGTGGCTTAGCCGTAGGAGGTCCCAAGGGAGAAATGAAATTGACCGACATATAGATTTCCAGAGAGAAAGTGTTCTTCATGTCTGTCAGTTTTCCTGTGCCTGACACTCTGAGGGAGGAAAGACTGGAAACCAGCTCTTCTTCCTCCCTCTTGAGATAACTGATGGCGTGGCCACACCTCCTTAGCTGGGGAGAGGAGGGCAGAGGGAAAGTCATCCTAACTGTAGTTGGGTCTGTTCTGACGGTGTGATCCTGGGTACCCAATGCAGCTCTCCCCCAGACAGGGTGGGGCAGGGGGCAGAAGCCTGTCTGCACTTGGGTGACCATCCATCTGCGTGCTCGGTGGCCGTTTGCTTTTGTCTAAAGGGTTCCGGTGGGCTGTTCCGGTGCCACATGCATGCTGGGAAAGAAGGGCTGGTTTCAGGGGGATCTCCACGGGAGGAGCCTCAGCTGGGCCCCAAGGCTGCGGGGGGTGGACGGCCTGGGCACGGTGGTCAGATGTCCAGGGGGCTCACAATGGTGAAGCCAGAGTCCTTGCTGCTGCTGTCGTCGTCGGGGCTGGAGCTGGGGTTGCTGGAGGAAGCCGAGGCCGGGCCCATCAGGGGGTCGGAGAACACCAGCGGGGGGCGGGCCACAGCCTCACCTTTCCCAGAGGAGCTTCTAAGGGTGCGAAGAGGCTGGGCCTGGCCCGGGAAGGATGCCCTGGCACCGCCTCCCTCATCTTCTTTGGAAACCAGGATGAAGTCGTCTGCGCTCCCTCTGTCTGTGTGCTCCGGCGTTTCCAAAGGGGCCTGTGAAGTAGTCAGAGTACAGGGGCTGAGAGAAGACAGCAGGAAAATGAGAGCACGGAGCGGAGGCCCGAGAGCGGGGAGCGCGCCGTGAAAAACTGGGTTACCTCACCCTATACTCTTCTGTGGAAAGACTGGAAGGACGCATGTTGGGCCTGCTTCCAGGCCCAGGTGCTTCCCAGTGGCGCAGGGCCAGCCTCTTGGAAGCTGAATGCTGGTTTCCCAGGGGAACAAAGTAAACCTCCTGCTTGGTAAGTTGTTGGGAGAGGCCAGCTCAAGAGCCAACCAGCAGGCTGCAGGCAGAATCCCTATCAGTTTCTGGTGGCACCCTACCATGCAAATCACTCATCCTCCTTGGGCTTTAATCCTCTCATCTGTGAAACGGGGGCAGGACAGCATCTTGGTCCTGGTGTGAGGCCACCATGCAGAGATGACATGTAAATCACACAGGACTGGCTCCCTAATGTGGACCTCAGATTTGGGGCAAGTTTACTACCTGCCTTGAAGACAGCTGGAGAAGGGCCCATGTACTTCATCTCATCTAGGTCTCTTGGCTAGCTCATCCTGGGTGTGCACTTGGGGGAGCCCTGGGACAGTGCTGGTTAACTGGCAGGTTCTCCAAAGGTGGAAACCAGGAATGGTTATTGCAAAGTATATGCCCAAAAGCATACAGATGGACTGCTTACAATTATTTCCCTTCTGTCTAAGCAATTATAACTAGCGTTTTGTTTTTTAACTACAGATGACATTCATGAATATCAGCAAAGTTTCTGAGTGAAGACCAGAGGAGCTCCTGCCTCCCCTGGGATGGAAGTACAGCCAGAGTCTAAGCAAAGATGTTGCAATGCTGGCCTGGCAGGAAGGGCACCTGCTGCAGTGCTGATGTCAGCTTCTGTGGTGCCCACACCTGCTCTCCCACCTGCCTGCCTGCTGTCCCCACAGTGTGGGTGGGGCCTGAGGCAGCAGTCTGAAGTCTAATGAAATGCACAGAACCCTGTGGCTGGAGGGGCTCCTCTTGGGTCCTCTGGCCTCAAGACTGGTATGGCCAAGGCTACCTGTGAGCTGTGGGCAGGGCCTAGACAGTGAGCTGGCAACACTTCTAGGGGAGATCTGGGCCTGACTGATATGTCCCTCTCTGAAGCTCATGTTCTCCTTGGTGACATGGTGGGGGTGGGGGGGTGCGGCGTGGCGAAATAATGGCTCAGGTGGCTCCCCCCGACCATTTGTCTACCTTTAAGATTGAACTGGATGACAGAAACAGAATTTGCCTTTAAGATTTCAGTGCTGAAACGACAGGACTTGAGGTTCTTGATCCAACACATTCTTACAAATCTGAAGAGATCACACACACCACGTGGCACTCTGGGGGGAGTGGACGTGGTCACAAATGGCATGAGGGCAGTTTGGTAGAGAAATACCCCTTTTTCATCCCCACTACTGTCCCTCTGTAAGGTGCACCTGGTTGGGGCTGTGTCGCCTTTGGGGAGGCTGGGAGGGACATCCGAGGGGGGCTTGTCCTCCCACAGATACGCACGTGGCGTGCACGTAGGCTGTACGGGACCTCAGCTTGATCTCCTATCTCCAAAGTGGGGACACTGCTCACATGGCTGTTGTCCTCACTGTAAAGTGTGAAAACCTGTGCTGGTAACAGGGAAGTTCTTACAAATATGGAAACCGGGAACGAGAACTGCAAAGTATAATGAAGTTTTAAATTTAGCAAATTCATTAGTGTATTTGAAAGGTCTTTTTTTTGGTAGTATTTTTACACCTTCAACTAAAAGAATCATGCTAAATTTTTAAATAAAGTTGCCAATTAAAAGTGGACACGGGAGAGGTAAGATGGCGGAGGAGTGAGGAGAGGTTGCGGTTTTAGGCTCCGGAGACCCGTCTGCAGTTTGGTCTAATTGCAGACAGAACATCTCAGTGAGCAGCTGGACATTGGCGGGAGTTGAGCCAAGGCACTGCTGGATTAGAGAAAATCCATCTGGGAACAACCTGTTTAGTGAGGATAGCGGAGAAAAAGGGGACGAAACGGGATTCCTGACTGGGGCGGCTGCCCGAGCTGTGGCGGGAAGCACACAAAGGATTTTTGGCGACCACAGGCTACCCCAGAGAGGAGTCAGGCGGAGAGCGGATCTCTGCCCGCTGGCAGAGACGGGACTCGACCAAGTGGCATTGGCGCTGAAGGACAGGAGACAGCGTGCTGCCGGGCAAGTGAGAACATAATTCTCCTTTATATTTTTCTCTAGTGGATGGTGGAGACGGGAGGAAAGTTTGGAAGTGGTAGGCCGTTCTGGAGGAGCCCAGGCGCAGGGGTGCGCTAATCCACTCCTCAACCCTACCATTGGGTCGCGGGGGCGCACATAGGGAAGTGCTCTCATTCACTGGCCCAGGTGCGCGGGGCCGTGAGTCCAGGCGTCCCTCGGACACTCCCCAACGGACATAAGATCAGTACCCCAACGGGCACAGGGAGGGCCCACTGAACACGCAGAGGACTGTGCACAGACACCCCTAGACAGCTCCCGTGGGCGCAGGGCCCTAGGCCGGAAAGCAGACCACTAGCGCAGGCTCTGTTTGTGCCCACCCAGACGGGTGAGGGAACGGGGCGGCTGCAGCACGGGAACAGCGAGAGGCGGCGACCCACGGACGCTCGATTCCACTGAGCGCAAGTGTCCCTGGCCCTGCCCTAAGAGGCGAGAGACCAACTCCCGGAGCTCGGCTCAGCGGGACTGAGGGCACGGGGCAGTGCGCGAGCGCGAAAACACCTCAGCCCGGGGTCAGTGGGAGCTCTCGGGCCGCCTGTGCGGGCAGGGTCACCTCGGCGCAAACGGGGAACCGCCGCGGCCCAGCGAAGGCGGGAGCCAATCCCGGGGAAAGCGCTCGGGCCGCCCGCGCGGGCAGGGACACCTCGGCGCGAACGGGGAACCGCCGCGGCCCAGCGAAGGCGGGAGCCAATCCCGGGGAAAGCGCTCGGGCCGCCCGCGCGGGCAGGGACACCTCGGCGCGAACGGGGAACCGCCGCGGCCCAGCGAAGGCGGGAGCCAATCCCGGGGAAAGCGCTCGGGCCGCCCGCGCGGGCAGGGACACCTCGGCGCGAACGGGGAACCGCCGCGGCCCAGCGAAGGCGGGAGCCAATCCCGGGGAAAGCGCTCGGGCCGCCCGCGCGGGCAGGGACACCTCGGCGCGAACGGGGAACCGCCGCGGCCCAGCGAAGGCGGGAGCCAATCCCGAGGAAAGCGCTCGGGCCGCCCGCGCGGGCAGGGTCACCTCGGCGCGAACGGGGAACCACCGCGGCCCAGCGAAGGCGGGAGCCAATCCCGAGGAAAGCGCTCGGGCCGCCCGCGCGGACAGAGACACCTTGGCACGAACGGGGAACCACCGCGGCCCGGCAGCAGTGGGCTCCAACCGCGGGGCAAACTCTCGGGCCGTCCGAGCGCGCAGGGGCTTGCGCGCAAGGGCACCTCAACTGGCTACAGCGGGCAGCAAGGTAGCGCGCCGTGCCGGCAACCGCGGGCGCGCACCATAGCGGCAACCGGGTGCGCACACCAGTCCGGCAAAAGAACAAGAACCTCTGACCTCCCACACTAGACCAGCTGCGGACCCAGAAAAAGAAGGCAACACACCAAGGCTAAAACGGAGTAAAAACATCGTTTTTTTTTTTTTTTTTCTTTCCAAATTTTTTCTCCCTTGTTCTTTCTTTCTTCTTAATAATTTCTTTTCTTTCCTTCTTTCTTTATTCTTTTCCTGGGGTTTTTTTGGGGGGGGTTTTGGGGGGTATATATATATATATATTTTTTTTTTGGTTCAATTTTTTTTTTCTCTCTCTTTTTTCTTTCTTTCTTCTGTATTCTTTCTTTTCTATCTTTCTTTGTTCCTTTCTTGCTTACCTTTTGGGGTTTTTTTGGGGGGGGGTTGTGGTAAATTTTTTATTTTCTTCTCTTTCTCTCTTTCTTCTTTTCTTTCTTCTATTTTCTTGGGGATTTTTTGGGGGGGTGTTTTTCCTCCACCTCTTCCAATAATAACAAACTTTATCTCTAACGTGTTGCATATAACCTCTCCTTCTCATCCTTTCTCTTTAATAGTGGTTTATTCGTTTGTGTGTCTAGCTTAGCCCCCCTATTACTTTAAATAATACAATATAATTACTATATAAACCCAAATACAATACAATCCCACTTTCTTACTATACTAAGTATTTTTCTATCCTTTTCTTCTATTTTTCTTAACATACAATGTAAATATTACTAACTGGCTAGCACAGTCTCAACTATTATTAATCTATCAACCCCTCTATCAAAAATTATATTTTTCCTCCCCAAAAACAACTTGTATCTATTCTTCTTATAGTATAAAAGCTCAAATCTCTTTACATTTATATTAATACGGGCTAGTTGGCTAACGATAGCAGGATAGAGTGGGGGATACTTTCTGAGGGTGTGGGTCTCCTGCCTGGGCTGTGTGTTTATGTCTTTAACAGCATATCCACAAAAGAACTCAAGACAAAGCAGATAGAGTGACTCTCAACCAAGTAGCCAGAAGGAAGATCCTATCAAAGAACATCTGAAATATAACCGAACAGCATAAACAAACGACATAAAGGGTAACTCAAGACCATCAGGCTCAGGATATCAAAGAGACTGCACCACTGAAACTCCCAGACCTTCGATAAAGAATATTACACCACAAAGGAGGGAAGTCAAAGCAGACTACCCCCCCAATAAATAAATAAATAAATAAATAAATAAATAAATAAATAAATAAATAAATAAAAACAAAAAGAATCCAACATGGTAAGACGCAAAAATAACCCCTCAATGAAAAGAAAAGAGGAATCCTCAGAAAGAGAGATAGACGAAATAGACATAGCCCAAATGTCAGACATGGAATTCAAAACAATGGTGGTAAAGAAGCTCAATATACTCGACATCCTTAAAATCAACTATGACAACCTTCAAGGAAGTTACCAGCAGCTCCAAGAAAATTACAGGGAACTTGCAGAGAACTACACCAGCATAAAAAAAGACATAGAAATCGTTAACAAGAACCAGGAAGAACTTAAGAATACAATCTCTGAACTGAAAAACACAGTAGAATCAGTCAAAAGCAGACTAAACGAAGCAGAAGATCGGATTAGTGAGTTAGAAGATAATGTAGAGAAAAACTCCCAGACAATACAGCAAAATGAAAAACGATTGAAAAAATATGAACAAGATGTAAGGGAATTACAGGATAGCATTAGGAAAAATAATTTAAGGATCATCGGAATACGAGAGGAAGAAGAAAAGGAACATGGAATTGAAAATCTGATAGGAGAAATAGTGACAGAAAATTTTCCGAACCTGATGAGAGGAAAAGCTATGCAAGTCCAAGAAGCACTGAGAGTTCCAATCAAGAGGAACCCCCAAAAACCCACTCCAAGGCACATCATAGTTAAAATGGCAACATTCCAAGACAAAGAGAGAATCCTAAAAGCAGCAAGAGAAAAGCAGCAAATAACATACAAGGGAGCTCCGATAAGGCTATCAACTGATTTCTCAACAGAAACATTACAAGCCAGAAGGGAATGGTCAAAAATATTTCAAGCAATGAAAAACAAAGGCCTACAACCAAGAATACTCTACCCAGCAAGGCTCTCATTCAAAATAGAAGGTGAAATAAGGAGTTTCTCAGACAAAGGAAGACTGAAAGAATACATCTCCACCAAACCAGCATTGCAAGAGATGCTAAAGGGACTGTTCTAAGAAAAAAGAAGGAAAAAACAAGAGAGGAGAGGAACAGAGGTACAAAGGGAAATGAATAAATACACGTCAATAATAACCTTAAATGTAAATGGATTAAATGCTCCAATTAAAAGACATAGGGTAACGGAATGGATCAGAAAACAGGACCCACATATTTGCTGTCTACAAGAAACACACCTCAAAACAAAAGATTTACACAGACTGAAAGTAAAGGGATATAAAAAAATATTCCAAGCAAACGGACCGGAAAAAAAAGCCGGGGTAGCAGTTCTCATATCAGACAAAATGGATTTTAAAGCAAGGACAATAAAAAGAGACAAAGAAGGACATTTCATAATACTTAAAGGAACAATCCATCAAGAAGATATGACTTTGATAAACATATATGCACCCAACATAGGAGCACCCAAATACATAAAGCAAATACTAGAAGACCACAAAAAGGATATCAACAACAACACACTCATAGTAGGGGACTTCAACACTCCATTATCAACAATAGACAGATCATCAAAGCAAAGAAACACCAAGGATATACAGGCATTGAACAACACACTAAACCACATGGATCTAACTGATATATATAGAACTTTTCACCCCAAAGAAGCAAAATATACATTCTTTTCAAGTGCACATGGGACATTTTCAAAGATAGACCACATGATAGGTCACAAAACAAGCCTCAACAAATTCAAGAAAATTGAAATCATATCAAGCATCTTTTCAGATCACAATGCCTTGAAACTAGAAATCAACCTCAGAGGAAAAAATCAAAGACACCCAAACTCATGGAGATTGAATAACATGCTATTAAATAATGAATGGGTTAACAATGACATCAAAGAAGCAATCAAGAAATTTCTAGAAACTAATGATAATGAGCACACAACAACCCAAAACCTGTGGGACACAGCAAAAGCAGTCCTGAGAGGGAAGTTTATAGCAATACAGGCATATCTGAAAAGGCTAGAAGAATCTCAAATAAAAAACCTAACCACAATGCTACAAGAACTAGAACAACAACAACAAACAAAGCCTAGGGCAAGAAGAAGGAATGAAATCATCAAGATCAGAGCAGAACTAAATGACATAGAGACTAAACAAACAATCCAAAAGATCAACGAAACTAGGAGCTGGTTCTTCGAAAAAATCAACAAAATCGACAAGCCTCTAGCCAGTCTAATCAAGAAAAAAAGAGAGAAGACACAAATAAACAAAATCAGAAATGAAAGAGGAGAAATCACGACTGATACCTCAGAAATACAAATGATAGTTAGAAATTACTTCAGACAACTGTATGACAAGAAATTTGACAATCTAGAAGAAATGGACAAATTTCTAGAAACATACAACCTTCCAAAACTGAATAAAGAAGAAGTGGAAAGTCTCAACAGACCAATAACAAAGAAGGAAATTGAAACAGTAATCCAAAATCTCCCGGCACACAAAAGCCCTGGACCGGATGGCTTCACAGGCGAATTCTACAAAACATTCAGGGAAGAACTAACTCCTATCCTCCTCAAACTGTTCCAAAAAATCCAAGAAGAAGGGAAAATCCCAAACTCTTTCTATGAAGCCAGTATTATCCTAATCCCCAAACCAGGTCAAGACACAACAAAGAAAGAAAACTACAGGCCAATATCACTGATGAACATCGATGCTAAAATCCTCAATAAAATATTGGCAAACAGGATCCAGCAACACATCAAAAAGATCATACATCATGATCAAGTGGGCTTCATTCCAGGGACGCAAGGATGGTTTAATATTCGCAAATCAATAAATATAATACACCACCTAAACAGAATGAAAGACAAAAATCACATGATCATATCAATAGATGCAGAAAAAGCATTTGATAAAGTTCAACACCCATTTATGATGAAAACACTCAGCAAAATGGGAATAAAGGGAGCATATCTTAACATAATTAAGGCTATATATGAGAAGCCTGAGGCCAACATCATACTCAATGGACAAAAACTGAAAGCATTCCCCCTGAACTCAGGAACGAGACAAGGTTGTCCACTCTCTCCACTCCTTTTCAACATAGTGTTGGAAGTCCTAGCCACAGCAATCAGACAAGAAAAAGAAATAAAAGGAATCCAAATTGGGAAAGAGGAAGTGAAACTTTCATTATATGCAGATGATATGATAGTATACCTAGAAAATCCTATAAACTCCACTAAAAGACTACTTAATATAATAAGTGAATTTGGCAAAATCGCAGGGTACTAAATAAATATACAGAAATCCAAGGCATTTCTGTACACCAACAATAAAATAGCAGAGACAGAGACAAAAAAGAAAATACCATTTACTATAGCAACAAGAAAAATAAAGTACCTAGGAGTAAACTTAACCAAAGAGATAAAAGACCTGTACTCTGAAAATTATATAACATTGAAGAAAGAAATTAAGGAAGAAACAAATAAATGGAAGCAAATACCATGTTCTTGGATGGGAAGAATCAACATCATCAAAATGGCCATACTACCCAAAGCAATTTACAAATTCAATGCAATCCCTATTAAAATACCAATGACATATTTCACAGACCTAGAACAAATACTCCATAAATTCATATGGAACCAAAAAAGACCCCGAATAGCAAAAGCAATCTTGAGACAGAAGAACACAGCAGGAGGAATCACAACACCAGATATCAAACAATACTACAAAGCCACTGTAATCAAAACAGTATGGTACTGGCATAAGAACAGACATATAGATCAGTGGAACAGAATAGAGAGTCCAGAAATAAACCCAGGCCTCTATGGTCAACTAATCTTTGATAAAGGAGGAAGGAACATAAAATGGAGTGAGAAGAGCCTCTTTAACAAATGGTGCTGGGAGAACTGGATAGGGACCTGCAAAAAAATGAAACTAGACCACCAACTTACACCACACACGAGAATAAACTCAAGATGGATCAAAGACTTAAATGTAAGCCGTGACACCATAAAAGTCCTAGAGGAAAACATAGGCAAGAAAATATCAGATATCTCACGTAACAATCTCTTCACGGATACATCTCCTAAAGCAAGAGAAATAAAGGAAAAAATAAATAAATGGGATTACATCAAACTGAAGAGTTTCTGCTCAGCAAAAGAAAACATCAGCAAAATGAAAAGGAAACCAACCATATGGGAAAACATATTTGCCAATGACATCACAGACAGGGGACTGATTTCCAAAATATATAAAGAGCTGATACGACTCAACATCAAGAAAACAAACAACCCAATTAAAAAATGGGCAAGGGACCTGAACAAACACTTCTCCGAAGAGGACATACAGAAGGTCCATAGACACATGAAAAAATGCTCAACATCATTAGCCATCAGGGAGATGCAAATAAAAACCACAATGAGATACCACCTTACACCAGTCAGAATGGCCATCATCAACAAATCAACAAGCAACAAGTGCTGGCGAGGATGTGGAGAAACGGGAACCCTACTGCACTGTTGGTGGGAATGCAGACTGGTGCAGCCACTATGGAGAACAGTATGGAATTACCTCAAAAGATTAAAAATGTAACTGCCTTTTGAACCAGCGACTCCACTACTAGGATTATACCCGAAGAATCTTGAAACACCAATTCAAAAGAACTTATGCACTCCTATGTTCATAGCAGCACTGTTTACAATAGCTAAGTGCTGGAAACAACCTAAGTGCCCATCTGTAGATGAGTGGATCAAAAAACTGTGGTACATTTACACAATGGAATACTATGTAGCAGAAAGAAAGAAGGAACTCCTACCATTTGCAACAACATGGATGGAACTAGAGAGAATTATGCTTAGTGAAATAAGCCAGGCAAAGAAAGAAAAATACCATATGATATCACCTAATACAGGAAACTAAAGAACAACACAAACAAAGGAACTAAATAGAACAAAGAGCAGAATAGAAGTCAATAGGGGGGAGGGGAGAGGGAGAGAAGGGGGATAAGTAAGGGAAGGGTTTAATTAAAGAGCCTGTATAAAAGACTCATGGACATAGACAACGGGGAGGGATATGATTGCGGGAGAGGGGGTGGGCTGGGTGGGGGAGAGAAATTGGGGGAAAAGGGGATAACTGTAATTGAAAAACCAAAAAAAAAAAAAAAAAAAAAAAAAAAATAAAAGTGGACACGGCTCAACAATATTTGAGTAAATGATTATTAAAAAATTAAACATCTGTGCAGGGAGGGAGAATTAGGAGGAGCTAATCAAGTTACATCTGCAATTTTAATGTATTCATGTGGCTAAAAATGCGACTCACAAGTGCTCCAAGGAAACTTCGATGAACTTGACCACACAGGGTTTGCGCTTCTTGAAGAGTACTCTTAAAACTAAAAACACCTGTTTTTAGTGATTCTAAAAAATCATTTTGTTTTTTTAAAAATCATAAATAAAATAACTTACAAACATCTGGATGCTAATTTTTGAGAAAGTGACTTAGATGATGAGATTTTGCTAATGTTCATTTTTTAAGATGAGACTCTGTGAACCATTCAAAAGGGATATTTTTGGGGATTCTCAGTCCTATCAGATAACTCGCAGTGGGGCAGCGTGGGGGGCAGGACGTGTCCTGCATTGTGACAGGGTCTGCACACAACGTCTGGTGGGCTGTGTGCCTCTTTGGCCTTCATTTTCTCTCGGGTGAAACAAGCAGGCAGGACTCAGCGCATGAGAAACTTCTTAGATCTTTTCTAACTGGACAATTCCGTGATTTTATGTTAGAATAAATTATACACAAGGCTGATACCTGACAGCAGGGTCAGCACATACAACCTGTGGGCCAAATCCAGCCTGTGTGGCTCTCAAGCTGCGAATGGCTTATACATTTTTAAAGAGTTGTTAAAAAAAAAAACAGCAAACAAATAAATAAACAAACCAACACACCAAATATTAAAAGAAATAGGTGACAGAGACCATTCGTGGCCTGCAAATCCTAAAATACTTATTTTCTGGCCCTTTACATGAAAAGTTTATAGATCTCGCTGCTTTGGAGGATGGGCATTAATGAGAAGTCCTTCCCAACTGAGGCAAAAGCGGTTCTAGCCAAGTGAACTACACCCACGACAGCACCAAGAAGGCACAGGCAGTGCTTCCCGTGCAAAAGGGGCTAGGAGGCATCAGCTGAAGCCAAGTGACCAGTAATCGAGGCAGAGATCTGGCTTCCTCACACCACACAACGGGATTGGCAGAAGGTCCCTGAGTAAAGGTGTGTAGGTTGTGTGCTGCACAAAACCAGGAGACACTTGTCTAATTACTATCATAGCGAATGGCCCCGCCCTAGGGCACTGGAGTACAGAATCTGCACAGTGATATGCAGCAACCCTGGCTCAGGCCACTTGCGGTATTTTATGGTTGAACTTCACACCTGGTATTCCTTCAGTAAGATTTTTGTTATTTATAACTTTGAAGAATTCATGTAGCTGCTCCCCTGTGAATGTGACACAGCTCATCAGAGCTCCTGTACCTGCTTGGGGGCCCCAGGCATCTGGTCCCTCTGGCCTTGGCCTTGGCCCTGACCACTGGAGCAGTAGTGGTCGTCCGAGATGGTGATCTGCTCATTCTCCTCAGCTTCCAGCTGGCTCTGGTTGAAACGCAGGGAACCTTTTAGAATGTCTTTGATCTATTTTCAAAGAAGAAAATAAATGAAAAAGATAAATGAGTTCATTTTTAAATGCTAGCTAAATCTCTAATATATTTAAACTAGACTTATCATTGACAATTTTTTATAGTACAGATAATTAATGTTTTACCATAAGAAAGAAATAGCAGAGAAAAATCTAATTCTATCAAAGCCATTGACTTGTTAATGATCAAGGACAATTTAAGAGTCTCAGAGGCCAGGTTCTCACAGGGTCAGACATGGGTATCACATCCTTGGCAGTTAACGTAAGGCAGGAAGCACCATCTGCCTGTGCAGCCAACCCCTTGAATGGCCCTAGGCTCCAAAGTGTTCCACCCGAGCTGAGTGGTAATAACACAGGCAGACATTATAGAGCAGCACACAGTTTTCATTGACATTTCTGGCCTGTGTGGCCATTTAAGGGTCATAAGGGTCACTGAAATGCAGCCCTTGAGGGTCAGAGGCCTGTCGTAGGTAGTGTTTATGACTGGTGCTCCAAGGACGTTGGTGTTTATGGATATGATTGAATATGACGCTGGACCTCACGGCACCAGCTTTGGGTGAGAAAGAGAAAGGGTTTGGTAAGAGGAAGGGGCAGGGGTGGGAAATGGAAAACCAGTTTGGGCTGTAGGTTAGTCATACATGATCACCAGAAACAGCAAGGGGTACAAGGAGGCAGAGATTCAGGAGGGGTTCTGTCTGAGGGGCTGAAGGGATGTAGCTCTACTGCCATGGGAGTCCATGCCCTGGGGTGCCCTCCGCAACAGGCACTCTCAGGGGAGCCAGTGGGACACCACGTCAGATAAATGGACATACCTGTTTTAATCCTGCCAGGGAAACCAGAATTTGATCTTCTTTTTCCAAATTTTCTTGTAATATCACATCTTGAATGTTTACTGAAAACAGAAGAATGATATCTTATAACTAAAGCTCTGAGTATAACTTATCTGCTGCCACACCTAACTTCAGACAACCTTGGGAATTTTTCTGCCAAATTTCACAGTAACTATTCCCACCAAGGATGCCCTGCCAAACTGCAGGAGAAGGGCGTGCTGGGCTTGGTATGCGCGGCCTTCCCACCAACATCACACAGATGCGTGCTTGTGATGACAGATATGTCTCCGCTTCCACAGAGAGACCAGGCAGCTCTTTGCTGACCTACCATGTGGTGAACAGCCTGGGGCACTCAGCCAGCCTCCCAGGGGAAGGGTTTCAGCCTGGGCCTCCTCCATGGCCTCGTCGTTCAATGATGTTAATTCACCTCACTCTCTAGAGACCAGTTCCTCCCAGGTGACTGACATTAATCAAGACCCTGCCTTGTAGGATTTAAACAGTGAAGCATATTTTCAATTCAACATAATGGTGAAAATGAAAGGACAAACTTGTGGCACTACAGGTTGCCATCAGGCAGTAACGCCTACAGAGTCCGCAGGGTGCGGCCCAGGGTCTTCACAGGAGCTGTTTCTCAACCTGAGAAGTCCTTTTGTCCAGACCCAGTCTGAGGGGTCCGCCCAGCCAGCTCTGCCCATCAGGCTCAGCATCACACCAAGTTGCCCTCGAGAAGTTAAACATGCCGTGGTCTTCAGTCTTCCCCTACCTGCCTGTGGATGCACACAGCCCTACCAGTGACAGCTTCCTGACGCAGGATTCTCAGGATAGCTCAGAGGGAGGAGCAAAAGCCCTGTCCCCTGGGGCTTTGCAGAAGGTGTGCAAGAGGAGCCACTTTGAGAATCACTTCAATGAACAGGCTCACCCTCCATTAACATCTGCTTTCTTATTTTTTGTGGCCTTAAAAAATGCCCCATTTGTAAGGCCTTACAGCCACATTCTTAGCCACCCACTCATGAAGTTGTCCCATTCTCTCCTCTGGCCTCCTTAGTTCCATGTGTGCCCCCAACAGCCACCAGAGCTATGTACCCCTTCTTGCTTGCTTTGTGCAGCCAGTGGGAGAGACAGAGCCAGTGCACTGTTCCCTGGGCCTGGAGGTCCTGTCCCCAAATCCCTGCAGGCCGGCTCCTCCTCTTTGTTCAATTTGCTGCCCCAGTGCTGCCTTCTCAGAGCAGTCTTCCTGCCCACCCAGACTAAAGTAGCCCGGGGCACCCTCCAGTCTCTACTGAATCGTCTCTTTTACTATACTGATAATAAGTCACCATCTGACATTATCATGTGCATTTGCTGGTTTATTTATTGTCCATCTTCCGCAGTAGGACATAAGCTTCCAGCCTTTAGGACCGTGCCTGGCGCATTTCAAGTACACAATGAGTATTTACTGACTAACTGAATGAATGGTCAAACATGGAAAAACACTCCTGGAACTTGCATTTCAAAACACTGTTATTCTAAATATTTCCAAACAGCATTTCCAGGAAGGGGCAAGGCAAGGACTGATACCATCAACTGAGTCCAGCTCGAAAATTTATTAGAATCTTCACTAAGAATAAGTTTGAAAAGTCCTCTTACAGACTGAGCAGAAAAACAGCAGCTTTTATTTATTCAGAAAATGTGACTGTCGTTTCTGACAAATAGAAAGGCCTGCTTCAAAACAAGAAAGCAAGATGAATGGGAAGGGAATAATAGATATAATTAGAGAGCGAGTGTTTTTGGTTTCCGTAAAAGCCTGTAACAATTTGTTCTCTCTCAATAAAAGAACACACAGAATCCACTCAACAACACGTTAATGACAACCAACTGCAGAACATTCACAAGGAGCCGCTCTGCAGGCCTTTCAGAGGACTGAGAAAGGTTACTCCCGTTTCTGTGCCTGCTGTGGTTTAAAGCAGAGCTCTGGGGGCCTGAGGGCAGCCTGGAGCCACGGGGCACCCAGCAGCTGGGTAGTTTGGTAAAGCAGTGGGTGCTCTCCCTTGAGCTGAAGGTGGGATAGATTTCCCAGTGACTGCTGTGTCAGCAGGGCCAGACCCTGGAAGGAAGCTCAACCAACGGATGCAGGTATACTAGGACGTCTGTAGGGACCATGGGGGCCTTCCTGGGTCCAAGGAACTACGGGGAGGGGGAGGCCTCTGGAGGCTAAACCAGCAGATCAGAGGGCCAGGAAAAGAGGAAATCTGAAAAAAATAAATGTGACGACTCTTGCCTGTCACTTCGATAGTCTGCTGTGGAAGCCAAAGCATTGGGCTAAATTGCCTAGCTCCTGCCCCCACTGTAATGGTGGGGCCCATAGCAATAAGGACCAAAGGCATTTAGGGTCACAGGCTACAGTGGTGAAGGCAGAAGGCAGGAGTGTACAGTATTCCCTCACTTACCGCGGGTATTATGTTCTAGACCCCCCGCGATAGGTGAAAATCCGCGAAGTAGGAACCTTACATTTATTTTAGTATTTATATATATATTAAGGCTTTATAAACCCTTCCCACACACTTATAAACCGTTCCTAGTCCCTTATTAACATTTCCCACTCCCTTATTAACCTTTTCCACACTTTCATAAACACTAGTTATGCTCTTAAACATATTCTACACTCTTAAACCTACGTAACTTTAACAACATATGTATACAGTACCGCAAAATCCCACGATATAGCGAAAAACCCGCGATAAATAATTAAGTATAATATTTTTAATAATCCTGTGATACAGTGAGGCTGCGATAAGTGAACCGTGACACAGAGAGGGACTACTGTACTGAGAAGATGGAACAAGGCTTCCGTTTCATTACAGGCCTAAGTGGGAATAATGCTCCCTGTTCTAAAGGCCACTCTCCTCAGGTGTTCTCTTGATAAGAGAAGAGCAGCCAACAAGCCTAGATCCTCATGACTACACTGTCTCTTGGGTCTATAGAGGTGGCAGAGCCTCACCCCTTCCTCACCAACATGTCCCAAATTTTATTAGGGCAGCACTGTGCGCACCTTCCCTTTCTGCCATGGTTGGTCATGTGACACAGTGCCGGCCAATGAGGTGTAAGAGAAGTCCCTGTATGAAGCTACCAGAAAGGTCCTCTTGGGGGACTGACTCAGGTTGCACCGTTTGGGCCTGTACTCTCCCCACTTTTGCTGACTAAAGTGCTGGCAGGAGCTCCACAAGTCACCTTGCAAACATGCAGATGAGGCTCACCTTCAGGACTGTGGGCAGAAAGCCAGGAGCCTGCCACACTGGGCCCACCTTGGAGCTGTGATACCTGCTCAGAATTCCTACCCCTGGGCTTCTTCTAGTTAAGAAAAAATAACCTACTGATTAGTTTATTTACTGTTTTTTTTTTTTACATTTCTGTTATTAGCAGCTATTTTAGTTTCAAGGTACCACAAACTGGATAGTTTAAAAATAAGAAAAAATTATTCATAAATGTATCTGTGGAGCTGTAAGTCCAAAGTCAAGGTGTTGGCCTTTTCCAGCTTGTGGAAGTTGTCCACAGTCCTTGGTTTCCTTGGCTTTGTCTCCATCATCACATGGGATTCTCCCTCTGTGTCTGTGCCCAAATTTCCCTCTTTATAGAAGGACATCTGTCATTGGATTAGGGCCTACCCAAATCCAGCATGACCTCATCTCAACTTGATTACATCTATAAAGACTCTACTTCCAAATAAGGCCAAATTCACAGGCTCCAGGTGGACATAAATTTGGCAGCAACACTACTGGACACAGTACAGCAGCCACACCACCTGTGACACAGGATGAAAATCATCCTGAAGGGGGACCAAGGCAGCCCCACCAATCCTCTCCTGCATACAGACTGTGATTCAGGTTCCAGGCTGGCTCTGGCCTGTGTGCCACATGGCCGGCCAAGAGCATACCCGGGGTGGGCTGGTGGAGGTTCGGAGGGGGAGCGGGGTGCAGAGAGCCCAGAGCCTTGGCATCATCAGCACTGTACCCTCAGCCAAAAATCCTTAGACCTTATTTTTTGGATGGGGTCAAAGACCACTTTTTAGAATCTTATGAAAACCAGGACCGTCTCCCCTGAAAACCCATGTACACATAAAATGTTCATTTAATTTTAAGGAAAAGCCTCTGCTATAAGCAACTAAGCTGACTAGCCTTACTGTAAGAAATCCAGAGTATAGAAATCCAAAGTAAAACAAAACGGCGTCTTCAGGGGCTACTAAATGTTTTGAATACAAGAATTTTCATTTTACTCAGTGCTGTCTATGCAAATCCTTTGCCTAACCAGTTCCACTATATGGTGATTTAAGGTAGCATTTATGAACAGGCTGTTAATATACGACCTCTCAGTAACAAATCTGCTTTAAGTAAGTTGCATTTGCATGTAAAAATAGAACATAATGATGCCATTTCATGCTTTAAAATATTAAAGGCAGAAATGTGAAATGTTTAAATTTCCAACATAACGCACATTTTTCTTTATAGAAATAAGCAGAATAAATTACGATATAAAGGCTCTTTCTTTTTGTTTCTGTGTAGCAGGAACATCACGTTCTTTATAATCTCCTTCTATTTAAGTATTATATATCATAAATGTTGGAGCATTGAGACTAAAGGGGAAAATCTCACATAACTAACCACTTCTGTGGAAACTACACAAAAATATCATAAACATAATCCCATGGTGACCCCACTATTTTAATGAAACGTCATTGCCACAAAATAGATCGCTAACTCTAAAGGGTAATGGGAATGGCACACAAACTACCATTTCAATTTCTTAAAAGCCTTATTTCCTCAAAACTAGAATAAACGTGTTTTTATTTAAGTGGCTGGTACAGAAGGTTAACGTAGGCCTATATTCATTAGGAGGGGTACTGGAAAGGTGACAAACAGAACCAACACCTATCTCTAGTGCAGGTGGAACTGGGCAAGTCACTTTACCTCCTTGTGGTGCCTGATGGGCAATAACAGAACCTCCCTCCTAGAACTAATGTGAAGAATACATGCATGAGCACCATGCCTTGCCCACTGCAGAAGCTCAGGACCCAGCAGCTTTCATTTCCACATGGCCACATTCCCTCATCTGAGCATCCCAACAACCATTCTAGAGTAGGACAATCATCTTCGTACAGAAAAAGGAAGCCAGGCCCAGAAATGCCACACCTGTTATTCGCAGTCTCATGACTGGAAGTGGCAGAGCTAGGATGAAATTCCTTCCTGACCACCTGCATCTGGTGCCTCTCTCCACAGTGATGTGTACGGCAGTGACGGAGGGGCCAGAGGTCTGAAGAGGCACAGCATCTCGACTGCTTTGAGATGCTAGTGCCCTTTATTTGATGGCCAGACAGAAACAGGAAGTCACCTACATGCAAAACAGAATGCCCAGTCACTTTGACCAGACCTGCAGGGGCTCTGGCACTAGCATCAGACGTGGGCTTTGATGGCCTTGTGCTGTGATCTGTGTGGCAGTAAGATGGGAACAGCACCTACCTCACAGGGCTGTTTTGGAAGACTAGATGAGATAATCAAAGAGATCCACTTCTAACATACTACCTCACTATCACTATTATTCTTAGTGCTTTTTTCCCTTCTCCAATACCTTAAAAACCAGATAGATGGATTCTGCTCTCTCATCCCTGGGAGAGATTTAGTTATCCTGACCTCTGACAACCTCATATAAGGACTGTCCCAGACTCTAAAGAAGAAGAAGAAATATGTAGGTTGTTACAAAACAGAGGGGTCACATGTAGGGTTGACCCTGGGTCACATGAATGATCAGAGTGGGAATGGTTGAAGAGGTAGCCATTAATCAGGGGGAGGGGGCAGACCTGTCATTTGTCACTATTCACTTTGGCTGGATCACTGGGATTTCTGGTCCCAGAGTGTGTCTGCAGTTGTCCAGAGCTTGGGAGAAGGCAGGCTTATGAGAAGACGGTAGACATCAAACTCATCCCTTTAACACAGAGTGCCTCTGTGTGTCTGCGCAAATGCCATTCCCCTTCTAGATGGCCCTCCCCTTCTCCTTATAACATCACATCCCTTCTGGTCTTAAAACTGCATTCAAGCATCAGCTTCCTATTAACAGTTTTCCCTCTGAGAGCATCTACTGTTGGACTCTCTCCAACACCCCTGTTGGACTCTCATCTTTTACTCTTGGAACTGTAGTGCATAGATGAGGCTCAAAGACTAAGTTTCCTGAAACTGCACAGTTCTATGTGGCAAAACGGGTCCCGAGGTCATTTGGATTCAAATGTGGTGCTCTGCTCATTATATCTCTTTTACTTGAGAGCCCCACCTGTCCCTGTCAATGTTTCTGAGATCACTGGTGTTCTGGGAGGACCTTGGTTTGCCTCATGTGAAGCTATGTGTCACTTCTGGTATTTCTGATGAGGTATATTCTCTTCTGCTCTCTCTCCCTTTTTTAAAGTTTTACTCACCTTTTTCAAGTATATTGAATTCAATTTTAGATTATCACTCTTCCACTTCACCCTACCTGCTATCTACTTCTCCCAGAACCTATTCTTATATCAGAGAGCAGGTGCTTGGTTAAGTATTGGCTGAATGACCAATGTGAGAGGCTTTCCCAGCAGCATTAGGGATGATTTTTATCTCTGAGAAACAAATGTAGGTGAGATAGTTTTCTGATGAAGAATTAAGGGATACTAACATGGTCAGCCAGATCTGGATTGAGAAGTTGTAGGAGGAGGTAAAGGGAAACAACATTCATTTATGGTCTGTAAAGAGCCAAGTACTGACTGAGGCAGGCATTTCATGCTCAGTTTTTTCTTAAAAAACAAAAAAATTACCAAAAAAAGTATGATCAAGCGTCCCATTTTGTATCCAGCTGCCAGAATGGCTGAAAATCCTAAATTCAGCACAGGGAAAGAAGCATCACTTAGGGAAATCCAAGGGAGGCTAGGCAAATGCATGAATTACTCTTATGAATAGTCTTCTGGCCCTGGCCAGGTAGCTCAGCTGGTTAGTGTCGTTCGGATACATCAAGGTTGCAGGTTCCATCGCTTGTCAGGGCACATACAAGAATCAATCAATTAATGTATAAATATGAGGAACAACAACAAATCTCTCTTTCTCTCTCAACCTTCCCCTCTCTCTAAAATCAATTTTAAAAAAAGAAGAAAAGTCTCAGGCCAACAGTTCTCTTAAGTAAATTGAGTGTAGTTAACATAGAGTTCCAAATAATCACTGATCTCTACTGTTTGGTATATTATTCTCACAGGGTTTACCACCCTGCCATCCAGAGTGCCAGAGCATGACTCCTCAGAGTAAAATCATTTAGTCAAATGAGACCTTTTGAACTGGGTTTAAGATGAATATATATATATATATATATTTGCCCTGGCTGGTTTAGCTCAGTGGATTGAGCGTCGGCCTGCGAGCTAAGTGTCGCTGGTTCGATCTTCCAGTCAGGGTACATCAGAGAAGGAAAACTCTGACTCCAAAAAACCTCCGCTGCCTTGCGGCATACCTCTTCTGGGGAAAGGCTAAGGGAGTAAACCCCGACAGAAAATCCGGAGCCGGAGTCCCTAAGGCGGTTTGACGTTGTAGTCAACACCGGCAACTCCTGTGGCACACCTGAAGCCAAGCTGTATTGACTCCGTCTTTCCCTTGGACCCTTCAGCTGCGAAGAGAGGGGGGGTCTGCTGCATGGGCAACAGCAGACCCTCCATATCACCCTGCCCAGGCTCTGTAGCTTCAGCTCCACTGGAGAGGACACTCCAGCGTCATCGCAAGATGTCGATTCAACACGGGAGGAGACAGATGCCGTGTCACTCCCGAGTCGGACTGCACAGCCATTCTCGTAGGTGCAGATAGACACTTAAGAAGCTACACCATCGTCTCTCGAGACGGACGGCTGCCGACGACGACGAATATATATATATATATATATATATATATATATATATATATATATATATATTTGTAAATTTCAGGCCATAATGTTTTGCTGATATAAGGGTCTAGTGAAAGTTAAGTGCCACTCCTCAATTGGGATTTAAAAATGGACCTAGGCCTTCTTTTCTTGGACTTCTCCTCCTGCTACCCACAAGATCTTAGGCTCAGCTTGAGATGCTTGTGCTGGCCACATCTTTTGTCCTTAACTGGAGAGGACAGGGATTGGAGGACTTGGAGAGGCAGCCTGGTATGGAGAGGTGAAAACAGGCCATGTGGTCATACAGTTTAAGAAAGAGAAAAAAATTTGGACTCTTCTGTGGAAGAGCATGTGGGGAAATGGGAGAGAGACAGAAAATGAAAATATAATGATGAAAGATGGATGGTCTCTCCTGAGGTACAGATGTCTTAGCCCGGAAAAAGAGAAGACGGTGTATGGTTTGCTAAGTTTTTCTAAATAGATACAAGGTTGGTACAAGGAAGATGCTGACCAACTGTTCAAAGTCTTCTGATAAGAAAACCAGTGCGGGCAGCGGACTATAACTAGAGTAGAACAAGTCCAGAATGGCTGAAAAAAGAACTGAATTTCAGAATGAAGGCTGCATCCGAGTGCCTGGGGAGGTTGTGAGTTCTCTGCCCACAGACTTTAGCTGCTCATGTGCCTTAAGGGTGGGGTTAGGAATACATTGAATTGTGCCCAAATAATTTTAAGTTCTCTTGTTCCTTGCTGCTTCTAGTCTTTCATAGGCCAGTAGCATCAGGTCACTGGGGGGGCCATTGAAATGCAGAACTCCAGACCCCCCACCAGACCCATTAAATAAGAATCTGCATTTCTCCCAGGATCTTTCTATAGAGGACTCTGCTACCAAAATTAGATGCAGTACTTCAAATTGTTCAAATCATGAAAAGCTTTTATCACAGTGTGGCTGACAAGGAGAAAGCTGTTAGGGACCACATTTTCCCTCTGTTTTTCAAATGTCATTAGTTAATTGCCTTATTGAACATCTTCAAAGACATCCATTGAAAGCTGCTTTTATAAACATTAGAAAATCAGATTTATAAAGTTCTTGCAGAGGCAAATAAACTGATTTTCCAAACTGGCCTCTTCTTACAGCTAATTCTTGCATAAATATTATGACAAGTGTAAAATCTCTAATGGTGTGTGCAATAAAATAGCAGGAGAGCTGAAATCCAGCTAATGATTCAAGTGTGGTCTCAGCAGAAGCGTCAGTGAAAGAAAAGCCAGACTGGATTCGGGTCTGCACTCCCGGTGCCAGCTAGCTGCCGCTCACCCTTCCCAGCCTTGTTTTCCTCATCTGTGACATGAAGAGCAGCTGGGGTGCCTTGTAGCGCCCCTACATCTTTACCATTCTAAGATCCTATTGCAGGACTCTCAATAAGAGCATAAGAAACCTAATTTCTCTAAGTTCATTGCATTTAATCCATCCATTGTTTGTATGAACCACCAATGAAAGGACAAGCTGCTGGAAACCAGTGTCTAAATACCAGACAAAGGATGGGAAATACCTCCGCTGGGAGCAGGCAGGTGTGGGCATTGAAGGCCAGCAGGGTGAGCAGCTCAGGCTCTGAAAACAGCTGGCAGCTCAGCCCAGCTGCTCACAGATCACAGAAGTGCAGGTTGCTCACCCACGTGCAATTGAGTGTTAAGTACGGCAAATCTAAAAATAGCCTGAGCTCAGCCTCCGGGATTAATACAGTACTGTCAATGGCTTTCAACTCAACTACGAGGATGACAGGAAAGGGAGTAACTATAGCAACAGAAAAATGAACACATAAAAGAAAGTCTTCTGAAGTTGACAGGAAAAGTTTATATTTAATAAAATTAAATTCCTGTCTCTAAATCTTTGAATTCAAACAGTTCAATTCTGTGGACATAATAAAATTAAAATTTTGATAAAACAAATACTCTTTCAGTTGTGGATTCTAGATCTATAAGGAAATACCGCTAACTTGTCAAATCATCCTTAGTTAAAGGACAATTTGAACAAATGCCTTTATATAAGTTTTAACCAAGAGGCTTTTCTCTATATTTGTTCTATCAGTTATTATAATAGTCTTGAGCCATACTTGACCTTTTAAGATATTACTACATGTCTGATGAAAATGTAGGGTGATACAGAACTCTCGTTAAATGAAAGGAACTCAGGGAACATAATGAATGCTAGAAGTTCTGGAGGCAGGACTCCCAGCTCACACTGGGGCCCAGCGCAGAGCGGAGGCTCAGCAGCGCCCATGGCAAGTGCATGTGTGTCAACCAGGGCTGATGAAGTATTCTCACTCAGAGCTCACACACAGAGTTAGAGTCAACACATCCAAAGCCCCACTGCCTTCCTGCATCATTTGATAAAGGCATATGCAGTTAGGCATTGGGAAATGCAGCATTGGTCCCAGCTCTTCCACAGACAAGTTGTGGGGCCTGAGACAAGTCGCTACTCTGCTCTCGGGTCATGGCCGGACGAGCCTCTCAGGATCTTCCCTGAGAAGGAACTGTCAAGAGCTAAGGGGAGTGAGGACAGGATTTGTGCTGATACCCACTGTGGGTCATGCCTTGTGCTGGGCTTTAAAAATATATTATCTTAGCAATAAATTGACAAGATGAATAATTTTGTCTCCACTTTATATAAGAGGACACAATGATAATAAGGCCGAGCTAAGAAGAGATAGAGGCTGGTTATAACCCTGTGTCTGTCTGATGCCACATGAAGCGGTGTCTTTTCTCAGATGCCATTCCAGACGCTCTGACAGCTGACTCTTGCCTGCAGTTTGAAGACTGACCCCACTGTCCACCCCGCCCAGATGTTAGTTACAGTCACTTAAACTGTCTATACAGGTTTTCAGTGACAGCCTTGCATTTCCCAAGCATAGAAGATTAGGTTCCTTGGAAAGTCCCTCTATAACCCTCCCTTCACCCAGGCAACCACTGTTACCAGTTATTTCCACGTCAAATATACACTGTTCTGCCACCTGCCCTTTCTGTTTAATTATATGTCATGAGCATCTCCTTATGTTAATAAATAAAAAAGTATTTTAATCTTTTTAAGATTGTATATCTACGTTATACCCAATCATTTTCTAATGGATATTTCAGTTGTTTCAATCTTATAATACTTTAATGATCAGGAAAAATAGAAAACATCATACGGAAAAAAAAAAAAAACACTAGGGTATTAAAGTCATTTTTGAACTATAATAAGTCAAAAAGTAAATCAAGAGCTTCACCTTAATTAATCTTTGTGTTTTCCTAAAATTTTTGTTTAGAATCAAAATTGCCTGCAACATAGGAATAACCTTTAATAAACCAATGTTTTAATGTGCAGATGAAAAGAAATGTATCTGCGGACCCTTGGGTCAGGAATTCTTGTAGCATCCCTCAACCCCCCCTTTAGAAATGTGGTCATGCTGTTTGTATGGTGAGAAGAAGTCACGGCTGTGTGAGCAGATTCTGGCTGAAAGTGAAACACAAAAACAAATCTAGTTTTGCGGTTAGTTGAAAATTCACAGCTGGTATGGGTTTTCCTTTAATTAAAGTGTTTCCCCCTCCCATGCACTGAGAAAGTGCTCTTTTGGTGCTCACTGGAAGGTCAAAATCAGAGCAAAAGCTGCTGGAAAATTCTGAGGCTTACAGAAAGCTGCTTTAAAAGCTGCTATGTGGACCAACAACTTGGAAATTTCCTAACGGGATTTTCTAGAGTTTTAGTAAATCTTTCTCTCAGCCACTTTTTTATTCTCCTACTTTGATCAAAACCAAAAGCAACTAATGAAATGGTCACCTATGTAGCCAGAGGAGCAAGAAAACAAAACAACAATAAAAGCACATGTGTACATATGCACATATGCACCCACTAAACATTAAGATGAAATAAAATTAGTTATATAATACATATTAGTCATTTATATATAAACTATTTCTTCATTATTTCTTTTGATACATTTTAAAGTGTGATGCTATGAGATTCACTTAAACTTAGTTCTTTATAAAAACAGTCATAAAGAAGCATAATACAGTTTTGAAAGGGTGGAATCGGCTGTGACAGGGTTTCTTGCTGTGATGAGAGATACTAACCTTTTCACGACCTGCCAGGGTTTCTCCTGCTCTTTCCTCCTCTTGAACCTTTTCTCAAAAGGAGTGGTCAAGGGAGTAGAGACAGGACACTGGCAGGCAGCCAGCCTCTTAGGTCAGCAGCATCCAAATCTGTAGAATATTTATTATCAATACTTGCTAGGGGCAAGGATGGCTTAGGCCACACCCAAATGACAGCCGTTCTGGCCACGCAGAGTAGACTCATGACCCAATAGGCTGGGAGACCGATGGGAGTCTGAGACAGAGTCCACCCTCAGTGATGGCCCTGGGATGGGCACTCTTGGGCCCCTGTCAGGGGAAGGGACCTTGGTGGATGCTCTCTAACATCCCTTCACAGGTGGGGTACATCCTGATTACTTACAATACTTGGCATTGCCATTTCTCCACAGTCACAAGGCAGCATACAGGCCATTTCCATTAGAATACATGTCTCATTTTTTTAATTTGTCCCCAAACTACAGATGCTAAACACTGCAAAGTGAAGTAAGAATGTCCAAAAGTGGGCTGAAATAGTAACAATGTTCATTATAAAAGCTTTTGCAGGCAGCGTGGAGTTACCGAAGTTAATACATGTGTGATCCAGCAGAGACCACTTCCAATACAAAGTACAAAACTCGACAAACGTAGAGAGAGTAGTGGCTGAAGATTTTCTAATGTGTCATATGCATGACTCACATGTACACTAGGACATTAATTTTTTAATATTTTTAAAAAGATTTTATTTGTTTATTTTTAGAGAGAGGGGAAGGGAGGGAGAGAGAGAGAAGGGGAGAAACATCGATGTGGGAGGGAGAAACATGGACTGGTTGTTTCTCATGTGCACCATGACCAGCGATATACCCACAACCCAGGCACGTGCTCTGATCGGGGAATCAAACTGGTGACCTTTTGCCCTGGGGGATGATGCCCAATTCACCAACTCACACCAGTCATGGAGCAACAGGACATTTCTTACACTCTCAGCACAGTCAGAAGTAAGAAAAGATCATGTGGTCCTGACATGCATTTCAGGCAGCTGGTTAAAATCATATATTTTAAAAAATAAACCAAGCATTGTCCAAATAATCCCATTAGTGATTATAGCCAGGATGGCACAACAGTAGAATGGACTGATCTTGAAAGCTCAACATTTCATTTTGATTTGGAGTAGACAGAGACAAAGGGAAGTGTAGTAGTTAAGAGTTGAAATCTACAGTCAGACTGCTTGACTTAAAATTTCTACTTCACTTACTAGTAGTGATCTAGTGATATAAATCTTGGGAAAATTTATTAATCTATCTGTGCTACAGTTTCCTCATCTGTACAATGAGAATAGTAACCACAGCGCTGCTGTAAGGATTACATGAGATAATTCATGTTAAGAGCTTAACAAAGGTCCATGGGCTATTATTGTCATGACTGTCATTGTTCCCAGGGCCAAAGTAGTTCACTCACCGAGATGAGTGTCCATCACCTTCGCACAGTATTTGCACATGGCATCCAGGTCATTCAACTGTCCTTGAAGGAAAGAAATTTGGGCTTCTAATTCTTCTTCCTAAAATGAAGGGGGTAAAGATATAGAAAAATTTTTAAAAAGTCAAATAAAATCCCCAAAGTTCCCCAATAATCAGGACTATTTTAAAGAGGCACAATGCCTTCAGTCCTAGCCAAAACAACAACAACAACAAATGGCAAATAAACAAAAGCAAACCCATCATTGCCACTACAAATAAAATAGAAAAAGGGTATTATGGAAGTTGAAAAACATCTGGACTTTTCCTAACGGAATGCTAGCTTTGTGCCATGGGTAAATGTTGACACACACAACCTTGTATAAAAAAGTATAGAAAACATCTTCAATAATGCTTGAGTCCCACAAATTGGGAGAGTAAATTGGATTTCAGTGCACCATGCTCCCTAGGCAGCTGGTACAAACACATAACGCTTTCTCTCCCACACATGTGGGAAACCAAAGATTTCCATTTGTACAAGACAAACCTCATCACTTTCCAGACAATGATATCTCTTAAAGAATGAGATTTCCCCAAAGCACTTGGAAAAGTTTTGTCCCTGCAGCTCATAAATAGCTACTCTTATATTTTCTTTTGATATGACACTGGAGCATTTTATTTATTTGATTGTTTCTAGGAAAAATACTCTGGGTTGAGTAATTATCTAAATGGTAAAGAGAACATAACTGTTACAAAAGGAAAACATCTTTAAAAAAAAAAAAGACATATGTAAGAATTTTCCCAAGGCAGTTTAGAAGATTAAGAGTTTTTCTCAGAGAAAGAGAATTGGCCTCATTAGGTAGGAAATTTTAAACCAAGTTAGCTAGAATACAAAGAAACGATGTTGCCAAAGCTGTAATAGGCTAGAAAGTGTTTTTTTTAGTTTTAGATGCTTGTCCTTTCACTTAAGAATCCCGTGTCGTTAAAAAGAAGGGAAGAGAAACCTACTGAGATATGCTTTTCCTGGGAGACTGAGCATGATTTGATTTATAGATGGAAATGAACAGTTGAAAAGGTTATGTGTAGGTATATTCCATTTAAGCTACACACACACGCAGCACCGAAAGGTATTGTTTCTAACAGCTGCCTAGACAATAAGCCCTTACTTAGGACTGTGCGGCTAAAGGCCTGACACAGAAAACAGACAGAGCAGTAGCTCTGAAAACAAATTATTGCAAAGCGCCCAATTGTAGGATAACACAAGCCCTAACCATGTTCTTTACAGATCCCACCAAGGGCAGCAGCCTCTCATCTGATACACAAATAAAGACAAAAGCAACCAGAAGCAGCTCAGCCAGGGATGATGACAGGGGCCTGTGGGAAGGTGATGCCGCCTGCTGGACACTTTGGCTGGGCTTGAAGGTGGAAAAGGATGGGGGCTGGTGGTGGTTCAGGGTATTATTCTTTTTCCCCTTTGTTTCTGCTGAGTCTCCCTGTTCTATCAGGATACCGTAGGAGAAAGAAAACTGCACATGTTGACTAAGTGATAGCCGTGGTTAGTTTCCCAAGACGGCCACCATCATGTCCTTCCCTCCCCATACACCTGGGCTGGCCTTGCGACTTGCAGCAGAGGAGGCAGCAGACATCAAAGTGTGCCAGTCTGGGGCTAGCCTAAGAGGCCTGCGGACTCCTGCTTTCACTGGAGGAAGATAGCTACCATGTTGTAAGGAAGTTCAGGCTAGAATACTGTGAGAGGAAAGAAACACTGGATAGAAAGTGGCTGCCGGAGAAGTTCTGAGGTCTAGACATGTGAGTGAAGTCTTACTGGATCTTTCAGCTCAACCCATGTGAAGCTGGCCAAGTGAGTGACCCAGTCAACATCATGCAGGACAGAAAACAGCCCACCCACGCCTTGTCCAGATGCCCGACCCGTAAAGCTACGAGAAACACCAGAGCTGTTGTTTGGAGGAGTGGGCTTTTGGAGTGGTTTGTTAAGCAGCAGCACGTAACTGAACCAGTGGTAGAATGGACAGAACACTAGATTGGTATATGGCCTGAGGATATTAGAGTTCTATTTCTGATCTTGCCATTGACAAGTCATGTAACTAAGTAATCCTCTACCCAACCTGGGCGTAAATTCAGCACTCTCTGGAGAAAGTACAGGTCAGACACTTTGCTCTCATGGAGCTTACAAGTTTGTAGTTGGAATAAGAAAGACACATAAATTACTAGAGTATGAGGCAGAGTACACAAAAGCTTATAATTAAATAAGAATAATTGTTGGGAGAATCCTGGTCCCTGCCTCCTGTCCCTTCTACTGAACAAATTACCTTTTTGATGTGTTAGACACACCAACCCAACTGGATGAGGCTAGAACCATACGGGGGTGAGAGCTTGGCAGTCTGTTAAAAGAAGGGGGCCCATTGTGGCCTGAATTTTTTCTTGCATGTGACTACCAGTTGGGGTGCTGACAGCCCGGAGTGGACAAAGGGCACCAGGAACGCTCTGCCTCCTGGCGTGCAAACATCTTCTCTATTGTATCGGTTTAATTGGGATTAAAGAATCACTGCTTTAAAAATGCAAAAGCCCTTGGGAAATTTAATCCCCAGCAGATATTCCTACCTAAATGGATTTATTTCATTCAGTTTGCTTTCATTTTAAAAGCTGGGAGGGAAGAAGCTCTTCAGAGGAGACCCTTTAGAGGTGAGAGACCTGGCCTGTTGGTGGTGAGGCATCAGGCAGCTGGAGGGAAGCATGTAGCTCTTGGGGAGTCTCTTCCTCAAAATCCTTAACTGTGCGAACAGGAACATTATTGTAATAGAAACGTGATGAGACCGGCGCCCTTGGAACTGTGCAGCGCACGATCTGCACAAGGGTATGGGGAGGCCCCGAGGGCGTGGCAGCCCAGAGCGCGTGATGCATGAGCATGAGGACTTACGGAAACACAGTTTTCCAAGTCTGCAAGTGTTGCTTAGGGCTCTGGTGGCAAGAGAGGAGCATCCTGTTTGCCTAAATCCCAAGTGACCCTCAATACCAATGGAATCTATACTGTAGAAAATGGCAACTTTCATTCATTTAAACCCTTTTATTCAAAGGAAAGCTCACATGAAGACCCAATGTATGAAATAAGAAGAGCATTCTGGTTAAAATAGGTCGAGGGGCCCAAGACCTCCTTCCATTTGGAAGCTAGAAATCCAGTGTATTATCCTTCTAGAATTTGCTTAAGCTTAAAACATTCCTAAATCCTTCAACTACAACTGACTTTATAAATAGAAATGGAATCACTTGGAGGCAAAAAGGTGGCTTGTCATTTATTCCTCACCATATAATTACAGATAAGAGAAAAAGCCAAGAATCAAGCTTCTAAAATTGTGGAACTGACTTCACATTTCTATCTTAGCTTCTCATACTCCAAACTCTTCCCTCTGACAGCTTTAGTCATTTGTTTTCATTGGTCCTCTGTAATCAAAAACAAATGCTTGGCTAATTGCCTTCAGGTTTTATGAAAACAACCAGTTAGTATAATTTTTATGTATGAATAAGACACTGAAGAAAAATGTTTACTATACAGCAGGTCATCGAATAATATCTTTTCATTCAATATCATGTTATTAAGTTGATGAGATGTCATAGAAACTTAACTCTTGTTTATATCAATTAGCCTACAGTACAACAGGTTTTGTTATAGGTCATAAAGTCGCAGAACTTATTGATGATGTTAAGTGAGGAATTACTGCGCGTACCTTTGCATATGCTCTGCCTGCCATTACAGGAGGGAGGGTGGTGGAGCAGGATGCGACTCCGGAGTAAACACACCTAGGCTCAAATGGACTTTCTGTCAGTTAGTTACTAGCTTTATATAATCTCTAACAAGTTCCTTAATTTCTTGGTCCCCTCACCCCCACCTAGCAGGATTGGGGGAAGAACAAAATGGAAACAGCATGGACAGTATGTGGCACAAAGCAGGTACTCAATAAAGGCAATTAGTCTTTCTTTTAAACAATTTTTAAGAATCAGGTCTAAACAGTGAAATAGATTTTAAGTAAGGGTTTCATGATTCACTGTTGTAAAACACTGGCTTCTGGTTTTAAAACCTTTATGTGGCTAAGCCCAGAAAAATTAATTAGGGCTTAAGAGCCGATCACTGGCTTCAGTTCTGGATAGCAACTTGATGTGCATGGCGAGACACTGACGGAGGATTATGCAGTAGGGCCACGCAGACCACTGTGTGCAGCTAACCACCACCCGTCCTTGGTAGCCCTGCAGGGAAGACGAGGGCCATTCCACTGGGAGAGAAAAGCACGGAGCACCTACCCCTTCTCTAGCAATGACAATGTTCCAGACACAGTCTCGCATGCATAACTCATTTAATCCTCACCACCAACTTAGAATGTAAGTTCTCTTCCTAGCTCCTACATGAAACATGGTCTTTGTAAATACCTTCTTGGAAGGGTATGCAGCGTTTAGACAGCTATTTGAGGACCCAAGTCCCTTGGCCCATCACTCCTATTTCCTTCCCACATGCACTTTCTTTCTTATGCTTAGTTCCAATGAATAACCTTCTGTCTCAGTTTCCTTTCAGAGAGATTCAGCAATCACCACAGCAAGTCCTAACCCCAAATTACTTACTAAATTGTTTTCTTTCAAAAAATAATTAGGCATAATTGATTGTGGTCTGTTTTGTTGTTTGCTGAATGATTCTTGTTTTGACTGTATCTGAAAAAATGACTTTTTAAGAATTAGCTTTTTAAAAAGTGGTGTTGCCACCACCATTTGCCCCAAAATAGTTGTGTCATGACACTTCTACTTGAATAGTATACATCTCAGTTGCTTGAATTATTTTATAATATATGTATTTTACATATCAACTTTGTTAAATGCTTCCATGTGTTTCTGCTATTTTATATAATAAAACAAGCTTTTGTGCTTATTATTTACTCAGTAAATATATTTGTGTTAGGCCTTGTGGAAAATGCAATGATGAACGAGACATAAAGTCTGACCTCTGCAAGTTCAGAAAGGTAAGGCCTATACATAATGCCAACAGACAAGGAAGGTAAGTTCTGCAGAAGATTGGAAAGAGGAGTCTGCACAATTCTGGGAAGGGCAGATGACTTCCAATTTGTAGAGATGGATATGAAAGCAACTCTTCTGGAAGAGGCAGTATTTCTTAACAGGTCTTAAAGAAGGGAGCCTTGCCCCAGAAGAAATGATGGACAAAGATGTTTTAGGAGGCAAGGATCCTATAAACAAAGGATTCAGAAAAGTGTGGGACCTGGGAGCAGAAGTTGAGGCCTGGTAGAAAGCCTTCGCTTCCCTTTTCATTCACCCCTATTACATCTTTACTTCTGGTAATTAAGCTTTGGGGGCTGGGGTTTGACACGCAGACCACTGTGGCCACTGCCCCTCACATGGATCATGCTCATAATGACTCTACAGGCTGCAGTGGGAGGAGAGTGGGGCGGAAGAGCACCAGGGCGGAGATCTGCTCAGCTTCCAAGCGAGTGCCTTCAGATCACAAGAGAACCGACACCGATGGCAGGCAGCAGGAACAGGCTAAACATAGAAACCAGGAGACAGGAAAGACACCCAGTTGTTTTCGAACAGATGGGTGAACAAGAAGTGGGAAGTGAAGGAAATGGAAAGTCTCGAGGAAAAAGGTGGAAGGTCATGGATGATCTGAGGAAGCTGTGGCATATACAAGGGCAAAATACACACACTTGGTGTGGATGAAAACCGAGCCAGAGCATGTGGTATAAGCAGAGGCAGACGTCACCAGAAAAAACAAAATAAATAAAGGAAGAGGAGCACAAAGGAGAGCTTTTAGGACTACGAAAATAAGTGGCATAGTCCTGGTGGGGAGCAAGAGGAATATGATGACCACACCCCTAGAATCAGCACGTAACATCTCTGTGACCCCGACCAGATAGCAGAGCTCTGTGAGCCTCAGTTTCCAGTCTGTAAGACAAAGATCACAATATTTCCCACTTCTATGACTGCTGGAGGACTTCGTTGTATTTCTAGATTATTAATATAAGTCTAGAAAGTTATTCTAAGGAACTATGGATACACATACACACACACACACACACCCCAAAACAAACAAAACAAACAAAACATCTCCCAGGGCATTCATCACACATTCAGTGGCAATATGAACACACACACACACACACACACACGCACACACACACAATCCACACAAATCCAAACCCTAAATGTCTAATGATAGGTGGCTTAGGTAACTTGTGGTACCATTAATAAACAGAATATTTAAAAATGTCTTATATGAGAACATTTAACAGTCATATTATATACTAATTGGGAAAACAAGGTACAAAGCTCAAGGTAAAGAATGACTCTGTCAGAACAAATGGCTACCAGAAGGGGAGAGGGGCTGAGGGCTGAGTGAAAAGAGAAAGGGATTAAGAAGTATAGATTGTCAGTTATATACAGTCATGGGGATGTAAAGCACAGCACAGAAAATACAGGCAACAGTTTTGTAATAGCTATGTATGGTGTCAGGCGGGTACTTGATTTATCGGGGTGATCACTTCGTAAGGTATATAAATGTCTAATCACTATGCTGTACACCTGAAATTAATGTAATACTGTATATCCACTGTAATTTTAAAAAAAATTTTAAGTGATTTTTTTTTGTGTGTGCAAAAAAATGCATAGAAAAAAAGAAAGGATATTCACTAAAGTGTTTTCATCAGTTATTCTCCAAATGGTGGGATTATATGTCACTTCCCCCTATCTTTTAGCTTTCTTGGGGGGTATTTTTTACAGTGAAATAGAATTATATTTTTGTAATAAGAAAATTAAATTATTATTCAAATAACATAATAGGAATAAAATAAGAAGAAATGTAAGTAGTGTTTACCAAAGAGAAAAAAGAGGTGTCAGTATTTTTAAATAACTAAAATTGATTCTAAATTAAATTCTAAACAATACTATAGTTCAGCGATTGTCAACGGGTATGCTGCAAGAATTTTTTAAAAAGACTTTATTTATTTACTTTTATAGAGAGGGGAAGGGAGGGAGAAAGAGAGGGAGAGAAACTTCGATGTGTGAGAGAAACATTGATTTGGTTGCCTCTTGCGTGCATCCCAACTGGGGAACAGGCCTGCAACCCAGGCATGTGCCCTGATCAGGAATGGAACCAGTGACCTTTTGTTTTGTGGTACAATGCCCAACCAACTGAGCCATATTTGTTAGGGCAATTAAAAAAAAATTGATTGTAGAGAGAAAGGAAAGGAGAGATAGAGGGAGAGAGAGGAAGGGAGGAAGAGAGACAGACAGAGAGACATCTATTGGTTGCCTCCTGTACATGCCCCAACCCCTGATTGAACACAATCTTCGTATGTGCCCTGATGGGGAATGGAACCTGCAACCTTTTGGTGATGGGACTCCAACCAACTGAGCCATTGGCCAGGGCTAATAGGCATAGAGTTTTAATTTTACAAGATGAAAAAGAGTTATGAAAGATTTTAATACTATTGAACGATACACTTAAAAATGGTTAAAGCGGTAAATTTTATGTTCGGTTTACCAAAATAAAAGAAAAAATACTGCTTCCTTATAATTTATAAAGTTAAAAATTGCCTGCTTAAAATCAGAGTGGTGAGGTCAGGCATAGGCAGGTTTTTGCCAGCCTAGCTCCATGCAGACCATGCTGCTGCCTCAGCTGGCACTAGCAGAGAGAGACCCTCCCCACCCCTTCCCTGCTGCAGCCTAGAAGAGCTGTAGGGCTGGGACACCTGGTGAAAATATAGGGAGAAACTTGTTTTCCCATGCAAAAATTTTCTCCACCAAATTGAGACTTGACTTTTAGCATATCAAATACACATTCACTTTATTGGTTTACATATGAAAGAGTTTCAAATATCTTTTTGAAGTCGGGTATTGGTGGGTTAAAATAATTAACTCAGATCACGTGTTTGTTGTAGGTGGGACATATGGGATATGGATTATAAATGATATTTTAAAAATAGAACATGCAAGGCTCACAAAATCAAAAGAAGGACATTCCCTCTTATTCAGCTGCCTCTCATAATTTTTATTGCGGCAATAAAAAAAGAGCTTTAGTTTCTTACCCCATTTTATTCTCTTGGCACTACATAATGAGGCAAAAATTTCCCATTGTCCATTCATATGTTTCTTTTCTTTCTCTCTTTCTTTCTTTCTTTCTTTTTCTTTCTTTTTTTTTTTTTTTTGGAAAATGGAGTTAACCACAGCTTCTCTATCTCTCAGGTCTCCTGTCTATAAAATGGGAGGCAATTACAGCACCTCATAGCAGACCCCACCAAGTCCTTTGAGGACTGAAGGTGCTAATACACGTAGACTGCTGAGAACAGAGCACATACACGGGAAACAGAGAACATATTCATATGGGCAATATACATATAGTAATCCTCGGCCAATGCCTTGACCGGGAATCAAACCTGCGACCTTTCGGTGCATGGGATGATGCTCCAATCAACTGAGCCACACTGGTCAGGATCACACTGGGAGATATTTGAAACTGGCTTTATCTATAGAAATCTCATTTCTGATTTGGTATTTAATTACTCTTATTTAAGACTAATTCTTCTCAGTTTATAATATGTACAACATCACCTGGGGAACATTGTTAAGTGCAATCTACTTCAGGAGGCCTGGGGTGGGGCCTGAGATTCTGCATTTCTAACAAGCTCCCAGGGGACAACTGCAGCTGGCTGTGGACCACACCTTGAATGGCAAGTGTTTAGATGACCCAGCTCATGCCCTCTGATCTAGTATTGAATACAGCTTCCAATACCTCTGGAAGGTTGTGAAGCACTTTACTCTTTCCCTACGCTAAGATAGCTTTAACAGACGGCTACATGGTTACATGCTTATTTGGTAACAGTCCAAAAGACAGAGGTCTCAACATGGCGTAGGATGCTGGGAGGAAAGAGGTGGTTGACAGGCTTCCCAGAGAGCTTTCCAACCTCCCTCCATCAGTTCTGCACGGAGTGGCTTCATTATCTGTTTAGAACTAATTCTTAGACTGTCAGGTATCAATTTATTCTACTGTAAACACAAGCACTTAAAGCCAAATATAAATTAATTTTGTTGGATTATGCATGCTCTCCTCTATAATTTTGATAAACAAAGGCTATAAGTATCTGACAATAAAAGATGCTTTTCAAACATGAATGCGATAAAAGAAAATGGTAGAATATTTCCATAATCCATGGTATTTAAATTCATCTCTCACTTCCTGAAGATATTTTTTATAATAATCATAATGAATAACATTTGCTAAATATGTTTAGCCTTTAGAAACATGCTTTTATGCCTATTGCCATTTCAACATCGTGAGCTATTTTAATCTTACTTTTCCTTTCTAAACTTAGTTTACAAAAAACAGTAAACAGAATAAACAGAAAAAATAAGAATGGTGCCAAAAATAGGATCATGTGCTACAAATTCTAAAGTAAACTGAATAAACTTAAAATCCTGAAATAAATATAGTGGAAATTAAAATCTTTAACTGGAAAACCTCATATATGTATAACCTGAGGAAGAAAAAAAAAAACTACTTGCATAGTTACAAACCTTATTTTTTGTAAAAATCCTGTAACTGCTTTTTAAAATAAATAATTATATGCATATGGTATATCTTAGGAACTATATAGTCTTTAAAAATTCAAAAGGTATAAAAATGTTAAGGATAATTGTTTAGGCAACCGCCTACCTTTTGAACATTTTAAATGGGGAAAAAAGTCCCTCCTAGAAGGGACTGTGTTTGGGAGGCTAATTAAGTGGCATTTGTGTGGCGAAATGTCCCCATCTTTTGGACTTTTAGGCTATCACCTCCATGTTGGGTTTTTATAATTAAGCAACCTGACCAATCTTTTGTAAATGAGAATAGCTCTCTCCTCCACCAGGCCAATTAGCACATACGTTACTTTATTTAACAAGGGTTTTTCCAGCTTCACTTACACACGTGATCAGACCAGGTGATGAAACCCGCCAGTCAGCGCCGAGGACTCCAGCTGAGTTTCTCATCGTGCTGCTGGCTGGGCTGAACCACCTGCGTGCTTTCCCATGCTGCTTCTGGCACCAAAAGGAGGCAGCAGCACAATGGCTGACCCAGACAGAAGGGCCTCGGCCAAAGCTGTTTTCCTCAAGACAAAGCTAATTGCCCCAATGTGAGGATAAAAAAGTGCGCCCCTGTACCAACATTCTCTGGACTAAATGATCCCCACAAAGTCCAATTAGAGACAAACAAGAAAATGGTTACCCTAAAGCAAAGCCACGCTGAAGATCAAGCGTGCTTTAGAAATACTTTGTTACAATTGGTAAAGAAAACCAAGTGTTGGAACAGCTTTAACACAAACACTACCAAGAGACTTCTGGAAAGAAAAAGAAAAGGTGAGAAGGGCATAATTCTCTGAATTAAGTGGTTTACTCACATGCTACTGCGCTTTTGCTAATTCACTCCTTAAACTAATTTATATTATAGAAACCTGATTTCTCACTTTGTACAAACAATTTCTATAGCTTTTATATATGGTCGGTGAATGCCGCTAAGAAATGATGTGCCCTTCCAGGCCTGAGAGGCCAGAACAAAGTCTAATGCACCTAAATCCCTGCATAGCAGAGAACCATCAACAGCTGCCATTCATTCCCAAACATGTACTGAGTGCCAGACACAACATTTGCCACAGGGGAGACTGTGATAGTGACAAGTGCCTGCAAGAGCCTTCTAACTGAATACAAGTAGTTCTCCGACAGTCCAAGCACAGGACTCATTTATAGATAAGGAGGACATCCCTCAACCCAACATGCTGCTTCTGTGGGCTTGGGGTGCGGCTCTGGAATCCGCAGCATAACCAGGGCCATAGCTGCCTAATGAAAGTGCTTAAAGCTTCCAGAGAGTGGCAGGGAAGGCCCCAAGGACACAAAGTACTTGGGCTGAGACCGGAAGGAACTCGATGAGTTCGTGGTCACAGGAACAATTTTGGTCAGAAGAGACAGAGGGGCAAAACACAAGTAGGAGAAGGCATGCTTGGCTTGAGAGAACAGAAACAGTTGTTGCATTCCTGAAGGATCACGGAGGAACTGGAGGGAGAACTGATGAGATGGCTGGACCAAGTGAGATAGTCAAGGGCCCTGCAGGCTGTGCCTTAAAATCTTGGGATTTATCCTAGGAAGGTGCCCCTGAAGAATTCTGATGCGAACTTAGTCACTCAATCGGATTTTCACAGAGAGCCAATTGGTATTATGAAGTACTTTGGACGTATATAACCATTAATAAAATGAATTTATTTTGGAGTTTCTAATTAATGTGGTACTGTTGGTTACTGAACTGAGAACAAAAACACTAATACAGAAAGTACAATATTTCTCTATCCTTATTCTCCCAACCTATCAACTTCAGAAGCTGTATGTTAACCTAGAGTAGAGTTCTGTTATCATGCTTGTTTTAAAAATGTGAATTTGTTCCAACAAGATTGATAACTTACGGAACAATTGAGTAAAACACGCATCTCATGTTTGCTTATATACGTCAGCTACAAGAAACACTACATGAATGCAGAAAACTGCATGTAGGTGAACCCAGGCTTATAGAAGGACATGAATATATACACGCACACACAGCTCAGATGTCTGCCAGCCACCTCAGTTCACAGCTTGTGTGTTGGGCTGCACCCAGAACCCAAATCCGTCAGATTTGGCACAGCATAGTGAGTTTCGTGACAATATAAACTGCCTTAAATTGACTGTTCTGAAGATGACTGTTCATTTGAAGATGTCCACTTCTCCAACCAGGCTTCAGGTCTTTTTCAAGGTAAAGGATCATATTTATTATAGTATTTACTTATTTCTTAATCATTTAACATATGTAAAACCATGTTTCCACTCTTATTACGTTCCTACCTTGTTGTATGCGTCAGTAATCAAGTTTTGGAGTATTGTTTTCCAGCCTCATCTTTCCCTTGAGCCCTGTGGTGTTTAATACATGATTTTGCACAGCATGGTGATTTGTTTTCATAAACTGACCGTTCTGAAGATGACTGTTCACCAGAAGATGAATACCTCCAACACAGTCTCATTTATATAGTTTTAGCCTAGAGGTCATGGCAACCCTCAGTAGGGCTAACTAAACTGTGATTCTCTGGTGCCCCCAGTGTTCATCTTCTTGTCTTCCTAAGAGGGTCGTGCAGCCCTGAATGACTTCTCACGGGTAAGCTGATCTAAACCAGAGCTGTGGGTCTGGGGCTGGACCTGATGCACTTAAGGGTAACCCCATTGCCTTTATAGAAATAGCTGTAGGGATGTGGGCCAATGAGACCCAAAGGGAAGTCTTGGGTGCGTGGCTCTTGAAAAAAAAAAAAAAAGGTTCTTAAGACAGAGTTGCCAGATTTAACAAACAGGAGCATAACGTACAGTTACCTTTGAATCTCAGATAATCAACAAATATTTTTTAGTACAAATATATCCCATGCCATACATTAGACATATTAAAAAATTATTCATTGTTTAGCTGATATTTGAATTTAACTGGCCATCCTGAATTTTACCGGGTAACTCTATCTTAAGAGAATACCCTAGGGGACTTCTGGCCAAGATAGAGGCCTAGACAGACATGCTGTGTTTCCCTCCACAACTAAGAAGGAATACAACTACCTAAAAACTGGAGACAACCAGAAGTTCCAGAAAATCAAGCTGCATGGAAGTCCAAGAAACAAAGATATAAGGAAGAAATACTCATCCATACAGGTAGGAGGGGCAGAGAGGATGTGGTGTGGCGGTGGCAGCACCAGTGGCAGCAGCAGGCCAGTGGAAAGCACAAACATTTTAAAAGTCGAGAGGGATACCTGGGGAGCGCTCCCAGTACCAGACCAGAACACAGAGCTAACGGTCCCAGTGCCAGAGAAAATAAAGCCTCATTGATTCTGACTGTGAAAACTAGTGGGAGTTGGGGCAGAGGAAGAAACTGTCCATCTCTCAGCAGAGTCCCCTTGTCTAAAGGGCCCCATGGTCTTAGAACATCTGCAAATTCACCCACTGTGGGAACGACGGCCAGGGCAACAGCTAGGGAGGTGCCAGTCCCCTACGGAAGTGGGAGAAGGGCCTAGAAAAGAGACAAGTGCTGAGCAAGCAGCATTGTGCCCTTGCAGACCTCTCCCCACATCACAGCACCACAACATGGTGAAACGGGTCGCCTTGTACGGACGAATACCTAAGGCTCCACCCCTTAGTACGTAACAGGTGCGACAGCTCTACCTAAGACACAGAGGCAAACATTCCCCATCTGGCATTTTGTATTTCACAGAGAAGGTGGAGATGAAGACAAATGATGGAGGATGAGGGCCCAGCATGAGGGGGTGAGTGGCTCATTTACCCCTAGAGGACACCGTCTTCACTGTTCTAAAAAGAACACCACAGTCCAGGTTCAGAACTGTTTCCTGGGGTTCTGCTTTCACAGGCTTCTCAGAATTTTGGCTGAAAATAAATTTACTGAAGCATAAAGATGTTTAAAAGTTGGTTATAAAACCTGTTCACAAGAGCTAAATTAAAATGCCATGTACAAAACTGTCAAAACTGTCTTTATGATGCCCCCATAGATGATCACATTTCCTTACAATGGAATCATGTGAACTGGGTGAGTCACAAAGGTGGAGATAGCAGGGGGGGTACTCCTGTTGATGCAAAGACAGACGGCCCTGAACTGATGCACTGGCCAAAGACTATGAACAAAGTTCATATAACACTGAGTGACTAAATGTCATATCTCAAATACCTGATTTCATTTTAGCCACAGATTAAAATTCCTATCATGAGATTTAAAACAAAACTAGAAAAATTGTAGATGTGTAAATTCATTTTAATAAACTGTATTGACTAGAAATGGTTATTTTAAACAACACTGTATTTTAATGCAGTTATCATTAATATTATTGGTTAAACGATAAAAGATTTCAAATATGTATTTATGAATTGAAAAAATCCTATAATTAGATAAACTCTAGATGCCAGGTTTCAATTCCATATAGAATCTCATAAAGAAATTCATTATGATCAATACTTTCTACATACTCTGTGTTCTTAGGAAGTATATATCATGTGTCAGTCACACGCCCCCACCACCTTTTCACAACATCATGGACTCCTCTAATCCTTTCTTTTTACCAGATTGGTTTGGGAGGGGACATGGGACTGAATTCTGGCCATTCAATGAGATAGGAGGGAAAGCATGCTGGAGAATGTCCACCTGGACCTCTCTAGAGGAGGTGCATGTGTGAGGAAGGTGATGGGGGTGGTGGTGGCAGAGAGATGGCTGGCTCTGTGGCAGCCCTCTTGAGAACATGATGGGAGTGAGCTGAGGACAAAGCCAACATACTAAGGATGGCAGAATAAAAAGATGCTGATGTTAATGAACAGATGAATTACCAACTCTAGACCTGCCCATCTCAGAACTCTTGTTATTTGGAAATAATGAGCAACAAATTTCCTTATTTGAGGTAATAATTTCTCTTACTTTTATCAAAAGCAACTTGCTATAATCCCAACTACTTTACATTCTGCCAGAGGATGTGATGAAGAAGACCTACAGTGGACACTGACTACCTACTCAATATCCACCACCACAAATCTATTCCAGGAAGTTGCTGGATATTCACAAGGGAAAACAATGGTTGCATTTAATGAAAAAAGAAGTATGTTTGTGGGTCAAGTCTGATTTGTCACATGAAGCTTATTTAGACCAACACAGCCCATGGTGGTCTATCTTCTGAATCCATATGATTTATGACCTTTACTGCTTACACGGCATTTAACAATATACCACCTCTCATGTTGATGTTATATTTTTATTTAGTTTAATTATTACTTAACTTTTTATGTGTTTCCCACTCCTCCAGCTATACTGTAAGTGTCCTCATTGGGACTGCTCTTTCATAGTTCTTATCTACAGAGAAATCTGAACTTCCAATTTCTAGAACATGACCTTAAGTAGATTAGGTAATGTGCAAGTTGTCTGTACTTCCACAACTAAATATGAGTCTGCTTTCAAATTTGTTTTCATTCATCTGACACTTTTTGTTACCTTGTCATGATAAGGAATAGACCTATGACTGTTACAAAAATAAATCCTATTAGTTTGACCGTGGTATATATGCAAACTACCAAACGACAATGATGAGTGCATGCAGGGGTCACAGAGACACAGGATGAGCACCCCCAGTGGTGATGTGAACCAGCAGGTGGTTTTCACCTCATTATACATCCTGTTTTATGTCGGGATTTCCAGCTTACATAATTTTGATTTCCTCTGGCTCAGAGAGGATTCTGAATAGATCTGTTTAGAGCTTTAGAGATTGCTATGTAATTATCACAAAGCATAGCAAAATGTCTTGCAGTTAATAAGGAACATTAAAAAAATCTTTTAAATGGCTGATGTGCTTAAATTTTAGAATTCATCACATACACAAATCAATTTTAAAGGTTTTCTTATATTCAGTATTTTCCTTCTTCTTTAACCTTAGCAAAGAAAGTGATCTGGAAAATGATTTGGCAATAGTTGCAGGACATTTAACAGTACTAAAATAAGTAAAAAATTATTCAACAGTCAGATAAATGACCAACTAAAATAGATTTCTAGAAAACTAAATATTGCATGTCAATTACATTATGCAAAATAAAGCATGAAAAATAAAGAAGTATAAAAATTTTGAATTTTGTCTTGAAGACTAAAAAATCAGAGCTTGATTAAAATCTAGGTTTGAATTAGATGAACCCTAAAAGTTTTTTTATGAAACAAAGCAGAAGGAAAGTTGTCTTCATGAGCAAATACCAGTCCTCAAAATAATACTGGTACTGATCATGAAGTAAGGTCATTTTTAAAACTTCCTACTAGTTTGCTCACATTTTAGAAAAGAAGCATAATGATGTCTTTTATAAACATATGGCACAAGATTTAATTACCTCTTTAAAGAGTTAGCTGAATTGTACACTCTTCTATTATATGGCCAAATCTGGGGCATTAATAGAAATAATAGTGTACAATTTCATTTAAAGATAGCCTGTGGATTATAGAAAGGCTTTATTTGATACATAAAAAGGCAATACTGAGAGGAAATAAGTTCTGAGACTTAATATGAGTACATGACACTTAGCTAGAATATGTCACACCTATATTGATTTTGAAAATCATTTCTCAATGATCAGATTAGAAACCCTAGCAGATTTAGCCACACTTAGGGTGAGAACTACTGCTAGATCATCTTTGTTTCAGGGTAAATTTCAACTGCTATTTCATCCCTTTTATAACTGACTTCAACAATTTCTTGATCCTTAGCTACTTTAAAAGATCATCTGAGTCTTGAAATCTGAAAGATGTCATATAAGTTAAGGCACCAGGGGCCCAAAGCAAGAGACGTCTCTGCTTCAATTTTGGACACTTACTGTGTGAAAACTAATACTGATGATGTTAATGAAAAATTACTTTGAATTTTTTTGAGGATATGGAATACCCCCGTATCACATCGTACTGGGCTGGAAATGAAAGTAAAGTGGGATCAGAGATGATAATATGTCTAGTCATAGGCTCTGGGACCGCTCGGAGAGCAGGATGTGGGTTTCATGGGAGAATGATTCCCAGTTATGGGCTTGAACATATTCTACCTGTGCACTGTTGTGCTGTGATAAGCAACACTTTCCCCTTTAATTAATGAAGGTTGTTTTCTCACTCACACTTCATGTCTATCATGGGTTGGCAGATGGATCCTGCTCATTGTGCCAGAGGAAAAGAGAGCCCTGGGGAGGATCTTGCAGTAACAATACATACATATCACTCCTACTCACAACTGATTGGACAGATTCAGTCACATGGGTCTGACAGATCACAGGGGACTAGGAGGTATACAATCCTATTAAGTGCCTAGAATGAGGGAAAACTGGAACTATTAGGTAAAGAGCACTGACTACAATACATTATTTCATAAAGTAATAAGCTAACCCATTACTTCGAAAACCATAGCTTTCTCTTGAAATTTTCTGCCTACATACTCCCCACAAACCAGGAAATGTATTAAATTTTGAACAATAATTTGGCATTCTGTTTGCTGGTTCACAGCAGGTCTATGTGGAGGATTAGATTTACTCTATTTCTATTTTTGCTCCACTTCTTAGTTTTAAGTCACAACATCACCATAAAGAAAAGTAATTAATTGGTGTTGTAGACTAATCCATATGCCACCAAAATATGATAATGCAAATGAAACATCTCTCCATATGCCTTTCGCATTTGTTATTCCTTATTCTGATTCTTCACAGACATGTTCTTTGTATAGGCAGGCATCTCCTCTTCTAATCTATTATGTCAGTACATTCTATTTGCGCTGTAATTTAAGTTACTATTTTTAAACTAGGTTATATATGTAACACTTTGAAGAGTCAAGTGGTCCTACAAAGCTTCTTATGAAAATCAGTTCACACAGCCCCACCCTCCACTTCCTGCACTCCAGAAGTAACCACTTTCAATGTTTTTACCCACCGTTTTCATCACTGTATCTCTAGCTTATATGGGTACTTCCTGATTTTTCTAGGGCAGTGATTTTCAACTGGTGTACCGCCAGAATTTTTAAACATGCAATGATACCTGCTTGTTTAGCCAGGGGCATTGAACTCTTTTCCCTTAAATTATCAAATAAAAACATTATAACAGGCAACACAACAATAGTGTCTGGTGTGAATGCTCTGTTTGCAACTATAAATATATAGGTCATATAACAGAGTTGCATTTTATTGGTCACATCACATAATAAAGTTGCATCTGATTGGTTAATTCTTGGTACCAGAAATCCTTATATGCAACTATAAGACCTAATTTAAAAAAAAAGTCACTTTGGAGCAAAAAGGGTAGGTAATTACTATTATAATTTTTTTGTAGATCAATCAAAATTATACCTTTTTTTTTTTTTGTTAGATTGGCAAAAAATAGAATATTTTTTTGGTGTGCTGTAGAATTTTAGTAATTAATTAGTTTATATGTGTGATGAGATGAAAAAGGTTGAAAATCGCTGTTTGAGTGTATTGTACAAGGAAGGACCCCCCAAAACCCAGATTATCTTCAGGAGGTGGGCCCCTTGTAGTACAGGCTTCCCTCGCTAGGTGAGTGTTCTAGGAACCCACTGTGTCGGTACACCAGCTGGCATTGTTGTGAGAGGTTGTGACTGGCTTCACTGAATTTTCTTTGAAGACTCAGTGGGTTTGCCCATTTCATGATGGGTGATTGACGAGCGCACCTGCCCACACTGAGCTGAGTGTTCAGCAGTCTTTGACCAAAAAACGGTATGATCCCCCATGACCCACCCTCTTTGGATGCAAAGCAACTTTTTTTTTTGTTTCCTTGGGTGAAAAAAGTCCTCAAAGGAGAATGTTTTGTTGATGTGGAAGAGGTGAAACAAAAAATGGCAGAAGCACTAAAAGTCATCAAAATGGATGATTTCAAAAACTGTTTTGAGCAGTGGAAAAAAGTCTCGATAGGTGTATTGCATCAAATGGAGAGGACTTTGAAGGTGATTGAAGTTTAAACATATAAGTACAAAATTTTTAATAAATAAATTGCTTTTTGGGTCCCCTGTCATACACTAATTTCCCACTATGAAGGATGAGGATTTAGCTCTAATAACCACGTACCACCTGTTTTCTCCCCTCTCCATGCAAACATACAGTTCCCCCATACCCCATTTTCTCAAATTTTATCATGATTTTGATTGGATTAATAGTCAAAAGATTTATGTTACAATGTCTACATAAATTATATCCTTGGCTCACTTACAAGGTTTATCATAATCTTTCTTTTCCTGTAGCTATTTTGTTTTTCTTTGGGGTTACTGATTGTCCTATTTTACTGGCTTATTTTTTCTAAAGTTATCATGAATTTAAACCCAAGCTGACCTCTAGTTCTATATACTTCTCAACTTGTTCAAATATATTAGCTATTCTTACAATTTCATCTTTTTGGAGAAAACCTTCTGGAACCTTCTAACTTGCCCCAGTCTGGGTTGGCTGCTGCTTCTGGACCTGCTAAGTAGCTGTGTTATACGAGTGGTTTTGGGATCTCCTTACGTTATCATCTGGGGAATGTTTTTGTCTTGCCCTGGATAATCTCTTTACTTGCTCTCATGTACTCCTCATCTTTACTGTATGCCCTCGTTTTTGTAGCACATAACCTCCAGTGGATTCTGAGGAGCATGGGAATAAATGTTTTTGACCCCTGCATGTCTGAAAGTGGCTCTATCCTATCCTCACATTTAATTAGTTTGGTTAAGTGTTGAATCTAGCTGGGAAGTAATTTTCTCACAGAACTCAGAGGGCTCTCCTCCGCCGCCTCGCTTCTGGTGTTGCTATGGGAAATTTGTAGCTGTGCTAATTCTTGGTCCTTCGTTGGAATTCTTTCTTTTCACCCAATTCTTCAAGGTTGTTGGATATCACCTTGTTTCCAGAGTCCTGAACTTTTTCAGTAGTCTGTCTGTGGGTTTAAACTTACTTGTGTGGGTCTTTTTCAATCTGAAAACTCAGGTCTTTCATTAGTGGAAAACTTTATCGAATTGTACTTTTGACTGTTTCCTTCCTTTCATTTTGTATGTCTGTCTTTCTGGAACTCCTATTTTTAGATTTTGAACCTCTGGGGTTGGTTCTATATTATTCTTTTTTACCTTCCATTTCTGCCTGCATTCTATTTTCCAGGGAGATTTCCTCAATTTTATCTTCCAACTCTTCTATTGAGTTTTATATTGTAGTTTTCATGTTTTAATTTCTAATAATCTTTGTTGTGGTTGTTTTATGAATGAGTTTTTTTCTGAAGCATTCCACTCTTACATAGACTTGTTTCCTCCCAGTTGCTTTTTTGTTTAATAGCATTTTATTATTTTGTTTTATTTTATTATTTTGTTTTTAAAGAGCCACTGAGAAAATAAATTTCAAAAGAATGGTATTTTTAAAGTGAGGTATTTCATGTCATTAACATTATTTGCTATTTTCTAGCCACAGGTAAATAACATGTCCAGAGCTTAATTTGAGTTATTTTTGCTTAAGTACTATGTACCAGGTACTCATATGAAAATATCAAAACATAGGTATAAAGGATACTTTTTTCTATTTGTTTTTGTCTGTCTTTCACTATCAGCTGCTTTGCTCAAGTATCTGGTGATCCCTGGCTGTATTGCTCATATAGAATAGTGTAAACTAAAAGTTAAGCAAAAGGACTGTGTTTGGATGGGGCTGTAATGGTTAAATTCACTGAAGGTAAACTGGTTATTTCCCTGAAAAACCACTAAGTTCAGGATATTTACATGTTTTTTTCATTTGTGATTTTCGCTTAGAGAAAACTTTTCCTACCTGAAGGATATATATACTGGAATTCCGGGAAGCAAGTGGGGGAAGGCCTGAGACCTCAAATTCAGTAGTTAAATATATTCATCACCCCTTTTCCAGTACTATCGTACCATACTTGAATGTGCCTGATCTCTCTCAGTCCAAAGAATTCAACCTCCAGTCTTCTGCCAGGGTGGGAAACGGAATCTCATTGCTTTTTGAAGAGACTTCTGACCAATCCTCATGTCTTCAGTTCCACCTTTACTCTATTTCCAGTTCCTGAGCTTCCAGATTTTAAATCTACATCAAGTTGCTCCTTGGTATTTGCCTACTGCTGACTTGGCATTCAGCTTTCTTAGGCTGCTCAGTTAGCACTTAACATCTGCTTTCTAAGTAACAAAAATGTGTTGCTGTTGTTTTCTCTCCTGTTTTCTTGTTCCTCAAGGGTTTATCTTTAACCACCCTAACTATCCCTGGAGTGGAATATGAGAGGGAGCAGAGCTAAGTGCTGGTATCAAGCTGCCATCGCTAAATGGAAGTTCCATTCTGCTCTTCTACAAAATAGAGGATCACAGCTCCTACACGCTGAAAGCGACCCCAAGAGAGTAAGTAGTGAACTCTTTCTTTCAGAGAGCAAAGTATGTTGTTTGATTTGCAGATGAAGTAGTTCAAGCACCATGAAGCTCAGTGAGTGTCTGGCCCAATGTCATACACAGGTAGATCCCATGTTGTTATATATTCTATGTATTATAAATAATTATCCCTCAAGAGTTTTACATATTTTTTCAAATTTAGGACTATTTCAGTAACAACTAGATTCTTTTCTGTAATACCTTAAATTTGTATCCTCTCCCACTGGGCAGATGAATTCTTCATAGTAGAATGTTCTGTTAAAGTAGCTATAAAATGTGGCTAAATGTTTCATTTACTGTGATTTGGCTTAAATTTTTTTTAGACACAACCAGGTTTTTGTTTTTTTAAAGTAGTTGATATGCTATAGATAGGTTCTTCTGAGTAATGTATACAAAGGTTTTTAGAGAATTATCAATATAGCATAATTTAAATTTAATTTGTATTAACTTTTTAAAACAAATGTTAAAATAATTATTTTAAATGTCAAGAAATACTTGAAACTGAAAAAAGAGCTTGGTTTGTTTCAGTGTCTTAATCTGTTTAGTATAATGCTATTTGCTACATTTTAGGAAAAGAACACAGGGTTTGACAAAAAGGCATTTTTAGGGGAAAAAAGGACTGAGATTTGGAATTTAACTTATTCTAAATTAATGCTACATTCCCCTCCCTCCCCAGTGTAATACAGACCATATCCTTAAAGTATTCCTTAAATTTTCAATAAAAGAATTTTTGATGAGCAATTCATTTTAGTCTGTAAAAATTTTAAGAGCTTTATAAGAAGCTTTAACAAATACATCACTCTAGAGCAGTGGTTCTCAACCTTCCTAATGCCATGACCCTTTAAAACAGTTCCTCATGTTGTGGTGACTCCCAACCATAAAATTATTTTTGTTGCTACTTCGTAACTGTAATTTTGCTACTGTTATGAATCGTAATGTAAATATCTGATATGCAGTATGTATTTTCATTGTTATAAATTGAACATAATTAAAGCATAGTGATTAATCACAAAAACAATATGTAATTATATATGTGTTTTCTGATGGTCTTAGGCGACCCCTCTGAAAGGGTCGTTCGACCCCCAAAGGGGTCGCGACCCACAGGTTGAGAACCACTGCTCTAGAGGCAAATGAAGGCTGAAGAAAACCACTGCTAAATACTTACAGATTCTTTTCTGCCCATAGTTTTGCTCTGTGAGCGGGAACGGGAGATGTTGCTGAAGAAGGAATCCTTTTTAGTAGCAGACAAAGGTGGGGAGCCTGTGTTTTCTCTTCCTCCAGGCAAACTCTCAATGCTTGGAGATGAACTGATGTTTTTAGAACTTTGTCCTGTAAGAAAAATTAAGTAGCAATAATGAAACACCACTCTTTCATTAAGCTATTGAACTTACTGTTCTTAGTAAATGATCAATTATGATACCTCTTTGTTCACACTGTCAACATAATGACACTATGGAACATTAAAATGCATACATTTTTTATGTATCAGAGTAGCTGCCAATTTTTTTAAACAATGAAGTAGCTGCAGTTTTCTACATGTAATTTATAACACAGTAGTCCCAAGTGTTGCATACAAATAAAACATAAAAAATTCAATTTTTAGAATACATAGGTTCAAAGACTGGACCCTCAGTAATAGAAGCATCCTAATAACAGAAAGGAAACTATTATACTGTACATTATATTAGTAATATAAAAAATCAAAATCTTTCACCAGTTTTTCAAAAGGGTCTCTTTCCTTTTCATTAATTGCAGAACAGATGTATGTATGGCTACCCTAGCCTCTGGTAGAAGCATCTAGAAATAGGGACAAGGTGCTAGCTCACAGGGCCTCTTTCTAGGCGGGTCCCTGTGTTAGAGTGGATGTGTCTGTGATCACCAGCAGTGCTCCGTAACGCTCCCGCAGACAGGCGCAAGGGCTCTCGGGAGTCCTGCTGAGAGCGCAGCGTGGTGTAGAAGTCAGGTATACAGAGTTAGTTACAGCCACACCCATGCAGGCCTCACTTATAAATGGGGCTACCCTCGTAAGACAGTTATGGGAACTTAAGGACCTAGTAAAATACCTGCTGCATTCATTCATTCAACCATTAGTACCTGAAGGCCTACTAAGTGCTAGACAATTCTGGGTGCAGGGAGACGGTGGAAACTAATACCATAAAAATTCCTATCCTCCAGGGAAGGTACTTTCTAGTGAGGGGGAGACAGACAAACACAGGGTGGGGCAGAAGAAGGTTTGCAGTTGTTCATATGGAATATAATTAATAAATAATAATGCAAGAAGAAACTCCATGTTTTGCATACTCACAACTGTAGTCTACTTTTGCCCCACCCTGTACATTAGTAAAATAGATATGATTTTAGATGGTGGTTAAGTGCTGTGGAGAAAAATAAAGCAGGAAAGGAGACCGTGGCTGAGGATGGTCAGGGCAGATGCCACCGAGGACTGAAGTGTACTGACATTTGAACAAAAACTGGAAGGTGAAATACCAGCTTTGCAGATGATATGAAGGAACAGCCCCAAGCAGGACCTTTTTGTTTTCAAGGAACAGCAAGGTGGCCAGTGTGGCTAAGGCTCAGAACGAGGGGCGAGGGGTGGGAGGTGAGGTCTGAGCCAGCTGGGGATCAGATCAGGTAGGGGTTTGCAGACGATTTTGATTACTTTCACTGAGAAGGGAAGCCACTGGACGCCACTAGGGGATTTGAGCAGAGAAGTGACATGATTTGACTTACTTTTAAAGGGATCAGTCTGTCTGCCATGGTGAGAATAGAATTAGGAGTGGGAGAGGCAAAAACAAAAGCAGGGAAATCAGTTTTTGCCACTGCAGTACTCCAAGTAAGCAGAATGACCAGAGCCTGGTGGTGAGAAGAGGTCAGATACTGGACAAAACTGAGCAGATTTACTGAGGAAAATATTAGCAGTATGAGAGAAAGAGGGGAGTCAAGTTTAATTCCAAATATTCTAACGTTAGATATTGGTGATAGCAGAGCATTCTCTGTGAATATACTAAAATGCATGGAATTAAAGGTGAATTTTGTGGTATATGAATTATATCTCAATAAAGTTGCTTTTTTAATGAACTCAGTTTTCACATTTGCCAGCTAGTGACCGGCAATGAGGAGCCTGTCCATTTCCACCCAACAAAGGGCTCTTCTTGTGGGAAATCTTGGCTCCAGAGTTTCTTGTTCAGTTTGCAGAGACTTGTGATGTCTGCATCACAGTCTGACGACATCCCCTTGCCTAGTTCTTTGGCCTCCCTTTTCCTTCCACATCTGTGATTCCCTAAAAATTTTTTTTGCACTTCTGTCTCAACATGGCAGCCAGAGGATGATATTGTTGCTGATCCCTGAAGGACCGTAACCCTGAGGTTAGGAAAGCAGAGGGGAGAACAGATTCCAGTGCTGAGGATATTGCAATGGTAGAGGGTCCTAGAACGCTGGAGCCGAAAAAGACTTCCGAACCCCCTATTAATTCATTTTGTCTTTTTAAAATTATACCACCAATATGACCCAAGGTCACTTCTGAACGTCCTGTGTAAGCTGTCTCTGCTCATTTGATTTTAAAAAGCTGATTTAGGGGAGTTCCTCCTAAATTCTGAAACTCAGGGTGTGTGTGTGTGTGTGTGTGTGTGTGTGTGTCCACATTTTCCTTTATGACTTTTGTTTTTATGGTCCTGTTTAGGAATGCATTTCTTGCCCCAAATTAATGTAGTAGGAAGAAATCTAAGTATTTATTATAAACCTAGGTTTTTTTTTTTTTTCCTTTTATGAATATTTTCTCATTGCTCCCTGGAACTCTACCCTTTAAGTAGCTTTTTTGCCTTGGGGTGGTGGAAGATATGGTTAAAACAAAAGGAATGTTTGCTTAGCTTTGAATTTTTAATTGCTTTTAAAAGTTCATAGAAAAAAAGAAAAGATAAATCTAAGAAGCCAAAGCATTCTGAGCAAATGAATTTTTCTTTTAGCTTTTTCTAAGTTTACACAACTGACTTTATCCCTTCAATATTCAAATCACCCTCCTATAAAATTCTCTGGTGTTGGTGACTTTTTAAAGGTATTACAATGATGGCCTTTTGCAGTTTTTAAAATTTTCATTCCATTATTGGAATTTTCTACTTTTCCTTGGGTCTGTTTTGATAATTCCTGTCTTCCCCCTAAAAGCCATATATGAGGGAGGCAGACTAATGCCTATGCCTTTAATCTCCAGAGCCTGTGGGTATGTTACCTTATGTGGCAAAAGAACTTGGCAGGTATGATTAAGGTTAAGAAACCTGAGATGGGAAGAATACCCCAGGGGGTCATGGTGGGCTAATGTAAACAGAGACCCCTTAAAGTGGAGCAGTAAGGCAGAAATAAGAGTTAGAGATGTGACTTAAGGAAGAGGAGACAGTTGCAACATGAAAGGGACTTGACCAGGCATTGCTGGCCTTGAAGAGGGAGAAAGGGGCCATGAGCCAATGTGGCCTCCTCTAAGACGTTGAGAATGACCCTCAGCCGCCAGCCAGTGAAGAAACGGCAGCACTGGTTCTATAGTCACAAGGAATTGAATTCTGCCAATAGTGCAAATGATCCTTTCCTAGAGCCTCCTGACACCTTGGTTTTAGCCTGGTGAGATCTGTAGTAGACTTCTGACTTACAGAACTGTTAAATGAATGGGAAATTCTCTTTCCTACTCCTTTGATTATTATACTCTACTTAAGATCTCTAGACTCTCAATATTTGACATTACAGTTCAAATTCCAAGTTAATCTAAAATGCCAGGTAGAATCATTTATATTTTATTATACTCCTGGAAAAAATTAAAATTTTGTGGACTGTTACAACTTTTTATATTCCTTCCAAAATGAAAAAATAATTGTGAGCAGTTATGTATATCAAATCCTATAAAATTTTAGTTGCCTTGAATACTTCTGAAATGAGGTAGTTAGTACCTATTATATTTATCTACCTATCTATCTGATAGTAAAGTTCTATTAAATTTGTTGGGAAAATTTTCCATTTAGAAGGAATTATAACATTACCAAAGAAAAAAAAGTCTTAAGAAGCTATCCCAGTTTTTATAAAGCAGCTGTTTCCATGATGAAATTATAAGACTGGAAAACCTTCTCTGATTCTAGATTTTATCTGTACTATAGCTGCGTACTATTCATTGTTTTCTCCAGCCTTCCAGATATATATAGCCTCTAGTCTGTCTATCCAAAGAAGGGATTAGAAAATTAAAATACACTATAGCAATGTAATATTTGGAAAATGTTGTCTAAGGACCTTTACACATATTATCTCATTCAATCTTAATGACATTGTGAGGTAGTTATGTATAAGAAAACTAAGGCTTAGAGAGTTTAATAAACTTGCCCAAGGACATAGCTAGAACATCAGAATATTTGTCCGAACTTAACGATGTGCCAACACATATTATTTCACTTCTGTATCACAGAGAGTGACTCCAAGGAGCTATTAATTCAAAACAGCAAAGAAGAAACAAACAAACAAATAACCAGACAAACCATATTTGGGAAATAGGCCCATCTGTCTAATTTTTAGGACATATGTATATATGTATTTCGAGATGGCTTTTTTCTACAAACAAAGCTGATGGTCAGGCGCTAGTATTCAATTACAGGTGCTTATATCACAAAGGCCAGATTTCACTGAGGGCAGGGATTGTGGTCATTACCAGCTTCACCTGTTAAGAAAAGTTAGCATTGTGGGTGGATATAGTAAGGCTACAATAAAGTCCTTGGCCTCTCATGTAAAAACCCTGTACAAAATGTATTTTCCCTCAATTACTAACATTTTTGTGCCCGTTGGGAACATAAACATTTAGACCTTATGAAAATGGAGTCACCACATGTTTCCCAAGGGGATGATGGCCTATTTCCCCTGGAAATCTGCAGGAAAAGCCGAGGCCCCAGAGGTGGTCTTGCCTTGCTGCAGCAGAAAGGACTCTAGACCTCCGGGACCTGTTCATCAGTGGATGAGACTGTCTGTCCCCGAGGCCTCGCCTGGGCACTTCTGAGCTGAGGAGTCAATATGCTCAACAAGCTTAATGCCCAGAAACTGAGCAGTGGCTCTGAAGCTCTGCAAACCTTTTCAAGGTTTTACCTGAGAGGAACATCAGTCATTTCTTCTGTTGCACTAAAACTAAAGCTTATTCTCAGAGGCACAGGTCAGGTCTGTTGCTGTGGTGCCTGCCCAGATGCCCCTGCCGCCAGGGTCAGCTGCTGCTGGCTCTCTGGAGCTCCTTTCCTTTCCGGAAACAGCCCTGAGCTGAAGGGAGCAGCTTTGCCCAAGGACATGCCCCTCCCCCAGGGATTAGCTCCAGTCCAGCCACTGGTTTGGGCTGACAGAGGATAAAGGCTCGCCTCCTTGCCTCAGGGAGACAACTCTGAAGGGCCACCCATCCCTCAGTTCAGTGCTGCCTCTTCCACTCCCCAGGCGCTGATCTTAGGGTATTCCCCGCAAAGCTTCCTACCCATACATCTTTGTCTCACATTTGTTTATCAGAAATCCTGACCCAAGGCAATTAATTAAAAGTTATTTTACATTGCAAGGTATTCTTAAATATACTAAATACAGACCAATTCTTAAGCTACATCAGGCATGCACAGTCTTTCATTCACAACCAAACAGCAGGGCACAAGCTTATGAAATGCCTCTAGAAACTGTCCGGCACTGAGGATGGGGGATAACACAGCAGGAGCTCTTCCAAAGCTTCCAAAATAACAGGACAAGGGAAATAGAGACTTGTATATCCACTAGCCTGTAATCCCAGGCCATAAAAGCAAACAGAAGTACAAACAACAGTACTCTGGAAGCAGGAAGGAGGGAGGATCTAATTCTGTCTCAGGCAATTAGAGGTGTGAGGTAAATCTTAAAACCTGAAGGTGGGGTGGTGGTGGTGGCTCAGTGAGAGTCGTCTTTGGTACAGAACACAGTGTTTACCAAGGCGGTTAGACTGCTGGGAATGTCTAACTCAAGCAGTTTGATTCCGTTCTTCAGGGCAGCCTGCCATCCATATGTAATCCAAAATGACACCAAAACCAGGGTAAAATAGGATGAAGACCAAAAGCAAAATGGTCAGGAGGCTAGGAAATCTGGGGGTCATGGGTGGGGAGGCATTTCTCAGGAGAGCAGGAAGGGAAAAGCCTGGGAAGCTCCATGCTGTGGCCACAGAAAGGGATCACCGTGACTTCACACAGTTGCCCAGAAGAAGAGGAGGCATCTGGCCCCTGTCTGGTAACATACTATTACCTTGGCCTTGAGTGACAAGACAGCAAGAGGGCTGATGCTTACTCATTAAAAACACACATCTTGGTGCCACCATAGAGCAAACGGAAGCAGGTTGTACGTTGAAGACCCTGGAACAGACCTACTCTAGCCCGACCATAGCGGCCAAGCACTGCAGGATCCAGTGCTTGCCTGCAAACGTGGCTTAGGGTATCGGAAGTTATTATTAAGAAAATATAGAGGTGCTGAGTTGGCTCCTTCATAATTTGGTTCTGCAAACCAAAAGGTGTTTGAGGGAAACACATAATGGTTCCCTCTGCCAGCAACACCATCACCTGAGCAGGCAGCATGAGCCCTTACTATGGGACAGTGTGCGGTCACTTCCTACAACCACCCCTGAAGCAGCTGTTCTTTTCTAGGTCATCTGGCAAGGCAGGGATGTGGCAGGATTCATACCCAGGCCCAACTCCAGAGCCCATGCGAGGCAAAGGGTACCACCTGCTCCCCTAAGAAGGACTATGCCAGGTGGGCTGTAGTGAACATGACCTAAAATCAAAGAAAAATGGAATGAAGTCTTTTGAAAGTAAAGGGCAAATTCTGATCTTATTCTCAATCCAATAACAATGTCTCATTTATTCAACGTTTTTTGGAATAAGTGTTCCACAAAAATGCATTTTGTAGCCAACTGATACTTCCCCAAACTTGTTTTACATATTATACATTTCTCTGCCTTGTTAAAGTCATTATACAGAACATAATGGAACTATAGTCTCTGCTTCAGGGCTACCATTTTCTCAGTAACAACCAGAGTGAGCAATATAAGGTCAACCACAAGGGTAAGTTTTTGGTTTTCAGTATCTTCTCTCTCTTTTGTGAATAGAAGCTATCTCTGTTTGGTCATTACAATGTCCTGCTCTAGTTGATTTGACCTCCCTTTTCTTTGTCTACCAGTTTGCTGTGTGCCATCTGCACTGGAACGTTTCTGTTAGGTAGGGCTCTATTCTTGAAGGTCCATAGAAGAAGTCGCCTCCAGACACGTGAGCTGTAATCACTTTAGTGTGACTACTCTTTATTCCTCAGTTTAAAATCTATTTTTTTCCTAAAAGATATTATAAGAAACTTAACAATAATTACCCTTAGGGAAAGGGGTTGGCAGAAGAAAGTGGGGGGAGAAAGGAAGGGTTATTTTTTCTATTTAATACTTTTAATTAATTGGGATTGTCTAATGTCATATGCATTTTAGTTTTATCTTAAGAATGCCAACAGCTGTTATCTGGAAAGGGAGATTTTTTTTTTTCCTTTTTCTTCCTTTTTTATTTTTAAATGCTATATAATGATATCTATGTGTGTACATGTATATATACATACATATTCATATCCATTAACAGAAATACAAATTTTTAAAATGCCTATGGCAATAATTTATGACATCTAAATTTCTTTCCTAATGGTCTATTATATGATAATACTTATATACTTTTGTTGTTGGAAATTCTAAATTGTCTTTGGAAGTAATGCCTGTGTGTTTGTCTCTTTCTCTTTCTGTGTATATTTATATTAGAAAGCTTTTATGTTTGTGAATTAATTCCTAAATATCCCTAGAAAAAAGTTTCTAGGGTAGGTGCACATTTTCAAAAATAATTTTGGAGAAAACTATTGAGTTGTCTGCAAAAACTAGTTCTTCTGTGGCATATTTCAAATGATTGCAACTTGTCTGTACTGAGAGATATAAAATGAACTTTCCAAATATTATTTATTGACCTAAACTGTAAAATCTCACTTTATATTCAGTGCTTTTCTTCAAAAAATTAAACCCGTATAATTATTGTGCATTAAAAGGCAAAGATTACAGATATAAAATCTTATTAAAAAACTATATATAATCAAAGAACCATGGAAAAGTATTGATATTCACTTCATTTCTTGTAAAAAGACATTTGGGGAAAGTCTAAATGATAGTTTTAGTTCAATGAAGTGAAAAGTATATGTATATCTACTCTTAAGATATTATATAGGGGACTCTAATGCGTTTGGCACATCTGAGGACATTCTCTAACTTCTACTATAACTAGTCCCTTTAAGCATAGATTTTTAGAAAGGTTTTTGTTGCCACCACTAACTTTGTTTACTTCTCCTTTCGTTTGCTTTCTGACACTCCCAGGCAGCATGTTGAAGAAAACACAAGTGACTTCTCCAAATCAGGGTAGGGACAGTCTTGCTGTCCCCCCATCACTGTTGTAGTGGTCACCATCCCAGACTGAAAGCTGTTTATTTGCGCCTCACGTCTCGTAGAGTGGCTGGAGCCTTCCCCAGCAGACTGAGAGAATCTCCGTCCGAGTGTAGCTGGCAGCGGGGATCCCGAACAGGGTATCCAGAGAAGGAGCTGGTTCCTGACTAGGCATTATTGCCTGGGTCATGTAAAGCACAGGTTGATGCCCAAGCCACCTGGTCAAGCTGTAGGGAAAGCAAGTGACCAACGAAAACAGAGCCTGGCACATAGCAGGCACTCAATGAATACATGTTGAATAAGTGAATGACATGATTCTACTTATATAAGTTATTTGAATAAAATGATATAACCTTTCTGTTCAAGATGCTATTAAAAAAGCAACATTGTTTAAGTGACTCTGATCTGTAGGAAAAAACGGATTGAGTAATAACAGCATAGAAGCAGAAGTCAGAATAAGCGAGGCAGCCTTCAACTTTCTCTTTCCATAGCTACACTAACTTTGGGATAACAAAAAACACTTCTTAAAGAGTTGCTGGGGGCGGGGGCAGGCTCATATTTTAATTTTAGGAAACAAATCTAAGTCCTATGAATTCTCATCATATCAGATGATAACATCAATATCTATTTAAGTGCTGACAAGGCTAAAGAGAAATCATTTGGAGATGATCTGTCTTTTCTATTTCCATGGTGCCGCATCTCTTTATATCACTTAACGGACACCGGGAAGAGTAAACAGCAGCTACTCATGGAATCCCGTGGCTGAAAAAACCCTTAAAGGTCAGGGGTTCAATTACCAGAATACAGCCAGAAACTATACTTGTGAAACACAGAACTATATATAGAAGTAAGGTCACATCCCTCTATTGCAACAAGTTTTTAAAAAGATGTTAAGCCACACACTACTCATTTCCTAATCACAATATATTCTTTAAAAAAAAAATTAATTATTTGTTTGTCTCTTTATTTTTTTAGAAACAGGGGAAAGGAGAAAGAGAGAGGGAGAGAAACATTACTGTGTGGTTGCCTCTCACTTGCACCCCCAACTGGGGACCTGACATGCAACCTAGTCATGTGCCCTGACTGGGAATCAAACCAGCGACACTTGGCTCGCAGGCCGATGCTCAACAATATATTCTTTTCTGCTTGTTTATCAAGAAGCACAGATATCATGAAGGCATATTATTAGAAGAGTATTTCAATACTACTAGCATGACTAAATTATGTGGATATTTTAAATTAAGGAAACATATTATGAATTTTAATTAATACTGTTATTTTTCCAGTTTGAATTTGAATGGAAGATTTTTAAAGTTAGCTAGGCTTCCACTTAATACATAACTCTGCTCTCTAGCATATTTTATCTAAAATATTACATAATAAAAGATTAATGCAGCAACTTTAAATATATGTTTTTAAATTTCACAGATGTTGAATATAGATTACTATTATTTTGTATTTCTTAAATAAATGTTTTTCCTATATTTTGAGCAAACAATTACAATTTTAAAATGTCTTTTTTATTTTGAATCACTGCCAGTTATGTATGGAGATTTGTCATACCAGACTTTCTGTTACTATGATTCATAATACAAAGCCTGTACTTAAAAACATTTCAAAATCAAGTTGTAATTCTTTTAGGTAAAATAAAACAAGTATTCTGGTTAATACCCAATACATATAATAACATGTGTACAAACAACATGTAAAACTGTCTAATCTCAGAACTAATTTGTCAGTTACTGTCACAGAGCAACTTATGCAACAAAAAGAACACCTGGGTGTGAGCTGCGCAACAAAATATAGTGTTAAAATCACCACAAAATGTAGAGTGACCCTATTTCACAAGGAAAGAAGCTGATGCAAACTTAACAGAAAACCCACATCACAGCTCGATTTGTCATCTCCAAGGTATGGCAAAAGAGGGACTTTTGTTCTAAACAACAGTGCCACTCAGTGGCTGAACAATGGTAGTGAACTGATAAACAGAATGGATGGAGGGTGGGCAAAAAGAATAATGGAGTTTTGAAACAGGCAATGACAATATTGCAGGCAAAGAGATATCCTTCATTGCCATGGTAACTGTACCTTGGAGGTCAGTTAGAGTCTGGACAGGAACAGAAACCTGAGCATTGCTTCCTGTAACTACATCACCTGGATTTCATAAGAAAAAAATAATTAGATTTCATAAAAAAAGGAAAAAAATCATCAACTTATCTTTCATTCTTAATGTTGTAATACATTTATCAATTGAATTACCAGAAGCAAAGTAAAAGAGAAAACACAGTGCAATCTCATGAAATAAATATAAAATATTTTTAAAAGGAACTATTTTTTAAGTGTTTCTTAAAAAGCATTTGTGCATGTTTTTCTTAAAGAAAAAACAAAACAAAACAAGTTTCTACTACAGTATAAAACAAGTTTCCACTAGTTGAAAGTGTAGGAAGCTCTAGCAACCAAAAGATTTTGCTAAACAGACTTCATTGCGATACAAAAATTACTATGATTCTATATTTTCTTTCCAAAATTCTTTATCCAAAAAGTCATATGCATTTATTAAGCATTCTTTTGAAACTGATTTTTCTCTATAACAGACAAAATTTATTTTTAACTAAACTTGAAACCAATTTCTTCAGTGATCAGATAAAGACCTAAACAAGTTCTAATTTCATATTAAGTATTGAAAAGATTTCAAAAGTTACCACGTGTACTTATAAATGTCAACATGTAAAAATAAATCTGTGAACTGCATACCCTTTAAACTTGATATACTTATTTCAGGCGAGAATTCATTTACAAATTGGACCTGTTGGAAATGCTTCGAATAAAGAAGTGTTCAAATTTGAAAACCAGACAAAGGAAATAGGGAAAAAGGATTGCATTTTAGGAACACAGGAAAGAAAGGAAAAGGAGCACTATGTGAAATTCTGTGAAGAACTGAGGTACACTACCATTCATAGAAGGAAGACTTTTTGCTCCTTTGATTTCCTTGCTGGATGACAAAGTTTAACAATGAGTACTCGTTGTCAACAGATAATCCTCTAGATACATCAGCATCTGAAGGCCTATGTTATTTTGAGATTAACAAGGTAAAAAAAAAAAAAAAAGCCTTCTTAAAAGGCACCGTATTTTCTATGTATGATAATGTATGATTAATAGACTTCCTTTCCCTGTAGTTTTTCGACAACAGTAAAAAATCCATTTTTGAATTAAATAACATATCCTCAGTGCCTTGACCACTTGCTACAATTATGGTTTACAGTATGGTCAGCTCATCTGGAAATTATTGGGTTGCAATTATATCATCCCCATCAATTAACAGTACACGCATTTGTATTCTCCTCTCACTGCAATAAAATCTATAAATAGGTACTACATATGCCAAACAAGTGATAAAGAGCTTTTAGCAGAACTTATCAGGTCCTAAATTTTTATAACATAGTTAACTCTATACTCACTGATAAATGGCATGCTTATTTTCTGTATATTTAAAGGAAATTTTCAATTTTATGCTTGCTATTAATTTTATTCTGGTGCTTCGGGATCACCTATTAGTGTATATTTAGAGACTGAAAACTAATTTTAATATTAAATATTACCAGAAAAATTATGAAGGAACATCTGTGCTCCCTTTTCCTTCCTTCACAACTCCACCCCCCAACACAGACGCTAACTACAGAATGCATTTCAAGCAACGTATACATTAATTTTCTTTTTCCCATAGAGCTGTTACTCTGTATAGGCACAAATGATTGAGAGTTAACTAACCTAGGAAAACCATAAGCATTTTCATCTTTATAAACAACCATTTTTCATAACAACTTTCAAATTTTCCAGCAGAGTACACTAAAAAGGCTGTTACATTATCTTCCCTCAAAGGCACTAAGTAGATGGCGCTGTTCTGAGATAGAAGTCATATTCTAACACAAGCCTCCTGACAGGCAAAATATCATGCTCACTGTACTATACAGATCTGTGGCACACCTGCAGATGGGTTGGTGCCACAGAACAGCAGGATACCTGTGGGAAATACCTGCTTAAAGAACCAGTGATGGAGAAGTGTTTTTCATCGCAGAGTTAACAAATAAGCTTTCACCACAGGAGCCCTAGATTTTTGGAGCTGGAAAACGCCCCCAGGGATCTGTCCAAACCTCTTACTTTAGGTGGAGAAAAAAAAGGGTCAGAAAGCTTTAGGGTTCTGCTTACAGTTCACTGGTGAGTGAATGCGAAGCCTCAACCTGCACTAGCTTATACTTGCATGAACTGTTCTCTCTGCCTTTCCCTCTATTTTATTCAAAACTTCATGCAGGGAGGGGCATTATCAGGAATATTTATCTTCAATATGAAGTAGACAAGCTTTTGTAGATTGACATGAGAAGAACAAACCAGAGATGAAAAGATAGAAGAGTTGCCAAACAGGGCCACTTTCCTCCAGCAAGGGGATGGGTTACAAAATGCCCCAGTGATGATACTCATGTTCCAAATACTTTGCTTAAGTGCTCCGTTGTCTTCTTATAACTGGGGACTTGGTTTTCATCAATTGTTCCATCCTCATGCACTTCCTTTCTCACTTACTGTGATATTAATACTTGACATTTCCTTAGAGACACAACTTTATATTTCTATAGTCATTTGGCTTGGTTCCTCAGAAAATTTAAGCTACAGCATTAAGAGATTCTCTGACTCATTTGCCTGCCATCAGTTAGAATTACTACTGAGTACAGCTTGTTATCAAAGCAATATTGAAATCATATTTGTTTAGAACAATAAAACAGTACAATTATGAAATATATAAAATAACATTCATTTCCATTCTGTAAGTGGGCAAGTCTCCTGGCATTAAAATACATTTACAACATGTTAATGATCTGAAGTCTTCTTTTCTTTAAATCATGTGTGATAGCTCCACATTAAAAAGAGAAGAATGTAATTTTAAACGAGATAGTCTTATGTAGGTAAAGTGAATACTCTAATAAAATTTAAATACTAATACTTGATATAGGCAACAATAGATAACACGATGTATTTAATGGAAGTGCACACTCATTATTAATACTCATTATTATCATTGGGGACTAAAGCCCATTTAACTTAAGTTTACCAAGTTAAATACCAGTAATTTAAAATTTTTCTTAATTTTGGATGCAAATTTCTTAAACAGAGTATATGGAACATGGCTTAAGGTCTTCCTACTGACTCAATATTACTATTGTTACTGTCAACACTGGTTATTTAACAGGGCTATTATATAGCGTTCCCTTTAAGATAAGAATGAGGCATGCATCAGTATATTTGCCTTGAAACGAAATGGCTACCTGATGCTTCAGAATGCTTAGGAATGATTTTTGTAGATTTTCTGCCGTCGTGTTATTATTTCCTTCTTCTATAGTATAGGTAACAGATTCCCTCCCACCACTAAAAAATAAATGTAGCTCTTTCTAATCTGCTATGCATAGGGGTACTTAACACATATGTTTCTGAAAATAAGTGGAAAATAAGAGTATAATGATTCTGAGTCAGACCCTGAAGGGCTCCCTTAGGAATACAATACACGAGGGAGGTGAAGCACAGGAGAGGCCCAGAGACAGAAATGAGCTCACCTGAGTCCCAGCAGTGAGAGTGCCAATAACAGTGCCCACAACAGTGCCCTCACTCATCAAATGAGAGATTCAGAAAGGCTCATCTCCCAGGTTTCCTCTGCTCTCACCTTCTAGGGCTCATTGTTCATGCATGGACTCAGACACTTACTTTGGCTGCTTGACATTCTCCTAAGCCCTTTTTTCCCCTTAAGGTTCTTAGTTTGTTGAGCTCAGAGGTAAGACAGCACACTTCCTCCAAACTGACTGCCTGGATAAATGGTGTGCCCAGTAAAGCCCACAGGATTCAGAACTTCCCATTTCAGATTCTCTTCTAGTCAGAACCATTATTATCCAAGATAGCAGAGATCACACAGTCCACTGATTTCACATTCTGTGTTGTGACAATTCATGCCATACTCTATGGGCATCCACAGGACTCAAATGCAGTTATAGTAGGATATGAACGTTAAAAAAACACCTTAACAAACAATCTCATAAAATGGTCGTAATTAAGAACAGTATAATATCCGATAACCTAACTTAAAAGGATCTAATACAATGGATCTTTTCAAAATTAAGTTTTGCATTGATTTCTATTTCTAGGAAGTTGGTTTCTCACAGGCAGGTGAGGAAATCCCAGTCTCTACTGCGAATGTTTCCTTTAGATTTATTCGTACTTTTCCCTTACCTTTGTTCAATTGCACGGGCATGCTTTCCGATTTCAGCAGCCTCTGCTGCTGCTGCTGCTGCTGCTGCTGCTGCTGCTGCTGCTGCTGCTGCTGCTGTTGCTGCTGCAAATGATGCCTGGGGGCCTCTGCTAAGGTTGCTAAGGTCCTGGTGGGAACCACAGCCGTGGAGGAACTGCCACTACTGCCTCCTGATGCAGGGCCACCAGTACTGCCCGGGGCCACTGCTGGAGAAATCAACTTCCTTCCAAAATTAATCAGGCTGTTAGAGACCTTATTTATATTCAGGGGAGTGCCTTTGGCATTGGCCCTGTAAAAAAAAAAAAAAAAAAAAGTGGAGATACGTTATTTAAATTAGAGGACAGCTATATTTTGCACTATTTTACATACATTGGTATAAAAACATACCTTACCTGCTTTGAAAATGGCCATTTACTAGTCAGCTGCACCAGGTGAGAACTTAAAAGTGACCACAGGCTAATAAAACAATAAGACTCTTAAAGATGTGGCTTATGGAAAATAGTCTATACTCTTCATCCATCCATCCATCCATCTAACCATCTATCCATCCATCCAATATATAGGACCTATTATGTCCCAACACTGTGCTAGGTTCTGGGGCTACAATTGCCCAAAACAGACACAGTTCCCCTCCTGGAGCTTCTAGTCTAGTAGGGAATAAATATATTGATCACATAATTACATAAATAAATGTATGATGTAAAACCTATGGTGAGGGCTATAAAGGAGAGGAAGAGGGCTGGGCAAGTCTTGGGCTACTCAGAGAAGGGAGTACCTGTGAAACGAGGCTGAGAGGAGGTTTCCCACTAGCCCTCGCATGTGGGTACTAGGCCACATTTAATATGATTTTGAAAAATAAATTTGTCTGAGTGTCATGAAGTAAATTCACAGAAATTATATCAAGTGCCCAGATCATGAGAATTGCAATCCACCCTCACCCCTGCCACCTGCTCCAGCATTCCATAGGCTCCTTCCCCACTTCCCTGCTTTACTTTTCTTGATAGCTCTTTGCATTAGCTGACATACTAGATATTTTACCTATTTGGTTATTGTTTGTCCACTTCCTCCAATCCCCACCTAGAGTAAGTTTCATGAAGACAAGGATTTTCGACTCTCTGATATTTGGCCATTGCCTAGCACAAATAGGTGTTTTATAAACATCTGTTAAGATGGCAGCTGCATCTACCTACAGTGTAGGTCTTCTCGCCTGTGGAAGAACAATCCGTGCTCCTAGCCTGGCCAGCCTCTCCATCCGGGCTCTGTGTGCCCCTCTCCTGCAGCACCATTTCCTCCTTCTCTACTGTACGATTTCCATTACCTCACAAGTTTTGCTTCAAAAGGTGCCTTAACGTGCAACTGCTGCTTCTCAGTTTCTGGCTCACTGAGGTCTGGTGTGGCCTTGCCATTGCTCTGAATCCACTCCTCAGGGTCACCAACGACTTCCGCACTGCAGAGCCAAAGTCCCATTCTTATCTTGCTCTACCTCTCAGCAGTAACGATCCCCCATAAACACTCCCCTCCTTGCACACACTTCCTCCCTAGACTTCCAGGGTTTCCTGTGCTGTAACTGTCTGGCAAATAGAGGACACCAAGCAAACATTTGTTAAATGAGTGATTACTTCCCACATGATTCATGATCTTGAAGTATTTCAGAGCTCGTATCTTCTTGAAGACCAATTATGATTATAAATTATTTTAGTTGTAGGAGATAGTCCAACTCCATGACAATACTGAAGTTTGTACTTTTATTGCTGTAGAAGCTTATTTTCTCCCACTTTGTTTTTTGTTAATGTGGGAAACTTAAAATCAAGTTTGAGGGATTCATTTACTTGATTTTAGTTAACTTGAATTTTACCGTCATTTCCTTTTCTCAGATCTACCTGGCAGCACTTACTTCATAATTCTCCCACCTTTCTCATGAGAGCTGTACCCTTGGCATTAGTACATATTGCTCTAAAGCCAAACTAATCCGTAGTTCTATAATAAAAGGAAAGAACGCTGTACTTCTTCCTTCCATAAAGTTTTCTCTAATGGTGCTAGCTAATATTATGGACTAGGTATTGGAGAATTACATTGCTTTGGCCATAGAACAAATCAAATTTAAAACCTGGAATTCAGCTTTATAAAAGCAAAAATAATTTTTCAAAGGATTCTTTTTGAACCAAGTTTAATCTTTAAAGGACTGATCTATGGAATGTCCTTCCAAAAATTATTTTAAAAAATAATGTTTCCTAATAGATATAGGGTTATATAGTGGTTATGCACCACTTCTTTGTTTTCAGTTGTTTCCTTACGAAGGAGAGTGCTCTTGGTTTACAGACACTGTAGCTTAACAACAGAAAAGGCACAGAATACATGTTTATTGAGAAAAAGAATGACTAAAATGAAAAGAACTCATCAATTCCAGATTGAGAAGGCATTCCCCTCTGCCACTGCCTTCCGCTCAGCAGCCTACAGGCACTCCTGTTTCTTGTAAGGCAGCAGGAAGAAGAGCTATCATGAAATTGAAGTTCCACTGCAGTTTAGTTTTGCTTCTTTGCAAGTCAAGATTCATAACTCACAGATATGAAGAAGTTATAATGTTGTTACCCTTTTTTATAAACAAAAATGTACTAGTCAAATTCCCATATTGCCAGTTGTAAAATTTATATGCTGATAAAAGTACTAAGAAACTGCTGGAGCATCACCAAGAGAATACGGTTAATGCATCTTCATTACTACTAATAACCACAAAAAACATATAGATCAAGCTCATGCCGAGCAATTTTTCATCTGAATAGCTCTTAAAAGGGAATGAGCACTGTTTTCCTTTTCTGAACATATTTTTGTTTTTAACCAATTTCCCCCTCATCCACTACCCATAGCTTCCAGAAGAATATATTCTTTCAAAACCACTATCAATGGTAACTACATTTTTTCAGAAAAACAATTGTAAACTATGTACTTCTAGGAAAAGCATGCTGTCCATAGTCTGTTTTCAAGGCATGACAGTTTTTAGGCCAAGTTAGCTAATATAGATCTTAAATACTTAGTAGCAGCATTCTTCACAAGAAATACTAAACAATTTACAATAATTATTGCCTGTGATGTACATTATTAAGTCATGTGTGCTGAATTAGTGACAATTAATACAATTATCAGAGATCTGATGGACAGTAAGATAGAATGTAATGTGTAAATAAAATTGAAATAAACAGTAAGAGGATTTTGGAATTAAAACATTAGATAAAAAATCTAATGGGTAACAAATTCTGTGTAATCAAAGACTTTCATTACTATTTTCTACTACATACTATTGTTAAGTAATAGTACCATTTAGGAGAGATTATTCTGAAATTGTGCCAACAACTTACTTTGGGCATTACTTCATTTAGCAGTTTGAATCAGTAGCCAAAGGGCATTTTTCTGGAAATCCATGAATCCTTCAAACACCAGTTCCAGAAGCCCGCCTGGCTTTACTGTTGGGCCCCTTTTGTTCAGTTTCTGAAACTCTAAAAGAAAATCTCTGAAACAACTGCTGCCTCTTCCTACCCTCTAACTACTCAATCTCTCTCAGCCCAGCTTTCTAACTCACATTCTACTGAAAGAGCTTCTAGGGACTCCATGTCCTCTTAATTGCCAGCATCGTGAGCTGTTTTTACCCTTTGAGTGCCATGCATAATTAGAAATTTTGATCAACATGAGAAAAAATTATATCAATATATAACCTGAGGTACAAAAAGAGAGAACAAAACATAAAATATGAATTATTCCATTGTTATTTACATTTATAGCCATCGAAGAGAGTCGCTGGGAGCAATGCTGGCACTTTTGAGAAAATTTGTCAGCACTGCTCACAGCGACGTTGACACTCAGAAGGGTTAATTCACCTTCTAAAGATCTGGAAAAACCCATGATCACATTATCATATCTGTAAAAATTCTCCACAATCTTTCCTCTCCTGATATCTAAATCCTGACACCACCTAAACTGGGGGCGGTTGCTGAGGGGTGTGTGTGCAGCTCGCAGTCCAGAGACACAGCCTCACTAAATCCACAGCCGGCCTCCTCAGAGGACCACAGGGCCCTCTCTCCTCCCACACCTTATCACTGCAGCACTAAGGGCCAACTTACAGCAGTTTCTGCTACCTACTACATCATACCCAACTAGGAAAAAAGTACAAGACATACTCAAAAAAGCAAAATACAGAGTTTGAAGAGACAGCAAGCACCAGACTTGGACTTAAGATATAGCAGGGATGTTGGAATTATCAGACTAGAAATTTAAAACAACTATCATTAAAAAGCTAAGAGATCTACTGAATAGACAGCATGTATGAACATATGGAAAATGTATGCAGAGAGGAAACAATTCTAAGAAGGAAAAAAAGAAAGGATAGAGATAAAAAGACTGAAATAGAAATGAAGAATGTCTTTGGTAGGCTTATTAGTGGACTGGACACAGCTGAGGAAAGGATCTTTGAAGTTGAGGATATTTCAATAGAAACTCCCCAAACTGAGAAGCAAAGAGAAAAAAAGACAGGAAGAAAACAAACAAACAGAACGGAATATCCAGGAACTATGGGGCAACTATAAAAGGTAACATAACACCTAATGGGAATAACAGAAGGAGAAGAGAAAGGAACATAAGAAATATATGAAACAATAATGACTGAGAATTTCCCCAAATTAATGTCAGACACAAAACTACAGATCCAGCAAGCTCAGAAAACACCAGGCAGGATAAATACCAAAATCACTATACTTAGTCAAATCATTTTTAAACTACAGAAAATCACAGATGAAGAAAAAAAAAAAATCCTGAAAGAAACCAGAGGGAAAAAAACACCTTAACTATAGAGGACTAAAGATAAGAATCACATCCAACTTCTCAGTAAACCATGCAAGCAAGAAGAGAATGGAGTGAAATGTAGAGTTGAGAAAAGAAAACCACCCACTTGAATTCTGTACCCTACGACATTATCCTTCAAAAGTAAATACAGTACCAACATATAGTAAATACACATTACCCTTTAATAATAAATATAATTGGGACTAAAAATACTGGATGAGTGCCTACGTTGCAGGAGATAACTGTACAACTCTGGGAGATAGCTCTTGGTGACATTAACTGCTGACAGAATTGAGTTTTGTGCTTATTAGATGGAGTGGAACAGAGGGGAGGTATGGAAGAAGAATGGCTAAAAAAGCTGGGGAGCAATCCTCCAATATGCTGAGGACTGCCTGGAGAGAAAGCAGTCCTTTTATTGCATGGCTTTAGAAAATGAGATGAATTGCATAAGTTACAACATATACCAGAAGCCAGACAGTTAAAAACCATGACACAGGAAATCCTTTCTAAAGATTGAACAGGCTCTGTTTAAAAGAGTAAGTGCTCCTTTACTCAGAAGAGATTGCAAAATCGTCCGAGACTCTGGCTTCCTTGTCCTGGCACAGGTGAGAGGTAGGGTTATAGGAAAGCCCACTCCCACTCTTAGAGGTATAATCTGCGGTGTCCAGGGCTTCTCACCATCGCATTCAGTACACTGTTGAGAAGACAGGACCACATACAAGGCCTGTACACCAGTCTAGGCCTTTGAGGAGTTGCTGACTCAACCCCATCTCCAGGCGTAGGGGCCTGGTTCCCTGCCACCTTATTTCCGCTCTCAGTTTCTATTCTGTTCTTTTTGCCCCTCCTTCCTCCTCTATGTTCACCTTTCTTCTGATACCTTTTCTCTTTTTTTCCCCTTTCCTTTCAGCCATATCTCCTTTTTTTTAAATAATTTTCTCATCTCAATCTACCTATACTTGATTCCACCATAAAAACATTAAAATTTTAAAATTATTTTCATAAGCGTAGAAAAGGTAGTTGGAAAAGTAAATTGATGGAGATATATATATATGGCCTTGGGTTTTGGATAGAAACAATATTCTCTTTGCATTCTTGTATTTTTCAAAAGTCTATGATATTGACCTACTTTGAATGGATGCTGGTTCATAGTTATTTCTTTCATGCTTATAGACATCAGTGTTTTAACTGAAGATTTAAGAGTTCTTGCGGTTGTAATGTAGTACTTTTCAAGATGATTTTAACATCTGAGCAAACATTCATTATGTATTGCTACTTACAAATTCTGTAAGTTGAAGGCTTCAAATTCTATAAAACGAATTTTTGAACTTTTCTTTAATGTTGAAGTTGAGTGTACCAAATTGCTTCAGTGAAAGACATTTATGTTTAATTCTAACCTTTTTGCCATACTTGAGGTTTCTGTTATTTTGGAAAATGAACTCACACCATGTCTCAAGAACCTCTAGATTTTATAGGTTTTTATTAAAACTAAATAATGAAAATTAGCTTGCTATTCCTTATTCCTTAAGAGTCTGACTTTCAAGTGAAATAGACTATGATTGTTTTGCATGTGGCAGGTAAGTGTTTGTCAATGTGAGGTGAAGCAAAAGGAACAGTGCTTATTCCTTTTGGCCCTGATGAATGAGCGGATGTAGCTACACTGTGGGGCTTCCCTAATGGGTTCTGAACACAATTTATAACAGTGGTTACTAACATAACAAATAATAAGTAATTATGTATTAATCATGGTATATAAAATCATTGAATAAACTCTCCAAGACATCGCTATAAAAATAAATACTTAAGTTTCTATTTCTACAGTGGTAGTTTTGAACTGGTTTATTTTCTGACCCAGTGTATGACTCTCACCCATCAGTGACCGCGGTTCATAATAGCAGAGTCTTTAGAGTGTAGGAATTCTCTGGCCCAGGGGAACACATCAGAATGGAAGAGGATATAATTCAGAGATGCCCACCGGTTAGATAATTTTGCCTTCTTCACATCTCTTCCTTCACTTTGAGGATCATTATATATCTTCACAGTTAGTTGGAGAGGATAACTGGAAACTTGTACCTGGTTTCTCCTGGACTCCAACTTTTATCTTGTCCTGATTTTGATTTGTATCATTTTGCCATAATATACTGTAACTATGAGTATAACGGCTTTTCTGTGTCCTGTGAGTCCTAGTGAATCATTGAAACTGAGGGTGGTCTTTGGGACCCTCAACAATGGAGACTAAGGATAGGTAAATATTTCCTAGATAGGAAACAAAATATACTAACTATAAAAGGGAAAAAATGATAAAATGAACTTAATCGAAATAAAAATTTTCTGTTCACTGAAAGACATCATTCAGAAAATGAATAGGCAAGCCACACACTGAGGAATAATATTTGCAGTACATATATGTGACAAAGACTCCTATACAGAATATATAAAGAATTCCTACAAATCAAGATTAAAGAGACAAATAATCCATTAAAAATAGGCAAAATACTTGAACAGACATTCACAAAAAGATATATAAATCACCAGTATGCTATGAAAAGATGCTCAACATCATTAGTCATCAGGAAAATGAAGAGATCAAACCACAGTAAATACCGTGCTCATACTAATTAGAATGGAGAAAATCAAAAACACTGACAATGGCAAATGTTGACAAGGATGTAGAGCAATTAGAAGCCCCATATATTCCAGGTGGGAGTGGAAAAAGTTGTAACTACTTTTTAAAATAGTTTGGTAGTTTCTTATAAAGTTAAGCATACATCTGTCTGATAGAGCAATTTAATCTCTTAAGTGTTTACTCAAGAGAAGGACAAACATATATCCAGGAACAACAAGAACAAGAACAAACAACGTCAAAACATCTGTACAAGAATGTTCAAAGCAGCCTTATTTATAACACCCCATATCTAGAAACAACCCAGTATCTATCAGCAAGAAAACAGATAAACAACTGCTGAGCTGTATTCACATAATGGAATACAGCTCAACAATCTCAAAGGAGAATCTACTGATACGTGGTATATGCAACAACATGGATGAGTTATAAAAACATTATGCTGAGCAACAACAAACAAACAAACAAACAAACTAGACCTGAAAGAGTGCATATTGTGTGGTTTCATTTATGTGAAGCTCAAGAAAAGGCAAAACTAATATATGGTAACAAGGTTGGAACTGACTGCAAAGGGACATGAGGGAACTCTTGGCGAAAAAAATAGTCACTTCGGATAAATTTTTTGGATGGTGGTTACATGGGTACACACACTATCAAAACTCATCAGACCAAACACTTAAGATACATGTATTATGTACGAATTATACATAAATTTTTTAAAAAGGAGAAAGATCTCTTTACTCTGGACTAGATAGGAGACAGTATTACCATCTTACCTTATTGGTTGGGAATTAACAATTCTCTTTAATACAACAGAAAGAGTACTTCAGATATAAATGTGTTTATAATATAAACTCTTAGTTATTTGACCACGAAAATATTAGAAAATTACATTTATATAAAAATCAGTGTCTTTTGAAATTCTGATTAATTAATTAACTACTAATACTAACCATGGATCTCTTGGCTTCATGGTTTTGGTAATATTATTAGCATTTTATTTCTTTACCATATTTTAGTAATAAGATACTTCTGAAAAAAAGGCAGTCATTATGTAAGTAAATATAATATAGCCTAATTAAAAAATCTTGTTGACCACATAAAATGATCAGGCCATATAAAGTGAAAATTGTCCAGGAAAAGTTTATGATACCTTTTAGATATTCAAAACTATATTTATTCAGTCATTAAGCTAAGTATTTACTGAATACTATAAACAGTGCTACGTATTGTGACAGGCCATGGTAACATGAAGACTCTTAAGATGCAGACTCTGACATTAATGTAAGTTATTCTACACTTGAAGCTAAAAACACTGATTTATTTCTTGATATTTGAATTTGTTCTCTGTGCCAGGAACTGAGGAAACAGCAATGAAGTTCATATTCTAGTATAAGATTACAGTTGTTGAAAGAATCCTTGTGCTTCCTGGGATCCCCCACTTTCTGTGGACAGTCTTGTTAGGCTAGGTCCTGAGAGGAGCACTCCTAAGCTGAGGCAGATCCTGATCCCAAAGACAGAAGGAGAATTGCTAGCCACCAGGCATTCTTGGGTTAAGAATAAACTGAACGCTATCAGTCCTTAGTCACATGGAACTCAGCTGAGGAGTGTAAGATACATCTTCAGAGCCAAGGGAACCTCCTTTGTTAGAATCTTCTTTCCCTGGAGCCTCGCTTCCTTTTAGACCCCCTGCAGAGGTCCTGACAAGGGACCTTCTGCAGAGGTCTGCCTACCTGCTACAATAATAATTCTGGAATCTTTCATCATTGGTATCAGTTAAGTTGTTTAAACTAAGCGGACATGGAGCAGAGGAAAGCTGGACATGTTAGCACAGGGACTGTTACTGCTGATCTGCTAGTGGAGAGATCAGGATCTAAGCTTGGGTTCTTCCATCTCCATCAAGGCTTTATTTAATCAAATGGGATAACCTAATTTAGGCGATATGAAATTGCTTAGGCAAGTCAAAAGACCAACTGCTGTGGACCCCGTAACCAGCACCACTAGAGAAAGTGACACATGCTCTTGAGGCACTGCTGACAGCTAAGGTGCCAGGGCTTCACCCCTCTGCTGAGCATAAAGAATCACACATTGTGAGAAACTGTGTTGTCATTTTCAAAATAGAAAGCCCATGAATGTTCTGGACCAAAGAATGTATGTGATTCTACTCTTAATATGAAATTGCAGTATTTAAAAACTATGAAACTCTGTTCCATAACTACTCAATTGGGCATTTTAGTAGTCAAAGATTCCCAAATAAATTAGATGGGCCTTTCTAAAGACTGGTCACAAATTAGATGCACTTATTTTTTTATAGCAGCAATTTCTGGTTATTTAAGGACAAAATTGGAACAAGATTTGAGTGTTAAATTGTGGTTCTGAGCTCTAACGTTGAATGAATAAGAAAATGTCAATTCCCACTTTTAAAAAGAAATTTGCAAGTAAGTAAAATCAGAGCACAGCGAATATTACCCACACATGTAATGGAAAATCTACCACTAAAATACCTAGGCACTTGCTTTTAAAGACTTAATTATAGCAATCCATGGCAAGCAGAGAAATCAGGCTTCTTGATTTCTAGAGCTATTTTTATCCATGAGATCACATGTCATCTTTGCATCCTTACTTGGATAAGCAACACCAATAGAAGTCCATTGCCACAGATAGAGCACGTATTAGTTCCCTGCTTTCTAGGTCTGCTTGTCTCTTGTCTAACCTCTATTTACAGATCACTGTGGGAGGTCCCCCCATAGTATAGATAGCCCCTCTGGACCATCCCCACTCCCTCCCTTGCTATTCAATGATAGCCCCAATGCGTTAACTTTTTAATAGACCCTAAACAGCAAAGAAAGTAGTTGCAAGGCTATTTATGGCTGAAGGGCCCCTGATAAACTCCCAGGGAATAAGGGCTACATTGGAAGATTTCTTGGGCAAGATTATTAAGTAGGCCTCAATCTACACTCAGTTTGTGACTAAGGGCATCCATGCCCCTTCACCAGGGCTAGCTTGCTCATTCATTCATTCATTCAAAACCACTTCATTGAGGTACAACTGACATCTCTGAAACTATCACCACCATTTATACCATAAACACATCCATTATATTCAGAAGTTTCCTCCCACACTCTTTATTTTATTTTTTTGTGATAACAGTTAATATAAGATCTATCCTCTTAGGGAATTTTTTAAGTATATAATATGGTATTATTAAATATTTCTGTAGAGTAGATCACTAGGATTTAATCATCTCTGACTCATCTATTTTTAATTTGCTAATTTAAAAGGTGAAAATGGTACTTTACTGGTAATTTAATTTGCATTATTATGAGTCTGGACAGCCTTTTAAATGTTTACTTGCTGTTTGTAGTTCTTTTTTTTTTCATTGAGTGCCTACTATATTTTAGGTACTATTTTAGGTGCCAGATAGTTTATATTTTAGTGAAAGAAAGATGATAAAAACAAACAAAAACCCAATGATTTTTTAAAGAAGCTAAAAATACCATTTTGTGCTATAAAACAATACAAAAACAGAAACAGTCAGAAAGCACCCTGGCTGGTGTCGCTCAGTGGATTTAGCACCTGCCAGTGAACTGAAAGGTTGCTGGTTTGATTCCCAGGCAGGGTGGGCACATGCCTGGGTTGCAGGCCAGGTCCTCAATTGGGGGCATGTGAGAGGCAACACAGTCAATGTTTCTCTGGCTCATCGATGCTTCTCTCCCTCTCTTTCTCCCTCCCTTCCCCTCTCTCTGAAAATAAATAAATAAAGTCTTTTTTAAAAAGTAAGAAAGCAAAGCAAAGGGACAGAGGAAAGGGTTCCATTATTTTAGATAGTCAAAGAAAGGCTGTATGAAGAGGTGACATTTGAACAGAGACTGAATAGTACGTGTGCCATGTGGATTCTTGGGGGAGAATCCAAGCATAGGGGGAAGCAAGCACAAAGCTCCGGAAGCGAGAACATGGTTGTGTGCCTGAGGAACGGTAGGCAGGCCAGTGCGGCTGGACGCCAATGTACAACAGGGAAGAGTGGGGGTAGCACATGGGGTTGGAGAGCTGGCAGGAGGCTGAGTCATTAAGGCCTGCCTTGCAGGCCACTGAAGAGGCTTTGGATTTTATCCCAAATCCCAAATGTTCTGGGAAGTCATTGAAGTGCTTGAGCAGTGGCGTGTTATGATCTGACCTACATTAATGTGGCTGCTGTGTGGAAAGGAGGAGGAGAGGAAATACAGGGAGACTAGTTAGGAGACTAGTAAGTTGAGCATTGAAGTGGTGACTTGGTATTAGCAATATATACAGAGAAGAGTGATTTGTTTCTGGATATATTTTGAAGAGGATTTGCTGATAGACTCGATGTGTGATATGAGAGAAAAAGAGGAGTCAAGGGCAATTCTAAGACTTGATCAACTGGGTTATGCTATTTATTGTGGAGGCAGAGTCAAGAGTTTTGTTTAAAAAATACTAAAATCTGAAATGCATATAGGACATCCGAGAGGAATTACTGAGTAAGTAGTATGATATATGAGTCTAGAGTTTCAGGGAAGAGGTCAAACTGAGATATAATGAAGAAGCCGGCAGTCATAAATGGTATTGAAAGCCACGAGCCTGGGGTGAGGTCCTCTAAGGAAGGAGTACAGAGGAAAGAAGAAGACTAGAGGGTGCTTCAGCCTCTTTAGGCTGGATCTGATAAAGCACAGAATGGGCAGGATGGCCACTGAGACAGCATCTTGTGTTTCTCACTGAACTGCCAAGTCCTTTATACACTAATGATATTATATTTTGCCTGTTCCTTCCAATACAAATATTTCTCCAATTCTCTGTTTGTGTTTTACTTTTGACATACCTACTTAAAAATAGTCGTATAATAAAATCCAAAAGTCATTCCTTTTGTGGCTTCTTCCATTACTTTTAAGGTTAAAAAGCCCTGTAATAACTAGAGGTCACATAGACATTCGTATTTTATTTCTCTGTTTGTTTGAGTGCACTTTGATTCACCTGGAATTTATTTTAGTATGTGGTAAGGTTAGAAGTTGATATCTTTTTAAAAGATTTATCTAGTTTCTTAGGGCTATTTATTAACTCTTCCCTTGCTCACTGGTCTTTGATGTCTTCTTCACATAGTATGTTTCATTTGGTTCAATTTCAACTTTAAGCTTTGAAATTACAGCAGAGATGATGAAAAACCTTCCTTCCAATTGTCAAAATAATATGCTTTGTATAAGAATCTCGATGTGCTCACAAGGAAATACATAAAACAAAGCCAACATTTTTTCAGAAGAAAAATACAGGAACAGAAAGCCAAATAAAAGAAAGATAAAACATGAAGGGGAGCAAAGGAAGGGTACAGTCCATTTCCTTTCTTGAAAAAAAAAGTACGGGTTGAAAAATGTAAATAGAGAATACACCTATATGTAAAGCAAATGTTTGTTAAGTGCTTTCCTGATTCCAGGCATTGCCCTAGGTGCCATGAAGTGGTAAGGAAGACAGGGGCTCAGATTTCAGTGGGGAAGTCGGGGAGACAGATCATATGTACACGAATAAAGAAGATAACCAGCTGGTAATGAACGCTATGAGGAAAACAAGACTGGGCAATGGGGCGGAGAGTGAGTAGGGGAGGAGAAGACACTGGGAGGTTAAGAGTGGCTCTCTGACATGATTGTTTGGGCTGAGCCCTAAGTCAGCAGGAGGCCAGGGGTGATGAAGGGGGGTGCTGCAGGAAGAGGGGAGGTTAAGTGTAAAGGTCCCAAGCACAAAGCAAAGTGCAACATGGGAGTAAAGAAAGGGGAGAGCAGAAGGAGGTAAGGTCAAAGAGAGAAGGCGGGGAGAAGACTGGATTAATAGGAAGTCTTCGAGGGTGTGGGTTAAGTGGGAAGTGTAACATAATTGCTGTAAATTGAGTTCTTTGGCTGTTGTGTGAATGCTAATGGGAGGGAGGGCATGGGGGCGGAGAGGAGATAGGGATTAGAGGAAGGGACCCAGTTAGAAAGATTTTGTATAAAGAAAGTATCTAAAACACCTTGTTCTTTTAAATAAAACAAAGTGAAATACTTGACAGAACAGGGAGTTAATCCAAGTGACTAGACTGTAAGATTCCTGAGGGCAGGGATTTTTGACTGGTTTGTTCATGGTGTGTCTCCAATGCTTAGCATAATGAGAGTCTAACGCTCATTAAAAATTTGTTAAATAAAATAAACAAAGTGTCTATAGGGGATAGCCTTTTATTTGTGAAACAAGAATCGGATGAAATGAACATCTGAAACGGGCTTCAGGGAAGCCTCATGGGCTATAAAACTGGTCTCATAATTACACTGTACATAAAATAATAGGCAGATTTCAATCAAAGATGGGTACCTTAAAAATAACATTACATTAAAACAGAGTTCAAAATACAAGTTTAAATTTAGCCACCTTCTTACAAACGTCTCATCCCTTAGACTGTGAGTTTCTATGAGGCAGGAATTATGTCTTCGTTTTAACTTCCTCAGTGAGAGCAGAGCACTTTGTGTGTGTGTACTCCGTAAATGAAGACGGGAGTTGTTGAACTCCTACCGAAGAAAAGCTAGCACAAAGGCAAGATGCTTAAGAAGAAAATGCGGACAACTTGGCAGCATTTATCATTACTAACATTTTAGGCTCCTAGAGTAAACTTCGAAATTACATTCTAATTTGAGATGGTTCTGGTTTGACAAGTTAACTCTTGAGACATCTGAGTACAGTATTATGAAAGAACAAAACTGTTCATCAACGCTTTATACCAATGTTAATTTCTTTTAAAAGTAGGATTTTAATGTTTTTTAATTCCTACAGTGACCCTTAAAATTTCTATGTATGCAATCACAAATGCACACACAAGATGCATTTATAAGCTTACTGTGTAGTTCTAAAGACAGTGGGGAAAATCAATTTTAATTTTGTTACTGAAATAATTTAAAAATATATTATAGAACTGCCTCTTTTCAATCAACGGCAAGGATCTAGAAAGAGATTGCACAAGTAGGCACACTTTATTTAGGTTTATTAGTGTTAGGAAAATAAAGTTGCCTAACTTCAAATTGTAAAAGCACTCTTACATTTATTTAATTTTTCATCTCACCACTGACACCAATGTGTATCATTTCGTATGCCTTAAAAAAAGCTTGGATAAAAAAACTTGAATAATTTATTTAACAAAGATTTATTACATGCATTAACCACTGATATGCTAAAAACTAGAAAATTATTTTCAGAAAATGTGCAGTATTTCCTTATGATCTCTGAGAATATCTTTGTGACAGATAACTTTCATCAGAGAAAGAGGACTTACCGACTTTTGTCCATGAGGTCTGCTCCCCGTGCTTTATAATAATCTAAATTTGGATGGAACTGATAAGTCACTGGTCTGGGATTTCTCTATAAAAAAAAAAAGAATAAATTAAAAGGTATAAAGGTATTTGTATTATGCATTAACATATAAAAGGACAAAATAATTCTTTTTATATTCTTTCAGAAAAATACATAAAATAATGAAGTTTAATAATTACTGTGTTTGTGTTTTGCTTTTATTGTTAAAGTTTGATAATTCACCTCAGTACTGACTAAAGACTGAAATTGTTTTAATATCTTTTTCTTTCACTTGTTTCATAGTTCATATAGATTTATTCCTATCATTTGATTTATTTGATCAATAAATCAATATGACTTTCCAAAATATAATATGGTAAAATCACAACAAAACTGAAAAATTATGAGATTTAATGGGAGCACGATCTATGCCAATGGACCAGGAGATACAGTGTCAAGAACGTTGCATTTTGGAGGAAGAGTAAGAGAAATGTATTAGTTTCTGATATACAGAATGCTAAATATACCCACTAGATGGCACACCAAGTCTTTCTTCTCCTAAAATGAAGAAACTATTTCAAGAATTCAGCAACTCTTTTCAAGTTAGCAATTTCTATGTCATCTATTCTTATATACCAGTTTAATAAATACCCACATAGTGAAAATATTAGCAGAGTACCAACACAATACAAAAGCAAATTGACGAAAAAGCACATTTTCATAAGAGGGGCAATACACTGTCCTTTCTGATATTTAATATTATTTATAAACACTGCAGAAATGTCCTTGAATCACAGCTCAGGTGTGTCTAAATATGTTGCTATTAATTTAATGTGTCTATTATTTAAATGTCAAGTTCCTCAAAGGCAAAAAAATTAACCTAGTTTATAAAAATGTAACATGTTAATAAAACATTACTTAAATGAATACCATCATCTCTAAAATGTTAAATTACATCTATTTTTATTTTAAGAATTTAAAAAACTTATGTGTTCCAATGTTCACCTGAGCACATAATTAGGACTTTGAATCAGAACATGCCCTGTCCTTTAAGTGATCCATCTAGACATAGAAAGGCTGCATTTTATCTTAACAGAAAATTACCAATATGTGTTGACATCAATCCTTGGAGACATAATCCTAAGGCAGTGATTTACTTGCATGTAGACTGGGGTATACAATTGCTAAGGTTAAATAGTTTGAAATTCATCAAGCTAACAAGCTGCATCTTAATGGCTGTGACGGACCTTTTATTTTCCTGCTGAAAAAGAGTATTTACACAGCTCGGCCCTCTCATATCTCTTCCAAGTCAGCTCTAATCATCTAACAAAAATGACAATCCCTTGATTTAGCTCCAGCTACTATTCCACTGGTTTGGTATTCAACACACAGTTCTAAAATAATCAAATCTGAATTGCCTTGATGAAGATAACTGATGCTTCCATGACTACCATACCATTAAGTCTAACAGTGCAACTTTTCTCTCTCGAGGAATTAGATAGGTTTCCTTGTGGTAGCTGATGACAACCTGGCCTCAAGTATAATGGGGAAATATAATAGAGGTTAAAGCCACTGGCAGATTGTCAGTGCATTCATGGTTTATTGTAAAAATCAACTTCCACAGGACCATCACTCATGACTAATTTTGTTCTTTATTCTCAGTACCTGGAAAGACATTTTGTTTTTGTTAATATAAAAGACTTTTCTTCTCTGACTTCCAACAAACTAATAAAGGATTATGTTACTTTTTGCTGGAAAACAATGAACGAGGGGACGGCATGGAGCAATTTCTTGAAACATCTTTATAAAGAAATGACAAGCAATTCAAGACCAGAGTGCTGATCTATCTAAGCACTTAAAGCCATTATTAGGAATAATGATCTAACTTGAACATATGAATGAGGCTCAAGGATTGCTTTCACTGAGACCTATTTAAATTCCTGGAAGACTTACTAGTATCAAAGGAAGAGGGAGTTTAAAGTGCCACTATACTAGGACTAAAAAAAAAAAAAAAAAAAGATCAAAAGAGAATGTTGAAAAACAGCATTTGAAATGTAAGAAAATAAAATCAGAGGTTCTAGTTAAAAGTTAATTTAACAGGGTTTTCTGCCTGAGATGACGATGGTGTTACTAAAACGTTAGGTATGTAGATACACAGAAGGTCTACGCTACCACTGTCCAACAGAAATATTAAGGCGCGTGGGTCATGAATGCAAGCTTCATATGTAATTTAAATTTTTCCTAGCAACCACATTAAAAAAAAAGGAAAAGAAACCAGTGAAATTAAATGTAATATTTATTTAATTCAGTATAACCAAATGTTGTCATTTTAACAGGTAATCAATATAAAAATTATTGAACTATTTCACATTCTTTCTTTGATATAAAACTCTTTGAAATCCATTGTATATTTTAAACTTATGGAACATTTCATTTTGGACTAGTTTCACTTTAAGTGCTCAGTTGTTACATGTGGCTTGTGGCTCACAATGAACAGCACAGAATGAAATATCTGGAATATATGCACACCAATATGTGGCTGGCTACAGAAATCAATATATAGAGACATTAATAAAAAGGGCATAAGTACTTTTATACACTAATATTCATGACTGACAGTCCTTCAATATACCATAATTCTTCTCTTTTAATTAAATTAGTTTTATCTCTTCCAAAGAAGGTCTTAAAAAGTCAAAAAAATTTGGAACAATATCTTCTCACACAGCTATGTACCAAAACAACAATGGTTTCCTTAGGGGAATGAGATTAAATGAGCAGAATTCTAATGTTATGCAACGGAAACATTTTAAAAGATAAACTTGTTTTTCTTAGTTTAAAGAATAGTTTCTAAATAAAAGTTTAATTTTTTTATCCTCACTTGATGACATGCTTATTGATTTTAGAGACAGAGGGGAAGGGAGGGAGGGACAGAGGAAGAGAAACATCAGTGGGTTACCTCTCATACACTCCGGACTAGGGACCAAACTCTCAATTTAGGCATTTGTCCTGACCAGGAATCAAACCTGCAACCTTTCCATTTACGGGATGACTCTCCAACTAACTGAACCACACTCATCAGGCTTCCAAATATAATTTTGTGGAATTATAATAGTTCTGGCTTTTGTTTTTTAAACACCTGTAATTTCCTCTAGAGTATAGGAACCACTAGATTTTACACATGTGAAGCTTTGTATGTAAGAAAGACGAGACTGCGTAACAGTTGTAATATCTCATTGTGCAGAACATGAGATGCCTACAACTTTAATATTATGCCTTTGCTTAGATTGGAACAACCAGTATTTAATTTAAACCCATTTTCAAATAGTCAGATTTCAACTATTATAAGCTTTTCCAAACCAGTGTACATTAAAAAAAGCTTTTGTTTTGGTGAATTTTTCTTTGAAAGATAGCAAAATGGTAATCTTATTTTAACTCACATTGGTCTGTGTACAGAGGAATACCAACTCTGTTCCATGACCTGGGAAGTCTATGTAACTATACACGAAGATGTTGAAATCACAAATCCAGTTTACCTTGGTTTACCATGCCTTTCCTAGAGCAACCCAGATGGACTTGAAATAAGTCTACAAGATTGCAGCTGGTTAACTTCCCAAGTACCATTCAATTCTTTGTTAACAAGCTGGTGGAGCTCTTCTTAAAGCTTTATATTCAGCACTTTACTTTATGGTCATATAAGAAGAATGCTGAAATTGCCACCCATATCACAGACAGGCTGGTTTTGGGAAGCATCTTAAAGCTCTGTAGAAAAAATGACTTACAGAAGTCGAACAGATAGCGGTGGAAATAAGTGTCCTAGAGGGAACTATATGGAAAAACAAAACAAAACCTATGCTATACTTCTGAATTTCCAAAACACTTTTGTTAATTTGGCATGATCAAAATAGCAGTTTATAAATAGTACTTAAATGACAACAATCAATATAAGGGATAAAACTAATTGACATCTTGGATTGAGCGTCGGCCTGCGAGCCAAGCGTAGCTGGTTTGATTCCCAGTCAGGGCACATGACTAGGTTGCACGTCGGGTCCCCAGTTGGGGGTGCGAGTGAGAGGCAACCACACAGTGATGTTTCTCTCCCTCTCTTTCTCCCTTCCCCTCTCTCTAAAAACAAACAAAAAAAGAAAAAATTATTTAAAAATAAATAAAATCTTTAAAGAAAAAAAACTAATTGACATCTATCCAGTCTCACTGTTATAGTTCATGTTCTTCACTTCTAGGTCTATATTATGATAGTAAGCTTGCTCCTTACTGTAATTTCAGGTAAAAGAGACACTCTGTCCTTTCCTGAGTATGACTTGATTGTGGACAAGTCTTCTCTGCTCTATTCTACTGAAGTCTATAGATCAGCATATAACCCTCTTCCCCCTGCCAGCCTTACTCCCATGGTACTACTTCAGTATTTTAAGTTCAAACTCTGCTTGTTGTAGTAGTATACAAATATTTAAATGCTAACCCACACTAGCTGCAGCTAACTACAAGGTGCTACAAGAAGTACAATTAACTACAAGATGGTGTATGACACTTTGCCTTGTTCCGGGCCTGGTGGAATCAAGTTCATCTAACAAAGGTCATTACAAACAGTACTTTCTGGATTGATCACCTAACTCCTAACCCTCACTTATAGATGATTGCTGTCTTCTGAACTGTTGCATGGAGACCCCAGAGGGCTGGCTATTTATAAACACAGAACTGAAAAGAGCCAAAGAACAGCAGTTCCAGTGGTCCTTGTTCTAATTTATGAAGGTACAAGAAGGAGCTAAAGAAGAGTTCGAAGGCCCAGGATGCCTGGGGCGGGAGTTGAGGTGGGGGTGGGTGTGGGAGCGGGGGTGCACAGGAGATCAGGAGTCAATGAGCCAGTGCGCCTCCAGATCCCTACTCCACTCCCCACTAGCTGATGGGGCACTGTGAGGAGTCAGTTACGCTCCCAGATTTACTTTTCTCATGTGCAAAACTGCACTGAGGATTCAACGAGACAATGAATATTAAGTGTAGAGCCCAGTGCTGGGCACTTGATAAAAATGCAATGAGATGGAAGCTAAGATTACCTTCTGATGCCACTGAGTGATAACAAACAGATCTTTAATTTGAGAGGAAATTTCATAGTTTAATAACTTGAAATCTTTGATAATAAATACGAAGAGAAAGTGATGTTTCATACTTCCAATGATTCTACTTAAATTTATGGTAGATTCTTCTAAACAATATATTTTTAAGAATCAAAGACACATATTTAGGAAAATATATCATGCACACTGGATCTCATATGTGGGGAAAAAAGGCTGTCTTCCTTCTGAGGAGTATATACATTTGTAACTTTTTAAGAAATTGTAAAACCACACTATGCCATTAATGCATGTTTGCCAGCTTATGTGATTATAATAATTAAAATGATTTCCTTCAACATGTCTGAATTATTATGATTTTTATAGTTTATTGGTTACGATTTTTACATTAAATTAAACTGATACAGTTCCTGCAGCACTTGTTTAATAGAAAAGATTGAGATTTACAATACTATGTATGTTTGGCATGAAGAAAATATTTGCCAAATAAAGAGTTAATTAGTTTTCTCCCCCCTAATATTTTGCTACCAACCCTTAATTTTTAGCATGCATGATTGGAAAAGGGGAAAAAATAGGCTCAGAAGGAGAAACAGCACTGTAAAAACATGTCGGATGTTTCTCTTTGATGAAAAATGAGACTCTTATTTTAGTGAATATGTTATTGCCTCAATGCTGGGGGAAAAGCAACCGTCATTAGAAAAACGAATTGCTCAGCTGTTTATAAGCAAAAAGCTCTGGGGGAATTTCTCAGGACCCCAAAGGCAAAGCATTACAGGGTTATGCAAACATATGTTGCAGGTGTTTTAGGGGAGACAGGTGGGCAAACCTCCGCCATGGAAGAAGAGTTAGTTTAATGCGCTGTAACGGAAACGAGATACCTAAATGCATCCAAGTGCAGGGATGCCATGGCACCAGCATACTGAAGCTGCAGAGCAAAACTCGCCCTAAAATAATTACCTTGTTAGTGCCAAGCTAACAGAATTTTCCCTTCTTATAGTTTTAGAGAAAACAAACACTGACAATTACTTTAAAAAAAACTAAAGATATTTTAAACTTGGAACAAAGAACAGCCTGAAATAGCGATAATTATCCAAAAAAGATAAGGATGAAGTATTGTTGCCTTTATTTAAACAAATATTCCTAAGGAGACAGTTTGTTGTAATATCCCCTCTTTGGTTCACTAGGCAACATAGATTTATCATAATTCTCCTAAAGCCTAAGATATTTCTATATTAAAATGCTAATTTTGTCTTTTCTTTTGCCTGTAATTAAAGCTGGGGATATTTGTGATCTGATATTCACTGATTGCTAGAGGGTCCACAAAGGTTTCACCATTTCTGTTTCTTATTGCCACAGACTGTCCCCTTCATTAAAATTAGATACAGGAACACACTGGATCAAAAAGGCAGATATTAGAATCCTAAATGCTCACAACACTCCCATTTTAAAAACACATAAAATAACTGGTATTATCTGGACACTGCTGTCAAACCTAGACTTGTATTTTATTTCCTTCTTCATTTATCTGAGTTGCTCTTCTTATACTACTTACTGAGAAAATACTCATTTACTATACATATTTATGTATAATAGTGTATTGAGCTATACCTTCCTTAACAACCATACTATAAATTAAATGTCAAATATTTATTATTGAAAAAAAACTTACAAAACATCAGATTTGAAAAATGAAAACCTAGTTTGATTTTTTACAATATTACAAAATCCAAAATGTGGATACAAAGCATTCATCAAGTGAACACAGATCTGCATAAAAAAATAAATCTTTGTGCAATAACAAGATTAGAAATTAGAATATTATTTCAGTACCAGGTTTAAAATGACCTCTGGTTTATATAGTAATAATTCCTATTTTGACAGGAAGCATATAGCAATTGACAGAAAAATTTAAATTATTTAATTTTTGTATCAACATATAAAAACTAAAAAAAAAGAAAAAGAAAGAAAAGAGAAAAATTAAAAGGCCTAAGAAAAGTAAAAAAAGGAAGCAAACAATTGTTAATTAGGTAAAGACACAAACAAAACCTCTGAACCCACGCCAGCCTCATTTTACATACTGAATAGGCCCAATTCCCTCAAGTGACATCCCCATCTATACCCTGGCAAGCCGAGATCTCAGATGGCAGAGAAGCATTTTAAACCACCTGTGCATTATGCTCAACTGTACCTTCACATAATAAATAGACATCAAAAGAGAAATAATATTTTTTTTCTTTTTTTTAATGTACTTATATTTTTGAACTGAGCATGCAGGAAGATGCCAGATTAACATGGCTCTCAATATATATAAATATGGAAAGTAATTTAGGTCTATACATTTTCTTTATTACTAGTACTGGTCCTCAAAATACTCCTGTCAGATATTTGGTTACTGAACTTTCCACCTTTTTCCTTCCTTGAATGTAAGCCTATTTTAGTGGTTTAAAGAAATCTGGAAGCCCATTTGTCTTTTCCTATCAGTGGTTTCCAACATCCAATGATAGAAAGGAAAAAAGAAGAGTTGGTCTCAAAAACTGTTCCTAAATATTCCAATTTGGGGAACAGACTTAAGAAACTAAAATTTTCCATGTAAAAATTAACATTGTAAATTTTTGCATTTAGAAATGTTAAAAAATAAGGTTAAATAAATTATCATCAAAATAGAAGCCACTGATAAATGGTTTTAGGATAGTTGAATTACCAAGGATAAGTCTATGTGACCCCATGGGACCCAGAGCCCTGGTTTGACACATTTCGCCCTCATCTTCTTTTCACTGTCTTCTTCCCTTTCATTACCTGATTTTGTAATTGCCAAGGCAACAAAGCCTAAGCTTTTGCACACTGAGACCTGGTAAAAGGAAGCCTGGCACAGCAACACTTCAAATGTAATTGTGGGAATAATTTCAATGATAAAACATCTTGGAATTAAAAATTCACTTCTTATATAAACCCACACTTACTAAGTCATACACTTACACTGTGTTTTTTTGTGATGCTTTTTAGTATAACAATGAAGTATCAGTACTGAACTCTGAAATACCTAAGTGAAGAGATAAATGAGAAAGCAAATATAAAAAACACACAGATCAGAGTTATATTTTCCTGAGTGAGATCAATCTCTACTTAGGAAAGTGTGTCAAGTTAGGTCACGGGGGCCACTGAGAAGAGTACATACAGACAGACTCTTGCTTTTCTTAATTTTTAATCTAGATTTCATGTGTTATTATAAAAAAAGAACACTGATATCAGGTAATTTTTCTAAAGAATAGGTAGTATTGTAAAATGTTTTCTTTTTAATCAGTAACTTTTGATACAGCTCAGCCTTAAAACCAAAGCCCCCTTGAAACATCTAGTGTTAACAACTGGCACATGAATTACATGCTGCTCATACAATATCTACACTAGGTATTCTTAATCTTTCTTGTGCTATGGACTACTCTGCTTCCTGTGAAAACTTTGCCCTCCTTTTCAGAATACTGTTTTTAAATGAATAAAATAAAATACATAGAGTTATAAAGGAAACCAATTATACTGAAATACAGTGATCAAAATATTGAACAAATTTATAACATAGTAATATGTGCTTTTCTATTAACATATTAAATAAGATACCATGGCTGGTCTAATCATTACTATAATTTAGAAGTAGTGATGAATGTAAAAATGATTATTTCAAGATATCTTTGTCATCTCTAACTGGATATAAAATATCTGATTGCTATTAGTGAAAATGTTTTAGGTGCTGCTGATAATATTGCAACTTATTGCCTCCATCCATATTTGATAAAAATACTAAATTTTAGTAAGGGCTTAGTGAAAATAAAGATGTAAATTTTTCCCACCCAAGTTTTTAGACACATGCTGCCCCCCCCCCCACCCCCCCACCCAATTCCATCCATAGATGCAGCCTTTTCTCAGAAACCTGAAAGGTGGTTTTGGATAACAGCTTTCTTCTTGGGAAGATAGTCTTATGGGTACCACTGTACTAATTTACTAACGCTTTTGCTGTATAAATATATACAGGGGAGACAGACAAAAATTAAAATAACTGCTATAGCATAGACAGTTTCCATTCAAGGCAGACAGGGATCCAGGTGCAGGAGGAAATGCCCACTGTGCCAGGCTTTAACCCCTCAGGTGCTGATTTCTTTACATACTGATGTAGGTGTACTTTGTAAAGGCTTTGACCTAGATAGTACCCAGTACCTTCTCTGAATGAATGAGTGAGAAGTATGGCTAGGTGGGACATGAGGATGAGGATGACGGGGGAAAACGCAGTTATAGCGAAGCACGTTGTCTCCTTCTGGAGAGCCCACCCTTTCTCTGCTACCTTCTCTGAAAGGGTTTCACCAGATTTGTCGAGGGACACCCCGTAAGTAGGGCTGTTCACTCACCATTTCTTTTTTTGTAAGTAGCTGAACTTTATTAGTTTGTAGCCAGAAATGCTTCAAGAAAATAACTCTCTTCTAAGAGGTCATTATTTCTGAAGAAACATCAGTTAGTTGGGTCCAAGATCCCTCAGGTTGGAACTTTGAAGCAGTGAGAAGAAAATGGGCTGCATACTTTGTAGTGTTTCAGAAAGAAGACTGAGAAGGTGTTAAGTAATCACCCCATCTAGGTTAAGAGGAATCTTTGGAGGCCATTATTTTTCAGTAGTTATTCCATGTGGAAGTACAGAGCACTTATTTCCCAGTGGACACTGTATTTAAAACACCCTTGAGAGAGATGATATTAAATGAAAGGGGTAAAAATGTAATTTACAAAACAGCATACAAAGTATAATTCTTTTTATGTAAATTTTTTTCAATTTTTATTTATTTTTTAAATGAAAAATTCACACATGACTCATGGAATTTTTTAAAATTAATTGATTGGGGTGATATTGGCTAAGAAAATTATATAGGTTTCAGGTATACAATTCTACAATTTATCATCTGTATATTGTATTGTGTGTTTACCACCCCAAGTCAAGTTTCCTTCCATCACCATTTATTTTCCCTTTACCCTCTTCTACCGTTCCCTACACCCCCTTCCCTCTGGCAATTACCATTCTCTTGTCTATGTCCATGTGTCTTTCCTTTCCTTTCCTTCTTTCCTTCCTTCCTGCCTTCCTCCCCCACCCCCCCCGCCTCTTTCTTTCAGAAGGGTGAATGGATTAACCAAAGCAAAAATATGTAAATTAAAAAAAATACTTTGCAGAAAACTGACCAGATGATCTTAAAATTCATATGGGAATGCAACTGACTCAGAATAGCCACAATTATCTTGAAAAAAAAAAGGACCAAGTTCATGGATTCATAATTCTATTTCAAAACTTAGGACAAAGCTATAGCAATCATGACAGTATGGTACTAGAATTAAGGACAGACATATAGATCAATGAAATAAAACTGAAGAGTCCAGAAATAAACCCTCACGTTTATGGTTAATTTTTGACAAATAGGCAAGAAAATTCAATGCAGGAAAGAATAGTCTTTTTCAATAAACACAATTGGATCTCCACATGCAAAGAAATGACTTTGGATCTCTACCTCACACCACACAAAAAATTAACTCAAAGTGGATCACAACCCTAAATGTAAGAGCTAAAACTATCAAACTATTAGAAGAAAACAGAGGAGTAAATCTGGGTAATCTTGAGTTAGTAATTACTTCTTAGATATGACAGCAAAAGTACAAGTGATAAAAGAGAAGACTGATTAGATTTCATAGAAATTAAAACATTTTGTCCTTCAAAGGACTCTGTTAAGAAAATGGAAAGATGATCTACAGATGAGAGAAAATATCTGCAAATCATGTATCAGTTAAGAGTCTTGTATTCAGAATTCGAGTAGTTAGATGCACCTAGTGTCTTGCGGAAGGCTTTGCAGACCTCTGCTCAGGGGCACTTAGTACACATTTTACAGTTCGACTTCCCCACAGTGCTGGGGTGTACCTCAGAATTTCTCCCAATCATTAACAAACTTTACTTTTGAAAAGGAAAACTGGAATAATTGCCCTGTCACCCACTGTTTTAGGGATACCGACACTAACATCTTGTTACTGCATGATTGCTTCAGTAACTCAAGAGTTGGGCTTCAGGTGTCTACACACAGCGCCATTCTTAGCTTTTTGACAGTCCCTTCCAGTTTATCCTCTACAGTGTTTACTGAAAATGTGCTGAAGAGACAGGAATTGATGAAGTGCAGAGCTGTAAGATGTTTCACAAAATTGTCAGCCTGACGCCTGACCATCATCACGTTATAAGTTGGGGTTAGTGATTTGATTCTTTCTGGCCTTTTCTTGAAGTTCCTGTTGCAGTACAAGTGCCTTATTCACCACTTCGCTCTGTCTTTCTATAACAGCAGCAATAAAAATAGAGAGTATTTCAAATTATTCCACTTAAACATTGTATAGTGCTTACATGGTTTGAGGTGTCTTTGGGGAACAGCACCAAGTAGGAAAATTTGAAGAAGGCAGAAAAATGAGAAGAATGGTTGAAGTTGTTCTAAGTAACCAGGAAAGAGATAAACACTTTACTCTCATCTTTCCAGCCAGCATCTGGAGAAATCCCACCTGATTTTCTCATAAAGGTTCTATCTGAATGTACCTGTTATATTTTCCCCTTATGAAATGAACTGCTGACAAGAATGCTGGCCATTCATTTGCGATCAGCTACTTCATTTACTTTGTTGATAGGATCTCGTTTAAGTTCTCTTATTCGAACTTCCTTGCATTTGAGTTCTAGAGACTAAGCAACTACATAGAAAAAAAGTATTAGAAATAGCACTGAACAAAAATTAAAATTTCAGAATATGTTTAGGACTTATTCATTCAAAGGAAATTGACCTCTGTTTAAACAACCGAGAAGAGATTTTATGATCACAGATGTAATACAGTTTGGTGCCCTATAGGTTTTCATTAGAGGATTAATATGTGCATGTTTGAATATTGTTATTAAAATGATTGTCATTGATTTTCTGCCAACCATTCCTTTTGGGATAGGAAAGAAAACAATGAAATATAGATAGTAAGAGTATCTGTTTCTTTCTTTTCTTTTCTCTTGTTTCCTTCTTTTTTTAAAAAAAATAAGATTTAATTATGAGCTTTTTGAAAACAAAAAAACAGAGGATAATTACAAGGAACGTTTGGGATCACATCAACAAAATGATACAATTAATTACATTTCCCAACTATCTACTTACTGATTGAGTTGCTGGGAAAATGTGTAGATGAGCAAGTTTGTAAGAGTTTGTAAGTATAAGAAGTTTGGATAATGAGTGGATTTTGAGTTGGCCATGGGATATCCAGGTAGAGCCTTCCAGAAGGCAACTGGGAATGTGTGTGTAGAGCTCAATGGAGAGACCTGAATCAGAGATATCAATAAAGAAATATTGGAATATGGCTATTAATTGTAACTGAGGGAACGTAAGTGATCTCCAGGAATATATACTGGGAAAAGCTGGGAAGGGAATCATAGGACATAACAGGTGCAAGAGGAGGGAGCATAAAGAGAGAACTCAGAATGTGGGAAAACCAATTGCCTAAGGGTAGGTAATCCCAAGAACAGGAAAACAGTGACAAATGTTGTAGAGAGGTCAACTGAAATAAAGTATAAACAAATAACCCTGTTGAAAGTTGCTGACATATTTGGGTTGTACAGTGAATGGGAAATAAAAGTGTCCTTTCAGATTGAAGCAGTGACATGAAAAAAATAAACAAAAGACAAGCAAAAAGACTGTCAATGGCTAAGAAATAAAAAGAAGCAGAGAAGCCCTGACTGGTGTGGCTCAGTAGTTGCATGTTGTACTGCAAAGCAAAAGGTCACTGGTTCGATTCCAGCGAGGGCACATGCCTGAGCTGTGGGCCTGATCCCTAGTTGGAGCGCATGAGAGAGGCAACCAATCGATGTATCTCTCACACACGGCTGTTTTTCTCCCTCTCTTTCTCCCTGCTTTCCCATCTCTCTAAAGACCAATAAATTAAATATTATAAAAGAGAGAGAGAGAGAAATGGAAATACTGTGAAATCTAGGGTTGAAAATAAATTAGCAACATAGTGCCATTGATAGCAAAGGGATAATTATTTTCAAATATATAGATAACACTGCTTTTCCCAACCAGATCCTTATTAAATTAATATGCCCAATTTTTCATTCTTAATTTTGATGTGAAAAATTATGAAATATTATTTGAAGATATATCAGCTAATTATTTAAAAGAAACATCAAAACAAAAAATTATCAAGGCTGTATATCTAGAACTAAGATTAGCTAGCCCCAAAAGAAAACTAAGAATTAATACTTTTCTTCATTCTTGCATGAACCTTTGTATGAATGAAAGTAGCCACTATTACATGTAGCTGGAAGAGGTTTGAAGAGAGAAATAAATTCAGTTTTTGGCTGTATCCTTATCATCTCCATGACTTTGGCCAAACTATTAACTATTCTGAACCCATTTCTTTATCTGTAAAATGGTGATGAGTTTGTTGTGAAAATTCTGCAAATACGAATAGTGTTTACAAAGGGCCTAGTATGTTTAGTACCCACTCAGTGACAGCTGATGTCCTGTGTCCATTCTCTAAGAGAAAGAAGCAGGACTAAATGGGCTTGACTCCATTTGCAGCATATTTAAGCTGTGGGTTTTTTCCTTGAAAGTTAGTGTTCAACTGATGCCTTGTAAATAACCTGAGATGATTCCTAAACCTCTTAATTTTCATTTTTCATAGACAACTTACTAAATAATTTAATAGTACAGTATATTATTATTTAATTTTTAAAAAACTATTGTTTTTTATGTAATTGTATATACAGTTAAAGTTTGAAGGTTCTAGATATCATTAATCATTAAATAGTACAGTCTAGAAACAAGAAATCACACTTTAATAGCTAATGAGAACTCTAAGAATAACAAAATCAATCTAAGTCCATTCTTCCCTTACTATGTTTTCTTCATAACCTTTTCCCCATGACACAAACATAGTTAAAAACTACTCTTCCTTCAAATTGCCATTCCCTTGTCACTTCCTCTGGGAGGTCCTCCCTGATCTCCTTGATGAAATAAAAAGAGCCTATTATGCACTTTCATAGCACCATTAACCTCCTTTTCTAAGCTCAGGTGCAGTCTTACATTGATGTAATTACTTGCTTGTCTCATCCTCTAGTATAAGCTCCTTAAGGGTAGGTCATGACTATGTGTAACACTGTACCACTGGTACCTAGCACAGAGCCTGACACATAGGAAATATTTGGATGGAAGGATCCTGGATTGACGGAGGGAGGAAACTAAAGGACGTTTCTTCCTTATTCTCTTCTCTCCAACTCTGAGTTCTCTTCCCTCTGCTTGGCTGCTCTTTCTGCCCTTCTCCTACTGGCAACTTCACAACCTTTCTTCCCATCCAGCTTACATAGCACTGATTGGTTTTAAAATGACATCCAGCTTCTCAAAGTTTTCTAGTAAAACTCCTATGAAGATCTAGACAAACAAATACAATATCACATCATAAAAATGAGACAAGTGAGCTCAGACAGCCTACTGCCTACAAGGAGTTCAACTCAATTAAGAAACGTTAATTACATTGCCTGTGTTTTACTTCATAAAGTAGGGTACCATCCGTATCTGCTTAACCAGCTGCTTCTTTGTGAGATAACCCATCAAACAGGGGTGGTCAGAGAGTCATGGTCAACCCTGTGCACTCTTACTGATTTCCCTGCTGGAACAGGCTGCTTTTTGTTACTCCTTACTGCATTTCCTTCCATTTCTGTTACCTGAATTGTGAATATACTACTACATGATTGGGTGTAGGGGTTAGAATTCTGTTCATTCAGAAAAACTGAGAGCAGTATGAAGTCACACTTATTGCCAGTTAGCCTTTTTGGGCCTTCTTTCTGAAATGGGCATAATGGTAGCATATTTGGCTTAAGCCCATCTCATACCGAGGGAAGGACTTGTGTGGGCATTTAAAAAAATGCCTTCTCTCTGAGCCTTCCATTTGCCGTGCATACCCGTGTAGCAAATGCTTTCTCACCCTACTTCTCTGCAGCTGGATTTTTTCAAAGCCAGATTCTGGCAAGCTCTTCAGTTTATCTAGTTTACAATCATTGAGCACATACCACGTGCCAGACACTTGGCTAGAGACAGAGAGGATACACAGATCTGGGCTGGGCTCAGCCCTCAGGAAACTTAATGTGGAAGACTGACATGTATGCAACCAACCACAATGCAAGGCAAGATGGAACAAACGCAAAGTTTAGTTGAAATTGGCCTGCTGTCAGAATGGAGGTAGTAGAGTAACTAGAAGTTCACAAGAAGCTTCATGTAGGAGGTAGTATTTGAACTAAGAGTGATAAGCATTTCATTCAGTAAGCAGAGATCAGTAAGTAGACAGGTATAACCTGAGAGAACAGCTTTCCTAAAATAAAGCCTGGAGTGAAATGTAGGGTCCATAGTGGGTAATATGAGAAGTATTTTAGGACCCAGATCACGGAGGTCCTTGAATGTCATGTTAAGAAATTGGAACTTCATTTGATTGGCAATTGAGACCTGATTCAGAAAAATAAAATCATGCCTAAAATTTTTGGAAGGTGATCTGGGTGACATTATACATACGAATCAGAGGGGAAACAAGATTATAGACTTGTAATAGTCAAGGCAAAAATTAAGACAGGTTGGAACTACAGCGGGGGTCACGGTTATGCAGCAGTATGGCTTTGCCACAGGAATGCTCAAAGAGGCAGAACTATAGAACTTCTCAGTCTCTGATTTTTCATGTCCTGCATCTAGCATTCTAAGAGGCAGTCTGAAATGTTGATGCCAGAAATAGAGGTTTAGGAGTTTTTATGCATAGAAGTGATAGTGGAGAAATTAATATAAGAAGTATTGGACAAGAAGGGTTGAACTCAAGGGTAAATGTAGAAGATCACAAAGAAATACTATCGGATCTGAAAGATTCCCTTTGTGGGGTTATATGTGTGTGTGTGTGTGTGTGTGAGAGAGAGACAGAGAGAGAGAGAGAGAGACAGAGAGAGACAGAGAGAGAGAGAGAGAGAGAGAGAGAGAGTTTGAGTGAAGTCCTGCAGTTGGTGCCATTTAAAGATTCTAGGTGGCTTTTAAGGGTCAGCCTTATGGCATATGAACTCCCAGATTGTCAAAGGGCTCTGTAGAAAGAGCCAATTCTGTAAGAGGTCAAAAAGGTTGACTACAAAGTAAGCATAAGCATAACACTGTATAACAGATCTTCGGTAAAAAATTTTAGCTAGAATTGTGAAATATTTTGCATGCCTGTTTAACCATGATATGTAATATAATGAGTATAAAACTAAGCTGAGAAGGATATAAAGTACTTTGTATCTTGTGTGTTAAGTAGCACTAAAGAGTTAAGTTTTGTTTTTAATTTAGTACATAAATGTATATAGAAGAAATCAGAAATCATCCCTGCCCCAAAAGCCTGTGTGGAAATAACTCCCAGTGTTGGGAAAATGGGAGTGGAATAATATGGCACATGATAAAGAAATTACAACAGTACAAAACACACACACACACACACACACACACACACACACACACACACACACACACACAAGTCTCTATCCAGTCTCCCTTCTGGATCAGCCCTTTTCTCTTTCCAAAAAAGGGTGTGTGTATGTATCTACTAGCACATATCATATTTCTTGTTTTTAACAGCTTAAGATATAATTTATAATACATACAATAAGAATCCACTCATTTAAAGCAAAGAATTCAATGGTTTTTAGTACAGCAATATACAACTACCAAATAATCTAATTTTAGAACATGTTCATCACCCCCAAAAGAACCCATTAACAGTCATTCTCCATTTTTCTCCCCCTCAACTAAAACTTCCCCCACCCTAGCCTAGGCAACCACTAAACAAATTTCTCTATATATGTATAGATTTGCCTTTTGTGGACATTTTGTGTAAATGGGAACAAGATCATACATAATGTGTGTGGGGGGGGGTTGTTTTTTGTTTATTTGTTTGTTTTGTGACTGGCTTCTTTAATTGACTTAAAATGTTTTTGAGGTCTATCCATATATCAATACTCCATTCACTTTAAAAAATATTTTTTTTAAATTTATTTTTAGAGAGGGGGAAGGGAAGGAGAAAGAGAATGACAGAAACATCAATGTATGGTTGCCTTTCGTGCAGCCCCAAATGGGGACCTGGCCTGTAATCCAGGCATGTGCCCTGACTGGGAATTAAACTGGAGACCCTTTGGTTCATAGGCCGGCACTCAATCCATTGAGCCACACCAGCCAGGGTAATATTTCATTCATTTTTATTGCCAAATAATATTCCATTGTGGCTATACCACATTTTGTTTACCCATTCTTCAGTTTGTAGACGTTTCAGTTGTTCCTGTGTCATGGTTATTATGAATAATGCTTTTGCGAACATTTCCTGTGCAAGTTTTTGTGTGGAAATTTGTTTTTATTTCTCCTGGATATATCCCTAGCAGTGGAATTATTGGTCATATGGTAACTCTATATAGAACATTTTGAGGAACTGTCCAACTGTTCTGTAAAGTGGTTGCACCATTTTACATTCCCACCAGCAGTGTATGAGGACTCAGACTTCTCCACACTTTTGCCAATATTTGTTATATCTGTCATTTTTATTATAGCCATTCTAATTGATATAAAATGATGTCTCATTGTGGTTTTGATTTGTATTTTTCTGTTGACTAATTATCTTGAACATTTTCTTACGTTGCTTATGGACTATTTGTACATGTTCTTTGGAGAAATGTCTCTTTGGATCCTTTGCCCATTTTTAATTGAGTTATTTGTCATTTTACTATTGAGTTGTAAGAGTTCTTTATATGTGAGGTCTGTCCAGAAAAAGTCCAAACATTGTTAATATAATGACAATGGTTTATGCAACATTGATGTAACCTGGCAGCCAAGGAGAGTGGACTGGAATGTGCACATGTGAACAATGATGACTTCATTGTACTAGCCAGTGCGGTTGGTAGACGCCATTGAGTGAGCATGTGTACTGTGTGGCCATTGCATTCAAAATGACTGAGCAAGTAGAGCAACAAATCTGTGTCAAATTTTGCCTTAAGTTTGAACATTCCTCCACAGAAACTATTATAGTGAATCAGAAGACCACAGCTATGGGCAGCTGGTGACTGGCAGCTTCATCACGATAATGCACCTGCTCATGCATCATGTCTCATGTAATTTTTTTGTGAAATATCAAATCACCCAGGCGACTCAGCTTCCCTACAACCCAGACTTGGTGCCCTGTGACTTCTGGATTTTCCAAAAACCTTTGAAAGGGAAGATATTTCAGACCATTGATGAGATTCAGGGTAGCTGATGGCAATTGGGAGAACTGTGTGAGGTCCCAAGGTCCCTACTTTAAAGGGTACTGAGACATCATTATCTTTTGTACAATGTTTCTTCTATCTTCTTCAATAAATGTCACTATTTTTCATATTACATGGCTAGCTACTTTCTGTGTTTTATACTATCACTGTTAACCCTTTGAATTGGCTCTTATGACTGGTTTCCTCTCATTTTCTACTTTATTACTTTTGTCTTATTGTCTTCCTTATGGGTGGCAGCGGTTGGAGCCATATGGTTAAGGAAGAAACCAAAGGTCAATGTCATTATAGAATAGAAATTGCTATTATTATTTTTATATGTTCTTCCCATCAATTTCACTGGGTCTAACACTATGGGAACCTGAGGGTCCAGCCTTCTCAAACTAATGGCAAACCAATTTTCAAAGTCAATATTCAGACCATGAACAAATGAGAAATAAGAAGTAAACAACTGTCCTTGGAGGGATAATAGAGTTGAAATGCAGTTTTGTATGTATTGTATAATACCCAAGAGTCGGCTTAATTTTCCTGTGGTAACACAGGAAGTGGGAGTAATGGTGAGTGTGGAAAAAGCGAGAAAGTTATACACTAGGGGTTTGCAAGGAGAGCAAGGCCAAGGAGGAGGAGCGTGACAGATGCCTCCAGGTTGGGAGCAGTAGTCTGCGGGATGGGTCTTGGCTATGCCACTGAATTGTGGATGACTTTGGGTGTTTCACCTCACCCTCATCAGGCTTCAGGAGGAAATGAGGGTATTATGACAGGATCTCTAGAGACTCAACCACCTCAAGAGAAATTACAAAATGAATAATGTCCCTATAACAGAATGTTTAAAAGGACTTACTTTTTAATCATCAGTGTCATCTAGAAAAAGTACATAACGAGTCCAAGTTATAAGAACAAAGCAAGAGACCTGGGATGGAATAGGTACAGTTCTCAGTCCAGAAGCTATTGAAGCATCACTACAACTCCACTATTCATAGGATAAGGGTAAGGCCTGTGTCTTCCCAAGAAGCCCTTGCTTATGGCTGTATCTGGGGGGGGACTCTAGAATTTCTTGTGTGCCAGGAGCCAATCTCAAGACTCATCCTTGTTAAGATTAGAAATCAAGTAGATCAGTTTTAGGAGCCACTGGTCTAGAGTAGGGATTCTTCAATTTTGATTATTCCTTTGCTTATAGTTAAATTATGATAGTTTTGCGCCCTCAATATATGAGTATACTTATACATTTACAAATCATATGCACATACTACTAATATATTATGTACATTAGAAAATATAAACAATAAAATATTTAAATGAGACAGAGATGAAGTAAGCTATGTTTAAATTAATTTTTATAAAAATTTATTTATAATGGTATTTTTTGTACTTCCTAAACATGTATTTAACAGTAGTAATATGATTGAACATGCCTCTTTACTTTTTGAATATTTTGGTTAAATGCTTTGTAATGGTCATTTTTTGTTAATAAATTTTGGGAAAAGTTAGCTTGCAAAGAGTCATAGATTTGAATGGAGGAAGGCCATCATTTGACGTCCTTGCTAAAGCATGGTATTCATTTTGTAATCCATCAGTTATGCCAAGGTATTTGTTAAGATCTGGCTAATAAAATTTCTATCTTCCTTAATGTAAATCAGCTTGTATCAGTCAGGGTTCTCCAGAAACACAGAACCAAAAGGATATATATGTATAAGTAAGAGATTTATTATGAGAATTGGCCAATGTGATTACAGAAGTTGAGATATACTGAAAATATACCACCCATAAGCTAGAGAATCAGGAAAGCTGATGGTATAATTCAGTCAAAGTTCCAAGGCCTGATGGAAAAGAAGGTTTGGGAATGAAGTGAGAAGGGTGGGATGGGTTGGGGAGGAATGGGACAACATGCTGCTATATGTCCTGGATTCTGAAGGCTCAGGAACTAGGAGTTCAGGTGGCTAAGGGCAGGAGAAGATGGATGTCCTAGAGGAGAGAGAGAGTTTGCCCTTCCTCTGCCCTTTTGCTCTATTCAGACCCTCAAGGGATTAGATGATGCCTGCTCACATTAGTGAGTGGCAATCTTTTCTGACTTAGTCTACTGATTCAAATGCTAATCTCTTATGGAAACAGCCTCACAGACATAATCAGAAATAATGTTTTACCAGCTATTTGGGCGTCCCTTAGCCTAGTTAGTTGACATATAAAATTAACCATCATGTAACTCTTCCTAAAATTTAATTGGAAGATGTTACATTTCTATATTTTACAAAATAGATTCAAACCTGATTTTATCTCTTCATTTGGAAGATTAGTAACCTAGTTAGAAAATTCTGTTTCCATAATTTTTTTAGTGTAATTTGAGAGTTTTAAATAAGTGATACACTTAAATTGTCGTTGGCAAGAACATCACAAATGGATGAAACATTTCCAAATACTCAACTTCAAAATGTTCTTTCCATAGCATGAATTTCTTTCAAAAAGCTCTTATTTTCTCTCATTATTAAAATGTTACCATTACCTTTAAGGAACCAATTAAGTGCTTATTTTTTCAAAAACATTCACATGATACCATATTATTGACAGCTACTTGTCATCGCAACAGAAGTAAGCAAATTTGAAGTTATGTTTATTTTCTTCAAAATGAAATTATATTTTACAACTCTTCTAAGGACATACCTAGTGAGCCCACAATAGATGTTCACAGCCCCTGACCTTTCTTTGGTATGGTATACATGCTATCATTTAAGATAACATAAGCCATGAATCCATTTAACTGGGCATGTGGAAATGGCAATGAGGCACAAGGTGGTGGAAGCAAAGGGCTGCTGTCAATGCCTTTGTATGGGGAGGTCTCCTCTTCCCTTAGGAAACCTGAGAGGTGATACATGACTGGCTAACACATGGGCCATTTGAAGGCACCAGTGTTAATCTGTTAAAGCTCAGTTTTTCTTATTTTTTTTTAGAAGTTTCATTATTTTCTTCCAGGATTCCACTGCATTATCTTTGTGTGGTCACTGTATATGCACACATTCTATTTCAGAAGCCATCAGTTTAGAGCCAGGCTTCTGTTTTTCGGTGTTTACCCTTCCGTTTGTGCGGTACTTTTTTTTTCTCAACCTAGTGCCTGCTTTTTAAAGTGTCGTCCATGGCCCACCAGTTTCAGAAGAGGTACAAACGCAGATTTCTGGGTCCTGTTACAGAGCGATTTACCTTAGAATGTCTGGGAGTCTGTATTTGCTCCCGCGGTACTCCTTTGGCACCCGAGTTGTATCTACTGCATTACACTGCCACACAGTAAAGAGGGCACAGTGTCGCCCTAATTCATTATAGCCCTAGGACCTGGCACCAGAGGCAATAAACACTTGAACTAAATCATAATTAACAGATAAATTTCTCTTCCAGCAGAAAAACTGAGGGTTTAGTTGGGGTAATTAGTCACTGTTTGTTTGTTCATTTGTTCATTCATTCATTTGTTCATTCATTCAATCAGTAGGTACTTGGGTAATAAAGAACATACTAAAAGCATTGCCTTCTTCACCGGAACCTCTTAAATTAAATGTCTAACCCATTATGCTGTACATCTGAAACTAATATAAAATAATATTGAATGTCAACTATAATTGGAAAAATATAAAAGCATTGTCTTCGAAGAGTTGATATATTGTCAGGGGAAGACAGAAAATAAAAAAATGACATACATAAGTAAATTATCTACTAAGATAGCAGGTGATAATCACTATGGAAAAAAGGTAGAGCATGGTCAGGAATCAGGAATTCTGGGGTGGGGGGAAGTGGGGTGACAGGGCAGTTGCCAGGGTGATTAGGGTAGGCCTCATTAAGACTGGATCTAAGAGGAGATTTAAAGGAGGTGAGAGAATTAGCCACGTGGATATTCCTATCACTTGCCACAAATCCTGTTCATCCTCCTTTACAGGTTTCAACCGAGACTTCTGAGAAATTTTAGATGCTCTTGATACATGGCAGGAGCTCAGTAAATTTTAGGGGAATGAATTAAAACAGTATTTTGAAGAAAAAAACCATGTGGAGAAATGAAACAATGTAGAGAAATGAAAAGTTCCTCTTCAAAGCCAGGAAAAACAACCAAGTAAATAAAGAACTATTTCAAATCATATAAAGACACCTGAAAAATGTTTCTAGTAGCATCTGAGGACCCTACACATCAGATGCTAGAAGGGAAGCCGGTTCACAGAGCCAAACTGGCTTCTGCCTGGAGGAGCTGGGGCCTTCCCTCTGTGGTGGCGGCTCTAGGTTCATCTGAGTGGTCCAGCCACTGCCTGACAGGATGGAAACCTAACTTACATTTCCCAACACGGTAATCATAAAAGTGCTTTGAAAAATTCTCCATGATAAAACATTTTGTGGTTTTGTTTTGTTTTTGCATTTTTGGAACATATATAACTTTCTGTCTAAAGTATTTAAAGAAAAAAGTTAATTGATTACAGTTAAGCAATTTACTACTTGAATGCATTGATTTTTATGCCTATAAAACTCAATATATTTAATATTTTAAATTAGCAATACTATATTTACTGAGCTAATATACTTAAGAGGCAGTTAAAATATTTATTGTGCACAAACTACTTATATTAAAAAGAATTATGTTTTTTTGTCTTATGTCAGTTTTAAGTTTATAATCTTTGTCATAATTTGTGATTTATAACTTTCAATTTCTGTAACAATACGAAGATAGTAGTGTCTTTTCTTTTAAGCTACTTCATCTATAATAAGGAAAATAAGTGATTAGCTAGGTTCTCACAGCACTTAGAGCTACAAATTACTTTTAAGGATTATAGGCTAATTAAGGCCTTACTAGCCACCTAGCCCTTTTAAAGAAAACAATTAATGAATCCGAGTCTAAGGCAGCAAAATGTTAAATGATTTCTCTGGGGTAAAACAGCAAGTCACCGTGAAGCGGGGCAGCCACTTCATTTTTTGACCTCAGGGACCTATCACAAACATTTCACTGTAATATGTTGTAATACTTTAATACTTTTTACATTTGGGGCCTCACAGTGCCTCTCTAAACACACGCACCTAGGATTAATAGCTTTATAAGCTTAAGTAATCTATTTAAAATAAATATCTCTCCCTAAAAAAACTAGATTTCCCTTATTTATAAGCTATAAAATAAAAAGCAGGGGATTGGTTTGTAGATTTTGCTTTGTTTATTGTTACTAAGAACAGAATTAACCTTGGATTCTAGTTTCTTCTTTAGTTAACTTGAGGAAAAATAAATCATCACTGTAATTGTTTGAAAATCAGTAAGGGAACCTTTTCCTCAAACACATGTAGAGCAATCTTTGCCACAGAGTTTCATGGCTCTCTTCAGTCACCCAAAATTAAAGTGACTAACCTTCCCAATGGTGTCTTTAAAGATCTACACAATGACATGCTTATTTTGAACAAATATAAGGTTAGGTAAAAGTAAGTATACAGTTGTTTGAACAGAAAATAATACAACAATTAATAATGCAGGGATAAGCTCTGTGTTCCACGCACTCACAACTGTAAATATATTTTTTGCCCCACCCTATATTGTTAACAAGTAACCCTTTATAGGTAGGACATCTAGTAAAAATCATTGGGATGAAATCCTTTCCACACTGACTTTTCACTTAAACGTAATACATTTATTTTATTTATATTGAAAAATAACACACAAGTTGGAACATTATGTAAATTAATGCCAAATAAAATACTATCAAACAGACTCCCTACACATCTGATGGACTTAAAATAATTAGTGTCTGCTAACACATGAGATATTAAGAGGGAGACACTATGTCCCTGAGGGGTCACTGAGTGACTCTGAGTAGAGAATTGCCAGGCCCAGCCTGACCACTTACTTCAGCATTCTCAGGGTCTTTGATTATGCCATTTTCTTAAGATGTAATAACATCTTCCAGGACAATTCTTCAAAGCTTAGCTGGAATGCCTTTTCCAACTGGAAGCCTTTCTGATCATTCAAGTCCAAATCAGCCATTCTTTCTGTAATACTCTCACTCATTTTATCTTCCCTACCAATTAGCTGTTTGCCTCTATAAGGGACTGTTTCATGGACCAACTCTCAAGCTCAGCATACAGTAGTTAGTAAAAAAAAAAAAAAAAAAATCTTTTGAATTGAATCTTGCTAAATCCAGAAGAGTCCACTGAGATTTTGTGGTCTGGCTTCTTCATTCTACAGTTCAAAAAAAGGAGTGACTCATCCAATAAACACAGCAGGCAGTGATGAAAGTGGAACTTGGATTTTGGGTTTCCCTCACACAGCTCATGCTGGGTTAGTGCTTGTTGGAGATCTAGGCCCTGACCTAGCAGAGCTCTCATTTTGTCAGGTGAGAAACACTGCTCTAGTCCCCTTGTGACTACATAGTGGAGCATGATGTTGACATAAATAAAAGCGAAACTGAGATTGGTGGTATAGAGAAGGCAGCCAAGATAAAATTAACTATGCATGATTAGAAGAGTTCAGAGGCCTGGCCACAGTCTTCTTAAATCAAACAATAATCTACTGGCTGGGCCCATGTGACAGCCTAGAGGTCTGAATAAGTGGGTGGACCTTACCAAGGGAGGAGCTCATTTAGGAAGAGTTCTTGGAACATTGGGTGAGAGCAAGAATAGTTTACAGTAACTGGATGTCTTAATCATCAGGGAGGATCACCACGAATCCAGCAATCTTTTTAGAGTTTCAAAATGTGACCTTAAAAGTAATTTTACTTTATATCAGCATTCAAGATTACATATGAAGAACAATAATAACAAGCCTTCTTTGGCTCGTCCGTTTTCTTTCAGGCTGATTCCCCTAGTTTCTGGTCTGATCATACTTGTCTTTCAGTTTCATGAATAGTCTTTCCTACCTCGGAGTCTTTGTGTTTGCTGTTCCCCTGCCTGGAAGCTCTTCTCCCAAGTCTTGGCCTGGCTGGTTCCTTCTCCATTATTTCTCACGAGGAATAGGACCACCTCAGAGAGGGCCTTTTGACCAATCAATGTAAATCAGGTCTTCTCTAAGCCCAGATTCTTCCTTCTCTTATTATTTTAATGATGATACCCTATTTGTATCCTTTATAGCACATGACAGTCTGAGTACTTTCTTGTTTATTTACATTTTATTATGATGATAAGGGCCATATCATTTTTTTTTTTTTTTGTTCACTAATATATTGCTGGCATCTAAATAGTGCCAGGTGCACTATAGATAAACAATACAAATTTGTTGAATAAGTTAATAAATTCAAAATACTCTTATAAAACTAACTGAAAATTATGTTCCACTATGAAACCCTTAACAAGTTTTGAGGAATACACAATTCTACTTTATGAAATCTCTGAACATAATAAATGAGTTTCAAATATTGGTTTCAAATGTTGGTTTAATAAAGATTTTTAGATTTCTCGTTAACAGATTTTTGATAGCCACCATTTACTTCAGAAGTTGAACTTAAGGTTTTTTTCTAATGCTAGTTTATGTCAAGAAGTCTATACCTAGTGCATGTGAAAACATACTGATAAGTCTTAATAACAAAATATTAAGTATATAAAAAAATCAAGTTGGCAGTAATCTAATGACAAAAAGAGAATGACATATAGTCATGTACCTCAGAAACAATGGGGAAAAACACCTTTTTTTTCAGTTGTTAACAAAGAAAACACAAAAACAAATAATTCTCAAAGAAATGGCAGTTTTCAGAGGACTGTTTTAGCTTTTTAGTGAAAAAGAGTAAGAAGACAAAAGTAACACATTCTGTAACAGAAAATGAGATTAGAAACATACTGGAAGATATGAACACAACCTCTGATGGAAATATCGTGAACATAAATAATGCTATGCATCCTTCTTAAAGAGTCAGTATGTGTGGTTTTTAGCTTTTTAATGGAATGGAGCTTTTTCAAGTACCACCATCTGACTGATAGTAGGCTTGAATCTATTCAACACTTTTCAGTTTGACTTTTAAAAAATATCTATTTTCATTGTTATAAGCATTTTTGCTTTATTTTTAACATTGACATAATTACAAATGCCCCCCCCCAAGTTACATTAACAGTGGGTATTTTTGGGAATTGAAAGAGTAAAAACCTATTACCTGCATAAAATCTGAAATCTGGATATTCAGATTTTTATACTTAAAAAAGGCAACATTTAATATAACTCCAAACAAAAGCTCAATCAGAATTGGCCAAGCATAAGAACATTATATGCATTATTTTTATAGTACAGTTCTGTGTACAAAAATGACTATGAAATTAAATCATCTTATTTCTAGCCATTTTCTTCCATGAACAATAACACTCACTGCAAAAAGGATTGCTTGCAACCTTACCAGAATTTGGGGCGGGCGGCGGGGGGCGGTGCAGATTATTCTAGTCTTCAAAATAAATGGTATCTGTCAAATTCTTACTGCATAATCTAAAATGTTAATCCAAGTACTGTACTTCATTTGTAATAAGTCTTTGAGATAAGGTTAACATTCAACACATAACACAAACAAGAAAACACAAAAAAATGAAAATTACTTTGCTTATGTTTCTGTATTAGAATTTTATTTGCTAAAGGGTAAAAACAGATCTGCAAAATTCACAGTTAACTTAAAACAATAGTTTTAAACCTTTTATTCCTAGCCCTTACTGCCTTCAGGAAGGAGAGAACATCTGGTTATTTAAGGAACACAATATGTTCACATTTTCTATGACTTTGGTTTCTAATTGGATTTTAAATTTTTTTTTGAATTTGAACAACTAGTTAGAACAATGTTTTTTAATCACTTCATATTTTTCAGACTGTCCTCCTTCTATCTCTCTACTGGATTGTTTTTGGAAGTCTGCTCAGTGGTTTTAATATGATAAAGACAAGAAAAGGAGAATTAGGATTGTGGTCTGGTGAGCTAAGTATAGAGGTCATATTTAAGGTGAACAGGATGCTACAAAACAGATATTTGACATCCAGTCTTTATATACAGCATAGATTTTTTAAAAATTCAAATAATTCTTGGGCCACTTATAAACATGGCAGTTTCATTCATTACATATACAATAAATGTCTAATACAAATGAAGAATTTGGGTGAGTAATAGCAGTAACTAGGATTTCACTGTTTTTAATACTAATGAAGCTATAGTTCCTGGGTGGAAAAGTGGTCAGGAGATCTGGGTTCAATTGCTCACTCTACCACTGATGATCTATATGACCATAAATACAAAGGAGGACCCCCAAAACTTGTCCTATTCTAGAAGGTGGGCCTCTTGTAGTACAGGCTTCCCCCACTACGTGAGTGTTCTAGGAACCCATCTATATCAGTGAACCAGCTGGCGTTGTTGTGAGAGGTTGCATTTAGCTTCAGTGGATTTTTTTTTGAAGACTCTTTCAGTGTATTTGCCTATTTCATGATGGGTGATTTAAGAACACACCTGCCCATAATGCACTGAGTGTTGAGCAGATTTTGACCAAAAATGGCATGAACCCTGTGCCTCACCCTCCCTATTCACCTGATCTCACCCCATTGACTTTTTTGTTTTCCAGATGAGAAAAGACCTCAAAGGGAAACATTTTTCTGATGTGGAAGAGATGAAACACAAAAGGGCAGAAGCACTAAAAGATCAAAATTGACAAGTTCAAAAACTATTTTGAACAGAGGAAAAAAAGTCTCAATAGGTGTACTGCATCAAATGGGAAGTACTTTGAAGGTGACTAAAGTTTAAACATTAAGAATAAATACACACACACACACACACACACAAAGAATAAATACACAATTTTTAACAAATAAATTTCAGGTTTTTTTTGGTTCCTCCCTGTAAACTTCATGAACACAGGAGGAACTGGACTAGACTCTCTAGGTTCTTTGCAGAAAATCTGACAGTTTAAGGTATGTTAACTACATTCTTTTGTTATGTCTTCCTTGTTTCATAATATTTAAAGGTGGTAACAAGTTTTCAAATAATTCTGATGTATAGTAAATTAAGGAACTAAATGCCCTTTAAGTTCAAGTTGTAGGATTAGTTCACCATCTTGATGAAAATGGCAGCTGAAACACATGTAATTGGCTACAGCTTCTGTGAAATGTGGATATGGGTTCCAGAAATATGCTAGGTATATGAGATACATCTAGATTAGAATCAGTATGGTGTACTGTAAGAGACTTAGTATTTGAGTCAGAATTCAACTCTACCCTTATTTTCTTTACACAAGCATTGCAGAACACAAAACTAAATACAAAATAAAAATGAGCAGCATTATAAGGAGAAATAATTGAAAAAAACCAATAAACAAACAGCTAAAATACAAGGTACTGTGGGGACTCAAGGGGAAAACATGTCCTGTCTGAGCCTAACAATGGCATCCTGGAAAAGGTAGAATGGATGTCCGGAATCTCAGGGGAAGATGAGTATGCAGGTCATGGAGCCACTCTGGCTAGCTTGGAAGCTGACCAGCTTTCTGGCCTTGGGAAAGCTGTATAATCTTAACCTCTCTGCACTGAAAAACAATAGGGAAAGATAACCTGCTCGGCCTACCTCATAGCTTATTGTGAGGACCAAATAAAGCAAATCAAAATGCTTGGGAACTGTGAAGGAATATGATCCTATTATTATAGTTTACAGGCCCATTATTGCAGTCTGTTCAAATGAGAAATCTTTCACAGTAAAACCTACATCATGTCTGATATAAAACAACTAAAGCACAGTGTCTCAAGCTCTACTTGCAAAGTCTGTCCTCAACTCAGCAACTCCGCTGGGATTTAGGGATAGCAACAGGGCAAAGTGCTTTTCTGAATGCTGACAATGAACCCCTAAGCTCAGAGTTCGTTTGTTTTTATGTTATTGAGTCTGTCAGTAGCACTCAACATGATTGTCATGTGAAGCTGGGATATGAAAAGTATGCTTTCATGCCTCAGATCTCATCTTTCTACTAGTTTACTTCATAGAGACTTGTGTGTTATACTTACTCTATCTACTTGAATCAGGGATGATTTGAGTATTTTAGGTGTTTCATTGCTGCTAATAGAAAACATTCAAAGCACTCCAATGTTTGGATTTTTAGATGATATGGGTGAGGTACTAGCATCACCTTTCCCCCTATTTTTTCCCCCTCAGCATAAATGGTCTCTTTTATGACTTTATAATAGACATTAACTACACTCTAAACTCTAAAATCACTTGTGGATTTCCATTATATATATATACAATAAACTTGCTTTTTGTTCTTGTATCTTTGTAGCACTGGACTAAATCCTGTTAGATCATCAGAATCAGTTCTTTATGGACAAAGGATGCTCTGGTTGGGTGGATCATTAGAGACAATTAATTTTAACCACAAAAGAGAAGACTAAGACTCAGCAAACATGAGTTTTCCAACATCACAAGGAGGTAGCAACGCCAAGATTTGACCTAACATCCCAATTCCTAATTCAGGCTCCTTGCAGAACACTATGTTGTGATAGATCTACAACTAGGTGACCTTTAATTATCATTTGACATTTACTAAATAATGTCAATGGGCCAGCCAATAAATACACTTAAACTGTCACCTTGTTGGGATAGCCATCTGAAAGCCCCTTAACTCTACACATCTTTATTTTTTCCTATAGATATCACCCATACACTTGTTCTCAACAGTAAGCTAAACATGTTTTTATGAGCATTTTAAACAATTCCCTCTTTCTGCCCAATTTCTTATGTTGCAGGAATATCAGTTTAAGGTTCTATATTTTGGACCATTATCTTAGTCATGTTTTTACTTGGTAAGATCCTGACTATAAAAGTAGGGGTTATTATTATTTTACATATGCTATTAAGTTGTTTCTCTTAAACCTTAGAAAATCTTTTTGAATTGCATGTAGACTTGGCTTCATTATATTCATATACTATGTATACCACATTACTGAGATAAAAGTACTCTATTAAAATCACAGATTATACTAATAATATTGACAGATTTAGAATACAGAATTCTGTAATTAAAAGACTGAATGATTCATAGTAAGATCAACCATAATTAGTTCGGAAAAAATTACCATGATTGATAAGATTTAGATAACATATTCATTTCTTCCTTCAGGTAAACCAAACAATTCATAGAAGTAGATAATTCAAATAGGTATTTTTGCAATTTTTCCCACATTGTCTCACTCTAAGAATTCCTAATGCTGAGCTGACAGAATTTAGTTTAAGTTTGCAGACCAAAGCTCATTGGCCATTATTATAATAAATAATAATGGCCAGCATTAATAATAAAGCTCATTATTTCTTTTATAGATATTTTTTACAAAAATATATACTTATATCACTTACATGAAATATATATATATAAAAGAAAATATGGAACTTTTGATTTTCATAGACTGTTTAACCTTACCAGAAAAAAAACCAAACTGCTATCCTATGTACCAGAGAAACAATAGATTATATTTCTGGTACTTAATGAAATTTTGTGTAAGAGAAATGATATATAATTGTGTATTTCTTCAAAAAGTGGTTATAGTTACAAGGAAATAAGTTATTTTAAATCAATCCAAGAATAAATAGAGAATATACTCAAATGTTGAAGTCAACAACTGAGGAAAGGGCAGAAATCCTTTTGAATCAAAATGTATGTTGAACATGGAGGCCCAAGTTAATCAGACAGAGCTTTGGCAATAGATTCTACAGACAGACTGACTCAAAAGACAGTTTGACAACTGCCAGCAAGACTGTTGGGAGTCCTGCCAAAGAGCCAAAGGCTGGGATTACCACTCAGTGCCTGGCATTCTCCTACTCATGTTTGAAGCTTTCTCTCTTATATTTCATCCAATATTTTTGTTTGGCTCAAATGCATCAAGAATTCACACATTTTTTAAGATCATTAAATGTTCTTATTTTCAAGAAATATAACATTAGTTGTAAAAGAGCACACTTTTTCTCTGAGGTGTAAAGAAAATTTTGGTGACTTGCTTTAAGTTCAACTAGAGAAATCAGCATTATAGTCTGTTTAAACCTTTATTTTATTAGGTTATTCTACACCCACAAAATAAGAAATACATATTAATAATACAGAATATTTTAGTATTTCATTGTATCATAAACTGTTTAGAACTAGTCCTTTTTTATAGCTCTGATATCTTGGTTTTCACATGGTCCCTGAAGTTCTGCTTGGATAAGTTGGCCCTGTGAGGGGGTCCAATTATAAGGAAGGTATTTATAAGGAGAAGCAGTTGTTCATTTACCTTCTTGCAATGTGAGGAACGCAGGAGGGCAGGACAACCTTCTGGGTGACAAGAGACATGTGCTCTGGTTAATTTGCCTGCTGAGTTGCTAGGCAATGAGGTATATGAGATTTGGCCTACAACTCTAGGCTAATTCTTTCATTAGGCAATTTATCTGCCATTAGATAAATCCCACATTAGGAGTTCTCTAAAGAGAATCCAACTTTTCACTCAACTTAAAATTGCATCTCCTACTTGGAAAACTTACCTTTGGATCTCGAAGGAACAGAGCCTTAAGGATCAGTGAGTGGACATCCCCAATTCGTGGGTAATGCATCAGTAGGCCAAGACAGGTCTGGTAGTTACTAGAGATCACTAAATACAAGGAAAAAAAATAATTCAGAAGCAATATTTTAAAAGATGTTTGCATTACTGAGTAAAAATATAACTTAGATTCAAAGAAGGCAAAGCAATAACTCAATAGATTTGATAAAAGGAAATAGGGAGAAGGGATCATTTACCACATGGCCTTTGAAGCAATGCACTGTACTGTTAACTGCAATCTAATATACTAGCACTTATCCTCAGGGTGTGTTGAAAGGAAAAGCTTCAGATATAGATATGTGTGTGTGTGTCTGCAATATATAAATAAATGCTGAGAAGCATGCATATTTACTACCATTTACATGGTTGTGTTTAAATGTCTCCAGTTTTGCTGCTTATAAGTTACAAAAATCTCATGACTGGGAAAAAAACAGTAAAAATTTTTCATAAAATAATATTTATCCTTATTATTATGCTTCATAATTTACATGTTGCATATTCTTTTGTATATATATTACATAATTCACTATTTTAAAAAATGTAATTTCTTTCCATTATTTGTTTTTCTAAAGGTAATAAGAAATTTAAGGAAACTATCTATGTAGTATTTCTTCACAAATAAGCCTAACTCTATGCCTTAGACTGTCATTTAATTTTTTTTTTTCAAATCAACCTAATTATGGGCACAATTATTAAACACATCTTTCAGGCAGGTCTATGTAAACTACTTCATTTCTTGGCAATCCATCTGCTGCTGCTGTCATAGTCGGGCCCACAGAGGATGCTTGTTCTGTAAGCCACACTGACTGCCTACACATCACTGATTGTGAAGAAACTTCACTGTTACAGCTTACTGTGGCTGCAACTGCATCTTTTTTATTAATCGGAGTAGTTAAAAAAAATTCCATGGGCAAACGACTGTGATTCAACAGAAACAACACCAATCACAAAATAAATAATTGTTTACGATCAGAAATACCACTGATTCTTAGATTTTATTTTTTTCCTTGTGTTGGCAACACCATTTCTTGCTATAGCTTCTCACCCCTCCCTCTGCCCATGAACATTATGGGGAAAGAAGACAGGACTGGGAAAAATGAATAATTATAATCTATGTAAGAAACCACTTTATCATCTTCATTTCCGTTGCTGATCTGACAGCTTGTAATTTCATACATCTGCTTTCATTTGTAAAGTACTCACTTATCCTACCCTTTCTATATCTGTTCAGACTCTCCTTTTCTTATTTGTTCATTTTGTCATGTTCACATTCAGTTAACTGCTGTCTTTTTTTTCTCAAGAATTCAAAAAGCTAAGATACTGAGAACAGTATAATGTTTTCTTGTAGCCTTCTTTGAGATCTACCAAATAAATAAAACTTAGATAATCAATTCATTTTATAGATCATACAGGTTTCTCCCAAATGCTATAATGATTACATATTAGTAACTGACCCAGGAAGTTTTCTTGTAGATTTTTGAAATGGTTATGGGCTTGGGATACAGAGACATGGGTTTGAATCCTGGGACACTATTTGAATCTTTCACAAACAGTTGCCTGAAGATTAAATGACATAATCAATATCACCTATTTAGAGCAGCTGCTCAAAACCTGTTAAAGATAATCTCTAAGCTTAAGTACAGTCATTTGAAAACAACTTTCTCACTTAAAAAACTATATGCCCACCTCATTTAATTCAATAATTATTTGTTGAGAACCTAATCCAGGACAGACCCTATGCTAGGAGGGGGTGCAGAGATGAACAAAGCACAGTGCTTACTTACCATGAAGAAAAGGAAGCAACTGAAGGACAGATGTGTAACAACAAGAAGTTATTACTACTACTGTCACTAAGATGACAATGAATTATTTAGGCTTTCTCAGACCAGGCCTTATGCCAAAACTTTACCTGCATTATCTCATTAAGTATCTATGATAATTTTATTATAAGGCCATGATTATTATCCCTGTTTTACAGATGAGGAAACTACAAAAGGTCATGACATTTGCTCAAATCACACAGCCCTTGGTGTATAAGGCCAGGCACAGAAAATATTAAGAAATAAACATAAATTATTGTATTTAGGTATAAAATAGCATATAAAACAAATTGTCATGGGTTAAAAATAAAATAAAAATAAAGAGTTAACAATAAAATCTTAAATTAAGGCTTTAACATAATTTATTGTGTCTCTTCACTGAAAACAAAGCCAACTGGTGTTATGTGTTCTGCGAGATAAGCAGGCATGCATAAGACAGTCAATGAACGCAATGTACTCTCAAAACATATTTGTGGAGGGCTTACCCCACGGAGGAGAAATTGCCTAACTACTATATGCAGTGTCTTCATCTATTTAAAAACCCTTACTATTTCAACTTTCCCAGTTATAAAATGGCAACATTCAAAATGGGCTTTAAATGGACCAGACAACCACGTGGGGGTAGGGAGTAAATCATAAATAAAAATAACAAAACTTTTATTCTTTGCAGTCTGGGAGAAAGCCAAGTGTAAAATAGGGTCATATCCTTCTCCATATAAAGTGATTTTCATTCAGTGTTTAAGACTCGTAAGATTTTGTCCTTGCTGGTCCTCATCTCTCTAGTAGCTTTTGGGTAGAATAATATAAGACTTTTAAATTAAAATTTTGGAAAGAGGATAACTTCAAATTCGGAGTAGCCCACTCTTTATCTAGTAAAAGACTTTACTCAAGAATCTACACCTTTAAACGCACAGTGTTGCCAACTGAAAGGCATAAGTAAGCAAGTATCAAGTGCAGAGTTACTGGTCACTAGGGGGTAATAAGCACTGGAGAAAGAACACGGTATTAGAAAAGTCAAAATGACAGCGTGCTGACTCCACAGCCTCGCTGGTACTAGTTGTGAAACTGGAAGCAAACCATTTCACTGTACAGGCTTGAGTTTTCTCCACCACCCCTATCTCATGACCACCAAGGTAGTGATTTTCAACCTTCTTCTTCTCACGACACAAATAATTAATTATATACTAAAATTCTGCAGCACACCAAATAATATATATATTTTTTTGCCAATCTGACAAAAAAATAGGTATAATTTTGCTTCATTCACACCAGATGGCTATTATTGTTTTGGCTGTTGTCATTCTTTGACAATTTAAGGGAAAACAGGTCAGTGCCCCTGAATAAATAAGTATACCATGTTTTAAGAATTCTTGCGGCACACTCCTTGGCACACCAATTGAAAATCTCTACATTAAGGGAATAAATGAGCTAATATAGTGCAGAACCTTTAAGTCTTTTAATGGAAGTTATTACCATTAATGTAATAACAGTAGGCATGTGTTCTATTTCTACATCTATAAAGTGTCATTAAAATGAAGTCTGAAAAAATTAGTGTGTAGTAAAATTTAGGAAAGAAACTGCAAGCCTGATTGATAGTTTTGCCTCTCTTAATTTTTAATCCAAATGAAGGAAAACCATGGGTCAGTTTATTTATTAGTTAGTATGAATATAAATCTATAGGCATATTTTATTTCTTTAAGCTTAGTGAATTTTAATGCCATACTCAGAATTATAGATCTGTCAGTATAAATGCTTGAAGTATAGAAAATATTCAGGAAAGAAGTTCTGACAATATCCGTTTCTTTTTGTTAGACTTCGTGTATTCACTCATTTAACAAACATTTATTAAATAACTATTTTGTGCCATACACTGAGCTAAGTCTCAAGGATATAACAAGAAATAATACACAATCTCAACTGTCTCTTCATATTCCAGTGGAAGAGAAGCATAAAACTAATTGTAATACAGGACAGAGCTGATAACAGGGGCAGGTACTAAGGGCCATGACAACTCCTAGAATGGAAGATGGAGAGGTCAGTGAGGGTGTCGGCCAATGGCACTTGGAACACAAGGAGGCAGGACACTGAGTGGCCCTATGGCAGGGTGCTAAGAAGAAATGGAGACAAGGAGGGTGAAAAACGGGTGGAGGTGCTGGCTATAAATAGGTGTTTTGGAGTTTGGATTTTACTGTCTTTGTTAGCATTCACTGAACGACTAAGTAACGTGATTAGATCTGTCTTTTAGAAATACTGATGCTGGCACAAGGTGATCCGTGGGAGGGAGGGAAAGAGGACAAGAGGCAGGGGCCGGGCAAAGCTCCCGGTAACATTGCAGAGGAGAGAAAAAGATGTGAAGTAAGGAATGGGAAGAGGGATGCAATGGGCAGAAATTGCTGGAAAACTGGATAGGTCTTTGTATGTGATTACATTTGAGGAGTGTGTGCTTATGACAAACAGAAAAGCAATAGCAGACAATGAGTACTTAATAAAAATATTAACAAATTAGCCCTTGCTGCTGTGGCTCAGTGGATTGAGCATCGGTCTGCGAACCAAGTGTCGCTGGTTTGATTTCCAGTCAGGGCACATGACTAGGTTGCATGTCAGGTCCCCATTTGAGGGCGCGAGTGAGAGGCAACCACACAGTGATGTTTCTCTCCCTCTCTTTCTCCTTTTTCCCTCTCTAAAAAATAAAATAAATAAACAAATAAATAAATAAATAAATTTTAAAAACATTAACAAATTTACATAAGGCTACTCAAAGGATACAGCAACTTTAATTATTTCTTTGTGAAAGTTTTAAACATAGTTTTAATTTTTATGAAAGTTATACATCTACTTGTGTAAAGAGTCAAATCATTCTGTAAGTCTGGTTATAAAAACTGCACTTGGTGTCTCCTGCCCCCATTTCCCATTCCCCAGAAGCACTTGCTCCCTTTTAGATAATTAAAAAAAAATTTACCTTCCATATTGTGAAAAAAAAACATGAGAATGTTACCAGCTCTTATTTTAGATGTATCAACTGACTTCCCTTTCAAGAAGACAAAGCTTTAACTTGTCCTCAGCACCGAAACCCCTACATCACACTTGCATTCTTTGTCTCTTGCCCCCTGAAGTTGTATCATAATTTTAGTGAGATCAATTTTTAGAGTTTTTATTTTTATAACCAGGCAAATGTTAGCACAGCTGAGCAAGATAGTGTATCATGACCACTTTTCCTTTCTTGCACAGGCTCTTTTCTTTCCTGGAATTTATAACTGTTTTGTTTTTCATTTGCCTTATATATGTATTTAACATTATATTAACCTTAAATGCTCTCCCAGTCATATGAATCTTCTCTCAACACTTTTCTAAGTTTTAGGTATTTTTTCAATTTCATGTTTTTTTTTTTCAGGAAATTTCTCAGGAGGCTTCTGGCCTGCTCCCTCATCCTGGGGATGTCTTTTACTCCTTGCAAGTGTTGTGTCCTTATTTCCTAGAGTAACTAGCTTATTCTTTCTTGCTTTATTCTCTCATCTAGTGAAGTAACCTCCTCTAAAAGTTTTATGCACAGAACATGGATTTATTGAAACCTTCTTTGTTTGAAAGATTCATTGTCAATGAATAGCTTGACTAGGTACAGAATTCCAGGTTGGAAATAGATTTCCCTTTAAATGTTGGGAATACTGTTCCAAAGTTCTCAGGTTTTCAGTTGAAAAGCCTGAAACCATTCTAATTCCTGGTCCTTTATGTGACTTCTTTTTTCTTCTCTTCCCCACTAATGTTCTGTAAATTCATGATAATGTACCTTGGGCCTATTTTCATAATGGGCCCCTTCAATTTAGAAATTCATGTTTTTCTGTTTAACTAGAGATTTCTCTCTAATTGTTTCTTTGATGATTTTATCTCTTCTGTTTATTTTGTGTTTGTTATTTCTTCTATCTCTCTCTTAAAAATATCTCATCTAGATGAAATCTCCTGGCCTGGTCCTCTAATTTTCTTTCTTTTCCAGCTCTGTTTTATGTGCTGCTTTCTGGGACACTTCTTCAATTTTATATTTCAGCCACCTTATTTTCATTGTCAATTACAAATTTTCCTTTCAATTTTTCCTTTCCATATTTCCCTGGCTCTCTGAGTTTTCTCCTCCAGGTATTTTTATCCTGGTTGCTTGTTTAGGTATCTGCTTTCATTTTTATGCTTTCCTCAAACATTTGCTGATTTTGGCCATCTGCTCCTGTTTAAGAATGGCGTTGTATGAAGGTAGCTTGAAGACAGCTATCCGTGCAGAGAGGGATGTTTTGTCAGCTCTGGGGTTATCACAGGCCACTTCTTGGGCAATTCTTGAGCTTGGATTTTCAGGTCTTTTCCCTTAGACTGATTAGATTCTCCCATAGAGGACTCTCCCAAACTTCCTTCTCGAGGGAGATAGTCTGGCTTCATTCAGTTCAGTGTTCTGTTATTTGAGATGATAAAGAAGACCAGTTTCCCCAATATTCACTGAAAAATGCCCTGAGTTCCTAGCCCAAACCATCCCTTTTACCATCTCCAGAGGATAAACCCTGCAGGTAAAGGCTATAGATCTGGGTACAACAGCTTCTTAAATAGACTTTCAACCAGTTCTCGTTATTTAGTGTTAACGCTTTCTCTTCCCCTAGCAGTTTCCAGAGGTTCTTAGCACTGCAAATTTCTATACTTTCAGGAATGTTGTGGGTTATTTCTTTGCTTTCCCCATTATCGCTTTTGTATTTAGTTTTCTTAGGTCTGCTAAATCAGTTATCACTGATCCATCTGTTTTCTTGCTTCTGTAAGTGCCATAATCTCCTTCCTAATTCTCTGTGTCTTGTAGGTTGATGCTATTTTAATGGGGTTTTGGGAGCAGTTAGACAGACATGAGCAGAGTAGGAATGATAAACTAGGTACTGAAGGTCACCAGGGTTGAAAGCCCTGGGATGCTTAGCAACAGCCAATTGTAAGGTGGGACCTCACCCCCAGTGTGACCTGTCCTCCTCTACCATTTCACTGTTCATGAGGTTCAGACCCTCTCCTGACATTTCCTCCCCTGACATGTTGCTAGTCATGTGGTAGACCCCGTTAGAGGAGGAACAAGGGGGCCTGAGAAGAGCCTCATACAAGTCCCATATACTTCCTTAAGCATTAAGTCCTAAGGACAGTGAGGTTCTGAGCCACATCAAAGAACAAAGCCTTGGGCCTGTTGACCACAGAGACAGAATTTCGCTCCAACTAGGGATAACATCTAGGCCTCGACTGCATTGCAGCTCCAGGCCAGAAAAGCAGCAAGGCCAGATGAGGCAATGCCATGGCTGACATCAGGACCAGCTGTGAGAACTAATGACCCCCTGTCCTGGCACTGACCAACAGTAGAGATCATGACCTTGAAAAGACACATTTTGAAAGCTGATGAATATTCTATTGAGATCCTCCTGGGACTGCCAGGTAAAAACCCTAACACAGAGGACCCAGCTTGTGCTTTCTGTCTCTCCGGTGCACACCCGTGCCTTTCTTTTCCTCCTTCCCCCAAGGTGCACACCTTTGCATTCTTTCTCCTAAGCTCCAAGGGCCCTTCTTTTGCCTCTGAACTTGTTTCCTGAGCCATGCAGCTCAGCTGTCCTACCTCTGTGACTTTCTAAATAAACTTTTGCTTGTATTTGAGTCTTGGCTCTGAATTCTTTCTTAGTCAAAAGTCAAGGGTTGAGGCCTAACATCTGGTGCTGTTCACCAGTAACAAATGCATCTCATATCTGATATCCTCAATCACATCTTTAATGATGTTTCTTCTCAGCACCTAGGCTGGTGAATTGACTGAGAAAAATAATCTAGGTGGGGTAGAAACTGGGTGGATGAACTTGGGGAAATAAAGAGTCAGAAAGCCAAAGGTCACCAACTCCCGGTCAATTTGCAGGGCTATTCAGATTCTTTTTTGAGCAGCAATAGGTGGACATGGAATCTTGAGCATTCCTGGGTAAGATTCCAGTGATGCTTGTAATTTTGTGGGATTTTGTTCTAGAGCTCCTGAATCCACCTACTGCACTGCTTTCTAGGGCAATGGAAAAATGTGAGTAGGGTGTAAAAACATGAAATGGTAAGATTATGGTGTTAGGAGATGAGAGCATTTCCTCCTCTTTATAGAAGGCCAGAATGAGATAGCAAGTATGAATTTTGACCATGGAATAGAATTTCAGCAGGATAATAATTCGCCTTTCATATCTCTATTCCCATTGCTGTGTAAATCAAAATTATTTTCAGGTAAAAAAGACATTAAGAAGAAAATGTGACACATTAGGATAGCCAAAAACAAAAACACTGACACCACAGAATGCTGGTGACGATGTGGAGCGACAAGAACTTTCATTCATTGCCGGTGGTAATGCAAAGTGGTACAGCCATTATGAAAGGCACTTTGGCAGTTTAGTGTGACTTTTCAGGCCTAACCATAGTCTATTATGTGTCAACTTGACTGGCCTAAAGGATACCCAGAGAGACTGGTAAGTATTAGTTTTGTGTGTGTCTATGAGTGTGTCTAAGCCCTGGCTGGTTTAGCTCAGTGGATTGAGCGTCGGCCTGCGAGCTAAGTGTCGCTGGTTCGATCTTCCAGTCAGGGTACATCAGAGAAGGAAAACTCTGACTCCAAAAAACCTCCGCTGCCTTGCGGCATACCTCTTCAGGGGAAAGGCTAGGGGAGTAAACCCCGACAGAAAATCCGGAGCCGGAGTCCCTAAGGCGGTTTGACGTTGTAGTCAACACCGGCAACTCCTGCGGCGCACCTGAAACCAAGCTGTATCGACTCCGTCTTTCCCTTGGACCCTTCAGCTGCGAAGAGAGGGGGGGTCTGCTGCATGGGCAACAGCAGACCCTCCATATTACCCTGCCCAGGCTCTGTAGCTTCAGCGTCATCGCAAGATGTCGATTCAACACGGGAGGAGACAGATACCGTGTCACTCCCGAGTCGGACTGCACAGCCATTCTCGGCGGTGCAGATAGACTCTTGGGAAGCTACACCATCGTCTCTCGAGACGGACGGCTGCCGACGACGATGAGTGTGTCTGGAAGAGATTAGCATTTGATTCAGTAGACTAAGTGAAGAGATCAACCATCACTAGTGTGAATGGGCATCATCCAATCTGTTAGGGACCTAAATGGAATAAAAAAGTGAACACAGGGTGAATTCTCTCACTTCTTGAGCTGGGACATCCATTTTCTCCTGCCCTTAGATATTAGAGCTCCTGGTTCTTGGGTCTTTGAACTCTGGGACTCAAGACTACCGGCCCTCTGGTTCTCAGGCCTTCAGACTTGGATTGAATTACACCATTGGTCTTCCTGGTTCTCCAGATGGCCTAATACAGGACTTCTAGGCCTCCATAATCATGTGAGCTGATTCCTATAATAAATCTACTCATATATATATTCTATTGGTTTATTTTCTCTGAAGAACCCTAATACAAAGGTTTTACTGGATAGGCCTTTCAGGGGAACACTGTCCTCCCTTTACCAGATGGTGTACAGTCAGTGCATTGTGGTCTCTGAGAGGAGCTGCAATCAAGACCTCAGGCTAACTTAGTTGGTCATGATCTTTCACATATTTATATTCCTAGCCCTATTGCTTTCATTCCTAGACCTCTTTATCTGAGGCCTTGGTAGGAGAAGGAAATTTTTGTCATTTGACTTAGTACCCAGTACTTTTCCACTACTGGCACCCTGCTGTGACACCCCGCCATCTCAGGGGCCATAACGCTGCCAGAGTCTTTCATTCAAGGATCCTGAACAGTGAGATGACCTCATATCTATGCTGACCCACTTGACCCCTGACCAGTGTGCTAGTCCGTGGGCAAAATGGAATAGAGGGAGTTGACATTTTCTCCAGTTTTTGACTCTTGCTTATACCACCTCATTAGGAGAGTAAAGGTTTAACACTTTCATTTTTGAATTGTTGTTTTAATTGGTTACTCTGATACCTAGCAGCTCAGCTCTCTCTCTCTCCCACCCAAATGAGTAGAGCTCCTGACATTTACAATATAATCCAGCAATTGTGCTCCTTGATATTAACTCAAATGAAATGAAAACTTATAGCCACACACACACACAAAAACTGCACACTGATATTTATAGTTACCAAAACTTGGAACGAACCAAGCTGTCCTTTAGAAGGTGAATGGATAAACTGTGATATATCCAATGGAATATTATTCAGCACTAAAAAGAAATGAGCTATGAAACCATGAAAAGACATGAGGAAAACTTAAATGCATATTACTAAATTAAAGAGTTTAACTGTACGTTTCAACTACATGAAATTCTGGAAAAAGGAAAACTACGGAGGCAATAAAAATATCAATGATTGTCATGGGTTAGAGGGACGGGGAGATGGATGAACAGACAGCACAGAGAACTTTAAGGACACAGAAACTACTCTGTATGATACTATAACGATGGGTACATGTCATTATACATTTGTCCAAACCCACAGAATGTACACCACCAAGAGTGAGCCGTGATGTAAACTACAGACCTGAGGTGATTATGGTATGTCAGTGTTGGTGCATGATTGTAACAAATGTAATACTGTGGTGTGGCATGTTGATGGGGTTGACTGTGTGTACGTGGGGGCAGGGGTATAAGGGAACTCTGTACTTCTTGCTGTGAACCTAAAAATTCTCTAAAAATAAAGTCTATTTAAAAAAATCTAAGTAAGCATCACAAAAAGACAACGTGCTTTATCAGCCTGATAGTGCAGTTTTAAATAATTTTTACACTAAAGTATAAAGTAACACAAATGTTATTTGAAACTCAAAGGTTAGATTAATATCCGTACCTGAGATGGTCATAAAAACAACTGTCAGTACTAATGTCTGGGACGGAAAAGAGACCTAGCTGTCACCAAGTGCTGAAATACTCCTTCAAAAATCAGACTACCAATTTGTGCTTTGAGAAATACTGTGACACATTACTACGTGATTTAAGTCTTTGTTTCTAGTCCCTGAGTTTGGGTAAAGCTTTTCCAGAAAAGACAAGTAAATTCAATCTGTAGTGAAATTAACTGCATTTTGACATCAGTATAATGTTGAATATGCTCTTAACGAGAAAACAGAGAAAGTGAAATTCTGGGTAGGACGGATGCAAACACTGGCAGACAGGCAGTGGCTGAAGAGAAAGTGGAGACCTAAAAAGAACAATGTCTTAAACCACAAAAAGGATACGATTACCACACCAGGCCAGGCCAAAAAATGACTGAAGAGACCCCTACAGAAGACTGAGGAAAATTACAGTTTGTAACACGTTTGTGCTGGATGAAAAAACAAGGCAGGAAGTGGGTAGAAGTGCCAAGAAGGAAACTTCCATTTCCAAAGTGTTCAGGGAGATGGTAAATTAAGAAACAATAAACAATAAACATTTGAGAGTTACTTTCTGGTTAGAAAAATCTACTATGAAATTATTTTGAATATAGTGTTTTACTATTAATACAATTTACAAGACAAATAAAAGGTACACTACATTGTAAATTAGAGAAAATGATTTTCTTTGATGCTGGCAAAAAAATAAAAATTTGAATCAATAAAAAATGAAAAATTTTAGACACAATTTAAAATGTAGACAATGTTTTCTTTAAAAAAAAGCCATAATGAAAACTATATTAAAAAAGCATTATTTATTTGACTTGGTATTCTCAGAACTTTTGGGCATCTCTCCGCTCAGCAATTACTACATCCAAATCCATGCCCCCCAGGTGTCTAGAGTACCCCCTGTCTGAGATCACGCCAAGTACTACCTGAGCCCATGAAAAGCTTGGGATGCTTGGATGGATAGGGAAAAATTATAACAGGTGGTCCTGGTCCTAAGGATTTTGCAATCTACTTGAGAAGATGGGACTAATATCTTCAACAAGGCATAAGATAAGATGGAGTTTATTAAATGCTACCTTTAGTGGTATTAATTAAAATATTATAGGCAAAGGTGTCAGATAACTGCCTCTCCACAGGACCAAATCTGAATGGGTTTTTCCAGCCTTACCTTACCATGTCACCTTCCTTGGCTCACATAACAATGTTTTGTGAGGTTGCAACACAAACACTGTTAACACTGGAAACTAAAACATTGATGTTAAACTCAGAGTTCTATCTTTGCCCATGTTCTTGTTCTATAATCACCCACCTTAGGTAGGTGGACCATGTAATTCTTATGATCCTAATGGCATGCCTTTGAGTGTGAAAGACAGCAGGTTTAATAATTACTACTCTTGAAAAGCATGTGTAAACTAAGACTGTTCCAAATAAACTGGGATCTATGGTTACCCTCTTCTTAGGCAATCATATCCACTGTTATGGTTTTAACTATTCATAAAATGAAGTCTGTAGCCTTGATACAGATATCTCAAATTCAGTATGGCCAAAACTCAATCACTTCCATTCCTAAAACCTGCTACTTCTTGTATTTCCTATCTAAGTTACATACATTACTGAGTTACTCAACTCTGCAAGCTCGAGATAGTTTGAGACTTCCTGTTCTTCCTCACCCATCATAATTAGTCATCAAGACATGCTGATCTTAGTTCCAAATATTTCTCTAATATTTTCCCCCTGGACTACTGTTATAACATTTTATCTGATTTCTCTGCTCTGGTCTTCTCTCTTTCAAGCCTATTTTCCATGCTGCTGCCAGAGTAATTGAACACTTACCACACTTCTAATTTGATCCTTTCATTAGCTCGCTATCACTTACCAGGATAAAGACTTTTATCATGATCCCATTCCTGTTTACTTCTTCAGTTTCTTAACCTGTTAAGCCTCTCTTTCTGGTTGCAGTACAATAATACCCAAAAGCTTGTAGAAACATATACATACACAAACCCCCATTCAGCTGGGTCGCACTTCTAAGTCTTTGTTTGGGCTGTTCCTCTTGCCAGCCTCTACACCATTTTCTCTAATCTTGTACAGCTGGCCCAGAGCAGAGCTCAGTGTCTTTCCTTTATACTTTCTAGGTACCTGTTCACACCTCAACCACAGCACTGGATATATTTATTTGAAATTAATTATATTAGACTTTCCTACAAGTTGATAAGCTTCTTGAGGACAGGGGCAGTGTCCCTTAAATATGTAATAAAGTTACTCTATTTTAGAAGCTTTTACGCACTGCTATGGATTTAACCAAGCAAATTAAAATAAGTTGGACTAAATACTGAAATGAATAAACAACTTCATTACTCCTGCACTTTTCCACATGCAGCTATATGTGTTTTAACATCACCAGTGAAGAGATTAGAAAAATGTGTAAGAGTTTCAGCTGCCTGTTTCATGAAATTAATTTTAAGAAGTAGATCTTAGCATAGGAGACAAGATAATTAAATTAAAAATGTATTTGTGATATGTCAGAGTTAAGCAAAGAGCAAAGACTTGTTTAAGATTATAGAAAATCAGAATACATTTTAATAGCTCTTTACTATGAAACATTTTATGAAAATACAGGGTGTGGCAAAAGTAGGTTTACACTTGTGAGTACAAGAAACACGGAGTTTATTCTTATATTATTATTTATTAATTATTGCATTATTTTCCATACGAACAACTGTAAACCTACTTTTGCCCCATCCTGTGTTACCTAAAGCAAATAAGTTTCTCATTCCTTTGGTTTTTTATTGCTTATATTTAACAAGTCAGACAACTTTAAAATGGAAGACTAGTATTGAATATCCTAAAATCTAGTATTCATCAAATCTCTCCAAACATCGTTCTCTACTTTCCAGATGTTTCCTCTTATGATTTCCATGTCTTTAGCTCTGACTCAGAAAAAAGGAGCTTTTCACTTTGTCTGTCAAAACCCAAAGTATTTGACCTTCAAGGCACAGAAAAAAAAATTTTTTTGATAAAATGTGGTACTCCTACCATTTACTCATTCAAGTAATTTGGGGGAAATTTAAAGAAGTATAATCTTAAGTTTTAAAAAATTATTAGTGTTACCAGAGGCGTACCAAGAGCATCTGGCACAAATGGTATTCAATGAATAAATAAAAGAGAACCACATAGCAATTTAACAGTCAAGATTATGAATGACTTGAAACAGTTTATATTCTTCTTATAACTCCTACACTTATGACACTTTTTTACTTCCTATTTAATCATCACATGCAACATTTCATAATTATATTTTGGCTTACAAATCTTGTTTTGTGAACTGTGATTATTTTTCTGAGAAGGAAAACAATTTGAGGTATTTTGAAATTTAAAACATGCTCTGGTCTTGTCTTCAAGCTGAGGATTATCTTACTATTCAAAAGGGACTGGCACTGGTTTGCCGACTATCAGAGAGCTGACGAGATGCAGCACAGCTACCATTTGGCACTCTATCGAGGAATACAATTGAATAAAATATAACTGAGGAGTTAAAATATTTTTAAATGTTAATATTTATTTTTTATTGGCGAGTTGCTGATACTATAAAAAAACGGCTACAATCTCTCTATAAATATCATAGAATACCAGCTACCTGTCAGAAGGTGGAGCTCTAAACATATCTGAAATACTAGCTTTTTATATGTGCATTTCACAAATGTGGGTAATGAGGAGATTAAAGCAGGAGTAAAGTCTTCAGAAAAATGGTTCAGAGGAATATTCCAATTCTCTCAGGATAAAATTACTCACATCTCCCAATATGTGCACAGTTAACTAACAAAAAATATTTAGTATGTTCCTTTGAAACTTCAGCATATTCCCTACTATAAAATGTAGGTATGGTAATTCAGAATAAAAGATAAAGTATATTTAAAAGATAAAACATATTTTTAAAAATCAGGATCACCTACTTGAATGTAGGCAAAGTCATTAACACTTACAAGCATCTCGGATGTAGAGTAACATGGCTATGAAGATATAATCAACTAAACTCAGGCTGAGGCCATCTGCAAACAGGGCATCCCAGACCACCAGGAGATCCTGCAGGGGGAACTCTCGCCCAAACAGCAGCCGTACCCACCGTCTGGAGAGAAGCAAAACCAAAATTCAGAAAATAGCACGTTTGAGAGTAATATAAAAAGGAATCATTTTCTCCTATAATTGTGAAAAAAATTATCTTTTTTAACTGATCGCATTGAGCAAGTATTATATATCAAGAATATAATAAAGTAAAACCCACGTTTTAAGCTTTCAGATGAATTTTGTAATTTTATAACTAGGCTACAGTCATTAAACTTTATTCTTATCTGAACAAAAGTACAATATTTGAAAATGGCAGAAATCTTTCATATTTAATATGTCACATCAAAAAGGCAAAGAGAAAAATAAATGTATAGTGGTCTGATAAATGACTTGTAAGTTTGGGTTGAAAATCATAATTTTCCAAAATTTCATGATTGCTATTGATTTTTGTTAACTAGCCTTTTGCAAATGGTTATATGACAAATTGCAACAGCCAAACAGAATATTTCAGTCCTATTTTAAAAATATTCATTTTAAAATTCAATATGGAGGTAAAAAAAGTAGATATCTGTTATTTTGGTCAAGCACAGACAGTTATTTCAAATGAAACATAAAGTGATACTTAATTTTAACTTTAGAATAGATATACCTTGTCAGTGAGGCTACCTTTCTAGGCATGTTTTTCAAAACAGTTACTTCTGTGGCCAGGAAAATAGATATCTATGCATAAGCAGCTAATAAGAATACTGAACAGGGTCTGTATATAATTATATATCATAAACGGCAACACTTCACACTTTTGGTAAATGATAACTAAGCTATTTACATCTAATTCTCATTAGAAAATTAAAATAATTCACTTTGATATGCTTTTATCCATTAACTTCTAATTTTATATAACATGGCTACAATTTCCTTACACAGCCTTTCTCTAGGATTTCATCTAGAATTCTATGTGCTCCTGACACATTAGCAAAGAATGAAAAATTTCGAATTTCTAGTACCACCGAACAGTATAGAATACAGGAAATTGTTTAAAATCAATTAATAGATGTTACTATTTTGCAAAATTTGAAACTGACTATAACCATCTGTGGGGTTAAAGTGAGGCCAAAAAATTCAAGACTTTCTTCAGGAATGATTACATTTAAAGAGGAATCATAGCTGTGACAATATAACATATAATCACATATATATATATCAGTTTACTAGGAACCATATGATCACATACTTAAGTTCTTTCACTCATAGTATCAAATTAGTCAAGAGAATAATTAAATTGTATTTTCAACTACATCTTAAAATATATTATTTAGTTTTTCAGGAAAAATTTTAATGCCTAAGCAACATTTGTCTTTTAAAAAATGTTACAGGCTATTCACAATTTTTATCTACCTTTCAATACGTACTCTAATGCTAATATGAGAAATAAAATGTACCTTTTAATCTAATGTGCTTGTATTTATGCAGCTTAGGAAGAAAACATTATTCTCTACACACTTCCAATTCTTTCAAATTACAAATGCTAATATTTATTGTTTAAGAAGTATAAAAATATTTCTAAATTAAACAGGTGCTCTTCTTAATTATAAAGAATTAGCTGGTTTTACAGAAAGTATCAGGAGACCCAGAGGAATGGACAAAGCAAAAAAGTAGCTGGTTAAACCATTCTGGGCACCTGTTTAGAGGATCTTTAAACTGGTAAATTATTAAATGACTAAACATTTAAAATGTGTTATTCACAGTTATTCAACTGAGACAACAGGAGGAAAAATTCATCAATTTAAAAAATCAATGAGGATCTAATATATAACATGGGGAGTATACTTAATAACACTGTATTGCATAATTGAAATTTGCTAAGAGTGTAAAACTTAAATATTCTCACCAAAAATATATAAATAAATACGTGAGATGACAGATGTCTTCATTAACTAAGTGGCAGGAATCCTTTCTTTCAATGTACACATACATCAAATCATTACAATGAACATTTTAAATATATTAAATAAATATCTTTAAGTAAATAAATAAATATCTTTAAATAAATTAGTAAAATAATTATATTGGTTAATGAATAGGCAAATTTTGGCTGTTTCAAAATTAAAAATTATGCTACTTAACTGATTCCTTCTGGATCAAATCTAGATGTTAGTACAAAATTTAAGCATCAAATCTATAAACTAGTACCATGCCCTGAACTTGCCACTTTCATTCCTGAAGGATATTTTAATGCTTTCCTTATTTGAATAAACCCATTTAGTAACTACCGCTGCTGTTTCTTGAAAGGAATTGCTTTTGCTTAGCTATTTTATTTGTAGGGCAAAAAATTTCTGTGTTTTCCTTGCTATCTCCTATTGAAACCAGTTGACATCGTATTGTAATAATATCATTTAGCAAAAAAAAAGAGATGAAGTTCAAACATACCACACATGAAAATACTATCTTTTTTCCCTTTCCTCAAAGCTCAAATTTCTCTCATTTTCTTAGGGACAATTACATCTTTAGTTTCATCACACCCAGTGCATCAAGAGCAAACAAAAAACAAAAATAAAGCAAACAAACAAACAAAAAAACAAGTAGCCTATTGAAGAAATAATTTATATTCCTATTATTTCTGTAACAAAATGCCCAGTTATTGCTCCAACTTCTTGCAACTTTCCTGATGATTTAGGGTTGGGTTAGCTTCAAAAATGACCCCACAGATACATACACACACTGATTTCCAATGCAGCATTATCACGAGGGGTACTGAAAACATCTGTAATCTACATTGAATAAAACATATCCTCAAAACTACATAGAATGTAAGTCTTCAGCACTTTTATATTTAATGTGTAATCTATGATGTGCCTTTATAAATGTTTCACATTGCTTCATTTTTGAAGTTTCACCTTGCCAAGTACACTGCTAAATAATTCCAGGGCAAGAACCAAATTCTGCGTGCGTGTGTGTGTGTGTGTGTGTGTGAGAGAGAGAGAGAGAGAGAGAGAGAGAGAGAGAGAGAGAGAGAGAGAGAGAGAGATTTCTAAAATGTTCTTTGTCAAGAGCTCTGTGCATTTTGCTAAGTGCTCGATGTATTTATCAAGGTTTTGTTAAACTCACTGTAAAGCCAACTGTCATGCTACTGAGAAGCAAAGGTGTAGCTAAATTGGAAAAATAGACATTGATCTTGTTAGTGGAGGCATAAAAATAATTCAGTAAGTGAAAAAAAAAAATCCAGAAACACATAAGAAAAAAATTGTTTTTAGATGCTTAACATGTTTCTTTTATACAAGACTGTTTGTAAGTTGTACATAAAAGTATGTTAAATTAAAGCAAAATACAGTTTCTTCCATTTTATATTCAGTTATAGACAAATTAAGGAGACAATCTCAAAATATTTAAGAAGTATCATATAACTAATGGAATGCTTTGGGACCAACAATGACCCTATCAATAATTTAATCACTTTTATCCCAATTGGATTTAGTTCATACATATATTCACCACACACAAAATTTCCTGTGCTATTTTGGGCTTTCTTTATTGAGCTTAAAAGGAAAAATTCAGTTCTTATTTATTTTAGTAAGCTTTTCTATTCTTAGAAAGGAAAACTTACTCTAAGAAATGAGGTCTTATAAGAAAGTCACTCCTAAAATTAACATGCTTTTATTACATTTAAAAATATTTAGCGAGACTTTTAAGTTACACTTAAGAACAGAATTAAACCTTTCTTTTTCCCATAAAAATGCTTCAGTTTAATTGCTTGATACTATTAATCTTGCTTTATGTATGTTAACCTGCAGATTGTAATGCTTGCTAACGTAGACATCTTATCACTTGTGGTAATACAATAATTCATAAGTTACCAGATCTATTTAGTGATTAAAATCTCCACAAACAAAAAAGACTATCTGAGGTATCAAGCTTAATTATAAACCACCCAAAGACAGGACAATTTCTATGTTTGCACTTATGCTACTATTTTCAATTTAAAATTTTTGTGTAATTAAGCCACTATCCCCAGGGGATCAGAAACTCATGGTGGTATTATTGCTTGGTGAATGACCCATGGAAACACCAAGAGAAATCCATTTTTTATCAACCAATTTATGAAAATGACCATTTTGACTGAGGTTTAAATAAACATAGCCTTAATCCAATCTGGCTTTAGTGAGATTATACCTGCGGAAAAAAATTTATATACGAGATTTGATTTCCTTTTTCCTTTCCTTTAATGACCCTTTAGTGAGATATAAATATTACCACCTTGGGACAAAAAAGTAATGTAGTAAAGGTAAATTTAATTTAATTTAACAAGCATTTTAAGGGCATCTTAAGTAATCTCTGATCATGAAATGGTAATACTGGGTAAGCATATTGAAACACAAACAACAATGTTGGATTTTTGCTTAATGATATTAACTTTTGCTTTCTGTTCACATGTACTTTTTAATTGAATTTATTGGGGTGACATTGGTTCCTAAAACCATACAGGTTTCAAGTGCACAACTCAACAAAACATCATCTGCACCCTGCAGGATGCACCCATCACTCAAAGCAAAGTCTCCCTCTGCCCCGTTTATCCATCCTTTGCCCTTCTTTCATCCAGCCTCCCAAATCCCCTCCCTTCTGACAGCTGTTCCACGTATCCATGCCTCTGTTTCTATTTTGTTCATCAGATTCCACGTATAAGTGAAATTATACAGTATTTGTCTTTCTCTGACTGGCTTATCTCACTTAACATAATAATCTCCAGGTCTATCCATGCTGTCACAAACATAAGATTTCCTTCTTTTTTTATGGCCCAGTAGTATTCCATTGTGTAAGTGCACCACTGTTTTTTGTTTTTTTTTATTTACTCATCTACTGATGGGCATGGGGGCTGTTTCCAGATCTTGGCAATTGTAAATAACACTGCAATGAACATGGCGGAGCATACAGTCTTTCGAATTAGTGTTTCGGGTTTCTTAGGATATATTCCCAGAGGTGTGATCATTTGGTCAAAGAGCCGTTCCATTTTTAATTTTCTGAGGAAGCTCCATAGTGTTTTCCAAAGTGGCTGCACCAGGCTGCATTAACTTTTAAAAGCTAACAAATAATTTTTAAATAATCCATGCCTGGTAGGAACTAACCACAGAATCCAAATTTTGCATTAGTACCAGAGAAAAACAAAAGCAAATCTAAATTTTCATCTCTGTGGCTGTCATCTTCTTGACTGAGTTTAGGTTCTTTTTATTTTGGTGTCCTTTATACTCAATTAAAAAAAAAAAAGTAATTTACCCTGAGTTTCCCTTTATATCAACAGCATTTGTGAAAACAGTATTAAAATTAGAACCAAATACTGCAGTTATTATAATTGTGGTCACAAGGCATTCTCATCTCTAATTCTGACTTCTTGGAGAGCAAAACTACAAAAGATGAAAGCTAAAAAAAAAAAATCATTTTTTCTAATTTCAAATGTATTCTTCTTCTAATGGCTCTGTAAAATACATCACTGAAAGATGTTTAGCTTGTTCACTAATTTTTTAAAAATGTAGTCAACTATTTCAATTCAGTTCTCTTAAAAATACTTGGGATCTGCATACATTACAGAAAGGTTTGAATACTTTAGGCCCATCAAACTCTGCTTCAAAAATAGAAGGAAGTGAAACTCCAAATTGTTATTATCTTTAAAGGATTCAAATTTGCTCTCTACATTCTCCTTATAATCCGTGGGTTCAACTCAGCATGAATTTGGTTTTCTGGAAACACATGTTAAACCTAATTTAGTCCCCACAGGATATGTACATAAACTGTTAGAAGGATATTTTTGACTTTGGGGAAAATTCTATATTCTTTTCAGAGGGCAGTACATAGCCCTTTATTAAGGAAGGTTTCTTACTCCAAAAATAAGTTCCTAATAATTATCATTCATCCATGCCTACTGTAATTTATTCTCTGTGGCAAGTGTTTGAAGCTGTTTCTTTAAAAAAAAAAAAATCAGAACAACTATAATATGCCCTTTGCAAAAATATTCTGAATGGAAAGCAAAGCCTTGTCTATGTTTATCCACAGGTATAAGATGCTCATGAGGATGTTGAGCACAGATGATGGTCACATTTAAAAAAAAAATCTTTACCAGAGGACATGCTTATTTACTGACCTTAGAGAAGAAGGGAAGGAGAGAGAGGGGGAGAGAAACATCATTGTGAGAGAGAAACATCGATCAGCTGTCTGTCGTATGTGCCCAGACTGGGGACTGAATTGGCAACCCAGGCACGTGCCCTGACCAGAAATCAAACACTTGACCTTTTGGTTTATGGGATGGCACTCCAACCAACTGAGCCACACAGGACAGGGAAATGGTTATGTTTTGAGGCTATAATATGACTGAACATTTTCACACATGCACTCACATGACCCTTTTTTAAAGGTATACTTCCTATTTAGATTTAGAAGTATATTTCAAGGACTGAGTAATATCAGGATGTGGGATTTACCAATATTTTCAAACAAACCTAGTGAAAGATGCTAATACTTCAATATAGATTTAAGATGTGCTCTCTTTAAGAATCCTATTGTATATTCCAACCACGGTGCAGCTGCAGTCTTAGGCCCAACTTGAGAGGTCAATGGGGGTAAACATTCCTGAGGGGTAATCTCTCTACACTAACACTTACTTGGGCTCTACTACAGGTGAGCTACTGGCATCTCCTTGGGAAAAAAAAATTACTTGGAAGTCACTACTGACTATGAATAAGAACATGAAAAGTTAATGTACAGTTGGTGATCATGTTGGGAAAAAAATTAATTTTAGGCTCTGTGAATACTAGTTATTATTCATACTACAGAAAATTTTTACTTCTAGAAAGTCTGTAAATAGGCTTTGTTCTGTCATTTTACCTTCAGGAAAGGGAATTATGATCAAATCAGTTTTCTAAAAGCATAGAGAAGTGCTAAAAAATAATTACTCCTATCCTTCCTAATCTGAAACTCATTAGAAAACAAAACAAAATTCAAATACCAATGGGATCTTAACCTTAATGAATAACACTTTTCAACTTCCTCTGCATAAATCTCCTAATACATTTATATACATTGTTGGGAGAACTGACATGAAGTATAACACTAAGCTAAGAAATATCAGAATCCATGTGATTTGGGATGGAGGTTAAGACCACAAATATGTACACTGGTCATACATCATCAAGAGTCACATTGACCCATTCCTGAAAGGTAGCAGTTCAGCTTGACTCCCTCTGACCTACTACCACTTACCTATAGTTGTAAATACCGTCTGGGGTTGGTTTCTCATTGGCCCTTTTTTCTGTTTTTCCCCATCCCACAAGGCACTCTGACTTTTCCTGGCTACTCAGAGGCAAGGACAAGTGCTTCACTCAGGCCTGGTGTTCGGAGGTTCCATATTTGTTAGTGTCAACTGCTCCCAATTACATTTTCCAGACATAAGGGGACTCATAAACAAATCTCAGCTTAAGGGTTAGTTACTAAGAGTTTGTTTTTTCCCCTTTTCCAGTAGATCAGAAGCTCCTTGGGGTTACCTGGTGTTGAACATAGAGTAAGGGGTTAAGAAATATTTATTAAATTAATATGAATCCTCCTTCCCGGGTCAGTTCTCGTTACCAAGGAGTCTTCTTGATCTTGAGCCTGAATCATTGATCTCTCTCCCAGGTTTCCTGGCTCCTCATCAAACATTTCCTTGGGCTTCTCTCATCTCTGCAGGGATCCTTGGACACAGGTAGTGCTCATACCTGTGCAGAAATTGACCAAGGTCTCCTCTGCCCTCTTGGACCAACCCCTTCATATCCTGAACTTTGTTCCCCCGCTTGCCCATACTTCAGACTCTCCTCAGCTGTGGCCTGCCATCTACTAGAAACTCACTACTCAAAGCGTGATCCAAGGACCAGGCACCTGGGAGTCTGTTAGAGATGCACACTCCCAGACCCCAATACTGTATAGTCCTACCGGATCAGAATCTTTATTTTCACAAGACCTCTGGGCGATCTGTATGTCTGTTAAATTTGAGATGTATTGCAGTAGGTGACAGATCCTTATTTCCTGCCCATTTTGGTGCCAGCTGTCAGGGCTCTAAAACCCACTGTGCATTCATGTAATATATTACTCCAGGAGAGAAAATGCTTACATTATTGGGTAACACTTCTACTTAAAGTAGTGGCCTGGATTGTTAGCATGCCTCATACTTGCCTAGAGGGCTTATTAAAATGCAGATTCCCAGAACGCATTCTCAAAGTTTTCTGATCTGATACTTAGATGGGGCCTGAAAATCTGCAATTTGAACTAGTTCCCTGGAGCTGCTGATGTTGCTGAGCTGTAAAACACACTGTGGGAATCACTATATAGGACATTGGTTTCCCTCCACATCTCCTCAGCTTAGTCCTTGGTGTGGGGCCTCAAATCAGCTTATTTAACATGCCTAATCATTGGACCAATGGCCACTAGACACCTAATGACTGAGACATAAGACACACAGAGTTAAGCCTCTCTTAACAGTCTAGCTCTATCTCCAGGAAAACACTACTTAAAAAAAGATTCAATTAAAAGAAGAAACATAGACATGGGGGAGTGAGAGAGAAGCCTCCCAAAGGCTGTTGAAGCTGGGCCACTTTTTAATCTGTATAGTAGGTACTGTGCTAGGCCCGAAACTGAATGATATGCTGACAACCTTCAATCATCAACATGAGAATTATCCAAAGTAAAATTCTAATTCAAAGAAAGTATGATCTACCTGGGTTCCCATAGTCACTCTACATTTTTCTGTGACCCCTTCCCTTTAAGCCCCCAATCAAAAGGAGCATGTTCAGGGAATGCAAACTAGTGGTAACATTAGCCAAATATAATTAGGAAGGTAAAAACAATTTAAAACATTACAAAATACATTTCAAAATCAAGTATAATTGTTTTTGGATTATCCACCATTTGGAATTATACAAGATTGGCCAAAAGTCAGTTTACAGTTTTTGTATGGAAAATAACACAATTAAAAATACGAGAATAAACTCTGTTTTGCATACTCACAACTATAAACCTACCTTTGTCCCCCTACACCCCCCCAAGTATTCACCCTAGTTCCTATCCATTAATGCAGATAAATGAAGAGCTGAATGTATCTGCATGAGGCCCAGATGACTTAGAAGGGAGGATGCAGAGACACCAAGGAAAGAAGAAAACTCTAAAGAAGCCAGTAGGGTCAAGGGCAGTCAATACCACCACAGTCACTAACTGGGTATACGGATTTGGTGAGAAATTCAGAAGTCAAACAGCCTTCACCAATTCCCTTTCCCCAAACAGTGGAAGCAGAATGGGAACCAAAGAGGGCTCACGGGCTGGCTGCTCTGCTTTGTCCTAGCTCCCTAGCAGAAGTTCAGCACCCAAGTCACTTCACAATCAACTGTACATGTGTGTGTGTGTGTGTGTGTAAATTTTTTAAAAATAAGGACAAATATACACTAAGCAAGGAAAATGTGTTTTCTTATGTATAGATGATTGCCACTCAATGTTTTAAAATAAAGGCACACAGTTTCTGGTAATGACAAATACCATAACTTTATATAACTTTTTGATTTCTGAAGGTATTATCAAATATATAATCTGAAAATAATTCTCTAAAAGCAGTATTTCTTCAAATGGTCTATGGAATATATGGATTGGGATCACCTGTGAAGAAACTCCTACATGTTTCACAGATAGGTGATTTCTTTCCTCAGCCCCCTGCCCAGTACATAATATCATGGATCCAAACAGGCAGGGCAGGCACCTGCATGTTACAGGTGTCTCAACATAGGGACATAGCACAGCCTGAAACAAACCCCAATCAAAAGCAGACTATAGATTTATGCCATGATAATTTAACTCCTCACTCCGTGTCCCTTCTACTCTTTTATACTCCTCTTGAATTCTCCTCTTTAATTCCTAAAGCATATCTTATTCAGATTTATACTAAAACTCACCTCTCCACATTAATGACAGAGTCATAAGATTCTGAATGCACAATATCTACTATTGCTGTCACCTGTATGGTAACTGAGTTTTCGAGTAGAAGAAATGGAGCTTTCTGAGGAACTTATTTTGATGAATCATGATCTGCTAGTTCATGAGTACCCCAGTTACAATTTAGTGGTAATTACAACTATGGGACCATACAAGATTTAGAGAGCTTCCTATCAAGGAAACTCATTAAGGAAACTATAAAGAACTAAGAACTTACAAAGAAAAATTAATTGCCACTTTTGGTCAGCTGATTTTAGAAAGACTTTTGCGGTTCAGAATTGTATTTTGGGCTAAGGGAGAGAACAGAAACTCAGTGAAGTTTAGCTTACCAAGGGCATCATGGTATATAATATGTTCATAAATTAATCTGCTCATAAACCAACTCGAATATGAAGCACAAAAACATCACATAAAATACTTTAAATTTATTTTCATCAACAACACTCATTTACTTTCCACATCAGCTAGCAGTTACGGTGGCTGGCTGCTGGTGCTGAGAAGCTACAAATCCTAGATTTCAAAGTCTGAAATGTGGTACTCTGACCAATGCCTCCTTTCTCACTTCCTAAATCTTTTATTTCTTGTGAATTAAAATAAGACTATGTGGGGGTTATTGTTTGGTAGAGTAATTTTTTTTTGCAAGTGGCAAAAAAGGAATTTTATAGCCTAACAGGACATACAATGAGAAATAACTTCCCTTCTGGTCCGAGATCCTCTTCCTCCAAATCCACCTTGCTACGGGCCGCCAACATTCTTTCATAACATAGATGCATGTGTGCACTTAACTTTATGCATGTACGCAGATAACAGATTGTGTCTGCGCAGGTCTTTGAGCATGTGAAGTATATCTGGGAAGAAGCTAAGTGCTTAGCTCATGTTACCTCAACACTTCAGCTCGATTTAGGACTCTGACTGCAAAGAGTGGTACTGAGTGATCTCAGGAAAAAAGGGGGGTTTGGGCATATGGTAAAACAGTGGTTTTCCAAGTGTGGTTCCTGGACCAGTAGCATCAGCATTACCTGGGTATTTGCTCAAAACGCAAATTCTTGGACCTTACCCACCTTAACTACTAAACCAGAAATTCTGGTCAGGGTTCAGTAATTTGTATTTGAACAAGCCTGTAAACTCAAGTTGGAGAAACAATACTTTAAGAGTATAGAAGAGGGATACAGTCGTGGGCCCAAAAGTTATCAGGGACCAAGGAAGTTTTAGTGATCCCTAACTTTTCCCATCTCAAGCTACAGGGAGGTCTCTTTTCCCAGGTAGAAATTTTACTGTAATGTCAAATTTACCAAGCATTTTCTTTATGGTTTATAGGTTTTTGAATTCTCCACATAAGAATTTAAAAATAATTTTTTTCCAGTTCTGTTAATATCACTGACCCATCTGGAATTTATTTTGGTATAAAAATAGAGATATAGTTTCACGGTTTACCAAATAGCCAGTTAGTTCTCAAAACTATTATTGAATGATCCACTGTTTTGCTATTGCATTGAAATTCTACTTTTATCATATATTTAAATCCCATATGTACAAGCCTGTAGAAACAGGGGGTGATATGGGGGGAGAGGGCCAAAGGGGAAAAATTAGGACAACTGTGATAGAATAACAATTAAAAAAAATATTTTTAAAGTTTATTTCAGATTTGTTTAAAAAATGATTTTATTGATTCATTTTTAGAGAGAGGGGAGGGAGGAAGAAAGACAGGGAGAAAAACATCAATGTGTGAGAGAAACCATCGACTGGTTGCCTCTTGCATGTCCCCAATTGGGGCCCTGGCCTACAACCCAGGCATGTGCCCTGACTGGGAATTGAACCAGTGACCTTTCGGTTCACAGGCAGGCGCTCAATCCATTGAGCCACACCAGCCAGGGCTATTTCAGATTCTCTGTTTTATTTTACCAATGGGTCTGCCTAATAATGTGTTATGTAATTCCAAACTGATAGAATTATGGTAGCTATGAAACATTTAAAAAATGGGTGGGGCTAATGACACTTTTTGTTCCAGAACATTACTGGCTATACTAGAATGTGTATTTTTTAAAAATTATTTTTGTGATGAAAAATATACTTATTTATTTTTGAAGTACAACTGACATAATATTTATTAGTTTCAAATGTACAATACAATGATTTGATACTTATATATAGCGCAAAATGATCACCACAATAAGTTCAGTTAATATCTGTCACCATACATTGTTACAATCTTTTTTTTCTTATGTTGAGATTTTTAAGATCTACTCTCCTAGCCTACTTTCAGATATGCAATACAATATTATTAATTATGATCACCATGCTGTACATTGCATTCCCATGACTTATTCATTTTAAAACTGGAAATTTGTACCTTGAGAAATGTGTGATTTCGTAATTTATTTTTAATTTATGTATGTACACTTTATATTTTTCTGTTATGTTAAACTTTAAATTATGTAAAGATATTAATTTTTTTACCCAAAAGTTCTTACATGTATTAGTTCTGTAATTTGTTTTCTTATTAATTCATAACTGCTTTTAGTCTTAATTTCTTCCTTTAGTTGTCTTTAGATTTATTTTGCTGTTATATCCTCATTACTTGAGATGAATATCTAATTCATATATTTTTATTCCCTTCTGTTTAGTAATATAAAAATATCAAGTTAAGAACTTCTAAGAGTATTTTCATTGTTTTAGTCAAAATCAATAAGCTATGATAAATATACTTTATTATTTTTTTAAATTATGCAATTTTAATTTTATTTCCTTTTAGTGCAAGAGTAAAGAAAATTTTACTATTTTCTGCTATATATTTTACTGTGAGTTGTTGTCTGTTTTGTTATTAATTTCAAGTATTTTTGCCAAAAATTACAGCCTGTGCCATTTCCACTACATGAAATGTATTCAAATTTTTCTGTGTGCCTACTTCAAAAATGAATATTCTATGGATACATTCATTTCATTCTGTTTATAGTATAGAAGTTTGATATATATCACTTAGATCTGACTTATTAAATGTAAATAGGTTCCCTATATCCCTGCTTTATAGAGTAGGCCTGATTTAACATGAATGAGGAGAGGTACAAGTTATTTACTACTATTGCATTTTTATGTATTTCTTCTTAAATTTCCTGCAGCTCTTACTTTGTAAATTCTGTTTTCTTTTTTGAGGGGGAGGGGCAAGTACAAAGATTAACGAATGCTCTTCATTGTGAACTATGAATTTTTTCATTATAAAATGTTCTCATTTATCTCATTCAATGCTATTTGCTTTAAATTCACTTTGATATGAATATTACGTAAATGGTTTTATTTTCAATATCTTTCAGTATCCTTTGCTATTCGGGTGATTTCCTTAAAATAGGGTTGCTTTTATTTTATTTTTAAAAAATAGATCTGCCTTTTGGTCCATGATGGAATAACTGATACTGGACACAAAAATGGATAAAATGCATGTAAAGGCAGACATTAGAAACAGTCAGTATAGCACTGTGAGCCCTGACATAAGAGGAGAAAACAAAGGAAGTTCTGTGATACCTGGTTTTCTGCCTGGAAGCACTTTTAGAGCACAGAGCCAGAAGGGGAACTGTCACAGAATGCATTGCTCTTGCCGGGCTCAGAAGACAGAGATCAGAGGATGAGGAGGGATAATTGCAGGGCATTTTACCTTTAAAGGAGGACACTACAGAGAAAAAGACCACCAGAAGTGCAGAGACTGCCTTAAGTTTAGTGCTGAATACTAAGTTAGTATTTAGTGCATGTGTCAGGGTCAACTCTAGCAGGTCCAGCAAAGAAAAATTATCAGGGAAAGAATTACGATTGGAAAGCATACAAATTGCAAAAAGGTTTTATGAGACTAGACAGACTAGAGAGAGACTGGCCCTTGGGTAGAGGATAAATCAGAACCACAATTTTTAAAAAGCTAAAAATAAGCATTGAAAACATCATGATGATCCACAGGTAAGTTGATGGCCAAAAGTAAACTCCATATCCCTATAAAAGGAAATTAAAATTCAGAAATTCTACAACATGACATTAAAAATGTATATCATTTGCCCTGGCTGGTGTGGCTCAGTGATTGAGTACCGGCCTACAAACCAAAGGGTTGCTGGTTTGATTCCCAGGCCGGGCACATGCCTGGGTTGCGGACCAGGTCCCCAGTTGAGGGTGCATGAGAGGCAACCATACATTCACGTTTATCTCCCTTTCCTTCTCCCTCACTTTCCCTCTTTCTAAAAATAAATAAAATTTTTAAAAAATTTACGTCATTTCATTAAAAATATACAAATCATATAAACAGAAAAATCTGACCCATAACTAAACATATCAGAAAAGAATATCAGTTTTACACAAAGTCTTCCTGAAAATATAAAAGTGGAAACATTTGAGGCGAGCATTGTCAAGACTGAAAGCCAAAGACATTATAAGAAAACTGCAGATCAACATCCACATGAATATAAGCTCGACAATTTTTAACCAGATATTAATAACTCATATCTAGTCATATATAGATTGTAAAGGAATAAAATTATTGGCAAGTGCAGATGACACAATTTTCTATACAATCCCAATCTATAAAAAAAGCTACTTAAAGTAACAAGTAACTTTAGAAAGAATAGATGATGCAAGGTTAATATACCACAATCAATTACTGTATTTTATATCTTAAGAATGAACAAGTAGAAATTGAAATGAAAAAAATCAGCATCTTGACAGTAGCATCACAAAAATCCACAAAATATTTAGGAATGAATGTAGTAAGTATAATACTTATATGCTAAAAATTATGAAAAATAGAGGAGACATCAACAAAGACCTAAATAAATGCAAAGATGTACCATATTTATTGGCTAGAAGAGCCAATATTAAGATATCTATTTTTTCTAGAATTAATTTTATAGATGTAATGCAATCCTAATAAAAATCCCAGCAAGATTTCTGGTGAAATTACAACTGGTTCTAACATATGAGTGAAAAATTAAAGGATTAAGAACAGCCAAAACAATTTTTAAAAGAAAAACAAAGTTGGAGAACTCATACTACATGATTTAGAGAATTACTATAATAGTAATGGAATCAAGACAAGATAGTTTTTTGTAAAACATACCTAAATCAATGGAACAGAATAGAATTTAAAAATAGACTTACACAGCCCTGGTTGGGTGACTCAGTTGGTTGGAGCATTGCCTCATCCACCAAAAGGTTGTGGGTTCGATCCCCAGTTGGAGTATGTATGGGAGGTAATCAATCATTTCTTTCTTACACTGGTATCCCCCTCTGCCCCACAAAGCATATCCTCGAGGGAGTATTAAAAGGTAAATAAATAAAATAAAAATAGACCTACACATACTTGGTCAATTGATTTTTACTAAAGATGTCAAGAAAATTCAATCCTGAAAGGATGGTCTTTTCAGAAATTATGTTGGAATAATTGTACATCCACTACAGAAAACAATGAACCTTAAACTTATACTTTAATACAAAAATTAAAGTGGGTAACAATGATAAAGGTAACCACTGTAAAATATCTTTAAAAAAAGTAGGAGAACATTTTATGCAAAGATGTTTTAGGAAATAAAAAACTCTAAAAATACTGATAAACTGAACTTCATTAAAACTTTAAATGCCTCTCTGAAAGACACTATTAAGAAAATAAAAACACAAGCAATACATTGGGAGAAAAATATTGACAAAATATGTATGTGAAAAGGATTTTTTTCTTTAATACATTAGTAACTTTCATAACTCAATCATAATAAATGAATACCTCAGTTTTCAAACATGCATAAGAGATGTGAATAGACTTCACCAGAGAAGCAATATGAATAACAAACGTATGAAATGATGCTCAACAAGATTAATTATTAGGGAAATGCAAATTATATCCACAGCGAGATAGCACTACCTACCCACTAGAATAGCCTTTTTAAAAAATGATAAAACTAAGTGGTGACAAGGATACAAAACAATTGAAATCCTCATACACTACTGGTAGGAATGCAAAAAAAAGAATATAGGCATTTTGTAAAAGTTTGGAAACCACTTGGCAGTTTCTTATAAAGTTAAACACATACTTACCAACACAAAACCAGTGTCCATTTCCTTGGTATTTATTCAAGAGAAATAAAAACTATGTTCATATAAACAGTTACACATAAATATAGTGGTTTTATTCATAATAGCCTCAAAATGGAAAAACCCAAATGTCCTTCAACTGACATAGGGATAATAAACTGGTACATCCAAACATTGGAAAATTACTCAGTAGTACAAAGCAATTAACTACTGATATAGGCAACAACATGGATGAATCTTAAATGTCTTATACTAAGTGAACAAAAGCAGACTTAAAAAGCTATATACTACATATGATATTCTGGAAAAGGCAAAACTATAGAGACAGACTGAACAGATCAGTAGTTGTAAGGGGATGACTTTGTAGTACAGGAGAGATTATTGAATTGAAGGATCACTTCTGAGTATTGACTATAGTACAAATGTATGTGTTTGTCAAACTATACTTCAGTACACTGGACTAAAATAAAAGGTACAGGCAAATTAAGTCACAAAGGCTTTGAATGTTAAACAATCAAACAAAAATAAAAAGTCATTTAATAATTAAATAATTTTTAAAACTAGGTTAGTATTAAAGTTAAGTAAGTAGGAAAAGAAGTGGTAGAATAGCTAAATCTTTGTGATTGTACTCATTTTCTAGAGCATGAGAAATATAATAGGTAAGGAAATTTGAAGAAGATTAAGTAATCTCAAGAAACAGGTACGCACACAAAAAATGACTTTATAGAATCCAGGGAAAAATTTGTCCTGATATTCAAAACACCAATAAAAGGAAAAGCTTAAGTAACTAATAAAAAACAAACAAACAAACCAAACTAAACCAAAACAAAACAAAAATAAGAAACAGAGCTGTGTTCCATCTAGGTGGGGACATTGGAGGGTAGGAAATGGCAAATTTACTGCCATGTAGGTGGTACTTCCAATTCTGGTCCTCTCCAATGTGCCTGCATTATTTACTTCCCAGAGATTTCAAATGGCTATTCCATTCATTCTGATAATTATCTATTATAATATTTTATATTCATTCTGATAATGTTTATAACAATATTAAGTTCAAATTAAGGAATGAGGAAACAGCAATTTATTTGAAAAAATAATTGAAGAAAACTTAGCTAATTTGGCAAAGGAAATAAACACACAAGTCCAGGAAGCACAGAGTCCCAAACAAGATGGACACAAAGAGGCCCACTCCAAGACATATCATAATCAAAATGCCAAAAGTTAAAGAGAGAATCTTAAAAGCAGCAGGAGAAAAGCAGGTAGTTGCCATCAAGGGAGCTCCCATAAGACTGCCAGCTGATTTTTCAAAAGAAACTTTGCAGACTAGAAGGGACAGGTAAGAAATATTCAGTGTGATGAAAAGCAAGGACTTATAGCTAAGATTGCTCTATCCAGCAAAGCTATCATTTAGAATCAAAGGGTAAATAAAGAGCTTCCCAAACAAGAAAAGGCTAAAGTAGTTCATCATCACCTAACCATTATTATGTATAAAATTAAGAAACTTTGTTAAGAAAAAGATCAAAACCATGAACAATAAAATGGCACTAAATATATATCTATCAACAGCTGAATTTAAATAACATACTAAGCAAATAAGCAGAACGGAAACAGAATCAAGAAACAGAGAATGGTTTGATGGCAGCCAGATAGGGGAGGGGATTGGAAGAACAGGTTAAAAGGTGAAGGGATTAAAAAGCACAAATTGGTAGTTCCAGAATAGCTATGGGGATGCCAAGTACAGTATAGGAAATGGAGAAGGCAAAGAACTTATATGCATGACCCATGGACATGAAGTAAGGTGTGGGAATTACCTGAGAGAGTGGGGGGTGCTCAGTGGAGGGGGGTAAAGGGGGAACAATTGGGGCAATGCAATAGCATAATAAAATATAATTTTTAAAAAAGCAAAACAAAACCCCCACAAAAATAAAAGCGGCTAGTTAAATGTACTGATGTAGTTCCAGAGAGTAGGCCTGGCTCCTATGTTGAGTAAGTGTGTCCCGTGTTGTCTCTTGTCTGCTTTTTTTTTTTTTTTTTTGCCACACAATCCCCAGATCTAGGCCTTACCGCTAAACAGGCAATCCAGGAATAAACATTTCAAAGATAAAAACTGTAACCCTTCATTCTCCCACCCAGTCAACTTCCAATCTTTAATTTCTCTATTCTTGACAATAGGCTGTAGATGTAAAGCATTTAGGAATAAATTCTTTGTGTAGGAGACAGTAGAACCCAGAGCCAAAGGGGAGAGATAAGGGTCCATCTTGTGGGAATGTGAGGAAATCCCCTTCTATTCTCAGTGAAATAAGGAGCAAGGGTACTGGAGGGCGTGGTTTGGAGATAAGTATTGGATATTTAAGAAAACAGGAAATAAAGTAGGGTTGCTAGACAGTGCTGAGGGCTCACTTGAAGCTAGAGAAAGGGGGTTCAGGGAGCACGGTTGTTTTTCACCTGCCACTTGCAGCTGCTCACTTCCAAGCGCAAGTAGGGGCTGCATTTCGCTAGTCAAATAACAGAGAGGGGATAGAGGAGCAAGAGTGTTGCGGATAAATGCGCGGGGTGGAGGGGTAATTAAATCGAAGGAGCATAGAATGAGCTGAGGAATTGATGGCATTTAGGGACTAGATGACAATGAAAAAGCTGTGGGATAAATGCATTGGAAGTCAAGCTGGAGTTGGAGATATGATAATGAAAGGAGTGAAGACAAGTTAGAGTAGCATGTTTGAGGGGGAAGTTTTTGAGGTGGTACAATTACTGGAAATAAAAAGATCCCAGATGTGGCCATGAGCGCCGGAAGCCGGAGGTGAGGAGGTAGAGAATAACTAGCGAGTAGAGGCAGATACTACGTTTTTCATAAAACACACTGACTTTATGAGCCACCTGGAGGTTAGCAGGAATATTTCCTACTTATCATCTAAATCAGCTTTAGAAATTCAAATTAATGCTAATTCTTGGAGTACGGGGAAGCAACATTTATTGAACACACTTGTTCTGAATACTTTATATGTCTCCATTTTACAGATGAAGCAGTTGCAGCTGGAAGTCGGCTAAGAAACTTGCCCATGTTTGCAGAGCTATGGAAATAGTGGGGTCAGGATTAACACTGCCTGGCCATGAAACCCAAGACTCTTTCCCTTTCATTTCTTTCTTAATTTTTCAGTTTTTTAATTTGTATTTATTTATTTATTTATTTATTTTTTTGAAAAATTCTCATCTGAGGATATGTTCATTGATCCTAGAGAGAGGAGGGAGGGAGGGAGAGAGGGAAGGGGGGAGAGAGAGAGAGAGAGAGAGAGAGAGAGAGGGAGAGAGAGAGAGACTAAGAATGGGAGATAGAGATAATCATCTGTCTCTCATATGCACTCCTACGAGGGATCAAACTGCAACCTAGGTACGTGCCCAGACCAGATATCAAACCTGCAACCTTTTGGTATATGGGATGATGCTCCAACTAATTGAGCCACCCAGCCAGGTCTTCCTCTTTCTTAATGGGAACCTTTAAAGAAAGCCTCAGTCTTCTCAAATATAACTCACTGGCAAGAAAAAATACACCTTTCTTGTTCCAAGGATTGTGTGATATGGCCTTTCACTTTAAGATGTAGCCAAATCCAAACATTGGGACCTTGGTAAGTCACCTTTGATATGAATCAGTACCTAAATGGTTTTTGTATTTCTAGAGAATTGTACAGAAAGAAGTCAGAACCTGGGACAATTTTCCTTCTTTTTCCTTTCCTTAAGTTCTTCTGAGGCTGATATTAAAATGGGTAATTGAAGCTGGTAATTTTTTATTTCTTCCAAAGTGATCTTTGTGTACTTAAAGCAAACACTGCATTTAATTTTAGTGGGGACATCTACAGATAAATCACAGATAAGCCAGTCAGCTTAGGAATAATACTAAAACCTTTATAAAATCAACTATCCATGCACCCTTTTAATCAAAATAAGATGACAGAGATTGAAATTTACTCTAAGCCTTAAAATCTGCATGCATATGTCCAAAAGATAAGAAAAGCAAATTATTTCTTATAAGATTATTTTGAATATGGTAAATAGTAATTTGGTTAATTATTTTAATGGATTGTATTACTAAACACAGTTTGGTAAGTTATGATCTTATCTGACATGGGCTCTTAGGAAATTTTTTTCTGTCAAAAAATGAAAGGTTATTATCAAATATGGTTGTTAACTGAAGTACAGATAACTGTGAACAGAAAATCTAAGAGTTAAAGATCACAATATGTATATTTTATAAACAATATCTTTGAGTTGATATTTCCATAATGCTGAAAACGTTTGTCCTAATCCAGCCACTGTCTGTCTCATTGGCTCTTTCCTGTAGTCAGGACAGCAGGACAATAAATGACTAAATTATAGCAAGAAGGACCCATCTAGGACTCCATCTAGCAGAGCCATAACTTTCAAATTGAGAAATAAAGGGAACCATTCCTTGGTGATAATTGCTCTCCTTGCACATTTAATGGTTTTAAATGCTGTAGAACAGAAATGAAATAGGCATGGGTCCTGCCTGCTAGAGTTAAGAATATAAACAATGACCTATGCTTTAAGAAGTCTATACAGAATCCAGTGTGAATTTTAAAGAGTATCAAATTATGCATATGGATTTCAGCTATTATATTGGAGAATTTAAGTGATTATTTTCCCCAAAGACTAAGAATTGAAGTGTTACCTAGACAGAAGAAACAAAATGCACATTCATATTTACAGAGGTCTTATTTTGGCACAATGGGCTTCTAAGAAGAGTTTTATAAGTTGCTAATGAAATGCCGAAATAAATATTATAATAAGGTTCCTGCTGATTTCTTGTTTCCTATGCCCTTATTCCTGTACCGCTGAACATTTTATTTTACAGATATAGATCCCTTTCATCTTCACGGGGCTTCAACAATTTATAGCCACCATTTTTTCAGAGCTTACAATGTGTCAGGCATGGGGCTCAGTGTGTATATCCATTAACATATTTAATCTCCTTAACATAAAATGAAGTATTATTATTCTCAGTTTACAGTTGAGAAAACTATGGCTCAGATAAGTTATATTACTTGCCAAAGATAACTAGAAAGACATTGAGAGAAGAGAATCAAGGCTAAAGTACGTGTGTGGACTTGGTTACTTTACCAACTGCTTTTTAATTAACGACTTACTTGATGAGAAGAAGGTAAGGTCTATAAAAGAGGAAAGGATTTAGAATCAGGAAAGCTACATGCTCCTCCATTTATGGAAACAATTATACTATGTTACTTTGTCAGTTAGGATTGTACTTGGGTGCAAGTAAGAAAAAAGCTAAACATTGTCTCAAATATGAGGTTTATTTTTGTCTCACACAACCAGAAGTCTGAAGAATGTGATTACTGGTTTTGGTTCTGCAACTTAAAGATGTCGGGGTTGAGGTCTCTGAAATTCTCCTTGGCATTATCTCATAGATGCAAAATGGCTGCTGCATCGGCAGCCATCACACAGCCAAGAAAGAGGAAGTGACAGAGGAAAGGGTGGGGCCTTTGTCAGGGAAGCTATTTTTGACCTAAATCCCCAGCAGCTGACTGGTTAGAATTGAGTCACACTGTACATGTGAAGGTGGGTATGGTATCATTTCAAAAACAACAACAAAAAGTCCAATGAACTCTAAATGAGAGTTATGTTAGTAAGGTAGAAAGGGCAAATGGATAATAGGTGGGTGAACAGCACTGTCTGCCACATTTGACAGGAAAAGATTTTGGTACAGTTGAGTTCCATTGCAAGTGATGTAAAATACATCACATATAAATAACTGCAAGAGATAAGATCTATTTAATTATTTTAAAGTATAGGGAGGGAAATTGCTTATCACGAATCTAGTCTGGCTTTATTCCTTCCAAAACAAACTTGATTTAGTTCAGTCATGCATGTTTCCCCAACATTTTTCAAAAGGAAGTTGATAGCTAGAGGTCAGTGGTTCTCAAACACAGCAGGCAGCAGAATAATCTGTTTTTAAAAACGCAGATTGCTGGGCTCCACCCTTAAGAGGCTCTGATTCAGTGGATCTGAGGTGTGCCCCAAGAATTTTCAGTTCTAACAAGTGCTCAGGGGATGTTGATGCTGCTGGTCCAGAAGCCAGCCACCTAAGAACCACTGCTCTAACGATAGACCCCAATTAGTCTAAGGTAAACAGGAGATGATGGTCCAATTGAGAAAGTTTCTTGGTCTACGTAGGCACATAATCTAATTTGGTCCAATTGCATTGAAAGAAACTGTAGTTTTGTATTTCATGAAAGGTTCCATTCTCTATCCTGCTGGGCTAGAACAAGGAAGCCAGTAGCCCCAAATTTTGATTACAAAAGAATAAGCCTTAAGAGGCTGACAACGTAGTTAATAAAGTGAAGATACAGAAAAAAAACTTGAGTCCTTAATCCAGCCCCTTGAGTCGCGGTACCTCTAGACTTCAGCCATGTGAAATAATTAAGTTTCTTAATGCTTGAGTCAGTTTGAGGTAGGGTTTTCTATAACATGCAGTCAAAAGCATTATGAAGGATACAAAGGATAAACTTGAAGTTTAAATGGAAAACACAATTATACTTTATTTAAAGCAGGACACATAATTCAAGCTTCATTTTAGATATTGGTTTAAATATTTTCTCTACACCAATTTTTTGTAATAACTGTTAAGGACTACCAAAATAAAGTTTCATTTCCCCCTGGCCAGCCTTTATTTAATGAGCAGTAAAAAGACAAAGTAGGATAAAGAAGTAAAAGGTCTAAATGATCTTATCCACAAAGTGAATAAATAATCATTAAGTGGATTAAAAGACAAAAATTCCTTTCTCTTGCTTTCTTATTTCCAACTTCCAATTTTCCTAATTAAGTGTCTACTCTGTGCCTCTCACTCCATCCATAGAGACGCAAAAGAAGGGAGGAAAAGAGAAGACATTTAAATAAAAGAACCTGAGTAACACAGTAGTTTTTAATTTTGTGGAGTTTAGGGATCAATAAAGCAACAATTTCTGGCTGAGGTAATTATAAAGTTATAATAAAATATTATTTCTAATTAGTTATTTTTATTTTGGGAATTTTAAAAATACTTTTTAAACAAAGATGCCAATGAATCAAAAACTTTAGAAAAATGTAGTCTAACTTCTCTCTAGTTAAAGAATGCAATAGGGACAGAAAAGGCAAGGAAAACAAAATTTAAGTTGATATAGAATTCAAAACAATGACTATTCATAATATCACTTATATATTCAAAACAATTAGAGAAGCAGTTTAACAAGAGACACCTACAACAGCCATTTCCCTTCTCTATTTGCCTAATGCTTCTGCACCACTGTAACAGAGCAGAGGAAGGGTCACCACTTCCCCAAGGTCCCCACAGCTCATGGTTTGGGGGATGGAGAAAGGAGATAATACAGCTTTTAAGGTACTTTGCACATCTATGGTAAGTTGGTAACTAAATAATTGTTGTTCTGCAGCCCAGGGCAAAAGGGCAGATGATAGGCTTAAGATACTTTTCATAACAATGACGTATGGTGCCCTGGGTCAGCACTTAAAATAAGGGCAGGCAGCCATAAAAGGGGAAAGGAGCCACCTGGTCTGAAAGTGTATAGACTGGAGTTGGTTAGGACATCTGCTGTGTAAGGGGGAAGCCATGTTGGTTTGGAGAGAGAGCACACCACAAGGTCTGGAGTAAGAAAGAGGAGACCCACTGGGAAACTCGCCTTGAGAACACGGCGGCACTGCTGATGAGGCTGGAATTGCAGGGACCTTCCTAACCAAGCATGGATTAGTTGGAGATGCCTGAAATGCTGAACCGTGACCAGGAACACAGAGCCATGGGCTTCTGCTTTTCTGACTGGTATATTCTGAAACTGTCCTGATTTGGTACATGTGGTGGTGGGGGTGGTGTAGGCAGTACTAAGTGTTTTGGGTGTTTTAAAGGGAGCGGGACGTAATGGTAGAAACCCGCCATTATTCTGAATCTGTAAAACTTTTAAATAAACCTTTTCTTTTCCACCAAACTTTTGTATAGGGAGTCACGTTTCTTGGCAGTGGGCAGTTGGACCCCACGGCTGTTCCAGAACAGCATAGGCTGGGGTTCTGTAACACCACCAGGATTATCATTAATCTCCTGTCTTTCCTGTCCAGTCACTTCCTCAGAAAGCAAAGCAGCCTGAGAAGCTCTCTTATTAGAGCACTGTGCCAAACGCAAATGAACTGTTGTTCCACTATTAAGATAAAGGAAAAAACATTAGCTTATAAATGACTGAAGTGAGTATATTTCAGTATTAGCAACATGAAAATATAAGTTTCAATTGTGATATTAAAAATGGTAGTATTTACTTCATCTATAATTGAAAGGCATGTTCAAAATAATTCATTTTGGGAACACTACCATATAGTAGTTGCCTGAAACAAATTATGCAAATACTTACATCTTATAATTTATTCAATTGCTTTCTAATTCCTCATTTTCTTAACTAAATTAGCTAAAACGGGAAATATATGACCAAAAAATGAATGTCCATCATCTAAATTAGTGTACAATGAATTCATCTTTCAAACTCAAAGATCCAAGATGGGCAGATCTCTATTCTTGCCTTAAAGCAACAGTGGCTATTTAAACAGATACACAGGGGGTGTGGTGGTTTCTTTTAGATACTTGTTTCCCTATAGAAGCTCACACAAAATACATCAATGGCAAGCAGTTAATTCATTAATTAACCAAGGTGTTTTTGAGGAAAAGATAGCACTAAACAACATAGTACTGAATGTGTGATTGTGGTTGTTTGAGATCCCTGTCTGCAAAACGTGTGGTGGAGACAAGCAATGCCTATGCTGTTTCTAATTATTCCAATTATCATGGCACACTATGAAAACTTGATTAATAACACTGAAGATATTGTTGTGGCAATTAGCCATATGGTTGTGGGACTTTATTCTGTCACGATTTAGCCATTAGCATCTACTTATGTTTGTCAGAACAGTGCATCCGTGACAAGTTGAAGTTCTGCTCACCTTGCTGAGTCCCCTGTGAGCAACACTAGAGAACTGTTTATTCCTAGGAGCCTCTTGCCTGAGTAAATTTTTCATGTGGCATCCGGTCTGACTGGGGACAAATGTCAAATAGCTTATGTGACGACCCATCAAGCTAAGCTTTCCCTGAAAAAAACCACTTAGTAATCTGTGTGTCAAAACAAACTACTTGAAGAAAAGAACTTGACCAGTAATAATTGGTCATCTAATCTGCACCACACATTTCTGTGGTTTGTAATTCAGAGAAGTTGATCTTCATATATTGACGTAGAAAAATATGTAAATATGACATTAAAAAGGATATATGTATACATACACCATATAGCAGAATATTTACCACCTACAATATTTTGCATGACATTTGTGGGCAAGTTAAGAGAATTAAGGAGATAATCCTTTAAATCAGAAATGAGGAGATTTTAAAGAAAAAAAGGCAAAGATGTTAATATCTAAAATTAATGCTAGAAGGAAAATAATCAAGGGCCTTATAGCATAAGACTAGGATGCTCAATTAAGGAAAACAATCTTTACCTTGAAAATGGAATGATGGGAGAAGTATAACACTGTTTGTTTATTTATTTGATATTTAAAAGATACATCTTTTAAGTAGTTGCAAGTGGTAGCAAATTTGCTGGACAGCTTTTCTTAGAAATCAGTCAGATAGACAAACAGTTACCAGAGCTCTCAGGTGGAAGTGGGGGCTATGGGAACACGGGCAGGGGCAGGAAGAATCCAATGTTTCCATCTCATGTTTGGGTTCCTTCCATGCTGGGAATGGATCCCAACATGAAGGGATCAGGCAGTTATCCTGCTCTTGCCTTCACACTTTGAGTTTGAGAAGTTCCCAATGAGGAAAAATAAAAAAGTCTATGCTTCTGCGGCATGAATAACCACAGTGGGGTAAATGGGGCCTTCGGTCAAGCAAGAATCTGAGAAACAGGTTGTCATCTAATCCCAGCTGTCACCAAAAGCTGGGAGAAGGCAGCAGCAGTGACTGATGAAACCATGCTGAGGGGCTGGGCATACCCACAGCCCCCAAGGGACAGGCACGATCGCACTGGCCACTCACACCTCATTTAGAGTAAGGAGACGGAGAAAACCCATGCCTGGCCAAAAGGAAGTATAGGTTAAGTCTATCACTGCAACAAAAATAGCTCTTTTCACATTAGGAATCTGAGAACAGAGAGGTCAGCACATCCTGGAGACTTGGAAGTGATGTGCTTTGGAGTCTCCACATTTCCCAGAATAGCTGAAAGAGCATTGGGATTAGAAGAGGGATGGATAAATCACCAGTATGGAGTCTGGAGTCTGGAGGCAGTGAGAAGGGAACTAGCTGCCTCCCCAATGATCTAACAATTTTATCTAATTCTCAATTATTTATATGGTAAGTACAGTTGTGTGTCTAGTAGCATATTTCTTCTTCTATTAGTTACTCACTGACTCCAGTTCCTGCCCCCGCTATTTGTTTGCTAACTTAATCAGCCACCACAGGATCACCTCCTTGTAAATAAACTCCTGAATTGTAGGCACTGGCCTCTGCAATTTATGTTTCGAAAATGTCCCATTAATGTTTACAGAATTCCTTAGTTTTGCATAGTGAATACATTACAATTTTATTTTTAGAAAAATGTGCAAATCAGTATTTTCCTGCATTATTTCTCTTATAATAGACTATTTGCCTAGAAAACATTCTGTGTTAAGTTATAATAAGCCTGGCTAACATTTATATGAGTAATTACTATGTTGAGAGCTTTATATGTAGCATTTCCTTTAATTCTGAACGCTTCTAAAGATACTATGCCCATTTGGCGGATGGGAAACTGAAGCTTAGGGATGCAAGTTACTTTTCTAACGTCACACAGAGTTAAGTGGTGGAGCTGGACTATTTTATAGTGTCTTCCTGTAAGTGGTATATAAATGTAGTAAAACCTTTAATCCTATAAATGAAGTAATATAACTGGGAAGATATTAATAGAATACTACAAATAATTCTAAAATAAATATTCAAGCTGAAAATTGTAGTAAGACATCACAATACACTACTTTAACAATACAGGGATCTGAACAGGCAACTCAAACTTAATTCGCCTGACACAGAACTCATCATTGTACTCCTCTCCCACCCCAACCTCTCCCTCCTCCTTTATCTGGGAGTGGAGTTAATGGCTCTTGGCCCTTAAGCCCTCCCTCTCCCATCTCCAGTCACTGAAGTGCCAAGATACATCGTTGTCTTTTAAGTTATCCTTCCCTTGGCAGCTCCACCACCAAAGAACTTATCTTTCCTGCCTGACTCTCCATCAGTTTTCTAATCTGTCTCCAGGCTGCCATCCTTCATAGGCCCATTCTGATGCCAGACAGATCTTTCTAAAATGTAAATCTGATCAGTTCTGTCCTGCACTGCTCATCTGATGAACACCTTAGTATGGCATCTAAAATCCTATCTGATGAGACTCATTTAAGGCCCCATCTCTATATGCAGTCCACGTTTTAGTCTTTCCTAATCACACACTACAAAGTCATGTTCTCTGTACTGCGTTTACACATGACAGAATGCTCAGCCTCTTCACTGGATATGCGGGAACTTCTTTGAAACCTCTTTCAAGTACCTCTTCTTGCTTGACCCACATCATATCATGAAGCGCAGATAGCCATTCTTCTGAACTCCCAGTAGATCTGCCTTCATGACTAAACAAATCATTCAGATTCATATGCTTTTTATTTACAGGACTAACTTCTATATTCCATGATAAATTCCTTGAGTTATTTTTCTAGAGTTAGCGCCAGCACACAATAAATGCTAAATTAAAGGAAAATGTTTCGCCTACATTAAAAATAATTAGTTTAATGTATTTTCTACGTATTAACTAATGTCAAGGTTGGCATTTTACAATTAATTTGCCTTATTACAAAAGTAATCTGTATTTGTCTCAAGCATAAGCAGGATGGAAAAAATAAAGAGACCCATAATCTCATAGCCCAGAAATAATCTTTGATTACAGCTTTCTAATTCTATTTGTATGCACATATAAAATATAAAGACATTATTTTATTATATTTTCATATGAGTATTATATTATAATCTCTTTTCTATGTCTATAAGTACTTATCTCTAAGGAGTGATTTAAAATGGGTTAACAGTATTCTATTGTATAGATATACAAATCATCTATTGAACTATTCCACCATTTTTAGGTATTTAGATTTATAGAATTTTTTAATTTCATAAATAATATTGCCAAAAAATCTTTATAGCAAAATCTCTGTGTATCACTAATTACTTTCCATTTGTGACAACATGGATAGGCCTAAAAGATATTATGCTAAGTGATATAAATCTGACAGAAAAAGACAAATATTTTATGACTTCACTTATATGGGAATCTAAGAAATAAAACAAAAGATAAAAAAAAGAAAAAGGAAAACAAACTCATAGACACAGAGAAAAAAATTGATGGTTGCCGGATTGAAGGGGACTGGGGGATGGGTAAAAAAGGTGAAGGGGGTCAGAAGTACAAACTGCCAGTTATAGACTAAGTCATGGAATGGAATGGAATGTACAGCACAGGGATACAGTCAATAGTGTCATAATAATTATGTGTGGTGTCAGACGGTTACTAGATTCACCATGTGATCAATTCACAGGTATATAAAGGTCTAGTCATTATGTTGTACACATGAAACTATTATACCATATATTAACTATAAATTTTTAAAAATTTAATAATATCAAGATCCAAACCCTTTCAACACTTTTAAAAAACTAAATTAAGGAAGTTTAAGCTCAGCCCTGACTGGTGTGACTCAGTAGGTTGGGCATCATCCTGCAAATCAACAGGCTGCTGGTTCAATTCCCCATCAGGGCACATGCTTGGATTGCACTCCAGGTTCCTGGTTCAGGGCGTGAGAGAGGCAACCCATCGATGTTCCTGTGGATGTTTTTCTTTCTCCCTCCCTTCCACCCTCTCTCAAAATAAATAAAATCTTAAAAAAACGAAAGTCTCAGCTCAGGGTTCTTTTTTGAGTTTACATTTAAATCTTAGTTATCCCTAGAATATAGGCCCCTTCACACTTATATCACCTTGAATTCTAACTCCTCCTCTGGGGAAGAGACAAATAAAATTTAAATTTAAAAATCATTAATCAAATTTCATATTTCCCTACTGGATTTATTCCAAAATCAAGTAAGTCAGGCCAATAAAATAATTCCTCCTATGACTACAACAGCACTGTGCATTTGTTGAAAACCCCCTTGGAACTATGACAGCCACACAGAATTCATCTCCATGTAAGAGTGTGACAACGCTTAACGGTATGCCTTCACCATCAATCTTTGATCCAATCCCCTGTCAGCTAATATACTACGCAAGTATATTTTTAATGTGCATGCAGATCTCTGTCTGGTTAAAATGTGAATTCTTAGTCAGCAGGCTAGCCCAGGGAGGGACCTGAGATTCTGCACTTCCGCCAAGCTTCTCAGTGATGCTGCGCTGCTGGGCGATGGACCACACTTTGAGAAGCAAGGGACACAGAAAGGCCTTTTAAACAAAATGCCTATAATTACCAATAGTTCTAGTTCACCTTTAGTAAAATTCTTCCTGGCTGTTTTCTAATTCCACTTGTCAGTCTCCACTTTAGACTCAATGTCATTTTGAGTGTCAGGCTACAGCTACTGGTAACAACAGCTAATCATTCTGGCTGCAGGTGGAAAGCAACAAGTTCTAATAATCCCTCATCTGACATTTGGGTGTACATGACCCATTCCAGAGATATCTGCCTACTACTTCTTCCTGGATTCGCCAGGATGGCACTGAAAGAAACTTGCTCTCTTTGTTTTAAGTGGATTATTAATAGCTTTGAAATAAGTTTAAAATTAAAAGGTGAAATAAAGTACTAACCCACAAATACTAATGTCACTAAATTGTAGACTGAAACATTTGGTTACTAGGAATATGTCAGTGGCAGTGTGAGTAACTTGGAATTTGCCTGAAAATGCTATCATTATCTTGTAAAATGAGTAGAAAAAGGAAGTATATTAAAACGGAGAAAGAATGAGGAGGGAAAGGTATCAGAGAACCAACCAAGAAGGGTCGGAAATGAGATCAATTGGATCTCCTGGTAATTATTTGAAGCTGAAAGCTGTCAGCTTTCTTTCAGATCCTATACATACATCAGGGATTCATAAAGGTCTTATAATGTTTATTTTTACTTCAATTATTTTATCAGTATATATCAGTGGCTCACAAACTTCAGTATACATCAGAATCGCTTCCAGGGCTTGTTAAAACAGGTTCCTGGACCCCTCTCACAGTTTTGGATTCAGCAGGGACTGAAGAATCTGCATTTCTGACCAGAATCTTTGAGATGATGCTGATGTTGCTGGTTCAGGCACTACTCTTAAGCACCATGGTATATGCTATTTTGAAAAACAATTTCTGTGCATTTTTCTTCTGTCCATAACATCTAATTGTTATTTTAAAAATACCTGGGCTTTTATTTCAATGATAGTGCAAATTTTCAATGAGAATTCTCAATTCACATTTTCACAGTACGGTGAACTGCAACTTTTAAACTAGTACAAAATACAAGTGAAAGAAGCTTACAATGTTGTTTCGAGTGATACATAGTGATGATGAAAAACTTTGAAGAGACTGGGGTTCCTAAAAATAAATGAGGGCAAAAGGAAGATAATCAGCAGAGAGCTGAGAGGTTCCCAAATGAAAATTATTGTTTTATCCTTTCCAGTAAATTCTTAATGTCTTCAGCTGCAGAACAGCTCATTTCTGAGGTTCTTTTTGGCCTCATGAGTTAATCACACCAGGAGGAGTCACTTTAACTCACATGCCTTTAGGAGTAATGATACATTTAAATGATTAAACAATCAGAAAAAAAATGCATATTTCTATAATGAAAGCAGTTAGCACACAGATCCATGGTTTATATGAGTATCACAAGTCATTTGTAAATAACATGTTCATTTTAGATATGTAAAGAGTTCTGTCATGCCCTATGAAATAAATTATATTTTATTGGTGCCCGGGTGTTTCATAACTTTTATTTATTTGCTGCAAGAGTGGAGAATTAAGACAGAGTAGTTTATTTCACCAGAAGATTGACAAATGGCTCATTAGACACTTATGGAGCTGAAGCTAATTGTACAATTTTTTTGTTATATTAATTGTCACTGCTTGCTTAAAATGCTCATGCCTGTGGTCATCAGTGCCCATTTCTCACCAGTATCCCATGAACCACTCATGAAAGTAAAATTTTTAAAAAAGAAAAGAAAATAGAACTTAAAATGTAATTTGAGGTGGAGGAGTGCATGAGAGGAATGACAAAGGATTAAAGTGATGGCCTTTCCCCACTGGGCCACCAATAACCATCAATCCCAAACAGCAGTCACTTCACATCACCTAACAGCTTGAGTCACAGAGTCAAAGAGCTGCTTTTTTGTTATTCAGATTAAATATCATTTACATTGAATACTTTTTTTATTTCGCCAGAGACATAAGGTCAGAATTGATTGAATACGTACTACCTGCATATAATGATTTCTCGTTTTTTAAAATCATGTGCTAACGCTGCACAGTAATGGCCTATGGATGAAGAGACAGATGTACTACCGTCATTCGCTACACATTTGCATTAACAAATCATCAGTTAATTGAAGCCCATCCAACAAGTTTATGCTACTTAAATAAAGTTCCTTTCAATAAAAGATGCCACAATGACACATGGTTGTTGACTATGAGGAATAATTTTTTAAAAATTTATATTTATTTTTATGTCAAAGGTTTAGGTGTGCACTACACAACCATTTATTAAGCTTAATATTGCTTGGAATAAACAACCTGACAAATAGTATTTCAATTCAAGTGATTATGGGGCAGGATCATCATTCCTTTTTAGATATAAACAATAACACCACAAGTTTCTGCACTACCCCCTTTTCCCAAAAATAATAAAGAGCATGATTTACATAAAATTATATCAAAGATATATGTTATTATTTATGCCATTACATAATGATAATGCCAGGGTGGACTATTATTTTAAAAATATAATACTGAGTGTCCAGGGTAAATATTTGAGAAATTGCCCAACTGACTCAAAATTTCTATGCTTCTTTAAAAAATTAAGTAGGGGAGGGTTGTTGTTTAAATACTGATTCTCATCTTGGTTTCACAAACATGTTTGTCATTTATGCCACTTTTAGGAACATTTTTATTACATTCACTGCATGATCTATTTCATTTCTTTGGTCAGGAGGAAGAAAAAAATAAAGGAAAACAAAACAAAACAAAACCCTAGCAGTATCTCCCACGTACAAAACTTCTCACTGTCTCAAAAACAAGAATGCTTAAATATGGTAAGGGCATGTTCTTCCACACCTTTTCCAAGTCTTTATGTGAAGGTAGTGTTTCTTTGTTCATGCTAACGGGAAGGAGACGTTTAAAATCAATTTTCTTCCTATTGATAGGCGAAATGCAGAGCATTGCGCATTTTGTGGGCAGCTAATGTTTATGTACATCTATTTCACATATGTATACAAACTTATATGTGAGAATAAAAGATGTGATAAGGACATTATTCTGACAGCTTCTAAGCTGACAAAAACTTTGTCTTTAACTGCATGTTTTGTTTTCTCCAAATAAAAATTATCTTTTATTTTCCCTGGGTTTATGAACCTTAATGATATGTAAAATGTTTTATTTAAACTGGCAATCAAAATTGTTAAAATAAACCTAATTCTGTTATATATTGCATTCTTTTAAAATAATAGCAAGACTAGAGAAAAACAGGAAAAAAATTTTAATCTGTACCTCACTCAGTAAGTTGCTTTGGGTTCCTTTTACAGTAGAGACAGGTGAAATTTCACCTTGGTACAGGATTCAAACTAAATTATGGCATACAGAAATGTGTCATAAATCAACTTCAAATACTGAACAAAAGATAAATAACAGAAGATTTATATTCTGACATAAAGAACAGTCTCTAACTACAATACAAAGCAAAATAAAAAAAAAATCCTACTGTGCTACTCCAGAGCTACTTCTTCTTGCCCTTTTTATATTCTAACTCAGAATAGTAATTATGGATCTTGCAAGTTGACTTCTGTTTTCCAGAACTATGAGTTGTACGTAAAACATGCCTTTTCATGGAAACAATTACCATTAATCAAAACACTGAGAGCTAATACCACTCAAGTCCAACCTACCGCTGTGCCCAGCAATATATCAAACTGTCTGTTGTCAAACACACTAAACAAACTTAAATAGACTGTTTTCACCACAAATAACAGAAAAAAATGCTTGCTAAGTAATTTTTAAATTCAAATTGCTATCTCAGTAATCCATTCTGTCACTGGATTTTAATGTTAAATATCAATCATAGTCCAACACAGACAGACCACTGTTTGGCTCTGAAAAAAAGAGAATCAGTGGCACTGATAAATGGAGCTATCTGCAAAAGACTTGGTATTACAATGAATTTTGTTAACCTCTGATAACTTAGTACAGAAGTACACTCAAACATGTAATACATTTCACTTTTTTAGGGGTTTGTAATGCTTCATTTCCCAGCACGCTCTATTAGCATAAGAAAAGAATGTTTGATTGCTCTACAAGAGTCAGAAATAACGAAACTATTTCTATACTAAGTGGACAAAGCCTATAACTCTATTATTTTATATTTACTTTAATTTTGAAATCAGTCTTAGAGAAAATGACACAAGAAATTTTCTACGAAGATGAAAACCACTTAACTTCCGTTCACATAGGCAACAGACGTTTACTTCACCAGCATGTTTCAATACAGTTACCTGTATGCAAAGTTGTCATCTATAAATGTGGTAACTAAGTAACTGTCTTGAAAGACCATAATTTTTCTAACTATACCTTTTCCTTTTTCCACTTTACTCTAATTCTTCTCATTCATTCAACTATAGGTAAGATTCTCACTCAAGAGATAAAGGCAAAATATTTTATAAATCAGAGTCAGCTCTCTACCAATTTCTAACAAGAGGAAATGTCAAAAGTATCTTATAAAAGAAGATAAGAAAGGGGATGGGAACAGTGGAGTTTAACAAACAGATCAGGCATTTACTACCAGCAAGCTCCATCACGGATTTCTGAGCTTTGGAAGCCAAGCTCCCCCAAGTGTAATTATATTTTTATTTATAATGGATTGTGACTGTTAACTTCACATTGCCGATGCCTGTGTCCTCTGCACATATTCATACACACCAACATGAAACAGCAATCTATTTACTACTAGACAGTGCTTATTGGTGATTCCTTTCATTTAAAAATCAAAATTGAACATTAATAAAAATATGTTCATAACACAAAAAAGGACAAGATATGCAATGGCTGAGACAGAACACATGCACATTAGCAGACCACTCTTTCACAGAATCAAACTGTTGTTCACAGCTTCATATACTGAAGGGCACAACAAACCCAGTATAGAAGGATGTAAATATGCTATGCCCAGCAGATTACATTATAGTGCTAGTGATACCCAGATTAGTGTAAATATTACTAGGAAGGTTTGAAGTCCACCCAAAGCCAATGTGTTCTTTTCAGTTGAGCAGCTTCTTCATTCACAAACCTCTCCTCCTGATAGGATTTATCACCTTTGTTTTATCATTAATCCCTCCCCCTTCTCATTTAGGTATAAACCCCTGTATACTTTACACCTTCTTTTAAGTGCTTAATACAAGTAACCACAGGAGAATCTCTTCTCCCCTTGAAAAACTGCAAATAAAGATGTCAGCTATTGAGTATATTTGTGGCATCTCCAGCAGCTGCTGTTAAATACCAGCTGGTCTAGCTGATTAAAATTACCTCCGAGTTGGTATTATAAAGATGCCTGGGCAGCGTTGCTGTATTAATGGATTATTGAGTGAGCGATGAAAACCTTGGCCAGCTGATGCATTTTATTACAGATAGGCTTTATGATGTGTAATCACTGTAATTTTTACAACTAGAGGAAATATGAAAAAGGAGAAAAAAAAATCCCCATAGAAACTGATTTAACTAGATTATTCCTACCATTCTGTTTCCTAGAAGGAACCAAAGTACATAATTACTGTGTATAAATATCCAGGTATGGAGCTATACACACAATTTATCCCCCCATCTATGTGGGTATGCTATCATCAATACATACACGCAGAGAATGCACACAAATATAGTATGCATACAATTTGTGTGGACAGATATTTACTATGTTGTCATCTGCCAAACCACCCAATTGGTACAATGGGATCACATGACCTAAAATAGTTTTGAACTGTTCACCAGCTGAGCAATAGCTGAAAATTCAAATCTGGCCAACTGGACTGTGGTTTGCATCCAAGGGATAGGATAATTTCTCTCCCTTTACCATTTCCCTTTAGTTGTTTTCTTATAAGCCAAGGTTTTTATAGAACTCTACCAAATTGTCCCCAGATCCTGTAACTCAGCTTATGTTCAGAAAACGGTATGGCAGTTTATTGGCTCAGCTAGTTTTATGGCTGCTACAGGAGCCAGGACCCTACTCTATCAGTTTCCATGGTCCTTCAAACGCACTGTTCTACTAATGGCACTCTCGAGGCTCCCTCGTGTTTCAATTGATTTAAGAATAAACACGGACTCTCAGAAGGCTGTGGCCAATTAAAATGGATCAATAGAGAACAAAATTTATTCAAATATGTCTCTTCATAAAATTAGTATCTTGTAGGAAAAGACAACCACCTCAGGCTGGATTCTCTCTTTGAGGTAATCCACAGTTTTACTTTAAAGGAGTATTTAGGAACATAATGTTTATCATCAAGTAGCATCAAATGCATTGTTTTGGTTTTGCTGTATGACATTTAACTTCAATTTTTCACATATCTGTAATAAAACACATAGAGCATGTGACTGGAAAGTAATGAAACTGATTCTTTTTTTCTTTTTAAACAAAGATACCAAAATGCATTATTCCTTCAGAGCCCATGGTACACATTTTGTATACCTCCCATAGAGGCCTCGTGGTGTGTTTTGAGGATGAGTTTTATTCATGCAAGTAACTAAGAGCTAAATGTGATGAACAACCTGAGAAATGAGGTTAGGCAATACTTTGAGGTCAAACGCATTTATTGTTTTGATTATTTGATTACACAGCCATGAAACAGGTTTATAATTTGGTTCTTACACTAGTAATAAAGATAACTTCAAAAAGAGAATTTCAGAAGTATTTTGAGTAATAATGTTTCATTAAAATAGTTGTATAAGTTATTAAAGCAATCATGCTTTAGAAGACCCATTTTTGATATAAAAACACTGGTATACTGGCTTAAAAAACCTAATCACTGTTGGTTAAAACATTTGGTTTGATTATGTTTTTTTTGGAAATGAATATAGTCATTTGTGTTATTTTCAAAGATGTGCAACTTAGATATCGGACTTCTATCTGATATTTTGTCCAATTTCTCATTTATAAGGCCACCCATCCATAAAACTTCTGATGGCTGGGGGCTGTTGAGCCTCTGCTGGAACACTGGGATGAAGGCACTCACCAATCCTCAGCCATCTATTTTCCAAAATCTCTTTGGTAAAAAGGCTTTTTTCACTTGTTGATTCAAAATATGCACTCCCACCCAAATTCTTTCTACTGGTTCTCATCTAGGCTTCTATAGAGGCTACTCCCTGTTCTATTAATAATTCTCAAATACAAAATAATATAATATAAAGCATAATGATTGTTACCAGTAGGTGTTTAATAATAAAGTAAATGCTGATGAATGATGGCTTGAAACAGCTCTATTAAAACACACACACACACACACACACACACACACACGTTAAATTGAAAAAAAATCAATCATAAAATAATACAATCAAGTAAAAGGTATAAACTTAAAAAGCTAAGAGAAAATTATATACACAGCTTTACCAAAGTTCCTTCATATGAAAACTTATAAATCTTCATAGGAGAAGCTAGGTGAAGAAATAAACTTTAAAAAAAAAACAAAAAACTGATTGTGCTATAATAGTTGTCTCAATATTTTCCCACTTTGCCCCCTCCACCCAGCACCCGCTTCCTCCAGCGATCCCTCCTCCTTTGTCCATGTCCATGGGTCATACCTATGGCAACTCCACTTTCTAACTTGCTCTTAATATCCCCCTGTCTATTCTGAACTACCAATTTGTACTTCTTAATCCCTTCACCTTTCCCCCATTACCACCCTGCAACCGGCTCCCCACTGGAAACCATCCCAATATTCTCCATATCTATGATCCTGTTTCTGTTCTGCTTGTTTGCTTAGTCTGTTTTTTAGACTGCTGTTGATATTTATGTCTTTATTGCCATTTCAATGTTCATAGTTTTGATCTTTTTCTTAGGCAAGTCCCTTTAACATTTCATATAATAATAGTTTTAGTGATGATGAACTCCTTTAGCTGCACCTTGTCTGGGAAGCATGTTACTACCCTTCAATTCTAAATGATAGCTTTGCTGGACAGAATGATGTAGGTTGTAGGTCCTTGCTTTTCATTACTTTAAATACTTCTTGCCGATTCTTTCTAGCATGCAAATTTCCTTTTGAAAAACCAGCTAACAGTCTCATGAGAACCCCTTTGTAGGTAATCGTATGTTTTTCTCTTGCTGCTTTTAAGATTTACTCTTTATCTTTAAACTTTGGCATTTTGTTTTTGATGTGTCTTGGAGTGGTCCTCTTTACATCCCTCTTGTTCAGGAGTCTCTGTGCTTCCTAGACTTGTATGTCTAGCTCCTTCACCAAATTAGGAAAGTTTTCTTTTATTATTTTTTCAAATAAGTTTCCAACTTATTGCTCTTTCTCTTCTCCTTCTGGTACCTCTGTGATGCAAATTTTGGAATGTTTGAAGTTGTTACAGAGGCTCCTTACACTATCCTCAATTTTTTGTATTCTTTTTGTTTTCTTACTATACTGATTGGAAATCTTTTTCTTCCTTATGTTCCAAATCATTGGCTTCATCTACTTCATTGTTGATTCCCTGTAAATTGTTCTTTATTTCAATTAGTATACCTTTCATTTCTGCCTGGGTATTTTTTATGCCGTTTAAGTACTGAGCTCTTTGAGCATCCATATAATCAGTGTTTTGAACTCTGCATCTCATACGTTGCTTATCTCCATTTTGTTTTTTTCCTCGAGTTTTCTTCTTTTCTTTCATTTGGGACATATTTCTATGTCTCCTCTTTTTGGCAGCCTCTCCATGTTTGTTTCTATATATCAGGGAGAGCTGCTTTGACTCTGTGTCTTAGTAGCATGGCCTAATGTAGTAGGTGTCCTGTAGAATCCAGTGGCAGTCTCCCCTATCCCCCAAGCAGGGTAATCAAGGTGTGCCCTCCATATAGGCTGAGTACTCCCTCCTCTTGTAGATGAATCTTGATTGTTGTCAGCAGGCCAATGGGAGGGCTTTACCCCATCCAGACAGTTGGTAGGACTGGCTGTGACCCCTGGCCAGTAACCACCTCCCTCCATGGCTTGTGGAGGAGGTTGGATGGTGCTCTGATATGGTCTGTAACTGTCTACTGGGTGCACAGGCTCTGGAATTTCCTGGGTGGTGCAGGCCAAGGTCAGCTTCCACCTGTGTTCTGTCTGGGGCCCCTTGGCATAAGTTATAAAGTGATCTGCAGATGGCTGTTAATGCCTGGCCTGGGGCCACTCATCGAAAGGTACAGGGCTGGGCTCAGCTGTTGCTTGTCTGAGTGGATTTAAGAGGGTCTGAAGCCTGTGCTTAGCCCAGTCCTTCGTATGAAAAAGCCACTGTTACCAGCTTGGGTGAGCCCATAAGTTGGATGGGGCAGACTCTTAGACAATCATCAGGGTGGGGCTTACCATAGGAGCCAGGTTGATGGAGATTCAGATATGGCGCTGCTGCACTTTGGTTCTGTGTGGTGCACGGCTCAGAAAAGGTACAGTAGTGCTGTCTGCAGTTCTGTCTGGGAGGAAGCTGTTTCCCAGCTCTTGCCCTGATATCAGACACTTCAGTTCCTCCCCATATGACACTGGTGCCCCTCAAGCTGCTGCCCTGGTGCTAAATAAAGCCCAGAGGGAATCTGAGTTAAGTCCATGTGTGGTGCAAAGCCCTTTAAAAGGAGAGGCTTGAGAGTCCTGCAGTTTCTCCCACCAACTCAACCCCCACTGGTTTTTACAGCCAGAGCTTATGGGGACTTATCTTCGTGGCACTGGAACCCTGGGCTGCATGGTCTGGTTTGGGGCTGGGATCCCTCACTTCCAAGATATCCCTCAATTTTATACCCACCAGACATATGTTTGGAGCCAGCAGGTTCTAAATCTCTGTCCCTTCTACCCATCTGGATGAATGTTGTTTTTCTGCTTCTTTAATTGTTGGATTTCCATACAGCTCAATTTTCTAATGGTTCTGAGTGATGGTTGTTCTATAGTTAAGTTGTAATTTTGCTGTGGTTGTGTGAGGTGAGCCTTGTTTACCTATGACCCAATTTTGACTGGAAATCTCAAGAGACAAACTTCTGACTAACTGGAATAGAGGGGGCGGCATCCAGAAGCAAAGAGGCCAATCATATGTGGGTCAGAAGCTGGCTGGGAGCACTGCGGTAGGTGTGGGGACCCCCGCTTTGGTATTTAAGTACTGGTCCTGGGGTGTTGGGGTAATCTTTCATTGTCTTGGGACCTTAGTCCAGAATGTAGGGCTTGGGAAGCAAGCATTAAACCTATAGCTGTAGAACTGGGACAGGGGATATCAGTGAAACCTTGGTTCTTCAGAGACCCTAAAACTGTTTAAAAAGGGGGGAGAGGTTGTATTTGTCTGTTAGTGCCTATTAAAAAAGAAATAATTAACCTACATAAAATCTAGATAAATGGTTTAAAAGCATGGCTACCAAACATTAAAAAAATAAAACTTCCTCCATGTTTCATTTGCCTCCCTTCTGTTTCTTTTTCCTCCTGTATTTCATGTCCTAACAGCAGCGGAATTCATTGCTTGGAGGTAGGGATGCAGTGAGGGGCAGAATCGAAGGGATGCAGAGAGGAGGAGTGAATATGTATAATACTGCCCAGGCAGAAAGCCAAGGTGGTGGTGATCAGTACTTTACTTTACCTCACATTTACTATTGTTTTAAAACTTTATTTTCCACAGAAGAGTGAGAATAAAGTCAAAGATAAGAGGAAAGTCACATCAGGAACTAGTCCACCTTGATTTGGCACTTCTGTCATAAATACCAAGAAGCAGAGGCACTGTCCTGCCTAGAGCTGATCAAGCTACAGAAAAGGCAGTTACGTAAGGACGGGCTACACCAAAGCAAAAGGCTTTTGGTTATATGGGGACTCACGACTCTGGAAAGAACCATTTCCCATTAATTTTCAATTTAAAGGAGTAATATTATTCATCATTTGTATTATTATTTAGAGAGATGAGGTCTTAACTAGAATTTTATGATCCTTGCTGTGATTTATCATTATTTTAAATTTAATGAACACTTAGAAAGTGTTTCCTATGTGCCAGATACTGTTTAAAGTGCTTTGCAAATTGAACCAGAGGCATGTAACCAAGGAACAGACTAACAGTTACCGGGGGGGGGGGGGGGGGGAGGAGGGAGACAAGGAGGGTAAGTAGGGGAAAGGTTTAGTAAAGGAACTAGTATAAATAACCCATGGACATGTACAATGAGGTGGGAATTGACTATGAGAGAAGGGGTGGGCTGGGTGCAGGGGATCAATGGGGGAAAAAGTGGGACAACTGTAATAGAAAAACAATAAATAAACCAAAAACTAAAAACAAAACAAAACAGAAGTCCTTTGCAAATAGAAACTTCATGAGGCATTCCTATAAGGAAGGTACTCTTAATTTGACTTTAACTCAACTTCTGCAAGCATCCATTGCAACGCAGTACCTGCAATTAGGTTCTGGGTTACAATGAATGAAGTGTTCAGCAATTGTAAGAAAGTATAGACATATATAAATACTATTTTTTGAATATTTCTTGTTTCAAATAAAGACCTTTTCATTATAAACTGTTAATTCAAATGAACTATACCTGCGTGTATATACCAAATATCAACAGTATAACATTCTACCCATTAAAATACATTCATAGTTCTGTTCCCTCCTCTCCTCCCAACTGAGGTACAGAGATTTATCATTGTCATACGTGGGGGCTGGTCAGCTAGAGAAACTAGAGTGCTGGTTCTCTTCAGTGTCACTGCTTCGGCTGACTTCTGACTGTGTCCACAATGTTGACTGTTCTCAGTAGCACTATTTTTAATGGTTTAAGTCCCATTGACCTAATTAGGTCAGAGGTTGTCTTTGATAAAAGTTGAACTTACTTAGCATAGCTGTAGTATCTCAGTCTGCATCAGGCCCCATCATCTTTACATTGTTTCTGATGCCTCCCAATCAGGGCACATGTCTATTAAAATGATTATCTATTCCAATTTAAGATCTTTTTAAAGATATAACATATTTTCTTTAAAAATTCCATGTAATACAACATATAATTTTAATTAAGGCTAAGGAAATTTGAGTAAAATATTTTTTAAAAATATATATATTTTAAAAGTTTGGGAATTATTTTTTAAGGTACACATGCCACTTGCAGTTCAAGTCATAAGAAGAACCTTTTGGAGGATGGTATACAAAATAATCTATAACATCATGCAAAAATATCTAAGGAATAATTGAAGTACAATGAAAATAAGAGCATTATTTTTATCAGAGAAAGCAAATTTTAATGAAAACTTTTTAGAAAGAATATATATATATATGCCAAAGTGAATTACAAGCCATATTTCTTTTTCTGCACTTAAATTCTGGTTCAGATCTATTTAAAAGTAGAGCGTGGTAGGGAAGCTCTTAGTTTTTTAAATCCTATTTAATAGTGTAATAAATGATGAATTTTCTTAAATGACAGACTTTGTCAATTAGCAACTTATGAAATTATGAGCTTGAAAGAGGTTCTCTTCATTAAGCAAGTTCATCGTTTTCCTAACATTTACTTGGGGGAAGAACTAATGGTTGGAAGGCAGGATTCTCTCATGGTATTATGGGTCATATAAAGTTACATATAATGGTAAAACACTGTCCTTAAAATAATTATACAAAAGCCAGAAAAACAACTTAGAATTTTCACACAAAATGCATACTGGCAATCTCAAATATCTTAAAAGCTAGTCAAGAGACACTTCTCTACAAAACTGGCATTTACAGGCATCCATTTGCAGTACTAATAGTTCCCATAAAAGGTTTTACACATATTAAGCAGAGTCCCTAGAGGTCAAAAGATAAGGGTAGAAGCTTAAGTCTGGTCAGAGACTAATCAAAGACATACACTGTAATCACTGCTGTAAGTTATACAAGTTAATTACAAGATATACTTAATAATGAACTATGGATATCACATGTGGATTATCTATAATATTATACATATAGCAGTAGGAAAGAGCTTATTATGGCAATTAACTGTAAATATTCACTTTGCCTTCAGCTTACTTAGTTATGGAAAGAGTTGGATGGAGAGTAGAAAAATAACCAGAGACCCATGAAATAAGCCAAGTATGAAGATGAGGGAAACTGAATATGAAAGATAATTAATAATGCCAAGATTTTACTCCACATTTAACTATTACTTCCCAGTAAGTTTTATAATGTAAATGTTTTTTGTAATTACCATATCACAGAATCTAGCTGTAAAATATTTCTGCCTCTCCTTCACTGCAATCAGCAATTCTTACTCAGAAAATTGCAAAGCCCTTGTAAGGAGTATTCTTGTTTCCAGTCTTGGCGGCTCTCAAATACATAAGCTACAATGATTTATTTTAAATGCTAATTAGACCAAATAATTTAACGTTTTACATTCTCAAAAGTCAGTTACACATGGATGGATGTTCTTTAGGAATTGATCTTTGTCCCTCTCCTGTCTCACTTCATTAGCAATTTCTCTTAGCATCATGCAGTATGTGAACTATCAGACCGATATTTCCAAACCTCTATTCAAAGCTCCAGAATCAGATAATTCAATTGTCTACTGTATATCTGTGGTCCCAAAGAAACTCCAGATCCAACACATCCATAACTAAGTTCCTCTTTTCCTTGAAATTTATTGATTTATTGTTGATTATCTCTGTGACTTTTACCATCATTGACTTTGTCCAAATATCTTTGATTCTTTCCTCTCCCTCATTCCCATATTCAATTAATTACAAATCCTGACAATTTTAGCAACTTGGTATCTTCCAAATATTTCCACTTATCTCTATCCTCACTGCTTTTATCTTGTTTCAGGCCTCCATTATCTATCATTTGGAGTAAAGAAGCTACTACTTCAGTAGTTAATCACCGTGTCCCACCCTGTCTTCCTTGCCCCTACAACCTCGTTGCCACTGTGAACCAGTGCAATTGTTCTAAATCACAAATATGATCATAAAACCATCATGCTTCAATGCCCCCTCCCCGCCACGTTACCCTAGAATCAAGATCTAAACCAATGCTATCCAATGGAATTTTCTATGGCTGGAATGTTCTATACCTGTGAGGTCCATCACAGGAGCCACTAGTCACTTGTAGCTGGCTAGTGAGCATCGGAAATAGGGATAATGTGGCTGAAGAACTAAATTCTTTAATTTAATTCTAATTAATTTAAACTTTATAGTTATAAGTGGCTATTACCTATTGAACAACACAGATCTAAATTATTCTTAGCACAGCATGTAAGAGTTCATTGCCTCCCCTTCCTCATTTCCTCTCACACAAAATCTACTCTAGTTCTAATAAACTGATTAGTGTTTCCTGTATCATGATGGTGGTATTCAGGCAGACACGCCTTTGTTCATACTCTTCTCCTTGAATGAGGTCCTTACATTTTTTCATTGTATGTTCTTGCTTACATTTCAAGACCCAGCCTATGTATCATCTATTCTAGAGAGTTTCATCTAAAACTTCAGGCTAATCTAAAACAACTTTTAATTGCCTAATATCCATACCTCCACCTCAGAATGTGCCCAGCTCCAGGGGGTAGAGCACACTGCTCTAAGGCAACCATATATCCTACACCTTTGTCCCTAGACATTCTTGTAGTTAGGGTTAGCCATGTATCCAAATTCTACCAATGAGATATAAGCCTATGCCTGTTAGAGGTGGTTGCTGGGAGAGCTTCTGCTTTGCTTGATCAAAAGAAGCAAATAAGGTTGGCACCAGCCTCTTGAACAAATACAAAGACTTGGATGACAATATGCTGAACTATTGAATAACTGATGTCTAGCTATCACTGCATCATGAGACCATTTAGCCACAATCATGAAGAAAGGCCAAGAGAATCTACAGGTCTCCATACTGTAAATCCACTGAACCACTGCCAGTAGCTGCCTACTTCCAGACTTGTTACATTTTAGGAAAAATAACAATAAAAAATAACAAATCATTTGTTCAGGTGATTGCTAGTTGAGTTTCTGTTACTTGCAGTCAAATGCATTTCGGATATAGTATTACTGATATTTGTGCTCCCATAGCAGACTGTACATGATTCTAGTTATTATATTATCAAAACAATGTTGTTAACAAATATATCATACTAGACTAATCATTATATTTGTTCTACTTCAGATATAACTATAATAGGAAATGGTGTATTAAAGTCATGATTTCATCTAAGTCTATATATTTCAAATCTCATTTCTTTTTCTCTCTATGCAATATCGTGAGCTTCTCATGAACAAATACTTAACATTTATTACAAATTCAAATATTGGTTACATTATACTGGGGGGTAGAGTGAAGAGGTGAGTGAAATCTGTCATGGAAAAATCTGTTTGTAATGGTACCAAACTCACCAACAAGAAATTTGTTGAGATATTCAATTACTTAATATGGATGTTATACAAATTAAATTGAAGCATTTCATAAGCAGGTAAAAGAGTGGTCTTTCAGACCCTAAAAATGCTGGGATTCTCTGCAGGGTCAATGACAAAGCTCAATAGCATGCTGCCAGATACCTCATTTCACCTGGGCTACAATAAATATGCTCATACATACTCACTGAACATGGTTGTTGTATAAAACTGCATTCCAAGCCCAAATGTAATATCATTCAGTCTACAAATTTTCCAGTTTGAGTGAACCAATATTAGAGAAAAAGGGTGAAATCAAAATATTCAGTCAAAAGTTTTTCTCTAATTTGGTAATTTGACAGTAGAAAAAAGAGCAGCTCTAGCTTGTCCAAATTGTTCTGATGAGCACGATAGTTCCATATAAAATTTCCCTTCCTAACAATTTGTACTTACTTATTTTTAAAAAGTTCTAACATATTGTAGGAGATTGAGGTACATTCATTTGATAGAGGTTGAGTTTTTTCTTATCAAGCATTCTTGCCATCTCCTCCATTTCCCTTAATTTCTCAGATTACTGTCAGTGGTTCAAATATATCCTTAAGCTGTTTCAGTTTTCTGGATGTTGACACATGTACTCATTAACAATAATTATGTATATTCTTACTTTTGCCTTCAAATTTTTATCTTAGAAAATCAATTTATGATCAACAGAGACAACTGAGATAATAACAAAAAGTATAAAGAAAATAAACACCATCCATCATTCCCTCTCAGACAAAACTACTGTTAAAACAATGCTTCCACTCTACTTTTCACCCAAAAACATACATAATTTTTAAAACTAGAAAAACAGATTTTATGTTTTTTCTTCCTGATGTTTCACTTAGAATATGTCATAAGCATATTTTGGGGATTACACAGTCCACATAGACATCACTTAAATTATAGCATGACATTTTATCAAATGGATTTATTTGCTCCATTATTATTTCCTCTATTATTAAAATGTATTAGTTCCATTTCATATCACAAATAACACTGTGATAAAACTCCTTAAAGACAGACCTAAGCTCCCGGATTCCCTTAAAATGTGTCTATATGCTTAAACGTGAAACCATGAGTCAGGGAGCACAAGTCTTTCAGGCATTTGACTCACTTTCCCAATCATCGTCCAAACTGATGATAAGTGAATAAAATTTTTTCCTAATCTTTTTCAATCTAAATGAACATTATATTTTGTTATTTAATTTGTAATTCTTTCAATATTTGAATATTTGAAACCTTTTCATTATATTTACAGGGGTAGGCAGAAGTAGGCATATTGTTCATATGGGAAGCACTACAATAATACATAATAATACAGGAATAAATTGTTTCACACACAACTGGAAACCCACTTTTGCCCATCCCTGTATAAGCAATTGTTATTTTTTCCCTCATGCATTTTGGTTCACTTTATTTTTCTACTTTAGTTAAGTGGCTTCTTATTAGTTTTAAGGGTTTATTACATATAAAGAACAAAATTTTTCTTTATATATATTTCAATATTTTTTTTTTGAAAAAGCAGTTTGTCTTTGCATTGAATTGTATTGGAATAAAATTCTAATTTAGTAAAATTTCAAACTCTAAAATGTCTTTCACTGATATTTTTCTTATGAAATCCATGGTTTTTGGAAGATTGATGATATATTCATGTATTTTTCTACTAATTATTTAGAATTTGTTTTTTTTTAATTTTATTTTTAAATACTGTTGACGTTCAATACTACTTTCTATTAGTCTCAGGTATACCGTATAGTGGTCAGGTAATTATGTATTTTGCAAAGTGATTCCCCTGATAATTCAAGTACCCATCTGGGACCATATATAGTTATTATTAATTTTTAATACATATTAGTGGATGTTCCTCAAAACAGAAAATTTCCCACCAATGATATTTTGAATAATCAGTTCCTTAAGTAATTGGTTTCTGACCTTTCCTTCCTTTGTTTTTATCTCTTCCTCATTCATCCATCCATTCAGCAATATATATATACTGAATGCTTGCCATGTTCCAGGTTTTGTTAGGAGGCATATGGGATATATTAAGGAACAAGACACACAAACTCAATGCTTTTGTTTCAAAGTATACTTTTTATATCACTATTAAGATTTCTGTATTTCTTTAATTAAACCATATCAATTTATTTTAGGTATCTCTTATAAGTAGCACAGAGTTGGATTTTGTCTATAAAGCCAATCACTTAAAGCATTTATGTATAGTGCTATAGCTAATGTTTGATAGTATATTTGTCATCTTGTTTTATGCTTCCTTTGTAAGCACTATTGTTACTTTCTTTAGTTATTCTTATTATTACTATTTATTGAGTCTCATGAGTCAGGCGCACAAAAGTTAATAAGAATGAACATTTTATTGAGTGTTTACAATGTGTTAAGTACTGTGCTCTACATGATTTTTTCCATTTAATCCTCATAATCCTATTGCATTGATACTCTTACAGGAAATGCATAAACCAAAAATTTCTTTAGTGATTAGAAACATCAATGAAATAGTACATTTTATTTCCTCCAGGTGTGCTGATAAATTATGTAAACTTTTATAGTTCTTTACCACTTTTGAATAGATTTAAATAGATCTAATATCCAAATAATATTTTAAATTATTTTTACTGCATTTCAGATTCTTATTTTTGAAAACTGCATTCATACCATACTGATTATTTTGCTTCCTAGCAGTCTTTTGGGACCTGATTTTCCTTTGCTTGAGTTATTTTTATTCACTTTTCAGTGGGTAAAGTATATTTTTACCTAGAAAAGCATGTAGGTGTTACATTTCCTAAACTTGCGCATGTGTGACTAGGTACAACTTTTTCTTCTTGACCTTTGTCTATCTTAAAATTCATGATTGCTTTGTCAGTACAGATTCTGCTTCTTTTATTTCACCAATTAACTCTTTTTGCAGGCCAAGTTTAAGATTAAGGTAACAGAACCACTCCTATCTCTTCCTCCCCACTTCCTTAATTTTCTACCCAGCAACCTGAGCTAAAGAAGGCAAGTACAGCAGGTCCCTGAATGACGTCTTTTCATTCATGTCATTTCATTATATTGTTGATGAGAAAGAAAAAAAATTAATTCCTTGCCAGGGCCACTATCTGTGTGGAGTTTGCATGTTCACCCCATGTCTGCATGGGCTTCGTCCAGGTATTCTGGTTTCTTCCCACATCCGAAGGATAGGCATATTAGGTGAAATGGCATGTCTCAATTGTTCCAGTCTGAGTGAGTGTGGCTGTGTGTGCGAGTGGCCCTGCGATGGAAGGGTGTCCAGTGCAGGGTTGTTCCCAACTTGTGCCCTGAGCTTCTGAAGTAGGCTACAGTCACCTGTGGCCCTGAACTGGAATAAGTGGGTTGGAAAATAATCATCTTTAACTTGTTTTTATTAAGCTTTCTTAAAATCATATATAGCTCACATTTATTTGAATGTTTAATATGAGTAGTGTTTTGGGTCTTTATTTAGAAGTTAGGTAATGTTTTAGAGACCAGACGTATGCCGCAGGAACTTAACTCTTGTTTATATTAATTAGCCTATGGTAAAATTGGTTTTGTTATACATCGTTTTGCTTAAAGTCACAGTTTCCAAGAACCTATCAATGACATTAAGTGAGGACTTACTGTATAGGATGTGGACAAGAAAATTTAAGCCTTAGGTGATAGCTTATTATTTTAGCTATACTTTTGATCTATTTGGAAGATCCTGAGCTCTTTTTGTCCTAATCCTTGGCAGGGCTATGGGCCTTGGGCTCTCCGGTGTCCTCGATTTTCTGTTTCCTCCTTAGGAGGCTGGCTTCTGCTCACTATTAACATGACTCCTCTGATTCCAGGCCTTCTACCTTTCTGGTCTTTGTTGCTAACCTGGTCACCCTGCATTTGGCTCATGATCCAATCTGACACACAGTCCCTGTGAGTGACTTAATTTTCTAGCATACTCATAGACCAAACCAATTAGAGTGGGAATGTACGCTCAAGAGTTCAAAGCCTGGCTCAACTTCTTGGTAGGTAGTTGATCTAACTAAGCCTTTATAAGCCTTTATTGCCTCAGCTAGAAAATGGGGCTAATAATAGTACCTATCACAATGTGTGGTGAGGATTAAGAAGATAATCTATGTAAAGCCATCAGTATAATCCTAGCCCACTGAAAACACTCAATAAATATTAACGATTATTAATCATTATTTTGAATAATTTATTATTCTTACACCATTCTTAATCATGATAATTCTTCACAAAGAAGGGTAAATGCTCAGCTTTTTCAAAAGAGAAATTCTAGGGGAATACCCAGTAGTGTATGATAACCAAATGTCATTGGATATTCACCTTCTAATCCCTCATTCTGGTTTTTACATTTACTGTGTGAGATAAAGGTCACTGAAAAGAAAATAATATTTCAATTATTACTTGTGCTTAAATTAGGGAGCTTTTTGCTTAAATTGTTGAAAGAGAGAATTTTAAGGTGGGTAATTACAATGACTTCAATGACTGAGAATTACATTTTTTACCCTATATTTGTATTTCAAATATAGTTTTAAAAAACTTAGTAGTCATACATAATAACATTGTGATATGTGTTAGAACAAATATACTGTAATATATTTTAAAATTATATCACCAAATTAAGCAGATTATTTATCAATAACCATGAACTTCCCCAATTAAGTTATTATAAACCACCACAATGAAACAACCGCTAATCCAGAAAATAGAAAGCAAGAGAAATGGAAGATGTATAAAAAACATTTGGGAGATATGAAATTTATCCCATGTGTGTTGTAAAGAGCTCATAATTTAAGAATGTCAAAGTCCAAGTGTGTTATGAGCATCTTTCCTCAAAAGTGACATTAATTGCATATCCCACAGATGCTTATTATGTATCCTATTTATACCAAAGTATAAAATGTAGTTGAAAATATATAGATTCAACATATTTAAGGTGATAATAAAACAGTTACTCTGGCCTACCAAAAATTGTTACTTTTAAATTTCAATTTTTGGTCTCTTTGGAAATAGTATTAGTAAAAACAGTATTGAAGCTTTATATTGAGTCTGCTTTGATTGAGGGTCTTTTGGACTCACAACAAGTATGTACTGAGAGATGGAAATGTAACACTAATATTTTAGAGGATTTTGCACAAAAATAACCCCAAGATGATGAAATAAAAGGCAGTTCTCATTCTCATAGTAAAAACAAAGATTTGAAAAAAAGAGCTCTTAGAAATTACCTAGAGAAGCTGGGAATAATGCTGTCGATGTTTTACTTTGGAATTTGGCAGTGTCCCGCACTAGGCCCCTAGAGAACATATTTTTTAAAAAGTATGATACTCATCTATAACAGGCCAACCAAAGACAACTTAAGAAGTTAATTATTTGAATTAAAGCAAGAGAAACTTTATTCTAAGTGAAACAGGATTAATCTTTCATAAGGCTGATGAAAAACACAGTGTAGATTATTTTTAGAAATATTATTTTATAATATCACTTACAAAGTATTGAATATTTAATTTCAAAATAATTTTGTTTAACCTAAATAGTCAGTTGACTTAACATTTCCTAACAGAAAAACCAGCCTCCATTATCCAGGGAATGAAGCACTTGTACACATAAAACAATAGCTTTAATACTCAAGTTATTGTATAACATTCAAGATCATGGGTACTTATTCCCATATTTCAAGATAAATATCATCAATTTATTTAAAATTAAGATAAGCTAATTTGGAATGACCTTAGCCAATGCTAGTACAATGAACATTTTAAACTAATTATTAATTGTAATTTTGTTGACTTTTTTGCCAAATGCAACAAATAAGTTTACATATGGTACATCTACCACATCAAGAAACTTTCACATGTATTATCTTACAAAAACCAGAACAAAAACTACTTCTGAAAGTGGACTAAATTGCAAAACCTTTTCATAAGTGATCATTATAATCATATTAGAAAGCAGATTTCAATAAATTTTAATGTGCCATGCAACTGATAAAGATTGATTAAAATTAGAAACCTGGACTCAATATGAATATAATTTCATTTTGCTAACACATTCTCCACTATGTAAACATATATTTATGACTTTCTACCCTTTCTATACAAATTGATACTGATAATATTTTTCCATTGAAACATTCATTATTGACATTTTTATCACATTGTTATCTATTTTGTTAGAATATTTTAGTACATAAAAAATTTTTTTAAAATTAAAATTCAATAAAAAAGTTGATTTGTTGTTCCACTTATTTATGCATTCATTGGTTGATTCTTGTATGTTTCCTGATAGGGGATCAAAGTCACAACCTTGGCATACAGGATGATGCTCTAACCAACTGAGCTACCCAACCAGGGCAAAAAAAATCATATTTTAGATGATATAATTATGGATTCTGATATCACCATGAGGAAGGGTATGTTTTATTAACTGAAAATTGATTATTTTATATTTTCAAGTATTAATACTGAATATAAGCCTAAATTACCAACTTTCCTCCAACAGGAAGAGAGTAGCATCAGTAATTATTTAGATATAGAATAAAACAAAATATTTCAATTCATTTCCATGAGATACAATATTCATTAGGTTTGTGGGCATAAAATTATTGGGCCAAATGGCTATGATTTCTTAAAGTTTACCCTCAAGTGCTATACTATGTCTTCAGAAGCAGTGATCTAAAGGATAGCTATTATGTTTCCATTTATAAGAGCCAAAGCCAGAGCTGAAAGGGTTCATGAATCATAGTTAACCATATTCGCAGAGCCACGATATCCTAATTAAGTAATGGTAATGACAGATAATGATAACAAAAGCATGCCAAACATATTTAATGTTTGCTATATACTAAGCACTATGATTTTTACACATTATAATTTTCATAGGCATCCTATGAAGTAGATAGCATTATTTAAAATCTCCATTTCACAGATGAAGAAAACAAGGCTCAAAGTAGGTAAACATGTCTGTTTTATTTCAAACCCTGTACTTCTGCTATTCTGTATTGTCCTAATATTATTCTTTGGTCCCAAGGATTATAACAATCATCATAGGAAGTATACACATGAGCAATATAGCTTAAGGTAGCATAAAGAAATGGGAAAATAAAATCACATTGGCCTTTCATGTGCTCCACAAATAAAAATAATAAAATCAAATTTAATAGGTGAAATCAGTACATAAAACCCTTGCATGATAAAATGCAGTATAGACTGACTAAGAGAATGAGTAACTTCTTCAAAAATTAAAAATATATATTTTTAGATAATGCAGATAAGATCTTATACAAAAATAATGGAATAAATAATTCAGCTATGGTACTGAAAGCCTTGATATTATTAGTACTGCTAAAAAACAGCTGAAAGGATTAAAAGTAATTATATCATGGATTATAGAATCTTTACTGGGAAGGTACTGGTCTGTAGTCAAAGAAGCTCTATGAATCACTATGATGAAGAGAAAGCTGATGGCAACTAACGTCTGAAAAGGAAACTGGAACACAATGGTTATAACTCATTGCACCCAAGTCCATTCCGCCACCATTGCAATTTAAAGCACCAGCTCAAACAAAAAGGTAATGAAGAATAAAGCATTTCAAAGAAATGATAAATATGTCCAATGTTAGTTTCTTTCTCCAATATTTAAGACCGATTTCTAGACTTCAGAAAATAATTTTTTGGGTGTAAAATGGGCTTCTGTATTTGGATAACCAATTTTTTGAATGCACAGTAGAAAGAGATAGAATTTAACTCCTAACCTTGCCACTAGCTATTTTAAAGTAAACTTTTATGTCTATAAACAGAAACATATTAGCTAGACTAATAAGTGTAAATGGCAATTTATTAATAACCTACAGTGCTGCCCAGTACCCATGTTACCCACAACTTTCTTAATTCCAGTGGGAATGATGGAGCTGCCCTCAAATGTTGAGGTCAAGCTTAAGTCACAGAAACGAAAACAAGCATAGAGAATAAAAGTTGCCCATATTTTTTACCAGTCAACAAAACCAAACAAAACCAAACAGGAAAGCAGACGTCTTCAATTATACTTTAGGAGTTCCAGAAAAGAATGACAGCTGAATTATTACTAGTGAATGACTCTGTGAAACCTGAGAACATAAAGAAAACACTCATTGATATTCTTTACTTTGGACTAAATACATTGGTCCTAACCCTTTAACTTGTTTGACATTCCTTGTAATTCAAATAATGAAGTCCTATTTACTGAGCATCTACTATGTACCTCTTAATGATACCTTTTCAATTTTCCATGTTCTACCTAATTGAGGGAGGAATTTGAAGAAAATATCTATAAGGGAACTGCCCAGCAGTTCACACATATGAATGCTCTATTGTTCAATATAAAGGATCATTTGTTGTCTGTAGTGGTTTATAACAAATTCACATTTATTAAAACTGCTATCTTTGTAATTTACCTACTTACCATATAAGCCACCGAATGAATACACACACAAATACACACACACACATCTAAGGAGTGACTGCCTCCCTATTTTTCTGCTATAGCATGTTACAGAGGTTATGTAGCTGAAGATTAATATATTATGTTCACTGTGAGGGACATTGATCTTACTTTTCAAAATGCGCTTCTGAGGGTAGAGCAGAAGACTATACAATAAAATGAAAAGAATATGGCTGTCTCATAGGATTGTTTGGATTCAGGGCTGGCTCCATGGTTGTATGACCTATACAATCTTGTACTTCTTAAAATGCTTGGTTTACTTATCTGCTGTTGCCATCTTGAACTTCTTACTTATTTTGTTTTTTAAAGAGGCCATCCATTTTTATTTTGCACTGGCTCTGCAGATTATGGAGCTAATTCTGCTTGGATCTGAATTAGTGACTTCACTGTTTAGTATGTGTAAGCCTTACTTTCTTCCTCTGTAACAAATGGGTAACAATTAACAGGTGTGGTGGGGGTTTTAGAATAACCATCATATGTGAAAGCCATAAGTACAGAGCCTGACGCATAGGGCAGAAGAGAGATATGAAATGAAATGAAGCTGAAACAGTTCTTGCTCTTATACCTATGGACATACAGAAATCATCATACATCATAATTAAGTAGAGCTGAAATTTAAACTTTAATACTTACAACCCATATATCTGTGGTGCAATTTCTAGTCTGTTCAAGTGCATGTAAAGCTCAATATCATGCTTCTTCAGTAGATGATCTTGGATCTGGTTGACTTTGGTAACAATAGCAACTGTTGGCCCCAAGTCCTGTGGTCTAGCAAAGGGGATGGGAGTCATCAGTGTTTCTTTTCCCTAAAAAGAGAAAAAATGGAACATGTATTATATTTCAATGTAAAATGAACAAATATATGGACACCATTCCTTAATACATTTATTGATGGGTGTTTAAATAAGAACTTTAATCATCTTATGACAAATCCTTACAATGTGGAATCACATGCTGACCGTCATATAGATGACTGTGCTTATAAAGGCCAAAAATGCCTTCTAAACTACTTCCTACCTGTGTTTCCTTGACCAATTTCTCTCGTGACATTACATATTACAAGATAATTTTGGCTAGAGGTAGTAGTGGCTACTAGTCTATTTGTCCATGGCCAGTTTATCTAATTAGCTGCAGTACCAAAATGGAATACTTGAATCTAAAGGAAAACATATTTCTTGTGGTATAAAACTTAAACATGAAAAACAGTAAATGAAAACTTAATTTGAGCTCATAAAACCATAAAAAGTCAGGAAATACAGGAAACTAGTACTAGAAAATAAGATGTTCTTTTTCTTTTGATCAATTTAAATAGCTAAGCAGAAAAAAAATTTAAAACTCTCCAGACCAAAATATAGATGATTAAAAAAAACAATTTCCATGGGTCAATTACAACATCTTTTCCCATGTTCCATAGTAAGAAAGATACATCTGTAACTCCATGTAATGCTTTCACGCAAACTTCAAGTACCCCCTCAAATCAGATTATTTCCTTGAATACATTATGTCTGACCTAAGTTCTTCTGATGTTGTCCTCAATTTCTACCTCTCTCTGAAACTGGGATCTATAGCATCCATCACTCTCATGACTACCTGCCTATCACTCATCCTTAGTCTTCTTCTCAAGCTCAAATTCTTGTTTCTGCTTCACAAATGTTGCTTTTTCATATAGTTCTGGTCTTAGTTTTATTCTCTATTCATGTGCAATTCCCTGACTGATCTCAGTTATGCACAGTGCTCCTACCAAAACTTTCCCCCCAAACATCCTAATCTGTATTCATAACCTAGAATTCTCAAGTGCCTTACCATACATTCAAATCTAGGCAAGGACTCTCAGATTGCCAAAAGGGTGTCTAATTCAGCAGACCCACAACTAAGTTTATTCTCTTCTGCTCAAAAACATGTTCGTCCTCTCCCTATGCCTACCTCAATCAACCGTCCAATAAGGATACCTACTTTGTCAATTTTAGCTCCTCAGAATGATTCAGGGAATTCTTATATGTCTTTCTCTACAGCTCTACTGTAACAACCTGACTTGGGGCATTAATTATTTCTTTCCTCCTAATGGGTTTGTCTCGCTGCCCCTAATTTAGTCTGCTTTTAAATCCATCTTCCAAAATGCCTAGTGATCAAGGCATGCAAGTAATTAATATAAATGTTCAGAGGTCACAACAACTATGTGTTCATTGATAAAATGAATGCCTTTCTTTGTGTTATCTTAGCTATTTTCATGAACCTGACTCAGTGATATCAACATGGGTTAGTAAAACTGAAAAATGGTAACTCTCACATTTTTATCATTCAGTTTCTCAGATATAGTGAGTCAGTTATAAAACACAGAATGACCACTGCACAAAATAATCATGATGCCTGTTTTAAATATATTCAAATACTCTCTGCTCAAGATTTTGATGTTCACATGTCTAGGACTTCATCAAATCACTTGTCAAGAATATAAAGTTATTGTTTTAAAACATATGTAGTTCATCACATATAGTAATAATAAGTTTCTGCTCTAACAAGTCTTACAGAAAGTAACATGTTCATATACTGCTGAAGGAAGACTTTATCACCTAGGCTAGGGGTTGGCAAACTTTCTCTGTGAAGAGCCAGATAGGAAGTATTTCAGGCTTGATAGTTGTGCTACAACTATCCAACTCTGTTGTTGTAATGAACAAGCAGCTATAGACAATAAGTAAATAAATAGGCTTGCTGTATCCCAATAAAACTTCTTTTATGGGCATAGAAATTGGATACCATATTATTTTCACATGTCACAAAATATTATTCTCCTTTCATATTGTTTCAACAACTTAATAATGTAAAAGCCATGCTAGGTCACAAGCTGTACAAGAACAGATGGCAGGCCCAAATCACTTGCAGGCAATAGTTTGCCCTGACCTAGACCAAAGGCATAAAATGCATTAGTTATACATTTCACTTTTAAGAGATGGAATGAAGTGACTAAGTAATACATGGTTTCTAACCAGAATGCAATCAATTATACCAAGATAAAAGAAATTAATCACATACAAAATGACATGCCAAAAATGCTAGAACAATTTGCAATTTTTCCAATATTGTGTAATAAAAATGGAAATACCATAATGATTTCTAAGTTAGCATATATTTTTTATGACAGATAATTCAGAAATTCCACTGTTAGAGATAGGCCAAGAAAACTAAAAACATGTTCACACAGAAGTTTGTGCACAATATTCATAGTGAGCAAAAAGTAAAACGAATCCAAATGTCAATCAACTGATTTACAGATAAATAAATTGTGGTATATCCACACAATGAAATATTATTCAGCCATGGAAAGGAATGAAGTGCTGATGCATGCTACAACGTGAATGAACATTGAAGACATTATGCTAAATAAAAGGAGGCAGTCACAAAAGGCCACATATTGTATAATTCCACTAATATGCAATGTCCAGAATAGGCAAGTAGAAATACAAAGTAGATTAGTGATAGTAGAGGCTCCAGGGAGGAAGGAATGGGAACTGACTGCTATAGGATATGAGATATGAATTATATCACAATAAAAATTATAATTAAAAAATAAGGATAAGAGAAGGTAAATAAAAATGTTTTTTATGCTATATGTGTAAATTCAATAATGATACATTAGTAAAAGTAAAAGAACCTATTTGATACAGTTTCTCTATGCATGTCAATGTATCTATCAACTCACTAGCATAGCAATAAATCAAGTAAATGTACTTATTAAAAATTTATAATAATTTTTTAAAGTTATATTGCATATAGTATACACATGTATAAAACAAGTTTCCATTTATTTATACAAAAATTTTTATATATAATTTTTTATATATCTGCCAATACTATCAGAGATATGGTTTAGATCCCAGTTCAATCTTATTCCACAGGTATTTTTATATTTTCTTTTTAAAAAGAATAATAATGGCTTTTATTCTCTGATTATATGTTGTTACTTATTGAAATTATTTGTTCCTTCAACTGTATGGAAGAGATTTGTACTATATATTTACCTTTTGATTGTCATGCTCAAAAGTAGAAAACCAAGGTTCAGCAGTTTCCATAAGCTGTGAGAACATCGCACTAAAATTTAGAAAAATAATATCATGCTGTTAAACCTTAATTAAAATAAATATGGTATAAAAAGAAGATAACAGAATTTTTTTGTACTTACTAGGCATCGTGTTCCAGATACTCAGGGTTCAAGAGAGTTTTCATTTCCTCACTTAAAAAAGCAATACACGCAATCAAAATGTGTAATTTTTCAATGGAAGGAGATGCAGAGGTTGCCTTATTCTATACTTATAAGTCAACTTTCATATAATGTGCAAATGAAAAAAATTATCTTTTTTAATAAAAAGAGGAACTCCATTAACAAATGAAATTCTTTCTTCCTATAAATATCAAAAACAAATTAGCTGCCTTGTCTGTACCACAACGAGGTAACATTTAATTATTTCAAATAACAAATACAAATGTGATAACATGTTCTGTGAATGTGCCTAGTCTAGAATAAATTGATCACTCCAAAATCTATTGCTTATTGTCTAAAACAAAACAAAACAAAAGAACATGTAGTTATTGGTCAAATACACTGTATCAAAATGTTAATTTATTTCCTTTTAATGGTTTCTATTTTTACTATATTATAACATCAATTAACCAGTGATAGCATCTCTTCCAAATCTATTTCAGTGTTGCTTTTACATTTTAGTGAATTGAAACAACTGCAAAAGCATGTCCAACTTATTTAAAAGCTATTTTCAACCATTTGTGCTTTGCTGTGAAGTATATCCCTCATATATGTTTTTAAAAAGGTGAAACTGATATGAAAATAGGATCCCAAACTAACTTCATTTCTATCATTCTTTAGAATAACTAAACAAAGGCAGTTAAGATATAGTAACTACAGTCAGATCCAGTAAACTCAGTATGATTAAAAAACTCAAAAGAAATTAGAAAATACTAATGTATAATACAGTAAATAAAAGTTAACTTAACAAAAGCCCCAGGGATATTTTCAGCAAATCGATGGCTATATTTGATTAATAAAGATATTATATGTTTATTTTCTCTTTTCTGCCTATGTATGGCCTGGCCTGTGGCATTGTCCAATAAAAGTTCTATAATCCTATAGCTCTCTATTCCCAAGATGCTTTGTGGTTGCCTCTTTGGCTCATCAGTTATGGTATCTTAAGTTAGAAAATAAATTCTAACAATTAGTTTAAGTTAAATACAATTACTAAAGTTATCTGCTGAAAAGAATAAATTAATGTATCTCAAAAACATAAGTCATTTTTGTTTGGTTATAAACGTGAGTTTTTTTGGGTACTGTTCTCTTATGAACTGAACTGAGAGCCAAACTTGGAGAGACACCTCACAGATAAGGTTTCCACGCAGCCTGAGGTAAAAGAATGGGTCACTGGAAGGTGGTATGTATGAATACTATCAATCTTAAACACTTTGCCATCACAACAAAAATTTCTTCTTCTTGATTCATTAATTATGCCTCCCTTTAAGATTTGCAAAGATATTTATTATTTATGTTTCCAAATAGTTGCACTGGGATTACAGCTATGAAGTGGAATTAACAATCAGCCATATGAAACACAACCAAATGTTTACAATTTACAAAAGTGCCTTCAATTTAAAAGATTTTGAGGCAAAAAAGATTATAGCAGGGCTTAAAAACCAGATGGAGCTTATATAAAAACTTGCCTTGGTTGTGCAGACTCACTGGCATGAAGAAAAGCTTGGTGGTCACAGTGGAGGATAAAGACTATAGGAGCTAACAGCTCATGCATGCCCTGAAATATAAAAGCAAGAAAAATGAAAGGGTGGATGTTTAGAGTCCACTAGCAGAGAGAAAGAGCCCAATTAAATGTTTCTCCAACTGGTCCCCACCACCAACATTTCTGTGATTATATAGAAAAGCAAAAAAATGAAAAGCTAGAAAACGAGATTTTATTTACTTTTAGATTTTTGGTCCCAATTCAACCACAGCACGTACTCTGCTTTAAAACGTAGAGAGCAGTTCTCTTTTAAATGATACAACAAACAATAAATTGGCATGGTAGACAACCTTGCACCTGTCAGTTGCTTCAAGATCTGTACTCATAAATATGAATTTCATTTATGCAAATTATAATCATGAGCTACAGTGTAAAGATCTGCAGCAAGAAGGGCAACTAAGAAATGTAGACCTAAGGAAATTATATTCAATGTTTTCATTATATAATGACTCAAAATTAGGATGTCTGTAGATTTAGGAAGAGCTGAAGTCAGCTAGCTGGAAATGTTGGATAATAAAAGAAACAACCTTAGGCAGGTATAATGGAAAACAAAGTTTTTAAATTATGATTTTCAACTTGTTTAATCTGAAGACTATAATAAATTTTTCCTGTCTAATTTCAACCATAAAGTTACTTTTCCATTTATTCAGTGATTTCACCAATATGATTCCTTTTTCTTATATTAGTGTTCACCTGTGTGTTATGTGAATAGGCACAGACAGAAAAAGGTATATTACTACTATGTTGTCTTTAAAAGGGTATTATAAAAATCTGTTATTTATCCATTATTGTGGGGAAATAAGGTATTCCACATTAGTGACCTGCCTTGCTAAGTGAGATATTTTTCCTCTTAAGCTAAAAAACAAACAACATATTTTAGCAAGTTAAAAAAAGTGAGTAAATTATCATTTTCCTTTTGTTTAATAACTATAGATGACCTTTTATAAAAACATAAGACAAAACACCACCTTTAAAGGAAATAAAACATGTAAGAAGAGAGAATAAAATGGTTTTGCTGGCAAAATTAGGGATGACTTCCTGTTTAAAAGGACAGTCACACAGCCTTCTGCACAGTCTGGTAGTACTGTGCTATTCTTAAGAAACTACTTGTTATCACAAAATAATACGAAAGTACATTCTTTCAGAGTTCATTGTAAGTTACCCCTAGTCTTGAATTAGAAAGATTTGATGACATTTTTACAAAATAATTTATGCTCCATTGACAAGTTACTTGTGATTTAGGACAAATTACCATATATCAATCTTTTTCTTTTTTAAAAATAATTTATTTATTTGTTTGTTTATTTATTTATTTTAGAGAGAGGGGAAAGGAGAAAGAGAGGGAGAGAAACATCACTGTGTGGTTGCCTCTCACTTGTGCCCCCAACTGGGGACCTGACGTGCAACCTACTCATGTGCTCTGAGTGGGAATCGAACCAGCGACACTTGGTTCGCAGGCTGATGCTCAATCCACTGAGACACAGCAGCCAGGGCTCATACATCAATCTTTTTAGGTAACCATGTCCTTACTAACCATACCTTGAAAAGACTGACCTATAGAAGAACATGGTAGAGACCCAGAAAGAATGGAACTGTGTTTCTAATTATGCTTTATAATCACCATGAGGGCTTTATTCTCTTGAAAAATTTCAAGTTATTCCAGAAACTAAGTGCCATAATTTTAATCATCAAAGTAATAGCTACTTATTATAGAAAACTACATAAAAGTAAAAAAATAAAATAAAAAAGAAAGAAGAGGAGGGGATGAAGGAAAGGAAGGGCAGAAGGGGGGGATGGAGAGAGGGAGGGAGAGAAGGAAGAAAGGGAAGAAAGAAGAAGCAAAACCAAAATAGAACAAAATTCAAATCTGAGATAGATACCCTTATGTTTTTTCTTTTTTTTTTTGTCAATTTGTGATGATTTTCACAGGATAAAGTACTTAGAAGCAGAATTTCTGTGTAAATGATTAAAGACATTTGTTAAAGTCTCTGACACATTCAATTAAGCTACCCTTCAAAAAGAATTCCCTCACTTTCAAGCATAAAAATCACCGTATCACAAATCCTCACTTAATTTGTAGTGTTTGTAAAAAAATCATGTTTGTGTCTATGAGTTGTTGTTTGTTTTCCTTGTTTGTTCATTTGTTGCTTTCAGTTTCATATCCCACATATGAGTAAAATTATAAATCATACGGTTCTTGGTTTTTTCTGTCTAACTTATTTCCAGAGGGAAGAGGGGTGGTGTTGAGAGCAGTAAAAGGTATAAAGGGTATCAAGTATATGGTGATAAAAAGATCTGACTTTGGATCGTGGGCATACAATACAATATACAGATGATGTATCACAGAATTGTACACTTGAAACCTATATAATCTTATTAACCAATGTCACCCCAATACATTTAATAAAAATAATTTTAATAAAATCCTGTCAAATTTCACAAATGGCTGTTACATAAGTATACAGTTTTCTTTTCCTTTTTTTTTTTTACAGTCAATATTTATCTATTTAGTACTTAATATTTTTCTCTCCAAAAGAGTTAAATTAACTTATGAAATGATCGCAATTTACTGAATGACCTGTCTTCTGCCAAAAGTTATGAAATGTCATTTTTACCAAAAATTGAATATTTAGCTCTCATATTTTTCTGGCCTTTTACTGGTATTCCATTGGTTTGGATACTCTTAATAAGAAATTTAATGTACACACACACACACACACACAAACAAAATAAAGGCTATCTTAGAGGAGATGGTGAGTTTTCTCCATTTTGCTTTTTGCGTTATTTACTGGGGTCCTGGGAGTCAATGAAAGGTGTGCTTGAAAAAAACCAAATAATAAGTAAATATTTAAAAAGAATTTTACTAATGTCATGGGAAGCTGCAAAATATTTTATTCCCCCATTATTTTTTATCCTTTTTCTCAAAATTATCTTGCCTATTCTAACTTAACTTTTTCATCCAAAGGAACTTCAGTACATAAATGCTAAACAAAATACTGCAATTTTATTGGCATTGCATTAAAATTAACTTGAAGAAAACAGATACTTTTAGAACATCAGATTTTCCTATCCAAAATTTTGTAGAACTGCATAGTTTTTATTGGATTTGCCACTAGGTTTTTACTGTTGTTGGTCGTGGTGATTCTAAATGAGTGTTTTTCCTTCAATGTATTTTCTAACTAATTATGGCTAGTTTAATAAGAAAGATTTTCTGCTTAAATGCATCCTTCCCACCTCTTTAAATGTTCTCTTTCCTCTAGTTTCTGTGACACTGCTCTTTACACATTCTCTATTTGTTTGAGCATCATTCATTTTCACTTATTTCAAAAATTACTTATTAACTATCTATGATGTGGTGAGAACTCAAAAGTGAATGAAGTGGGCAAGCTCCTTACCATTATGAAGCGTGCAGTCTAGAGAGCAAGATACATAATAATAAAATGAGCAAAGAAATGACTATACAAGCATAAACTGTAATAAGCAATATGTGTATATGTACACACACACACCAGCTCGTATTATAGACTCAGCACATAAAAGGTGTTCACTACATTGTGACTGAATAAGTAAAATATTTACCACTCAGCAGAGCAACACACTGGTAAAAGTTGAACTACAATATAAAAAATGGAAAAGAATAACACTATATCATACTTCAATATTTCACATCAATAAATAGGGTGATCTTTATATAACAGAAATTAAGAGTTCCCTAAATACTATTTAAGACAACCTTTTATAAATTCAATGTTGTGTTCCAACTAACCTAGGGATATTTCCTTAAATAGACTTGGAAGAGACTGTTGGTTTTACCCTCAATTCTAGACTAGTAAAACTTGGAAAAATAATTACAAGTAGCAAGTATACAGACATCTTTAAAGATAAAGAGAACAATCTAGACAGAATGTTCATAAATTCAGTATGTTATAAATTTGACAAAGCATAATAAAAAATAATGTATTGTCAGTGTACTTCTTGGTTCTCAAAATGTGTTTTTTGTTTCCATCTACATTATCAGTATTTCTGCTTCCTTAAAGCCTTTATCTCGGCTGGATTGTTAGTAGTCACTGCACTCCAAGCTCATGCCATTTGAAAATAAAGGTAACAAAGTTTCCCCATCAACAGCCTGTAGGCTCACAAAATTGAACCTGTTCTTTTATCTGCCTGTGTTCATTTAGCTCACCAAGCAGTCTTTATTAAAGCTGAGGCATCAGGCAGTCAAAGTTCATTAATACCATTTATATAATCTCTGCAGTTTCAATTAACTCAGCAAGACATTCTACTACATGATAACAGTCTCATTAATTCAATAAAATCCCATAACTATTAACAATATGGTCGATGTTAAACGGGGTGTCACCTAGTACAAAATAATAGCTTTAACAGCTTGCGATGAAACTTGAGGTTTTTTCTTAAATTTGATCTGGCTAAATATTCAGTCCTTCTGCAGCAAGGTATTATATCTGTGTAAAGAACCTATAGGGTTTTAAACATATACAGGGAGTAATTAAATCTTATTAACTGATACCCAGGGGTAAGTTAATACTTTCTTATTCAATAATGGATAGACTTTGTCAAACTTATCAAGGATCTGATCTTCCATATCCCTCTTTGGCCTTCCTTGAAAATGCAGTGGGTCACATACATCACAAATGATGTGTGCGGTTATTGTGTTTTTGTTCCTTGTCAGAGGAACTTGTTTCCATTATCTTGTTTCCATTATCCTTAATCTAGTTCTTTTTCTTTTTTTAAAGAAAAAGGGGATACAAATGTATAATGGGATAATTTTATTCCGACTTGATTTGCTACCAAATCTTCTCCTGTGAAGTATTTTCAAGTATTTGAAAGAGGAGAGAAGGCAATGAGGAGACAGGCTTGATGATAAAAGCGAACACAATGAGGAGAGGAGAATGGAAAAATAAAAATAAACCTGGATAACTGATGAAGAATCTGAGCTGCTAAACTAACAAATGCTGCGGAGCCAGTCTCCTCAGACTTCTCACAAAGTATGATCATAACATCTGTAGAGCTTAAGTCATTCTGAACGGGATTTTCTGTTAGTTGCTTCCAAATAATCCTATAGTGCTAGAGATTTGATTTCTCTCAGTCTCCTTTTTTGGGGGTTTGTTTCTTTTTGGTGTTGGGACTTTGCACATGACTTCTGGATATCTTGCTTGGGAAGGTCTTTCCTACACTGAGATTATTAAAAAGTTCTAAATTTTTTCTAGCATATTTGTGTAATTCTTGCTTTTACATTTATATCTTTACTCCATCTTGAATTTACTGTCCAATAGAGGTATAATTTAATCTTTTTTTCTACTTGTTGATTCCCACACTACCATCACATTGGTTTGATCACAGAACATTTATAAAAGTTTTCATATCTCCCTTTGGCATTCTTCTCTTCCCCTAAATTCTGTGGTAACTTCAGCATATTTAATAATGATCATAATAATGACAGCCACAACTACCAACATGAATCCTTAGTGAGAACTAGATCTTCTTAATTCTACAAAGTTATATACTATTATTGCCCTCTTCTTACAGGTCAGGAAACTAAGGATTAGAAAAGTCAAGTAAGTAAATTGCCTGTGTTAGTAAATGATGGAACTGAGATTCAAATAAAGGGATAATGTACCTAGACCCAGTGCTCTTAATTAGCTAAGCTATATCTGCTCCATTAAAATTTAACTGTAAAGCTTTTTGGTACTAAATTTAAAATAAGTGTGTCCAGTATTTAAAAATCACATCTCTCACTTAGACTATCACTGGAATAATAATATATTTATACATTAAGCTGGTAAGAAGTAATATTTTTATTTAATGTCTTTTCATCTAAAAACATGGTATCACTTTCCTGTTTATTCAAGTCTGGCTTTATATACTCCAATAAAATTTATAATTTTCTTCATATAGCTTTTGTGCCCATATTGTTACATTTATTTCTAGGTATTTTATAGTTTTGGTTGGCATTATGAATGGGACATGTTTTTTCCACTTCCCATTCTAAACAATGATTTATATAATTAATTGCAATTCATGTACTTACATGTAATTATGTAATTAATATGATGATTACTAATATTAAGACTAAGATAAAATTAGTTGCTTGGGTATTCTTTGTATAATATAACAAATGTATTATTTAGGACAGTTGTAATATGACTTGGTTTATTATCTTTAAATTGATTAAGTTTATTTCAAATTAAATACATTGCTCTCACCATGTGAGTGTTTTCTGTTATATTACACTGAAATTAGGTAGTTGTCAATTGGATACAGGTCGTAACTTTTGATTGCTAAAATAACTTATTTAGTTTGAATTCCCTATGAATATACATTTTGAAAAATACATAAAATATTCAACTTGACATATTTTTATTGAAACACCACAAGTTTAAGTAGAAACCTAGATTCTTCTTTATATATTAAGTAAATAATTTACATTTCAACAAAAATAATCCAACAATCTTCTTTGCTTTTGTAGTGGGATGAATCAAATATCAGGGTCACAAAGAACAGTTTAAATTTCAAAAAACTTAAGGAACTTCTGAACTTATATTACTGGTAAGTTTTAAGGAGTAAAAGGATACTTTATTTTTTACATGGCATGTCACATATTTATAAATGCTGTACTTAGAAACAATATTTATACATACAACTCTGAAAAGTTTTATTACTAGATTGGCTTCAAAGATGTTGTTTATAAACAAACTCCCAAAAGTTGAAAGAAAAGATTGAATGCCTTATAGAAGACAATTTGGTGAAATGTCTTATAATAAGGAGGAAGCATATGTGCCTCAATGAGCTTACTTTTCTCACCATGCAGCTGACAAGCAGCTCTTTGATTGCTTTACTGTTATGATACAACTTTGGATACAATAAAGGCTACATTATTGCTCTATCATTTGTCAAGCTGTATAGAAAATTTTGAGTCAATGGGTGCCACCTGTACGATATTTTCATTACCTGTTTATAAAGCAACTGCTCGTTTTCTCTAGCATAACAGAAAAGAACATCTGTAAGAATCTTTCTCACATTTTCTTGTTGGAAAAACTGCATTTCAGGAAACCTGAAAAAAGAAAACACAGAATTGAAACTGACTAGCACAATTCGAAGAATTACCCTCATACTCTCATCTCTGACAGGTACAAGGGCTGCTTTAGGTTTTAGTACAAGTCTGTATTTGCCATCGGTGGGACTTACATACAAAGGAAAAAAGGATGAGAAAAGGGAAATTATTATAGCACAGAGGGATGCAATACCCTTTAATATCGAAATACTTAAAATGTTTTCCATATGTTTAAAGTCATCACATGGTGAATACGTCAATTTTTAAGCAAAATGAATTATAGCCTATGTATTTAGGGTTGGAGATTGCTTTGTTTTAGCCCATTTGGTTTTTAGGACTAAAATGTGACCTTGTTATTATCAATTTTATGAAAAAAAATTATATTTTTAATGCAAATATCAGTATTTAAATTATTATACATGACCACGCTGTTAATTTTATCTAATAAAAATGTGAACTTCAAATGGAACAAGTTAGTCAGTATTGCTTAAATGCTCTCTGGATCAAAACTTCTACCAGATGCTCAGAGATATATGTGAAAAAGAAAAGGGCAGACTATGAACTTAATTGTTTATAATACAAGAATATACAATTCACAATAACCCAAAGAGAAAATCATAGCAATTCAATACACAATGAATATATAAGGGAAGAGGGGATGTCATTTAGAAGTGAACAGTCAAATGGGTCCAAAAGATTTGAGCAAGAATTTTTAGGAGAGGAAGAACATGCAACATAAATGCAAAAGGTCACTAAAGCAGAAGTAAACAGATGAAGGCATAGAAGGCACTGAGTATTCCAGGTGCACAACACAGTATGGTAATTAGTCATCAGAAAGAAAAGTATTTCCATGAATACTTCCAGTTAAAAACAGGAAAACAGGACAGAAGAAAAGGTGGGGCAGGTCTGGAAAGTTTTGAATGCCAAATTTACAATTGAGGAAATTCAACAGAGTCACTCTACAATTATTGAATAGGGTAATAACAAAGAAAATAGTATTTAAGTACTCTAAGTGGGAATAAGCCTGTAGGAGGAGAGACTGCAGAAGAGAGAGAAAAAGGGCATCATAATGAAGTGAAATGGAAAAATTACAATGCCCCCGCCCCCCCCCCCCAAAAAAAAAAATCCTGTGCTCTTCACTTTGCACAGTTACTGGCTGTGTAACTTTGAATAAATAACTGCGTCCTCTATGAAGAAGGGATAGTGATACTGACCTTGTGATCAAGGTGAGGGAATGAGAAAGCACCAAGAACAGCGCCTGGCAAGCAGGAGCTGCTCAGAACTAGAAGCCACTCGTAGTCTTTGAGTACTGGTGCTTTAGGCGATGACGGTGTGGGTTCCGAGGCTAAGGGAACTGTGTGAGAGGCTCAGGAGGAGCGCGGCCGAAAGCATGGAAGCACAGGGCACCGTGGAAACAAAAACACCCCTTCACGAGTCTTTTAAAGAGCATTAATGCTGGTTATACCTCAGATTACAATGGTTTACTGCCTATTTCTGGAGACCCAAGCTATTTTATGCTTCATTCTGACCTTCTTTTTGAGTTACAACTTTTCCTCTAGGCTAAGCTGGTTTCCTGGGTGAACTACGCTAGTCGTTTGTGGAGCATCTCTTTTCTGGTACTAATTTTTACAGTAAACTAAAGCCTATTTTATCTTTGACCTGTTTATTTGACTTTTGCTTGAAATTCCCTTTGATGTGCAATTTGTCCCAAGAAACAGATACTTGATCTCGTCTCTAGCAGCAAGAGGCCTCCCTTTGGGGGCTAGTAATAAACCCAAAGATCTGAGCAGGATTAATTCACACCTCTGCATAAATCTTAATGGGATAACCTTCCAGACAATACCTACTCAGGCACGGGAGTTCAACTAGGAACCAGTGACCACAGTTCCTAAAGAAGAGAAAAACTAACTTGGAAGTAGATTCAGTGAAGAATAATATAGAAGCCCAAAAAAGTTCCAGAAAGATGTCAAATTGTACCCAAATAGGAAAGAAATACAAAAACTTTTTAAGTGATTTATATGGGACAAAAGAAAGTCTCTAAAGCCCTTAAGAAGTAAAATATCCCAAAATAATCAGGATGAAAGGTAAGAAGTTAATAAAAGAAATTATTGAGAATTTTCTTGGAAAATTTTAGTCACTAAGTTATAACTAGACTAATCCTTCTGAGAGGTAAAATTGTTGCCCTTTCTTCCTCAATAGATGACTTAAATCTAGCCCTCTCTGTAAGTAGGCTTCATGTCCCATGATTTAGATCATGTGGCTTAATGATTTCATGTGTCCTTTCCTTAACTATTCTTTGCAAATTACCTATACACACTGTCACAGCCAAATTCTACACTGCTGCAGTCTGAATGGATTGGGGGGGGGGGGGGAGTACTAAAAACTGCAGCATTCACTTTGTAACAAATACCCATGAGCTATATAGTAGGAGTTTAATATCTAACTATTACTAAAAATGTAAATTATATCACATACCAATTCATAGTTTCATTTAAATGCATACTATCCACTTGCAAGATTAAAAACTAGAGATCTACAAGAATTAAATTGCAGGTAGATAATTTAAATTACCCACTTTTAGCAAATACCCAGTCAACCAAAAATGTGTATCAGGCAGACGTAGCAACTCTTTGCAATGACATACCATCTACAATTCTACTCTACAATGCTAAAGTGTCAATTTAGGAAGTTTCATGATGCCCTTGTTTCAGGGAAGCATCACATAAGTAAGGCAGAAAGATATAGAGAGGTTCTGAAAAAGAATAAAAGTTTATCCTATTTCAGAAGTTGGAAAAAGAACTTACATTCAGACAAATTTTAGGCTGAAAGAGATTAATAGCTGTCCGGGTGTATATGGGTGGTTGGCAGGGTAGCAGTACTTTCCAGCTGCTTTACCAATCAGTTAGGAATGAGTTGAAAATATGCACTTAGGTAATATATCTGAATAATAACATATTTCCTACTTCAAATACTTGATTGTCATATTAAAATGTTTCAAACCAGAAGACATAGCATATTTAGGAGTCAGAAACAGGAGAAAGAAGAGTACAGTGAGTAGCTTTTCTAGGAATAGTAATAATGTTTTTCATGATATGTTTTAAGTTTCAAAAGAGCTTCCCTGCTACCCATTACACCTCTAAGCTTTTTTTAACCCTGTCCATGTGGTGTTGATTCAGGACAGGTAAAGTAACTTGAACATCAGTTTAACCCAAATACCACTGGAAATGCAAATCTGTTGAAACAATGATAAAAATCACAGAATAAAGACCCAAGCTAGATTCAATAATAGTTTACATTTTGAAAAAAATCAATAGTGTGACTCTCCATTTTCATGCAAAAAAGAGAAATGGTAGTAACTTCAGTAAAGATGAAACAGAGAAAAAAAATCTAGAATTAAAACTGTATTGGTTTATGACTCATTTAAGCCAAAATATCTGATAGGAAAGTAAAAGGAGAGAAAAAAAATCACACTAAATGGGGACTAAGACAATTCTGTTATCAGAAAGTAAAAGTCCAAGACAAATAATTTTTGCATTTGGCCAGGAAATAAAAATGAAGATGGTAAATAGGCAAGGGTGAAACTCTGATACAGATAAAAAGCAAAGAGAAAATAAAATTAAAGCATTTCATGATGAAATTTAGACTCATACAGTGTAGATTTTTACTTGATATTTTAGTTTTGATTTAGTTGATCAATATTTAAACTACCACAGTTTCACTCTCCAAATATGTGAAGGAATTTATATTTAGATAAATTTTACATACTGCAAATGAATACCAACAAATATAAAAGTATGGTGTGTGTTTTGTTTTGCATCTTTGAAACACTCAAAAATTCGCAGGCAATATAGTTTTCATTTCAAGTTAAAAAAAAATCCCTCAAGAAAAATTCAAATATTTATAGAGATAACAGTAGACTGAACCCCAATATACCCATCATCCAGCTTCAGCATTAATCAATTTTTGTTTTATATACAAATCCCTCAATGCTGTATTGTGAGGCAAATGTGAGATATCACCATACCTATAGACTGCAGTGTGTATATCTCAAAGTCTCTTTAAAAACACAACCATAGTACCATTATAAGCCTACTACTAATAAAAATAATTATACAGTAATGAAGTCAAGTATCCAGTCAATGCTCAAATATCTCTATAAAAATTTTTCAGTTTGTTCAAATCAAGATCCAAGAAATGTCCACACACTGTAATCTGTTGACTTTTCTACTCAATAAATTTGTTCTTTTTTTTTTTAATAAGAAACCACATTCTTTTTCCTATGGAAACTTGTCATGTTCTGAATTTTACTTATTGCTCCTCTATTTCATTACTTAACACATTCCTCTTACCCCTGTATTTCCTATAAACTCTAGTTAGGTCTAGAGATTTCATCAGATTCAGATTCAACTTTCAACAAAATCCTTCATAGGTGGTAGGATGGTTTTAGTATGTGTTAACAAAGTCTTTGGCATGTGTCCCATAAAAAGGTGAGTCGAACTCCCCACCATTTGAATATGTGCTGGCCTTAGTGATAGCTTCCCACAGAGAACGCAGCGGAAGTGATGCCGTGACATAGCTTCTGTCTGGCTCTCCATCTGGACACATTTTCAGAACTCAGACACCACGCTGCTAGGGGGTCAAGCAAGTATATGGGAGGGCCATGTAGAGGTGTTGTAGCCACAGCTCCAGAGGAAGTCTCTGCTGAGAGGTAGCTTCGACGACCAGGCGTGTAAGTGAATAAGCCTTCAGATAATTCCAGCCCCTGACCTTCAAGCTGTGGAACAGAGACAAACTGTCCCACTCACAGCTGCCCAAGTTACAGATTCATCAACAAAATAAATGCTGCTGTTGTTCTAAGCTCTGGGGTGGTTTACAAGGCAGCAATAAATAACTGGCATGGTTGGTGCGGTGTGCTTCCATCCGGAGGCACACATTGTTAACTCACCGCTCCTTCTGAGATGCTAGCAACCACTGACGATCATGGCCTAGATCTATTAATTCACTAGAGGTTAGAAAATGGTAAAACTAAAATTTTATCATTTTTCTTTCTGCATTGTTTCAAATACATGTATAAAGAAAAATGTTCCCTCATCAATGTTTAGTTATCCTGAAGTACAGATAATCATCATTTTGGAAAACTTCTTCATTTCCAATACATTTGCTCGTGAATGCTTGTGGACACCTAAGATCTATAAATGACAGACTGGCCACTGATTCTGTCCCAAAAATGATCTATGATAGCCAGACTATTCTAGTTCTTTTTTGGATAACTGCTCATGTGACTGCAGTGCATGTGAATAAATCAGGACGTGAGGGATGGGGGAATGACTGAATACCAACTTTAGAGTCCAATAACCAGCAACTCAGGTACCTAATGGGAGTTAACTGAAAGGACATTCAGTAGAGCAACTGTATGTCATAATACAGAGAAACAACATAAAGAAGCCAGGCAAATATCTGGGCTGCCTATAATGAAGAGTTTCTCAGACAACAAAGAGACAAAAAGAATATTTCCTAAGCAAGAAAAGGGTTAAGAAAAGAGTGAAATGATAAAGGGCTTTGTCACTGCATTATAGTACATAATTAGGTAATTAGAAGTATTAAAATAGACAAAGCATTGGGCCCAGATGAATTACTGAAGATGCAAGTATTCAATAAGATGCCCCAAGGGAAAAAATAAAGCCCTTGGTGAAGGTTTATAATCATGTAGTAGGACAGAGAAGCACAGAAGGACTTGAAGGAACAATAACTGATGTTATGGCCATACTTCAAAACAGAATTTCAAAGGAAGCATTCATCCAAAATTTAAAATGAGTTGATGAAAACCCCCTAGAATACTATTAAACACCAAAATAACTGTAATACCTTACTCTAGCTTATTATTTTATTATAGGAAAACTGAAAAATCAAGCAAAAGCCATATAGGGGTAATTTGATATAGAATGAAAGCAAACACACCAGAAACTCTTTATTTCTGTGCTCCCTTTATTTTGGTTGATGATTTCACCATTCTAGCTATTCAACCAAATCTGCTTTCTCGTCATTCCAGGCACACAGCTGGATTTAATCACCCAGCTTCTTTTTCAGTTAGGTCTGGCCATTCAGTGCTAGCCAATGGAATGAGAGCAGAAGTGATGTGTAACCCCTCCCTAACTCATCCAATGAGGCCCCACAGACATTTCCCCTGACAGCTGGGTAAAAAGGAAAAAAGGTCAGCTGGGCAACGTGGGAAGCGATGTATGGATTGTGGTGATTATAAAAATACATCTGCAACTTTTTCCAACACACATCCCTTCTTTCTTGGATTGCTTGCTCTTGGGGGATGCATCCTCTGGAGAAAGGAACCCATATTGGTCTTCCAGCCCTTGTCAAGCCTTCAGAGGATCCAGCTGCAGGTGGCAGCTGACTGCCATCTATTACAACTCCCAAGCCAGAAGCTTCCAGCTAAGCTGCTTCCAAACTCCTGATATACAGCAACCATAAAATAAATAACCATTGTTTTAAGTCACTAAATTTTGGTTGATGTATTATAGTAGCAATAGATAACTAAGATAGTTTTCGATACCTGAAATTGGGGTGTTGCTAAAAAACCCTAAGATACGCAGTAGATTTTTCTACGGGACTGAATAGAAGCTAGAAGGCCCTTGCATAAAGCATCAATGAAAGACTAAATGGTGTGAATGGGACTGTTAGCAAAAGACAGATGCAGACCAGAAAGTAGGGGAAACACAGAAAAAAAAAATTCCTTATTGTGTGGTTGCACCATGGCAGCCATTACTTACATGGAAAATAGAAAATGTCTCTAATAAACTGGGCAATGTAACTAAGGAGCAATCCAATCAGAGTGTTGAAGGTGCTGCCTTCAACAATACAAAAGGAAGAACTGGTCAACATAAAGGTGCTAGGGTTACCATCAGTAGTTAACTAATTATTAATAAAGAAAAGAGAGCAAAGGGAAACAGATATTGAGCTTAATAAATCAGGGAGCATAAGCCTGTTTGCTTGGAAGCTACAGCTTCACACCCCAGGGGACTACAACATCACTCCACCAAGGGATTAACACTTTTCCCTTCCCCCCTCTAGTACCAGATTGTTGAGGGGCACAGGAGAGGTGCTTGACCATGGAGGGCTAGGGAGTGTGAACCTATCAAAAGCCCATGAAAACATGGGAAATTGATTGGTTCTTTTGAAAAATCCAAGCTAATATAATCCCAGGGGAACAAATAGCTCTCTCTCTCTCTCTCTCTCTCTCTCTCTCTCTCTCTCTCTCTCTCTCTCTCTCTCTCTCTCTCTCTCTCTCTCTCTCTCTCTCTCTTTCTCTCTCTCTCACCCCCCTGGTAATACACTCACCCATGCACTCAAGCTTTCTCTTTCCATAGTCATGTGGCCTTAGCAGCCATGTAGCAGATAATTGTGAGATCCCACATGCAGCTCCAGGTGGGATCCTGAATACCTCAGCACAGCAAGGGATTACAGCCGGGAACACAAGCTAAACTAGCCAGATGCTGGACTCAGATGAGCTTTAATATGGCACAGGATCTCTGGACACTGACTCTATTTCTGGCCCTTATTTTCCATGGTGGGACAGATGGAGAGGGGACCCAGGGGCAGCCTTCTACATGAAGAAATCATTTTGCCACCCCACAATCTCCTGAGCGTGAGTCCTTAGAAAGAGACACGAGGATTTGCTGGGTATGAAATAAAACCTTTTCTCATTTTCAGCTGCTCTAATCAGCAAATGATGCTAACATTAAGAAAATGCTTCTGGGCAAAGATCAAATCTAAGCCACAATCAGAAAAAATAAGGTCTAAAAATGAAACCAAATGTAAAATCCTTTGTCAAGATCTCAGAAAGCTGTAAAGCAATGCCTCAGAGAACCTTTCTGTCTGACAAGATGCCTTGAAGCCCAGAAAAGATTTCAAAAGCATGCCCCACAAAACCTTTAGCAGTCAGAGGTCAGGGATGCTACCAAACATCCTACATCGCACACAACAGCCTCTCAACAGCAAAGAATTAATTGGTCCAAAATGTCAATAATCTCAAGGTTGAGAAACTCTGCATTAGAGTATATGATGAGCCCAGAAGGCAGAAACAGTATTTATTTAATATTTGATCTCTACCTCCTTCTGAATAATATTTGAGATAAGTCACTCATGTTTCCATCTTCTATATGTGTTCGCAGAGTGCTTTGGATACAGAAGATATTTGATAAAATATTTCTTGGATTGAAAAAGTGTTAAATCAAGGGAAACAAAATTGACATGAAATATCTAGAGTAGTGCTAGACCTGGAGTCTGGGGTGTTATTTCTATTCTGGACATTAGCAAGTTATATTTTCCCATCATATTCTTTCTGAACATTAACTTTCCACATTTGCAAATTTAAAGGATTTACTAGATGACTACCAGCAACAGAAAATCCCAATATGGGTGCCAGGTACTAAGGAAGATGAAGATACAAAACATAAGAACTAAGTACTCAAGAAAAGCTAGGAGAGAAAATAGAAACTTTACAGATATTACTAAAGGAAGATAATTAAAATAAAATGTCTATGATTTATAAAAGAAGAGACACAAGTTCTTCATGAGGATCCTTAACTTACAGAACAGTAGCTGGTATACAGTAATTTCTGAAGTGTATTTGTTCAATGACTAAATAAACAGACAATCTTACAAACATATAAACCAATGAAAAATGAAAATTAAATCTATGGACTCAGGGACTAGAGGCAGGGAGGCAAAACATAGAAAAGGCCAGAGCAGAGCTCTGCTGTCTTTGTTTCTGTAGTTAATAAAGACAAAAGAAACAGATAGCTTTCAGAGGCTAAAAACTGGTGGTGAGCACTGATTTTAAAAAGGCAAAGAAAAGAGAGTAGGAATCTGTTGTGATCGACAAGGGTTAGCATCCAGACCAAGAGGACTGCAAAAAATATCCAAAAGTCTAAATATCCAAAAGTCTGAAATCAACATACAGGTTAGAAGATGAAGATGAAGCAGAAGAGTTAGGATAACAGGAAATACCAAATAGTACATCAGGAGAAAGGGGAGGTGGGGCTGGAGTTTCAGGAGGTGGCATCTGTCATCATGTAAGTAGAGGCTTTCATCAAATATTCTTTCTAGTTCTCCAGTGCCCTGAGTTACACAGCAAGCCCCTTCTCCCATGGACTCTCGCTGCTCAAAAAAGAAAAAACACACCCCACTTTCTACTCTTACCATAAAGGTGAAACATTAAGGAAATATACACATATGTATGTATGTATTTTAAGTGCAAGGCTCATTTATCCTTGAGTACCGACGTCGTTTCAGTTCCAACTCTGCACTGAAGTTTTGAGAAGACTATTACACCATTGGACTGGCTATGCCTATTAGGGATATTTCAGGATGGGGTATCACTTTACCACCCACCACACTTTACATTCTCATAAACAACATGCGAGCCCACAACCATAGGCAGTGCTACAAAAGTACGGCTTAATCTAAAGCAGGGGATCTCAAGAGCAAATCCTCTTTTGGTCAGCAGCTATACATACTACTGCTCCTAAGTTCTGAAGATTAGGAACATCAGGATGCTAATCAAAGCACTACAAATGCATCGTCTGCAGCAACTTCACCTCACTTTTCACTCAAATACTAAAAAATATTTCAAAAAATTTAAATAATCCATATGTTGGAATGAATGTGTGGTGAGAATTTGCATGCTTAAATGGAACAGAAATGGGAAAATCCACATAAAAAACAGGAGCAGTACAGGGAAATACATATTTCTAAATAAATACATGCAACCATAATAATCAAATATTTTGTTTTTACCTTAACTGCTGTCAAATGAGGAAGGGCTACAGGCCATTTGACAGAAGAATTGTTTCTTATAATCCTGAAAAATCTGCCCCCCCTCCTTTAATATTTTAGAAACATACACACAGGTTGCTGACAACTCTGAGAGAGCGGCTTGTGTTGTAGTTTTCACTTCCTCGGCTGTGAACCAGTGCATATGTGAGGGCTGGTCGTGCATGCAGAAGCATGTACTTTGCCTGCATTAAATAAAATCACAACACAACACCAAGTACATCCACTCATTCATGTGTGCCTGCAGTCCACCTCGAGGAGACTGAAAATATAAATACAAGCTGCTATTTTGGTGTGATCACATGAATATGGCAGCTTGTGTGTTTTTTTCTCTCTAACATTTTAACACTGGGCAGATTGTCTGCATTAACACACACCAAAATCAATTCTGCTCTGGAATTGCTTGTAAAATCTTTCTTCCCTGAGGAATTTCTTTTTTATTTAAGTAAAAAAATAGGCTTGGAGGAAACTATATAAAAGATACCAACATTTAGGACTCTTAAATTTATAATGTGTGACAATCAAGTCATACTTTACAAAGTTCTGACAGTGTTTCTCCCAACACAGAAACTGTGGAGAAGATGGACTTTAAACAAACAAACAAAAAACAAGTTAACTTTGTAAAATCACTTTTGCATGTCATTAATGTAGAAAAAAATTTCAAAGCAGTCTTATTTTAATACTAGTATACTATAAAAAATTATGAACATTTCTTAAGGGCAGAGAAAGGAAATAAAAATAAATACTTAGCATAAGCCATATCTAAAAGTTCACTATCGAAAAATAAAATGCAGACATTCATATCATACACTATATAAAAATATAACAACAATGAATTTTATCTACAGTGCTGGCCAACAGAACTTTCTTTAATATAAATGTTCTATATCTACGCTGTCCCATACAATAGCCATTAGCACTTGAAATATGGCTACTACGAATGAAGACTTCACTTAAAATTTTTCATCTTAATTAATTTAAATTTAAATAGCAACAAGAACCTGGTGGGTATCAAATAGGACAGCATATACCTATAGTTTTAAAGAGAATTTCAGCAATTATTAGTGAGTCTACAAAGTATCAAATAAAGAGCTAAAAATAACCGAGGAGACAAAGTTTGCTTAAATAAATTATGTCAGAAGCTTGGCCCATATGTAAACTATAAACAAAAGGAAGAACTAATTTGAGAAAGTTGGATCTTTACAGATCTAACCATATCATGGAGATTTGAATAGGAAAGAATGTAATTAACTAATGAATGAGCTAGCTGCCTGAAGTGCTAGCTGCAATAACCCTACAATAACCAGAAAAAAAAAAAAAATTGAAGATTAAGACTAACAAATTTAATAGGCAATCAGATAAACATTTAAATATAGTGAAAGTTACAATGATAAAAGTAAGTTAAAGAATTTTATTCATTAAATGGAAGTCTGGAGAGGGGGAACACATCTGAAGAGATGATACTATTTGGCAATAGCTTATAAATATGTTAATTTGCAAATGATGTTATAAATACTATAAGTATATTTTTAGACTAGACCTTAACAGACCAAATGAAAGAATTCTTTGGCATCTAATATGGAAATGATATTTTATACTGAATCCAATGCTTCCTATCATCTTAAATAATACTGAATTTCATTTAATATCACAGCCTTTGAAGCATGAAAAAATTGGTTTGAAATGGACTACTCAAGTTCTGAATTAGAAATGCTGCAAAATGGAACTCCTTAATTTACCTTTTGATTATCAGTTTTTTCAGTAATAAAAATGAGAATAGTAACAACCTCATTAGCCTGAGATAAAGAACAATTAATTGAAATGAATACAAAACCCTTTGAGGCAAAAATGAGTTAGTAGAATAAAAGAATATTAAAATTAGTTGAAAGAGGAGATAATATTTAATACAGTGACATAGTCAGATCAAATAAATTAAATAATAGTGGCAACAAAGCAGCTCATGAGATGAAATTATCTTGTTTAAACTAAGGCTAGAAGGCTGATAATAGTCTTTTTTTCAAGTGTGCTTGTATCTCTGAAGACTGAAAAGGTTAAAGATTGCTATTACTAAAATAGAACAACTGATCATAAGTGATAAGATGAGCATTTCTTAAACATCAACTTGACTCTAAACAGTGCGATGAAACAAAATTAGGTCCATGTCCTATAGGGGCTTTCTGTTAGGTTTCAAAGATGAGAGCTGAGCTAACACCAGAGCTCTTGTACATACTGTTTCTATTATAGCTCCAGTTATCTTGGACTATAACTTTTTTAACTGCTTTCTCTATTAGATGTTGAGTTTCTTAAGGGTCCATGTCATATTTATCTTGCCATCTCCAGTGCCTGGCACCAGGAAGAGATTGATATAAATATATGAATACATTGCCAGGTCTAAATACATAAAAGACCAAACAAAATTAAGTAATATAATCAAAAAGTTATTGAGAGGTAGGGGGGAGGGGAGGTGGAGGGGGGTGTAGGTGGAATAAATTGTGATGGATGGAGACTTGACTTGGGGTGGTGGACACACAATACAGTGTACAGATGATGTGTCGTATAATTGTGCACTTGAAACCTATATAATCTTGTTAAGCAGTGTCACCCCAACAAATTCAATAAGAAAAAAAGTTATTAAGAAAATTCTCCTAGAACATACAGTAGGCACAAATTATTTCCAATTGTAAAGAATGGAAAATGCTCCATTAACAGACTGGTGAATGAACTCAGGCTTTGAAGGATGACTTGTCAGGAATCCAGCAGGGAGGAGTGGGCGTTAGTAGCATTTCCAAGGCCAGGTAATGCAAAACGTGGAAAATGGAAAGCACAAAGCCTGCTCAGGGAATAATGCCATAGCACTGGTCTGAAAGGGAACTGTGGAGGGACTTCAGGTTTCTTGTTCTGTACATGAGGAGTCTAGACTTTGCTTCTCCATTCCAACAAGTAAAAAGCTGAGCAATTGAAAATCAGTAACTCTTCTTAGATGCATAAGAAAGCAGAAGACATACAGCAAAGTACTGTTCCCAAGACTGGAGAGACAGGCAGACACAGGGAGTCACAGTTTATTAGGGAAACTCACAATTGGGAACCAGTGCAGGGCAGGAAAACAGGGAGCTCAGTGTAAAGAGCTCTGCCAGTTAAAAACTCCAGGGATTTAATCAGAGAGAGGCCTCACAGTATTGTGAGATTTACAACTGGGAGACTGACCAGTTTCCAACAGAAATATCAGAGAAAACCCCCTCAGTTTCCGTCACAGGGATGGGAAAAAGAGCCCTGTGAACACAGCACTGTGTTCTTCTTAACAAGACCCGCCCTCAGAGAAAACTAGTTAACCAGAGACTAACCTGCTGGGGTGTTATCAGAGCCTAACTAACTGGAGGGAAAAGAGAAACACCCAACTGCTGCCCACTCTAGCCATCGTGTCCCCTCTAAGCGAGGGGTGGGGATGTTGTTGAGACAGAGAAGCACCTGTGAAGGTCCCAGTCCAGAGGCAGAGGCTCACTAGAAGACTGAGACTCAATCACAGGACTACAGAACACTTCCCCTCCCCTTCATTTTATCACCATGTTACTAAAGGCCTACTTACAGCAGTTCCTTCTACCTATACATTATGCATGGCTATCAAAAAATTTCGAGACATACCAAAAGGCAAAAAGCCCAATTTGAAGAGACCAAACAAGCATCAGAACTAGACAAGGCAGATATGTGAGAACTAGGAGTTCAAGAATTTTAAAAATTATGGTAACTATGTAATAGGGGGGTTTCTTCCCAAGAAATGGGGAGGGGTGGCGAAGTGCCAAGAGGTGAGTTCCTGTGTCGCTCTGGCAACCGGGACCATGGTGCACATAACACAAAAAAGGCAAGCAATGTTGGCGCCAGAAACCAGGAAGGTGATTGGATGGGAAGGACAGATCTCCCCATCCGCTTCCATGGCACTGCAGATTATGGGGGCGGGGGGTCTTTAAAAGGTGGAGTGTGTGCAAACAGCGCTTTCACCCACCCCACCCCCTGGCGGGTGGGTCCGTGGCTGGAGGCTGAGTTTTCCTGAGCCAGAGACCCAGCCAGAGGAATTCCAAGTGCCCCCTGCCATAGCGCTTCAGGGCCTGCCTGACAGGGGACCCACAGGCTTTGGGTAGGAGGGTAGGTGGGAGGTTAGGGCAGCAGGCTCGCTGGTGGATTCAGAGAGGCTCCATTCGACAAGTCACGTGCCCCTCACCCGGTGGGAAGACGTGGTGGCTGCTGTGGGTCCCCGGCCCATCTCAGTGCATGCCAGTTGGCTACAGCCCCAGCGCAGCCAGGGAGGGTCAGGCCCCGCGTGTCTACCTGAGCGCTTCCACCCTGACCCAGAGCCCTGCAGGTACTACAAGCAGGGCTGGTAAGACGAGGGTGGCAGGGTGGGAGAGGAGATTAAGGGTGACAAGCCTCGCGCCCATTCCCCAAATGCGAAGTCACTGGAAACTGCTGCAGCAGCCACCCGCCAGCAGCTTGCTCGCTCCTCCGGTGACGGGAGCGGGGTTGGGCACCAAGAATATCTGTCTGTCTATCTGTCTATTTATCTACCTATCTATCTACCCATCCACCTACCTACTATCTATCTATGTACCATCTATGTACCATCTATCTATCTATCTATCTATCTATCTATCTATCTATCTATCTATCGATCGATCTATCTACCTATCTACTATCTATCTACTATCTATCTATCTACCAACTATCTACCTACTGTCTATCTACCATCTATCTATTTATCTACTATCTATCTATCTACCATCTATCTACTATCTATCTATCTATCTATCTATCTATCTATCTATCTATCTATCTATCTATCATCTATCCCATTTTCCTTTCCACCAGACTCCGTCTCTAGATTTATTGCCTATGGGTGGCAGCCAGTGGGACCCCACTTGTTACTTGGCTACAACTATGTTAAGGGCTCTATAGCATATATAGAGAAAGAGCATGTAAAAACAGATGGGCAATATAAGCAGAGAGATGCAAATCCTAAGAAAGAAGCAAAAAAGAAATGCTAGATTAAAAACACTGTAACAAATAAAGAATGCTTTTGATGGACTTCTTAGCATACTGAACCTTGGTAAGGAAAGTTTCTCAGCTAGAGAATGTATTGAGTCCTTGAACACTAAAAAGCAAAGAGAACAATGACTGAAAAAAAAATAAAACAAGATCTAAGGACTGTGGGACAACTGTAACAGGTGTAATATACATATAATGGGCATATCAAAAGGAGGAGAAAGATATAAAGGCACAGAATAAATATTTGAAACAATAATGGCTGAGAAATTTCAAAAAGTCCCAAACCACAGATCCAGGAAACTCAGAGAACACCAAGCTGGATAAAGGCCAAAAGAACTACACCCAGGCATACCACTTTCAAACTCCCCCCTCTTCCGTGCCCCCCCAAAAATCAAAGAAGTCATTAAAGAAGAAAATACTCTTACCTATATCAGAACAAAGATAAGAATGACATTCAACTTCTCAGAAACAATGCAAACAAGAAGGATATGGATTTAAATATTTAAAATGTGTAGAAAAGAAAAACCAGTCTAGAATTCTGCACCTGTGAAATTATCTTCCAAAAAGGAGAAATAAAAATAGTTTCAAAAAAACAAAAATAGAGAACTTGTTACCAGTAGACCTACATGACAAGAAATTATTTTTAAAGTTCTTAAGTGAAAAGAAAAATAACACATGTCAGAAGTTCAGATCTACATAAAGGAAGAGCATAAGAAGGAATGTATAAGTAAAGGTAAAATAAAAACTTTTATTTTTCTAATTTTTAATTAATATAATGTAATTTGATCAAAATAATAATACCAACAATGTATTCAACTATGTAGCATAAGTGTGTATATACACATACATATGGATGTGTATATATATATATATATATATATATATGCTTATGTATGCTTATATATCAGTGAAAAATTGACAGAAATGATAGAGACAGGAAGGAGGAATTGGGATTATTTTGTTATATGAGGTACACACACTATTTGTGAAGTGGTATGGTTTTTTGAAAGTGGACTTGGATTAGTTGAAAAGTGTATTACAAATTCTAGGGCAACCACTAACAAAGTAAAAATAGAAATACAACCTGTATGTTAAGAAAAGATAAAATAAAATAAAATGCTCAATTAATACAATGAAAGACAGAAAAAGAATAGAAGACAAAAACTGGAACAGGATCAAAACAGTCTGGTACTGGCGTAAGAACAGACATATAGATCAATAGAACAGAACAGAGAGCCCAGAAATAAACCCAGGACTATATGGTCACCTAATATTTGACAAAGGGGTAAGGAGCATAAAAAGGAGTGAGATGAGCCTCTTCAACAAATGGTGCTGGGAGAACTGGATAGGGACCTGCAAAAAAATGAAACTAGACCACCAACTTACACCACACATGAGAATAAACTCAAGATGGATCAAAGACTTAAATGTAAGCTGTGATACCATAAAAGTCCTAGAGGAAAACATAGGCAAGAAAATTTCAGATATCCCATGTAGCAATATTTTCACTGATATATCTCCTAAGGTAAGGGAAATAAAGGAAAGAATAAACAAATGGGACTACATCAAATTAAAGAGTTTCTGCTCAGAAAAAGAAAACATCAGCAAGATGAAAAGGAAACCAACCATATGGGAAAATATATTTGCTAATGATACCTCAGACAAGGGATTGATCTCCAAAATATGTAAAGAACTTACACATCTCAACACCAAGAAGACAGACAGCCCAATTAAAAAAATGGGCAAAAGGCCTGAACAAACACTTCTCCAAGGAGGATACACAGAGGATCCATAGACACATGAAAGAATGCTCAACATCACTAACCATCAGAGAGATGCAAATAAAACCCACAATGAGAAACCACTTCACACCAGTCAGAATGGCCATCAACAAATCAAGAAACAACAAGTGCTGGCGAGGATGTGGAGAAACGGGAACCCTACTGCACTGTTGGTGGGAATGCAGACTAGTGCAGCCACTATGGAGAACAGTATGGAATTTCCTCAAAAAACTAAAAATGGAACTGCCTTTTGAATCAGCGATTCCACTACTAGGATTATACCCGAAGAGTCCTGAAACCCCAATTCAAAAGAACTTATGTACCCCTATGTTCATTGCAGCACTGTTTCCAATAGTCAAGTGCTAGAAACAGCCTAAGTGCCCATCTGTAGATGAGTGGTATAAAAACGGTGGTACATTTACACAATGGAATACTATGCGGCAGAAAGAAAGAAGGAACTTCTACCATTTGCAACACCATGGATGGAACTAGAGAGAATTATGCTTAGTGAAGTAAGCCAGGCAATGAAAGAAAAATACCATATGATATCACCTGATACAGGAGATTAATGAACACCACAAACAAATGAACAAAATAGAACAAGGAACAGAATAACAGTTATCAGGGGGGAGGGGGGAGGGAGAGAAGGGGGATAAGTAAGGGAAGGGTCTAGTCAAAGAACCTGTATAAATGACCCATGGACATGGACAACGGGGTGGGGGATGACTGTGGGAGAAGGGGTGGGCTGGGTAGATGGGAAGCAATGGGGGAAAATGGGACAACTGTAATTGAAAAACAAAAAAAAAAACTGAAAGAACAAGAGTAACAAATATAAAACAATAACAAGTATAATAGTTAATAATCCAGGTACATCTACAACGACTTTGAATATCATGGTCTAAATGCACCATTTAAAAGACAGAGATTGTAATCACACACACAAAAAACAAACAAGACCCAACTATACGTTGCCTACAAGAAACCCATCTGAATATAAAGACTCATGTATTGTACATTAGAAGTATGTGAATGAAGAAAAACAGACAATGGTAACACCAATGAAAAGATTTTTTTTAAAGGATATTAAATAATAATAATAAATAATAATAAAGGGTATATTCTCCAAGAAGACACAACAGTCCTTATTATGTGTAAGCCTACTCAAAGAGCATCAAACTACATAAGGAAAAGACTACTAAAATTACAACACCCCACAGTTAGAACTAAACAAATCTGGCAGGCAGAAAATCGGAGAGGACATATATAAACTCAACAACATCATCAGTCAACTGGTTATAATTGACGTCTATACACTACTTCATCAAACAACAGAATGCACATTCTTTTCAACTTTACATGGAATAGTCACAAGATAGACCACATTCTGGACCATAAAACACACCTTAACATATCTGACAGAATAGAGATCATACAATGTCTGCTCTCTAACCACAATGGAATTATACTAGAAATCAATAAGAGAAAGATAAATGGAAACCCTAAAAGGGACCTGTGTGTGTTAAGAAGCAAGTCCATTCTTCTACAGACCACAGAGAGTGCTTTGAGGAAATAGGGCTCTGTTACACATGGAGAGTACTAGGAGAGACAGGTAATAGACCCAAGGGAAAAATTAAACAAGAGACTCAAGGTAGGAGGTAAAAAGAACCTGAAACAGAGCAGTACAAATGGAACAGAGCTGATGTGAGAAAACTATGTATTTAATTTGTATTAAAAAATATAAAATGTATATCCTCAACCTATTTATTCTTAACCTTTAGTCTGTCACTAACATTACTCAATTTAGAATATTGCAGAAGATTCATTCCTACTTCACCTTCAGCCCACTATCAGAACAGCCATAATTATCTTTTTAGATATTATATCCCTGCTCACTATACTCTAATGGCTTCCCATTGCAATTGGAATAAAATTTAAACTCCTTACTAAGATCTAAAGGACTGATTGTCTAGCATTTGACCTCCTCTCAATTTCCCTACTTAAATCACTTTCTTCCAGCCATACCTGCCATCCCTTTGTTCCTCTAAATACTTATGTGTATTTTAACTGAGGGACTTTGCACCAGCTGTTTCCTCTGCCTGGAATGTTCTTCCCCTAGATCTTCACATGACTGGCTATAAGTTTTTCTCACATCTCACCTCAAATGTCATCTCAAGAGATGCCTTTCTGATCACTGCTCCTAAAGTAGTCATCCCCTCGAGCTATTCTATTACCCGTCTTTATTTCTTCACAGCAATTACCACCCTCTACAATTACTCTCTTTATACATGCCTCTTATGTCACCTCCTACCCCTCTACACTAAAATGTACATCCTGTGGTAGCAGGACCTTGTCTGTCTTATGCACCACTCTGTCCCCACAATGCAAAGGATCAGCCTGGAACAGAGTAGAAAATCAATAAATAGACACCATGTAACATTCATTGAGCTGTATTTCCTTTCTTCTCCTATTGCATCATGAGCTGCCTTACAGATTAGATTGAAAACCATGGATTTTATATCACATAGTGCCTTATAAAGAGACTGTATTACCTAAAGTAGTAAAATTATTCAAGCTATTCAGCTTTTATGATTAGGCAATTTGGTGGCTTTAAAATAAGAATGACAGTCTTACCCTACAAACTAAATTACTTGCCACAAAATATATAGAGAGATGACAAGGAAACTTACTCTAAATGTGGAGAGAACCATAGGAGAGCCTCTGGGAGAGAAGGTATGCAACCTCCCCCTCCTATGCTATGAACTACAGGGATTCCTGGCTGTCTTCTCTGAATCTCGGGTTTGCTAACTTAATTAAAATGTACCAGTGGAAATAAACTATAAGGAAAAGAATTAGCCATATATGTGATATATAACACATATACATTTTATAAGAAAAATTCACAGAAAATATGAAACCAAGTAGTTACAAGAATACAGCTTTCCAAAAATAACACTTTCTAACACAGCAAAGAAAAAATGTTTGAGCTAAGTAACCAAAATGATGAATAGGCTTCCAGTGCCACTTCCTCCTTGGTTTGGCTATCCAAGTTTTATTTTCCCTTACTCTTCTTTGCTATTTCTCTTGACCAATCTGGCCCATGTGGCCTCTGAGTGTGTACCTCTGCCCCAGTGACATGGTTCCTCCATTTCCATCTAGTAACAGTGGAGAGATTGATTACCATCCTTATCAGCCACTTCAAACTGAAGTTGTCAAGTTTTCCAAGATAACTGTCCCGCATTTTTAAAAAAGTATACCTTTACTGCTTGGTTAGCAATATATACCTTGCATTTTGTTTTTAGAGGCTTGTTTTACTGCCATTGATTACCTAGTGTCTTCAATGACTGATGAGGAAATTTATTCTTTTTGTTTTATTCATCAAGTATTAACTGAGTGCCTCTTGTGCACCAACACAATGGCCTTCTACTTTCTGAGACATCAAGCACTACTGCCCCACATCTCTGAGAGTAGCTTCCCTATAACTGGCTACTCCTGGTACCTGGACAACTCGTGCTCATCAAAATGACTCCATACCTTCCACCCCCAAACCACTACTATTGCCAGCTTCCTAAGAACTCATGAACCCTCTGATTTTCATTCTAAACAAATTTCATATATATGTTAAATATGTAGAACAACCATGTAATCTGATTATCTGTGCTTGGATCTGGAAAGAGAGGAATACCAGAGAGCCAGAGGCCTTGACACTGGAATAGATCTAGCAGGAGTTGAACTAAAAGTAGGTAGACAGGCAAAGCTACATAAGGATTCAGAAGAAGGCACCAGAGATACTCATGACTCTGCATATACCTGGCTCGTCCTACACCCCAATGATTAAATCAAATTTGCTAACTTGTATGTGATTGTTTACAAATTAAAGTATAAATGTATCTCATTTACAACTATTACAACATATACTCATTCATCTATAAAAACACTGTGAGGTGATTACTATCATCCCCATTTTACAGAAAAGTATAATGAAAAAGATATTCATTGAAAGCAATTTGCCCAAGATTATAGTATATGTTGCTAGACCTTACTTTAGGCTCTTCCTACACAAATCCCATGTACTTCTCACTACTCACCCCAGAAAGATGAAATCAATGTACAAAAAGTTATGGATATGGACTATATTCTTAATAAGAAACTACTTTTTCACATGGTAAATACTGAGTAGACTGAGAGGTTGTTCACAAACCTCAATGGCTTCAAGATGAAGAGAAATAAGGAGGGTAAAATTAATAGTTGTCATTTTTAAAGTAATTTGGCTAGAAAGGAATTCAAAGGTATAAAGCAAGAGCTAAACCCTTCTACCAATACCAATATTATGAATACATAATATAACCTTAATCATAGCGCATGACTCTGAATAATTATTGGAATTAAAAAATGATTAAATATTGTTTTAAGAGTATCATCATTAAAATATAATAATTTATTTTGAAAAGGGCAAAGAGAAATCTACATTTTAAGAATATAAATGACAGTTATTATTAAAACTTGGCCAAAATAACTTTGCTATTAACATAAGGCTCCTCTATGAATTTTGTATTTTGTTAAAATACAAAAAGGTAAGACTAATTTGAATTATTCATTGTAACTTATAAATAGTTCTACATACGTTCTTGTGACATCCTGTTCAATCATTGATCGAAGTTCTTTATCTTGGAAAAATTTGTTCCAAAGACTCTGAAATAAGGAGAACAATCTATTTAAAATAATCTCATGCCTTTGCTTGACTTTTAAAATCTCAATTTAATAAGTTAAATGATAAAACTTATCCTTCTCTGAGTTATTTCACATTGCAGATAGGAAACCTGAAACTGGAGTAATGTTTATTAAAATCTAGTTTATTCTCAGAAACACATCCTTATTCTAACACTTATTTTTCCAGTGATCATACTGTATATCTTTCCTTTTTTTTTCTGTTTCCTATATAAAGTGAATGATACTTTTACTGTTCTACACCTGCTACTTTCCCCTACAACAACAAAAAGGTCTGCTTGGATTAGAGCAGGGCCATAGCCCAACTGGTCGAACATGAACCTGACCTGAATTTCCAATACACAAAGGAAGATATGTAATGTTTTTCTGCAAAGCTTGGTCTTCTCATCAAATAGATTTTTATGTACTTTTCAAAATGTGAATTTAAGTAAAGTTTTAAAGTTTACTTAACAATATTTTATGCTGCTATACCACAGACTATATTATAATAATTATATGTATCAGAAAAAAAGAAATGTTTATTTTACATGTTAACCAGGATTTTTTTTTTTTTTTTTTTTTTTTTTGGTAGCAAGGAACTAGGATTTACAGTAGTAATTAAAGAAGTTGTACAACACCTGTAAAGGAGTAATTATTCATTTTCTTCATGAGAATATGAGCGAAGATGGGCCTAATCTTTTCCCTGATCTTTAAAAACTTCTCCATGGACTCACTACAAATAGTTTCCTTTCTTCTCGTGGGTTAGTGCTACCAGGTGAACCATTCCTTATTTTTATCATAAAAAGATGCTTTCCTCCCTGCTCCGTACTTCAATCCTTGATAAAACAGTTCCGTCCTCGTCTTTACGCTCTTCTATGTTGCCCTTAGTTCTTACAGATCCCCCTGGGACTTCTTTGTGGTGCCATTCCACAGAAATAGGCCCTATACTTCCTACAACAGAGCATGCATAGAGCATGAAGTGATTTCTGTCAGGTTTTAGGTGGGATACTATATGGGGTTAAAAAAATAGCTCTTTTGTGGTGACTGATAACCAGCCTGATAAACATATTAAAGATGAATTTTACCCCCTCATCCTGTGAAAGGGGATTATTGATCATCAAGTCTTGCTGGCCAACGACCTTCCTCGGGTTTGTGATGTGCTGGTAAAGAAGAAAAGAAAGAAAACACACAAAGATCAGAGGCCACTGAACTTTAAAGTACACATATGAAAACAATTATATCAACTAAAGTGCAACTCACTATTTCTTTGATGTTGCTATACCATGCTCTTAATTCTTTACTTTTACTTATCCACTGACTTTTATCTTGAGGAAGAACACAAAGAAATAGCTGTCAAGAGAGAAAAAAAAACTTTTGTAAAAATCATAAGAAGTAAACGTGAAACTGCCAAACAGAATCACCTGAAAATTGAGATATTCATATTCCTGGTATTTCATATTCTTATCACCATCATAATTCTTGATAAATTATATTTGAAGATAAGTAAGAAATATATATATCTGGACAATACAAAATGTAAACAAAGGCAGAAAACAAACAAACAACAACAACAAAAAAAACCAAGATCCCCAAAGCTACACCACAAAATGGAATCAACCTTCTCTCCAGATTTATATTAAAAATGAACAAAAAATTCATTGAGGTTCAAGTATAATTCAGATTTTACAGTCCTGAATTGCTATGCTAGTGAAATGGAGAAGTACTGTGTTTGGAGGTAAACGATGACATTACCAGGCATAAGGTCCAATTAGTAATTTCAAGGTTAAGATTTGTCTTAAATGAATCAGGTAAAGGACAGAGAAGAGCAATTTGAGGGACACAGCCTAAGAAGTGAAGTCATTCCTTTTACAGCAGAAAATTTAATTTATAACTAGCAATCTGCTTATGAAAATAACAAGCATTCTTAAAAAGACAAATCTGATTTAATTTAGTTTAATACAACATTAAAATAAATCTGGACCTGAATTTATTTTCATTAAATGAAGGATACTAAAGGTTAAATAACAAAGAACAAGGGGGTGAGGCACAAATATTTGTATACAAATATTCTATCAGCAGGTCTCCTGCCTTTACTGCCTGCATCTAACAGAAGAAAAATGTATTTTAATTACTAAATTTAAATTATTAAATCTAAAACTGTCTGATAATTCATCTTTTCTTACTGTCTTTACTTGCTCAATTCATGCAGATCTACCCTAAGAAACTTTCAATAGAAGTCATTTTAGAAATGAGAATAAACCTAAATTAATTCATTTTAAGAGAAAAAGGGACAATATTTCCAAGCAATTAAAAAGATAATCGCAGATTATTATTACTAGTTTTGGTAACCAATGGACCCTCCTCTTGGAAAGAGATTTACCTAATTCCCTTCCACTTCTTCTTGCTGCCCTACACTTTGTGTTTATAGTAAAAGAGACATAAAAATGCTTTCCCATCTGCTATTTATGAAGAAAAAAGGGAGGATGACTACATGATGGCACTAGATATAATAGGAACCTCAAAGTTAATCCCCCTCTGCTCCAGCCCAGCTTCAGGGAGCTCAGCAAATCCTGTGGGGAACGTAAAGGTGGTGCTTTGAATTCGGCAGCATCAAATGAGATGAAAAGACAATTATTTCAATTGACTCTTTTACCACCACCAGTTATTCAGAACGGAGGTGGTTCAACCTCATCAGTAAATGTCCTATGAAAGCTAAACAAAGATGGCCAAAACGTCAAGAGTGAGGTCTCCTGGAAAATCCAGTGATCCCCTGCATGGGTAGTCTTCCTGGGCATCAGGTAATGTGTTGATATACTGCAACCACAAACTGTAAATAAATATTTTCTTCTTACCTTCCAGCAAATGCTGCGGAACCTGCTGCTTCTCAGCTGCCCATTAATCCCCTTCTGTCTTATTGTTGCCAAGTAATTGTTGTTTACAAATAGTTCTTCCCATTCTTTCCTATATGCAAGAAACCAAAGCATTGGGATCCTTTTGTTAAAATTCTGCTGCTTGGAGAGAAGTGCTACAGGAAATTAATTTTAAATAAGTCTAAGAAATGCAACTTTTAAAATGTATAAATTTAGTTGTGCACTGTTTCTGAATGCATGGCTGTCTTTTTGGACAGAGTTCTTCTGTAGATTTAATGAATATGTAGATCGCTATAATTATGCCAGCTACTGAAATTCATAATGTCTATGGAGGCTATTCCATTTCCTCTAAAATGATGGTAGTGCAGTTCAGTGAATAGACAAGACAAAAAATGAATATTAATACAAGCTTATGACTGCTTTAGCCATTGACAAAGATATACATGCTCCAAAAAATACACAACATAAAAAAGTATATTGTTGATTTTATTGGCTCTACACATGAAATATCTGTTTAAATGAACCCATTTCTCTTTAATGTCAGTCTGGGCAGGTAAATACAACAGAAGACTACTTTCTTTAAATTTTAGTGCTATTTACTATTAAAATCTCTGCAACTTCTTTCTACATGATCAGTTTAAAAATTTTAACAGGTGCAGGCAAATTTGAAAAAGAAATCAAAAAATTAAGAAGCCTCACTGCAAAAACTGTTAAAGGCAAGCTTGAGTACCTTGCAGTACCTATGGCTGAGGAGATAAACAACTGAAATGTGCCTCCCAGGCACACAGACACCAGGGGCCTAACACCTGTGTCTCATTAATATACAAGTAAATCTGCTCTGCTGGGAAACAATTGGAAATTAATTGTCCCAAACCATTTACTGAGTTTGAATAAAGGAAGTAGACTTATATTCCCGGCATTCTGTACCAAACTAAACATCAAGAATCATTTGTCAACAGTTGAGGCAACTGAGTACAGCTTTATTAAATTTCTTTCAGATATCATAAGGCTACAAGAGACGTATGCTTTGAGAATTTTAAATCAAAGTTAAAAAGCCCGGCAATCTCTTCAGAGATTTTCTAAAAGGAAAGCCTCTGAAACCGCAATCATCTTTCCATATATGCACGCAGTTGTCATTGAGCAGACCCTACTTATTTTGAGAAAGGACAGCCTTGCACACTATGCTATCGCAGACCCAGAAATGTAACCAATTGTACACTTGAAGCTCAAAATTCAGGCTGTGGAGCAAGCTGCCATCTTCTCCACAGTTTCGGGAAGAGTTACCAAGACAATGGCACATTCCCTGCCACCCCAAGGAGGACAACTTCCAGCCTCAGTCCTGTGGCATGATTCCTGATCACACGAAGCACTGTCAGCAGGGCCTCCTGGCTCTGTATGCTGAGTGGGACACACACTCCAGAAACACCTTCCTACCACGCTCCATGGACACTTCCTACTCTCATCCCTCTATGTGTAAGATAAACAATATTTCATTTTTATTTTAATTTGCATTTGCCTCATTAATGAAACTGAAAATTTTTCATGATTTTGAATCATTTTATTACTTCTTTTTTTTTTTTTTAAAAAAAGCTTCCTTTCTTGACTCTTGCCTTTGTTAAGCAGTATAGGATAGCGGTTAAGAAAACAGACATCAGAATCACACTCTAGGGTCAGAAAGACAGCCATGCATTCAGAAACAGTACAAGGTTTACTAACTACTTAACTAGCTGTGCAAGCATGCGCAAGTTACTTAACCTCCCTGAGCCTCTGTTTTATCATCTGTGAAATGGAATAATAATAATAGCATCTCTGTCCAATAATTACTATGAGGATAGAAATACATGACAGGCCCTCAGAAGGGTGCCCAGCATATCATAACACTAAAAAATCAATATTACTGTTAATATTATAATAATGCTTTTATTATACTATGCCTTACCACTGGTTCAAGAGAAGGGTTTTTCACACACTGAAGACATCACACCTTTGCCTACCATATATATGGATGTGTTTTTAACCCAATCATCATGATTCTTCTACATGCTGACGTTTTTTAATATGTGTGTAATATAAATCTAACATTAATTTGTCTTGATGATCTTTCCATTGTTTTCATGCTTAAGTAGTTCTTAGCCACTCCAACTTCAAAGAAATATTCACTGAAATCTTAGGGTTTTAAAAATCACTTTGGTTTGTTTGTATTATCTATAATATTTAAAATACATTATCCATTTCCCAACAATTTCACATATATTATCTACCCCTGTTATTGTTCAAGTTTTGTTTTTAGTAATGCTCAAAGACGAGATCAGCAATAAGTACATAGAACATTACAGGAATACATCTCAGAAACTATATGTTTACATAGCTTGTGGTCTGTCAATGAAAAGCACAGATTTCAAATGTATTTTAAATCCAAGAGGAATCAGAATTCGTGAGAGATGATGCAGTTCTATGGCCTGAAAACACAGATACATTGCAGATCAGAGACGGAAGTGTGAGGCGATGGCTCCCCAGCCTCTGGCAAAATCAGCTTCTATTCAAAGGCAGTGTGAAAGCAGACACAGCTGGTGGCCAGACTCATTGCCATCTTGTGAAGTTAAGCAGCCTTCTAAGGTCAAGTTACACACTAGTTATGTAATGAAGGCTAATCATTTGTTAGCTGAAATAGGATCCTGTGCCTTGATTACAGTGTTGGTAAAGAGAAGAGGAGACTCAGGCATATGAAATGGCAACACTATCTCTGAGATTCACAATCATTTAAATTTATTCATGGGTACTTACAGTTCCAATTAGGGTATAACATCTCAAACTGATGAAGAGCTCTAACAACAGAGCAACATAAAGCCCACAAGATAACATACAAATTGTCTTTCTCTTCTATGGAATAGTGCTTTGTTAATAAACTGTGATACATAATATATGTAACAAACATATAGTACCTACTATGTTCTTATGACTCAGATATTTTTTAGAAGACATAAAGTTAAGAGAGTAGATGTAAGTGCAAACCAGTGATAACATGGTTAAGACAAAGTACTCTGGTAGTACAGAGGAGGGAGAAATCGTTTTATACCTAAATATTAAAACTCAGTATAGAAAATAATAACTGGTAGCACCATCGGCACAGAAATCCTACATCTAAGAACTGAACTGTCAGAGGCTCAACAGATCCCAAGGGCAAAATGTTGAAAAGTTTAGCTCTTCGAGGGGAGTTGAACTGCTGAACTTGGGAGAAGAAAATGGGGAAAGAATAGTAAGTATTGAGGAGCCAGTAGTGAAAATTTCAATTTAATTAACAAAAAAATGAAAGGCAGTTGTTAAATTTGTATATATATACACATATATATGTGTATATATGTGTATATATATATAATAAAATACCTGTGATAATAAAAATCTCACTATCACATGCTACTGAAATGCTTAAAAAATCCATCTTTCATTTTAGATATATCACTTTTAACCTTTAAAACAATCCTTCTAGGGTGTCTATTTTTAATCCTCTTTATAAATGAGGAAACCAAGGCTCAGAAAAAGTAAGTACGTTGTCAGGAGAAAAAAGAAATGAGCCTTAGTGTAAGCATCCTCCCAGAATAACATGGAAGAGAGCATTACAGGGAAACATGGCACTCCAGACACCAAAGACAAAAACTGCCCCTGGCGCCAAGGCAAGATGGAAGTGTGCCCTTATACTTTCCTCCTTAGATTTTAGTTTTTGAACATCAAGTCAAGGGTATAGAGACAAGTTTTCAACATTGGATTGGGAAGGTAAGTCAACAGCTGCTGTGAGGTGGTTAAGGACTTGCAGGGACATTTAAATTTGTAAATGCCTCCAATGGAACAGATTAGAAACCTGGGCTTTGAGGACTCTCTTGACATAGCACTAGTGCCATCTAGTGGCACTTTCTCTGCCTTGCAGGTACTGGGTCCCTGAAAACATAACCAGCATCTCATCAGAGAGGCAGAGAGAAATTGGTTTTGTTTCTCACGCCAATGTTAATGAATTAGTAGTGGCTGCCTTGGAAGCATTGTGTTGAGAAGGATTCTGATCCTACCTCTGTGCTCCTCAGAGAACACTGTTACTAATTTAAAATGTTGGCCATCAGCACTGCAATAATTTCTAAGTAAATGAAATCAACTTTTGCAGCAGCAATTGATGCTAAGACCTACTCAGGTAGTTAAGCCTCCTGAAATAGTTTAAAAACAACAGCAACATGGAAATCAACTAGAATATGCAAAGAATAAATACAGCTGATGATCATAAGGAAATATCTACTTCTCATTATGTATTTTAAGGTAGTATTTTCCAAGCTATGAACACAAAATTAGTATGAAAATAGTTAAAACCTTCTAAATATAATTGTTTAAATATTTTTGTAACCTAAATAATGCATAAGTGACTTAATTATGTGGCAATTCTGGACTAGAAAATTTCTGAATCGTTGTACCAAATGATGATACACTAGGGAAAACATTTTATAATACATATTTTATATGATAGCTTCTACTCCATTTTCAGGCATTATTTAGACAAGTTTGAATGTCTCTGAGGGTCTAATTTAAGAAATCCAAACAACTACAATAACTGAAAAGAGCTCAGTGACTACATTGAGTCTAGTTCTTAGAATACTCAATACGTACTTGGTTTAGAGAAGCTACTTTGGTTTTTACTGGTTATGAGAGCTGCTGAAAGCAGAGAAGGGATTATCTCTGGGGAAGTTCAACAAGCCACAGAGAAAGAGAAAGGGAAAGATAAGGACACAGGTTCTGGCTGTCAGGGAAGTGTCCCACAGGGGAAGGGTGCTAGAGGAGTTCTCAGAGATGACCATAGAGCTTACAGGCTTGGCTGGTCAACCATGATCATCTCATTTTTGAGGTTTGACTGGAACAATAGTAAAACTAAAGGCCAGGACAGGATGAAGGTGGTCCGGAAGCAGGATAAGCTCAGAGTTAGACGGGTAGAACATTTGATGGTGAGGAAGCACAAGGTAAGAAAAGTGAACCTGATGCAAAAAGGTTTATACAATTTTATAATCCTAAAGTACATGTTGATATTTGAAAAACTGCCTTTTTAATTATTACCATAGTTGCTTTATCAAAAGCAGGGAAAAAAGGAAATAATAAATTTTTAATCTGTTTCTAATCTGTCTAGAAACATAGTGGAAGATTTCCATTAACGAAGGACTACGTCATAATTCCAATAGTCTGTGTAAAAGAGTAGGGAGCTTTATATGATTTTAAAGGTATGATTTTAAAAAAAGTATTATTCAGATACAACAAGGAACATCTAAAGTAAAAATCAATGGAAATATCAGAAGTGTAAATTAGGTATGTCAGCATCAGACTGCAAAGCGTGGCACCAGATATGGGTAAGCTACAACATTAGTACTGCAGGTGCCAAGATCAACCAGATAAACACTGATGTTATCTATAATTACCTCATTTTTAGCTTAAATCACAGGTAATGAGGGAACTCGGAGACTCTAAAAGGCAATTAGAAACTGTACTGGCTTTTTTGCTTCCTGTATCAGGAATTTTTAAAAATTTACTTTTACTTAGAGCTTTTTTCCTCCATAATGAAACATCAGGGCATATCACTTATACGTATAAATAAACATAAAAACAGAATGCACAATTGCTCACTAGCTTAGAATGGATTTCTTCCTATGCCTACGTGAAACATGTTCTCATATGACGAGGCTCCACTGAAACAAAGCCAGTAGTTCAGTTTGTTAAAAATAATTTATGACGATGTTTTGATTCAGGTTTGGACTGCTTTGAATTGAAAAATTGTGCGCCTCCACCTCAGTAGCCACAAGGACACAAAGAACTAAGTAGACAACAGTTTGGACTGTCAGATTTCTTTCTCTTCAAAATGTAGTTTTTAAGGGCGTCTAAATTCAGTGTAATACTAAAGTGGGTAAACTCAACAAACATACTTGTTAGAAAAGGAATCGAGAAAAGCTATGTCATAGGTTATAAAAGACAGTGTATACAATAAGGTACACAATCAAAGGATCGGCATTTAGAAATGAGTTGAGAAAAGGATCCTGTACCAGATAATGTCTATGAAGTTGTCTGCAATGAATATCTTTTACAGTCCATGGTTTTTGATGCTTTCTATGTAATTAATAAGAAAAAATCTCCTTCTCTAGACACCTCCTTACAGACCTTCCCCACCTTCTTCCCATTCCCAGCCCACCACACTTACTTGCTATTTGTGGTAACTAAAATGAGTTTGATGTCTAATTTTCTATACGAAAAAGAATTTGTCACACCTTCTATAACGTAAGCAATACTGTAAGGGAAATACAGAACCGAGGACAAATTATTTGGAAATAGGCATTTACTTTAGCAAAATCTGATATCCTAATTAAAAGTCAATTCTATCTCTTAAAGCATATTTTCCAAGACTGGGTTGACTTATAGGGTATTGCACCTGTAGAAATAAATATACTCTTGAAATAGTTTGTCTTAAAAGATTAAAATGGATTATATTTTAACTGAATCCATCATTCATTTGATAACTTTTGGCTCAGCACTTATCCAACAGAATTTTCTGAGATGACAGAAATGTTCTCTATCTGACTATCCAGTAAGACTAGTGTAACTGAATAACTACATATTTCATTTTATTTTAGTTAATTTAAATGTAAATTTAAGTAGTTTCATGTGGAAAGTGGTTCTCATACTGGACAGCAAAACTATTTTAAGGATGATGAACCACTCCTATGTATGTTCAATCTTCAAAATAACAACTATAAAGGTTCAAGGGACATAACAATAAATACACGCATGATACATACTCACATATAGTGCTATTGGGGAAAGAAGACATGTTAAAAGTTAAATAATATAAGTGGTTAAAAATCAAGAATTTCATAGAGGTGTAACACAATACATAATTAATTCTAAAGGAATGGTGCTACTAGTGAGATCAGGTACAGATGTGATAGGTTATTTCAATCTTTTTTGTCTCTTTCTCGTTACCTCTCCCTGTGTTTCTGTCTCTCCCACCACCCTCTGCCCCTTGCTTAGTCCCACATCCCTTTTCTCCCACTCACACACATGTAAAAGTTAGGAAAGCAAATCTTTAGTGAAATGCTGATACATCTGTGTTATCAAAAATGATCACTACTGGATCACCAGCCAATATAACATACTGAAAAATGAATTGGTTCAAAGGTCCAGGAAATGGTCATTTTAAATGAAGACAAATGGGCCATATGGTAAAATAAACTTTAGTTTAAGGTCAGTATATGGCTTATAATTTGTTTGGATTAGTGTGTATAGGAAAACAATTTCACATGGGCCTCTGAAAAGTTAAGGAAATACCCCTACCCAAGCCCTACCAGAAAATCTCACTCACAGATAATGGAAAAAACAAACAAACAAACAAACAAAAACCCTCGCTAATTAAAAAAAACTCCATGCCTCATTTACCCAGCATGATGAAAGGCCAACATACACCTTACACCTTTTTTTTTTCTCAATACAAAAATGTTGAGAGTATCAAAACATTTATAGGATGTAAAGGAATTTGTGCCCAGACATAGAACACACTTGGAAAATGTATAGCTATTTGCCCCCACATTAAACAACTCAATGCCATTTTGCTTTTAGAGCTTTCCATTCTGTTTTTAGTAGTATTTCTGTCATGACCACACTTGTCAGGCTACCAGCTTCCAATTCATATAATGATTATATAATTAGCTTTTAGAAATTCTAAATCTCTACTGATCTATTATTTACTCAGTTTAATTTGTCTTTTTTTAAAAATAAAGACAACAAATGACTTTAAACTGTTATACCTTCTACCTTCACTTCAAACTATTATATCTTTTCAATAAAAAAAAAGAAAGAAAGAAAGAAAGAAGACGAAGTAAAAGCAGAGTAAGGACTGAAAGGGTCCTGTTGTGACTAAATATACTTTAACAAACTTTCTGGCCATTCTAATATTTTCCATCTAGTTTCTGATTTTATTCCAGTTTGTTGAAACTATTTGAAACTTGCTTCTCTAGATAACTGATATGTTACTATATATCCAAAGAAAAGTGGGGGGGAAATCCCTTTTCTTAATACTGGTTTTGGGCAGACAAGAGAGGGCTGGGGAAAACTCTGAAATAAAGGCGTCAGCGTTGTGGAGACCTACTTTGAGTCTGCATTCTGTTTCCCATGAAGGCTAGAATGATAGTGGGAGTAGTATTTTTCTTACTGATTTTTTAAGAACAGTTGCTCTGCATCACAGGGGAAGATGAAACATTTTCTCATGACCTCGTCGCCCAAATTAAATTGTGTGTTATAAAAATGCCTCTGTTAGGCAGAAGTATTTTCCACTGCTGAAATTTTATCTTATTTGAAAGTTCATCTACTTCAAAAGAACCCAAGTGCAGTCCTGACTTCATAAAAAGGCCTTTTGTCATTTTGTTATTTGCTATTCTGTTATCCATACACTCAGTGATTCAGATTCCGAATGCATGCCACAAAAAATTTAATTATATGACCACAGACATCCTTATGAACCAAAGAAATGTTTCCATAGAGCTGTTACTTTATGGAAACACGGAATGCTACTATAAAATTGAAAATTAGCCTCATAAGAAAATTCTCATTTTTCTACAGTCTTTAAAGATACTATGATTAGGAATGGCCTCTAGAGACAGAGAGGCAGGGTTCCTTCTCCAGGGTCCGTCAACAACCCAGGTGGCAGTGGGAGAAATGGAAATGGGAGCAGTGTTAAAATGCCAAAGAGACCACTCTGGCTTTATTTATTTATCTCACTCTACTCCCTCCACCCTCTTCCAAGTCTCTCATTTGGAAAAACAGTCCTTGTTCAATCTACATAGTGAGATCGTCGTCGTCGTCGTCGGCAGCCATCCGTCTCGAGAGACGATGGTGTAGCTTCTTAAGTCTATCTGCACCCCCGAGAATGGTTGTGCAGTCCGACTCGGGAGTGACACGGTATCTGTCTCCTCCCGTGTTGAATCGACATCTTGCGATGACGCTGGAGTGTCCTCTCCAGTGAAGCTGAAGCTACAGAGCCTGGGCAGGGTAATATGGAGGGTCTGCTGTTGCCCATGCAGCAGACCCCCCCTCTCTTCGCAGCTGAAGGATCCAAGGGAAAGACAGAGTCAATACAGCTTGGCTTCAGGTGCGCCGCAGGAGTTGCCGGTGTTGACTACAACGTCAAACCGCCTTAGGGACTCCGGCTCCGGATTTTCTGTCGGGGTTTACTCCCTTAGCCTTTCCCCTGAAGAGGTATGCCGCAAGGCAGCGGAGGTTTTTTGGAGTCAGAGTTTTCCTTCTCTGATGTGCCCTGACTGGAAGATCGAACCAGCGACACTTAGCTCGCAGGCCGACGCTCAATCCACTGAGCCAAACCAGCCAGTTAAATACAGCATTCCCTCACTTATCGCAGGTATTACGTTCCAGACCCCCAACTGTGAAGTAGAAACTGTACATTTATTCTACACTCTTAAACCTATGTAACTGTAACAACACATGTATACAGTACTGCAAAATCCCGCGATATAGCAAAAAATCCACGATAAATTATCAAATATAATAGTTTTTAAAATCCTGTGATACAGTGAGGCCGCGATAAGTGAACCACGATACAGCGAGGGACTACTATAATCCAGTTTAAAATAAATTATAACTAAAATAAGAAATAAATTATAACTATGAAAATACATAGTGAGATACAACAGAGGAAAGGAGCAGGCTCTGGGCGTGGCCCCATGATTAAGGTGGGGGATAGCAAGCAAACGTTGCTTCAGAGTTTATGCATTAATTACTGTGGACCGAACAAAATCCAAACAATGAAGTATCTGTGCCTGGTTCAATGACAGCAGAGTTCTCTGGCTTAAGAGATCTCTAAGATCTAGATGTACATTAAAAATCTGTAATGAGAGTTAAGAGATGGTGTTTAACCATCCTGGTTTGCTCCAACTGGGTTGACAGACTTGAGCATGTCATTAGAATTCCTTTCCTAATCTGAGAAAGAAGCTTGAAATACAATCTTTGAAACTCCTTGAGAATATGTCAATCAGACGGAACTACTCCTATATCTATCTCAGAACGCTGCATCTATAATCGTGGAATGAAAACTATGTCCACATATTCAGATGATAATAGGACATCTTTTAAATTTCAATACTCCCTCATTAGCAGGCTATTTTTTATTCCATTGCTTCTTTATCAAGTTTTCCATCTTTCTAGGCATATAGTATTCATTTTCAATTAGTATCATTATCAAGTATTTCATATAATTGTGTGGGATTTAAGGCTACATTATCAATGCCCAGTTAAATGTTTTGCTCTTTGATTCAAATATACCAAATATCTATGATATACTGAAACCTAAAGTTTTAATACTATAAAAAACAGAGGTTCATGAAAAGTAACAATGTCACCATAATGGAACAGATATGTGTAAATACCCATGTCATGTGGGTCACTTTAGCTGTGTTTATAGGGAAGAGCATAATTTTGGCAGTGAAAAACGTAAGGCCAATCAAATCTATCCATTCTAATAGAGAAAACTGCATTGCTGAAGAGTAGAAAATGATTGTCTTTGTTCATATTGTTCACCCCAGAAAACTCCTGTCCCTCTAGAATGTCCAGTAAACATATTTTCCTGTTGCCAGTCCTGCCCCTCAGTTCTACCCCACCTGGTATTCCCCTAGTCCTTGGTAAAATGCCCCCAGTGCAACACCAGTCATCATCTACGTTAGTTGCTTTCATGTTTGTCTCCCCGCCTAAACCATGAGGACACCAGGGGCAGGGTCTGTGTTTACTTCCCTTTGGGTCTCAGTCTTGGAGGTTCAGAGTAGACAATAAAGATTTGCAGAATGATTGAGATGTTAGCTCTCTAGAACAAACAAACAAACAGATAAGATCTAAACATGTCAGAAAAGCACTTATAAAAGCTCTGGATTAAAAAGGAAATGAAAAATAAAAATGGGATTGCTAACCACAGCTACTTTCCCCCCAACGGCAATGTAATCTGATATAGAAGATAGACAAATACTGACTATCACTTTCCACATTTTAAAAGTTTTATGTAACTTTCCCAGTTTCAACCCTAATCTTACACATTATTTTCTCAAATTATAGATCCAGCAACACACTTCAACATCAGTAACCAAATATTTAACTGATCTTTTTCTATTTCACTGCCATATCTAAAAAGTGCAACATGTTAATGTATATTATGAATTCACTTAATCCAACAAGGAACACTAGGGTCATGGAAGTATGTTCAGGGGAAAAGGACTCTCAGTACTGACTGACTCAGAGCTGCTCATCCTCATATCCTCATATTTCAAATGTCTGTCTGTCTTTTAAAAGATAAACATTTACACAGTATCTAGATGAGTGGAGAGTGGAGCTTGCAGCTGATGATGTAAATAAACAAATATGGAAAAAAATTCCCCTAAAGCCTAGCTACAGGTAATAAAAAGGGCTTGAAGGGATTTATGAAGGAAAGGAACTCAAACTGTAACCTGTATGCTCACGTTAGTTTGGGTTATGTTAATTTAAGGCTGTACAGTCATGCATCACTTAATGATGAGGATATGTTCTGAGAAGTGCATCCTTAGGCAACTTTCCCATTGTGCAAACATCACAGAGCACACTTACACGAGCCTGCATGGCACAGCCTACTACACACCTAGGCTACCTGGGATAGCCATTGCTCCTGGGCTAGCTACAAACCTGTACAGCATGTTACTACTGTACTGAAGATACTGGAGGCAATTTTAACACCATGGTATTTGTGTATCTAAACATAGAAAAAGTACCATAAAAATACAGTATAAAATATAAAAAGCAGTACCCCTGCATAGGACATTTACCATGAATGGAGCTTGCACTAACTCTGGGTGGTAAATGAATGTGAAGGCCATTCCTATACACTACTGTGCACTTTATAAACATCATACCCTTAGGATTCACTAAATTTATAACTATATATTTCTTTATTCAATAATAACCTTAGCTTACTATAACCTTTTTACTTTATAAACTTTAAATTTTTTAACTTTCCAACTCTTGTAATAAACTTAGCTTAAAACACATACTGCGCATTTGTACAAAAATATCTTCTTTCTTTATATCCTTTCGTATAAGCTTTTTCTATTGAAAAAAATTATTTTAAAACATTTTGTTAAAAACTAAGACAATCACAAACATTAGCTTAGGCCTAAAGTGGGTCAGGATTAATATCGCTGTTCTTCTACCTCCATATCATGTCCCCCTGGAAGGTCTTCAAGAACAGTAACATGCATGGGGGTGTCATTCCCTATGATACCAATGCCTCTTCTGGAAGACCTCCTGAAGGACTTGCCTGAGGCTCTTTAGGAGACATACTTTCTTCAGAAGTATGTCCATAGTGGTTTACTTGGTTTGTCTCTTTTTTTCATCACAGATATGCTTATAAGCAGGTAATCCACCATAAACATTCCTCTCTAATAATAAAAACCTTTCAGTGTTTGAGTTTATATTTTCAAACTTTTTAAGGAGCCTGCTAAGGTCTGCAAAAGCTTCTGCTAAAAAATTCACTGTGAATTTTCTTAGGGGGTTCTTCTTTTTCATGTCTTTCAGTTTTTTTTTCTCTTACCTCTTCTTCAGCTATGAGTTCTTGTGCTAGTTTAAATAACTTATTAGTCAATACCTTAGGAACCATGTCTAGGAGCTTCTCAATGACATCCTTGTCCACACCCAGGTTAAAGTTGTTTTCCATCTCAAGCACAGCCTGTTGATTTTTGCAGCCTACATATTGTTAGGTTTTGGGGGTTGGAGAAGGTGGAGAAGGCCAGTAGCCAAATGTTGAACAAGATGTTTTATTGAGTATGCAAGATGGTGGGCTGGGGTCTTGGAGTCAGATGCCAGCAGCTAGGGTCAGGGTGGGGTGAGTTTTTAAGGAGTCCTGAGGCTTGGAATGCATAAGCAGTACAGGATAGGCTAAGTTGTACCCTTGTATAGCCAGCAGGTTGGTGATTAGACAGTTGCCATCTGATAGTGGCCTGAGTCTAGGGTAGCTAGAGGTGGGGGGTGGGGGAGTAGGTGAGCTGCCTCATGGCGGGCTTGTACCTCACACTTATCTTTGGCAAATCTTCTGAAGTCATGGACAAACTTCTTGAGTATCTTTTTCCAGATACCACTCATGCACACCTTGGTAACATCACTCCAAGCCCAAGCAAAGTTCTTGCTGTAGTCACAGATGTTGTAATCCTTCCAAACCCTTCAGAATTGCATCAGAGCCTTCTCAGAGTCTTCCTCGGTTGCAGTAATAGGCTGGATAAAGGTCCTCCTCTCTTGTAATAGGCCTCATAAGCTTCTATAGCTCCTTGATCCATTGGTTGGATTAAAGAGGTAGGGTTTGAAGGGAGAAACACCACTTTGGTATTGGGATCAAGATCACCAGTAAAAAGAGGAAGTGCAGGAGAGAAGCATTATCAGCAATCAGCAAAATCTTGAAAGGCATGGTATTCTCCAAACAGTACTTCTCTGCTTCACTAGCAGCAATTCAGGAGGGAACCTTGGAGCAGGAACTGGGTCATTCATGACTTCCTTTGGCTTCTTTATTACACTGGCAGTGTATGTTTAATGGTGTGCTTCAAGGCCCTGGGGTTCTCACTGCGCCAGACCACAAAGTGTTTCAATTTGTAGACTGTAACTTTGTCCCCAAGCAAGATTGTTATCCTGTCCATAAAATATGTGAATTTGGCATTCACTTGGTCTCTTCATGAAAATCCTTTCAGGTATCCCATTTCCGGAATAGGGAGGTTTCATTCATCCATACTGAATATTGCTCTGGTGAGTAATTTTCCTCCACAATCAGCTTTTCTAAAGTTTCCAAAAATTCTCCAGCTGCCTTCACACCAGCACCCACAGACTCAGCACTTATTTCATATTATGTAATGAATAATGGTTCTAGAAGTATTTAAAAACACCCAGAACTAGCAGTAAATTCAACACCCTAGTCAGGTTCAGCCTTTTCTTTCAACACTGCAAACAAACTTTTTGCTTTGGTCATGATCATCATGGTCCTGTGAGATACTCTTACGTGTCTGGTCTTCCATACAGGTCGCTAAAAGTTTCTCCATGTCTGATATGGGCCTTTCTTGAATTTTTGTTAGTCCCATCACCTTCAATGAAGCAGATCCTTAACAGCATCCATCACTTTGTTCCTGTTCTTCAAGATCACAGCTATGCTGCAATGGGACATGCCTGACTGGTGAGCAAAGGCCATCACTGATTTTCCACCTTCGTCGTCCTCAATCCCTTGTAATTTCCTTCCAGGTCACTTGATGTGGCTTCCTCCTAGCAACATTAGCAGTGGGTCTTCTATGCTTGGAGGTCGCAATGAATACACAAAATGAGACTGAATTAAGCACAAGAGAAAATAATGCAGCGAAGAGATGCAATAAACGAGATGTACGAGGTTACTGCAAGTGGTACACAGTGTACTCCTTTACAGCAAACTTTTCTTAATAAGTAGAAAGAGTACACTCTAAAAAAGTGATAAAAAGTATAGTAAATACATAAACCAATAACACAGTCACTTGCGATCATTATAAAATATTTGTACCGTACTGTACATAACTGTGTGTGCTACGCTTTTATAGGACTGGCAGCAGAGTAGGTTTGTTTACACCAGCATCTCCACTATGCTGGCTGAGACACCACAGGATGACAGGAATTTTTCAGCTCCATTGTCATCTTATGGGACCACTGTTCTATATGTAGTGTGCCTTTGCCCCAAATGTCACTATATGGTGCATGAATGTACATGAAAACAAACCAGTTAATTATTTAAATAGAAGATAACATACTTCTAGAGCCTTAAGTGGTCAATAATTAGTTCAGGCAGATTGTATATTATAGAGAAGTATAAATATCGACTAGTTACACTATCATAAAAGTAATAGTTACAGTAGTCCCTCTCTATATTGAGGTTCACTTACAGTGACCTCACTGTATCGCGGGATTTTTAAAAATATTATATTTAATTATTTATCACGGATTTTTCACTATATCATGGGATTCTGTGCTACTGTATACGTATGTTGTTAAAGTTACGTAGATTTAAGAGTGTAGAATATCTTTAAGAACATAAGTAGTGTTTATAAAAGTGTGGAAAAGGTTAATAAGGGAGTGGGAAAGGTTAATAAGGGACTGGAAACAATTTATAAGTGTGTGGCAAGGGTTTATAAAGCCTTAAAATATATATAAATACTAAAATAAATGTAAGGTTCCTACTTCGCGGATTTTCACCTATCGCAGGGCGGTCTAGGACGTAATACCCACAGTAAGTGAGGGAATACTGTACTTCAAGAAGACAGGTTCAACATTCAAATGTGATTTTCATATCTCCTATCAAATGTGGCCCCATTTTGAAGCTAAGAATAAAAGGTAATATTCTGATTTTGATTTCTTGAAAATGCAAAGGTTACACACTTTGTGCTCTTTGAAATTATAATTTAACTACAAATGTTGTGGTGCTACTTGAGCAAATATGGAACTAAGATATACTTAATAATAAGATTGTGAGGTTAAATATCAGTATGGGCATCTGGACTAAGGATAATACACGTGCTCTGAAAGGGGATCGAACCTGCAACCTTTCGGTTATGGGACGGCACTGCAACCAACTAAGCCACACCAGCCAGAGACAGCCCCACTACTTTAGACCAAGAGAAGTAAATAAAATATAGAAAAGGAAAAAAATTCCCTTTATTTCTTTATAATTTAAAGACATAAATAATGTTGCTTGTTAAGTATTTAAGGTGTTTATAGATTTTCCAGTCTCGTCACTTTACTATCCCAGTTGTAGAATTTACTAATTCAAAAGAGAATGCAATTCTTTTGTATACAAATATCTTTTTTAAAAAAATTCAACACCAGGATTTCTAACTAAATTATTATTGTCTTCATTTATTGGTTCTGACTTGTTATTGAACAATCACTGGTTGTTATTATTTTGAAATGTGTATTATGGAGCCAACATTTCATTTACAAAGTATTATTTGAAAATTTTCCAGCTGTCAAAATCTAAAAGATAGTACATTTTTCCTAAGAGTACAGCTTGGGAAAATATACTCAGAAATGGTATCATGTGAAATTAAAATATGAAAATAATTAGGGTTGGCTAGATGATTTACTAGTGTATATACAGAATATAGAAAATCAGAATTAAATATACAAACTTATTGTAATCTATAATGATTTATATTCTATCCTATGCCATTTATAGAATGTCAAGATAATGTCTGAAATTAAAGATTATTTTGAGTTTCCTAAAGAATATCAATAATTGGTCTGAGTTTTCTCTAACTAAATTGACTATTAAAACAATGGATTTAAACATGGATTTATGGTCATATAAGCACAACCTAATGAGACAAAAATGAAGTTATTTCTATATCTGGAATTATGACAGTATACTTTAAAAAGCATTACATTGATTCAAAAACCATACAGACTTCCTATAAACTTTTATAGAAAGTTTTACTTTAATCAATAAAGGTATTTAGAAGCATAGGGTACATGAAAGGAAATTTCAAATTGTTCACCTTCAATTTATTTCATAGGCCACTGGTATACCACCTAATAAGATCATTAAAAACATGCAAGCAGCTGGTACTACAGCTAAACAGATTAATGTAATAGTCGGTAGTCACATATGCTGGCAAGGGGCTTGCCTCTTTGTAGAGGAGAAGGTCAGCTGCCCTTGGGAAGATGGGGTGGGGTAGCAGTGAGAGAATATTCCTTCTATCATGTGACCTTGTGCTACAGTCACTTAGTTAAACATCTATTGCAAACTGCTAATTGGTAAACTACTCACAATTGGTAAACTACTAACAAACAAAACAAGGAGAAAACAGAGACTATGCCCTCCTGAAACTGAAAATCTCAGACCACAATAATAGAAACAAATAATGGAAAAATATAGATTTGAATGACAAATTCAGAAGTTAACAAAACCTCAGCATATGCTACAACAGGGTACACCTGATAAGAGGGTTAAATGAGGACCAAGGCTACCAAGTCACTGATTTTTGAGGTAAACACAAAAGAACGGCTTTGCGTTTAGATTTTCAAAAGGCTTTGTCTATTACGTTTTATCTCAGTCTTTAAAACAGTTGTGAGAAGGAAGTATCCATTTTATAGATGACAAACTAAGGCTAATCATTATCCTGGGCACCAGTAGATACAGCTTGAGTATGTTCATACTAGGCTGGCAGCCAGAATTGTCTAGCTGTGAAAGAAGGTCAGTATTTCTGAGGCAGTTTAAATAATACAAAGGTAGAATCGTTAGGATGCGTGAGGGTTTGGAATATTCACATTTTTCCAATAACCTATTTCCAGTTAGTTTAAAAGAGCTATGATGGCAGGAGAAAAATAATTTTCATTTTCAAAAATGAATTTTACTGACAATTCTGTTGCCATTTTAGTGTGATTCTGCAACAATTTCTAGGTTTTATCAGTTAACCTTAATATGAAAATATACCCTAGAGCTGTGCTTCTATGAATTCTGCATTCAACCCAAGTGTCAAATTCACAAGTAAGCTCATTATACTGTAAGAGCTATTGCCTACTGAGTAGAAAAATATTCATTTCACACCTTAAATACTATAATACTATTTAATAACAGCACTGGCCTGCCAACTATTAAAGGCTTGTTTTTATATACTGTACTACGTGAGCTTTTTATCTTGCCTTTTTAATTACAACAATAAATTAATATCCTAACATTACAACACTGACAGGCATTGATTAAAAATATATTAGTTAACAACATTAGTATTTATTGTGCAAAGTTGCATTAGGAGTTCATTTTCAAAATATAATTATCATTCAATAAAACTAAGGTCCTTTATCTGCAAACTATTCAAGAAAATAAACTACAAGATAATACTGTGCATTCACATTAACACATTTCTCTTAACTTTATATTATGTCCATTATTTACTATAATTAGCTAAACTATAAATGTAATTGTAAAATATAAATCACCAACAGAATTTATGTACACATAGATTTTCCTTCCTTTGAAATATATCTTTATTTTCCTTTGTCTTGGTTATTTTTATTGTATTTATATCTAATAATATTACTACCATAGATTTCACATAAATTATCATATTAGCATTCCTGAGTTACATGTCAAACCATAAATATTTATTTAACTATCTTTTATAGTCACTTTTTTTGAGTGACCAGCTATAACATGTTCAGATAGAAGATTTTACCTGTTATTTAATATGTCAAATTCCAAGTTTATGTCACACTTCACACTAAAATGAAGGACTCGAAGAATTCTAACATATATAAGGAAGAGCGGGTACAGTGAAAATATGACAACATATGATCTTTCCTACTCTGATAATAATACCTTCTAGATGACCATGGGAACAGAAGCCTTTTGCAGCATCCATGACACTTGAATGACTGATTATTTTATACAGTCCCCACATGATATAAATTAAAGATGTCAACTGTTTCAATTACCACCTCATTTCTGGAATTCATAAACAAATTATAAAAACTTTCACATTTACTATACTCTTATTAAGTGCTTCCTGTATACAAGGCCTCATTCTAGATGTTAAAAGCTTGCCTGGGATATGAGAAAACAAATAATACAGTTCCAATTAGAGATACAGAGTATGGATTCAAATAAAAATATAAAAAGTCTAATGTAAAATCCATATTTATTATATAAAAGGAGTGCCAGCTTAATAGTCAAATGAGTTTCCAAGTGTACAATGGTTCTTGCATATATTTTATAATGTCATTACACAAGTATCAGAACTATTTAACCATAAGGACAATGTACTCCAATTAAAATATTTCTTCAACAATCTGGTTTGCTATCTATAATGCCAAAATGTACTATGTTTGAATCTGTACTTCTTTCTCTAAAAGTAAACCTAGTTCTTACATCATTTTGGTTCAGTATATAAATTTTCAAATATTACTGGAAATACTTTACCCTTTCTTCTTTCTAGGATTCTTTGTTATGAAGGTACAAATCCCATAAACACTCAAGCAAATGCAAATTAAAAAGAGAATATTAACCAAAGACTAGATAAGATACACATTTTCTTAACTAGTGTATCCTTTTTAAAGACTCACTAATTGAGACTGTAACTGCCCTGTGTGAAGAGCCAAATGAGACATTAATAAACAGCAGTTAATATAACCACGGATTACATTTTATACTCTCTTCGTTGCTCATAAACAGTACTCTCTGTTTCACAGAAAACTTAAACAAAAGCACTATAACAGATATATTGAAAAGACAAAAATAAAAATGGATTATAACGAAGCTTAATACTACATGTATATTCATTCCAATTATCCTAATATAGATTAACAAGAGATATTTACAGTAAGTCTATTTATTCAAGAATTTAGAACGTTGTATTTTCCATTACTTAATAAATGTGCAGAACAATCACTTATCATAATATTCTTACATTTGTCATATTTTTAAAGTACAGGTAGCAGTTCCTTACTACTCTAAAGTTAAGAGTCCTGTAATATTATCTTGTAATATTATGTATCTATGTATTCATCACCTACCTATAGGAATTAAAAGTCCCATCAGAATCTAAAGTAGAACTTGTTCTTCTTCCATTTTTATTTGAGTCTCCTGGAAAAAAAAAATTAAAACACTGAAATAATGAAGATTATAAAACTAAGTATTTCAGTTGAAAAGCTACGATGTGGCAGCTCTATGTACTATATTTGGTAAAGAACATATATCTGCTTATCCCTCCCCCAAATGTCTTTTATAATCAGAGCCCATTAGGCTAAAAATTTATTTTGATGCTAAAATATAAACCAACACAACCACTTCTAACTTGGATAGAAATACTACCAAAGTAATTGCTAATAGGAACAAGTGAAGTATGGCACAGACTTTTTCTTCTTATGAATCACAGACAAGCCAACATTTATAAACCATTTAATTATACGCTAATGTTTATGAACAAAGGGCAACTTTTTGTTAAGTGACCAAGTGACCCACCCTGACCACTAAGAGAGCAGGCAGAGAGTAGATTTGGAATGTTTTCCAGAACCTTGTTCACCCTATCTAAAATTTTGTGAAGCACAGAAGGAAAGCAGAGGACAGAATTGGGAGGTGGTGAACAATAATACATTCCAAGGAGCTTTAAATGTATCTTAATATTCTTCCAAAATTTTAGGTTTTAACTGTGGGCAAAAGTTCAGCAGTTTAAAAAATGAAGAAAAAAAAAAAAACATCAAAAAGTATTTCTGCTTCACATGATAATATCAAACATTTAGGGAAAAAACATGTTAACTCAAGCAATAAGCATATTCATAAAATTCAATTTAGAATAAATTCATACCTATCAGTTAAAAATTATAGAATAAAAATAAATTTGCTAAAGTTGTTAAAAAATGCTTAGCAATGCCACGATATAAAATACATATTCTTATTGATGGAAATTTAATTTTAACAGTTTAAAATTTAAAATATATACTGCAAAATATAGTCTCTATGAAACCACAGTAACTATTATAAAACATATTTATTTTTAGAAACACATTAAATGACTAGAATCTGATCACATTTTATATTCCTAATTCCTTTAATGTAACTTTCAAACATCAGGTTATATTCATTTTTATGATATTTAAAGCTTAATAATTTAATGATATACCTAATTTTAATTTATACTTTTAATCCACTTTGAACAACCTAAGGTGCCAGTGGAGATCATCACAGTGGTCCTGGTTAAGTCAAATAGTAATTACAGAGCTTTCACTTTAAAGATGAGATTATTTTTAATTATTGAGTATAGTACTTAAGGTACCACACTTATATAATTATGCTACTCATTAAATGGTTATTGAAAGCTGAAATGTAATTTTAATGACAGCTACCTATTTTTCTTTGCCCTTTTTACAGTTGACAGATTAGCCAAGAATGTTGGGTCTCTTCAAAATCTTTGCAGCTGCACCTAAGTTTTAGGAGGGAAGATGACTGAACTGAGCCCACTTACTGAACTTTCAGCTTTATTATTTTTTCAAAATGCACTTCCAGGTTTTCTTTTTATTAAATAAAAATCCTAAAACGGAGTGTAGAACTTGAAAATGTTGACAATTATCATAGGAGAAAATAATCCAAAGAACAGTTTAATGTTTATGATCAATCAAGCTCAGTATAAGTTATAAATTCATTGAAGACATTGGAACCATAAAATTACTCAACATAGTTCATTTCCTTTAAAAAATTAATGGTATTACAATACATTTAAAAATTTAAGAAAAATTAGTCTCTTTCTTGCTAAATGAAAATCTTCTGCAACACATGTTATTTAACAACTTGCAGACATATCCTGTGAAACACTCCCTAATCAGCATAGAATAAATACTATATTATATATTGAAAAATATGAGCCTTCTTTCTCTTTAAACTAAAGATTGTGATTATTTAAATATATAAAATCTTACCAACAGAACATTACTTGCCTTCTGCTGATATTTATCAGATCAAATATAAAATCCTTCAAGTAATTAAGACTTTTGGGTTTTTTTAAACTACTACGTTTTGTTATCATTATACATAACAAAAGTGTTCTTTATTTTATACCTGATTTGAAATGAATATATCATATTAAATGTAACCTGCAAACATGGTAATAAGGTAAAAAAGCAGTTTTTCTTTCTCAGAAACATACCAAATAAGGAGTACAATTGTTTCTCTAAACAATACCAGAAAAAAGATTTCAGAGTTTGCTAGAGGAGGAAAAAGCAATAAGAGTTTTGAAGCGGGAAAAACTGCTTTGTTCCTTCAATCCTCTAGTTGAAATTAATTATAGCAAATGTTTATGAAAACATCTGTTCCTTACAATTATAAATCCTTAATTTTAGTATAGACGATTCCTGACTCTTATTTTGGAAGGAAGCGTCTGACAATTGAAAGGTTTACAAAAAAGAGATAGAATTTATAATTCTGGAAAATTGTATATAGAGTGTGCTACATCCTGTAGAGACTTTCATTTGTTGGAAACATTTGGAGGGGTCTAACCCTGGTAAGTAGGAAAAATCAAAGGCAAATAGAAAGGCTCATCTTTCATTTTTAAGCTGCTTTACAATAAAAACATATCAGTAATACAAGAAACAACAAGAATTAAAAACAAATATTACTTTACAATCAAACTAATTTTTAGTTAAGTATAATACAGTATTAATTTTAGCAAGGATTTTAATAAGCTTAACACCAATAATCATGGGAAGATATGTGTAGTGTTCCCTAAAAATAACAACAGAGGGTGCAAGAGAGTTTAATATAATGTTTTAAGTTGTTCTTGATTCGTGAACTAAGTTATCAGGTAGCCTTAACTGTAACCAGGATGCATAGGTTGTTTTTAGAAATAACACTCTCTTTCTCAAAGACACACATATAAATGCATTATTAAAGTAATATTAAACAAAGGCCTTTATTGATCAAAAACCTCAAATACTGAAATTTAAGATAACAGACTTCCTTCACTTGCTTAAAAAGTAATTTAACAATAGACTAAATTTTTAAAAAAGAATTGTGATTGTAAAAGTATTTCAATACTTAACATAAACTAATCAATAAAATAATCTGGATTTATTAACAGTAAATTTTTTAAAATGTGTAAATTATATATTATATATGTATTGCATTACTATATATGTAATATAACACTGTTCAACATTATATATTTATGGAGACAGTTCTCAATTACTCGTGACCATTACAATCTGAAATTTATATAACACATTTATTTTTCTTTAGTTGATAAGTTTGTAAAATGAGTTCATAACATTCACAAATAGAATAAATTGGCTGATTTGGAAAAAGGGCTTATAGTTATATTGTTTCATATGAGCATACAAATGGCACAGCATTTTTCACTAGTAATTTCTAATATATATGTATCTAACTTATTAAGCCAATAATGTGTATAATGGTGATTTAAATTTGTAAACATGAAAATCGAATTCCAGGCTCCTTTTTAGCTTTTATTGAAGTCGTGTTTAGCAAAGGGCATTTATAGTAACTATATGTGCACTGTTGAGATCACACTAAACAAAGGTTTACAAGAGATTCTATAGTGCTTTTTATGCACAAACATCTGCTTTATGAAGGGAGAACCAGAGATTTTAAGCTCGGTTAGGTTAAAAAGAACATGAATAAACACACGTACTCCATTGTATCTTCAATGTACAAACATCAAGTTTAGAGCATCACATCACAGTAGGTATCAATTCTGATAACTATTACATAATTTTAAAAAGGGTTTATCTCTGAATTATAACAGAAATGTCATCAAGTATGTGTGATGAACATTTAATAGGCAGAGGGGAAAAGAGATCTGGTTCACACTTCTGAAAATAAAGCTATGGGTAACCACATTTTAGTTGTCATAGGATAAGATGCAATAAGTGTTAGTGTAAATACCTATAAAACCTTTTATGTCTTTTAAATTAATTAGCATTACTACTGAAAAGTTTTAGTTACATTTAAAATCCCCTTTTAAGTCATGATTTTTTAAAAACTCTCTTCATATGTTGACACATGATACAGGCAAACCATAAGACCTGGCATCTAGGAAGACAGTAGCCACACTAAAGATACCACCTCATTTCAGGAATCAGGCAAACAAAGGTCTCTCTAGGCTAATTATTTATGCTAAAATCCAGGACCACTAATTAAGTCTAAGAACCAGCGCTCAAGTAAATACAAAAAACTTGTGTATTTAATAATTTTTCATTTTCTCCATTACTGTCCATTTATCTATATTCTAATGATTTAATGGTCTTATTTAGCTCTCTGTAATATCTTGAAATTATTTTGTAGATAATGAAAACTCATGTAAAACAGAAGTAAACAGGAACTATTTTAAAAAAGAAAGTGGACAATTTTAATTTAAGAAGATAAAAGTTATATTATTCCTATTAAATCATGAATAAAATTCTTTTAGAAAGAAAGCAGTTACATTAACAGTGGTGGAATATACAACTCCAAATTATCTTCCCTCAGAAACATGGAAAGCAGGCATTGTAAACGACTCGGGAACAGCTCTGGAAAACAGTCAAAGATTTACAAAAACCAAATGAACACTATATCAAGAAAGGCAGATTCTGAGAGCTCTGTGGCATTTTTACTAGCCCTTGCCCTATCCCCTCCCTGGTACAGCAGCAGTTCTGAAGAGGAAAACCAGTTCCCAGTATGGGATCCTAGTATCTGGAGGTTCCAGAGGCAGCAGAACAGGTTTTGTTTGCAAATAAATAATTGTGCAAATCTGTTCTAAACTAACCGAAAGGACTGACACATGATGCTCCTCTCTTTTTCATCTAACTAAAAAAATAAAAATAAAACAAAAGAAAACAAAGAAAAAAACGGGTGGGCACTGCTTTTCAACTTACTGCAAGCCACACAAACTAAACACTAGCAGATGCTTAAGACTGGGGCAAAGATTACAACTGAAACACAACATAGACCACCTAAAGCCTGGGAGCAAAAGCTGGTGAGAGTTTCTTTGAAAAAGCAGGACATTTGAAAGCTCCCAGGTATACAGGGGAAAGCCATGCATATGCCCAGGACAAGCTGCATAATCAAAAAAAAACTGAGAACACCTTAAGCTTCCCAGTTAAGCTGAGCACTAGGAAGAGAGCTGGCTAACAGACCAAAGACTCCATAGCACAAAGCCAGACTGTAAACACAAAGAAACATTTATTTTTTTGTGTTGTTTTTACTGTTGCTCCCCCCTCCCCCCCCACAAGGTCCTGGCATTCAAGGAAATCTCTTGTCAAAATCTTAGCAGAACAAAACTAAGAAATAAAAAATACAATGACTATATATATCAAGATCTAAGTATTTGCTAAAATAGTTTGAGAAAGTCAGTAGGCACGCGAATTGAAACAGTTTTAAGAATATAAAAAATAGCAAACCCTAGGGAATGGGAGAATCTGATATCCAGAGTTACAATATTCAAATATCCAGTTGTCGACAACAACAAAAAAAATTCAAAATATACAAAGAACAGAAAGCACTGCTTATAAAATGAACAAAAATAAAAGAACCAAAACTATCCCTGAAGAATCTAAATTTTAGGCTTACTAAACAAAGATTCTAAAACAACTCTCTTAATGATGCTCGAAGAGCAAAAAGAAAACATACATAAAAAAGGAAAGAATCAGGCAAACAAAGAATTAACAAAATAATGTCAATAAAGAGAAATAAAAGGAAACAATTTCTGGAACTAAAAAAATACAATAACTGAAATAAAAAGTATACAGAGAAGTTCAACAACATGTGTGAGCAGGCAGAAAACAGAAACAGCAAACTTGAAGGTTGGACAACTGAAATTATCAAGTCTGAAGAGCAAAGAAAAAAGAAAAGAGAACAGAGTCTATGAGACCTGTGGGACAACAGCAAGCACATCAACATATGCATTACGTGAGCCTCATACATGGAAGAGAGAAAAGGGCATGCTCTGTTATAAATTGTTCAATATCTCAGTTTCCTCAACTGTAAAGTGGAAACGATAATTTTTACCAGAATGTGTTGTTATGAGAATTAAATAAGTGCAAATAAAATGTTTACTGTAGAATATAGCACAATGTAAGTCCTCAATAAATGCTAGCTGTTATTTTCATGAAAACTTTAATCGATGTATCTAAAATACTGAAACAAGTAAAAGAAAAAAAGAAAGAAGCTATCAATTCTATTTAAAGAGAACAAGCTCATTGCTAATTTATTTTTTAATGTAGTTTTTAAATATATTGTTGTTTTATTAATTTGTCCCATTTTTCCCCCACTGAAACTGGCAGCTTCAGTCTATTAGTAATTTAAAAACATTTCTGATATATCTTTTAGATTATCAAGAAGTATTCATGAATTATAGACTTCCGGCCAAGACAAAGGCATAGACCAACACGCTCTGTCTCCCTCCACAACTAAGAAGGATTATAATTACTGCAAAACCAAAAATTATAAAAAGTTCCAGAAAATAAAGCTACATGGAAGTCCAATGTATGAAGTCATAAACAAGCGGTGCTCGTCCTGACGGGTAGGAAGTGTGAACCCGTGACTGAGAAAGATCCAACTGTGCTGGAGGCAGCAGCTGCAGCAGCAAACAGCGGGACCCGGTAAGCAGACACCCGTATTTGGGGGAGGAGAGAAGCGCCTGGGAGCTGGCCTGGCTGCAGATAAGATCCCTCGGCTCTCGATTCCAACGCCAGGGAAGGCAGACCCCATTGGGAGGAGGCTCCATGTTCCTCAGTGGAGAGTAACAGCAGGAATTCATCTTGGACCCCCGCCCCCATGCAAAGCGCCACAGTGTGGTGAGAAAGGTCACCAGGTTGTGATAAAGTGTGACAGTGCCCCGCCCAAGAGGGAAAGATAAACAAAACGGTCAGAATGGCAGAATTAATGATTGAAATACCAATCACACAGCTAACGAAAAAACAAATGAAAGCCTTGACCGATGAACAACTAGAGAATCTTTCTGAGGCTCAGTTCAGAGCTATAGTCATAAGGCAGCTTACAGACCTAACGGCGGGGTTGAATCAAGACAGGGAGGAATGAAGACTAGTCCTGCTGAAATGAACAAAAATACATACAAGACAAGTGGTGAAGAAGGGAAAGCAATGGATCAAATCAACAAATTGGAACACAGGGAGGGAACAAACAGTCAACCAGTGCAGAAAGAGGAAACAAAAAGTGAGAAATATGAGGAGAGGCTCAGAAACCTCTAGGACAGCTATAAGCGAATGAACATTCAAATTATAGGATTGCCAGAGGGTGAAGAAGAAGAGCTAGAAACTGAAAAATTATGTGAAAAAATAATGAAGCAGAACTTCCCTAACTTGGGAAAGGAGGTGAACTCACAGGTCCAGGAAGCACAGAGAGTTCTGGATAGGCTGGACCCAGGGAGGACCACACCAAGACACATTATCATCAAAATGTCAAAAATTAAAGGTAAAGGGAGAATCTTAAAAGCAGCAAGAGAGAAAAGAAGAATTATGTACAAAGGGGTCCCAATTAGACTATCAGCGGATTTCTCAAAGGAGACTTTACAGGCAAGAAGGGACTGGCAAGAAATATTCAAAATAATGAAAATGATGATACAATACCTATATCGACGATAATATTACCATACCACCTTAAGTATGACAGTTTACCATTGTTTACATTATTTATTGAGAGTCTATTATGTGTCATGCACCGTTCTAAGACCTAAAAGCACTGTAATGAAGAAAACAGAATGAAGTTGGAGATCAGAGGGGTCAGGGAAAGAAAACACAAGATAATAAATTCATAACAGATAAGTTTAGAGAATTGTAACAACTGCAAAGAAAATACAGCAAAATAACATTCAGTGACTGTGGGAAGGTGTTCCTTGTAGGGAGAAGTAATATCTGATTTGTGATTCTAGTAACAAGAAACTAGTAACAAGAAAAAACCGTAGCCATTTAAACATCTATGGCAAAGGACACAACACACAAAGGCCTTGAAGCAAAAACTGGGCTTAGAAAAGAAAACAAAAAGGTCAGGGTAGCTAGGAGGCTAGGAGTGGAACAGTGCGGATGAGGTCTGTGGGACAAAGAGTGGTCACAGGATTTGGGCTTTATAAGAAGAAATGTACATTTTATAAGTACAATGTGCAGCCATCATACAGTTTCAAAATGAGGAAAAAGATTGTCAACTTCGTGTTCGCAAAAGATGATTCTAGCTACTATGTGAATTTTTAATTGAAGGAGGGCAAGATGAAAGCCAAGAAATCAGTTAGGATCTGGATCATGGGATAACCTGATTAAAAGGGCCTTGAAAACTCCTTACGTCATTCTAGATAGTATAAAGAAGATTTGAGATGTAAAATCCTGATAATTTGAAATTATTTTCATGGCAGAAAAGTAATAAATATATTCCTAACATGTTATTTCCATATATAATAAAGAACTTTCTTAACTCCAATGTTAATAATTTTACTTATTTTTATAAACTGCTGTCTATAAAAATCAAAAATTAATTTGGTTTCTAAATAAGACTGACATATAAATCATAAATACATACACACATACACACACACACAATAGGGCATTATGGATTCCTAGTAGGATTTCTAGTCCCATTCAACATGGAGCACCACTCCAAGCCCATCTCTCCCACTGACTACAACTAAAGAAAGATTGGGCTGAATACAAAAGGCAAGTTCTTGAGAACCCTGAAAAGGTAATATGAGCAGGTATATTACCCAAGATAGGTGGTGGTGAGTTTACTGGGTTCTGTCTCCTTCATCTCCTAACTTTGATCTCGGTTCAGGCTGAAATCTGACAACTAAACAGCAGGCACAGAAAACAAAAACTTCAATCCTATTTTTCTGGGACTGAGAATTCTTTCTTTTCCTTTTTTCACTTCCAACCTTGCAAAAAGGCCAGGCCCCACTGTAGAACTACACAGCAACAGTAGGTGGGTGGTAGCAGCTAATGGACATGTAAAACCCTAAGGGATAAAGCTACCGTTCTGGATAAAAAACTCAGAAAAGGAGCCCTCGTGTGTGAGTACTGAGTGGGAAATTCCTGTCTGTTTGTTTGTTTGTTTATTTATTTATTTATTTTTTCTCTTTGTTTCATGACTTTGCCACAAAAGTGGTCCCATTCATGTGAAACCATACAACAGCATGAAAGGTAAAAGCTCTGAGGGAACAAGGCAGAGTGTGGGTTTGTCATGCAGAAGAAGTCACTGGACAGGGAATTCTCTAATTCTGTACATGAACTGATACAAATCTTAGCTTCACTGCTAAGCTGTAGATGCTAGAAACACACCCAAAGAAGCACAACAAATGCTTTGAGAATTGCCCTATGTGTGAACACTTCCAGACTAAACCCTGAGGATCACACTGAGGACAGACTCTAAGAGCCTAAAAAGGACATTGCAAACTGAACCGACAGTGAAACCACCAGCCACAGAAGGCAAGGTTGGTTGTGTAGTCTGAACCTAATTGAGTTGAAGAGAAGAGAAGAGGAGAAAGAAGAGGGTTGGAAAGGAAATGGGAAAGAAAACACTTCTCTAGATATAACAGAATCTAGTTTCAAAACAAAATATTCAAAATGTTCAGGATTCAATCTAAAATCACTTGATATATTAAAAACTAGGAAAATCTGGCCAAGTCTCACGGTACAATGCAATCAACAGATGCTGACCCTGAGATGACCCAGATGTTGGAATCAACAAAGATTTAAAGAAGCTACTATAACGTTTATCCATGAAGCAGCAGTATATACACTTGACATGAATAAAATGATATAAGTTCACAGTAAGAATAATTACTGAAAAAAAATTGAAATATTTTTGTTTAAAAAAAATAACTATGTTTATTGATTTTAGAGGGAGAGAAACATATATGTGAGAGAGAAACATTGACTGGCTGCCTTCTGTACACACCCTGACCAGGGATTGAATGCGCATCCTAGGTATGTGTCCTGATTTAGACTCAAACTCCCCACCTTCTGGTGTGCAGGACAATCTCCAACCAGCTGCGCCAACTGGCCAGGGCAAGAATTGCAATGAAATTTTAAAACTGTAAAGCACAGTACATGAAATTTAAAAAATTCACTAGATGGGCTCAATTACACATTGAGGTAACAGAGAAACAAGTCAGTGAACTATAAGATAGATCAGGAGAAGGCATCCCACCTGAAGAGGAAAGAAATGCAAGATTTAAAGAAATAAGATGAACAGGCCTCAGAAAACCTTGGAACAATATAGACAACTAGTAAACCTTCAAATTCAAACTGTTTTAAAAACATCAAAATCATACTATATAAATCATTGATACAATCTAATTATCTTTTCATTAGTTGTATTCAAATACAGTTTCAGCATAAAGAATAAATGTAAAGATCATAAATTAAAAATGAGATAACATAATGTGGAAATTAATTTGAACCATTCTAGAGTTCACTTATCTTTCATTTCTTGGATATCTTTTATTTTTCCATTGTATAGGAAATACATACACATTAAAATTTGTACATTTGAGAAAAACTGTTAAGACAAAAACTAGCAAAACATAAAAAAGGGAAAGACAATTTTGAAAAAGAAGAAAGAAGGAAAAGAGAAAGGAAAAACCACCCATGATGTAATAACAAGAGGAAATATTTTTTTCTTTTTCCTTTCTATAGAAATGAAACCACATACAATATAAAGAATTTTGTATTTTATCATTCCATGTATTTTAAGTTAAGCTCTTCTCTCACAGTATTTAAAAAATGTTTTACAACAAAATTTTAACGGGCTGCATAATATAAGAATGAATAAATGTTCTATACTTAACCACTCTTCTATCAATGGATACTTCCATATTTAAAAGTTAGTTGTTCTAAATAACACTGTGATAAATATCTTTGTGCATAAATCTTTCCCTGGCTGCCTTAAGGTACAAATATAAATTGTTTGAAAAGTACTAACAAAATTGCAAAATTAATAAAGTTGATAAAAATTACCAAACTAGGACATGATTATTGTAGAAAACTTTTAAATACAGTTTAACACAAGAAAGAAAATATAAACCCACCAATAATTCTACTATTATTTATATTTTAACAGATTTCCTAGAATTTTAACAAATGTAAATGCTTTCAATCAGTTTCTCACTTGGATAATTCTATACAGGATGTTTTAAGGTGAACGGCAGTAGGAGTATATTTACTTATTGGTGGTTTATAATTATTTTGGGCAATGCCTTAAAGATCAGCTATTTTTTTTAAATCTATGAAGTTACTGGAAGTTGCTTTACATTACTATTAAACCATATATTATATTTAAATTATAGAATAGAGTGCATTTATTCACCAAGGTTAAGCAGCCAACTAATATCTATTATACCAAACTACCCATAAAAGATGCTGACCCAATTTCTAACCTTAAGGGTGAGTACACTTAGGTCAGGAAAAAACATTTCATGTAGTTAGGTTTAAATATATATTAATGTTTAATTCAAACAATTCAAAACACTTTGTGTGGCACTGTAGAGAATATAAGCATGAGTAAGATAAGGACTTTATCTCTTATCTCTGTAATACTTGCTTATAGAGAATAGTTCAAACTTATAAAAATAATACTTTAGAGCACACTTTATCATTAACTTGAGTTACATGTGTTTAAGGACAATGCGAAGGCATGGGTGAATAAGTAAGGATCACTGCTCACAGGTGAATCGAAGGCACAGTGTCTTAGAACAAAAGGAGTTTTCCTTGTCTATTGACCTATAAATTTATAGCAAACAGCAGCCCAGTACAAGATTTTAAAAATCCAACTGAACATGTCAAATTATATAATGAGAATATATTACATGGAGTTGCAGGTAGCTTTCATGGAAATACCCAGAGGTATAGATGTGAAACAGACTACAACCTTCATATGGTCTATCTCATATCTGTACCTCTAGCACTCTGGCGATAAGTACTCAGTCTTAAATTCTAAAAGCTGAGTTTTTCAGTACATCGGATTTTACTGGGGTCAGGCACTTTAAGCAAATTCTGTTCACATAAGAAATTAAAGTCTATGTGCCAATGAATAAATGTATTATGAGATATGTGGGATAAAACAAAATCTTTGAGTAGTATTAGATATTTCGGAGAGTCTAACCACTGCAGTCTCGACATATAAGAAAAACTACCTGGGAAATCGATGTTTTAGAACATAAATCGATAAGGAAAATACCGTAGTAAAAGGGGGTTAGAAGACTAAGTCTAATGGCTTTAATTTTTTCTAACTTGTTGAAGTCATGCTTCCACACACTTGAGAACATTACAGTTTTCTGAAACAAATGCCCCTTTGTTAGCTAATGCTCAAATGCTTAACAGCAATACTTCTTTCCATTTCTAGGCAATCCTCCTTCTCAATGATTAGAGTATTCTCTGGGTATGCTGTATTATGCTCAAGTTCTTGATCCTGTTTATCAGTCATTTTGCCTCTCTAATAGGACTATTTCTACTACATTATCTGTTTTACAGAGTTTTTATAATTTGACTCTCAAAAGGTAATGTTTTCTTAATGTTTCAGTTCTTTGTATGTATGCCTCACTACTGTTCATTTTCATATATATTTTGAAAGGGTAAAAGATAGATTGCTCAAATACCACTTGAATATCAAACTCATAGGGCTACAAAAGTTTTTAAAAAGATACACAGAAATGTTGGTGATCATACAATAAATATTAATTTCAATATACAATAATAGTGGGTTAGAGAGATTACTATACTAGCCCATGCATGATTCACTCTTTTGATTAAAAAGGCACTATACTTAAAGTTATAAAAAGCTCAGAAAACTGGAAACATAAATGCAGTCTAGGATAGATTATTCAGACTAATATACAAGTCTTGGCATGAATAATAAGAGAACTGTGGTTGATCCACAGAACAGTTGGATTATGAACCAGAATATGCAAATCAGGTAACTATTTATGATAATTATTAAAATGTTAACTTGCAAATAAAGTACAAAAAATAATATTCCACAGTAGGCTGATTCAAGCACAGTATAGGACAAGGCAGTATAATTAGAAATATATGTAGTTTATGGTATGTATTACTTTCAGGCATATTAATACAAAAGCAGTAATGCAAGCACAATTTAACTTCATTTTATGTTAGGATAAATGTTCATGTTCTCTTTCCACACATGCATACACTCATGCACATGCACACTCATACACACACACACACACACACACACAGTATCTGGGTGAAAGTCTCCCTTCCTTAGATTTTCAACAGGTTTTGTTAATATGTTCTCATGTATTTACTGAGCTTCTCTCAAATTCAAGACTTAGAAGTCTTCACACTTCCACCTCTCTATCTGACAGTTACTGAGCTGTGCTGATCTATTGTCCACAATGCTGTGAAGCTGCTTAAGTTGTCTTCATTTGCAAAGCCACCACACTCCTTTCCCAGGCTTCACAACCTGACATATAGACTGCTACTTTGCAGAAGATTCAGCATCTGCTTTCATTTTCTCCCTGAAAAGTTCTAAAAATAACTACCAGAATAACCTTCACATAAATAATTATGCTTAAAAGGGCTTGCATTGCTGTGTATGTGTGTATGTATATGTTTTGTGTGACCTGATTGCAAATTCAAGTGTAAACTCCCATCTGAAGAACCAAAGGTCCCTGTGAAGTGATTTCCTATCTTCCCCAATCCCCTTTCCAGAATCCCAATGCTTGGAAGAGGCTTTGGTTCTCATCACACCCATCACCTCATTTTACACAATCCTTTCAATTTGTCCAATGTATGCATTAAATATCTGCTTTATGGATCTGTTTATTACTGCTTCTAACAGATATTTCAATTCTGCTATTATATTTTAAGTCCTTATGATTTTTCCAGCTCCTTCTTTATATTTTCCTATATCTTAGATTTATTTTCTTCTTAACTTTTTAACATATTTTATACTTTGTTCCAAAAGGCATGTAAGCTTATTGAAAATACTAAGCATATTTTAGTAAAATTTACGTCCCTTTCCTAGATTTAATTTTTTCTATGAATGTCTTTACTCGGTCCCCTCAGAACAATGCTCCCTTATTTTATTCTACTGAATCTTTTGGTCTTTGTTTGACTATTTACTCACTCTTGAAGAAGTCAGCTCTTCACTTTCTTAATAAGTGGGAAATGGGATAGTGGTGAATTAATTTCCTTGGTTTCCTTCATTATTCACATATTGATACTTAAATCTTCCAGATCTTAACAATCTTGGCCAAATTTCTAATATTAGTTGTCAATTGCTTACTACGGCGCTAAAGAAGAGAGCTCACCTGGGCTCCATTGTTTCCTGTCTACATAAAAGCATAATAATTCCTAGAGAAACTCAAGCATTGCCTTCTCTTTAAAGACACAGCGATAAAAATGTAGTCAATGCCAGACCACACAGATTCCATGGTTCTGCACACTTTCCTGGCATTAATTTTCCTATTCCCACTGCAATGTGCCATGATCTGCCTTCTTTTGCCTTGGCCATATTACATTACAAGGAACTCTACTGCTGAATAAAGCAAGGCACTAATGAGTAACTGGTAATAAGAGATAAGCATGGTCATGAAATGGTCCTGTCACAGAGCAATTCTGTCAGAGCAGAAAAGGACTTCTTTCCTCAAAGGCCTGGTATCTCAATGGTATACAGTAGAATTAGAAAACAACTCAAAACAAAAAATAAAAAAATGTCCACCCACCATTCTGTCTCAACCTTGCTGCCATTCTGCTTCTAAGCCCCATTTGCATTTTGGTTTATAGATATTTTTCCTGGTGTCTCACAGATTACTAAAAAATATACTGGATTACTACAACACTTAATTTTGTCTCGGGTCTCCTTTTACCACCTTCAGGTCCTACTGCATTAGATACTGTGGCCCACTGTCTCAAGCTCACATTCTCTAACATCCTAGATTCTGGCTTGTCTGATCATCAGCTATGCTCTCTAAATCGATCATCAACCCTGGGAGACCTCACTGTTTCTTCAACAAATTAGGAGAGAAGTTAGGCCCTTATCTTGCTCATAAATTTAAAGGGGATGCCTAACCTCAGTAAGATAGTATTTTAGCTTTTTAAAAAATCATATTGTATAAAACATGATTAACAAAATACCACAATTTTAAATAAAGACAAAATCAGCAAGACTGCTATTACAAGCCACACAGAAGCCTAAAACAAAGGAGACATCAGTAATACAATTTCTTGCCTCATCGTACTCTTGGCCGTGAAAAAAATAATTGACCAACTATATGTACTTTCCAGCCACTGAGCTCTGTTCTGGTCTTTGCAGATGGCAGGACACGAGGCCTGCTGATGGGATCCACACAATTTCATGTGATCTCATTTCAACTGTATCCTCTTTTCATAGCTCTTGGTGATTTCATTACCAATTTTCTTCACACTTTGTTTATCAAGTTCCTTATTTGTTCTTGCCTTCCTTATTCTTATAAGTAACCCAAAATCAAGGTCATTAAGACAAGAGTTACTGGTTTCACAATTGACTACTCCACTCCAACAGAAGATGCCACCATATACTTCTCACTGCTCAAAATTTCTCTAAATATTCACCCATATTCTTCTACTTCTGCCTACCTCAGAGAAAGATTACCAGATATTTTATTCTCTCCATTCTCCTTTACTGTTACCTTATTTTATAAAGATGTCTTTCCATATTAACTTCAAATCCTTCCTCTTTGTCATTGATTCTTGCCCCTTTCAAGAAAAATTATATTCCAGAGACTGTGAAATTCTTTCCTGACTAAACACATTCTTTCTCTGACCTTATTTCAATTATTTCAGCACTGCTTAAAACAGTGGTACACAGATGCTCCTTCCACTTTCTCACTGCTTACTCATACATTTGCTACACATGGTTTCTGTTCCCAGCATCTGATTTAAACTATACAAGAACTGCCTTGTATAGTTGCTTATCTATATTCTTTTTCAGTTATATTCACTTTCTCATCTATATCCTTCTCCCATTACCAGTATTATGTCCCTTCTTGAGAGCCTCATCATCTCATAACCAACTGAAAGAGACTCTTAACTGGTGATCTAGCCTTCTAACCAATTTGCTTGATTCCATCTCTCCACTTTGTAATCCATTCTACACTGTGCTACTCATTATTCCTTTACCTCTTAGCCATCACCCACAAGAAACCTATGCTCCATTCAATCCTAGATGCCCTCAAACCTTTTCAACATGTATAACTTTCTGCCATTTTTTTATTTTATCACTCCCTATATTTTGAATGTTCCTCCCATTTCTTCTTAGTAAAACCCTGACCATGTAAAAGTGTATTTTAAATGAGATCTTTCTTTTTCTCACTAGATTATAAATTTCTTAAACCCAGGGGTACTCTCATTCATCTTAGTACTGCCAGTACCTAACAAACAAACAATGAACCCACCTTAATAAAACAGAACAGATAGGGCATTATCCCATAGTGCAAACTACCTTCTTTAGAAAGTCTACACTATATGGTAAATACTTCGGTTTTCTTTAATGTATCAACAGATATTATAAAAAATTGTAACACTGAGAAGAAAATAAATTTTCATGCAAGCAAAGCCAAACTGTGATTCCTCCTGAACAAGTCTAGATCAGGGGTCTAAAAATGATAGCTTTTTATATGGCCTATGAGCTAAGAGTGATTTCCATATTTTAAAATATTTCTTTAAAAAATCAAAAGGAAGATATTTTGTGACATATGAAAACTAAATGAAATTCAAATTTTAGTTAACATAAATTACGTTTACTGGAACACGGCCATGCCCATTCATTTACATGTTTCCTGTGGCTGCTTTTGTGTTACAAGGAGAGTTCAGTAGTTACTACAGACCATATGCCTACCATGCCTAAAATATTTACTATCTGGCTCTTTCCATTAAAAAAAAAAAAAAAAAAAGTCCACTCCTCGTCTAGATCAACAAAGCAACAAAGCAATGCCCAAAGAAACCTGACCAGCAGAAAGTAAAGGTGCTGCACAAGATACAGAAAAGACTGCATCCTTGGCCCTACCAAAGAGCACTTCTTCTCTAATGTCAAGCAGGGAGTATTCTGTGAGGGGGAAAACCTGAAAAGGAATCATCCCACTAGCTGACAGAGAGAAACCAGCTGAGGAATAAAATTTGATTGTTCACTTTTAAATCATACCCTTAGAAAAAGAAACTGACTCACTCCACTCTCTACCCCTCAGACACGCACTTATTTTCAATTTATGCACTTCATAAACATGGATAAACTGATACCCAGCCTCCTGCTGTGGCAAACAGGAATCTATATCTTGTCCTCCAAATATATCATATGGTTACATTATCATAAACTGATAAATATTTCAAGATGCAATGGCTCCTACTGTGTAACTATTCAGAGTAAGAAGAATTCAGTATCAAATATATCCAAATTCAAATCTTTGTTTTTGGCAGTCATGTTCTAGTGTATACATGGTAAATGCCAAACAAAGTCAATTAAGCAAGGTAATACCTGGAGAACATACTTTTAGCCAGTTTCTTCTGGTCAGTTCATTAGGAGGTGATGGTACTTCAACTCTGATGTTGTGTGTACACCTGAGATGTCTCACCATCGATACAGAGAACTGATTACCCAGTCTCTTCATATTTTGCAGATCTTCACATGTTTTGTGACACAAAACTCCTTGGTATCAACACAGTACTTTCTCATATGGATTGTTTCTTGAAAAATATTTTGGCTCTGCTGTAAGCATCCCTATAGTCCACATCAATAGAAGAACAAGACCCAGTGATAATAAAGTCAATATTCTCATATCAGGATGAAATGCTATGAACTTGCCCTAAGTATGTTTGCTAGCTAAGAGATCTTAGTAAGTTCACTAAACTTAGTGAACTAAACTAAAAACTTAGTGAGTTTCTGCTATGTGTTTAGGGGAATTCAAAGATGGGACACATAGCCTCTGCTTTCAAAGAACTAATTGTTTAGTTAGGAAAAGAGATAAGTAAACCATATATAAAGAATATCTATATGACAGGCTCCTAAACTTAAAACTACCATGCCTCTTAACTTGGTGAGATAGCCAAAGTATAAGAAAACTCAGCTAAGGAAATGTGCAGGCAAACTTAAAACAACAAACAAAAAATTGCCTCATTTCTATTTCCCTCCTCTATTTGCTTACTTCCTCCTTTTCCCCTAACTCCAGGAAACAGTGGAAATTTTAGATATGTAGTTTACTGGCTCCCAGTATAATTTGAGTTAGGAGCTAGTGATCAAATACATTAGGCTAGCCATTATTTCCTTTAAGGAATCTTTCTCTCTCTCACTTCATCTCTCCCTCTCTCTCTCTCTCTCTCTCTCTCTCTCAACAGACTTCTAGACAAGAGACTCCTACAGAAATAAAGGGTTCTAAATTTCATTAGCCTTGGGCCCTTTCCTTATAATATTTATTAGGATTTATGTCCTTAGTTTTATTTTGTATTTTTATCAAAGGAGACTAAGATAGTTAACCTTCCAAAGCAATGCTTAAACTACTGAGTAAAATTTAAAAGTTTATAATGAAAACAGTATCTGAGGAAGGCTGAATTTTGGAATTAAATTTTGAAGGCTCCAATAAATATTTTGTATTTTCTAAAATAAAGCAATACCAAAAAAAAGAAAAAAGCTGTTTTATCCATATTAAGTATTAATAATGGGTATGACACGATTAATTGCCATATCTCTACTCTTGTATTTTAAAAACTCACTAGGGTTTTTGAATTTTAATTAGATCATTATAAGTATTTTGCTTTGCTATAGACGTATGTTTTATTGTTGTTATGCTGGGTTTGACCCTTCCTTCAGTTGTTTAGTACCTCTCTGATTTTATCAAGTAGGATGCTGACTACCTAGTTAGAGTCTAGCTTCTGCCAGCCTTTAGCCAGTCCTCAGCTCCCTCCCTCCTAATATGAAGGGAGCAGTTACAAGGGCCAGATTCAGTCTAGGCTTCATTACAAACACCCTGTATGCCTTCTGCTCTGCTTCATTCTTCAAGATACAAATGCAAAACAATTACAATTACTCAAAACTATAAAATGAATAATAATTAGCAAAGCTTTATGAATATTTATGCATTTTAGTAAATACATTTATCAATAACTTTTACCTAAAATCAATGATTACTACTTAAGAGCCAATTTGGTTAATTCCTTCTGAAGTTAATACCAAGAAATACTTTCTTAGAAATGGTGGTTTTTCTTTCATTAAAGGATGAGAATTATGTAACCCACATTGTTAAACCTTTTATTCTGGCCAGGAACCTAAGGCTGTATCTCTGGTGTGTTTCATTCCTTCCATTGCAAACAATCATTTAGTGCTATGTGCCCTGGTGTTGGGATCCAAACATGCACAAAGTAAACAAGGGACATGCTTCTTATTTAAAATTCTCTTTTTAAAGGTGTTTCAAAATATAGCTTCTTTCCTTTCTACACAATTTTGGTTCTAAGTGATCATACATTTTAGGATGTAACATTATCTTACTCCTAAGCTAACCCAGAAAAGGTACTTACAGCCAACATTCACTTCTCTGAGTTATCTTGGAAATTATAGGAATATATGCTATGAAGTCTTTAAAAATAAATTAGCAACCTTAAGAACAAAACCACTAATTTGTAATGATCAGAATTTTTATCCTAGTCAATCCTGTATTTAAACATGTATTCCTGAAGATGGTTTCACTAACTAGTACCAGATCATTATGACATAACATTCTGATTGTGTAATCCTGTGTTCAATACAAGCATTGAGGCTAACAGGGTCGTAGGAGCACCTTCAGGGCTCTGCCTTTACTTGAATGTGTGTACATAAATACATACCTTTTTCTAGAAAGCTTTGCTTCCCCACAGCAGCAAGTAGCATAAGTTCAGCCCAGAGTTTCTAGCTCATTTAGGAAAGGAAATTCCCCTTGCTGCCCTCCTTGACCCACGTAGTCTTTACTCTTCCAGAAAACTGCCTTTTCATGTTTCATAGTACTGACTCTCTTGCTTTTTTGGACTAGCTTGGTCCTCAGTATTTTTGCCACAGTGTTTCGCAGAAGTACAGCTGTGGACTTTTTGTGCAAGACAGTTCTTCACTACATGGAAAGAACTGCAAAGCCTTTCACAGTTACCTGCTGAATGCCTGTGGAGGTTCCTAGTTACTATGGAAAACCCTCTAAAAACCCCCCTCCCAACACACACACCCACCACCACCCCCATCACCGCCACCGCCACCACCCCTGCTCTATGTGCTTCCAAGTGCTTGGCGGGTGGGAGGCGGAAGCGGTTAAGAGGAAACGAAGAAAGAATGTAAACTCCACGGGGGCAAGCATCTCTGTCTTGGTCACTGATGTAACCCACGACCCTAGGACACAGCTGAAGAACTCAGAGGGCTGGTCTTTAAAATGATGGGTACAGGCTATAAAGAATTGAGTCCTGTCTCACCAAACCAAAAACCTGATTTCTTTGAAACCACAGGTTCTTTCATGGGCTTAAGCTAATGCTGCTTCTTTTCACTAGTTTATTACAAGAGGAGACAGGGAAGCTCTTTTCTTACAGATGTGGGCACTAACTGATCCCATAATGCCTCTAGCTAGCAAATCTCTGAACTCTCCATAGCAATTATACTTAAGACTCTGCACCACGAAATCAAAAGTCATATTTTTTCTTTCATTTACCTGGAATGACTTGAGCCTTAAGGAGAGGATTAATAGTTCCCAAAGTCACCCAGTGGCTGACATGTAACAGCACACAATTAGAGACCCCCAATATCGAATTAGTGTTTAAGTATGTGTTTTCTAATAGTTACAAAACAGTTTATGAAAACTGACTTGAAAGGGCCAGAAAAGCAAATGTATCAGGAACTGAAAAAAAAAAAGTATTAAAAAATACATTTTTGCTCTGGCCAGGAGACTCAGTTGATTAGAGCATTGTCCCATGCACCAAAAGGTTGCAGATTTGATCCCATGCAGGACACATATCTACGGTGTAGGTTCAGTCCCCAGTAGGGGTGCGTACAGGAGGCAACTGATGTTTTTCTTACATTCTTGTCTCTCCCTCTACCCCCTCCCTTCCTCTCTCTCTAAAATTAATAAACATATCCTCGAGTGAGGATTTAAAAAACAAATAAATTTCAATCAAAGCAGTAGTATGAAATGAAGGAAAAATAGAAATTTCATTGCTAGATGTTAAATACAGAGATAATATGAAGTATATTTACAGAGTCCAAGATAAATCCTATGTCACATCTCCTGAAGAAATTGTCCTATAACCATACATTTCTTCACAGTGTAAAAAATGAGATTTCCTAAAGATTCTTATACCATGTCTAGCCCCAGATGCATAGCCACGCATTCTCAAGTTTCTCCATTTATTGTATGTGAGGGCCATCCAGCCTGTAGACAATTCAATTAATCTTACAACTGGCATACAAAAAGACCCCAACAATAACAACAAAAACAGAAAAAAAACCCACAGATGTGGCAGTAAGATTTACAAAGTTATTGAAACTTTTTAACAAGTAAAACGCATCTTTACTTAGCTACACCAGAATGAGGAATAAAGGGGTTTACATATGTTCCAATTCTAAACCTATCAATCAAACCCATGTTATTCCTTTGGGAGCTTATTTACATGCATATTTATCAGCCTCACATGCTAATTCCCTGCTGTTTTATGCCTGCAAGGCATGTTTATGAGTCATAATTGTTGATCTCATTTGATGTATTTCACTGAAGGAAGACATTATTCAGTTATGTGGCCTAATGTCAATGAGTTACGATGACCTGATCTTCCAAATGCAACTTGCTCTTTAATTTTCATTAGGACATAACTTACTGTACAGGAAAAGAAGCGTACTAAAGTAAAAAATAAATGTTTTACATGAAGAATTTGGTTAATCATCTCATTTTTGATCCATCTCACCCCCCCATATTCAACCTGAAATGTGGCTGTAAAAACTGTGTCATTCACTCAATCTCCACGCACTTGTGCACTGAACCTTAGGCTCAGACACTGCACTGTACTCTAACTTTCAGGACCCTCCCCCAGTTCATACCAAAACAAGTTTTTATTCACTTAACCTACTGCAATATTCCTCTACTGTCATTTCCCCCCTCAATCATGATTCAGTGATTTTAGTCTATACTACAGAACTTGACTAGCCAAATTATTTTCCTCGGCTCACTTATAATACTTAAGGCAGGGGGTCTAAAATAGGTAAATTGGGTAGTAAGTAACTATTTCTGCATTCATCAATCCCTTAGAAATTATTAAGTATCCAGTTTATTTCACAGTATCACTAATTTTTTTTAAAAAGTAAAAACACTATATGCCACATATAGCAGAATACAATTTAGTGGTGGAATTAAGGGGTAGTATGTGCTAAGACCTTTTATTATTGTCAAGAGAAATGGGGTATATTTAGTGTACATTTTGTTATATTCTTAATTCTAAATTAGTGTTGCAGTGAGGTGCTTTACAATAATGGAATATGACTTAGATTAACTATAAATATATATGTAATAATATCAAAAGGGCCTTGAAATAACAGCTTCAACACAACCAAGAGAAGTCTGACTTAAAAATAAAGTCAATTTTTGTAACACGGACTTGTGTAAGGAAAATGGTTTACTACTGAAATATCACTGCAAGGAGCTCTACTACACTGGGTTCTACAGGCACCGTGTCTCCAGCAGGAGCAGGAGAGCATGAAGTCTACCTTTACTCTTCCTTCCATGAGGTGATCTTACCACTGGAGTGACAGCTAGATTGAACCGTAGCCCAGAAGGTAGTATTAAAAGAGGCATATGTGGCACATAGATCATTGGAGCTCACTGGTTATTCTCTCTTCTTGACCTGTACTTCAAGCATAAATATTATAAAGAATTCTAATTGTAAGGTATACTGTAAAGTGTTTTAATGGCAGGATCAAAATCTTAGAATGCAATGAAATATTATCAGTATTAATATTCTTATGATCAAATACTTTTTTAAAAGTTTGTTTAAGTGATAAACTGAAAAAAATTTTAGAGGAGCAATCATAAGTATAAAACAAACAAAAAAACTGCAAAAAGAACTACTTTCTAGTTTTCCCCATTTCCTAGCATTTGCAAAAGATCTAGAAAAAGTAAAAGTACCATATAAATAGCATTTTTAAAACTTCACAGTAAGTTGAAATCCAGTACATACATTCACAATGTCATGGAATTTAAAATGTACTTTATTACATTAAACCTACATGTGTTAAGATAATTCAATTGATTTTGTTTCTATCACAGAGATAAACCAACCAAATTACACATTTACTGTAGTAGGTCAGAAAGTTAGTGGAATTATCACATAAAGCAATAAATTTATCCTTTAAAATATTATAAATAAATGATAACCTACACTAGTAGGACACATAAAACACAGAGATGTCAGTTCCAAGATATTATGCTTTTTCAATGTTCTTATTATAGTTAGGTAATGAGAAGAATATTAAAACTCAACAAACCTAGTGTGTTATCTAAATACATTGAGGTTTTATAAAGGAGATTTTTAAAAAATTAAACACCTATTTCAGGTCTTTACACAAATGAAGGGGGCCCTTTTACTTTATACCATTTCAATAAGGCCTTTCCCGCTGCCTTAATTAAAACTGTAACACCCTCCTTCACTTACTTTCTACTCTTCCTCCATGCTTCGCGTTCTCCTTAGCCCTTATCAGCATCAAACAGGATACTTATTACATACTGACCTTGTTTACTGTCTGTCACCAGAATTATAAACTCTAGTGAAGTTTATTGTGTGCTTTGTTTATTCCTATACCTCCAGCATCTGTAACAGAGCGTGGCATAGAGTAGGAACTCAATAAGTACCTACTGAATGAAGAACTCAATGAATATTAAATCTTACAATGAACATCTGAAGACAAATGAAGTAAAAATTTTTTTTTACATTAACAACCAAACCAGGACACTTAAGAGTATTGATACTGAATGTCTGAAATTCTAAATATTAATATTATATTAATGACATAAGAGGATGTTTGGCTAAGTTATCACAGCACCCTGAACCTATCTACTTAGTCATCTCACTTGTGCTAGTCAATCCCTGACTTACAATGAAGGGAGAAAAAAAAATCACCAACTACTAATCCTATAAAAAGCTACAACTTTGACTTCCTGCCCAAATCTCAATTATAAAGTACAGAATAAAATATGATTAACAAAGGTGTTCAAATTCTTAAGTGTCAATATCTTGGAAGTATATTTGAATCATGAGAGGTTAAATAAGAGAATCATTGATCTTGAGAAATCTCATGTCCCTAATACACTACTAAAATGTGACTTTGATAGAGGATTAAATAACTTAGCACATTAATGTAAACATATAAACTCATATAAAAACAAATTTATAAGATGAAAGATTCCTTTAATACTATAAAACTCATTCTTTATATATTCGTTTCAATTGTATTTTTAAAACTCAAACACGTGGAATACAAAACACTAAATCCTAGCATAGTACCTGCAAATGGTTGGAAAGAGGCTTTTTAAACTTTTCTTATACTTCCACAAATAAAATATGGAGGTGGCTCTATGGTTCAACATAATTTTCTTCATTTCTCTTCCATTAAAATAATACCTGTTTTGGCCCTGAGTCAGTAAGTCAAATTTGATGAGAAATACTTACTGATGGACAGATTTGAGGCTTTTTCTACTTAACCAAACATTTTTTATTTACAAAGTAAACAAAAGTACAGTTTTTAAATCTTCACCTGAGGATATGTTTATTGATTTTAAAGAGAAGAAAGGAGAGAGAGAGAGAGAGAGAGAGAGAAAGAGAGAGAGAGAGAGAGAGAGACCCCAATGTGAGAGAGGAATGTCGACTGGTTGTCCAGTGTAAGAGGCTGAGAAATCCAAGATCAAGTAGCTAGCAGAGTCAGTGTCTGGTGAAAGACAGGTCGCTTCATGGTTCACAGATGGCTGTGTTCTTGCTGTGCACACACATGGTGAAAGAATGGGAGAGTGTTCTCTTAGGTCCCTTTTAAAAGGGTACTAATCCCATTTATGAGGTCACCCCCACGACCTAATCATCTTACAAAGGTCCCACCCTTCTAACACCATCACACTGGGGGTTGGGATTTCAACATAAGAATTTGAAGAACAAAATTATTCAATCCATTACAGTGAACAATCGTCGTCGGCAGCCGTCCGTCTCGAGAGACGATGGTGTAGCTTCTTAAGAGTCCATCTGGACCGCCGAGAATGGCTGTGCAGTCCGACTCGGGAGTGACATGGTAGTATCTGTCTCCTCCCGTGTTGAATCGACATCTTGCGATGACGCTGAAGCTACAGAGCCTGGGCAGGGTAATATGGAGGGTCTGCTGTTGCCCATGCAGCAGACCCCCCCTCTCTTCGCAGCTGAAGGGTCCAAGGGAAAGACGGAGTCGATACAGCTTGGCTTCAGGTGCGCCGCAGGAGTTGCCGGTGTTGACTACAACGTCAAACCGCCTTAGGGACTCCGGCTCCGGATTTTCTGTCGGGGTTTACTCCCTTAGCCTTTCCCCTGAAGAGGTATGCCGCAAGGCAGCGGAGGTTTTTTGGAGTCAGAGTTTTCCTTCTCTGATGTACCCTGACTGGAAGATCGAACCAGCGACACTTAGCTCGCAGGCTGACGCTCAATCCACTGAGCTAAACCAGCCAGGGCTAGTGAACAATACATCATTTATTATAAATAAGGTACTCTGAACTAGATATGAAAAACATTAGCAATATTTAAAAGGTGGAATAAATTTATCCATAAGGAAAAGAAAAACCTGAAAGGTATGTGAAAGTAAAAAATAAATAAATGTAACATTATAATCATAGAAATACAAACTACTCCAATCTTCACAAGACATATTTAGACATAGTTTCAGACTTTGCATTCAACCAATTAGTCACATTTTAATCTATTTTAATGCATCACTGAAAGTAAAAGTAAAATATAACGAAGAGCAGGAAAATTACATAATTTCACAAAGAGAAAATAAGTTAAACTAGAAGGTTAATGGGCAAAGAACTCATTAAGACTTTTGATAAATAATGCCAAACAGATTGGTAGAAGGATTATACCAATTTATATTCCCACTAAAATCATATGAAAATGTCCATCTCTCTGTACCTCAGTCAATGCTCAGTTTATGTTTTAATCTTGGACAATTTGGTAAAAAAGAAATAATTATCTTGCTTTAATGTTATTCCATAAATAGAACAGGAGTTCATTCACATATAATTATTAAACACCTAAAATATTTTTATGGATTGTTTATATTCTGTGGCCATTTCTTTATTGTGTTCATCTTTCCTTCTAATTTGAATTCTCAAATGCTAAGGATATCTAATTAACCAACTTTAAAGATTCTATTATCTTGGGGTTCCATCTTGACTTCACAATTAAATCCTCTCAAATCCAACACCACCCTTATGATGACATGTCCCAAATCCATATCTGAAGAGTCGTCTTAGAATTTCTGACTCAAGACTTCCTGCCAAATGGAGGCATAAGTAGACACATTTCACTTCCTCGTCCAACCGAAGAAACTGGCAGATTTTTGCTGCTTAAAGGGCCAGCACAGTGTTCGAATGTATGCAAACCCACCTACTCCAGGATTCACCACCAGAGCAATAGCTGGAAGGGCGCAGTCACACACCAGAAAGGGGCGAAGTGACTGGAAATGGGGTGAGAGCACTGGGTGAACCATCAGAAGCCAGGTGGCAGCACTGTCCCCTCTCAAAGCCCTCCCCACACAGCCACAAGATGGTGAAGTGGATTGTCTCACCCTGGCAATTACTTAAGGCTCCAACCCACACAATTTTCAGGTGCCTTTTCTACATTGACCATGCTACTAAGGCAGTAAAAGTAGCTCTACCTAATACACAGAAACAAACACAGAAAGGTTGCCAAATTGAGCAAACAAATGAAAGAATGGAACAAAACCCCAGAAAAAAACTAAGTGAAATGGAGATAGCCATCCTATCAGATGCAGAATTCAAAACACTGGTAATCAGGATGCTTAGAGAACTCCTAGAGTTTGGCAAAAAAATAAAGGAAGAAATGAAGGTTAAACAGGAAACCAAAAGAGAAGGGAAGGAAGCAGACATTCAAACCAATGATTCGGAAAATAAGGAAGAGATAAACATTCAACCAGAACAAAAAGAAGAAATAAGAACTCAAAAAAATGTGGATAGCCTTAGGAACCTCTGGGACATCTCCAAATGTGGGAACATCTGAACCATAGGGATGCCAGAAAAAGAGGAATAGCAATAAATTGAAAAATTACTTGAAAAAATAATGAACAAAAACTTCCCTAATTCGGTGAAGGAAATAGACATACAAGTCCAGGAAGCACAGAGAGCCCCAAACAAGCTAGACCCAAAGAGGAACACACCAATACACATCATAATTAAAATGCCAAAGGTTAAAGATAAAGAGAGAATCTTAAAAGCAGGAAGGAAGGAAAGAAGGAAGGAAAGAAGGAAGGAAGGAAGGAAGGAAGGAAGGAAGGAAGGAAGGAAGGAAGAAAGGAAGGAAGGAAGGAAGGAAGGAAGGAAGGAAGGAAGGAGAGGGAAGAGGAAGGAAGGGGAGGGGAGGGGAGAGGAGAGGAGAAAATAGTCAAACTCAAAGAAATAGAAAGCAGAAAAGTGGTTGCCAGGACTAGGGGTGGGGAAGTTAAGGAGATTCATCTGTAAGATGAATAAGGTCTGAGGATCTATTGTGTAACATGGTGACTATAGTTGATAACCTGTATTGTACAACTGAAATATGCTGAGAATAAACTTTAGAGTTCTCACCAAGAAAACAAAGAAGATAAATATGTGAGGTGACAGAAGTAACAATTAATTTGATAGGGGGAATCCTTTCACAATGTATACATGTATCAATCATCACGTAACACACTTTAGATATCTTACAATTTATATTTGTCAATTAAACCTCAATGAAGCCAGAAAGATATATAAAATGAATGGCAATTAAAAACAGGATAATAACTGCAGTGTTTAAAACACATCAAAAATATTTAAATCCATGAGTTCATAATAATTGAGACAGACTTACAGAGAGAGAGCAGGATGACAGTTAAGGGCGGGGAAGGTTAGGAGGTAGAGGAATTGAGCAAAAAGGAACAGGGACCCACGGACATGGACATCAGTGTGGTGACTGCATGGGGGGGTAAAAGGGGACTAAACGATAATGGGAAAATATACAAAAAAATTTTTAAATAAATAAATATATAATATTAGATTGTAGTAAAACTTCAAGCCTAGATTTCTTTTGACTCAATCTAACAACCAATGATTTTTAGCTAAAAAATAAATTCAAATAGAAGGCATATTGCGATTAAATAATGGCAATGTGGAAAAATTAGGCTATCGGCTTAAAGTCTAAAGCTTTCATTCCAGCTATGTCTGAACACTGTGTAACTACTAATGAGTCATTTAAACTCTCTGAGCCTCAGTTTCTTGATATATAAATAAATAATTTGAGAAAATACATATGGAATTATCAACACCTGGTTGCAAAAACTATAGCATGCTACAAAATGTTTGTTTAATCTGTCATTTCCTCTATGCTTTCTTTACTACCATGTTTAGAATGTCTTTTTCTTACCCCATGAGAATAGATACATGTTAACAGGTTAATCAGTTGTCCAGATACTGTTAGATGAAAAGCTATGTTTGCCCACTCATTTAAATACTGGTTATTTTCTTGACTTCCAGTTGTCCAATCAATTTGCCTTTACATTTCTATGACAATGTTTAAAATACATTTCAGTATCAAGTAATGCAAGCACCCACTTATGACTTCTTTTTTTGGTTTGAGAAACCAATTCTTATTTTTAATTAACAAAAAGTTTATTGTAAAATGTCTTATTTTTAACCTGCCATTATTAAGCTAAAGATTTAAAATATAACCCAAATTTCTGAAACCCCTGGTGTACCCTTTGCTGATTATATATCTTCCTTGCCACCCAAAAGTAACCCCATCCTCAACTGTTAATCATTATCTTGCTTTTCATTAGTTTTATTATATATATACACATTCTGAAACAATGTAGTATTTAGTTTTGTCACTTTAAAATGTAAATAATTGGAGTCATACTTTATGTATTGTCTTAATGTCTATAAGCTTTGTATATAATCCACACATAGTTATTTCTGCTTTATATTTTATTGTATGATTATGTCAATATTTATCTATTCTTTTGCTGATAGACATTTCCAGTTTTCACTTATAAGCAAGAAAGCTATTAATATTCTTATACATGGGAGGGCAAAAGTAGGTTTACAGTTGTTCATATAAAAAAGTTTATGATTATTACAATATTATTAACACAAAAGAATGCCACTCACAACTGTAAACCTAAGTTTTCCTATCCCTGTATACAATTTCTGTTACAGAAATGCAAGAGATTCTCTATGTTCCTAGGAATAGACATTTTGGGTCAGATAATTTCATATGAAACTTTCCTGTAATGTTAATTTTTTTCCAAAGTGTTGATACCAATTTTAACTATCTACCATCAGCAGTAAAGGAGAGCTCCTATTTCTTCACATAGTGGCAATCACATGGTATTAGATTTTTGCCAATCTAGAAGGTATGATATGAACTTTGGGATTTTATTTAGGCTTTTATACATTTATGGTTATCACATGTTTCCTTTCCTGCACAATGTATGCCTCTTCGTGTATTTTTCTTACTGATTCACAGGAATTCTTTATATATTTTGCATATTAAACTTCTCTTAGTTTCGTACATTACTATGTTTTCCCAGATTGTAGTTGTGTATTCTAACTCTCTTTATGGTGTCTTCTGATGACAGAATTTATTTTTTTCTTAATCCTTATCCAAGATTACATCTATTGATTTGAGAGAGAGATATCGATCAGTTGCCTCCCATACGCACCCTAACTGGGGGTCAAACCCACAACCTAGGTATGTCCCGTGACTGGGACAAACCCAAAAACTTTTGATGTATGGGACGATGTTCCAACCAGCTGAGCCATCCTGCCAGGATGAAAGAATTTCTTGATTTTACATTCAATCTATTTCTATATCACATTTTTGGTGTTAAATATTTTACTACCAAGACTATAAAGTTAGTTTCCTTTATTTTCTTCTAAAAGAAATCAGTATTAGAGTCCTGTTGCTACCTTACCAATATACCACAAAGTTAGTGCCTTACAGCAACACAAGTATGTTATCTTATAGTTCTGGAGATCAGAAGCATAAAATGTGCCGGAAGGCTGAGTTTATTTTGGAGGCTCTAGAGGAGAATCTATTTCCTTGCCTTTTCCAGCTTCTAGAATCTGCCTATATTCCCTTGCTTCTACCCTCTTCTTTATTTTCAAGCCCAGCAGCATAGCATCTTCTCTCCTCTCTGACCTCTGTTTCCGTTCTTATGTGCCCCTCACCTAAGGACCCTTGTGATTAATTGGGCCCACTCCACCACAACAATCCAGTATAATCTCCTAATCTCAAGAGCTTTAACTTGAAATCAAGTCCACAAAGTCCCTTTCCCATGTAAATTAATATATTTGCAGGTTTCTGGAAGATTAGGATGTGGACATGTTTGGGGGGCTATTATTGACGTTACTACCAGTTCTAAAATGAACTTCTGCTTCTTATTTTGTCCCTGGCTGGCAAGCACAGCAACTTTGATCCCACCAGAAAACTGAAGTGGGAATGGTTCTAATACAGTCATTTCTATTGAGTTCTGAAATTGTTACTGTGAAATTCAATGGGTAGATGACGTTCTAATAATTTATGTATAGATTCTTATCTTGCTCCTAATCTTAAAGAGACCATTTTTAAATATTCTACCACTGCAGATGATTTTGCTATAGTTTTTTATACATGCCCTTTTGCTTATTATGAAAACTATCTTCTATTTACAGCTTATGAGGTTTTTTAAATCATAATTATTTTAATTCTTACTGTTTTCCCTATATGTACTAAAATGACTTTTTCTCTTCAGTTTGTTAATAAGGTGAACTATGTTAAGATTTTTCTAATGAGTAAACCTTGCATTCCCAGGACAAACAAAATTTGGTAAGATGTGTTATCTACATACACATTGTCACATTCGGTTTACTAACATTTTATCTGTATTTATGTTCATGTATAAAAATTGCCTATGCTTTCTCATAATGCCCTTGTTTAATATTGTTATGAAGATTATATTAGCCAGGTGAAAGGAATTTGAGAACATTCCCTATACGTATCTCAATTATCTGTAAGAATTTCTACTAGAGTAAAACTGTCTCTTTATTGATTGTTAAAAATCATCTGTTCCCAATTGGGGACCAGTGTTTTCTCTGTGAGGGATGATTAAGTATTTGTTCCATTAAATCAATGGTTATAGAATCACACAGAATTTTTTTATTTCTTATTTCATATATTAATGTTTGTGATCCAGTTGTATATAGTGTTGTGTCCTTTATAAAAAATCATTTTAGCAAAGAACACTTATCATTTTTAAGTAATTCTTTCTACATGTTCTAATAGTTTTAGATGTGCAACATACAACTCAGAAAGCAGCACAAGTACTTTAGTCTTACAGAGCACTTACTATTTACATACAATGAACTGAAATATCTTTATTTTCAGCCAGCTTTAATAAATTTTCCACTTCATCTTAGTTTTTACATATGCTGTCAAAAAATCTCACAATATTCTCTTATTGTCCTTTTAACCAGTTTATAATTCTGAATGAATTTTAGAAAGATGATTTTCAGATTCAAAGAATCTCTCTGGAAATTTGAGTAAAATTATATTACACTTCTTTGACGTTCTTATGAAAAGACCATACGCAGCTCTAGTCATATGTAATATATTTTTAATCTGGAAATCCCCCAAATTTAGGAAAACTATTGTTTTCTGTTTCATTATTTCCCAGTGGTCAATACATTGTTGAGTCTTATTTCTTCTGTTATCTTTCAGCCAATTGTCTTTGGTTTTTAGTTGATTCTTTTGTGTTTTCCATAATGTCATCCTTTTCAAATTGATTCTTGTTAACATAAAGTACTTATGCAATAATTGTTCATTTACATTTTTGCTTCAATATCTGTGGCAAACTGATTGTATAAAAGGTCCTGATTATATCTCTTTTTGAATATATGTCTTTTACAATGTGGCTTTCCATTTCCTTCTATCAAGAGGTAGTGGCCTCAAAACAATGAATTCTCCAATCCATGAACATGAAAGTTCTCTCCATTTATTTGTATTTTCTGGAGAGTAATGTTTTGCACTTTTCAGTCTACTTCCTCTACAACTTTTGTCAGTATGTTCATAAGTATTGAAAAGAATTGTTGCTTTAAATTATTGTTGGCTTGTTTATTGCTAGTATATGGAAGCATAACTTTGCCATCACTTAACTTTGGCTGGCTCTGTTTATCCCTTCTTATGGCTAAGAAAATTTGTTAGATGTGACAAAGTTCCAGTACAAAGCCTAGTTCTTATGAAACACTGCAGCTTCTGTTTGTCTTCCTGGAATGCTTGCACCACCATGTAAAAAAGCACAGGCTAGCCTGCTGAAGGATGAAGATGTAACTCAGTCACTCCATCACTTCACTCAACAGTCATTCAATCTGACACATAAGTCAGGCCATCTTAGACTTGCTAGCCTCAGACATACAAGGAAAGCTCAGCCCTTTTCTCATTAGCAATAATAAATATTTATTGTTTTATTTAACCAGGTTTAGGTTAGACAGCAAAAGCTAGCTCATAGATTATTTATGAATAACATGAAATATTATTGCTTGGCATATACCAAACATATAACTGGCCAACACAGCTCCTTTTAGCTACTGAGCTCAGATAAATGCCATTGAAAACATCTTGAATCTGTAAATAGAACATATCAAAATGCAGTTCGAAGAACTTTTTAGAAAATAATTCTAAAATTGCAGAAGTTTCGTGATATGGTTTTACTATTGAAAAGTATTTTGTAAAACTTAAAATTTCTTACTAAGAAACATTTATTTTAGAAAAATTAACACTACTCTTCACAAGAATGACCATATTGAATAAATACTGTGATCCTTTAAAAAGTATTACATTAAAATATTTTAATATTGTTTTTATTGCAAATGAGTCATCTTTTTATCACTTAAGATACAAAGTATGTGATTCTTAAATAAATGCTTTCAGAACACAATTGTCTAGTATTTGGAAGAAGTTTACTTTTGAAGAAAATCATCCAAAGTCTAAACATAAATAATATATGTTGATGTTTAATCATGTACATCTAAGGCAATGATTGTATGTTCCCTGTAATATGTACCTTTAAGTTCTTTTTCTTAAAGCTTCTTAAACTAATTTTTGTTTAAAAATAATTTAAAGTAGTAATATGATACTGTGTCTAAAAAAATAAAAACAAAGACATTTATTAGCAAAGAAATAGAATGTATATACAACTCATCAAGAAATGTTGTAAAAGAACAAAAGAAATGTCTCATTCTGGAGCTTCTTTGTCATCATTAATGTATTCAGGTTTTCACAGCTGAACTGCTATACTTTGAGAAGATTTTCATGAAAGGGAACTAATATTCAATGTTTAAACAAAACTGTCAGGTTACCAAGATTAAAATTTCTTTGAGTGTCCAGAAAATTATTGCTTAAAAAAATAAAAACTATACTGGTGTTCATTTGCAAACAAAATTTTAAAAAAAGCATTTGTTTAACTGTGTATATTTATTTTTGGAACTAATATAGAGAAAGAACAATTTTAAAGTAAAAGTGAGACTATCTGTAGCTATTTTGTTTCATTACTAGTTCTATTTCTCAAATTGATACAAATGAGCTCCTCCTGTTTCTGTCTTTCTGCTTCCTTGTCAGTACAACTAACTGTCAGGGTTGGGGAGATCTCTTATATCTAAACAGAAGATGTGCAGTTTGTAACCTGCTTAATTCGCCTTATGTCCTACAATGCCCTCAGTATGGTGTTCATTAAAGTCTCAGCTGTTTTGTTTGTAGCAGTGGCAGCCTAAACATAGGCTTATTTTTCTTTGTTAAAAGGCCAGATTGTGCATAAATATACTCCTAATTTCTTTCTCTCTCCTCTTTCCTGTGTGCGTGCATGTGTGTGTGTGTGTGTGTGTGCGCGCGCGTGTGTGTGTTAATGGCAAGAAATTACCAAGCATATAAATGCTTACTGGTGTTTTCATCACTCAAGCCAGGCATCTGAACTCAGTCCCTTGCTTAAATGTTTATAATACCAACTCTCAGTCTTTGGAGAAAAGCTTAACATTTAAGGGCCATCTCTAAAATCAGATAAACTATATCAAGAACTACAACTTGGTATAAACAAATTCCATAAATTGTCATTAAAAACCATTCTTAAGAGTCCCCACCCTTCCCTGAAAGAAGTTCCTGGTAGATTCTAGATTTCCAATCCTAATTGCTTCCATGCAATTAGAAGGCTTAAATGAAGATTATTTATATTTTCTTGGCAATAATATACGATGGCTCAAATCAATTACTTTTTCTGACTTGAACAGAAAATTTTAAAGTTTACATTTAATCGGTCAATCCACAACTAGAATTTCTGTTCTGGTCTGTTTATAAGTAGACTTACTATTACACTGACTTTTTAAATGCAATATAAAAATAAGTCTTATAGATGTGACTATAACCATTTCATAACTCTTATTTCAACTATATAGTTAACAGTGTTCATAAACATATCTGAAATTAATCACATTCTGAAATCATTAAAAGTAGAAGGTAAAGAAATGTATCAAATATTTACTGCATTTTTGTGTGAAGTTTAACAGACAAAAAATTTATTTTTAACTAGTTACTAAGTTATGTGTGATGTTAATCTTAACAAGCAATTAATTAAATGTACATAAAGAATTATTAAAGTATTATGCCTGACAGCTGCAAAAAATAACCTCTGAATGATTAAAAAATAAATACTGTCTATACGTCATTATGGCCCATACAATTACAGTGTTAGGATAAAATTACATTAACTATTAAATATAGCTGCCTGAATATGATGACTTCTAGAAAACAACCATAATTGTATCTTCAAAAGCTTGTCTCAAAAACTACCAGACAACTGACTGCAGCAAATGGCCTTATTAGGCAAAGATATTAGAGAAAACTGGCAAAGTATCAAAAGACCCCATCAAAGTGTCTCCTATTCATTCCTAATATTAATTTCTGAATCATTCATAGCTTATCTATTTATAAAGTTGCTTTTAGATAGAAAAAGAGAAATGACTTTCTTTACCCTAGTGTTGATTTTTTTTATTGTCCTCCATCTGCCAAGATTTAAAGAGAATAAAGGAGGATCCCATACTAGAACACAGAGAATGGAGCATCATAACCGAGGAGTAACTGGGCAGGAGAAAATTACCCGGTGGAAAGCAAGTACAGAGATAAAAAGCTGGGCACAGTTAAGAACACTGCCTTGAAAGGAAGTAAGGCTGTGACGGTTTCATGTTTCATCTTTAAGGATGAACAGAAGGATTTTCCAGCATACTACAGTGCGCAATACTATTTCTCAGTAAGAAACCTGTCACACTCCTGACGTCATATATGAGACAAACTTCATCATAAGGCCCTATTAAAAGATAAAACAGAGTTTACTGAGTTGTCAATAGAACTAAAACTTCAGGAACAAATTAATCAGAAACTCAATAGCTGAGAGGAGGTCTCCCACTCCTGGTTCGTGTAACAACCATTGCTACTCCAAGAACCCCGACTGAACTTTTATAAAAATTAGGATAGCAGGTACACCAGGTATATAAGTTATCATAGGCTAAACCAACCTCCAGAGAGGGAATTCACAGAACCCACAGAGTGAAAGGAGAGGAATGAGGCACCTCATAAACCTAACTTGAATTTTATTAACAAAAGCAAGGAGACTAATATTTCCAATTCTTCACATTTACAAAGTTAATCTGAACAACAATGTTAAATTATTTAATAGACATATGATCAGCATAGAAATTGAAAATTACATTAGAGTATATAACATCAACACTGAGAAGTATTAAAGTATAATACTATTATTCCTACAACCTTCTAATAATGAAGGAGAATAAAGCAAATTGATATTAAAACTTAATAAGTGCTTCTGGTGCTAAAATAAGAAACATGCTTATTTTTTTAAAGGTATTGTGAAGTCTATGATTCTTCTATACCTATCTAAAAACATTATCAGCACTTCCGCTCAAGACTGAGGAGTAGATAAACACCCCTCGAATCCTTGCTCAACCACAGCAAAAATTACAACTATACTATAAAACAAATACCACCCAGAACTGCCAGAAAATTGAGCTGTAAGAAGTCCAGCCACTAAGGATTTAGAGTAACCACTTTCACCTAAAGAAGTAGGAGGGGAGGAGAAGCAGATTGGCTTGGAGAGGTGGGGAGGTGGACAGATGTGGAGATACAGAACAGATGGTCCCACATCCACATGTGGTGGATAAAAACTGGGAGGTATATATTAGGAGTAAAGGATCCCAGCTCCAGACCAGACCACATAGCCCAGGGTTCCAGCACCAGGAAGGTAATTCCCCATAATCTCCAGCTGTAAAATCCAGTGGAAGTTGGGGTGGCAGAAGAAACTGTGGGATTCTCAGGAGACTCCTCATAAAGGGCCCAAGACAGACTTAGGACTCATGCAGACCCACCCGCTCTGGGATTCAGTACTGGGGCAACAGCTAGAAGTGCAACAGGGTGAGTGCCAGGAGACAGCTTCCTCCCAGGCAAAACTCCAAAGGCCAGGCAGTGGCACTGTCCCCTCTCTGAGCCCTTTCACACACAGAGCCACAAAATGGTAAAATGGGTAGCATCTTCCTGGCGATTGCCTAAGTCTCTGCCCCGTACAACATACAGATGTGCTTTTCTACAATAGGCCATGCTACTAAGAAAGGTAGTCAAAGCAGCTCTACCTAATGCATAGAAACAAACACAGGGAGGCTGCCAAAATGAGGAGACAATGAAACACTGCCCAAATGGAAGAACAGAACAAAACACCAGAAAAAGAATTAAACAAAATAGAGATAAGCAGTCTATCAGGTGCAGAGTTCAAAACACTGGTTATCAGGATGCTTAAGGAACTCATTGAGTACCTTCAATAGCATAAAAAAATACCTGGGTAGAAATACAGAAAAATCTATAGGACACCAGCAGTGGAGGGGATGAAGCCAAGAATCAAATCAATGATTTGGAACATAGGAAGAAAAAAGCATTCACTCAGAACAGCAAGAAGAAAAAAGAAAAAAAAATATGAGGATAGGCTAAGGAACTTCCCCAGAAGTTCCCACATCTACAACATACCAACATCTGAATTATAGGGGTGCCAAATGGAAGAGCAAAAAAATTCAAACTTATATGAAAAACTAATGAAAGCAAATTTCCCTAATTTTGCAAAAAGAATAGACATACAGTAAGCCCAGGAAGCATAGAGAGTCCCAAACAAGATGGCCCCAATGAGGACCACACCAAGACATATCATAATTAAAATGTCAAAGGTTAAAGATAGAGAATCTTAAAAGCAGCAAGAGAAAAGCAGAAAGTTACCTACAAAGGAGTTCCCATAAGACTGTCAGCTGATTTCTCAAAAGAAACTCTGCAGGCTAAGTGGATTGGCAAGAAGTATTCAACGTGATGAAAAGCAAGGAAATACAGTCTAGATTACTCTATCCAGCAAAGCTTTCATTTAGAATTCAAGAGTAGATAAAGTGCTTCCAAGACAAGGTAAAAATAAAGCAGTTCAATATCACTAAGCCATTATTATATGAAATGTTAAAAGGGAATTATATAAGAAAAAGAAGATCAAAACTATGAGCATTAAAATGGCACCAAATTCATAACTATCAACAATTGAATTTAAAAAACAAACTAAACAAACATGCCAAACAGGAACAGAATCATAGATATGGAGATCATTTGGAGGGTTATCAGTTGGGAGGGGGAAGAGGGTAATGGGGGAAAAAGTGCAGGGATTAAGAAGCACAAATTGCTAGGTACAAAACAGACAGAGAATATTAGGAACAGTATAGGAAATGGAGAAGCTAAAGAACTTATATGCATGAGCCATGGACATGAACTAAGGGGTAGGACTGCTGGAGGGAATGGGGGTGCTGGAGGGCAAACAGGGAAAAACTGGGACAGCTGTAATAGCATAATCAATAAAATATACTTTAAAAAAAACAATATTGACAGCTTTTTTCTTGTCTCTCTAAATTCAGTATTTTAAAAGAATATTTTCATTTAAATTATCATTGTTAAAGCCTCTTCATAGTACATCAGTAGGGATGACTGAAAAAATGGTAGGCCAGGGAACTCCAGGGCTCCATCCCTCCACAAAAATAGTAAGGTAGCAAAATAAAACTGTTAATAACAACTTCTGCATAACTCTGAAATCTCATCAAAAACTTAAAACAAAGACAGATTTAGAGACTGTTTTGTGGGTTATGTTGCATAAATTAACATGTATGTTCTGTTTTCATAGGGCATAAGCCTATGATCTCATTACCTGAGTGATTGTCTGTACATATAGGCCTCACCTAATCCTGTCTGCATCGCTGCCTCCTGAGACTCAATGGTTTGGCTGAACTAAGTGGCTGGGTTGGTGAAGTATGGGTGGTCTGTGGGCTTCACTTTAAAACTGGTTTCTCTTTTCTGTCCTAAAGGCTTGGACAAAAAGGGCCCAGAGGTCTGAGAGGGGGGAAACCTAAAATATTCCCCTCAGCCCAAACTAAGTACAGTGGGCTAAAGGGTTTTGGACAGGTGTGACGTGCCTTGCACACCTTCCTCCAAAGAAGTCTTTTTTTTTTCCCTAATGTGAGACATTGAAAAATTAATCCCTGCCTGTTGTCATCTAGTGGTTATGGATTTAATGATGCCTTTAACCCTGTTGCCAAATCTGTTCCCCCAAAATACAAGGATGCCAGTCTGTTAAACTGAGCACATCATTGTCTGGGGACAGCCAACTGACCTGGAGTCTGCAAGATCCTTCCCCATGTGGGAAGGTCACCCTCCCCTCCACACCCCCACTCTTATTAGGGATTTCTGGACCCAAAGATAGGTAGCATGACAACCATGTCCAACTTGAAGCAGCTAGAGGAGCACGAGACCTTCACCTACTGTCCTTTATAAGATTGTAAAGGGTCTTAAGTCTGAGAGGGGGGAAGTTACAGAGCGGGGGTCCCCCCAACAAATAAATAAATAAATAAATTAATTTAAAAAAACCCTACAACGAAGAGGGGAAAACTTAATGAAGAAAGAAGCTGCTGCATTGTGGTAACCTGGTGCACATTGCTAACATCAGAGTAAGCTACATAGACCTTATTCTGGGAGAAAAAAAAAAAAGATAATAGAATGAATATTTCAACCTCTGATAACCCCATGAAGGACTAAAATACCCCAAGGAGGGGTATTTCAACAACAACAACAACAAAAAAAAAAATTTAAGAGGCATGCAAAGAAACAAGAAAGTATGGTTCATTCACAGGGAAAGAAAATAAATAGAAATATGTTTAAAGAAGCCCAGTCATTATACTCACTAAACAAAGACTTTAAACAAATTGTTATAAATATGTTCAACACTAAAGGAAATCATGAACAAAGAACTACAGGACACCAGTAGAACAATGTCTCAAGAGAGACAATAAGTACATAATTAAAATGCACTGCAGAGGTGGAAGGACTGACCAATAGATTTGAGCAGACAGATCAGTGAACCTGAGATTATTTAGTCTGAGAGGCAAAAGAAGAGTAGAACAGCCATAAATAAAATAGATAGAATAACAATAGAATAAATGGCAACAAAAATGTTTTTTTGAAAAGATAAAATTGATAAGCCTTTAGTTAGACTGACATAGAAAACATATTTTACAAAAATTCAGAAATGAAAAGTGGGGGCTTTAACTACATTATAAAAGTAAAAGGGATTATACAAAACACTATGAACAATTGTGCACCCATAAATTAGATAATCTATATTAGATGAACAGATTGCTAGAAACACAAAACTTGTAAAAACTGACTCAAGAAAAGAGAAAATCTAAACAGAGCTGTAAGTGAAGAGATTGGATCAGTAATCAAAAAACTCCCAATAAAATGTCCAGGACTAGATGATTTCACTGGTAATTATATCCATTTAAAAATAATTAATACTAATCCTTTTCATACTCTTCCAAACCTAGAAAAGAAAGAGGCTAGCATACAATGATACCAAGTGAGATAAATTTAAGAAAACCATAGACCGATATCTCTTAAGAATATAGATACAAAATCTTCAATGAAATACTAACAGATCAAATCTAGTAACACTGTAAGAGAATTATGTGTCATAACCAAGTGAGGTTTATCCCCAGTATGTAAAGATATTGATCAATGTAATACACAGCATTAATATAATAAAGGAAAAAACAACATGATTGTATCAACTGATGCAGAAAAAGCATTGGGCAAAATTTAACATGCTTTCCCAATAAATATACTAAACAAATCAGGAATGGAAGGGAACTTCCTCAACATGAGAAACAGGATATTTATGAAAAACTGAGAGCTAACATCAGTTAGTAATGAAAAACCGAAAGTTTTCCCCCCAGAGTGACAAACAAGGCTCCACCTGTATCCAATTAAAAAATGGACTAAGGACCTGAACAAAGACTACTCCAAAGAGGACATACAGAGGGTCCATGGGCATATGAAAAGATGCTCAACATCACTGGCCATCAGAGAGACACAAATTAAAACCACAAAGAGATATCACCTCACACCTGTCAGAATGGCCATCATTAATAAATCAACAAACAAGTGCTGGCAAGGATGTGGAGAAAGGGGAACTCTAGTGCACAGTTGGTGGGAATGCAGCCACTGTGGAAAACAGTATGGAATTTCCTCAAAAAACTAAAAAGGTAATTGCCTTTTGATCCAGCCATTCCACTGCTAGGATTATACCCTAAGAATCCCAAATCACCAATTCAAAAGAACCCATGCACCCCAATGTTCATAGCGGCGCTATTTATAATAGCCAAGGGATGGAAACAGCCTAAGTGCCCATCTGTAGATGAGTGGATCAAGAAACTGTGATAGATTTACACAATGGAGTACTACGAAGCAGAAAGAAAGAACTCCTACCTTTTGCAACAGCATAGATGGATGGAACTGGAGAATATTATGCTGAGTGAAATAAGCCATGCAGTGAAAGACAAATAGCATTATGATCTCACCTATAAGAGGAATCTAATGGACAAAATAAACTAATGAACAAAATAGAACCACAGGCATGGAAACATGGAACAGACTGACAGTGACCTGCGGGGAGGCGGGTGGGTGATTATGATGGGAAGAAGGGGAAGAGACGAGTCAAAGATCATGTATGAATGACTCATGGACATGGACATGGACAATGGTGTGGGAAATGACTGTGGTTGGGATGGGTGGAGGAGGGTTAAGGGGGAAAAAATTGGGACAACTGTAATAGAATAACAATTAAAACATGATTAAAATTATTTTTTAAATAAAATAAAATATATTACATTTTAAAGATCAAGTATTTAAATAATCAGAATCTGGTTTTTCTTCTAAATTTCTGTAAGATAGACTAAGGAATCTACACAAATCATCTTAAAATTCAAATAGAATTGAGCCCTGGCCAGCATGGCTCAGTTGGCTGGAGCATTGTCCCATGACCAAAAAACTGAGGGATTGATTCCTGGTCAGGGCACATACAGGAGGCAACCAGTTAATGTTTCTTTACTACATTGATGTCTCTTTGTGTCTCTTCCTCTTTCTTCCTCTCTCTCTAAAAACAATGAAAAAAAATATATCCTTGACTGAGGATAATAAAAATAAATAAAATTCAAGATAAGACTGAGAGACCAGATATAATAAAAATCAAATCAAAGCCAATTGAGAACTGCTTATTGTAGTATCAGCAGTAACTACCTAAGTAGTACTTTACCCATACTAAACTCAAAATGCTATTTAAAGAAATAACCTAAACTAATTTTTTAGTATTACTAAGTAAATTATTCTTCTAGTAAATTATTCTTCTAGTAAATTACCTAATTCTGACTCATCTGATCTATGAACAACCTGGCAGAATGAACTCAGAATTTAGGACATGCAATGAAAGCCAGTGGGGGGATTGTTGCATAAACATACACAAGTACTGAAAAACTAAATACACTCCTATGTACTTCTTTCTAGAAATGAGAGATATAGTAAGTATTTCAAAGACTGTGGGTTCTCTAAGCTTCTCCCATTTTACATTTAAATATTTATTACCTAATTATTCTTATGCCTGCTTCTTTTTCACTTGCAACTTTACAAATTTTTGTCATTAACCAAAAGAGAAAAAGAAAAGGGCTGAAAGCAATATAAACTTAAGTCAATCAACAATTTAGAAGAAGAAATTATCAAACTAATTTTTAAAGTTCGAGTATTGAATTATCTAGATTTCATTGATTTCCCTTCCACATAAAATCTCCACTTGACTACATGATAGTAAATCTTGCTCTCGTGTTTACGGAGAACAGTAGAGCTTATTAATTATGACATAGTTCACAATTCATCTCCTTCTGCTTACCCTGCACATATAGAAACAGAAATGTAACCATTTATTCCCCCCTGGTTCTTCTGACCTTAACAAAGGTTAGAAGAGCTTTTTCACTGGCTATTAAAAGTGAATTCTTAGTTAAGAGCTATCCATGTTAAAATAAAAAGAAAAGAAAAGCCAGTGTGAGAATCTAAATGTTTTTTACTTCCTACCTCTTTCATATTCCACTCCATTCTGTTCCCCTCGATTAGGATGATTTTCAAAAATTAAAATATTATTGCAGTGTTAAGCAAAAAACATAAAATTAAACACTTAAAATTTTCCTGAATATATATTCCCTTCCCTAAATACTATTAAAAGTTTCCAATACTATTTACAAAATGATAAAGAGGACATGTATTGGTAGATACAAAGAAAAGTATTTGTTTTATTTATATTCTTACAGGCTTAGCTTCCTGGCTTTGTACTTTATCTTCTATCACTATATCTAGCAGCTTTTCCACAAAATAACTCAGTCCATTAAAAGTTTTCCTTCTGTTATAAGGAGTAAAGAATGCATTATTATATTTTTCTATGTGAAGTAAGCTATTAAATAATAGCTTATACACTCATTAAGCAAATGTAATTGTGAGAACACATTGACATTGTTAAAGTAAATTACTCAATTTGTTAATAGTTTCATTTCAAATGACCTTAATTGTATTAATTGTGATACTAGCAAATTAAATTGAAGAACATTAAATACATTGTTCTACTATGTCCTAGAGGACCAAATTTTCCATTACATCAGCAAAGGGAAAATAATGATTATATGCACCCCCCCCATCAAAAGTCTCACACACATGCATGCACAATGGGTCAAAAAGAAAGGTCTCACTAGACTGCATTTACTATTACTATTTTAATATTGGTAGCATGGTACAAAACAGACCACACAGGAGTAACTGAACTTCAGGTAAATGAACAATTTTAGGGTATTCTTTTATCTCTGATTAAGCAGAAATTACTTCATCATTATAAAGAGTTAAAATGTTGACAATGAGGAAACAAGTGTTGGTATAGAGAAATGCAACATTAAAATAAATTTAAAAAACTACAGATCGGTGTAAATCAGTTATTACTTATTAGATGTCTAGTATTGATAATATATAAAGACATATATTAAAAGATAGTTATGGTCCTCATTCTTGAGAAGTATAAATTCAACAGAGATTAACAATACAGACTGTTAACTCTCTTTAGGATAAAATCTGTAGTCTTCAGCCAGATGTATAAAATCCTTATAATCTGGCCCCTACCGCCTAGGCCCATCATCCTGTGCCGTTTCCCTGTCACCCACAGTTGCCTCAGCCACAATGACTTCCTTCAGTTCCTCGAATATGAAAAGCCTATTCCTGTCCTAGGTGTTTCCTTTGTATGAACTATTTCCTTCTTGTGGACTGGTGTTTCTTTCTTTCCATCTCTCTGTCTCTGTCTGCCTACCTCTCTCCCTCTCACCATCTTTACATGCTTGAGAACCCCCTCATCCATACCTAGCTGAAATATCACCTTCTCAGAGTTCTTCCATGAAAATCTAAATTTTCACCCACTCACCATAACATTACCCTATTTTAATTCTTTGCCTAGTATTTCTTACTCTCGTATTTTTTCATATTTCTGTACTTTTTCATTTTCTTACTACCTACACTAAAATATGAATTCCATTGAAAAGAAGTACTTCATTTAGTTGTTTAATAGTATAAGCCCAGACACTAGATAATCAATAATTTATTTAAAGATTTTATTTACTTATTTTTAGAGAGATGGGAAGGGAGGGAGGAAGAGAGGGAGAGAAGGTTGCCTTTCCTGTGACCCCAACTGGGGACCTGGCTTGCAACCCAGACACATGCCCTGATTGGGAATCAAACCAGCGACCCTTTGGTTCACATGCTGGTGCTCAATCCACTGAGCCACAGCAGCCTGATGAATGACCATCAGGTCTGTGGCCTGCAGGGCCTTACTATGTGTATAAAATACATATGCCTCTATAATCTCTATTCATTTATTATCACTGAAATTTATTAACCCTCATACTAAGATATTTGATTGAAAATCTTTAGGTTCAATAAAACAGATCTATTCATAAGTCTGATTAAAGATTCAAAATGATAGCAGTGGTCCAGGCTTGGTCAAAATTAGGTATAGTCTATTAAAAGTGTCACTAAACAAAAATGCTAGGAAGCCAATTACATTAAATTTCTCCACATTTGGAAGAAGAATAAACAAGGAGAGTTGTAGAGTAAGAGAATTATTATTTAACTACATATATTCCCATAACATAAACAATTATTTGACTCAAACTTTGCCTTATAAATGACTTAAGTAAAAGTAAATTCTCACTCTTTATTGATAAATCAAGGCTAGTTGGGTGGTTTTTCTGACTAAATAGATTTGTAAGTCAGGAAAGATAAACAGTTACTGTAATTTGTAGAAATACAATAATTACCAAATGGTAGAAATCAGATCATTTCCAAAGACTAAAGTAAATTATATTTTTAATACTGGAAATGTAATAAAAGAAAATGACCGTTTAAAGTAAGTAACTTGAGATATTACAATTTTTATGATTTACTAGTTTCTTAATTTCTTCCATTTAAAACATTCAGATTTTCGTAAAATGTGAAAATAAAAACAGCTTGAAGCTAACATAATGCTTCCTCCTTTGTGCTGTCCTATATTACTCATAAGGGGTTCCTTCTCAGAAAATTCAGGGAGCAGTACAAGTATTATATGAAAAAAAGATTTATTTCAAAACATCTATTCAATTAACAAGTAATCCCTCCTTACAGCTAAAGTATAGTGATAGCAAACTAATTTAACTTCTTTTCAATTCTCATAAAGTACAAGTTAAGAATGAAAAATCTTGAGCTCAGATTAATCATATATCATTAGGGCAAGATGCATTCTCAAAGCTTCATCCAAACCTCATTTAAATGTTTACCACTGATATTTAACCACTACCTTTTAATGGTAGGTCTGAATCAGATTTTGAGTTCAATTTCATCCACTCAAGTAGGTTAGCAGTATTTTGAAAATGGCATAACCACTAATACAACAGATCATCAGTACTCCTCCAATCACCAATCTCCTTTTGTTAGAATTTTATTATTAGTTTATGGAAAAGCACCGAGGAGCTGTAAGTCAGCAAAGGGATATTTTGTCCTCCCTAAGATGACTCCAGCCAATAAGACCAAGGGCAGAATTTAAGGTGAGTAAAATGATTCAGACAGCATCCTATACTTTGGCCAGGTATCTTCAGCAGAACAAATACGTCTTTTATTTAAATCTAAATCCACTTCTACTACATGGAAAACAATACTAAAGATCATAACAGGAGAGCATAATTGTATTATATCAACTTCAATGAACTATTTAATTATTGCCAATTTATTCATCAATAAAGCCAAGCACTCTCTTCCAGTTCTAAAATTCTCTGATATTGTGACAGGGAAAAAAATTTTTGAGAAAAAAATAAAAAACAAGAATACAAAAGGCAAAAATGGAGTAGACAGGATATTCAGAACATCTTAGATTTTTAAAAAGTAAGTTACTAAATATTTTATACATGATGACAGAAAGAAAGCTTTGAAAGGTATTACATTAAGCTGTAATTATCTAAATACTATAAAAGCTGTAAGTAAGAAGGCATATAAAATTGAAGTTAAAAACACCGGCAATATGTGACAAAATGCTATTTTCAAAAGAGAATAATATTCTCAATAGAGGAAAATGTTCTTTCATCATGAGCAACATTCCAATCTCTTATAAGCTTGTGAAAACAACTAGTCATGCCAGGAATGTTGTTTTATTAATAGGTGAACTTACCCTAACTCTCGATACTGTTGTTTTCAGTTTAAAATAATTCTTTTCCCTTTAATTGATCATTAAGTTACATGCTAAGAACAAATAATCATTAATAGTTAAACAAACATTTTTCTTTTTTTATAGTTTCAATTGAATTACAGGTAACTTGCCAATTATTAATTAATACCCTTTGTTCAAAGATCTTGGAATTTAATCTATGTCGTCGGCGGCAGCCGTCCGTCTCGAGAGACGATGGTGTAGCTTCTTAAGTGTCTATCTGCACCGCCGAGAATGGCTGTGCAGTCCAACTCGGGAGTGACACGGTATCTGTCTCCTCCCGTGTTGAATCGACATCTTGTGATGACGCTGGAGTGTCCTCTCCAGTGAAGCTGAAGCTACAGAGCCTGGGCAGGGTGATATGGAGGGTCTGCTGTTGCCCATGCAGCAGACCCCCCCTCTCTTCGCAGCTGAAGGGTCCAAGGGAAAGACGGAGTCAATACAGCTTGGCTTCAGGTGCGCCGCAGGAGTTGCCGGTGTTGACTACAACGTCAAACCGCCTTAGGGACTCCGGCTCCGGATTTTCTGTCGGGGTTTACTCCCTTAGCCTTTCCCCTGAAGAGGTATGCCGCAAGGCAGCGGAGGTTTTTTGGAGTCAGAGTTTTCCTTCTCTGATGTGCCCTGACTGGAAGATCAAACCAGCGACACTTAGCTCGCAGGCCGACGCTCAATCCACTGAGCCAAACCAGCCAGGGCTTAATCTATGTATATAACCAAATTTAATAGCTCACAGAGAAAATGTCATTCTTGTTTTGCTCTTCTCTACTTGTAAAAGTGATTCAAGCAGTTAAAAGTTTAATTCACATGGAATGTATGCCCTACGATTTTACATTTATATATCTAAACAGTCCTTTTTGTTTTTGACCTCACCTACTTTTGTCAACCACCCATGAAAACAAACCAATGATATGCAGCTTTCTATCATTCCTACTTATGTGGCTATTTTGCTATTGCTTTCCAAAATACTCAAAACCACATAATTTAGTAATATACTGTTCTGTTATAAATATTTAAATTCAGATTTGAAAAGTTAAAGTTATTTATTTATGGACTCTATAACAGGAATTAAGAAAAAAAATGTAAATCCTACACAGTGAAGCCACTGATTAAAGTCCAATGTTTGACTCCTTAGAAAAAGAATCATTCAGTTGCCACAAATTTTCTTGTGGGAAAAATGTGCAAAAGCCTTCAAATACATGAAGAACCCCATGAAAGACATATATTAAAATAAACAAACATGCTAGAAAGGTGATGATTTTTCAAGTAAATATGACAATTCCATTAAAATGCAATGCATGTTTTGCGGCAAAAGGGACATCTAAAAAGATGAAATAGATGCTTTATATAAAATATTTACATATACAATGCATAAAACCCACTATGGTTAGTAACCTTTATGCCTTTGAAGAACTAGATATTTACATATCTTCTTTCTGCATGTGTGTGTGCGTATGTGTGTTTTGTATATATTTTTAACAGTTGACAGCTGTTTTAGAGCATACAGAGATGCCAAGCTGAATGAGGGTCTTGATTACTTCAAGATTAGCTATCTAAAGTTTCTATTCATTTTAAGTGTTGTTAGTTGGAAGAGTCATTAGTCACTTCCTTGTCTCATAGAACATCAGCATACATTTACATTGTTAATGAACATTTGGGGTAAATGAATTAATGGCACTTTTAAACATCAATTCAGTCCTAATAACTTTGGATGTCATAGAAATGTTAGGCAAGGATATAAACGAAAAAGCCTTTTCAGTAAAGGTAACTACTCTTTCCTGAAACAATAGAGGACAAAATTAATTAAAAATGTTTTTTAATCAGTTTTTTTAAACTCAGTATTTAATGAACAAGACCAGAGAAAAATATGCACTTTAAAAATCCTCTATGCTCTAAAACAAGCATTTTTAGCCAGAAAATACTGGTGAAACTATTATATAGTTATATAACACAAAAATATATTCACTCTATAATATCTACTGATATAAGGATTTTCAAAATAATTGGACTTAAGTTATAAATTATTCTTACAGATATTGAATTTAAGGAAAAAATTTCACTAGGGAAGGTAGTGTTCTTATCACTGAAAATTTGAAAATGCTATAACTGAAAAAATAAAATGCTGAAACTGAAATGGGACACTAATAATTTTTTATATTATTTTCATATTTGAAAACCTTAAACAGTAGTCTTTTTGAGACCTTTTAAATAAAAGTGAATATTAAAATAAAATCACAAAAATAAATTGTATGGCAAATTACACTATTTTCAATAACACACTCCATAAAGTCAAGAGCTTGTTTACTAAAGAAATGGCCATTATGAGGAATCAATTGTTTTTACTATTCTCAATAGTAAAAATAGTAACATGAGTTAATGGAAGACCTTTATATCAATATAAAAAAAAATTGTATTTGAAGTATATAAAACACATGTAAATTACTCTAATTATGATTTTTAAAATAGATCTCATTATCCTGATATGTGTATTTCATGAGTGAAAAATTACAAGGAGTTTCCTGAGTCAATAAATCAATTTTATCAAACATTTAATGAATTTATAAAAAATAAGGATAAAGCTTCAAGAATTCTCTCAAGTTCATTTCCTTCTAGTATACCATATTATTATTACTAATACTGAGAAAATAATATGGAATTCTGATATACCTATTATAAGTTTTTATGGGATAGACTCTGAATACAGTTTACCTTTTAACAATTTATTTTTTAACAATTTCAACACATAGATCTTTTAAAGTACAACATATATTTCAATTATCTTTTTTAAAAGGAGAATCAGGCCAGTCTTTTATTCTAGAATAATCTCATTTTGCTGGAGAAAAAATAGTCCCTGGAAAATCAACCCCAAAAAGTTTAAACGCCTTTAAAAGAAGTTTGAGAAGTCATTTCTCATTTCAATATCCTTATGCTAAAGTAATTGTTTAAGTTTATGGTTTTTTAAAAACAAATGAGAGCGCATTAAACATCTGACTCATGCTTTTGTCTATAAATAGAAGTTGACGTTTTGTGGTACCCATTCCTGTCAGAGTGCTCTATACCTACCCAGGGAAATGTTCTTTCAAGTTGCCCTGCTTGGCTTCATCTACAGAACTCCACACACAAGGCAGGAGGAACTAACTGAAGGCCCTCTGCTAGGGTGCCTAGTAACCGCAGAATGTGTCTGCACACAAAACTCACCTCCTGTCTTGTTTGAGTAACTCGACAAGGGGTCAATGCCCACTTCTTGTTCTTCTGGCTGCAGAGGATGTCTAGTTTCAGATAAGGAATGATACATCGTGAAAACTGGACAGTGTCAGCAAAAGTGGCTACCTGGGAGATAAAAAACACAGAAAAAAAATGATAAATATTTTTCTTTCTGCTACAACTGGGAATAAATACAAAACTAAGTGATTAAGTGTGCATTACAGACATTAACAAGTTTTTTACAGGTTCCAGGGACCGTTGCTCCACACTGGTAGCATGTGCAAGCAAATGAGAAAGTGACATTAAATTTCCATGTCAGCAATTTCCAAATTGGAACTTCATTGGTCACCTTTACTCAATGTTCAATCACATTGTCAATGAACTGCACAAAAAGTTGAATTTTAAGTTAAATTATTATCACACTGGTAACATCCTTTTGTTTAATTGCCAAAATAATACGTATTTACAATAGAAACTTTCAAAATATAGAAAATACAGTAAACTGAAATCATAATTGTAGTAGCTAAAAGTATTGCAGTTAACATTTCAGTTTATTTTATATACCCGTCCTGCCTTTCTTCTGGGCACTTAAAATATATACATTTTTAATGTAATCCATCATGCTAAACATACTGATTATATAAATTATTGTGTTTTCCTTTCCATAAAAAATCTATTACCACTTCCATTGCATCCCTAGTATTCCATTATATAGCTATAACAATTTATGTAACCAATTCCCTATTAGTAAACAATTAGAATTTTTTCAGTTATTCAACATTATAAATAGCCTCGTAAGTTTAGTAATATCTGTTCCACATCCATGATTATTGTCTTAGGATAAATTCGTGTAAGTGTAATTGTTGGACCCAAACATATATATATTTTTAAATAAGATTTTGTGATAAATTCTTGGCAAATTTTGCTCTAGAAATACTTGTACACAATTCATCTCCATGGAGCTTCATAACAATGAGATCGGTAATTCCTTTGGGGGGGCAGTGCGACAGTCAGATTTTGTTTTGCATTTGCTTGGTAACTAGTGAGGTTACTGAAGACTTCGCATGTTTGCTCTGACATTTGTTTACTGTCTTGTGTGGATGGAGTCTATTATTATGATTGATGTAATGATTTTGAACATGCTTTTAAATATTAAGGATATTAAACCTTTTTCATATGATACATATATTTTTCTCAGACTGCGTTTGTCTTCAAATTCTGTGGCATTGTTGTGATATAAGTAATTTTTTCATTTTTATGCACCCAAATATATAGCCTCCTTTATGGTTTCGGTCTCTAGCTTACAAAGGCAAGGTTATATAAATAACCACCTATTTTTCTTTTATAGTTTTGACGGTTTTCCTCCTCAATTCTTATGTCTATAAATAATTCCAATTTACACAAAGTTTTTTTAACTAAATTATTTTTGAACTTTCAAGGTACACTAACAGAAGCAGAGGGTTTGGCAAAACTAGGGAAAACCATAAATCCTAAATGCATAAATCTAGACAGTTGTATTTGTTTTTGTGCAAATCAATCAACATGTACCAAATATTTAAAATTGTTAAAGAAGGAACATCAGGCCCAAAATGAAGTCACTTGTGCTAAACCCCTCAGCAGCAAACCAAGACTTAATTCCTCACTTAATTGCAATTTCAGCTACTCCCAGGAATGTAATCTTTAACCAGTCAATCTGGAATTACCTGATTAGCACTAGTGAGGTAATCCCCAGTAAGTACAACTTGGAGCTCTGCTCTATTTGATAGATGGGATGCTGCCTGGCTTTTGAATCACTGGATAAAACTGATCCTCAAATTTACTCTGTTGAATTTTTGATATTTAATACTATACAGAAGGAATTCTGGGGAATATAATCTAGACGAGAGCAGAAAATGTAGATGATCAGTTATATTATAAAACCAAACCTGAGAAATTTTGCCTAAGTCCTCTGTTAGGGAGAAGTAAGGATTGCAAACTCAAATGCCTAAGAGGTTCAGAGAAAAAAACCTTATTAATTATAGTTAACATCTACTGAGCAATGAATATATGCTAACAAAAACTCATCATTTCATCCTCCTAACAATGCTGTGACATATCTTCATCCTTTTCATTTTACCAAAAATGAAATGATGTATAGAGAGATTAAGTAATTTGTCTACAGTCACATAATCAGTAGGTGTGGAAGCCAGCATTTGAACCCATCCTGTTTGAGTCCAGAGCTCACATTATTTATCCTACACTACATTTGACTTCATTAGTCAACAAGACAAATAGACAAGTTATAAAACAAGGGAGTATAAAACATAGGGTCTGTGAATTGGAACATGCTTTATTCTACTTCAACTTTTTCAAGACAAGTTAGAAATTCAGAATTTTCTGTGAAATCTCTTTACTTGTGTTGGCAAATAACTTAAATTTTAAGGAAAAAGAACTATGAAACAAAAACACATTTTGAAATTGTATCTCGTGCACGGGCAACTATTTAATGTAAGATTCATGTTCTCTATGGATTTCATTATACTCTTAAAAATATAAGAGTAAACATTTAAAAACGCATATTCCAAGTTAAATACCAGATTTCCTTAAGATTTCTTTAATCTCCCATAACATATATTCATATCATTACCTTAATTTCTTATTTTATAGTATAGTATGCTTTCACTGTTACAAACTTCATATACCTAAAGTATACAAATAAGGGGACTTCATATATTCTATGAGAAATAGACAAATGCAGAGCAAACTAATAGTAAAGTATATTTTTCAAAGGATATAAAAAATCTTTCTAAAGCTGAAATACTCTACAATGTAATAATGTTTGGACATTCATGTAAGATGCTCAAAAGTACTTAATGTTTTTTCTTGACTCTTAAGAGAAAGTTAGGTTCAAGAAATTGTTTGATTTTAGCTTTAATAGTAATTCTTTATAAAATGGTAGGTCTACAGTAATACCCAATAACCACAATACAAAATTCACCAAATACAGATACCCACTATATTCTAATGTTATTTCTATAGATTAAAACAATCACTGAAATGCTTTTATAATTAAATAAAGACAACTTGATGAACAGTAATAATGAATTAATATGAAGAAATTTGATGAAAAAACATGGACAATATTCTTTTCTCTTAATTATAAATTTAAAATAATAATCTAGTTCAAAAGTAACTTATTAGGTAGGTGCTGCTTTGTTTTTTTGTTTTAAATACAAAGGGCTATTTTAGTTTTCTAGAATAAAAAATAACTGTTAGTTACTGCTATTGTAATTACCTTATAAAATCACAATATAATGTTGCTTTTAAATGTGAAGTAATTTTCTTAAGAATTTTCCAATTTGAGTTTTGTGACTACCAACAAGTGAAATTATTTGATTACGACAAAGCAGAATATTAAAGGTTTTTAAACAAATGAATCTATATTTATTTTACTCACTATCATGAATAAAATTTTACTATAAATATTAGGCCACATGAAAATATTTGATAAAAATTCAAATAAAGAATTCAAAAATTTTAGTCTGATATTTCAAGATAATCACTATAAAAGTGAAAATGCCATAAACATTTGAAACTCACAATAGATCATTACATTTTATATTTATATTACAAATTTAAACTTCTATATTTGATATACTTTAATCTTCTCTACATAGAATGTAGATTTAGAGAAAAGCATATAATGACCAAAATGTAAATGACTACTCAAATCTCTACTTGATGGGTTTCAGTTTTCTTAAATAATACCAACCTGTCTCTAGAATTTCCCTGCTTGACAAAAATAGTACTTAAAGTATTTTCAAAAATATAGGCAACTTTATTTTTTCTAATTCAGAAAGTACGGCAATATACCTTCCAATACCTGAGAAAGAAAATAGCGTATTCTTTGCTATACTTACTATAAATAACAGTTCCTGCTTTACATGAACTTAAAATACAAAACCCCTCAAAACTCGTTGTGCAATATGGCCTTACTGCTATCCTGGTTACAAGAATTGGCACATTAGGCTGAAACTGCCATTTAAAATCCAAAGCTAATCCTAAAGACTATAGACAGTTATATTGGCTTCACAAATCTTGCAGTATTAAATCTTAAGATAAAAGTGATCTGTCTGAAAAAAGAAAAGTCTTGTGAAATAGTATTTAATGAAAGATAAGCGTTTGGCACTAAAGCTTAGAATACAGTTTTAATATACATTAAATGGAATTTCAAAACAACAGTATTTTTCATGTAAACTGAAGCAATACAAGTTCCTAAGTGAAATTTCAATCAGCATTGTACAGACAAAACATGTTAGTTGAATAAAATTTTCTCTTTTAAAATGGCATCATATAATCAAAGCCTCTAGGAAAAAAAATGTATTCCTTCTGAACCTGAAGGTCTATGTATTTCAGCTTGTATTCATTCTTTCACTGTTTCTAATACAGAGGCTTAGAATTAGCATTCCAAATTGTGTCTTCTAAAGACATCCATATTCAGAGCTCATATAAGCATACTTCATTCATTTAAATTATTGACTGGTGGTAAACTTAAAATCTAACACAAATGACAGAGTAATATTACTTTACATATTATTTTTTTTAAAAAGCATATCAAAGAGTTTAAATAAACCAATTCCAGAGCACAACTATAAAAGAAGGAGAGGATATATAGCCTGAATAAGTATCTGTTACAGGAGCATGCATTTACTATGATGGCTATATAACCTAAAATATGATATTTTAGCTATAAAACCTAGAAACCTTGATAGAAGCTATATTTTCATAATTAAGAGACAGAGTAACTGAATTATAGAATTGACAAACTCTTTATTTAGAAATGTTGGTAGCTAGTAGTAAATTTGATTGTGGAAGTAATGATGTTCTAAAGTCTTACTTATAAGGGAGAGAAGGAGGGAGCAAAGGCGGAAGGAAGAAAAAGAAAGAAAAAGGAGGGACAGAAAGGAGGAAAGGAAGAGAGGGAGGGAAGAGGGAAAGCACAAAGAAAGAGAAAGAATTAAGTCCCATTTTTAAATTCTGCCATCTTTAATGCAAGAGGGTTACATTGGACTTTAAATAAGTTAATTAAGTATTAAAATCAATCATCTGAAAGTCTTAATATTTAATATTGGTTAGATTGTATATCAAAGTAGTTTTATTATTTATTTACTCCAAACCTTTCCAGAATACTTCATCTGACAACAGGGGTTCTGTTTCTCACAAGATAAATGCATTTACAATGCCTAATAAATTATATATAAAAGCATTTGTCTTAATACATGTCATTCAATATTAAATATCACCCATTGGTAAAATCCTAAAACCCTAATTCATTTTTACCAACCACACAATTATGCTACTCAAGTGTTGTCTATTAAAGAGGTATAGAATTACAATAAGGTTCTACATACTCAGCATAATAATTTTAAGAAAATTAAAACAAATTTAATCCTTACAATTTCCAGACTATCAGAACAAGATGTTTAAGGTAAGCAATACACTATATAAATACTAAATGTATAAACAAGATACCTAATCAGAAATATGTAGGTTATAACATATGAAAGGTTTATAGGTGGGCTTAAATACTTTATATTACAAAATAAAAATATATTTGGCCTTTCAATACTCAAATGCTATAAAGTCATAGAAAGTGGCACTTGGGACCATATACACCAAGAAAACAATCGAGCATTATAAAGAGTTAAAGTGGCCAACAGAAAGTCCTCCACAGTGTGGCCTTATAAAGCTTCAGATTTCTCATGAACAGATGCTCAAGATCCAAAATTGGGAAAGCAGCTCAGCTGAGTGACCAAACCTTTTGTTATTATCCAGCCACAAAAATGGTATTTCCAATCACTGTCCCCACTTTATATAGACACCACCTCTAGCTATTAAACTATTCAGTTGGGTTTTCATAAAATCAAGGTAGCTATAATAAGCAGTTAGGAGTTCAGGAAGAATGAGCAATATTTGAGAAGAGAAAACAATAATAATAACTTGTCCATTTATATTAAGCTGATGATGTTATTAAGAATAAGAAACAGAAACAAATGACCACTCTTGTTATAACAATCAAATCAAACATTTTGTCAAAAAACTTCCCTTTGGTGCAAACCAGAGGGGTGTGGGAGGCCTGGGGTGTTTTCAGAAGCATATGACCAAAATGTGGGAGATCCTTCTAAAAGCTCATGTGGACAGACATTTATTCCTTGGCTATTAGTAAGTTGTAGGGCTAGAAAACCCAAAGACACTTTATTAAAGATAGCACTTTTAATTTAATAATAACAATAATAGCAAAAACATAGCATTTATTAGGAAGTAGGCACTGTTTAGGCGCTTTTACATATAAACAAATTTAAACCTCAGAACAACTCTGTGTGGTAGATTCTATTATCTCCTTTTATGATAATGACACCAGGGAAGTAACTTATTTAAGGTCACACAATCATCAGTACCAAAACCACCTCAAATGACATAACAATGACTTAATAAATGTCCTAAGAAAGATTAATCCAGGATTTAGAAGATAAAGTTTTTATTGTTATAATGCCATGCGAAGTATTATAGTTTACTTTTCTACCGTGCAACTTCTTCAAAATCTAGGATTATAAATGTAATAGGCCCTTTATAAGTTGCAAGGTATATGTGCCTTCCCAAATCACCCTCTGACAGTAAATGCCTATTTAGTGAGAAAATAACAAGTAAGCTATGAATGCAAGCATAATTTATATATGCTTCAGCAAAATTATCACTTATGAATAAGTCACACTGGACCTTTGGAATCACTATGCAAGAGTCAAAATTGGGAATGATTGTATTACCAAATGCTATAGATACACATTACACCAATCTCTGCAGTACCAAGTAACATTACTGGGGGAAGACAAACAGCTAAGCAGCATGTTCTGATGCTGTCCAGTCAAAAGGAGCTTTTTGCAGCCCTGGCCATCATGGCTCAGTTGGTTGAGTGTCATCCCACAAGGCAAAGGGTTGCCAGCTCGATTCCAGGTCAGGGTACATGCCGAGGCTGCAGGTCCAGTTGGGGCATATGTGAGAGGCAACGGATAGACGTACCTCTCACACATCGATGTTTCTCTCCCTCTCTTTCTCTCTTTCTCCCTCTCTTTAAAACTAAATAAACAAAATCTTTTTTAAAGTACCTTATTACATAAAAATATGTACACTTTCCTCCTTCCACAATTTTATTCATACCTCTTTCCTCCTGATTTCTAAATCCACATTTCCTATCCACATTCCTAAATCCTATTTATAATTTGAGAACCCAGCTTTTCTTCTGTGGACTAATGCCAGAAGTACTTTCCCCCTGGTCTTCTATAGCATTATTTTCCTCACTGTGATATATACACCACAGGAGCCTGCATGACGGTATCAATCAATAAATGACAGTAGTTACAGTATGAACAACTGTTTGCTCTACTTTTCTGTCAATAGCATTAGTATAGAGTCTTCTTACCGACAAAAGGTATGTAATGGGAGACTTCATTAGACAGTTAATATTTTTTATTTAAGTATTTGTTTTACCTCTGGAATCCGACCACTCCCGGCACCCTGATCCGAGTATTCATCTCTCACCTAAATTCTTGCAACACCCTACTAACTGGTCTCCCAGCTTCCATTCTTCCTTGCTGTTGCAAACACCCTTGATTGCCTTTCCAATAAAACCCAAGTTTTGTTCAGGCCACATGCTCCCAGAGATACCCAGGGGATGAGTCATAATTGGTCTAAACCAATCTTGACGGTCCCAATTTCATGTGCCAGATTGGTTGGGATAAACCATTCAATATGAATGGAAGTCACCAGGGGCTTCTAGAGGTTTTTCCCTCAACAAAGATGTACACTCTTAATTGCAGTGGATTGATTAGTCTATCCTAGATTCACCTTACCTCTAGCCTTCTTGCTATATGTAATATTAGAATCTTTACTGTATAACTCAATTGAAATTTTCTGTTACTGCCAACTGAAATTAGCCTAACCTGCTACAAGTTATTACCACATAGTATCCACTGCAATTTTTTTCATTGTAAATCATGTCTCAACACACCTAGCAGAAAATGCAAACTCTGTGAGGAGGCCCTAAATCCAGGCCTATTTTTAATCCTCTGTTTACACTGTCCCCCTGCCCCCTCAGTATGCTCCATCCACATAAGACTTTTCTATTTCTTAAACAAAAGTACAGCTCATTGCCACTTTAGGTTTATGAACATCTCCATTTCCTTTCCTGAGAATATTCTGTCAATTAATATCTAGAAAAAGTCCAGCCATTGTTAATATAACAGGAACGATTTGTGTGACATCCATGTAACCTGGCAGCCAAGACCAGTATACTGGAATGTATATGTGTGAACAACTTCGCTGTATTAACTCGGTGGGGGCAACAGATACCATTGAGTGAGCAACATGTGTACTGTTTGGCCATTACAATAAAAATGACTGAGCAAGTAGAGTAACAAATCTGTATCAAATTTTGCATTAAACTTGCACATTCCTCTGCAGAAACTATTCAGAAGGCCACAGCTATGGGCAACTGGTAACTGGAAGCTTCATCATGACTATGCCCCGCTTATGCATCATATGTTTTGCAGTTTTTTTGCAAAACATTACATCATCCAGGTGACTCTGCCCCCCAGTAGCCCAGGTTTGGCACCCTGTGACTTCTGGCTTTTCCCAAAACTAAATCACCTTTGCAAGGAAAGAGATTTCAGACAGTTGATGAGATTCAGGAAAATAAGACAGGGCAGCTGAAGGCAATTGGGAGAACGATGTGAGGTCCCAAGGTGCCTACTTTGAAGGAGACCAGGGCATCACTGTCCTATGTACAATGTTCCTTGTATCTTGTACCTTCTTCAATAAACGTCTCAATTTTTCATAATGCATGGCTAGACACTTTCTGGACAGACCTCATATGCTCAAAATCAGGTCAGTGGAGAAAGCTTTTCCTGGAGCATATCTAATCCACTGGCATATCTTATTGATTCCGCCTTCAAAATAAAGTCATGAATCAAACTGTTCTGTACCATAATCACACTCATTCAGATTACTGCTACACCTGGCCGGGACTATTAATTGCCTCCATGGGTCTCCTTGTTTCCAATCTGGCCATATACCATCCATTTACTCACAGCAACCTGAGTGATTGATCCATTTAAAATTTACCTCAGCTCACATCTCACTGCGGCCCAAAACTTTCCAATGGCTTCTCATTTCACTCAGAATAAAATACGAAATCTTCACAGAACTCTACATGATCTTGCCTCCAGCTACTGCTTTGATCTTTCATCCTACAACTCCCCTCCTTGACAGGCAAGCCCTCCAAATGTGGCAGCCAAGTTCTTGCCACAGGGACCTTTGCGCTTTCCTGGTCCCAGAACACTTCCCTCAGGTATCCATATGGCTCTCTCCTCCACTGCCTTTATGTCCAGGCTCAAATGTCGCTGTGTTTGTGAGGTCACCCATGACCACAGGACCACACTCAGCAAACACCCCACCCCATACTCTTCATCCAATTATCCAGATTTACTTTTCTTATAACATTTATCACAACCTAACATGTTAGCACATATTACATATTCCATCACCCCCTTTTATCAGTTATATGAAGACAAAGGCTTTATTTTACTCACCATTATATCTCCCATATCTAGAACGTACCCTTATTGTTTTATATGGCCTTCCTGATAACAATTTGAAAGAGTCCAATAAAGTACAATGAGAGCAAAGATAATTGAATCCAAGTTAGAGTATTAATTTAAGTAAATTTATCAAGAATTCCTAGGTAAATGCTAGGGATGTATATTAGCACAAAATAAATGTTAAAGAGATTAGAATTAAAGATATTTGAGAAGACAGATCCTATAAAACAGACTAGAAATGAGGTAATTAAGATTTTCTAATAATAATTACTTTAAAGAACGGAGGACGGGTCCCTCTAGATTAAGAATCTGCCCCAGACCCAGGGCCCTCTCTTGGGAAAGCCCACGGCAGCTGAGCAAACACCTGGATTGTGCCGCTACTCACTACTTAGCATCACAGGATGAGAGAAGAGAGTGTAAGCTCCCTGTGGAGCAACAGGCTCTCAGACACTCCCTCCACCCACTCTCAACATACTTCTTACTTCTGCCATCTTCACTCACCACATCCTAAATAACATGGGAAACTATTATATTGAACCTTGCCCTTTGGCTAGAAATCCTCCCCTTTTCCACTGAAACCAGGGAAGACCAAAGACAGCAAGAAATCTGTGCACCCAGCCCGTGATCTGTGCTCTGAGTCAAGCCTATACCTTCACAGGAAAAAGAACCCACTTCTCGTTCGGGGCTGGAACTTGAGATTATCTCTTAACTAAACTAGTACAGTGGGTGAGACTGCCACAAACCCTTGCATTTCAACTATAAATATTTAGATTTTAAGAAACTCCTGAAAGACTAATAACACATTAATTTTTATACAATATGCAACCCTTACAAAGTTAACCACCCATCAATGAATAACAAAAAGACCATTTTCAGGTCAATGATGAGAATATGTCATAAACCAATGATTGAAATTAATCAAACTTATTAAGTTCATGAAAAAGTTAGCCACTGAAATTTCCAAGTATTCTTATGTATAGTGCCCACCCCACCCCCCAAAAAAGGAATAGTATTTCAATGATAAAAGTAGACGTTGAAAGTACTTAGCATAACATCTGGTTTATATTTGACATCAAGTAGATGATATCTTGTGGCTAATCTTTTAAGTAAATTTTATTAAAAATACACATACACAAACACAAACAAGATATCCTATATAACTAACTCTATGTCTACCGTTTTGAAAGATATTTTTACTTTTATTTCAATTAACTATTTGCTCTTCAGAAAAAATTAAATTCTAAATCAAGGATGGCATTTTGTAATTAAAGACAAATTTTATCTATTTGTTAATTTCATATAATACTTATCTCATGACTGAAATGAGGATTAAATAAGATCATGTGTGGGAATACATACTTAAAACAACAGTGGAACCAAGATTCATTGTTATAGTTTACTGACAATAATAATCAATATTTGAAATCCTTCATAAGACAGCAGATGTATGAGTGACTACATCCTTTGATGTTTCCAAGGTATACTGATAACTGAAAGGTGGTGCAGATTGTAAGTAGAGAGTAAGAATTGGCTAGAAGAGGGGAGGAAGGGCACTCTTGGCAGAGGAAAGGTCATGTGCAAAGGCTCAGAGGACAGATGTGCACGCACATTCCATTCAAAGTTGCAAGGAGTCAGGCTCAGTTCAGTGGAAAATCAGGCTCAGGGAGTAGGTAGGCAAAGGCTACACATAAAGCATGGCTTAATAGCTTATACATCACACCTAAGATTCTGAGCTGTTTCTTAAGGGCAGGGGAAGCCACTGAGTCCTTTAAGTAAAGAGGAGGAAACGCCTGCTGCTTCCCCAAGTTTAATCTTTCTTCAGCTATAACAACCTCATTACCTCAGAACTTCTATATATGTGTCTGCTCTGCCTGGTACTACTTTCCTCACTTTCTCTGCCTAACTGACTGCTACCTGTTCTTAAAATTCAGCTCAAAAGTCCCCTTCCCTCAACATCCCTTCCCTCAACGTGATTCAGATGCCTACTTACCTCACGTGTAACTCCACACTAATGTTAACCTTTCTTTAAGATAATGGCTGGTTTTCCACTCACGTCTACTCTTTCAAATGATAGGGGGTATGTTTTACTCCAAGGTACTAGTAAACAAGAACTTGTAAAAATCAATTATTCAACTAATCGATAAAACCCAAAAGACATAATATAGTTACATTCCCAAATACGAGGACTGAGTTAAACTTTTTCCTACACACAAGCATACCAATTGAAATGCTTTAAATGCACCTTGGAGTACGTTGTAAGAACAAATATCACCTTAGATTACTTGTTTGAACTACAGGAACTGAGCTATCCTCCACACTGTTTAATATAACCTAAAAATCTCACTTGTAACAATTACATATTGAACACCTACTAGGGGCCCAGTACTATAGCACTGGTCCTCATATCAAATGCAAATTCAATAAACAGTGAGCTTAATTTTTTATCCTACTTGGTGAAAATCACCACCATGATATTTCATGTTACAGCAGCATTGAAATGTGGTACGTATTCACTTTCAACCATAACTTTGGACATTCACATCAGATAACAAACTAGATTACTCAGAATGTTTTTTTTTTCCATGAAATCAAAAACCTTTTTGAAATGTCAGTCTTGAACATCGTAAAATTATACAGAATGATGAGGAACCAGACTTATAGTGCATATAAATACGAGAGCAATATTAGGCTGCATTTAATTACCAGTTCAAACAACAACCTGATCTAACCTTTGACAAGTAAAATAAATGTTCTGAATAATTTAACTAAAGCAAACATTTGCTGTTAATGCTAGCTAATTACAGTAAGAGCTGGAAAGAGAAGCAGAAGAGAGATGACGAAGGGAAGAGAAAGGGAGATAAAAGGTTGAGATCTGCAACTATTCATTGAAACATGATTTTTTCAATGAATCTAATTCACATAAAAGGGCAAACTCCGTAGAACAAAGTTGCTTCATAAATACTCAGATAAAGAAACATTACAGATAATTATAGAGCTCATTCTTTCAGTCAATAAAAATCACCAGATTATCATCGGCACAGGAAAACTAGGTATATATGAATTAGGGTACAATCACCCCCTTCACTCAAGGAGCTCAAAGTTTAGTGAGGAAAAGGCCCAGGAAATGAGTTGCCAGCGTTAGAATTCATAATTAACTGAAATACTCAAGTAATTGAAATAAAATAAAATAAAATAAAATAAAATAAAATAAAATAAAAATAGTGATGCCCAGTTAAATTTGAATTTCAGAAAAACAACAAAAGTAATTTTTAGAACATACTTATACTAAAAAGCATTCATCATTTATCTGAAGATCATCATTATTAATAGAGTAAGGAAAAACTCCAATTCCCCAACTTGATGATATATAAATATACAAAGGTTTTATATAATACAGAAAATAAAAATCATTTAAAATATTAAAACTTAACTATAAAATAATGAATTTGAGTTTCACTGAAAGTAATAAGACTTCAGAGTTTCTCTCAGAATCTTTAATATCTATGTTGATTTTAAGAGTTCCATCTTTATCCAAAAGAGACTAGTGTACATATAACTTCTGTCTGTATGTTTTCTAACACCAAAACCACTTAATGTCCATGTAAGCAGAATGAAATAAATGTAATCTTAAAATGTAAACATTATTGGACCTCAAAATGAGAACAAAGCTGTTTAGATTTTACTTTTATGAGAGGGAACGTTTATAGCATTGACAAAATGAAAGATGGAAAAAAAGAAAAGGCTAATTAAAAAAGAAAAGAAAATACATTGTGCTTAGATAATACCTTGATGTCATAAAACATAAGGGTTCTATGAATACTACTGAAGAATTTTGCAAATCATCAATCCATACTAAAAAATAATAATTCCATGAACTCCATGAAGAACAAATGAAGGTCTAAAACGGTTTGTGAAAAGGTGCAATTAACAAAACAAATAAATACACAAATAGTAATGTGGGTACAAAAGAACTACAGAGGGGCTACACAAACCCCATCTCAACTGCCAGAGAATTTTACTAAAAATATATACCTCCTTCTTCCTGTGTATACACTTAGGCAGAAGCCAGTAGTGTGCAATCACAAAATTTCACTTCATACAACAATAAAACACTTACCAGTACATTATATTAGACAACTACAATTCTTGCCGAACTTATTTAAATAAAATCACTGTATAATTTTTAAAATTTTGATAATCCATGCCTAAACCTCAGTTAACAGTTTAAAAGTAGATGACAAACTTCATGCCATGCTTTGCCATTTGTAAAAAAAATGACACAATCATCTGGAATTACAATGTTCTGTTTATATAGACTGATGCAGACAAATAGATATCTGAAGATTCTGAAATTTTTAAGACCTGAAAATTTTGTCTTAATTTCTAATGGGAATAAAGAATCAAGCATTTTAACGGATGTTATCATAGAGTATTTTTCCTATAAAAATAGAGGTTTTTGAAACCAGGTAATAATTCCCTCCCACCAGTCCAAATATACTCACTTTCACTTAAGTACATTATTACAAAGTCTTCTTTAGCAGAAAGGTTTTTATACTAAAACTTCAAAACTATAAATACATATTTTAATCTCAAATAAAAGATTAAGATGGCCAGTTATTTTGAATGTAGTAGGAAGACATTATCCAAAGTAGTGTGAAGCTCTTAAGTTTTTACTAAATATCTAAGAAAGATCACTAGATTTTTAAGTATGATAACTAAATATAAGTGATCAAAACAGTAAACTTACATAATTTAATTACAAAAAAACATTGGTATGATATTTTCTCTTCCTCATATTTGAGAAACTAATACTTTATCTTCTAATATGATGTAATTACTCATTATCGAATCCAATTGGCCACGTCTCCGCGACGCCATATACAACTCCGCCATTATTGCTTACGGGAAGAAAGAGCGGAAGAACGCTGACTGGTACGAGGCTCACTGGGAAGAAATGGAACCCGTGATCGAGGCTAAGAGGAAGGCCCTACTGGCTTACAAGGTCACGCCCACTCCCAGTACACTTCAAGCTCTACGGGCTGCCAGGAACAAAGTCCAGAAGACCGCCCGCCACTGTGCCAACACCTATTGGCTAAACCTGTGCAGAAGCATTCAGGAAGCCGCCGATATAGGCAACGCACGAGGAATGTATGAGGGTATCAAGAAGGCAACAGGCCCAATCCCCTCCAAGATCGCCCCCCTTAAGTCCAAGACAGGTGAGGTCATCACTGACCAGGAACAGCAAATGCGGCGGTGGACCGAGCACTACCTCGAGCTGTACGCAACAAAGAACACCGTAACAGACACTGCTCTTAAAGCCATCCCAGACCTACCAGTCATGGAGGAGCTAGACACCCCACCTACTGCGGCAGAGCTCGGCAAAGCCATCGACCGCCTCGCTTGCGGGAAAGCACCAGGAAGCGACGGAATCCCTCCAGAAATCCTAAAGAGCGGGAAACCAGTCCTGCTACAGCCGCTCCACCATCTACTCTGTCTCTGCTGGAAGGAGGGTTACATCCCCCAGGATATGAGAGACGCCAACATTATCACCATGTACAAGAACAAAGGAGACCGCAGCGACTGCAACAACTACCGGGGCATCTCTCTCCTCAGCGTCGTCGGCAAAGTATTCGCCCGGGTCGCTCTTGCCCGCCTGCAGACCCTTGCTTCCCGCGTCTACCCAGAGTCCCAGTGTGGCTTCAGAGCTGGCCGATCAACAGTGGACATGATCTTCTCCCTATGCCAGCTGCAGGAGAAGTGTCACGAGCAGCATAAACCACTCTACCTCGCCTTTATTGACCTCACGAAGGCGTTTGATCTGGTCAGTCGAAGCGGACTCTTCAGCTTGCTACGGAAGATTGGCTGTCCACCACATCTGCTTGCTGTGGTCATGTCCTTTCACGACAACATGCACAGCACGGTGTCCTACAACGGCGCAACCTCTGAGGCCTTCCCAGTCAGCAGCGGAGTAAAGCAGGGCTGCGTCCTCGCGCCTACGCTGTTCGGAATCTTCTTCTCCATGCTCCTCCAATACGCCTTTAAGGACTGCAGCGAGGGTGTCTTCATTCACACCAGATCCGATGGCAAGCTCTACAACCTGGCCCGTCTACGAGCCAAGACCAAAGTCAAAGAGGTGCTCATCCGTGAGATGCTCTTCGCCGACGACGCAGCTTTGACATCACACTCCGAAGAGGGACTCCAGCAGCTAGTCACTTGCCTTTCCCACACATGCAAGGAGTTCGGACTAGCCATCAGCCTGACGAAGACGAATGTTATGGCTCAAGGCACGGGGACTCCCCCATGCATCACCATCGACGGATACACCCTGGAGGTTGTCAACGACTTCACTTACCTCGGGTCCACCATCTCGAGCTCTCTGTCAGTCGACTTGGAGGTCAACCGGAGAATCGCCAGGGCAGCCACAGTTATGGCCAGACTGAACCGGCGAGCGTGGAACAATTCCAGCCTCACTGAGAAAACCAGACTGCGCATCTACCAAGCCTGCGTACTCAGCACTCTCCTCTATGGCAGCGAGACGTGGACCACCTACGCAAGGCACGAAAGGAAACTCAACAGCTTCCACATGAGGTGCCTGCGACGCGTCCTGCATGTCGCCTGGCAGGATAAGGTCCCCAACACCGAGGTGCTGAAGCGAGCCAATATGAGCAGTTTGCATGCAGTTCTTAGCGAGAGACGCCTCAGGTGGCTCGGCCATGTCAAAAGAATGGATGCAGGCCGTATCCCCAAAGACCTCCTCTACGGCGAGCTAGCAGAAGGCAAGAGGATGACAGGGCGCCCAAAACTGCGGTTCAAAGACATCTGCAAAAAGGACATGGCACAATGCTCCATCAATCTCAACACATGGGAAGTTCAAGCAGACGACCGCCTAGCCTGGAGGCTCGCGGTCAGGCAAGGTACGTCACGCGCGGAGGCTGCGCGCAACGAGGAGGCGGTCCAGAAAAGATCGAGGCAGAAGCAGCGTCAACAGCAGCAACAACGGCCATCTGCCTTCACCTGTACCAAGTGCGGCAGGGATTGTCACTCCCGAGTCGGACTGCACAGCCATTCTCGGCGGTGCAGATAGACTCTCAGGAAGCTACGCCATCGTCTCTCGAGACGGACGGCTGCCGACGACGACGACTCATATAGTACACACATCCTCTTGGAACACCAGTATTATTCCTTACAGAATCACTCTAGTAACTTACTGACATAAAAACCTTAGCACCAAAAAAAAAAAAAAAAAAAAGAAAGAAAAAAGAAAAGGGAATAGAAATTAATCTATATTCTTTAGTTATCATAATAGTAGAATTTAATACTGGCCATAGTGACTTAAACTCTTGACTCTCGCGGTCAGGCAAGGTACGTCACGCGCAGAGGCTGCGCTCCACGAGGAGGCGGTCCAGAAAAGATCGAGGCAGAAGCAGCGTCAACAGCAGCAACAACGGCCATCTGCCTTCACCTGTAACAAGTGCGGCAGGGATTGTCACTCCCGAGTCAGACTGCACAGCCATTCTCGGCGGTGCAGATAGACTCTCAAGAAGCTACGCCATCGTCTCTCGAGACGGACGGCTGCTGACGACTACATCTTCAGATGAGGGAAAGGACTGAGCATTTAGGCCATCCAGTCAGGACCTTCTTCAGAAAACAGCCTTTCCTCAGAGAGGTTAAGAATAAAGGTACCTTGGCTGGTGTGTGTCAGTGGATTGAACTCCAGCCTGAGAACAAAAAGGTCACTGGTTCAATTCCCAGTCAGGGCACATGCCTGGATTGTGGGCCAGTTCCCTGGGTAGGGGCATGCAAGAGGCAACCACACATTGATGTTTCTCTTCCTCTTTTTCTCCCTCCCTTCTCCTCTCTCTAAAAATAAATAAAATCTTTAAAAAAAAACAAACAAACCAAAAAACTTAAAAAAAAAAAAGAATAAAGGTAAATATCAGTCCTAGAAATAATATCAAGATGTGGTACATTACAAGGAGGAAGATAGGGTGTCACCACAGAAACTTAAACATGATCATTTTAAAAAATAATAAGTATAGTAAAAGAAGAAAAACTAAGTGCCACAAAAGGGCATCTAGCCAGAGACAGTCCTCAAGAAGCTGCCTGTATTTTTGGAGAAAATTAATCAATAAAGTTAGAGAATCATATAAGACAATAAAATGCAGTGTTAAATTAATTTTATTTTATTTTATAAAGTCTTTAAATCTGTGATTTTCTTACATATGCATGGTTCTGCTAGGGCCACATTCAAAATGACTAACATATTTTGTTCCACTCCTACACTCCTATTTTTCTAGACATTTAGGTAGATCTACAGGGAAGAACAAAGAAAGGAAATTTGTTTATGCCCTGCTCTCTTAATATATACATCAGTAAGCACCCAAAGCCAGAAAAAATACACTGAAGTACTGTAATATTCTGTGCAAAGGCCAGATAGTTACTTGGGCACTTATGAAACCAAAACAACTGGAAATATAAATATTTGATAATACATGAATTATATTTCAAGCAAGCAACAGTTAGTTAAAAATATTAAGAACAGAAAAGGTTGTCCACATTGTCGGACTGTCTTTCAGTCTCCAATTCTTAGGCATCTTGAACATTTCCATCCATGTCTCTCTAGCCTTCTTAGACCTCCCTAACCTAAGCCACCATCATCGGGATTCCTGTTAAAACCTCCTGACAAGATTGCCCAGGATTCTTCTCGTGACTCCCCTCACTCAAGATCCCTTCATGCAGAGTGATCTTTAAAACAATAAATCTAATCATGTCACTCTCCCTATTTAAAACCTTTCAATAAGTTATCACTCAGGAGTTGAAATTTCCAACAAATCTACAAGGTCTTATGTGATCCCTGGCCAAATGTCTGGTTTCTTTTCTCACCACTGTCTCTGGGCTCTTTGGCCTCTAACTACACTTCCTATGAACTCCCCAACTGATCAGCTCACTCCAGCCTCAGAGCTGTAATTAATGTAGGCTCTTCCTTCAGCCTGCAACAACTCTGTCATCTTTTGTCTCAGGAACAAAACTTAAATTTCACTTCCTCAGTGAGGTCTTCCTTGATACTCTCCTCCTCTCCCAAATTAGGTTTGTTGTCTTACATACACCCTGAAGCCCCTCGCTCTCTGTCACTGTGCTTAATGTAACCGGATGAGAGGAAGAGATGGGGGGAGAGATGCAGTTACAGGGAGACTGTGTGTTTACATACGCACATATATTTTAAAGGTTTATCACCACCCCTGAATTCATGAGTGCAAGGAATATGCCTTAGCATACAAAAGACACTTATTAATATTTGTGGAAATAAAGTGATGCAACAATGACATTTCCTAAAAGAAGGTAATTCAGATGAAAAGTTAATTGTACATTTTTATTTTTAATAAATCTAGTTTGCTTTAAAAATAAGTATAAATTGATGCAACATAAAAAGCATATCATTCAATGGGAACAAGTATAAAAAAATACTCTGAAATTAAAAATACCAACCACCTGGGCGGGGTGTGTTGATGGTTACAAGTAAACTTATCAGGAAAGAAAAACTAACGAGTTAATTTCTATCTCTTTAGAGGGAATGATCACAATTTAGTTTTAAGTGACAAAAAACACAATATTTACAGTCCACCAGCAGCTTCTCCCATTCTCTAGTTCCCTAAGACATTCTTATATATTTCAAAACTAGGCATTAAATATCATCCGCTGACCAAACTTTTTACCTAAAATACTTATATTTTCTTTTCTTTTAAAAAAAATCCTCACCAGAGGACATTTTTTCATTGCTTTTTTAGAGAGAGAGGAAGGAGGTAGAGAGAGAGAATGAGATAGATATCGATATGAGAGAAACATCAATTGATTGCCTCCGCATACGTGCCCTAACCAGGGATCAAACCCGCAACCTTTTGGTCTATGGAACTATAATCCAACCAACTGAGCCATATCTCCCAGGGCTTATATTTTCTTGAAAACTAAGTGGACAAAAACTTCCCGCAATATTTACCTAAGTTCTAAAACGTTCTCATTTTTTAAAAGAAGTCAATTCCTTTTCTATATTCCCATAACTTCCAAATCTGTTTCTATCTACAATTAAATGAAATTATTTAAGACCAAATGCTAGCTTATTTAACCTGTCAATGGCAGTTTATTTTTTTTTTAAAGCAAAAATATCCAAGCTTGGAACAAGATTAAAAAGTATCAATTTAATTAATTAAATTCAAGACCTTAGGCTGTTGCAGAGTAAATGACAACTACTGAAGGTCAGGAGCTCCTAGCCCAGTGTCTGGTATATCAAATCCTAATAAGAAAGAATGGAAAGGGAGGATGAGCATGTGAAGGAGATGGGAAAGAGAACTTTTGGCACATTAACTCATACAATTTCTGCTTCATGAAACACAGGGCAAAGCAAAATCTCTTCTTTTATTCATTAAAAATACTGCCCTTCCTAAAAACTATTTTAGTCAGAAACTGTTAGTGGTCAGATTGAATAAGATAAATGTAATAATAGAGTCAGTATAAATAGACTGTGAATTGTCTGATATGTGTGTGTGTGTGTGTGTGTATACAGCCCCCACCTTCATGTTACCTAAGAGTGAAATACATCATACAATGGCATTTCTAAAATATAAGGTGATTCCATCTTTTACTCTATAACCCAGATCAACACTGTATTTCCTGAAATCTTGTGGTAAAGTTTTCCATAGCAATGCCAAGGGGAAGTAGATGGGAAAGTTTATATACAGACTTTCCTCTCTAAAGAAATGTATCAAGGAAGCAAAAAATGAAAATGAAGGCCCACTAGTCTAGAATTAATACAATTGTACAGAAAAGCTTACATTTAGAAAGCTTCCATCTTTCAGGATACAAAAGCATTATGCCTAACACATTAGGGGAAGAAATTAATCACAGACCACGAAACCTTATAAACTACTGAGTAACTGTCCATATTCTTTTCATTAATGGAAAACCAGACTTTATAAATAAAAGATACCTCTTAGGATGGCAAGCATGTCTTCCATCTACATCTTATTAAATGTATTTGGATATAGGTCAATGGATAAGGAAAATTTAAACTAAAACAGAGAATCTGATTCAAATTCAAATTAACATCTTTCTTTTACCTATCCTTCTGGCAGTATGCGCTTACAAAATCTGTAGCAACAAACTATCACTTCATTATCTTCCCACAAGATACTGGTTTTCTGTAACACTTCACAATGCTTCTGAGAGAGCATATCTGACATAACACCTCTACTTCTCTCCAGCATTTAACAAGATAAAGAAAAGGCAGAAAGAAAAAGAGTGAAAAATGTTGGTTACAAGTGAAAGAATCCAAACTTTTGTGAACATTCCAACATTAACCAACCATACATCTCAAACCATTTGAACTATTTTCCTGCATCGGCATCTGACTTATTTCCCTTTAAAGTAATTATACACTGTGGTGTCATTCACTCAGTGCTAACTGATAGCAATCTTTAATGAATGGTAGAAGGACCATTTTAAATTAAATTCAACTAAAACAAAGTATAGTAATTCAAGGACCCAGGGTGGTTGTTTTAACAATCTCTCTTCGATCCAATGAAGCTGAGTAATCAAATGTAGGTGTGAAGAAGGCTATTTCTACTTTTAACCCAGGTAGGATCCCTCAGAGCGGAGGTAAAATGGTAAGTTTCAATTCACCTAATGGCTCATTATCCAACCTGTTTGACAGTGAAAGAATATAAAGTTTAAACTTTCTTCAATGCCATTATTAAAATGAAAATGTAATCAATTAGTATTACCTACTTTGTAATACCTAGAACACAAGCCCAGTGACCTATATGCAGAACATACAGGGTTTTTTTTTTTTTTTCAGATTTAATGTGTTTTATTGATTAAAATATTACATTTGTGCCCCTTTCCCTTCCCTCTGCTCCCCTCCACCCAGTTGTCCCCCCCTTTTAGATTATGTCCATTAGTTGTGCTTACAGTTCCTCCCAACCTCTCTCCGTCTATTCCATTCCCTCCTACCATGATCCCCAATTCCTATATCATCTCCCTCCCTCTCCCCACTCCCCCTCCCTGTTGGCCTCCCCCCACTATGTTTCCCTTACCCACAGTTCCTTTTCCATTCTCGTTGCCTGTTTCGTTTGCCTTTGTTTCATCTCCCTAGCTTCTGTTTTTTAAACCAGTCCCTTTAACTTCTCATATAACAGTGGTTTGGATCTAATGAACTCTTTCAGTTTTATTTTGTCCTGGAAACACTTTCTCTGTCCTTCTATTCTCAATGACAATTTCGCTGGATAGAGTATTCGTGGTTGTAGGTTTTGGATTTTCATTACTTTGAATATTTCTTGCCAGTCCCTTCTTGTCTGTAGGGTTTCCCTTGAGAAGTCAGCTGATAGTCTAATTGGGACCCCTTTGTACATAATTCTTTTCTTCTCTCTTGCTGCTTTTAAGATTCTCTCTTTATCTTTAATTTTTGACATTTTGATTATAATGTGTCTTGGAGTGGTTCTCCCTGGGTCCAGTCTCTTGGGAACTCTCCTTGCTTCCTGGATCTGCAAGTCTATTCCCTTCCCCAAGTCTGGGAAGTTCTCCTTTATTATATTTTCACTCAATTTTTCAAGTTCTAGTTCATCTTCCTCATTCTCTGGCAAACCAATGATTCTTATGTTGGGCCTTTTATAGCTGTCCCAGAGGTTTCTGATCCTCTCATTGTTGCTTGCCATTTCCTCTCGCTGCATTGGTTGACTGCTTGTTCCTTCTCCATATTCCAGTTTGTTGAAATGGACTCTGGATTCCTCACCATCTGTCTCGTATGTGGTTTTGTTCCTTTCGTTATGAAAGTTTTTCGCTTCTTTCATATCTTTTTCCTGCTCTTTTGTGAATTCTGTAAGCCACCTGATGACAATGGCCCAGAACTGAGCCTCTGACAGGTTTCTTATCTGTTCATCTGTCAGGTTCTCTATCTGCTGTCTGGTGAGTTGTGCCACCGGGATCTCTATAGTTGCCTGCCTCATTTTGACAGATGCGTTTTGTTTTCCTGGGCCGGCTGTCGGGGGCAGGGGGCAGTGCCTGCGTACGCGTCACAAATCAGCGACCGCCGGCGCCTGCCTGTCCGCGACCTATTTCGCAGCTCTGTGGTGCTTTCTGTGGGGGCGGGGGTCCAAGATGGATTCACACAGTTATTCAGCTAGGAGACCGGGATCCGTCCTCCCGCCCCCCTGGGCCTCACTGTTCAAGGCGATGCTGCGGCTGCTCCCCAGCGCCCGGAGTCGCGCAAGCCAGGGGCTTGATTGGAGTCGCACACGCCAGGGGCTTGATTGGAGTCGCGCACGCCAGGGGCTTGATTACCTCCAGGATTTTTCGCCGCCCCGCCCCGCCGCTCCGCAAACAGCTTTGCCTTCTTTAACTCTTACCTGCCCAAATGGCACCGCTGGTTTATAACTTCATATGTTGGGCTTCCGTGTAGCTTTATTTTCTGGAATTTCTAGTTATCCTTTGTTTTAAAGTAGTTGTATTCCACTATAGTTGTAGAGGGAGACCTAGCGTATCCGTCTAAGCCTCCATCTTGGCCGGAAGTCCTCCATACAGGGTTTTAAGGGTTGTACCACGAATTAGCAATAAAGAAGTTCACACATTTCTTTCCAACCAAATCCATTCACAAGGTTGTCTCCCAACAGGTCTATTCAAGTACTCCTCGGTCGCTGTGTGCTTGGATACAGGATTCAGAGGGCAGAAATCAGGCCTATACAATGTGCTCTCGTGGCCACTAGCATAGCTCTATCTGCATGTGATGATATTAAATGCTAGTTGAAAGGCATTTGACAATACAATTGCTGAAAAATTCAATGTTCACCCTGCACGTGATATCCTGTGCCTTACACCTTATGATTTCAGCAGTGCCATGTGTGCTGTGATAGTTAAGGGCCTGTCAATGTTTCCATTATAAACTCTGGTTTTCAGAGGTTTGTATCTTGGCCTATAAAAATAGATTCCGGTCTGTAACTTGGCATAAAAAGTACTGGTATCAGCCCAAGAGAACATTTTTTGTTCCAAAGATTAAAATAAAAATCTGTTTAGTAGTTTAAAGTTAAGACAGTGTTAAAAAAAAAAAAAAAAAGAGGAGGGTAGCAGGGTGGGGGGAGTATAGAATGTTTTTAAAAACACATAAAACAATGTCTATGTCTAACTACTGCTTCATCTAAGATTTTGAAATAACAATGTGAGCAAATGAAAAATTATTGCATAAATAAAATATCTAAAAAGTTTTAATTAAAAACATTATGGAGGTTACCAAAAAGAAATTCATAATTTTTTAAACAACTACATATGTAGGATCTCAAATAATCCCCACATTTAAAGACTGTCCAAGTACTCACTGACAGCAAATGAAAACTATTTCAAAGATATGTTCTTCCAGATATGTAAAAATTATTTTTAATGAATCACTAAATGCAGATTTACTTCAGATTAGTGGAGATGATCTTCAATCCTATCTTCAATTTATGCATCAAGAAGTTTCTAAAACGTAAATTAAATGTAAGAAACTCTGAAATAGTTTTTACATACTGTTTGTTAAATGACACTTGTTTAAGTTTTGTGTTTTTTAGCATAACATAGATCTGTTTTCTTCAAAAATATAATGCTGTTATGTAACACTTCTGCATCATCAAAATATATATAGTCTGTCCAGAAGGTATCCAGACATGTAACATGAAAAAGAGACATTTATTGAAGAAAATACAAGGTACAAGAAACACTGTATATAGGATAATGATGCCCCAGACCCCTTCAAAGTAGGCACCTTGGGACCTCACACAGTTCTCCCAATCGCCATGAGCTGCCCTGTTATATTTTCCTGAATCTCATCGATGGTCTGAAATCCCTTTCAAAGGTAATTTTAGTTTTGGAAAAAGCCAGAAGTCACAGGGCGCCAAATCTTGGCTGCAGTGGGGCTGAGTCACCTGGGTGATTTGATGCTTTGTTATAAAACTGCACAAGACGTGATGCATGAGCAGGCGCGTTGTCGTGATGAAGCTGCCAATCACCAGTGGCCCATAGCTGTGGCCTTCTGAATCATCTGAATAGTTTCCGTGGAGGAATGTTCGAGTTTAATGCAAAATTTGATACAGATTCATTGCTCTACTCGCTGTCATTTTTAATAAAATTTAGTCCATTTAGTCCCCTTATACCCACTCCCTCCAGCAATCACCTCACTGTTGTCCACATCCATGAGTCTTCTTTCCTTTTTAGCTCAATCCCTCCACTCCATGACCATCACCCCCACCTAAAACAAACTGAACTAACAAGCAAAACAGAGACAGACTCATAGATGGAGAGCAGAATTCTGACTGCTCAATAATTTTGAATTTTATAGCCACATAGCACACATGCTCACTCAATGGTGTCTACCGTCCCCACTGACTAGTGCAGTAAAATTGTCATCACTCATTCATGTGCATTCCAGTCCACTCTCCTTGGCTGCCAGGTTACATGGATGTCACACAACCATTCTCATATTAACAATGGTTGGGTTTTTCCAGACAGACCTCACACACACACACACACACACACACACACACGTGCGCACACACACTTTTTGACCTTGTAATTACATTCTTATGAATTTATGCTATGAATATGCCTGCACATATGTAAAATTATATAACTTATACACACATACACATACAAACTAAGAATATTCCTGACAGAATTTTTAAATAGCAAAATGCTGAAACCAACCTAAATATCCACCAACGGGGGACTTATTAAACAAGTTATTGTACATGCATACAGTGGTATTACTATATAGCTTAAAAGGAGAAAAAAGAAAATAAAGACAAAAACAAAAAACAATGTACTGACACAAAAAGATTTCCAAGCTAAAATGGTAAGTGAAACCAGCAAGGTTCTATGTCACTATCCATCTGAATAACACACACACACACACACACACACACATTGATAGAAAGAGTGTTTATTTGCTTTTATAATATTTCTAGAAAGGCACATAATAAACAATCAACAAAGATTAATGGTTTCCCATAAAAATAATGTAATAATTTTGGGTAGTATTTCTAATCAAAGTCTCAGTATCAAATACTATAACGAAAAGAATGTTAGAAAGAAAACTTGTAAGTCTAAGCTTCTGTATTTACTAAAAACAATAAAATTAGTTACACTCAATCCAGGGGTCCTCAAATAGTATACACTGGAGTCCCCTGGAGGTCTTATTAAAATACAAATTTCTGGACTCTACCCTCAGAATTTCTAATCAATAGAAATTCTGGAATAGAGCCTATAAATAAAAGTTTGGTTTTCTTAATAGTCCCCAGATAAAGCTGAGCTACTGGTCCAGGAACCACACTTTGATAAGATCTGTTCTAGATCAAAATTGTACATAAAAACCCACCCACTAACAAAATTACTAAAATGTTATAATAACATTAGAAATATAATCTTGTTCTTACCAATAATATTTAAACAATAATGCCTGTTTTCATAAAACTTAAGAATTCTGAGAGTGGGGATGGATGATTATTTAAATTATTCTAAACAAGGTGAAATAAAGGGGGAAGGGGAGACAAAGAATTTAGTTCTTGGGTACTTTTCAAACTTAATCTCCCATCCCTATTTCTGCCACTAGATGGAAACCAGTACAATGATAAGCTGTCAAATTGCGGACATAAATTTAAAAATAGTAAAATTAATTGAGGTGAAAATTATATCACATGGCAAAGGAACATATAGTTATGGGTCCCTATACTGACATCAACTGGAGAGTAACCACATTTATTATTTAATTAATTAAGTGCACGTGCATTAGCCATTAGTCTGTAAATCATATTAACGTCGGAGGGGTATGGGTTGAATCACAATAGCCCAAAATTCACATGTTTAAGTCCTAGTCCCCACTACCTCAGAGTGTGATCTATTTTGAATAGCGCCTCATGTTGGAAGTCCAAGTTAAAACAATATCATTAATGTAGGCCCTAATGCTATATGACTAGTATTCTTATAGAAGCAGGAAAATTAAACACACAGAGGGAAGATGATGTGAACACGCAGGAGGAAGACAGCCATCTACAAGCAAAGGAGAGAGGGCAGGAACAGATCCATCCCTCACAGCCCTCAGAGGAACCAATCCTGCCACACGTTCATATCAGACTTCCAACCCTTAAAAGTGAGACAATACATTTCTGTTGTTCGGCCATTCATTTTGTGATGCTTTGTTATGGCAGTCCTAGAAAATCAGCCCAGTAGTTTTGTTTTACTTACTTTTTTTCACTTTAAAAGGTTGTATGACCGCTATAAGCAACATATTATGTCGTGTTGAGACTACAAAAATGAATAATATTTGCCTTCAAAAAGCTTAAAGTCTAATGTTTTATTACTTAAGAAGGCATGAATATCCATTAGTCATTACTAAGACTTCTGCAGTTTTTTAAAAAGGTTATTAATGCTTGATTCAGTGTGTTACCAACAAAAGTAAGAAACACCAACATTATATTCTACTTCATTTTTATTGCTACCATCTCAAATACAGTACTCGCTACTCGCTGTCTCATCCTTAGCACAACTTTCTAACTGGTTTCTCTTTCTCCAATCCATTGTATATATTGCTGGCAGCACCCTTCATGACAGCTTCCTTCATGGAATTTCCCTGACTAAGATGTTTCAACAAATACCTTAAAAGAACCGTGGTGTTTTTTTCCCCAATTCAAGTTGTAGTCAATCATACCTCCCAACATATGTACATAACTTCAAATTACTTAAAAACATTGATTTACTTTGCACCTAGAAAACTCAAATATCTTTAAAAGAATAAGCAGTTACTTACAATAAACAGGAGTAGCAATATCATAAAGAATCATATAATATACCTGTGCTTAACAACAGAATACATGTATGAATGACGCCCAGACATAGACAACAGTGTGGGGAGTGACTGTGGGAGTGGGGGTGGGCTGGGCAGAGGAGGGCAAAGAGGGGAAACTTGAGACAACTGTAACAGAAAAACAATAAATTTTTTTAAAAAATAACCCCTCAAATAATCACTTACCAAGTTCAGCACAGGACTAATTATCTCAAAATTTGAAATAATGAGGTTACAAATTGATAGTTGTCCTTGATCAGTGGATTAGGCTTACAGACATGACCTCAATTACAAATGAAAATTTAACTTTGAATTTCTTGCCATTATATCACGAAATGTCTCATCTACTGAATTAGCATTTTTATGTTAATAACAGTTATCTGTTTGTTTTATCTTTATAAAAACTAATAACATTCAATTACTGGGGAAAATAATTGTTAGTACTAAATTTTCTCTAGAATTTCTCCTCTCTTTTCCTTTCTTAACAGAATTCAGTTACATGGTTTAGGAATCCAAACAGGCAGCTAATATTCCCCTATTCTCTTACAAGTAAATAAATTCACTAAGTAAACAATTTCTCATCTTCAAAAAATATTAACATGAAAATGAATATTTCTTGGCTTCCTAGAATACATAATATTCTAGTGTCTTTATTTCTTTTAGGTCCCGGAGAGAACATCTCTTATTAGTCCTACAATTAAATGATTCAGCAACCAGCCACACTATCTTTGCCTTTTAACAGTTCCAATCAGTAGCACATCTAGGTGTAATCAACAGCAGCAGGGGGCTTTAGGAAGCAAAACAAAACAAAAACAGTAGGAATCTTTACCAGAATACAGTTAAGTGATACTAGGAAACACTACAGGCTATTTTAATCCACCTTAACCTAAAATATTAGAGTCTGGTTTTCTAATCAGAAGTGAAATAAGCAGAACAGTTTCTGAATATCTGAAAACAAAACAAATTTCAAACAGTTTAATGTTAAAGGTTAAAAACGGAAGGGGACAGTTTTGAAAATGAATCTTCTCAGTTTCAGGAGGGTCATTACTTCCGTTTTGGTGACTTAGCACATCCATTTAGCTGATAAATTAAAGCCCTCCTTACCTGTTACTGCTACCACGTCTAACCAATTTCATATCATGTACGCAGAAAATTAAAGCGTCTCAGAGAGTAACTGGCAATACGCTTATACCTCCTAAGAAACATTTAAAATTTTACTGGCAACATCAGGACAGTCTTAAAATGTAATTTAGCAGAATATTCTCATTTCTTTCACTTTCTTACTTTGGATTCCCTGGTCTACAGTGTATGGGTGGGAGTTAAGTGCTACGACTGGTACCACTTAATAGTAAGGCAGGTAGCACAGTGATTTATTTACACGAAAAATCAAAAGCCAATGGTAGTATGATGTGATGACTACAAATTTTAACTCTACAAAAACTCACAAATGGAAATGTTACCATAGTAACAACCTGATCACATTTCACGTGAGGATAGTTGATTTCATAATATAATTCTATAGCTGTTTATTGCAATATGTGCAACGAGACTTCTATGAAACCCC